>NC_142354.1:25163483-26402483 GCF_059441175.1 Urocampus carinirostris | reverse complement strand
TGTCTGATAATTGTGAAAAAGAATAACATAAATCTTTCTAATTCACAGATTTCACCTTACTGCGATAAACTAGGTTTCACTCTACTCTGTCATAGTTGAAATAAAAGTTTCAATCCTGATTATTCACCCTGAAAACACATTTGTTAGAAGAATTCACCATAAATTAAAGTCATTTTATTTATTAAAAAACAAAGAAACTAACCTTAATTCTGATCATATTATATAAAACTGCTCCCAAAATAGAACTCTTTAATTATAATGTAGGTCGTTCCTTTGAATAGCTTCCCAAAAATAGTGACTTTATACAAAAGAACAGGATAAAATTTGAGTTGCCTTTCTAATTTGGTTAAAACAACCCAAAAAGTCAGTGGTGTTATAAAACACAACCTCAAAAACGGAATTTGTTTAAAGGGAAGCTGTTAATTTTAATAGCTCCCAGGGTTAAACAGGTGCTTGAAATCCTTGAACTGCTTACATTTTAAAGTTGTGTTGACTATGTTTGAAAGTTGCTTAACTTTTTAGAATGAATGATTCATCAAAATTTCTTATTTTACCGGTACTCATGTGCGGTCTATTCTAAAGGTTTCTTTATTTTCCTCATGCTGAGGGTTCTGAGTTTTTCCTTGCCCTCATGTAGGTTTTAAATCAGGGGATGGTGTAATAATCGTCTGTAGTTTGCACTGGTCATTGGTCTGTGCAGCCCTTTGAGACTCCTTGGGATTAAGGGCTATACAAATAAACATGAACTGACTTGACTACTGCAGACATTGGAAAATAGTCTTTGAAAGTCCTTAGGTGCTTGAATTTGGCAATGAAAAAAGTGTACGAACCCTAACAAAACAAAATCCCAAAACTTTAGTTGTCCCACAAAATGTATAAACAACCCCAGGTTGTTTGTGCATTGTAAAAAACAACCCCAAAACCGGGTCATTCTGTCTAGAAAAACTCAAATGATTTTGTCGTTTCCTACCAGACAACCCAGAAAGTTGGATTAAGTTGATCCAAATAATAGATTGGATCCATTTTGGACACCATTTTGGGTTATTATTGATCTATGTGTTTTTAGAGTGTTGGATTTGATGGAAATGTTTGCTCCCCACTTAACTGTTTTCTTGTTAAATGTCAAAAGTACGTCGGTTATTCCTTTAGTCTTTGTGTTTTCAGAGCGGCTCGCCTGGAGGGCTACTCCAACATGTACACACCTATCGGTGCCGCTATCTCGGCGGTATATCTGTGTCAGCAGCCGACTGAGACTGGATCATGAGAAATGGAGGCCGTCCCGCTCCTCAGGCACTCAGATAGGGGCTCTGCTCTTTGCCGTAAACAGGTTTTTATGTGATTCCGCGTATTTATCGCCTTTGGAAAGGTGACATGATGAGACTTCCCACAGGAGACGCGAGAGTGTTGTCATCCCACACTTCCCTCTCTTTACTTTTGTGTCTTGCCCGATCACATGCTTCTTATCGGTGGATCTTGACGGGTGTTTTGTGTGGGTATAACTGGTTGTTGTGAGCGGTGCTTTCGCTCTGATGATTTTTATGGACTGTCAATGACAATTCTTGAAATTGTATCCAGCAAAATGTTTTTAAGTGGTTAAATTAGCGAAATTACTCATTCCACATTTGTGAAAAAACGAGCCTTTTACGGATGCTCATGACACTCATCTGTTTTTAATGGACATGTTCACCTGTGGAATGTTCCCAACAGGTGTTTTTTTAGCACTCTTAACTTTACTAGTTTTTTGTTGAAGCTGTTGCAGTTATTTTGGATTACGTCGCCATGTACCATCAAATACTTAATGGAAGATTATTTGCAAATCCAAACAGTGAATTTCATGACTATTTAATATCAGTATCTTGTCATTATGTAAGTAATTAGACGTCCACATTGAAACTGTCATTTGTGTTCAACATTTGTTTTTCATACATTTGTTTTGCTTCTTTATGTGAATTTGGATTTTTCCTTGCAAATATATTAAAGTCAAAATTCATTGAATCTCTGGTTAAGCTCTTTGTTGGACTATATGTCCTTAAGGGTGTTGTTTTCTCATTTTTTTCATCACCAGTCTCAATCACATAATGGCTTAAAAATCCTAAGAACCATAACACCTTCATGTGTTTAGTCTGCACGTCATTGGCTAAGAGGCCCACAAAGAATGGAAACAGAAACCCAAATGATGTGGACGCATTTCCATTCTTAAAGGGAGAAATCCTGAACAGCGCTCCTGGTGTAAATGACTGGGAGGTCGCTGGTTCGCGCCTCGGCCGAGTCATACCTAAGACTTATAACATTGGTAAAATGGCGGCGCCCTCTGTTGGCTGCGGCTGCATCGGCTCGCTACAACGGGTCAGGTGTATCGACATTTCGTTCTGTGTACATTGTTACAAAGAATGACAATACAAAGGAAATTATTATTATTATTATTAAGAACATACATAAAAAGAGAGGGAAAAAAGTTTGAATAGTCAAGTCGTTATTTATATTGTGATCAGGTTAAAGCCCGAGTCTGTAACATTTGACCACTAGAGGGCACTGTTGTCTAATGTGAAGGAAAACCATTAGCAAATGATCACTGTGTAACAGCTAGATGTCAGACAAACATGGCGGCGACTACTATGTATGTATTCCACTATGTAAAATAATTTCAAATTTCTCGACCTTTGTTAGGATGATAGTTCGAGTTTTTCCTGATGTTCAATTTTTTTTTTTACTGACTGAAAGTTTTTGTACCACTAGGGGGCAGTATATATCACACACTGTGGCTTTTAAGGTTAAAAAAAACAATTTCAAACATCGTAACTGCTTACTCTTTTCCGAGTGAGCTAATTTGGGGCAAGAGCATAGGGATGGACAATGGCTACAAATATGAATAATCATAAAACGATTGCAACACGAATGTAACCTTTCGTATTTCTTCATGGTTGGGCAATTGTTGGAACATCTAACATTCCTGCGACAACTAAGAATTCATATGACAATTTACAAACACAAATGCAAAGCAAATGAGACGGAATTTTTTGTCAGGTTCGTCGATCATCGATATATGTTGCATTTGCTTCACAGTTGTAATTTATCGTAATTATTTGTAGTTGCCATTATTAGGGAAATCTTCTACATGTTCTAATTTTCACCGGGAAATCCTGAAAAATGTTTTAAATGTCTTAGACAACAACAGCAACGATGATTAATTACAACAAATTCCGAACACAACAGCAACACAAATGCGCAAGATGTTTATATTTAAACAGGGTTTGACAACTTTCGGAATACTTCACTATTTTGAACATTTTCAAAGACGATTATTTATTTCAGATGTGATGTAATAGTATTTCGTCAGGGTTCTACAATTGTCAGAATATGTCACATTTGTTTCACAGTTGCTTTTGTAGTTTGCAGTTCAATATATTTTCAACATTTTCTAAATATCTCAATGTGACAATGACAATGAAAGCTTTGGATAAATTACGAGCACATTTGCGACACAAAATGCGACATATTCCCATTTGGTCAGAGTTTGATGGTTGTTAGAATGTGTTGCGTTTTTGTCTGAGCTATGTTTGTAGTTCATAGTTCAATACATTTTCAACATTTTTGCACTATAATGACGCAACCTTGAATAAATTACAAGCACACTACGACACAAAAGTGATATATTTGTATATCGTCAAGGTGCGACAGTTGTCAAAATTGAAAATGTCGCATTTGTGTTGTTTGTAGTTCATTGCATTTAAATATTTTCCCCAAGATTTTGGGTGCGCCAACGACAGGGGGCGGCAGTAGCTCAGGAGGTAGAGCGATCGTCTTAGGATTAAGGGATCCCAGTTCGAATCCCGGCTTGTCCGTGTTACATGTCGAAGTGTCCTTGGGTAAGACATTTACATGGCTGCACACGGCCGCTATTGGGAAATGTGAAGCACAATGTAAAGCGCTTTGGGAAGTCATTGACTTGAAAAGCGCTATATAAATGCAGATCATTTCATTTCATTTCATTTTCACAACCACAAACAAATTACCAGCGCATTTGCGACACAAATGCATCAAATTGATATTTTATCAGGGTTTGACGGATGTTGGAATGAGTTGCAATTGTTTGTGTCTCAGCCCATTTTTGCACTTTTCTTTTAAAACATTTTGAACAATTTCGAAATGCGTCCATGCCAATGACAGCAACCTCAAATCAAGTGCAGCACATTAGAATTCATATATGACACAAATGCTACATTTTAGTATTTTATCAAGGTTTGATGTAGCTGTTTTTTTAGTTTGTAGTCTAACAGTCCCTGCGACAATAACAGCAACTCCAAATAATTCATAAGAACGCAAAACGAAACTCTGACACAAATGCGATATGTTGTGACAACCCTTACAAAACCAACGTTCTGCAACATTCCCATCTCAATAGTATCGGTGATTGGAAATCTTCATTTAACCTAGCGAGCTTCCTTTGGGCAAGCGAGAGGAAAGAGAAAACCTGTACAAGAATGGTGAGAGCGTGCCAACTCCACAAAGGAAGTCCCAAAGCAGAGTTTAGAATCCTGAACCTCCGAACCACGAGGCATCGGCGTAAATTCACCATGCTGCTCTTGTGTGTTTCCTGATAGCGGAAAGGCACCGAGATTATTTTCCTTTCTTCCTTTTAACGAAGATGCAAATGTTGGCCAGTGAAAGCAGTGACGACACCGCAAAGGTGATGCCTGGGCTCCATTGTGAGGCGACACCACAAAGAGAGCTTGACCTTGCCTTTTGCCTCTTGGCTGTCTGACAAAGCAATCCTCATGCTCTGGTGCAGCAACGCCGTCCTCTAAATGAAAGTAGCTGAGAGACGAAGGGCAAAGAGGCCTATGGAATATCAATGCGCAATGCTCTCATTTAAGATTAAAGCTTTGAATGGAACCCTATGGAGTCGCTCGCCTAAGAAATGCTTGACATTTTACCCTTGCTGACTCGGGATAAAAAGGTGTCCTGTCCCACCAGTAGCGTCACCTCCGCTAACTAGAGGCCCCTCCACGACGTTCAATCCTCACCCCCCTAACCATCCTATCTTCAAATTCATTGTGGAGTTATTGACTTACGCTCTCGCCACACTTGGAACAAATAAGTAAAATGGATCCTCTTACAGGCGGCGAATGATAAGAATACTGAAATACCAAAAAGTGGGCAGCTCAGCAAAATGACAAAGTATAGAGAGGAAATATGAGGCCACTGCGATAAACCCTGTGAAAGAAATGTTGTACAAGGAGATGGATATATTCGAGAGTTAAAAAAAAGGGGGAGGTGGAGAAGAAAATATGCACTGACGATATGCGAGTCCTGGATGCGTGCCAGGTTGTCCTGATATTGAGTTGAAGCTAAAAGAACAAAACTCCAGTTGTGTTCTGCACTTCTGATGCCTTTCGACAGCAACCACAAAAAAGCATCTAGAAGGGGTGTTATGTATTATGCAGATCCAATGATTAACCCCTTTAGGTCTTTTTAAACATGGCAGATTGGTTTCTGCTTTAAATTCAAAAGTAAATATGACTGAACAAGCATAATTTCCCGGCATTCCCAGGCTTTCTACTTGGGCAAGGTTGTTGGGGTGTTTGTTGAAACGTGTGCATAAGAATCAATTGCATCAATCAAGATGTTGGACGATTAGATTGAAATGCTTAGAGTGGTCGGTGGTCGGGAGCTGCAGTACCCAATTTGGCCGCCAGAGCGCATTAGAGAGCCCACGAAAGCAGACCATATGAAAGCTGATGTTTATCGATTTTGTTGGTATTTATTGGGGGTGCCTTGACACGAAACCAAGCTTAAGACTCTCCCAGAGGCCTACAGTACTACTGTGTAAGTTTTCCCGAAAATCGGTTTTGTCGTTTTGGAGATTATAAGCCACATTTAGATTTATAGACAGTCAAAGAGTCTCAAAGAGCTGCACATACCACAGATTATTGCAAACAACACTATTATTACACCATCCCCTGATCTAAAACCTACATGAGGGCAAGGAAAAACTCAAAAACCTCAACATGAGGAAAATGAAGAAACCTTGAGAAGGGACTCCACATGTGGCAATCCCCCTTCCAGGATGACCAGGCTGCAAT
The DNA here is from genome assembly GCF_059441175.1 of Urocampus carinirostris. Lineage (NCBI taxonomy): Eukaryota > Metazoa > Chordata > Actinopteri > Syngnathiformes > Syngnathidae > Urocampus > Urocampus carinirostris. Next base: position 26,396,400 of record NC_142354.1, on the reverse strand, counting down.
GGATATTGCAATAGCAAATAATAAACAGATATTGTCAACATGAAATATAGGTCATTCATAAGCTATGGAAAATAAGTGTGTTTTAAGCCTAGATTGAAACAGTTCCACTGAGGTTGCAGATCGAATCTCAGGGGGAAGAGCATTCCACATATACAATATACAATAGTCTAGATCATTTTTGTTCCATTAGCAAACAAATTTGCTAATTTGAGGTATTTTTCAACACATTCTTTGGAAAAATGTACTAGTCAAGAGAATATGACATGATAACGGCGGCAGTGGCGGCAGTGGCTCAGGAGGTTGAGCGCTCGTCTTGGGATCAAGAGATTGCAGTTCGAATCCCGGCTCCTCTGTGTTACATGTTGAAGCGTCCTTGGGTAAGACACTGAACCCCTAATACCCCCAATAAGCAGGTTAGCGCCTTACATGGCTGCACGGCCGCTATTGGGAAATGTGAAGCACACTGTAAAGCGCTTTGGGAAGTCTTGACTTGAAAAGCGCTATATAAATGCAGATCATTTCATTTCATTACAAAACAGAACTTAAAATAAGCAACCATCTCCATCCATTCATCCATTGAGCTCATTCGACGGGAACCTGAGGTGTTCCCAGGCCAGCCTAGAGACACAATTCATCACTAAATTAATTACTGGCCTAAAAATGAGACTGACATGTTGTAGGTAGTTTAACAAATGTCAAGGGTGGCAGGAGTAGGGTTCACAATGGTAAATAGTGCCTATAGAAGACATGATTATTTGTGAAATAGAATTATGCATCTTACTTCCAGTAACTTTTTCTCTTCCTTCCTTCATTGTTACATCTTCTTATTTTAGTTCTAGGAGGTGCTCCAGGTACAGTATACAGTCCTTTTTTTTATTCAACGAATGCATGGGCCTGAAATAATGTTCTTGGTTTTTAATATCTCATCTCATCTCATTAGCTACACCGCTTATCCTCAGTAGGGTTGCGGGGGCGCTGGAGCCCATCCCAGCAATCATCGGGCAGTGGGCAGGGGACAGCCTGAACTGGTTGCCAGCCAATCGCAGGGCACATGGGGACAGACAACTCACTCGCTCATTCACACCTAGGGACAATTTGGACCGGCCAATTCACCTGAAATGCATGTTTTTGGAATGTGGGAGGAAACCGGAGTGCCCGGAGGAAACCCACGCAAGCACGGGGAGAACATACAAACTCCGCACAGGAAGTCTGGAGCTGGATTTGAACCCACGCAGGAGGTTCCCAAGACATGAACTGTGCCGCACATGCGCTAACCACTGCGCCGCCGTGCTGCCCTGGTTTTTAATATATAATAGATTAATTGTATAATAATTGTACCAAAATATTACACATCACGGGTTCTTTTTGGAATGTAACCTCAATAGAATATGAGGGTTCACTGTACTTAAAATGAGCAATACTGTCCGCAAGTGAGACTCTTTTTTTTCATTTTACTCATCATTAAAGCAAGATTAAATAAGTATTTACAATATGTTTGAATACAATATAATGAATAAGATTAAAATGTAGTCCATGGCGCTAACCCTGCTCGTGATAAACAGAATTCCACATCACGCTCCAACTCTGCAGTGTACTGAATCAATGCAATTCCACTTGTGCTGATCTTGCAAACTGAGACCCTTCCCCCATCCGCTGTCGCTCTCTCTCTTGTTCTCTCTCATCCGCTCTTTCTCTCGCTCTCAAACACACACAAACTCTCACATACACCCCTCTTTGGGGGCAGGTCTAGCCATCGTAGCATATTAGCAGTGGAAGTCATCACACAATCAAGACGAGGCAGAGTATGAGACGTCAGGCCAATTTGTTTCCTTCTTGGCGCTCCATCACATTAGCGCCGTAGCTCTACCCTTGAGCTAAATCTAAGTTCACACAGAGGCAGTGGGCTGCTGGACCGCATTGTCAGCACCTTTCAGACGGCTGCTGACATGTATCCACAGACTGACGTGGAAAAAAAAGGATAGTTTGAAAGACGCTCCTGCGGGTCCTTCTTTTTTTGTGTGAGCTCGTAGTTAATATCCCGTAGCAAGAGCAAGAAGTAAGAGCATTTAACAAAAAAGCGGCTCAGTCAGAGGTTAGATTCATTAGAGGATTCAGTCAAGTAGAGTGGGAAAAAATATTTCCACTCTCACCAGGATCGTAACCTTTATGTGCCAGGACTCAAAGATAAATATAACTCTACAAAAGCCAGTCGATAGCTCAATTATCTGCATGTCTCCTTAATTAAACACATAGTTGAACATCTAAAGAAAAATGATCATCATTCCATTGCTCATAAATTACCGTATTTTCCGCACTACAAGGCGCACCTAAAAGCCTTTATTTTTTTCAAAAGCTGACCATGCGCCTTATAATACAGTGCGCCTTACATATGGATCGATATTAAGTCGCAAAGTCTTGCAACTAAGGCAAGCAGCCGCCTACTAGATTTTCCCCCAAAGGCGAAGTAGTCCGCGGTGTATGCTGGGATTTATATACCGGCGTTTCATTTCCTAACCAATGTGTCAATCGTCATTTGAATCAGTCACTATTGGCTAAAGTTATCCGGAGGTAAAGGGGGCGGATCCTTTTTGTCATTTACAGGCTCGCATAGGCTAAAGGGGCGAAACAAAGCCTGCAATTGGCCGAAAAAGATAATTGTGAATCACACGTTGGGTTGCACTACGGCATAGAGAATTTTTTTTTTACTATTCTGTATTTGTAAATATTTTACTCTCCTGGATTTACTACACTCACGGTTGTAAGAAGACCATGATTACGTATCATTATTGAACGTGATGGCTGCAAGAGAACTTAGGTGAGCTATGCGGCTTTATATTTTCCCGGTATCTTGTTTTAGAACGATCTTGATGTTTCTGTGATGAGTCTATTTTTAAACTAAATTCAATTCAAAGTGTTTATTGTCATATGCATAGTAAAGAACCCTGTTTCCCTGCACAATCAAATTCTTACTTTGCTGTCCACACAGTTGCCAGCAAAAAAATAAAATGGAAACTAAGAAATGTTTGGCATTTCTTGAATCCCAAGACTTTAACCTTCCGAATGATATGTGAAACGATGCATTTGAGTGATTGGTGACATCGTACAGACACTGTTTCCGTACATGTCTGAGACACGTATTTGCTTCTTTGCAAGCTTTCGGAATGTTAAGGGGGTAATAAGTTAGACTGAACTATCTGACTGTTTTGTTGACGTTCCCATTGTAGCGCCTTATAATCCGGTGCGCCTTATGTATGGAAAATATAGGACCAAAAACTATTTTTTGGGGGTGCGCCCTATAACCCGGTGCGCCTTATAGTAGAAAATACGGTAAATAGATTTGTAGCATTCTGGAATACGGCGTAACGGTGTGGTATGCTGGGAACATAGCAGCGGACAGGAAAAACATACAGAAAGTAATGAACACAGCCCAGAAGATCATTGGCTGCTTTATGCCGGGGTCTGAAGGATATTGCCGGCTTACGATAACGCAGCAGAACAGTCAACATTACAAGGGACTCTTCTCGCCCAGGCCACAGCCTCTTTGACCCGTTGCCCTCTGGTAGGCACTATGGAGTTCAGAGTTCAGAAAAAAATCATTGTCATCGTCAAAGAATAACCAAACTTCGTTTGGAGCATCCAGTCATTCATTCACTGTAAAGAAAATACAAAGATCCTCAAATATTCAGAATAAATATAGATAAAAACACAACACCCATAGATAACCTAATATATACATTAGTAAATGTGCAGACATAGTACCATAAAATTAAATAGCAGCATGTTTAAATCAGTCAATGTTAAAGTGCAATTGTGTCCGACAGTCATCATCGTTCATATGGGTGCCTTAAAGGCTCAGAGACAGTTTCTTCCCCAGGGCCATCACCAACCTAAACAAGCGCGCAAAACTGTGAAAATATATATCTTGCGACTTATATGGGATTTTTTTTGTTGCTGCTAATGTTATTGCACTACTTTTCTTTGTTACTTTGTTACAATGCACATTTTTTTATTGCACTATTATGATAACTTGGGCCAGTCTGTAAGCACTATGTTGTAAATACTTGCCTATTTATTCTGACAGTCTTTTATTTTACTATTATAGGCAAAAATATATGTCCTATCATGTGTTGTTACCTCCCATATCAAATACTGTAATGTACTACTCTCCGGTCTCATAAAGTCCAGCATCAATAGCCTGCAGCTGATACAAAATGCTGCAGCGAGGCTTTTAATTAAGACAAGAAAGTTTGATCACACTACCCCAATTTTAGCTAACCTGCATTGGGTCCCTGTTAGCTAAAGATGTGATTTAAAAGGTTCTGTTGGTATTATACAAAATCATGCATGGACGTTCTCCCCCATATATTTTGGATTTGATTTCCCCCTATGTTTTGGTCCGGAGCCTTTGCTCTGAAAATCCTGGTCTACTAGTGATCCCAAGAGCCAAAAAGAGCTCCGCAGTTCTGAGAGCGTTCTCCATTCGGGCCCCCGTGCTGTGGAATGCTCTGTCCCCTGAGATTCGATCTGCAACCTCAGTGGAACTGTTTAAATCTAGGCTTAAAACTCACTCATATTCCATAGCTTATGAATGACCTACAGTATTTTTCATGTTTACAATATCTGTGTATTGTTTGTTTTTGCAACATCCTTTGCAGCCTGGTCACCCTGGAAGGTGGATTACATCATATGTGGTCCCTTCTCAAGGTTTCTTCAATTTTGTTATGTTGAGATTTTTGAGTTTTTCCTTGCCCCCGTGTTGGTTTTAGATCAGGGGATGGTGTAATTCTAGTCTGTAGTTTGCAATAGTCTGTGGTCTGTGCATCCCTTAAGACTCCTTGTGATTAAGGGCTATACAAATAAACCTGACTTGTTTTGACTTGACTCTTTAAAGTCTATTACATGTTTACCCCGGAGTGCTATGTCTAATCTCGTTGCATACCATGTTTTACCACGTTAATATCAATGACAAATTAGGAAATTCTATTTTATTCTATTACATTCCATTCTATTCTATTCTATTCTATTCTATTCTATTCTATTCTATTCTATTCTATTCTATTCTATTCTATTCTATTCTTTAACCACCACACTCTCCACTGTCAGGTGCATCATGGCAGCATTTCCCGTCAAAATATGTGTGGCTGGAGCCCCGCTTGAGCTTAAACAGTTGCAGGGGGAAACGCAATCATACTGCTTACGTGGGACTTTTCCAACTGAATTCATGAATATATATGAATCCGTCTTGCATCTCAATCTGAAGCTCCCTCCAGCTGCTGGGTGGGTCTTTGTTCTTTCCAAGTGTTTTCTCTTGCAGCTTCATTAATCCTGCAGAGCCTGACTTTACTGTTTTTATTAAAAAAAACTAGAATGAAGGTTAAAGATGATATGCTGTGCATTAGAAGTGTAACAACTAATTGATGAATGCACAAGTAATCCATTACCGTATTAATAGTCAACTGTTTAAATAATTGATTCATCTTTTACATGCCTTTTGGTTTAGTAATTTCATTTTTGTGGTGGACTATTTTAGAAGACCTTCTATGATTAGTGTGAATCCCCCAAAAAACTGTTTGCCAATGTTGGAAAGAAAAATCAGTTCATAATTTATTATTTTTGAGGATATCATTGATATTGGTAAGCTCACATTTTGGGGTCTTATTTTTTGGTCTTTGTGTTATATTTTATGGTTTGTTTGTTTTTTAACTGACGAGGAAACAAAAGTTTCCAAGTTTATGTTAGAACAACCATGCACTAATTAGGAGTTTATTGATGAGACTATTTTGTGAATGAAAAGTTTTAGTTATAACCTAATACCTTAACTTTGGAGAGACTTTTCTTATTTCTTGGACAAACTACTAACTGAATTAGTTGATTTTATCTAGTATCTACATTTTGAAACAATTTTCTGTTTCAGAATATAGGGCGTGAAATGAAACGGAAAACACATTTGAAACGGGGGTCTATAACGTAGTGCCTATGGACACCAGGTAGCCGCCTAAAAACGTCTGAGTTTGCCGGCTGACCAGTTTTGAAAATAGTTCACCAGTGGTAGTTCATTGGGATTTTCTTGGAAATTTTATTTTTTACTTGCAGGAAAAAAATCAAAAACACATAAGCAATTTCTTTAAAACATTAGCAAACCTTCCAGAATTCTTAAAATTATTCTATAATTCTATATAAATGATAGGCCAGTCTACAAGCACTACCCTGTAAATTTTGCCTATCCATCGTATAATTTTCTTAGTTTATTTTTTTTCTTTAAATCTTTTCAAACAAGTTTATCCTGGAGTGCCTCATCTAATTTAGTTGTAAACAAAGTACACAATGTTTTGATCAGTGAGAATAAGGACTTTTCTCTTCTATTCTACTCTGTTCTAATAAATTCATGTGAATCACTTAACCTGCTTATAATATTTGCAACCTAGTTTGAAATATAATAACACAGTAACATTTAAGAAATAACACACAGCTGTTTTTTTTTTTTTAGAAAATCATATCAAACTGTTAGCCTTTTGCGCTAATCTGTAACAAAATAAGTAGCTCTTGGCTTCTTAAAGGTCCGTCACCCGTGATCAAAATTTGTCATACTTATAAATTATTATAAAAACAGATTAATCAAATATAAAAATAAATATTTGTTCCAGTCCTAAAACATGTGTTTACATTTTGCACATTTTTTTTACATTTTGTATTTGTTTTATATGTACTGTACTCTGCTCCAAGAAGCATTGCATTTAAGGTCTAGTAATGCTGCAGGAATTTCTGAAATGTGACCAACCCTGATGCCGTCTGTAGTGAATGGGGCTGATCTTTGCAGTTCAGTATTATTATATCATACATGTTCTGAAATGTTACATATATACTTCAAATTAAAGCAAAAAACACATTTTCTATGACAAAAATGCTGTTCATTGTAATGCCACAGGAATAATGTTATGTCATATATTCTGATCCAAACACAATGTGAGCACATTCCTATTCTTTTCAAACCTGAAAAAGTTTCAACAGAAAGAGAAAAGGCAGCAGGAAGTAAGTGTGGAATGAATCCAAAACAGTAACAAGTTGATCATGTTTGCCCAATCACCATCAATCTACTCTATTATTCATGATGGAGACCTAACCTCACATTTTGTTGTTATCAGCTACATGTTTCTCCCAATCCATAAGTACCAAATCTTTGTAGTACTCTTCCAAGTCTGACGGACCAACAACAACACGTACGCACACTTTGTGAGAATGTATCGCTAACCTTTGGACTTTACCAGTACTCTCTTTAATAGCTCAATCATTTGGATCATTTGAGAGCCTGCTGAGACAGACAGATGTGTAATGCATCGCGAGGCCGATCAATGGCCGGATCAATAGAAGACGCGTCAATAAATGGAGAGAGAGCTACCGTATAAGACACCCGAGTTGGGAAGGAACATGCTGGAACGTTACGGTGTGCTGTGCGGGTTGCACCAGTTGATAATATGTCCTGGTGAATAATGCTCACAACAAAGTCATTGATGTCAAATAGAGGGATGTGCGACATTTAGGCGGCCAAACCTCCAAACACTTGAATGAATAAAATATCATCAGCGGTCGCGTTTTGTTGTTTTGCTCACATTTCCGCGAATTATAAGGCCCCATACTTGACATCAAAGTTTGAAGTTATCCTGATAGACGGAGAGTATTGTAAATATTGGACCTAATTAAAAGCCGAATGCGCAAATTCAAGGGAAAAACTGAACTTTGTTTTTGTACAAGCCACATCGGATTTTAAGACGCAAGCTTAAACAGCCATATAAATAAACTCATTTACGTCCATTTCTTATGTTTTAAAGAATCCGGAGGAAAAGTCTAGGATAAAAAGTGACAGATAGACGCTCCCCTACTTACGACCATTCGACTTACGAAAAACGGTAGATGCGAACATTTTTTTCGGACATTGCTGTAAGTTAGATTTTATATTGTGCTTTTCCGAGTAGAGGACATTACTGTAGTGCTTCTTTCCGCCAAGTGGCGCTGTGAGAGGTCGCCCACCGTCCACACCGAAGACGAAATCCGGCTTCTACTTCCTAGTTCGTGTGTAAACATGCGACGTGTACTGTATCTCTAGCGCGCTAAGAACTTTGACCTTTTTATTGTTTAATATCTCGTGCAACCATTCAATATGGTTGGTGTGAAGTGTTAAGAAGAGGTGAGCTGTTTCATTTGAAATGAAAATGGAATAAGAAAGCTTGATGCGGTTAAGAAAATTGTTGGATCGCCTTTTTTTCGTCCACTTTCGACCACACAGAAGGACCTCTTTAAGCCCATCTTCCAAAAATAGGTTAAACACAAAACAATACAGGTTACTTATACAAGCCTTAAACATACATATATAAACCTTAAACATACAAAGTATAGCACTAAAATGGTAAATGGTCTGCATTTATATAGCGCCTTTTAAGTCAATGAAGACCTCCCAAAGTGTTTTACAATGTGCTTCACACTTACCCATTCACACACACACTCACACACACACACACACTCACACACCAATAGCGGCCATGCAGCCATGCAAGGCGCCGACCTGCTTATTGGGGGCATTAGGGATTCACAACTTCAACTTACGAACGATCGTTCGTAAGTAGGACAGCGTCTTTATTGTGCTGTGATTAAGGCACTCGTTAGCTGACTTTGTCCGCAGCAGTCAATCTTAAGCAACTAGCGCTGCAGTTGATATTAATTAAATTCTCATCAACGTAAATAAAACATTTTCAAAACCAAAATCAATGTACTGTACTAACTTAAGTACAGAAGCTCGTACAATCACAATAGCCAGTTCACATGCTGCGCTTTATGACAGATCTTAAGCTCTCCCATCCCTTGTGCCCACAACAAAGTGATAGAGAGGAAAACTTAATATACATAAATACTCATTTTAATTCTGAGATATTTTTCTAAATTCTTATTTTTCTAGATTTCTTTCTCAATTTCGAACTGGACTTTTAACTTTGTGGAGCTACAAGTTTTGAGGCAAAAATATGATTAAGGTATTAAACAAAAAATATGATCAAATATAAAGTTATTCTTAAAATGAGACACATTATTTTTAATTTTTCTCCCCCTAAAAATTCTTGGAAGGTTTGTATTGCATGACTACGGCCCAGCTATTACGGGATGAGGGGGCTCACAAATCTTATTCATAGCCTGCAATATTCTCAGCCAGAAATATTCTCAACTGTCATAATTGGGAAGATCCCATTACTTTTTTAAAAATATTTTTTAAAGAAAATTACATGTGACTGTAAAGCCAAGTAGAGTATAATTTACAAAAGTCAGTACCACAGACTGCTGGTTTTTAGTGTCATGACAATGAATGTAAACTAGCTCGGTGCTAACTTTGCCGCATTTACGCAGTTTTTGCATCAATAATTATGACTATGCATTGTCCTTTTCTTATAAAATACCTAAAAAGGAAAGTCAGACTACTTTAGAGTCTGGCTAAGATAAAAAGCCAAATTTTTCCACAAGAGCTGGTACTGAGATAAGGACATGATTGCAACATAGAGTAACTTTGGTCTCAAACAAGTTGTCTTTGCTTTCAGTCGTGTTTTGTACTGTCCTGGTACACAACGTACCATGTACTAGCATCCATTGTCTCGGCCTCAGGTGCTTGTGTGACCGGCCTCTGACTCACCGATTGCGGTTTCGTCATTCGACGGCATCCCGCTCTGTGATAACCGCATTTCACCCCGGGTCAGATGTCGGGAATAGGCACCGTCCGTCGCAAAAACAAGATCCGTGCGATGCCACGCTACCTCAACCCGCACACGTGAGCGTTAAAACGCTACAGCTGCTTCTAATGGGCCCGGGCCGTAAATCTTCGGAGAACGGACGCTTGGAGAGGTGGGCGCTCGGGAGCAGCTGTAAGAGGTCTAAAAATAGCGCCAAGGCTGCTCCTGGCACATCATGAAGTCCACAAGCAGTCCAGCACAGAAAGCTTATCAACAATAACTCCCACCTGCACTAGGCCTAGCATCAGCGCTAACGCGCGGGAAGCCGGAGCCTAGCGCGGCGTCAGCGCGCGTCATTGTGACTCACGTCACCAAAAAGCGAAGGGACGGTGACCGCAAAAATAGGACGCTTTGCTTTTTCAAAGCAAAACATTCCCAATCAGCAACTCGTAGAACAAACTGGTCAGAGGAGTCACAAGAACTAGCTACAAAGAAACCTTAGACACACTAAGCTCTTTTTTTAATCAGTGACTCCTTTCAATTTTGTTCCCTACATGAGTACAGACAGAAAGGTGTACTTTACATCTGTTCCCATTTGTTCGGACCGATGATAAAAATGAGAAATAATCACTCCCTAGCACGTCACTAGCATTCGGGCGTCCGTTGCAGAGGAAACGTGATTGCGCAACATTAGCTGGAAGAGTTCACAGCGAATCAAATTGTGCTTCTGGGAGTCAGTAACTCACCAACTGAGTTCAAGTAATCAAGCTGCAAACTCATTAAACACATTTGTGTTTATTTAATGTTTTTTTTTGGTTCGTTAGTTAAAGTTTTTGCCACAATGGAACTGTTTAAATCTACCTGTTAGCCTAAGATGTGATTTTAAGGTTCTGTTGGTAGTATACAAAATCATACATGGACTTGCTCCCTCATATCTTTAAGATTTAATTTCCCCCTATGTTCCGATCCGGGGCCTTCGCTCTGAAAATGCTGGTCTACTAGTTATCCCAAGAGCCAAGAAGAGATCCGCAGGTTCGAGAGCGATTTCCATTCAGGCCCCGGTGCCGTGTGATGCTCTTCCCCCTGAGATTTGATCTGCAACCTCAGTGGAATTGTTTAAATCTAAGCTTAAAACACACTTCTATTCTATAGCTTATGAATGACCAATATTTTATGTTGACAATATCTGTTTATTATTTGCTATTGCCACATCCATTGCAACCTGGTCATCCTGGAAGGGGGATTACCTCATGTGCGGTCTCTTCTCAAGGTTTCTTCATTTTCCCCATGTTGAGGTTTTTGAGTTTTTCCTTGCCCTCATGTAGGTTTTAGATCAGAGGATGGTGTAATGATTGTGTTGTTTGCAATAATCTGTGGTCTCTACAGCCCTTTGAGACTCTTTGTGACTAAGGGTGTCACAAATAAACATGACTTGAGTTGACTTGACAAGGCTGGACCGTTTTCAGGGAGAAAAACTCTTAAAACTGGACACTTGATGTGGTACGGTAGATCCCCATGACACAGTGCCCCACCTTGTAATTTTTTCCCTTCACAATGAGCAATACAATATTTTATCAGCAACTTTTTTCCCTAACATACAAAATCAACAATTTGTTTGAGATCCCGAAAACTTGAAAAATGTGAATTTTGCAGTGTTTGTAATATGACGGGGTAATTATATGCCTCATACGTGTCTAATATGCTTGCCTGCAATCGGTGAACACCATATAAGATATTGCTGTTGGTTTGCTATTAGTCTGAACTCCTTCCCAGAATGTTCCATTTTACTCTCTGTTCAGTTCAGAACCTAGAGTAAAAAAACTTGACATTTTTCAGCTATGTGTCTTAAGACTTGCAGTGATGAAACAGGAGACGACAAAAATGGAAACTTGAGATGATAAATAAATACGAATAAGGCACAGGCATTGTCATCCTCGCTAAATTGCACGGCAGTAACCAATCGATGATCGTTACAATTACGAAGAATAAGGAAGTGATTAAATCAACTAAGTCATCTAAGGGCAATCCTCAAAAGTGAAATTTTCAAAAACAGTTTTGATTTTAATCCACCGTCTCTTCATCCCTTTGCATCCATCCACTACTCCACTACACCAGCTCAAGTCACAAATTGAATTTTTCCTTTACATTTTGTTAATTGATATTCAAGTTATAAGATGAACTACCTGTTAAGGGCCACACCACATGATTTTAATTACATTTAAATCCAGATTTTGACTTGGCCACTCCAAAACCTTCCTTATGTTTGTTGAGCGTTTCATAGGTGGACTTGCAGGTGTGTTTCGAATCGTTTTCCTGCTGCATGATCCAAGAGTGCTTGAATTTGAGGGCAAGAACTGATGGCCAGACGTTCTCCTTCAGGATCTTCTGTTAAACACCAGAATTTAGTATTTCATCAATCACAACAAATTCTCCTGGTCCTGAGGCCGCAAAGCAGCCCCAGACCATCACACTGCCACCCAGCATGCTTTACTGTTGTGCTTTTATTATAGTGGAGTCATGAACACTGACCTTAACTGAGGCCAGCGAGGCCTGACGTTCCTTGGATGTTTTTTGGAGGTTCTTTGCAACCTACTGGAAAAACTGCCGTCATTTCCTACAAGAACAACGCTACCTGTGGTCCTGAATCTGATACATATTGGATCTTTTGGAATGCTGTGTGAACGGTCGTGACGCATTCATGCGACCTGCTCGTCACTATTCTGCATTTAACAAGGCTGGAGGAAACAGAGAAATCAAAAAACATGACAGATATAAACACGGAGAGCATTCAATGCAGGGAAAGCAAGGTTTTTTAATTAATAAAGTTGTGCATGCTTTGCCTCTGGTAGCACAATAGCTTTAAAATTGCAAGATACGCTTGTCGTTAACATCCCTGAGTACTTCCGCAAACAATGAGCATTGAGTGTGTCGTCAGGTGTCCTCATCTGTGCATGCAGGGCACTTGTGGCGTTCACACAGGCATTCACGATCACATAAAAGTTGCATTTCGGTGGAAAAAATCTTACTAAAATATTGGATTTCACCAAAAAATGGGATATGAGCATTAAGCTCTGCAGTGTGAACCTAGTTGGTCGATCACTCCTGGAAAGTTTTCCTACTGTTCCTGGCTTTCTCCATTTGAGAATAATGGCTCTGACAGTGGTTTGCTGGAGCCGTACAACCTTGGAAATGGCTCTGTGACCTTTTCCGGACTGATAGATCTCAATGACTTTTTTTCTAATTCCCCCTGGAATTTCTTTGGATCGTGGCATGTCAATTGTGTTCTTGAGATTTTGCAGCTTTTTCTAACAGATTAATCCAACCATCCATCCATTTCCTGTGCCGCTTACCCTCATTGGGGTCACAGGGCGGCTGGAGCCCATTCTCACTGATTCAATTTCAGTGATTTCTTGATTCAACGCAAGTGGTCCACACCAATTTGCCTGTGGCCTGTGGAATTGAACTCAGCTTTCTGAAAAACTGTGGTTAGTCACAGTTACTTTATGATTTAACAAGGGGGCTATTACTTTTTCACATGAAACCTGACAGGCCCAGATTGTTTTGTGCTTTAATGAATAGAATCAACATTTGAAAACGGCATTTTGTATTTCCTTTGGGTTTTTTCCGTGTGAGAGTAAAACCGATTTGATCATTTGAAACCTTTGTGAGTGATTAATATGCAAAAAACAAGGGGACAAATACTCTTTAACGGTACTGCGTTACTTACTATACACAATTTTGATATTTGAATGCTTTTAAATTTTGAACCGAGGGTTCAGACCCCGTTAGCTAATTACCATGCTTTTCTTATCCCCCGCTATATGGCAATTTCACTTTGAGATCCCCAACTCAGAGCAGATAAATGCCAAATCTCGGGGATCTACTGTATGTTCTTAAAACAAGTTACAGTTTCTAGGCTAGTTGTTTCTGCATCGTGTACTGCATGACAAGTATAGCCCTATACAAAAACTGTATATAATTACGCAGATATAACTTTATATGTAATGTGTTGTGAAATAAAGCACTTGGTTGAGCAGCTGCATCACACTCATTTGTACATTATGATCACCCCTATCATCAGCGTTTTTATCTATTGTTAATGTTTTGTTACTGTGCCGTCCTACACATTGAGACTCGTACAAAGCTCATTTAGTACAACGGTGACGTCCATTTGTTTTATGTATTGCCACTAACTTTGATTAAGGGACTTGTTTAAAATTGAAATGCACTTATTTGCCAATGAACTAGCAACAATACATTTTTAAAGACTTCCTGGAAATCAGGTACTGTGGTTTATTGGGAAATCACTTTTATGTTTGTGTTTTTTAGTCATCTTACAAAACTTTTTTAAAATATGATGTTCATATTATCAGGGGGAAACCTCATTTTAAGTAGTATTTTTCCACAATTTATTTTTAAAATAAATTTGTAAAACAAGATTTTTTTTTTATCATAAATGATAATATTTGCTCCACCTTCTGTCCATTTTTTCAAATGTTAAGCATTCAATTTGTTTAGTTTTGTAGGTTTTTCATAATTTATTTCTTTTTTTTTCTTAAGAAGACACTAAATTCCTAAATATAGATAAATTGTCACAGTTGCCCATTGCCCTTACTTGGGCCCGCTCGTTTGGCGCCAGCTGCTGCTCGTTGCCTGATTGGATCCCTCCTATTTAAACTCAGTGTTCTCATTCACTCCTTGTCAGTCCGTCAACGAACCTCTGCAGTTGCAAGACAAGTATTTTGACTGTCCGGTATCTTGCTCCATTATCCGGTATCGATCCCGTCCATCTCGTCCTGTCCAGTATCTTGCGCCAGTCTCCAGTATCCAGTATTGACCCTGCCTGTCTTGTCCTGTCCGGTATCTTGCCCCAGTCTCCGGTATCAGGTATCGATCCTGTCTGTCACGCCCTGTCTGGTATCTTGCTCCAGTCTCCAGTATCCGGTATTGATCCCGCCTGTCTCATCCTGTCAGGTATGGATCCCGCCTGTCTTGTCCAGTCCGGTATCTTGCTTCAGTATCAGGTATCGAACCCGTCCGTCTCTTCCTGTCCAGTATCTTGCGCCAGTATCCGATATCTATCCCGTCTGTCTGGTCCTGTCCGGTATCTTGCGCCAGTATCCGGTATCGACCCCGCCTCTCTCGTCCTGTTCGGTATCTTGCGCCAGTATCCTGTATCGACCCCGCCTATCTCGTCCTGTCCGGTATCTTGCACCAGTATCCGGTATCTATCCCGTCTGTCCCGTCCTGTCCGGTATCTTGCTCCTATATCTGGTATCGATCCCGACCTGTACACATTTATTGCTCGCGTATCGATCCTGTCCAGTATCTTGCTCCGGTATCTATCCCGTCTGTCCCGTTCTGTCCGGTATCTGGTATCGATCCCGTCTGTCCTGTCCGGTTTCGATCTCGTCTGCCTCTGGCTTCCTGTTTTTCCGCGGCTGACTTCTCTGTCTCACTTCTTCCGCCCAGCGATCGCCGAATCACTTACGTTCGTGTTCACGCGCATGACTGCCCCATTCCCGTAAAATAAAGCTTGTGTCAAAACATTACGCGTCTGGGTCCACCGTCGGTTCAGGTTCTGACATAAATGTTGAGCTGTGGATGTCATGTTCATTTTTAGTCCTAAAATGTGTTACGTTAAACAGACACCGAGCTACAAATGCCACAAGGCAAGTATTTCTGGTAAATTGGCTCTTTATTTTTATTTTTTTCCCGGGATGGGCCATTTTATTCCTAGTTATGTTGGTTCTTGGTATAATACCGTGGCTTCTTTAAGTACTTGTATTCTTCTTATTCGTACACATTTATGATTACAGTATTTGAATACCGGGGAAAACTATTCAATTTTAGCAAACTCAATAACAATGAAAGGTGATATTGTGGATGTTTTTGTTTTTTTGAAGGGGGTTGAATGAAAACAATCCAGGAGGTCATCTGGCATTTTCACAGCAGTGATTTGTGATTCCTATGCAATCTAGCTAACTGGATTATAGCCAAACACAACATTAGGAAGGATATCGTACAACACATTTTTTGTCAGAAATGCTGACGAACACAAAGATTTTACATGACTTGCTGCCTTCAACCGATTTTCACAAACAAAAGCAACTGTATGGAACCCCCCCCCCGCCCCATCCTGGCGTTATGTATCAATTGACTGAAAAATCACCGTACTTGTTTCAGTTACTGAACATATGTAATAGTTGTGTTTTTTAATTCTATTTACCGGATTAGTCACGTTTCCATAATGCACTTCTCCTGAATTTCATCACGTTAGAAAAACTGATAAATGTCTTTGAAATGCAAGAACAGAGCACTCTCTAGTGGTCAAAATCTGCTAGTGTTTTATCCAGGCAGGCCTATATTTGGGTGAATAGGCCCCTCATCCAGGAGAATTAAAACAACATTGCAGATATTGCATTTTAATTGACATGCAGAGTGAAATATGCAAAGGTTCTCTGTTTACCTGTGAGCCTCAGCTAATAGATGTGCACGGTAGCGTTGTGGATCCCCCGCCGTTCCCCTAATTGCCAGCCGGTGGTTGCTTTGAAGCAGCCTAATAAAATCACATTCGCTGCTCCTCCATATTACCTCCATTGTATTGTCTCGTACATCAGCCCCCCTCTCAGCTGTGCAATTTTACATAATGAACGCCGAAGCTTTTGATGTCTTCGCCTGGTAGGGGACGCGCCGCTCGAGGACCCGCCGCAGCCCGAGGGCCCGCCGCAGCCTGTTTCTTAGCTTCTTACTTTTAAACGGTTCCTAGCGTCGGCTGAATTAAGTCTCAGCAAGCGTAGAGTGATGTTATGATGTTATATGAATTACTGCCTTGTTTTCTAATCTTCTGGTTCACCGGTTTTAGTTGTCGTGGTGCTTAATTATTTTGCACATTTCGAAATTTGCGCTGTTTAGCAGTGGATAAGGGATTAGACTTTTTCGGGAGGTTTCTTTAAATTAATCGTTAATATGCATGGATCCATCTGTCCATTTTCTGCACCGCTTATCAACACTAGGGTTGCGGGGGTGTTGGAGCCCACCCAGCAATATTCGGGCAGGGGACACAGAGACAACCCGCTTACTAAGTCACACTTAGGGACAATTAACCTGATATGTTTTTGGAATGTGGGAGGAAACCGGAGTGAAACCCACGCAGGCACGGGGATAACATGCAAACTCTGCACGGTGGGGCTGTGCGCTAACCACCCAGCCTCTGTGCCTATGCATGAATCAGAAGTGCTTCTAACATCAGACAGGCCTTTGCCGTGGGGAAACACTCGAGATATGCGACAGTATTCAGTAAATGATCTCATAATGGGACAATACATTACATAAATATGTGTATCACTTTATCCTGATTTTTTAGCTGCAGGTGTATCCTAAAAACTGAGGTACTGTATTTCAATTGTTCCAATTCATTAAATGAAAAGGATGCATTGTAGAGATTCTAAAAACGAATTTTCTAGAGGCATTTTAAGCATCATATACTTTTGAGTACACAAATACTGTACCCCAAATTTGCAGAGAATTTTAATGCAATATTTATACCCTTACATGCATGAAATCAATGAAAATAAAATATCTCATTTCTAGTTTCTGATTGGCCACTAGAGGGCAGCCTATACTGTAATCAGCCAAAGTTTAGAGTTAACAGTTTCCAGATCCCTGGAGGACGAAACTCTTGACAGCTCTCTCCACTGCTGACAGTTCCTGGTCTGAGTTTAGGTTGTGGCAAAGTGGAACCAGTCCATTCCTTGATGTTATGGGAAATCTTCTGTTAAGATCTGTCTTCCTCTTCTTCTGCACCCATGAACTTTGGACTGAAGAATTAAGTTGGCCAGTCCTGATGGTTTTGTGACGTGACCATAACACAGCAGTTTTATCCTCACACAGTTACAACAGTTCTTCGTAGTGTCCAATGTGTCCTCTGATGGTTTTACACACTTTTTCGTTTGTCACATGGGCTATGTGGCATCCCATCTTCATCACCTGGATTTTCCTTTCCAGTTTTTCTGTGAGACTTAATGTCTTGCTAGCGTAGAGGAAAAAGGAAGAACCAGGGCCTGCGTGAGTCAGATCTTTGATTTCACTTCTATTTTCTTGTCCCTCCATATGGGGTTGTATCTGGCAAGTGCTTCTGTGATTTGAGCTATCCTGGCCATGATTTCAGGTTCTGACCCCTCTTCTGACATAACAGCTCCCAGATATTTAAATTTAGTGACAGGTTCAAGCTATTTGCCGTTGATGGTGATGTTTGTGGTGATACCATTAGGGTTGTTGCTCATTACTTTAGTTTTTCCTGTGCTGGGTGGATGCTTTGTCCAGGCAATTGAACAGATTTTTGAGTTTGAGTTTTGCCAGTCCAGCAATATAGTCAGCAAAACAGGTTGGAGACGTTGTGTCCCCCATTACTGAGTGGACCTTCATGTTGGTCCAGGGCTTCGATCATGGCCCTCTACAGCAAGATGTTGAATACATTTAGAAAGTGAAACCAGCTCTGTCTCAAACGGACTGTGGTTTGAAACCACGTGCCAATGGTACCATTAATCAATACTGTACTATTGGCATTGGTGTACAGCTGTTCAATGGTCTGAACTAGTTTTTGGCACATGTTGTACTTACACACGATGGCCCACAAGGCAGCTTGCCACTCTGTCAAACGCCTCTTTGAAATCCATGAAGACCTGATAGAGGTTTCTCTGATGTTGTTGAAACTTCTCGCATAGGATATGCAGGCTAAAAATCTGTTTTGTGATGCTTCTTCCCTCCCTGAAACCTGCCTGGTCTTCTGCTCGGATGTTTTCAGCCTTTGGTTTCAGTCTGTTCAGATTACCCATACTTTAAGATATAGCTGGTATCGGCATCGATTCCCAAACCTAATTTAAAATGTAATTTATGATGAAATGGGGAAAAATGAATATTAGGGAACTGGCATCAATTAACTATTTTCTTATAATTAGTTTAATATAGGCCTAGATTTTGTGTTACAAAAAAATGTGGTATCAGGTTATTAATATACGTACAAGTGACTACTCAAGAGAGCAATACTTTCCAAATTGTTATATTAAAACCCCGCAATCCAATTTTTGCTCGTTCTCTTTAGGCTTGCAGGTGAACTGGCATCTATCCAGGATGTCTTTGGCAGGGAGGCGAAATATACCCTGGAGTGGTACGATCAAAAAACATTCACACCAACTGCCAATTCTGACTGTTTAACTGCAAAGCACAACTCAATTTCTGCTTTCAAAAAACAATAATAACCCAAAATCATTGTTTTAATTAACACTTTTGTTTTGAGATGACTCTTGTGTTGCGAAAACTCCCCACAGGCCTCGTACTTTGCAGATTCTTAAATCTGTATACATTGATACTAGATCGTCGCACCTCAGGCAGCGAACCGTTCCGACACGTCGCGCTCAGCGGGATGAAAACCGAGCACACTCCTCACTATGAGAGCCAAGACTGGGATGTGTTTTGATCCTTCGCAGCAGGGCCTTAGGTGCAAGATAGGAAGTTGAAAACAGTCTTCATGCCAGGCTCAGCAGCACTTACGCCCGTGCAAAACCGTTTTTTTCTCCTTTCTTTTTGTGATGGCGATTCAGAAGGACGCTCAGTAGAGCATTGCTAATACGGAGCTTGGAACAAATTCCTACCCCCTGCTTGTCTACTGTCTGGAAATTTGCCGCTTTCTGACTGGTGGGCTCTTGCTCTTAGAAAGAATGACATTTTGAAAGCTCCAGAAAATGAGCTGTTTAAGTCAGATTAGTATGTGTAAACATCTCTTACTGTCCATGCCCGCAATTAACAGAAGAGTTTCTCTAAAGGGTTGGCAGTGTCTCAGATGCCATCTTGACTAATCTTCCAGTGGAACACTAGGGTGCTGTAAGACCTTGTCTATTTTGTCACAGCATATTTGACCAATTTTATAAAAAGAAAAAGGGGAAAAAGGCAAAGCAAGTCATGTCATGTTTATTTGTATAGCCCTTAATCACAAAGAGTCTCAAAGGGCTGCAGAGACCACAGATTATTGCAAACCACAGACTATTATGACACCATCCCCTGATCTAAAACCTACATGAGTGCAAATAATACACAGATATTGTCAACATAAAATACAGGTTATTCATATGCTATAGAAGTGCGTTTTAAGTTTAGATTTAACCATTTCCACTGATGTTGCAGATCGAATCTCAGGGGGAAGAGCATTCCACAGCACCGGGGCCCGGCTGGAGAACACTCTCGAACCTGCGGATCTCTTCTTGGCTCTTGGGATTACTAGTAGACCAGCGTTTTCGGAGCAAAGGCTCCGGACCGGAACATAGGGGGAAATTAAATCTGAAAGATATAAAGGAGCAAGTCCATGCATGATTTTGTATACTACCAACAGAACCCTAAGATTACATCCTAAGCGAACAGGGAGCCGATGCAGGTTAGCTAAAATCGGGGTAGCATTCTTCCAGTAATCAGTTGAATAACCTTAAGATTCATCGATATCATTTGGTGGCAGCACACTAAAAATTTACACTACATACAGAAATCCCTCGCTATAACGCAGTTCAGGCTTCACAATTTCACAGATTTGCACCATGCATTGTGTTCTCCATTCTGATTTGTTAAAGCCGGTTGTCTGCGGCTCTTTGGCGCTCCTTTTTAAAAATGTTTGATAATGGAAAATTATATGCGTTATGTAGGACAAACATGACACAAACATTCTCAACGTTTTCCAATGAACAATTTATATATTTTATATAGGATATACATACAAACATACAGTATGAGTTGCCTTCCTTTTAAGGGTTATATCAAGCTTTTAATTTTTCTGCGGCCCAACCATATGTTGTTTTTTGGGTCCAATATGGCTCTTTGAACATTTTGGGACGTCAACCCCTGGGTTAAACTGTCTCACCGCTTGTTATTTGTCGATACAGTAGTCATTTGCAAAATGAATAAAACATTTATAAAGTACTTGTATTTGTTAATGCTTGAGACCGTGAAAAATTTTGATTCGGTTGGATTGTATAGTAAGAGTATTTAATTTTAAAAATAAAGGTTTCTATTTGACTAGTTATGTCTATCAGGGTCTTATTTCGGAACCTAACCCCTGCGATAAATGAGGGATGACTGTATACAAATCATTTGCTCATAAGGTACTAGACTAGAGTATATTTATTAACTTATATTTTGATAAAGCTGTTTTAAGATTTTACTGCAAAAAAATAAAACAAATGATGTACAAGTCTTGCACATGATTGCACTGATATTAATTAGTATTTGACCCCCACCCTAAAAATAAATGAACGCAGTATCATTTTGTTGCACTGGCATTTTTGCCCATTTTAAGTGTTGTTTTTGCAGAAAAAAAATGTAGTGTAACTTGAAAAAAAACAAGTTCAAAAATGGTTACATGACAAAATATTAACCTAATTGGGCATTATTACCTTCTTGAGTCTTGTTCACCACAAATGATAAAAAAAAACTGAGCTTTATAAAAAAAATAAAAAAAAAAATAAACATGAAAGCGGTGACAGGAAATATATTTTAAACATTTTTGACGAACTGTGGCTTGGATTTTTTTATGAAGATAGGTGTGCCTTAGCTCAAAAATGTTTGGAAAGCACTGGTCAAGACATGTCGATGAGAAACTACAGTTAAAATCGTCTGTTATTCTCTGGTCTGTAAATACACAATTTTACTTGAAATGAACACAATCAGCGCGTGAGCGGAACAGTTCAAAGGTCATGAGATCGAACCTTCCTGTGTGGAATTTGCATGTTCTCCCCGTTCCTGCGTGGGTTTCCTCCGGGCACTTGGGTTACCTCCCACATTCCAAAAACATGCATGTTAGATTAATTGGCCGGTCCAAATTGTCCCTAGGTGTGAATGAGCGAGTGAATTGTCTGTCTCTGTGTGCCCTGCGACTGGCTGGCAACCAGTTCAGGGTGTCCCCTGTCCACTGCCCGGAGATATCCTGGATGGGCTCCAGCACCCCCGCGACCCTACTGAGGATAAGCGGTGCAGATAATGGATGGATGGATGAACACAATCAAGAAATAAAAATAACTTTTTATTATTTGCAAGGCAAAAATGGCAACTATGTTTTGAAGCATTCACCACAACCAATCTTGATTTAAATACAATCAGCACAAAGGAACTTTAAATCATTGTAAAAACACAAACGTTTTAACCAATCCTTACCTGAACCAATTTGATTCAAATCTCTTGAGTCATTTTTACAAAACGAACCAATCTATTTCCTAAAAAGAAAACATATCTAAACCATTTTTTGTGGGGTTTTATTTTTATAATAATATGAAAATAACTAAAAAGACTTGGATCTTTAAGCCAAATATACAGTAACCTTGGACTTTTTAAGAAATTCACATAAATTTTCCCTTTTGCAACGTAAATGTAGAAATTTAAAAACACTTGGTAAAAAAGTAATGCGAATGCCCCGCCCAAAACAAACAAACAACAATTGGACCAATCCACTGCTTCAATAAATTTGAATGAACTTGCTGTTATTAGGTTTTGCGATAACGTGATAATTTTAACTGCTTACAAAAAAAATTGACCTGTTTTCAAAGTGCAACTATCCCTGATCTAATTTTAGGGTTTATATCATAGAATTTTTTTTTTTTTTTTTAATAAATAAATATGTTTTGCTGAGGTTTTTTGCAAGGAAAATGGCTATTGAACTCAATGATTTAATTTGGTGATTGTCTTGAAAATTACCTTTTTTTATTTTGAAATTAAGTTTCATAATTTTGCAGTGTTTAAAAAAAACAAAAAACTTGTGGAGTGTGTTTGTTCATGCACAGCATCCCAAATAGTAGGTCGGTTCATTCTTAACACAAACTGGGTTGTTTTTTTAATAAACCATTTTTAGGATACTGTCCACAATTGCTCACATTTCAAAAATAATTTAAGAACCAGTATGAAACATGCTTTAAAGACATCTTACGGGCAAACAAACAAAAACAAACCTCTAAACTGTTGGCAGGCACCCTGCTGCTAATCCGTTAATAATAATAATAGTAGTATTGCACATTTGCTTAATTGCATTATCAGTTATTTCCCCGCCACCATTACACCCAAAATATCATAGACCAGATGTAAATCAATGAAGGAAAATTATTGATTCGGCAGGGCTCAAGGAGGCGGGGGTTAAGCTAGAGCACACAACTGGCTGTAGGCCACGCTGCAACGGCTGCATTTTGAACAAGGCGTTGAGGCTCTGTCCCCAGCAGTTCTTTGTGTCCCCCTCGCCTACCCTGAGTTATAGCGGCGATATCCGCTAGCTCTCGTCGTTGGGACAAAGTGGCCATCATGTGTTCCAACTTGGAACGGATTGTCGCGTAGTGGTGCTGGCGCTCTTTTGTTAGACTGATGAAGAGGTCGTTCGGGGTGCTGGCCGGGGATTCCCCGGTGGAGGCGCTTACGGCGTCGAGGGCGACCTCGTTTTGGCTCGGTACCTGGTCCGAGACGGACTCTTCTTGGCCTCGCACCTGCTCTGTTGGAATGTCCCTATCCGCCGCAAGAAAACTGGTTTGTGTGGCCACGTGGCTGGGCAACACACTTACAGAGGTGCGTTTGCTTTCTGTGGAACCCTCTACCGGGGGGTTCGGACCCGCTGCCAGGATTTCCTCTTGCATGTGCTGCTGTTCCAACCAGTCATCGCCGATAGTCGATGCATTTGACCTGCCGCTGCCGTTTTCACCCACTTTTAGGGCGGGGACCGCACAAGGGGGCTGCAGAGATTGAGTGCTGACTTTCTGGCCTGGTGTGCTGGTGAGATAAACTTGCTCCAGAAGCTTCTCCCTGCTTGGGTATGGGGAAGCCAGGGGATGTTTGCTGGGCACACGCTCAAAGATCCCGCTGCGCTGTGCGCTGGCAAATCCTCGGGTATTCATCGGGAGGGATTGCGCGTAGAGAATGCGGAATTCTTCGTCAAACTTCTCCGTTATTTGACCAGAGAGTTCGATAAGGTTGCTTGTGTTCAGTTTGCCGTCGGTCCAGTTGAACCTGCGCACAAAAATATTGGTTCCAATTTGGAATATTTCGATGTATGTTTCAAACAGGGTTTGCACTCCTATTTCATGGCCAAATTCAAGCACTTTTAAAGACTTTCAAAGCCAAATTTTCCTTTTCTCCAGTACCGTTATATGGATATGGATTTTGAGTAAAAAATAACAGTAATATTTAGCTCAATTTTCAGTTGCAGGAAGTTCCTCCTGTTACAATGTTCCACTGGGAAACACTACCACATTTTTTTGCATGGCATAAAATAAAAGTCCATAATTGATCCTTGCACAAATACACATATTTCCTTGTGCCCTGTTTAGGTGTAGCATGCACCTGTCTTCCTAAAACAATGCCATACAAACTAATGTGAACTGCCGTCAATCATGAGGGAAGAAGAAACGCAATGGCAAAGTGAAGCCACCAGAGAGAAGATGGCAACTATTTTAAGCATTGACAAGCACTTCACCTAAAATAAAAAAAACACATTATAATTCAAGCACATTTAAGGATTTCAAGCACCCGCACAAACCCTGTTAATAGCATTACCTGTAATTTGTAGTTCCTGATTGTTAAATGGCCATTAGAGGGCATCAGATAGTAGTATTGGCCACAGTTGTGAATACAGTACCTTAAAAATGGCTACCATTGGCAGCGATATCTATGCCCGTATTGGTACTTTATCCCCAACTAATCCCAAATAATTTAAGTTAATATTGATTTGAACCAATATTGATTGTTTTACCCCCTCTGATAGCAGGTTGTAAAAAAGAAAGATATTCACTTTTTTAAAATGTATTAAAAATGGAACATCATTACAGCTCTTCCATTTAAAATGATTAAAATTAATTTGATTTATTGGCAGGCATTTCTAACCCAAATTGCCTTGTAGACTTAAGAACATCGAAGATTACTTTTTAAAAGTGTAACAAGGGACCTTTCACTTTTCTGATAAAAATTTCCTTGTTAATTCCATTTCAGCTCTCTAAAATCAACGTTTCCGGCGCTTCTATTTGAAATACACATATCAAAGCCGAGCTGTCAAACATTGAAAATCATATTTTCGGATAGATACAGAGAATTTCAGATTTTAAACATGTTTTTGTGGTTGCATTCAAGATCGAAAGTGGTTCTTGGACAATGTGGAGTTAAAAAGAAACCGAACCTGCTGCAATTGCAAGTGTACAGAAAATTGCTGTAATGAACCATTAATAACCAAGGAACGATCAGCCTTGTAAATAATGAAATGAACATTGCTTGATTTGTTTTTTCTGATTTTCTGAGTTTTTATAGAAAATTTGCTATAAACTGGCGTAGTAAACTACAGAAGTTTAGTAGTCTTTGGTAGCTCTGGATATTCATATCTCAAACGATAAAATAAAATAAAAAAACAAAATATTCTTTTCTTACAAGCCTGCCATTTAAAATGAATACAAAAGTTTAAATAATAGCAGGAATTTCAAACCCAAATCATCTTGCAGACGCTTAAGGACATGGAAGATTACTCTTTTGAAATGTGTAGCATGGGTCCATTAACTTTTCTAATAATAATTTCATTGTTAATTCCATTTCAGCTCAAGTTTTTAGCGCTTCTATTGACATACCCACATAGAGAAGCTTTTGTATTTGTATTCAAATCTGTTTCGCCCAAGCCACACCCTTCTCAAGCCGCAAACCTGACGTAATCATTCCTGAGATCCAGCAATAATACATTTGGCCTCTTTTCCTAATATGGTTGGCAATTATGTGTGTACTTGTGACGCACAACAAAAAAGCCAGGGAGGTAAAGTAGATACCTGTATGAACCTGTAGCCGCACGATTGCCGTCGATCAGCATAAAGCGCTCGTGAACTCTCCCGGTGATCCTTGCTCCCAATCTTGTGTAATAAGTCGTGCCAGTTATGGTTCGCACTCTCATAAGCTTCAAGAAAAAAAAGGTAAAAAGATCAGCAGTGAGCAGGCCTGGCCGGGCAGCCGCACATTGATGTAATATTTTCCAGACTATAAGACTTACTATATATTTTTACAGCGGAAAAACAGAAAACGGTAGATTGAAAATGCATACAGTCATTTTCGGTATGCCGTTACCACACCAGGTTTTAGATGCAAGTGTATTATATATTTTAGAAATGACTGCAACGAGTGATCAAATCGATAATATAATTGACCTAAATTGCAAAGGATTGTACGCAACAGGAATTGAACCCAAGTAGCAGCGACACTTTACCACTCAACCACCAGATGACATACAAAAAGGAATAACAGCTTATCCCATTATCACTGCTCACGTGCCAGGAACACTGATTTGCATAGTGCATTCTAATAGTTCGATCAGTCTCCAGTTGTTCATCAACGAGTGTTAGAAAATGAAAATACAACAAAAGCTTTTTACGAATATATTCGTGTTGAACGGAGAGGTTATTGGAACACAACTGAAGAGACAGAGACTATGCAAATCAGTGTTGCAGAGTATTTAAAGCTGCAACTAACGATTATTTTGAAAATCGATAAATCTGTCAATGAATCAATGAATCTAACTTTTAAAAAACATTTATAATATTGTCCTCTTTATTCAAATATTGAAATTTTGGAAAAAATGGAAAAAAATACTGCAAAAAACAATAGAATATAAAACAATAACAAGTCCAAATGTTTGTCAAATAACAAATACTGTACACATGCATATGTATGCTATACAACTGCAAATAGGTAAGATGCTCTTTTCTTACCACCTTATCTAAAGACCTCTGCTGACCAAAGTGTTAATATAACACTGAACGTCACAACGACATCTAACACACTGTTATTTGCATTGATTTACTGTGCTATTGGCTCCTAAATCGCATAAGACAACGATTAGATCAAATGCATTTGACAAAGCTTTTAATAATCATGATTTTATCGATTCGTTGTTGCAGCTCTATATGGATTAAGCTCTAATGCAGGGGTGTCAAACTCATTTTAACTCGGGGGCCACACAATAGAACAAACATTCTGTCGGGGGCCGGACTAGTAGATTAAAGAGAAAGAAAAAGCGATAAAGAAATAAAAGAAAGAGAGAGGGAAAATGAGAGAGGGCGGGACAAAGAAAGAAAAAGAAAGAGAGGGAGAGAGCGTGAGAAACAAAAGATAAAAAGTCGTGAGAGAGGGGGAAAAGAAAGGGAGAGGAGGGAAGAAATCCAAAGAGAAATAGAAAGACAGAAGGAGACAAAAGAAAAAAGAAAGCGCAAAGGGTATGAGGAGAGAAAGAGAAAAGAGAGAAAAGGAAAAAAGGAAGTTAGAGCAAAAGAGCTTAAAAGACACAGAGAAAGAGACAAAGAGCAACAAAGGGAGAGAAAAAAAGGCACAGAGAGTGAAAGAGACAGAGACAGAGTGGGAGAAAAGGGGTGGAAAAGAAAGAGAAATAAATAAATACAAGTACAGTGTCTTTGTGAGAGGCACCTGGCTTTGGCAACATCAAGTTGACATATTTCAACCTGCAGCTTGTTTTTCTCTTGCGCTTCTCTGAGTGTTGTCTCGCGGGCCGTCTGTTTGACACCTGTGCTCTAATGCCTTTTCATTTGTCTTCCATACCACTGGTGGTCTGGTGGAAATGTGTCGGCGCTCTCTCCGCTACTACTCTGGTTTGATTCCCATTGCATACAATGTTTTGCAATTTTTGTCAGCAACACTTATCGACTAATCAATCCTTGCATCATTGCCTTGATACACAAATACACACAGTATTGTAGCTCCCACTGTATTTTCAATTTGATGCGCCTTATGATCCAGTGAAAATACGATGCGGGCATACCTGAAGGTCGTCCAAGCCCACGCCCGCGTTGGCGCACATCTTGAGGAAAGCCGGACAGGCCAACTGGTCCAGCAGAATATAAACAGGGACCTTGCGTACTGAGCAGGCTTCGTGAAGATCCTTGAAGATATCCAGGTCTGTAAGGGAATCCGTAACTATGGCAATCACCTGCAGTGGAAAATGACAGTGAACATCATTTACTTTCAGGGCTGCCCGCGGTTGTGTTTTCATTTGTCCTTATTGAAACACGTCTCTGCATCGCTGTCAGACGCGATTACTGTGGCGATCGTCGCTAACACTTGGTCAGCAAACACATGGCAGTATTTTCCGCACTATAAAGCGCACCCCCAGAATATAGTCTACTGTAAAAAAAATTAATTAATTTGATACATAAGGCGAACTGTACTATAAGGCACATGAAATTAAAACTACAGTAAGGGTTGCACCTAAAAAAGTACTGCATTTGTGCATCGGTTGATCAGTCAGGGATTTTTATTGATCGCAAATGCACAACATTGGATGGGACGGGAAATGAACCCGGATCGCAGGCAGCCATTTTTATTTATAAGCATGACAGAAAAAAAAAGAAAAAACTGATCAGTTTGGAGTCGCAAAAAACGAAAAACCTTATAAAAACCTATTTCTAAATTAAAAGAAAAGAAGACTTGTACAAAAATAATTAATCAATATTGAACACTTATTCTAAACCATGACATAAAAAAATACATATATATTTCCCTCCCCATTTTTTCCTTTTTTCAAACATTTCTGAAAAATCCCTAGTGAGCCTATATGGCCGAGGTGGGGAACCTTTTTGCCCCAAAGAGCTACATCAGCAAAAATATATTGATTTTTTTGAGAGAGACAAATAATATAATTTTAGGACAAAATTACACAAAACCAGACAAAAGCGAATTCTTCAGCACATTTTATTTCACTGTGTGACGCAAGGAGATTCTGTAGCTATGAAATAATAATAATGCCATAGCCTGCATCCCATATCAATATGAATATACTACTTGAAATTTGCCTCAGTCACCTGATGCTCATTTTCACTGTCATTTTTGTCCAAATAAGTAGTTTCAAAACCAGGTGCGAGCAAAGTTTTTTTCTAAAAATGTCACATAATACTCCAAAAGAGGATACCAGCGTAATTACCTTCGGTGCAGACAGCGCTGGTTAAGGGGAAGGAGTGCGCACGGTGTGTGTGTGTATAGCTACGCCCATTGCTACCGCTCACCCAATCAAATTGCTTAGGGTAGTTTGCTAGAGTTTTTGGGTGTTTACAGTTTGTTGTGAAGTTTTCATCTTAGTGTCTCAACAGGGAACATGCATTTTTAATGAGCTAAAGGGATTCCTTAGCGATGTACAGCCAAAACAGGTCTGTTGGTGTGACACCTGGAATGTATACTGTAATTGAGACTGGGCCCTATATATGTACTGAACCAAACCAGGATTTCTACAGTGTTGTCCCTCACGTGCTATATTCTTCTTACAGTAAATAAATGCGTTAGTGCCATTTTATCACTGAGCCAGAAGTACCCGACCTCCTGCTTTATGGTAAAAAAGCTCTAGAGCCGCAGGTTGCTGACCCCCAAACTAGGGATACATACTACACATGAAAACGCATGGGAGCGCCTAACACTGAGGGGATTCAAGTTCAAAAAAAGACTGTGCAAACACAAGAACTATGACAGATGGATCATTTTTAAAAAGGCAGCAAGACTGAAGCTTTGCCAGATCAGATCGGGTCAAAATTAGATCCGGGCATAAGATCTTCCCTAAAAAAGTCTGAAAATGGCGACAAAACCATCTCCTGCTTGCGCAACACTTGCTCGCTTTGGATTTGTCCGACCTTTCTCCATTGAATCAAGACAACCGAGTATCTCATCTCATTAGCTACACCGCTTATCCTCAGTAGGGTCGCGGGGGTGCTGGAGCCCATCCCAGCAATCATCGGGCAGTGGGCAGGGGACACCCTGAACTGGTTGCCAGCCAATCGCAGGGCACACAGGGACAGACAACTCACTCGCTCATTCACACCTAGGGACAATTTGAACCGGCCAATCCACCTGAAATGCATGTTTTTGGAATGTGGGAGGGAACCGGAGTGCCCGGAGGAAACCCACACAAGCACGGGGAGAACATACAAACTCCGCACAGGAAGTCTGGAGCTGGATTTGAACCCACGCAGGAGGTTCCCAAGACATGAACTGTGCCGCACATGCGCTAACCACTGCGCCGCCGTGCTGCCCGACAACAGAGTATGTCCTTTTTTAATGGCTTGGTGTGATCAATTTGGTACATTACCGCCCCCTAGCCAATCAATTTGTGAAACTGGTGACGTTCCTCAAAGCCAGCTAGCTTCCGTTCACACGCCAACTCTGAATCTGGTTAACTAAGCAGTTTATTCTCACTTGTTCAGTCACATAATAGCCTGCAGATCCTCTTCCGCAGGCCTCAGGGTAAATTTTTGAGCCTAGCAACAATTAATAGCAGAAACATGATTGGTTAAATGCCTAAATATGAAAGCACACATTTGGGAGAAGTGCAACCAGGGGGAAACCAAAGAAAGGATGCTAACAGACAATTAGGAATTATTTAAAAGTATTTATGGAAAAAATATAACCAAAATCACACGATTCAGATATTTTCAACGTCAGCAGAGAAGGCCTTGCAGGCCCTCACGGCTCAACACTGTTCTGGCCGATTTGGGGTTTTCGGGTGCACATTATAGTCCGGAAAATTTGGGGCGTTGGTACACGATTGTGTTTTCATTTGTCCTTATTGGAACCCGTCTCTGAATCGCTGTCAGATGCAATATTTGTGCCGACAGTCGTCTGTTACCATGGCGATTGCCACTAAAACTTGCACAGCAAACAAATTACTTTCCTCCCCCTTCTCCCCCCCAGAAAGAGACAAGCGTCTTTTTTTTTTTATGAGACATTTTTGTCCAACATCTTCCGCCTTCGCCGAGAAGGTGGAATTTCACGAGTCTAGGATTAGACACGCGTGTTAGCGTAATCTCGGATTTAAGACTTCAATCTGGTCATAGACGCACAATATCTAAATGGGCCTTATTTGAATATAAAAGCGTGGATTATTTTCGGGAGGGCGTGCCAAAACGTCTGCCCAATAACAATTATGCACAGTTACAGTCTTTAATGAGGGAGGGCGAGGAGGATCTCCAGACTACAAAAGGCTGTGATAATGTCTCGTTTCCAGATTGATATGGATCCACAAAGAATAGGTATATTTTGCCTCTAAAAGGGAAGTAAGACATTGTTTTCCGGACTATTAAGCCACAACTAAAAACCCCAAATTGGCCTGAAATTTGCAAGTGCGCCTATAAACCCAATGTGCCTTATACAATGCAGAATACAGTGGATGCATACAGTATTCATAGGTATAAGTTACTACACAAGGTATTTTTTAGTATTCCAAACTTGAGCAATAATTGATCCGTTGATAATAAGGATAGACTGACATGTTTTTTTCAGGGTCGATACTAATTTTTCGTCTTAAGAGTAGGTTGATAACCGATTTTTGGAGCGCATATCCATTTGCTGTAAAAGCTTAAAAGTTGGCGTAAGAATTTTTTTATAGTAAAAAAAGAAAAAAAAAATTTGGTTATGAATTCAAATAAATTAGTTGTGCTCTGGAACCTTTTACATCGAACAAATTAGAATTTCAACACAGCTAACATGACTAATTTTTCATAAAACAAAAACGAATAGTCCAGAAAATTAGATTAGACTTAGCCGAAACTCGTATAAAAGTACATAAAAACTTTGATAACTGTCTGATAAACAGGAAATACAATAACCATGACTTAACTTAAAACAAAAAGTATATAGAAATTTCAACTAAGGACATGATTTGAAAAGTTTGGGCAGTCCTGCTTGAGAGCCAGATTGACGAACTATTGTTACGGTAACAGCTAATCACTCAGCCTTCCACTTAAGCGTGATTTTTATGCTTTCTCTCAATCACACTTGCTTGATTGACGACCTAATGTTAGGATAAGAGCTAATACATCAATCTTCACTTGAACTTGATTCACTAAAACAACTACACTTTTTACGTTGTCTCGTAATCACACACATGCTTTTACACCACGGACTTTTTAAAATCTCATAATTGTCAGTGGTTTTGATTCAAAAGCATGTCGTCACGGTGATTGCTCAGCTCTAACATTCTTCTTCAGTGGCTCCTCCCCTGGTCGCTTATCCAATCATAAGACACGGGGTGGGTAGCAGCCAAACAGAAGGCAGGAGCCGAGGAGGGAAAGGCTCAGCTGCAACAGAGCCAAAAAAACAAAAAACGCCTTGTCGAATACATGAAAATTTTCAATTCCGATATCGGTCAAATTCTTAAATATCTGTCCCGACAATTGGCACGGCCGATAATCATTCGACCTTTATTTAAAGACAGTGGAATACTTTCAGCAGCGCTTTTTTGGGTAGAAAAACCCTACCCTCACCCAGACCCTAGCTCAAGCGGCCCCCAAGAAAATCGAGTTTGAGACCCCTGAATTTAATCTACAAAAATAGCTATTTTTTGCCTCCTAGGAGGGCAGTACAAGTCTTTGTTAGAAGCGAGCAAAAGTTAACAGATGCGAGTGCAGACTAGGGCGGCATGATGAAGCAAAATTGAATCGGTTTTGCTATTTGACTTATTGTGATTGTGTAATCACAAGACACTGTGATTTTCTTAAGAATGTATTGTTCAAATAGTTGTGGTTTTCCCCTCTTTGTTATCAGAGCAATAAGGTGTTCGGCCAGATAATTCTGGTTGGCCTATCAGGCTAGGTTTACACTGCAGAGATTTTTATTTTATTTTTTTCAGATGCAACTTGTATCCGATCGGTAAAAGTCTGTCCCAACGGCGCAAATCCGAATTTTTCACACCAGACCCAGGCCACTTTCGTATGTGATCCTAAATCCCATACATATCTACATTTTTTGGAATGCAACTTCAGTGTGAATGGACGAGACGCATTCATGCGACCTGCAAATCATCTATAGGTGGCAGACGTCACTATTCTGCGTTCAACAATGCAGGGAGGAAGCGGAGGAATCAACAACCACGGCGGACGAAAACATATACATGAAAGATAAACACTTGTTTATTTTGTATCGCACGGAACAGCCGACTTCACAACGCATATAACTGGGTGTCACTTTCCGTCACTGCTGTAAACAAACAGTAGAATTCATTCTTAAAGTGATTAGTATCCTCTAGTTAGGGGTCTCTAACGTGGTGCACCCTGGCCTGTTCGGAAAATATCTCAACAGGGCTGGGTCATTATGATTTTCTAGTAAAATTATTTTCTAATGCTTGACTGAGTCTATTGAACCCTTCTTTCAATAATTAATCTGGTAATAACATAGTAACAACATAGTAATAACTTAAGTGCGAGGCAGGTTTCAACTGCACTAGCCATCAAAGGCGAGGCAAAGTTTGCAAGCAGCACACTGCCATACACCCACCATGCGAGCCTCGATGAGTCGTTAATGGCGGAATCCGAAAAGAAAATATTTATTTAAACATTGTGTAGAATATACCACTATTTTAATGAGCTTGACGTGCTATCTGTTACATTTTATAGGTATCTAGGTACTTGCATTGATTGAGAAATCAACAAGTAAATAATGATCACCAGACAAAGTAAATAATGATCACCAGACAGCAACCCGAACAAAGTGTTAAGGTGTAAAGCATGTCATTATCACAAAAAACAAGACTAGCACAAAAAATGCACTTTACTTTTAAAATCAAAAATCCCATTGAAATTTCAATACTGGTCTGAAAAATCCCAATCAGGTTTTTTGTGTAGCCAAAATCGTGGAGCCCCTTAGTGGATACACATTTACAAAGACCCAGGGTCCCGCCGAAGCCCCAGTCTTTAAACGGCAAGACAAGTCTGACAGCTCAAATAAGGCGCCTGACACCATAAATGAATATTCATCACGCTTTTACTTTTATTTCTGTTTTCTTTCGGCCATCTCATTAAAAATTCGGATGAAAGAAAAAGGGAAAAAACGCCAGAATCAAACACGATACCGCGGGGACTACGCAGCAGGATTTTAGGATGCCGTTTTTTCTCTTTAGTTCTTTTACGCCTGTGCTAAAAGTATATAGGGACGGGGGTTGGTTTGCTTACAAGACAGCAAAAATCAATCATTCTGTCCAAAGATTAAATAAACGGAAGTGGAAAGAAATACTCATGCTGTGTTCTTCAAAATATGTACTAGGGGGTGATTTTTTTTTTAACTTCTGCACATCAAAGTCTAAATTACTCTCAGAAGTGAAACAATCGTTTTTTTGATAAGTTGACACAACTAACCGCACACAAAAATGTGACATTTTTCATACTAAACTGAACCTTAGTTTTTGTGCTATCAAAATCATAACACAACAAATACTAGATATGCAACGACAACTAAACAGCTAATAAACTACAAAAATCACTGAACTATGCACTAACAACTGCTTTTATAATCTGTAAATCATCTGGATAAGTTTTGGATTAAAATCGTGCGAATGCTCAGAACGTCATTTTTTTAATCTTTCACGATAGAATAGTAAATGGTTTGCATTTATATAGGGCTTTTCAAGTCATTAAAGACCCCCCAAAGCGCTTTACAATGGGCTTCATACTTACCCATTCACACACACACACACACACACACACACACACAAATATGAGTCAGCCATCCAAGGCGCCAACCTGCTTATTGGGGGCATTAGGGATTCAGTGTCTAGCCCAAGGACACTTCGACACATAACATGGAGGAACCTGCGACCTCTTGATCCCAAGACGAGCGCTCTACCTCCTGAGCTTGTCTTTTTTAATATTTTTTATTTTTCCTTTGACTCTTTTTTTCTCCTTTATTTTTTTTTCTTTATATAATTTGATTTATTTTAGTTGCGTCATATTTTTCTTGTTTTTCCCTTTTTTCCACTCCTTTTTTTTCCTGTTTTTGCAAAAAGCTAGGCAAAAAGTGAGGGAAATGGTATTGTGATTTGGTCATATATATATATATATATATATATATATATATATATATATATATTAGTAATCCCTCGGTTATCGCGGTTAATGGGGACCAAAACCACCCGCGAAAAGTGAAAATATTACACTGTACCTTTAATATTTGCCATGTGGGGACCTGTTTGTAAAAAAATATGTACAAACTATTGATCATTTTAGTAATTAATCAAGAGTATTGAAAACAAATCAGCCTTTGATTTGACTTATTTTACCATTTTCTGTCGTGGACTAAATGATCATTCGTTTATGTTTTCTGCAGCTGTACCTTGAGCAAGTAAGTACCAGGTATCGTATAAGCCTTTTTTAAAGATATTAGTACTTGCCTTAAAAATATTCATTTTTTTCCAAATGTTTTAGTTTTGGGGTTGTTTCAGTTGTTATTTTTCAGTTTTTGGTTTTGCTCTTTTTAAATGTTAATTCTTTGGTTGATATTCCTTTTTAGTTTAATGTTTTTTTGGGTCGTTTCCGGGGTACATTTTTCAGCTGTTTTTGTTCATTTTCATGTACTTTTTTCACTTGTTTTCAGTACGTCTTCATACTCTTCTATGCTTTTTCATATTGTACACACTATTTTTGTTTCACGACTTGTTCACACTGTTCACTAGCTTTTGTATCTTTTACATACTTTTAAGTACCATTTTACTTATTTTTCATACATTTCAGGACTTTTTTAGACTTTGGGACTTTTGGGGGGGGGGTAATATTTCACGAGTCTTGGGTTGTATTTTTTAAGTTTTATTTATTCATTAATTTATTATCATTATTAATTTTTTGGGGGTCACTATTCATTTTAACAATCACTCCTCATCATTTTTCAGTCGTTTTGCGGCAGCAAGGAGTAGGCAAGACAGGCCATGTTCAGAACGGTTCCGATTCACTGTTTAGAAAGCTATAGAACTATAGATAGAGGCAGTTGAACAGTAGAACTGAATAAGAATAATTATATTTTTCCAGTCAGCTACCATGTGTGGTTTCCTCAGTTATTTATATCACCTTCATTATTATTATGATTTAATTTGTTACTATTTTATTTTGAATTTTATTGTTTGTTATTTCAACATTTATTGCAGCTTGGTCCCCCTGGAAGGGGGATTACCTCATGTGCGGTCCCTTCTCACGGTTTCTTCATTTTCCTCATGTTGAGGTTTTGAGTTTTTCCTTGCCCTCATGTAGGTTTTAGATCAGAAAAAGTTTTACATCTCAAATTTTACCAGAAAGGGAACGTCCCAACTGTAGAGCTCAACCGGAAGACGGCGAGAAGCGGCTGATAATGTTGGTAGTGAATCACGAGCAGCGAGGACATGGGCAGCGAACGTGTTATGTTTTGTCCGTTTTATGGCAAACACGTGAGCCACTTAACGCAGTTTTGCTTTTCGTGTGGTCAGTGCACAGGAGAGCTCATTTTCCTCATGTTGAGGTTTTGAGTTTTTCCTTGCCCTCATGTAGATCAGGGTATGATAAATGGTTTGCAATAATCTGTGGTCTGTGCAGCCTTTTAAGACTCCTTGTGATTAAGGGGGTCACATATAAACATGAATTGACTTATTGCTCAAGGTTCTAATATGTTTTATGTTTATTTTGCCATCCTAGTATGTGTTAAAAATAAAAGATACGGTATTTGAGAAAGTTGCACAGTTTTATCACAGTTTTTCTTATGTTTTCTGCCTTGTGGTTTGGCACTTGTTTTTGGTTGCAATACACAATACAGTGGCATCTAGTGGCCAAATAATACACACTGTTTCTTTAAAATTGTTTTAACAGTTTTTCTTGTGAAAAACCTGATGCAACCCTGCCTGCTCCAGACTCTTTCCAGGAGGCCCCAGGTAAAAGGAATTGAAGACCCACGCGGTCTATCTATCTATCTTGGTCATATCCCTCAAGAGGGGTGACAGACAGCAAGACCCACACATACAATAACAAAAAAAAACAAAAACAAAAATTGGGACCATGGCCAACCCAATTGCCCAAACAAGTTAGGCACCTCGGCACCTAAGTTGGTCATGCTTTCGTCCCTCCAGATGAAATGGGACACCAGAAAGCGGCCATGTCACTCGGGTCAGGGTGACACCACACACTCTTTTGTTCAACAGCAGGGTCCGACAGCTTTCACTGGTTTACCCCTGCCGCATCATACGGGTGCCCACGCGGTAGAATAGCAAATAGGCCTGTGGAATTTCCCCGTACCTCTCTAGCACTGTTGATCATTTTCCTCGCAGCTTCTTTGCAAGCGTAGATGCTTTCGCCATAACTCGGCTGAAAGTGAGCAACGGCCCTGGTGACTCCTCGGTACGAACCCGCCGTGAAGGCCGGCCAGCCGATCTCCAGGGGCGGCGGCTCCACATCCGAAACCTCCGGGAAGTAAGTCACCGACAAACAGTCGATGGAGCCGCCGAGGGACTGCTGGATTAGGTCTTCGCCCAGGATCGACGCACGCTGCGGGGGCAAGGCGGCTCCCCGGATCCACTGGATCTCCTCGTCGGATAGAAAGTTGGCGATGGACTCCTTGGTGAGGAAAGCCAGAAAGTCGTCGAGACCCCCGGAAAGGAGCTCCTCCAAGGCGAGCCGGTGCTTCTCATTATAAACCTCCTGTGACTTCAGCTGAACGGCCCCCGTGAGTGTCGGTGTAAAGAAGGAGTCGTCGAGACACTGAGAAAGCGCCATTGCTCCTGGACTTGATTTGGTTTTTTACCTTTGCCCACCTGAGCGCTAACCGTCCCGCAGGTGGCGGTTCATTCACCTCCAGGTAAGGCACTTTCGTATTTTGTGGTTTCCTTCTCTTCCTGGTTGCCCCGAATCGCTATTGGTTGCTGGGAGATTACGGCCACTCGCAATTGGTCCGACTGGGCTGTCATATCAATGTAAACATGATCTGATTGGTTGATTTGGATGCAAACAGTACTCCTGTAGCGTATTGCTGCTCGGCCTTGAGGCACGCCTTCCCGCCCACGCTCAAACGATCCGAGGGACTTGCCTCATTGAAAGCAATTGAGTTTCAAAACTGCAATACGTACAGTATTGCCTACGGTGGCCGAGACATGCGAAACACTTTTGCATTCGAGAAAAAAAATCATACCTGTCAAACTCTACGGCTCCACGCCCTTACAAAATGTTGTATTTTCCCTTACAAAATAATCTTCAATCGTGTTTATTTATGTAGTTTAACATGTTATATTGTACATGTGTTTTGTTATATCATATAAATTGTTAATTAACATTTTGTTGTGAGATACGGAGTTGCTCGACATGAATGAGGTTTATTAAAAAGGTTCAAAAATCAAGTAACTTGGACGTTCACTGTAGAAGAAAAAATACATGCAAATATAATTAAGTAGAATAATACATTTTCTTATTCAAATTATGAATTCATTTTCTGCATTAAAGTATTGTTGGAAATATACTGATTAAAGAGATAACCACAAACCTGTTTTTTTCCATTTTCTCCTTTTATACTTCCTTTTTTTCTTAGCTTCTTTATACAACAATAATGATTCGTAATATCAAGCATCAAAGCAAGACAAACTATCAAACTATGGTGTTACCAGCACAGACTATACGATCAGGCGATGTGGCCTTTGAGAACCGGCTCTCTTTAATGAGTTGAGCCAAAAGAGCCGGTTCTCTAAAAAGAGACGGACTTCCTTTCACTACATAACTACCACATGAAATCCGAGGCGGCAGACTCGTGCGCACAGTATCATCAAACATCTCGCTTCGTTTGCAACGGAAAAAAAACGATACAGAAATAGAGGCTACCGCGGCGAACTCGTTTGACTTGGTTTATTTTGCCGTTTCGTGATAGTCGGTGTATACCGGATGGTACCCATAATTGACAAATTTGCGTTTTTCCGTACAGATTTTCTTGTACGTCGTACACGTCTTAAAATGCATAATAAACATACTTTGTACGGCAAAAATGTACAGGTTGACAGGTATGACAATTCTCCATTTTAGGAAACACTTTTTCATTTCAGAAAACACTTTTGCATATCATAAAACACAATTACAAGTTTTGAAACAAATGTACATTTCATAGAACAACTTGACAAGGCACAAAACACGTTTTCAAATCCCAAAACACTTTTAAGTCAAGTCAAGTCATTTTTATTTGTATAGCCCTTAATCACAAAGAGTCTCAAAGGGCTGCACAGGTTATTACACAGACTATTTTTCCAGACTATTATTAGATCATCCCCTGATCTGGAAACCAACATGAGGGCAAGGAAAAACTCAAAAACCTCAACATGAGGAAAATAAAGAAACCTTGAGAAGGGACCGCACATGTGGCATCCCCCTTTCAGGATTACCAGACAGCAAAGGATGTTGCAGTCACAAATAATACAGAGATATTGTCCACGAAAAGTATAGGTCATCCATATTCATATTTTACATCTCAAATTTTACCGGAAAGGGAACGTCCCAACTCTAGGGCTCAACCGGAAGTGACGGCGAGAAGCGACTGATACTAGGAGGTAATGTTGATAGTGAATCAGGAGCAGCGAGGACATGGACAGTGAGCGTATTATGTTTTGTCTGTTTTATGGCAAACACATGAGCCACTTAACGGGGTTTTGCTTTTCGTGTGGTCAGTCCTTGGAGTCGCAGACCAGGTGCACAAGAAAGCTCCCAACCACCCGCTTCCTAAAATGTAAAATGGTTCCCTCAGGTGTAAAATTGTTTCACACCTCTCAACAACTGTAATTGACCCGTTGCGCACACACACACACACACACACACATGCACAACCAAATTACGTGACGACACCATGACGGACGGAAGTAAACCATAGTAAACTGTGGGTATGACCAGTAAAGAGTAGACAACAACAAAAAAAGCTATACTATAGTATAGAACACCATTGGCAATGATTAGTCAAACGAATATTGTGCAGCTGTCAGATGTAAATGGTAAATGGTCTGCATTCATATAGTGCTTCAAGTCAATGACAACCTACCAAAGTGCTTTACAATGTGCTTCACGCTTACCCAGTCACACACACTCACACACCGATAGCAGCGTCAGCCATGCAAAAGTTATCTTATCGGCAGAATTAGGGATTCAATGTCATGCCCAAGGACACGTGACATATAACACGGAGGAGCTGGGAATGGAGCAATAAACCAACCTGCAACCTCTTGATCCCAAGACGAGCCCTTTACCTCCTGAGCTACCGCCGCCCCGGATGAGTGGCTAGCCTTGAAAGGACGCACAAAAAGTCCTATTTAGAGAAATTGAGGAACGACCCATATCTTTTTCTTCCTGGCAAATTTTCACTTTCATCCAAATCGTCCTGACTTCAGTCTACACGAACATTATATTGTAAATGGATTAGCCCCTTACACCAGTGCTGATCTCAAAGCGTATAACAGTCTGGATGCTTACAAGTTCTTGGTAGCTGATAGGCTACGAAAAATGCAACAAAAAAATGCGCAAACGTTACTAAAATGACATTGTATTTAAATTTTTGGGTAATGCAATAAAACAGTAAAGCAGCACCTTGTATAGAAATCACTTTTGAGCATTTTGAAATTACTTGGTCGAAATGACGTTTCATTTTCTGAACGTTGGTTTCCCGTTTAATCTGTTGATAGATTGTACATTTCGGCGAACAAGCTTTACGGTAGAGCACATAACAGTCTTCATTACATGCGATATTCGGAGGATTACCTTTTTGAATCGCTGGTTAAGCGCATTAAAAGCTGCTCCTTTACGTAGTAAGAAACAACAACGGTAGGACAGTAACGTTGTCAGAACCAGAACAAATGGTAGACCCAAACGCGTAATGTTTCACACAAAGGTTTGTTGGGATATCGAGGAAACAAACGCCAGCGATCCGGCGCTCGCTGGACAGGGGGAGCAAGGAGCTCACGTGATCGGAGCATGATCGGAATGCTGAAGTGGATTTGCCGGAGTGGGAGATCGGAGTGTGATCAAATGGTAAAAAACGGGTCGTTAGCCGGAGAGGGAGATCCAAGCGTGGTCAAAGGGAAAAAACGGGTCAATAGCAGGAGACAAACGGGAAATATGGAACAGACGAGTGGAAAACGGATGAAGACGGGAACAGACGGAAGCCAGAGT
Source organism: Urocampus carinirostris (assembly GCF_059441175.1). Classification (NCBI taxonomy): domain Eukaryota; kingdom Metazoa; phylum Chordata; class Actinopteri; order Syngnathiformes; family Syngnathidae; genus Urocampus; species Urocampus carinirostris. The sequence goes on along the minus strand of NC_142354.1, from coordinate 26,355,752 downwards.
CAAAGTGCTTGCCTTGTGTATGCGGAGGGTCGCTGACGGACTGACAAGGAGTGACTGGAGTACTGGGTGTAAATAGAAGGGGAATCAATCAGGCAACTAGCCACAGCTGGCGCCAAACGAGCGGGCACAGGTGAGTGCAATGAGTAATCATGACAAACGTAGCTAGTTAGCAACAGCTGACTATAATGTTGTTGTTATATTGGTCAATTATATTGAAATACATCAAATGCACTTTGTAAAAAATGTCCTCTTCAAATCCTGGAAATCTTTAGGGTTTCCAGTGTTGCGCCTTCGGTTGATTTGCAGATAAACATCACCATTTTCTATCTTTATCAAAAATGATACAATTCCAAATCAGGTTTACAATCTTGCCTACAACAGAGCAATAAATACCCTTCGTGAAAAGTAGTGGTTAGATTTTTCTGTCGTCGTTATTGATAACTGCTTTAACTCAAATCCTTATTCACATGCTGACCACTGGGGTCCTCCTGCTGTCCGTCATGTCTCTTATTAGCCTGGGGATGTGACGCTACGTGCAAAGGGTCAATAGTGATGGGAATTCCAGCTTTCCTTAGAGAACCGGCGTTCTGCCAAATGGTCCTACCTTGCCGAGACATCCTACTGTAGGCTAATCTGAGAGCAAATTGTGTTTTCTTTCTTGTCAAGTAAAACTAGCAACACTGAAATTCAGAATGATTGCAAACACAACTTTTACTCATGTCAATAACAAGGATTGGCATTGCGTGATTACTGTAGTCAAAAAACACCATTCTTAAAAAGCTACCACAGAAAAGCACACCAGGCTTAATCGCTACTTCATAAAACAACATTTTAATCAGTGAAAGAGGCAAATAACATTGAATCCAAACGAAAATTGTAAGTACTCTATGTAGGAGATCACAATCAGCCTTGTGCGCATGCGCGCTTGGCGTTGGTAGGATGTCTTGGCATGGTAGGACGTTACGGCAGAACAACTTTTTGGGCTCCCAAATGGTTCTTCAGATGTTTTTGTTTTTATTGATATATTAACAAAAATGATGAAACATTATGCATCAAATAAATTAGTTTAGAAAATGTTGTGCAGTGGTTAGCACATTCCCCTAACGCGCAAAAGGTCCCTGGTACGAGACCTGGTGGAAACATGTTGGCCTGTAGAGGGATGGTGAGAGAGAGACAGAGGCAGAGTGACTTAGAGACAAAGAGAAGGAAAGGGAAATAGAAAGAGCGAGAAAGAGGGACAGGGAGAAAAAGCGAGAGAGAAAGAAAGAGAGAGAGAAAGAGAGAGAGAAGGGAGGGATATGTATATGCAAAGAGAGTGAGAGAAAAGGGTAAGACAGTGGGAGAGAGGGAGGGAAATTGCAAAAGTGAGAAAGAGGGGACAGAAAGATAAAGCGAGTAAAAGAGCTGCCTAGCGTGTTGGACATGAGGCAGGGGGACTCCCTAGCGCTTTGCACTGAAGGGCCACCGTGTCGCCCACTACCACGTTGCGGTCCTCCAGGTCTTGAGCCAAGTGGGGGGTTTCTACAGGGAATAGAGACATTCATAGAAAGGTCACCATCAGAAGCAGTTCTCCTTTCATGTGTTCCATTTTCATCGCGCTGCACTTAGTAAACGTGGTCACGCCCACTCACAAGATCCTTGAGTGTGCAGAACGGAGTGATAACATAGAGCATTGCAATTATTATTTTCCAATTTATTATACATTCTCTTTAACTTAAGCTAAAATATAAAAGTTCTAGCGGAAAAATAGTGAAGTTTAATACTAGGTCGTCTCAGTTTGATGAATAAAAACACTTAAAATAAGAAAAAAACTATTGCAGGTAATTGAACTATTTGAATATTCAAAATTACGATTAATTTCGAGAAATATTTTTATAATCTAAATGTTTTAATAATTAGATTAATCATTTAAAAAAATATTTCATAATTATCATTTTGTAATTATTTTCCATTATTGTATTTCCATTTGTTTATAATTATTTTGACAATTTATCCGAAAAATATTTGAAAGCATTAAAAAATGTCATGTTACGATGCATCTTTAGAATGATTCTAGTCATTTAAATATTTCATAATTATGCTTATTAATCATTTCTTATTCATTATCATTTAATAATTATTTTTGAATTTATTCCAAGAACATTTATCAAAATAAACCCAAATTTAAGGTGATATTCTACAATAATGATTTTAAACATTTAAATACAGTATCAATTAAAATAGTTTTATATTTCATCATTGTTTTTCCATACATAATTTTTATCACAAACTATTAAATATAACTATTTGAAGAATTTTGTCTTTTGAGAGTTTGAATAATTTAAACATGTCTTCTAATGATCATTTTCTAATTATTTTACAGTTTATGGCCAAAATAATTTTTATAACTGAAAATATTTTCATGGTGTATTTGAATCATTTAGGTGATTATTTGAGGAATAATTTTTATTACAATACAAAACGATTTTATTTAAAAATGTATTCCAAATATATTGCTGATACAAAAATAACCTGTTTAAATTAATTTTCCAGTCATTATTTCCAAAAATATTTTTATTAGAATCCAAAATGTTCATCTTAAATCCCCTTTAAATATTCTTACAATAGTCCTGTTTTTTATGAAATGAGAACAATGTGCTGCAAGTGGAACGAGAAAATGTCATTGGAAAAGATTATTCCGATATTTTAAAACATTTATTGCTTTTAATTAAAGCAGTTGTAAACAGCCCGGTGTTAAAGTTACTTGTAAAGATGCCCGATACCAGTATCAGTTTGTATTGGTTTTGCCAGCAAAGGAGGAAAAACTCAAACTACCATTCGTTTTCAGAAAAAGGGGAATACTCGCACTAGGATCGGTGTGAAAAAGGAAAAGAGAAAGAGAATGAGAGAGAAAGTGAGAAAAGGAGATAGAAAGATATATATATATATATATACAGTATATATATATATCTCATCTCATCAGCCGTACCGCTTATCCTCATTAGGGTCGCGGGGGGGCTGGAGCCCATCCCAGCCATCTCCGGGCAGTGGGCAGGGGACACCCTGAACTGGTTGCCAGCCATATATATATATATATATATATATATATATATATATATATATATATATATATGGAAAGAGAGGGAGAGATAAAGGTAAGACGTGGGAGAGACAAAAAAGAGAGAACGTGCGAAAGAGAGACAAAAAGAGAGAAACTGAGAAGAGGAGATAGAAAGATATCTTTATAAATAGAGAAAGGGAAAGATAGATATGGGAAGAGAGTGAGAGAAGAAGATAAGTCAGTGGGAGAGAGAGATAAAAAGAAAGACAGAGAAATAGAATGATTGAGAACGAGAGAGGAATAGGAAAAGTGAGAAAGAGAGTAATGGGAACAGTGAGAAAGACGGACAGAAAGATAAAGAGAGCGAGGTAAAGAGAAAGAGTGAAAAAGAGAGAGAGAGTAACAGAAACAGTAAGAAAGAGGGAGAGCACGATCAAGAGATCAAGAGAAAATCATGATATGTTTCCTGATACCAGCATTAACTTGAGGTTAACAGGTTCAGTCAACGATTTGGCCAGCAGCGAATGAGTTAAACATGCTACCATATAGTTCAACTTGAAGCAACTCGGTGCTCAGGCCACACCCAAATATTTGTTTCTATGCAATGCTTTGGCAATTGATAATCTCGTTGTTCCTGATTTTTTCATTCACAAGGTGATGACTGAACTCTCTCCTGGAAAAACTGGAAAGAGAAAGAATGTTGGGAGTAGTTGAAAAAAAAGCTGCAGGAGTGCTTGGACATGCTACACATGAACGCCTTAGATAAGATTATATAATGCTGTTTGAAGTAGAAAACAATATACAGTGATATTTCGGTACACAATTGACCCTTTACTGCAACCAATTAGTATTCGACCGAAAAATCAGACTATTTTTTGCATTTCAACAAAATTTTGGGTACTCTAGCCTGCTCATGTAGCATAATTTTGAGAGAGATCTTCCCGCCAACTGCACGTGTTGACTATAATTTAGTGTGTTTTATTGGCTTTTTTTTTGACAGGTAAAAATATGTCATAAGAAAATTTGTGTTAAAGCGAAGGAAAAGAAGGAAACACTGAGATAAACAATCAAGCTGAATTGTGTACAAGTGTGTCTGCCATTGAACCGCTGCTCGACGGTACAGCAAATGCTCTAAAGGGACAGTGTGTAATAGTTATCGCTTTCTAGTGTTAAAACAAACAATAGTGATTAAAATAATCAGAAAACAAAAACATGATATAAACATGCATTAAAAACTCCCTGTAAGTCAAAAAAATGGTTATTTATTTTAAGTAACGTGAGGCTTACCTGGAGGTAGCTAAACTGATTGTCGGCCATCTTGCTTCTACTGGAAAATCAAAATCCTCGCGAAATATTGGGCAAGAAAATGAGAAGAACATTTGTGCGGTTTGGGCACTTTGAGTCGCCGTAGTTTGTATTCTGCCTTGTGGTTTTTAGCACTTGTTTTTGGTTGCACTACACAATACTGTGACATCCAGAGGTCAAATATTACACACTGTTTATTTGAAATTGTTTTATAAATGTATGTATTGTTTTTGTTTTATCTTATCTGCACATTTCAATAATTATTGCTGTGTACGTACCCTTTTTCAACATTTGAGGTACTTTTGGATTGTACGATGTGAATATTAAGAAAAACAGGCCTACTAAGTTGCGGCTTATCTCTGAAGAGCAGCTGGACCCTTTCCACCGACAATAACGGTGACCAGATGATTAAGGTGCTGTATCTGAGTCAGATCATGAGGCTTCTCCTGCTACTGGTATCGAGGAAACCAGTACTATCCATTTCATGTGGGGGTGCAAACTCCAACCCTAAAAACTGGCCTGGAGAAGGATAGTCATCGCCAGGTTGTACTTGCCCAAGACACACCACAGGAATTATTTCCCCAATTCAAATGAAGTTGGGCCCTGACGTCCCTGGGGATCAAGAGATCAGTGAAATATGATTTTGTAATGTGTAGTGGAGAAAAATAGTTTCAGTATCAGAACAATTCGGTATGCGAACACCTATCCCGAACAGATTATGATCGATTACCAAGGTATCACTGTACTGCTTAAAGGGACAGTGTGTAATGTTTAGCGCATCCTAGTGGTACAAAAAACGTTCATTCACTTAAAAAAATGATTTGAAAACTGAGCAAAAACTATCACACGAATGTTAATTTAAAAAAACAGACAATAAATACAGTGTCATTTATTGCTCAAATATTACACACTGGGGGTTTAATTATAGATAATAGTGTAGGTGTTGAGAGATTATGCTAAACACCCTTGTTTATCATATTTTATTTCCTAATTATGATTATTGGTGATCCAGAAGTTGCCAATTCACAGAAAGAATCAGCAAACTTGAGTTTTCACTAAAATGAAACTTCCTTGGATTGTCAGAGGAGAAACCAAAACTCCAAAAAGGACTAAGGCCGCCAAGTCTTCCTGGCATTAATGCAAAAGCACTCTAGAAAAACAAGATTCTCTCATTCATAAATCAACCCACGTGTTTGATCCACGTACGCGTTTATTTCAGTCAAACCAGTTAAGAGAAAAACAAAAGTTTCAAATGGCATCAAACCTAAACCTTAAATACTAGTAACCTAAAAGATTCCAGTCCATGTATGGATTTTTAGAAGTCTCTGTATCTAGGCAACAACTTTGTTTTGAATTACAATCGACCAAAACCCCAAAAATGTGTTTATGATCCAAATAATTGTGGATTTCATGTACAGTGTTGTGCAACTCACACATCTTGACTGCTGGCAAAAACACTTCCTGGTATTTCTTGTTTTTTCCAGTTTTTTTGTCTGTTTTCATTCGTTTCAGATGCATATGGTTGCCTGGTGAGCCTTCCACTCTGTCTTGGTAAGTAATGACGAGTGGCGGGTGTGTTAAAGCAACTTGTTACTTCATTGAGAAAGTAATCACATTACCACCCAGATTACTGACACGCAAAAGTAGCGCTGGCTACAAATCACCTTGAAGCCAGCTCCCTAAAACTGGTTAAAATAGCCACACAGGAAAAAACATATACACCAACCTGTAGAAGCTGTAAAGCCTCCATATTTCTTGGCTTGTGCAATGTTGAGAGCTTGCAAACTAACACAGCCGAGACAATCCATATCCATTTTGTCCTCAACCACTCTAATATTTCCTTCTCCATTTCTGGGTAATGTCCAGGACATTTTGTTGTATTTCTCCAAGTATGTTGTCTTTTAAAAATAATTTGACAAAAAAAGGAAGAAAAAAGATTCTATTCTAAAGATTTCGGCACTGCTGATCAGTAAGTATCAAGCCTCTGGGAATGATTTCAGTATGATAAATCACTATTAGATGGCTCGAATAGTGTTGATATTTGTCCGCACATCCAGGAGACCCCACTTCCTCGTGTTGCTTTGATTTCTCTAACCAGTGATTAAGAGTGTGTGGTCGGCCCCCGAGTGACACAAATCACGTGATCACGCCACCGGAAACATCAGGGGCTAAACAGTTCTTGAAAAGTTCATGCATTGTTCATGCATAACTTCAGTGTTCTTGCAATAAAGTGTTATTAACCCCGGATAAGTGTCTTTGTGTTTATGGAAAACATTTTTAAGATATTGGGGGAATCACAAATGCATAAGAAACAAGTGAAAGTTCTGCTTGAATTGTCAAGTCAAGTCACATTTATTTGTATAGCCCTTAATCACAAAAAGTCTCAATGGACTTATACCATACCCTGATCTTACACCAACATGCGGGAAAGGAAAAACTCAAAACCTCAGCACATGGAAAATGGGAAACCTTAAGAAGAGGCCTCACAAGTGGTACTCCCATTTACAGGATGAGATAGATTTAGCATTGGGTAACAGTTCACAAAACATGGTGAACATCAATCAAAGAAAACAATAGGTAATATTTTGAACAATTTCCACAAAGAAATGCATCGTTTCACAGAAAGTTCTTTTTCTCAGTTTTCTTGAAAAAAGTATTTTCAAGAAACAACAATGTCCAACTGTTGTTTACCAAACAATGGTAAAAGCTAGACAAATACTCTTTTCCTAATATAAGATGAGGGTTCACGCTTTTTTTTAGATTTTTCTTCTGCCCGTATAGCTACAAAACTAAATTTCCTGTGTCAGCATTCAAAAATGTGTCAAAATGGCAAAAATTGTCCGGCACCCGCACTTCAAGTTCGAGAGAATCTTCAGGCATTGAATGACTTAAATTTAAAACACGTTAAAGTTCTCGTTACCGATAAAGTAATTGTGTTACTTTCACAGGTGGGTAATAACGAAGTATATTTACTCCGTTACATTTATTTGAGTAAGTTTTAGGAAATTTTACACGACCAGGAGTATTTTGAAATCCCTATACTTTTACTTGAGTAAAGTTGTGAAGAAAAAACTATACTTTTACACCGCTTCATCAGGCAACATTGAAGTCCTTACTTCGTTACTTAATAAATCCCCTCCATATTTAACCAATCAAACGTAGCAGCCTCGTCATGTGACCCTATTCAACTTCAGCAGGGATAAATACATTTTAAGGGTAAAACAGATTAGCAATACCGACTATGAAAAAACAGAAAAGGACGAGCAAAAGCATCTTCCCCTTAAAAAGGGTGCGAAACATCAGCCACAATATGCAATGTAGTTTTTGTCCAAGTTCATGGAGCTACATGTGCCCAATTTATTTATTTGATTGATACTATTTTCATTATATTGTTTATTTAAGTGCTTGAATTTACGTTGCTTATTTTAATCTACCTTTAAATTAAATGTATTTTTGTTGATTGGTTGGACTTTGGTAATTTGATGATCTGATTAGTTGCTTTAAAAATAATAATAAATATGACATTGCTACAGTATTTTTCACATACCTGTCAAGCTCCACGGCTCCATGCCCTTACAAACGGTCGTATTTTCCCTTACAAAATACAAAATAATCGTACACCATATTTTTTTATCCAAACGTGTTTATTTATGTAGTTTAACATGTTATATTCTACATGTGTTTCATTCTGTACCTATTCTTAATAACGTTTTTGGCTTGGCTCTTTGTATCAAAATGCGTCTTTAAATCATAGAAACCGGAGGCAGCTACTTTCACGTCTTTTTTGCAGGCAACACAATCCGAATATTTCACACCTTTCTTCTAAGCTTGTATCGATCCTTCGTATCGTCCTGACATTTGCTCCCACTCTTTGTGATGCTTGCCTCTTCCATTTAACTTACGGCGTTTCAATTCAGATTCGGCCATTGCAACTTAATGATTGTATCCAAAGAAAATTCAAAACTATGTTGTCATGTAGGCCGACTGTTCTGCTTTCGCTTTGTTCACGTTTGATCGGAATGATACATGATGGGAAATCCCCAGGCGGCAGTCGCATGCATATAGTAGCATCAAACCGCTCACTTCGTTTGCAACGAAAAAAAACCATACTGAGATAGAGGCTTCCGCGGTGAACTCGTTTGACTTGATTGATTTGCCGTTTCGGGATAGTCGTGTATACTGGCTAATATCCATCATTGACAAATTTGCGTTTTTTCGTACAAGAAGTATGTCGTACACGTCTTAAAATGCATAATAAACGTACTTTGTATACAGGGTTAGTAGGGTTACTTTAACTTGATTACTTTCAATTACTTTTGGATTACTCCAATACCAAATATGCTAATAAAAGACAAAAGAAACCAAATATGACTAAAATTATGTCTCACAACATGTGGTAAGCTTTCTCTCCTGGCTTTGATCTCTTTGATCTCCGGCAAAACTAACGTAAAATGCGACAGAAACAAAATGAGAATAAATCCTAACAGCTTGCCAACATCATTTTTGCCGTTCCATGTATTCCGTTACTCCCCAAGCCTGCACAAAATTTAGTCATTTTATTCATATTTAGTTTCTTTTGGCTTTGTAATTGAAAGTGTTTTTGTGGAGGTTTATTGTTCTATATTCTTTATCAATTCTCCATTATTCGTTATCAGTCAAATCATAATACACTACGAAGCCAATAGGCCGAGACACTTGCTCTCAGCCAAGAGGCTGAGTCAAGGTCCTAGCCACAGGGCCAAGAAGCGTTCCCGGAGGTACTGCAATACCGGGCCGATGCGTGGAGTGGACAGAGCAAGCTTGACACTTACCGACACAGTCCAAAATAATTGAAAGTAATCAAGTTAAAGTAACCCTACCCAACCCTGCATGCGATTGACAAAATTGCGTTTTTCCGTACAGATTTCCTTGTACGTCGTACTCGTCTTAAAATGCATTAAAAACGTACTTTGTACGACAAAACCGTACAGGTTGACACATATGACATGAATAGTTAGAAATTGTTTGATGTCATCTTGTAAATTATTCCAAAGTTTGACACACAGACACTCACATACCTTTCCTTGTTGTTCTCACCTTTTGGGATTTTGAATTTACTACAACACTTCAAGTTATAATTTCCCTCTTTCCAAATGAATCATTTTTGGATGTTTTCTGGCACCGTGTTTTTGTTGACCTTAAATAACAGTTATGAAGTGAAAAAAATTATTAGATCATCCATTTTTGCTAATTTGGACTGCATGAATAAAATATTAGTATGACGTTGCGTTATTATTTTCACCAAGTTTTTTTAATTTTTTTTGCTTTTACTCAAGTGAGTATTTGGATGACGACTTTTACTTTTACTTGAGTAATGTTATTCTGGGGTAACGGTACTTTTACTTGAGTTACATTTTCGGCTACTCTCCCCACCTCTGGTTACTCCCAACACTGGCGGTGACGTTGCAGAGAACCGGTCTATACATCCCTCCTCCTTTTCTCTCTCTCCTTTTTATTCCACACGCTCATCCCTCCCCGCCCCTCTCCCAAATTTGAGATGAAAGGGCTTCTGGATTTTGGATGACGCTCCCAATCACGTGCTCCCAGGAAACACACTGGCTTTATTTTTTTAGGGGGGAGAGCTACATCGCCGGCTGTAGTTTTTCTTTTCTTTTTCCTTGCTTTTGTTTTTGATTTTGCAGGCTCCTGTCATGTAATGTACCTTTCCGTGGTCAGTGACGGGTTCACGCCAGTTCGCCGGGTTCACTTGAGGAGAGCCCCCACCCCCTCTCGCCTCTTCTCCTCAAACGATCGCAGCGAATCGAATATTATTCATTTATATATCCATGTCGGATTCCAGGTTAAGGTAAGGACACAGTGACTCTTGTGTTTTTTCTCAAACCGGAGCGGAGTGAGTGAGTGAGCCAGCGCGAGCTGCGAACTTGTTTACCGAAAATGACGTCTCGAATTTGTGGATGTTGATCCGCCGCTGTAGTTTATATCAAGTCGCCTATGTATAAAATGGCGACACTGGGTGGAGGGCGGTGGAGGATTTTTCTTTTTTTTTCTTTTTTAACATTTTGTACAGAGTGCCAGCTCAGTTGGCAAGTGTCTCTGGAGGTCGTGCGGGGCTCCCGGAGCCTTGTGAATGGACTTGAAATGGCTTTACGCGTCACTTTGTCACACTTGGAGCCAATCGAACCCCTCGTGGGCGCTCCTGTCCCTCCAAATGTGGCGTGGGTTCTCTCTCGTTCTCCCTCTTTTCAACATTGCACAACAAATCGTGTTTTCTCTATGAGTTTGGGAGAGACTTGGCGAGCGGACAAGACACGCTATATAACGCGCGCACGCGCATAGCATAGGACGGCCAAACTGTCACCCTAAAAATCGCCCGGTTACGGTAGGCCCAAAATGCACAGGACTGTTTTTTTCTTCCTTTCATGCACAGGACTCTTTCTTACATTTCCTTCTCTTCCTCCCACTAACATGTGCTTCTGCCCTCCTCACACACCCACTCACACGCACGCACTCGCGCGCGTCTACACTTGTGGACAAGTAAGGCTGGCTCGTTGTTTTCTGCATGTTTATTTTAATTTCCACTTTCTGGATTGTTTTTTTTAATAAGTATACGCAAAAGCTAAGTAGGAGTGGGGTAAATGTCGATATGTCATATATCTGTCAACCTCCAGGGCTCCATGCCCTTACACACTGTCGTATTTTCCCTTACAAAATATAAAATCATCATACAACATTTTTTTGCCAAACGTGTTTATTTATGTCGTTTAGCGTGTTATATTGTACATGTGTTTCGTTATATCATATATATTATTAATTAACATTTTGTTGTGAGATACTGAGTTGCTCGACATGAATGAGGTTTATTATAAAAAAAAGGTCAACATTAAGTAGCTTGGACGTTCACTATAGAAGGAAAAAATACATGCAAATATAATTCAGTAGAATTATACATTTTCTTATTCAAATTATGAATTCATTTTCTGCATTAAATTATTGTTGATAATATACTGATTGAAGGGATAACCACAAACCTGTTTTTTTTCCCATTTTCTCCTTTTATACTTCCTTTTTTTCTTAGCTTCTTTATACAACATAATAATTCGTAATATTATGCATCAAAGCAAGTGAGCCGTTTGAGAGCCGGCTCTCTTTAATGAGTTGAGACGAAAAAAGCGGGTTCTCTAAAAAGAGACGGACTTACTTTCACTACATCAAACCGCTCGCTTCGTTTGCAACGAAAAAAAACGATACCGAGATAGAGGCTTCCACGGCTAACTCGTTTGACTGGATTGTGATAGTCGGTGTATACCGGATGGTACCCATAATTGACAAATTTGCGTTTTTCCGTATGGATTTTCTCGGACGTCGTACACGTCTTAAAATGCATAATAAATGTACTTTGTACGGCAAAAACGTACAGGTTGACAGGTATGATATGTATTTATTGCCCTAATCTGAAATTATCATGTAGGCTACTCATGGCTGCAAATGATATCAGTGACGGTTATAAGTTGTAAAACCTCATAGCGAATTTTGTATTATCACTTTTTTCTGGCCACTGTAGTGCTGAACTCATTAATAGAATATACAATCATAGGATAGTCATTATTGTCATTGATTACAACAAGATTTCATATAATAATACTTTTTTGATAGTTATAAGCAAATGCTAAGTGGGTGTGGGGGAAATATCTTTGTTTTTATCTTATTTGAAGTTATCATGGCTGCAAATGATATCAGTGATAGTTAAAAGTTGTAAAACCACAGAAATACAGAATTTTTTACTGTAACTTTCTACTAGCCACTGTCGTACTCTACTCAATGAATGAAATAGACTTATAACTGTCAACCTCAGCCAATTGCTCCCTTTAGTAATGATTGCACTTTTCCTTATAATGCGATAATAAACCTTACATATACATCACGGCAGCTATTTACTCGCACCAAGATAGACTATGTAGAATAAAAAAAGATTATTTGTGTGAAATAGTTTATTTTATTTAACAAATAAATGCTTGATCGTGGTTAACATTTGCCAGTGTACTGCGACAATATTAGCAATCTATGATGAGGTCGTCTGCTACCAGTGACTAAGACGATCTGGGTTAGAGCCGAAATGGGCAACATGTGATTGGTCTTACACATTTCTTTTTTTTTTTTTTTTTTTAACATTTTTATTTCAAATTAAAAGAAAAAAATCCTGTAAAAATCGTTATACAGCGTACTCAATAAAAAATAATTAGAAAACTTATAAAATACGGGGAAAGTGTATATATTGACAGGTATGAAGTCATTTTTTTTTCCTTTGGGTATTCTTATTATGTAAGTGTAAAAATAATTAGGATTTGGATTGTCATTTTTGTCATTGTTTACAACGAGATTAGACGTGGCACTCCTGGATAAATATGTCCCGTATAAGGCGCACTCCCAAAAAATGGACTTTTGTGAAATATTTTTCAAATTGTTTATATTTATTGTTTTTTTTTTTTGATTGAGTAATATGCCATTCATTTCTTACATTTTAAATCGAAATGTTTATCAAGTCCTACTGGTATCTGGTTATTTGTATCAGTAACTCTGCTCCTATGGTGATCAGTTTGGAATAAGTTGATACATTTTTAGGAAGTGAGGACTCTTCTGAATAGTTCTCTATCCTTACCCACTATGTAGAGTATCTTGATAAGTAGTACACAAGTACGGGAAATCAGATGTATTTTACGATTGACTAAATGAAGCCTTGCTGTTTTGAGTTATTGTTTGTCTAAATGACAGTTTCTGTGTTGTGGTACAAAAAATATTTTGGGTCGAGCACAAGACAGGCGGACATAAAGTCCTTGGTCACATTGCTTTGTTAAATAAGACAATATGTGCTTCAAATTTATGTATTTTTTTCAGTATTCATCGCCAGTGATCTGCTTTGTTGTAGGAATTTTCAGGGACTTTTTTAAAGTTGGTGCTTAAAAAAAGTCGGCACATAGTGAAAGTGTCTCCCTTTGCCCTTAGGGAAGCAAGGTCTCCCGAGTGACTGTTTGTTGCCACTATGTGCCGCACGAAACGACAGGCCAGACGAATCACCGCATCTCGGCAGGCATGATTAAACGATTCACTGTAATTTTTTTGGGAACGGGCTTTGATTATTCCACCATGTGAGGGCGTTACATATAATGTAGGTCAAGGAAAGGACTGAAGATTTCCGCTGGGCCGTTCCAAAACGAGTATGGCTCCTCGGTTCTCCTTCGGACGCTCTTCAGACTCGAATCGTGGGCGTCTTACACGCTTGACCAGTGAGATGCGCTGCACTAGTTCTTGGCCCGGTGAGTGTGCGTGCGTGGAGGTTTTTTTTTTTTTGCTCGGTCCAAATGTACGCTGAGAACGGGCTGCCGTGTTTTGGAACTCTTGTTCTAATGAGGCCAGACGGCTTCTCTTTCATCCAGTCAGAAGTAGGACTGCGGTCTGCTTTTGTCCCTCAGTCTTTGATTTACTCTAAGCTGGGGTTTTTTAACTAGTGGGTCGGGACCCAAAGGTGGGTCCCGGACATGTTTTCAGAGGATCACGGGCATTGCCATGGCAAAATAATGTTAAGAAGAAGAAAAAACAGGAGGTCAATTGCACAGTAGATTGCAATAATGCCCTGCTCCTTCCTGTTCAGTCAATCGGGATCGTCCCAATTGTGTTTGAGACGACCACGTCTCATTTTATTGCGATTTTGTCTATTATCTTTCTCTTTTCTGCCTGTAGTAATGGGTCGGTCCCAAGAAAGTTAGAGATGAGGCGAAGGAATAGTGGAAGACAGTAACAACTATCAAGACGATGTAAATAACGAAAATATTGTATGAGTGTCTGACATTGAAGCAAGGCTTGAATTTTGAAAGCACAGCAAGTGGTTAAAAATGCCATATGTATAGTTTTTTTTACCAGTATATTGAGCTTTATTATTAACACAACTAAGTGATAATCTTTGTTTGGGAACACTACTTAAAAAATGGATTCAAACTACTTTTAAGTATTTGGCTAATTCAAAGCGGTTTTAGGGGGTCGCTTATGGTACTTGAAGCCGTTTTGCTGGTCAATTTGTTTTTGCTTCAAATCTTTTTTTTTGGATACATTTGAGTTTTGGACGCTTTTTCTTGATTTGGGTAGCAGCTTGTCATTTGGGTGGAATGGTGGGTCCTCAAGTCAAAACAGTTGGGAACCAGTGCTCTAAGCGACCATACAGTAAAATATTGGCACCATGTACAGTATTGTATTCCCAAAGCACATTGTAAAGCACTTTGGGAGGTCTTCATTGATTTGAAAAGCGCTATATAAATGCAGACCATTTACCATTTACCATTTATTTTCCCCGATATAAGGTGCACCGAATTATGAGACAAACCCTTGATAAATGGTATTTTGTGATATATTTTTCATATATGAAGCACATTAAAAATTAAACTACAGTAAGAGCTAGGGTTGCAAATAAATAAATCCATCCATTCATTTTTGTGCCTCTTATACTCATTAGGGTTGTGAGGGGTGCTGGAGCCCATCCCAGCTATATTTACAAATGGGAAGGGGACACCCTGAACTGGTTGCCAGCCAGTCACAGGGCACACAAAGACAGACAATTCACACCTAGGGACAATTCCAACTGGCCAATTAACCTGACATGCTTGTCTTTGGAATATGGCAGGAAACTGGAGCGCCCGAGAAAACATGCAAACTCCGCACGGCGAGGCCGCGGTAAGAGGGAATCAAACCCTGGACCCCACACCGTGGGGCTGTGCGCTAACCACTCCTCCGCTATGCCGACCTAAAAAAATAAATTTAAATAAAAATATTTTATTTAATCGAACATAAATTAACGTCACTTGGTTCCACCACTAAAATTTGTTTAAGCAACAAATAATTAACATATTAACCACAAGGGGGCTCTCGAAGACCACTCTATATTTTTCTCGGTGGCAGAACAGGTACAGCATGCAGTAACATTTAACAAAAAATCAAAAAAAGACAACATAATTTAGTAAAAAATGTTATCATAATTAAAAACTTTCATTCAAGTAATCACAATACAATTCAAACTTATGGAAAATTGTAACATAAGATAATTTGCAATGAGTTTTTAAAAAAAATGGCATCTGAGCTACTGTCAATACTGAAGTTCTCTTTTGTTTTATTTTTAGCAACAAACAATTACCATGTTAGCCACAAGAGAGCACTCAAAACCACTCTATATTTTTCTCAAAGGCAGAACAGTTACTGTATTCAGTATCTTTAAATTGTAACTCTGCATTTCGAATTTTATCCACCATATTTTCCGGTATACAAGACGTCCTGCATTATATGGCACACTTTCAAATTTCTGGCCAATTTGGGGTTTTTAGGTCTGCCTTTTATCCTAAGATACGGTACATGAATATACCCATCCTGTGATTGAATGAACATGTAAACGTGTAATAAAATACTTAATTGTCTTAATTGTCATTGAGTAGACCATAGTGAACATAAAAGACCTAAAAGAGAAAAATAAGAAAACAAACAGGATAAATAGGATAAAGTATTTACAATATAGTGCTTGAAGACTGGCTCAAGTTGTAATTACCTGAAAAAAACGACAACCTTGTGAAAGTCTATGAAAAGAAAAAAATGACGTTTGGTCCATTTGAATCTCCTCAGTTTGTATTCTCCCTTGTGATTTTAGCACTTGTTTCGGTTGTACTACACAATACAGAGACATTTAGCGGCCTAATAATACACAATTTGCCTTTAAAAGAGAAAATCAAGACAAAAAAGACTTATAGCAAAGATAATTTACATGGTTGTGCTTGGAGACTGGCCCAAGTTGTAAGTGCATCAGAACCCATAATAGTGCAATGACTTTTAGCAGCAACATAATTCCAAAATTAGTCAATGAATAAAATACGACTGCACACTTTTCTATACATAGGCAAATTATGTATTTATTCACATTCTTGTGCGTTTGTTTAGGGTGGTGATGGCCTCGGGGAAGATACAAAATATAAATATAAAATGAGAATTTTAGTCAAATGACAGTCTCCTAATTTGGTAGGAAAATTGCATTCTGTCTTTTCATCGACTGTCAGTTTTAAATGCTAAAAGGAGATGTTTGATTTTACTGTTTTCAGACTGATACCAGTACAGAATACACAACTCTTCAGTAGTTACTGATACCCAATAACAATACCACTTGTCACTTTTATACTTAGAATTTACCCCCTAAGTAATGACAGGTCCTTTCAATGAAATTAAAAAATGATTATTTCACCTTTTTGTCATGAATATATCTAAATATAAGATACATTTGTGTGAGACATCTCCCATTTTTGCATAGTCGTAATTCTGCATTCTTAGCTTGTTGTAGCTCTTTTAGTGCGTACATTGCTCAGTAGATTTTCCATTAATTGAGCACGATAAGTGTTTTTTTTTAATATCAATATTAAGTAATGATATAATTCCACTTCTCGAGATCGACATCAACATTTGTATCTGTATGGATTACAATTAAAACAACATTGTCTTGGCATATCACCTTGCATCTCTGAATAAAAGGCACATTGTACATCTCCGGCATACACAGTTTGTAAAATTAGTGCTTGCCTGGAATATTCTAACATGGCTCCAAGTAACCAATAATCGGTCCTTTTTTTAATTATATTTTCTTGCTTTTGGATAAATTACAGTGATGTTGTCCTTTTTCCTTTAAAAGTGCTTGACTTTGGCCATAAAAAAAGTGTATGAATGTGTATCATGCAAACAGACTATTGGTCCCAAAAAAATTCCGCTCTCAAACTAACTATTCCCTGCATGTAAACATACCAATTCATTACATAATTACTTGATCATTGAACCAAGAATTACAAATACCCTTCTTTAGGTTTTATTTGTCCGTTACCAAAGAAGAATCCGTTATGTGTATGTAATGAAAACACGACCATAGTGGAACCATGTAGCTATTGAACAGTGTGAACAGGACATTTTAACTACCGTATTTTGTTGTACACTTGTACTGTTCCATAGAGGATAAACCAACCATTACTTTTTCCTCACGATTTTCTCCGAGCGCTTGTATACAGCGGAAATGTGGCAGCACATTGCGGCTTTGAGTCCCCACAAAACGGCGTTTGCCTGGCATTCCGACAGCGTTTTCTTTTGGCCTGTGTGTGTGTGATTTCCACAGCTTCTATTGAACCCTTTTCTGAGATTACCAAGAACGATCATATGGTCATAGTTTGCAGATTTAACTGACTTGTAGCGCTCGACATTCCTCATGTTCTGGGAAGAAAATCGCCTGTCCTAACGCCAAACCAATCAAGAGTCCCTGCTGTTTTTCCCCCTCTTTCTTGTAAACAGACGCCCTGGTAGTAAACGCTGGAAACCACAATGCTCAGTTCGCCCAGGAAAGCAAAAGCAGCTCCACGCAGGTGCAATTTCGTCAGGGCTTTCAGTCTGTTATTTAGCGCCGCTTTTGTCACCCGCCTCGGTTATATGGAATCTCAGCCCGCTCTTTAGCGGCATGTTTGCGCAGTTCCAACCCAAAAGAACACTTGTGCGCCAGGGGTGGCGAAGGAGGAGGGACGTGGGCGGGACTTTGTGTAAAAACCCCTGCCACTTTTCAATTTTCCCAAGCTAGCATGGAGCTGCCATGTCAGCCATTTTAGCACGGCCAGTACAAAGCGAGCTAACGCCGCCATCTTTCTTCCTTTCCTTCTCAAGTTGCCAAATGAATGCCTGTAATGTTGGCGACGGAACTGAAGAAGTTATTCATGATGTAAAAGGATGCGTGACTCAGATTTTTTTTTTTCCCCTCCTTTGGCGCGCCTCTGTTTATTTGTCCGTTGTTCATCTGGGCTGCAGATAGGAGGCTGTGTAAAACTGTTTTTGAGACGTGATGGCAAACCCGATGCCAGGGGGGGCATCATTTATGGGAGTGGTTGGCACCCAGCAAGCCGCGGACCGATACCGGGGCCTGGGTAGTTTGGTAACAGGCTGTACCAAAAGAGAAATAACTTTCAATATTATTTTTCAACTATTGTTGTTTTACTCAGGGTTCGTACTTGTGCTTAAAATACTTGAAAATGCTTGAATTTTGTGTTTTCAAGGATTTAAAGTGTTTGAATTTTGTATGTATGTAAATGTTTAAAATTGTTGCCATGTTCCACAACAAGTCTGCTTTACCCTAATGTTGTTTTAGGGTCTCTAGTGACCCTCTTCAAGTTTTTGAAATTTACTATCTGATGTGTCTCAAGGTCCATAAACTCCAATTATAATGGGAATATATGTTTATGGATGCATATAATGTTTGTTAGGATGTTGTAATAACTATACTGTGAGATACAACGATTCGATGAGCCAATTCCTAACACAACATAAGGGTTAAAAATGACACAGACTCTGCATTCTGGTGGCTTTGCTTTGCCATTGCATTTCTTCACTCGTGATTAATAGCATCCAGCATTAGATTGTATGGCATTGTCCCATGCAGCATTATTACCTCCGCCGGGGCGTGCCCAAGAGGACAGGTGCATTCTACAACTAAACAGGGCAGTATGAAATGTGTATTAGTGCATGGAATATGTTTCAATTATAGACATTTATTATAGGCATGCGAAAACTTAAGGTATTGTTTCCCAGTGGTAAATTGAACTTCCTGCATCTGAAAATGTATATTACATATGACCATAATTTTACCCAACACCTAAATCCTTTTTTAATTTTAGATTTATTCAATATCTAAAAATCATGTCTTGATAAATGCACACCCAAGATTAAACATCGAGTATTTAAATGGAAGATATACTGTATTCGTGGATCTGCAAAATACATGTTTATCATAAGATTTATTTTGGGGTTTTGGGGTTTTTAAGGGTTATTGATCTATCTTCGTTATTCATTATCCATTATCCGTTATCGGTAAGTTCATAATACGCTACAAAGTCTAGGAGCCGGGACACTTACTCTCAGCCAAAAGGCCAAGCTAAGGTCCTAGCCCTAAAGCATTGCTGCGATCATTGCGAATGCACCGTTCCCGGAAGTACTGCAATACCGGGCTGATGCGTGGAGTGGACAGAGCAAGCTCTTAGGTACTGAAGAAATAGTAAAACCGGCTTTGAAAGTCCTAAAAAGTGCTTGAAATTGGCAATGAAAAAAGGTGTACGGACCCTGTTTACTGACACTGCTATGTTTCAGACTGAACTTAAACTGGGGTTTTGAGGTGGTTCATTTAAATTTAAATCCTTTTGGTTAGCACGGGCAGTGCAATTGTCGCGTTGCAAACGAGGATTACCGTCCACCAAAGATACAGTCAGGAATTATTCAAACCAAACGTTTGCGCCCATAGCCAATCAGCATGGAGTATGGTCAAAACAAACTTACCGCTATGGAAAAACTAGTGCCAATGGATTTTGACAATGCATAGATGTCTATACCAAGGAATCGACAGAGATCAAATAACACCAACAAGTTTTTCATGGGGTTGGGTTATTTAGTCAGTTTGTACTTTTAACTATTTGACATGCGGGTTAACGTGACATTTAGGGTTAAACGTTACAAAAGTTAGCAGTGTGTTGCTATTAGCCTGGGTTCCATTCCAGCTACCAGATTGCGTTCTTGTGTGGAGTTTGCATGTTCTATCTGTGCCCTTGGGTACTCCGGTTTCCTGCCACATTCCCAAAAGATGGCTAGGATGAGCCCAGCACTCCTGCAACCCTCGTTACGATAAGCGTTTTGGAAAGTGAATGAATGTGGTTTGATGTTACCAGGACATCTAAATGTTCCACCTGACTCCACAGTAGATTTATGCTCACTATTATTATAGATGATGTTATTGATAGAAATGTTATATTGGTTGTTTTTACAGTGATACTTCTTCTTATTACTTTAATTTGTTCCAGTTTAATGCTCGTAGCTTTAGTTCCTCGCGTAATAAATGCATTTTCCTGATATGAAGTAATCAAAAACTAATTGGTCCGCACCAGTACTCCCAAAAGCATACAAGTGAACCCTAAATATATCTTCTTCATCACTGAATACTCATTCAAATAGACGTTTAGCATAAAAAATACAGTAATAAGAAAAATAAGATGATATTAACAAAAGAAAATGCTATTTGATTATTAAGATTTAAAAAAAGACCGTTCTTGTCTTGCCCAATTCGGATCTCTGTCACTGTTAGCATATGTCAACGTCTTTGAAACTTGCTTACATTGTTGTGGTATTCTACATAATCTGTTGTGCTGTGAGTAAACAGGTGCCGCGTTGTGTTTATAAGGTTTATCATTGCCTAAATAAGGAGGATTTGCAATCATTAATACGGGAGCTGTTTTGGAGGTTGACAGGAATGAAATTGAGAGACTGTTGATACTATGTAAGCACTTACTGTACACTAAAAATTAAAGTTACAGTACTGTAACTTTAAATGGACACACAAAACATTTTTTACAGCGCAATTTATTTTTTGTTTTTGCCTGTAGCAGTTTGCATGCGCACACTGAACGAGCTGATCCTGGTGGTAAGCAGTCACAATTGGCTAGCGATCCCAAGCAGTTTCCAGTCGTAGCCCCTGGCACTGCTTGTGAACTGGTTTCCCTTTCGGATAGCGAGAAAAAAATAAAAACAAATCTCATATACCGAAATTGTTGTGTTTAGGTGTAATTGTATAACGAGATACCACTGTATTATGGATATTATTACTTTAGAAAAAGCACAAACATGTTTAATGGCGTCCTTGGGCCGGACTATAAAAATATCGCCAGACAATGAACCGGTCCGTGGTAGAGAAAAGGTTGTGGACCACTGATATATGGCGCACTGTCTCCTCTCAAATGCGGCGAAAAAAAACCCTGGGACCTCACCCGAAGTTGCCTGAAAGGGAACCGGCCGTGAATAGACTTTTTTTCGACGGCGTGGATTAAAGTTTGTTCTGCGCCAGATGCAGTCCCAGGAATTCAGTGTGTATGAGTCTTGAGGTTGGTGGGCGTGTGCGAGTTTGTCTCGGCGGCAAATGTGCGGGTGTGTGTGGCATGGTGGGCAAGGGGAAGAGAAGAGTTGCCATGGCAATGTTAACACATGAGTGGCACGACCGACCGGTCTCCCAGTGGACGGGGCTACAGTCATGGAGGTAAAGGGGGTGTGTTTGTGAATAAGATGGAGAAGAAAAAATAGGGTAGAAAGCGAGATGGCGGGTAACACCTGCGTCGCAGACCTTCAGACACAAACACACGCAAAAACGTCAGACGTTAGCATATAAAAAAGGGGCGCGGACCAGACGAAGACGCTTAGAGGTCAGGTTTTGTCTCGAGCTCGCTATTAACGCTGTGCTAATCACTCTTACATCTCCCACTTGGATTGCAGCACACGTATCAACCAAGCCGAACACTTATCTGCTATGTAAAACGTGTCCTCGTGCTAAATCGCAAAGGGCGGAGACGGACGCAAACCCCGCACGGCCGCGGTCCGTGATCTTAAAAAGCCCCGAGCGCCGGATCACATTCAGCTCGTAAATGAGCCTCCATTGTTTCAGAGTCTTTGCAAGACAGTAATATTCTGTCTCGGGTTTTTCTTTGACTTATATTTAGGTGTCCATCTGATCTCCTCATATGACTTGCAAGTCTCAATTGGACACCAGGCTGAAAATATTCCCTCTGGACACATTTTTATTTTAGTCTTTCAAATGGATCTTTCAGAGCTTACCCCCTTCACTTCATTTGTAAAGCGTTTTTTTTTTAATATATGATTATTTATCTTGGGGGTTATAAAGGGGTTGTCCAGCTGGTCCCCTCACATGGCACAGTCTAATTTGGACACCAAGCAGGAAATTCTACACAAAATCCTTTGAATATATTTCTCAGAGTTCAACCCATTCACCGATTTATAGAATGATTGTATTGTTTTGAGGATGGTAATACAGTTGGTGTCCAGCTGATCCTCTCATATGAATACTCACCAACACTACAGTTTTTGTGTTAGATCTTCAGGACCCACTATTACACCCTAACGACAAACTGTAACCCAAATTAAGAAAACATGCCCACTTCTCAAATGTATCCAAGCATAGCATGGCACAGTTTAAGATAGTAGAATATATTCACCTTTTTTTCCAAAAATCAAAATGACCAGTTAAACCAAAAAGACTTCAGGTACCGTATGTACTCTCATATAAGCCTACATCGCATGAGACCCCCTACAACTTTGAAATAGTAAAATAAATTCAAAATATAATTGAAGCATGTATCTTAACTTCATTAATTATTTTAGGATGTAGTTAATAAAGATAATATACTGGTAACAAGCTAAAAATACAAAATTTTTAAACGATCAACTGTGCCTCCCAGCTTTATCGGCAAACTCTCGCACACCGTTTTCACATTTTGAAGTTATTTCTTTCTTCAACTTGATTGTTTTTGTCACTGAGTTTTACTTTTCCCTTTCCTTATCACTAACTTCCTTGTGACCTACAATTATGGGCAGAACAAAGACATAAAACTGACAATATCACAAACAAATGAGATGCGGTCCCTTTCAAATGCGCCAATTGACTGAACATAGAGAAGCGATCGAGTAGGACATTATTCTTTTTACTGTTAAGGAGTTTAATTGACCTTCTTTTATTAGCATTATTTTGCCCAACAAAAGCAGACTGACTTTTTGATTTTGATTAAATTTTTAGAATTATCTTTCTGGCCATTACTCTTTTTTTAGTCCTAGACTGCTTTTTAGAAATCTATTTTTTATTTTGTTTTTGATAGGCTTTCAGGGTGCGTCCATATGATCCCCTCACATGAAATCTGAGTCTCCTCAATTGGACACCAAATGATACCCCCCAGACCAAAAAAAAACCTTGAAATGTATTTGTTAAGTGCGACTCTTCTTTACCCCATTCATAGAGCGGAAACCACCAAACATTTTGAAGGCGAGGGCTCATTTTTGTCACTGATTAGAGCGCAAAGGGTGACCAGTTTGATATGGACTTCTAAAATATCTAGTTACTATAGCTGATTGTAATTATAAGAAGTATGTTTAAAATAGGCTAAAAGGGGTTAGACACAGAATTTCCTGGAAAATCACAATGACCCATCTCTGGTGAGCTATTTTCAGAACCAGCCAAAACCTCCTCAGGCGTTCTAAGGGGTTTCCTGGTGTCCAAGGCACAACATTGGATACCTTTGTCATCGAGCAGGGGTGTCAAAGTCAAATGGTTGGTAGGTTGAATTAAAAATGTGATTACAAGTCAAAGGCCGGACTGATTGATTGTTAAAAAAGAAATAATCTGCTAAAGCTAAATCAAGAGATCGCAGTTCGAATTCCGGCTCCTCCGTGTTACATGTCGAAGTGTCCTTGGGTAAGACACTGAACCCCTAATATCCCCAATAAGCAGGTTAGCGCCTCACATGGCTGCACGGCCGCTATTGGGAAATGTGAAGCACAATGTAAAGCGCTTTGGGAAGTCTTGACTTGAAAAGCGCTATATAAATGCAGATCATTTCATTTCAAAGCTAGTTGCTTATGTTGTGCTTGTCGCAGTTTGCGATCCTTAAAGCAATGCTAAATCAGCTAACCGGTAAAAATAAATATGAGCTCGGTCAAGCCAAAAACAATCAAAGAAAACTAATATTTAAAATAAGAAAAAAAGGGTTTTGTTGCAGTGCAATTTTTTTCTATGTTTTAATGTATCAATCGAGCAACACAATGCGAATTGTTAATGCTACATATGAATGCCAGTGAATTTTGTTTAACACAGGTTTGGTCTGTCGTAGACATGATTTAGTCCAGATATAGATGTCCAAAATTGGGTTGTGTTTAGCCCATCCGATGTAGACGATATAGAGCCTAAAAATAGTTGTTGTTTTGTTTACTTGGACTGAAGTCTTAAAGTAGCCTCCCAAAATTCGCCCTTTCTACATCTTCAAAAAAAAAAAATCAAATTTTCTACTAAATAAAAATGCCATTAAAACAGGACCTTAGTGTGTTTTTTTTTTAATCTTTTCTTTTCAACTTTTAGCTAATTTTTTCCAGGTTGAATTTTTTTATTTTGGGAAGTAATCAAAAAGTTGTCCAGCTAATCCCCTCACATGACTTCCGAGTCTTTTCAATTGATCAAAAATTGTCCCCCTGGACTAAATTTTTTATTTGATCTTTTCAGGTCTTCAATATAATTATAAACCTGTTTTGACCTTTTTTTGTTAGGCTACAGGACTCGTCCAACTAATCCCCTAACATGACACCCGAGTCCCAAATTGGACACCAGCCTTAAAATGTTTCTTCTTGACATTTTTATGATCTTTCAAAAATGCTTGGGTTCACCTCACCTTGCCCCATTTATTCTTTTATTTTGTTTTCAGGGCTTTTTTGTTAGGGGTAATACAGTGGGTTCCCAGCTGATCCTCTCACATAACATCCGAGTCTTTTCTTTCAGGCAAAAAATGGGACTGCCTTACAAAATTTGTATCTTTCAAATGGATCGGTCAGGGCTCTTCACCCCAGTTGTACACAGTGTTTAAAATATTGTATTTCCCGGACTGTAAGGCACATTCTAAATCTCTTATTGGCCAGAAATGTTTACGTGCTCCTTGTAATTCAAAAACAGGAAAGGAATACTTGCGTATTATCATATATGTGCAATTACTGACCGGTGAATGAATGTATCGCTGATCACAATTGCTTGATAACGGTGGCAATGGGGATCGAACCCGAATGGCGACAAAAAGAGCACCAAATTCTAACCATCAGGGCACTAGGGAAATATCTGACTTAGAAAAAGACAACAGGTCTGATCTTATTATCGCACTATTTTAGTCACAGTACCAGATACAAATGTAATAAACAGAAATTGGTTAAAAATCAGTATTAAATTATGTTTACATTTTTTTCAGCTAAACCAAGCATTGTAAGTGACAAATGTTGTTGCTGCCATAAGTTTACTTATCTCTTCCAGGATGGCCAAATTACATCCCATAATGCCTTTTGTCTTCATTCAGTTCAGAATCCTGTACGCTTTGTAAGAACTTTATGAGTTAACGATACAATACTGTTTTTCAGTGGTCCCTAGCTAGAAGTAAGATCGGACCTAAAAAAATAGTATTCAAGCCCGAAGCAGCCCGACCACGACTAATTAACTTTGATGGACCGAGCCCAAAACAAACCCAAATTTTCACATTTTATTTGTGAGCAGAGCGGCGCCATGGTGTTTTTGGCTGATAAGATCTGGCGCTCTTCTCGCCATCATTTGGGTTCGAGCCCCGATGTATCCAATGATTTGCAATTGTGATCAGCGATATACTTCGACTGATCTATCAATGCATGAATACAGTACTTATTAATTTTTTTTGCAACCGTAGCCCTTACTGTAGTTTTTATTCCATGCGCCTTACGGTCCGGTGCACCTTGCATATGAAAAAAATATCACAAAAGACTACTTTTTGGGGTTGCGACTTACCAGATTGGTGCACCTTATGGTGCGGAAAATATTATATTTATTTTCATTATATTGTAGATATCTATGAAATTCCCTCACATGACAACCTAATCATTGTTGGAAACCTGGCATAAAATACTCCCTCTGGACCAAATTTCGTGTCAGGGATCCCCTCTCTTGCCCAAGCTTTAAACAGACAAGCAAATGGCCTGGCGTTGCCGGGCATTGTACACGGGCGAGGTTGTCGGGCCGTGGTTTGATGAAACGTGTTCATAAGAAACAATTACATCAATCAGGGGTTGGTTTCCCCTCACTGCCCAAAGGAGACCCCAAGAAAGCAGACGTTTGCACTACTGGCAGTTTTTTATAGCTTGCCACTCATTGCACATTGCTCTCTGCACTATGGTAAATTACAGCGTTATTGTTACAGTGTTAATGTTACAGTGTACCTGACTTGTTAACCTGACTGCCCATTTTGCACATCTGGTTAGCTACTCTTCTTGCACTATCGGCACTATGGTAAAATACTATACGTAGCCAAAATACAATACAACTTTATTTATTTCTGTACATTCAAGGAAACTGTGGGGGTCAGATGCATCGACATTTCGTTCTGTATACACGTGAACTAGAATGACAATAAAGTAGATCTGAATCTGAATCTGAATCTGTTTATCAATTTTGTTGATATTTATTGGAGGTTCCTTGACACGAAACCTAGCTAGACACTCATGGAGGCCTAACTTCAGGGTTGGTCCAATTGCTTGAAATCCTTGCAAATGCTTGAATTTTAATTCTGTGTTTTTGATGTTTTAAAAGTGCTTTAATTTTGGGGGAAATTATCATAAATGCTTGAAATTGCTGCCATGTTTTACAACTAGTCTGCTTAAAATGATGCTTACACTACTTCTTGATGAATTCGCTTTACTATTGCATTTCTTCTTCCCTATAGATCAACGGCAGTTGGCATTAGTTTGTATGGCGTTGTCGTACCGGACAGTTGCATGCTAAACAGGGGGACGATAGAATGTTTATAAGTATAAAGATCACGCACACATTATGGACATTTATTATGGGTCGTGTAAAGAATTACGGTAGTGTTTCCTAGTGGTAAATTGTTATGGGGAGAACTTCATGCAACTGAGAATGTAAGGGACATAATACTGTCATGTTACCCTACACCTTTACGGGGAAAGATTTGTCTCAAAAATATTCCAATCATATGTAAATCATATTTCGTGATGAATGCACCCGCAAGATTAAAAATTACATATGTAAATTGCAGATATGTTTCTGGATCTGCAAAGAACATGATTAACACCAGATCTCTCATTTCAATGGTACGAAAGAAATGGCATCGAAAGTCCTTAAAAAGTGCTTGAATATGGCCATTCAAAATGTATGAAGCCTGTAAAGTACAAGTGTGTAAATTTGAACAAATATCGGTTCAGTCGTTTCAGAGCCAATAAGTCACATGCAAATGCACACACACACACACATACACACACACAAAGACACAAATCGGTCTTTATGAAGTCGTTTAGATGGTTTAGATTAGATTTCATATTTCTTTTACAGATAGCAATAGATTGTTTTCCTCCAACCCTTTTGTTCCCAACTCTCGTTTTCCAGCGGGTCCTCGCCCTTTATTTGCTTCAAAGCTGAAGATTTGAGTGCGCGGCGGGCGCTAAATGTTGTGGAGGTGAGAATAGAGCGTGCCGACGCCCGACACGGGAGCTGTCAGCGGGGAGGAATATTGAAAGAGCCTCATCACACATCCTCTCGCTTTACTCCCAAACGTCAGAATGTTTTTTTTGCTTTTGTCTTTCTTTGTCCTGCCGTCTTCTTCCTCCCGCCGTCGCCGTGCCTGTCACATGAAGGCGCCACCAAAACACAAATCCGCGTTTGTTAATGTCAACTGTAGCTTACCCAACAATCTGGGAGTGTCTGCGTCAGTTGGGCTGTTTTGAATTAAATTTTAATGTCTGGCAAGCACTTTGCAACCTCGCCTGGCTTCTGGTGGTGGCGCGCTTTAGGTTTTTCACGTTATAATATTCTAATTGCTGCGGCAGTTTATGGAGTGATGAAAGGAACGGCGAGGTAGAAGCACTCAGCCGTATAAAAGTGCAGATTATGATCGCACGTTAATGACATGTAAATATCATTCAGCCGTGGAAATGACAACATAAAAGCCGGGCCCTCATTCAAAATGGTAAAGCTGTTCTTAAATCACATTAAAGGTAGGAAAAAAAACACCAAAATGGAGCATAATCCTATTTTGGCTGGCAAGGCTTGGGTTTTTTTCTAGTGAGCAACAGTTTAGTACAGAGTCTTAGTGTCTTTGCGTCTTAGAGTTAGCAGGGAACAAGCATTCACACGTCGATTTGTAGAAATAAATGTTGAAATAAATACCTACCTACCTATGAATATAAATTAAGGAACACTCAAATACATCATGTAATACCTAAGTATATGTTATGACTATATTTCATTGCATTATTGTTATAATTTATGCCAGTTTCTTCCTCAGTTCTATTTTGTAATTGTATATTTTTTGGCCTATTCATCCTGATAATCTTGTATCTCTTTTCTCTTCAAGTCAAGTCATGTTTATTTGTATAGCCCTTAATCAAAAAGAGTCTCAAAGGGCTGCACAGATCACAGATTACCGCAAACCACTGACTATTATGACACCATCCCCTGATCTAAAATCCCGAAATAAATGACAAAATAAGACAAACTACACGACAAAATAAATGACAAAATACAAGACAAAATAAATACAGAAATAAATGACAAAATAAAAGACAAATACATGACCACATAAACAACAATATACACGGCAACATACATGACAAAAGAAAGTACCAAAATAAATAAATGACTAAACACAGGCCAAAATAAATGTCAATATAAATTTAAAAAAAGGAAAAAAACGTGACAAAATAAATACAAAAATAAATGAGAAAATACATGAAGAAAAACACAATAAAATACAAGACAAAATAAATGTCGAAATAAAAAAAGGCAAAATACATAACCAAATACAGTACATGAAAAAATAAATACCAAAAGATTCACGAAAAATGCACAGCAAAATTCACGACAAAATACTTGACAAAATAAATACCGAAAAAAATAAATGACAAAAGTAAAAAATAAATGAGAAAATACATGACCACATACACAATAAAATACACGACAAAATGAATGAAAGAAAAATGGGCAAAATACATAACAAAATAAACGACATAATACTCAAGGAAATACATGACATAATACACCACTAAGTACATGACAAAAGACTTGACGAAATGCGTGACAAAATTCAAACAAAAAAATGATATGACAAAATCCAAGACAGAAAACATGGCATAATACTCAACAATATAGATTTATGTCTACATATGGCAGGATCAGTCCTCCATAAGCAACATTTTAAAGCCGTGTCTTAGCGTCTTCGCTTGTGAGAATTAACGGGGAACAAAAATGGCCACCTTGCCACCGCAACACAAATGTTTGCTTTTGAATGGGTGCCGCCGTCTCGCGAAGCTTCGTTTTGTGTCGCGAGTCACGCTCCTCCAGATGGAGTGGGGCCGTCCTTTGGATTCGAACTCGGTTCTTTGTGCCCGTCTCGGCTTCTCCCGCCGAGAGCACTCGACCCCCTCCGCCTCGCCGTTGACTCTTGTCCCTTTTTAACTCCGACGCTTCAACACTCAGTCGTTGTTACAAATTCGCCTTCTCCAACCATTCATCTCTTTGCGTGTTTTGTCTAAGACTGTTTTACTACAAAACCTGGTTAGCATTTATCAACTTTTTTATTACTTCTGGCCAAGAGCACGATAGTACTTTTGACATGGGCGTAATCAAATAACGCCGTCAAAGTTAATTCATATAAAACCGGCTAAAACACATTTAGCCGCCCAGAGCACGTTAATGTGAAAAACGAGACTGTTTTCTAGCTAGCTCAATGTTTGTTGCGGGGTTTAGGTTAACACAGCTTGCCTTCACTAATTAACTAATTAAAAACGAAGGCACAGAAACTGTCCCCCGCCAAGTGATTGGTCAAGTAAAAACCTCTCAGATCGTTTGCATGCAGTTAATAAAACCTCATTTACATTTTTTTTAAAAAACATAACAGGCTCTTTGGATTTTTATAAACAACACGGCAAGCTGTAAAATGGCTGTCCTTGTGAATTGGCTAGAAACAGGCATAATTTCTGTTTTTGTATTCCATAAAGTCGATGCAAAACAGGAGGGGTGTAACGGCAAAATTTTTGAACCGGAAAATCGTGTCCTAGTCAGTGACATGATGCGTAATGTTACTGTCCTCAAACGGCCATTGCTCGGCTTGTTATTTCAGTCAAATTCTTTATTTAATTACAACTTGCTAGCTCCGAGTTTTGTTTGGTTTCCCAATCGACAATTAACATCGCATTTTCGCGGTTTGTATTTGTAAAAGTAACACCCATGTGTAAACTGAGCAGTGTTATATGCATTTTTCAAAATATTTGAAAGTTAAAGAAATAGTGAGGTTTTTGTTTAGTACCAAAATGTTGAGTTTTCATTTAACTCAAAGATAATCAGTCTGCACAATATAAGTCACTTATCTCCATTGGTGGGCCGTGAGGGCCTGCAAGGCCTTCTCTGCTGGCCTAAAAAATATCAGAATGGTAATTATATTTCCATCAATACTTTTCAAATAATTTTAAATTTTCTGTCAGCTTTCTTTCATTGCTTGTCCCTTGGTTGTCCTGTTTCAAAATGTGTGCTTCCATATTTAAACATTTAACAAAGCATATTTTAGACATGTATATTTAAGAGATGTAAGTAGGCTCAGAAACCACTCTAGAGGCCTTAACAAAAAATCCTTAAGGCCTTGTCCCGTAAGATCAGTCTTCGAGAAAGTTGTTGGTTTAGCCAATCAGATTCCTATTGTGTGTCTTTGAGAAACATTACCGGTTTCAAAAACTGTAATTGGCTAGGGGGCAGTAATCCACCAAACTGATCGTGCCAACAGCCGTTAAACCTGAAAAAAAACGAGCTGCGCACGGAAATACATTGTGTTTATCTAATAGCGAAAAGTTGGACAACTCCGAAGCGAGCATACAAGAAAAGGTTTTGCCCGCTACTTTCAGCCTAGAGGTAAGATTTTAAGCCCGAGCCCAAGCCCGGCCCGACCCGATCTGAATTTCATGCCAGGTCAGTTGTTGATTCTCTCTAGCTGACTTTTCATTATTATTATCCACCCGTCATTGTTCTTCTACACACTTCTACTCTATAGCATATGAATAACCTATACTTTTAGTGGACAATATCTCTGTATTACTGTATTTCTGATTGCAACATCCTTTGCTGTCTGGTAATCCTGAAAGGGAGATGCCACATATGCGGTCCCTTCTCAAGGTTTCTTCATTTTCCTCATGTTGAGGTTTTTGAGTTTTTCCTTGCCCTCATGTTGGTTCCAGAACAGGGGATGGTGTAATAATAGTCTGAAAAAATTGTCCGTGTAATAACCTATGAAGCCCTTTGAGACTCTTTGTGATTAAGGGCTATACAAATAAAAATGACTTGACTTGACTTCTTTGTCTCTGTCTTGTTTGGATTAGATTTTGTTACAAAAGTCAGGCTTTACGTTTCGCGTGGCCCGAGCGGGTCACCCTCGTCTGTGGCGGCATCCAGTTCTGTCGGACCCAGAGAACCGGACGCACGTTGGGGGCTGGGGTCGGCCATAATTACCTCTCCACTCGAATGAAATGGGAAATTTCACTTGAACAGGCTCATAGAACCGGTTTGTTTTTAGAACGACGCATTACTGATTCAGACTGGAGCTAAAGCCCTGGGTAAAAAATCAACAACACGCCCCTGCTAATCTCCATACCTAATTCATATCTGTGAAGCAAACAGGTGTCTCGGATGCTATATGGAGTAAACTAGGAACCTGGCTTGCCGCTCTGAATGCAAAACCAAATTATGTCTTTAGAGTTGTTTGCGAAGCATTTCAATCGTTAAATACATGTCAACATACACGTTTTCCCTTATTTTATACGTTTTTTTTGGGGGGGTCAACCGATCTCGTCCATTTCGGCTCTAATCTTGGACACTGATAGCCGTCGACAACAGTATCGTAGATTGCTACTATTATCATGGTACCCTAGCAAATGTTTTCCTGGATCAAGCATTCATTTGCTAGATAAACTAAACACAAATTAGATTGTTTTTTATTCTACATAGTCTGGTGGCTGTGATTAAATAGGTGACATGTTGTGTTTGTATGGTTTATATCGCTTAATAAGAGGAATTGCATTAACAACTGAGGTTGACAGGTATGTTCTTTTTACTGTTGCTACGAATTTGATATATGTGAAGAAAACAAATGGTATTTAGATGAATCATCAGCAAACAAATGATGGGCCCCCTTCCCTGTTACGCTGTGATATACTAATCAGTGTGTATAGAAAACTTCTGATCCAAACCGACTTACAGTGATACCTTCCTTGGTACTCGACCGTCATCTGCTCGGGATTGATGTTCGACCACCAAATTGTTCGCGTACACAAACATTTCTTCTCTGGTATTTGACTTTATACGTTCTTACGCATTTCAAAATACCGAAAATATTACTAAAATGTGTACCTTAATAACAATAGCAATTTAAATGTGTAGTTAGGCATAAATAAGATGGTAATTGAGAAAAAATTTGAATCATTTGTTGTGTCTTTGAGCAGTGGTTTAATCAAGAATTTATACACCATGTTCGTATTTGGTGAATAATTTCCTTCTTCCATTCTATTGTTGCCATCTCTGTTTTCCTCTTTTCCTTTCCCCTATCACTAATTTGTTTGAAGCACATTATCATCATCAAAAAAGGGCAATGAAAGACACTAAATCACAATACTTTCCCAACACATGTCGTAGGGCTGACAATCTCCCTCAAAATGATGCGACCCAACCAGGCTAGTGTAGTCAAGATGGCCACTCATCTCACTCGGCTTTGGAATTCGTTCGAGTTCTCGTTCGAATACCAAAGCAAAAATGATGCTAAATTTTCGTCCTAATACCGTTTGGTTGGAATGCAGAGTGCTTCGAGTACCAACGTATCACTGTACATCAAACAAAGCACAAGACTTCTTTTGGAGGTTGGATTTTGAGCTAAATCTGATTCGGTCCGTTTAAGACATGATTTACTCCAAAAATAAATGTCCAAATTTGGGTTGGTTTTTTGGGTTGTCTCTTCGCCTGCTTCCTCATCCGTGTTGAGTATTTTTTTTCATGGAGTCACTTAAGGGTGTGCTCCACTTCCTGTCTACACTACATACTCAATGCTCATACATGCTTTATACTGCGTGTAGGCTAAATGTGAACAGAAAACTGCTGACGAAAGTGCCACTGCCCCCTAGTGTAGTGGAGGTGCAACTGCACTTCATTCTGGGAAAGCTAAAAAACAGTTCCCTGAGGTCAAACGCGGCCACGCCCCTCTTGACAGAGCCTTGCGCCCCCCAGTGGGGCCTCACTATTTGAGCACGACTGCTCTAAAGTGACTTACAGTACCTGATTGCTTTTAAAAGAGTGTGTTCCTGGCCAAACTTGTCTTGGTCTGTAAGAGGGGAATCTCTTTCTAGAAAATCCAAAAATGCTCAGTCAGTTTTTAGTTGGGTCATTTTCACATTTAGGGTAACCTACCGAAATACCTGTAAAAATGGTGTTGATATTCAATGTTTTTCTGGGCCTTGAGAGTGGAATGCCTCTCTGGGAAAAATGCTGAGTCAACAAAACCAAAAGTGCCGAGTCAGCTTTTTTGGACATTTTTCACATCTAGGGTAACCTGCCTCGACGGCATGTGAAAGATAATTGTCATATCTTAACTCATTCCCCTTTTCTTGGGTGGACAGACACACAAATGAACAGACATACAAAAAATGCTGAATCAACTAACCAAAGGTGCTGAGTCAGCTATTTGGGACATTTTTCACATCTACGGTAACCTACCTGACTATTGGTGAAAGATGGTGGTCATATATAAACTCCTTTTCTTGGGCGGAAACAGACAAACAACGTATATATATAAGACTTAGACCCCAAACAAAACATTATCACCACCCTTGCGGGTAATAAATAGTCTTTGTTGTTACATCTGTCCAAATTTAGCCTCCAAAAGTCCTCTTTTCAATGTCTTTAGAGTATATTCTTCAACTTTTACTTAGGCATCGTTTTTTAACCTTTATTACAGCCAGTCATTTTTGCACTTCTAAAATATACGATATATTTAGTGTGGAAAATAAACCCAACATAGTTTCTGTTCACACACTTGAAACACAGCTCTATTTTCACAATTTACCGTCTTCAGCTTCAAGACAAGACAGGAAGACGCGGTCATATGAAACAAAATAAACTTTAAGACTATCAATCCTTTTATACGGACTGCCAAGCAACACAGTGTGGTACTGTTTTTCCTTTAAGAACGGAATAAGGCCTGCAGCTGATTAGCAGTCAATCGCACTTTGTCTGCTGACGCGGAGACGGGCGACCGTTTGCGATCGGCCAATTTACAGTGGCAAGCGAAAGTATTTCCTTTTCTTTTGGTCCTTTTGCCAAATTTCAGGCTTCAAACTTAAAGTTAAAAAAAAAAACGAGAGAAAAAAAGTTAAGAATCAACAACATGTGAGACACAATCGTGAAGTGGAACCAAATTATTTCAATATTTTTTATTATTTTTACAAAGAAAAACTGAAAAGTAGATGTTGCAAAGATATTGGTCCCCTGTTCTCTCAGCTCAGCCACTTCGGAATGATCCAAAGTCGACCTAAATGACTAACAATGACAGAGTTCAACAGTGTCATTAAGTCTCAGTTTAAATGCACCTGCTCTGTGATAAGCTCAGAGTAGATCAGACAGCACTATGAAGAACAACTTACACACTAGGCAGGTCCGGGATACAGTGGTCTAACGTTTTATAGCAGGAATGGAATACAAGAAGATTTTGCAACATTTACACATCTTCCAGAGCATTGTGCGGGCAATAATATCAAAATGGAAGAAGCAGACAACTGCTGAAAACGTACGAAGACCTGGCCATCTCTGTAAACTTTCAGCCCGAACAAAGAGAAAAGATATTTAGAGAAGCAACCAAGAAGCCCGTGATCACAATAGATGACCTGCTGCATACACAGCTGAGGTATGACAATCTGTGCATAAGACAACTATTAGTCATCCCTGCATAAATCTGCCCTTCATCAAATAGTGGCAAGAAGAATGCCATAAAAAGGCCCATTTGGTGTTTGCTACAGGCCTCATGGCAGACAAAAATAACGTGTAGAATAAGGTGCTCTGGTGGGATGAGACCAAGATTGAATTTAGGCTTTAGGCTGAATGCAAAGCTTTATGTTTGGCGTAAGAATAACTCTACACATCACCCTGAAAACACCATCCCCACTGTCAAACATGGTGGTGGCAGCATCATGTTCTGGGGTTGCTGATGTTTACTTTAATTATCAAAATGTACAATTTACTAAATTGTTCAAATTAGCTAATTAGTTGTATTAACCAAACACAACCTATGTTCACCCAACAATTTACGCGCGCTCGTTTTTTGAGGGAAAAATGAACAGGAAAGTCGACGTTTGCACATAGGGGCAGATTTATTTTCCCTAACAATTGAACTAAGTTGACTCCATCTAAGACAGATAGATGATAGATAGATAGATACTTTATTCATCCCCGAAGGGAAATTCACATTTCCAGCAGCATCCCTGAGCTGAGAACAGTACAATAATAAAGCCAAAAGAATGCAATATACAAATACCCAGTGTGACGTGCAAATGCCCACTGTAGCGTGTTATATAGAGTAACTAAATAGTGCTACACAGAATACATATTGCAGTAAGATTCGGTAATATCCAATGTAGGTGGTGTGGTTTAATGTGGGCCTTTACTCTGCCGGGTGGAGTTAAAGAGCCTCATGGCATGAGGAAGAAAAGATCTCTTCAGTCTGTCCATAGTACAAGACAGTGACAGCAGTCTGTCGCTGAAACTGCTCTTCTGTCTGGAGATAATGCTGTGTAGTGGATGCGATGGATTGTCCATGATTGACCTCAGCTTTTTCAGTGCTCGTCTCTCAGCTACTGTTGTTAGGCTGTCCAGCTCTTTGCCCACAACAGAGCTCGCTTTCCTAGCCAGTTTATCGAGACGAGACGACCGAAGAAGCGACGTTCGAGTCTTTGGGAAGCCTTTTTCTGAAAACCTTTAGCTTTCTCCTATTGGCCATCTTCTCCCTGCATAATGGTGTGCTGGCTCCTCCCATGGGCGTGCCAAGGAAGCCCAACGTGGGCTTCACAATCTCATAGACGAGCGTCTTGATGTCTGGCTTCCTCAAAACAACACCGGGCCTTTCTGCGTCAACAGCGTCTGGGTGTGCTGATTATCTTATCAGCAGTACGTCCCGTTCCTGTAAACAACCTCTTCCACCACTTATGCCTGCCCTGGACTTTCACTGCTCATTGATAAATAACTATAGCATTAAACTCAATAAATGTAACTTGTATTCAATCGTATAAAATCCTTTATAGTCAAATGTATAAAATCCTTCACTGAGAAGATCATTACAGTTGGTAGGAAGCTGGATACAGCCAATTCCAGCTCGATTCCAGCAGAAAATCTGTTGGAGTCTGCTAGAGACCCGAGAATGGGGCGCAGGTTCACCAATAGGACAACAACCCTAAACATGGAGCAAAATCTACAATGAATTGTTTAAAACGAACAATATAAAGGTGTTGGAATGGCCAAGCCAAAATCCAGACCTCAAGATCTGAAAAAAGCCGCGCCCAACGATCACCATCAATCCCTAAGGAACTTCATCTGTTTAGTAAGGAAGATTGGGCAAACATTTGTTTCGAGATGTGCAAAATTTATTGGAGGCGAATCCAAAAAGGCAGCAAAATGATTTTCAAGCCAATATTTGTCATCACAATATAAAATGTCTAATAAATACGGTTTCCTTCATGACTGTGTATCACATGTTGTTGATTCTTAGAAACCATTTTGAGTTCTTTTATCATTAAATTAGAGGCCCGAAATATGGCAATACGTCAAAAGTTTCTTTTGGGGGGTGTTAGGGAAAAAAACTATACTACAAACGTAGCGTTTACCAAATTTTTCCAATTAGTTATCTTACTCCTTTAACCAAACACCAACTTTATTCTCCTAACAATGCATGCTCGTTTCTTAATGGGAAAATAAACAAAGATAGCCGGCATTTTCACACGGGGGCAGATGTATTTTCTTAAAGTATTTAACTAAGTGAATTCCATCGAATTTAGCCGAATTATTGTCGAAATAGTCTAATTAGTCTTCGTTGAGCCTCCCTCTCACGATTTCCCATCTCTCGTCTCTCCTTCCGTCTTCCGTCTTTTCACACGTCGGGGCGTCGGCCACCCCCCATGGGCGGGCTAGAAACCAGCTTCACCACCTTTTCGGCGAAAGGCGCCGCCACGTCTAAAAAAACTCACAACAAGAAAGCTTATCAGCCAAACAATGTCTCCTTTTTCGCGTCACAGGCTCCTCTGGCGTCCGCCCTTGTCCCGTTCCTGTTGTTTTTCTGTAAACGTCATTCTTGTCTAGGCTACAATGACCTCGCCCCACAGCTCAGCCAGTGAATATCTTTTGTATTCAAATGTAATTTGTATTTGATTGTAAAAAAATCCCTTATAGTCAAATAAATGAAATATAAATCCTTCAGGGGCAATACTTTTGCAAGGCACTGTCGATTTCGTCTGCGGAGTGAGCGAAGTAGAACTGAGGCGAAAACGATTAAACCCAGAAGCGTTGGCTTGCGGCGGCCGTGCGGTACTAACCCACGGAAAAGTCGTCATCGGCCGGGCAAAAGAAAGAATCTGCCACAATAAACGAAGATGATTTGATGGAGGCTCCCAAAAAGCACAATAGCATCTTTGATACAGATGTTAGAAATATGGCCGCTCTCCAGCCGGGCGTTGCGTCAACGCGCTTGTAAATCTCGTGGACAAACGCGGCGTCCTTAGCGGAGGTTAATGGAGTGTTCCAACATAGAATAACATGACCCGGCACCAAAAACCTACAGCGCACGCCCGTGTCTGAATGCAGTCGACCGGGATTACTCCATAAGATGCGGATGACCTACTTTTTTTCTTTTTTTAAACGATTGTTTTTCTCTCTCTCTCTTTTGTTTTTTGTTTCGTTCCCGTCCGAAAGGCTGCAGCTGCCGGTCGTAAAATTAAGAGAAAAAAATCTTTTGAAATGGTCGACGGGTTGGTTGAGTGCTGTCGGGACCTCAATTGAGGGTTTCTTTTAATTCTGGAACAGGTTTCTCTATTATTTATTAGCTTCGTCTTTAAAATGAAAGTATGTAGGAAGGGTTCCCGGGTCCAAATGCCGTCTGATGAAAAGATTAAGGATTCTGTCAAATGTGTTACCGTATTACAGACGATGAGTGATAACTACACTGTTATTGATGGGTTGTTCGCAAACAGAACAGCTCTTTCTTTTTTGCTTTTTTTTCACCTCCTCTCTCACTTTTTTCCTTTCTCCTACTCTCTCTCTCCCCTTTTCTGTCGCTCCTTTTCTTTCTCATTTTTTCCTCTCTCCATCTTGCTCTCTCGCTCTCTCTCTCTCACCTTCTCTCTCAGCTTATCTTTCTCTTTTTCTCTCTCCGGCTCCCGCTCTCTCCTCTTTCAATTTCTGTCTTTCTCTCTTTGTTCTCTCTCTTTATTGATCTGTTCTTTCTCTTTGTTTCTCTTTCCCCATCTCTCTTTCTCTCTCTCTTTCTTTGAACCTGTCCCTCTTTCCCTCTCTCTTGGTCTCTTTTTTCTCTTTCTTTGTATTTCTCTTAAAATCTCTCTCTTTTTCTCATTCTTTGTCTTTCTCTCTCATTGTCCCACTCTCTTTTTCTATATTACTCTTTTTTTCACTCCCCCTCCCTGTTTCTCTTTCTCTCGTTCTCTGTCCCTTTCTCTCTTGCACTCATTTTCTCTCTTTTTCAGTCCCTCTTATATTCTCTCTCTCTTTCTCATCTCAATTGCTTTCTGTCTTTCCCTCCTTATTTGCTCTCCCCCTCTCTCCTTCTCTTTCTTAATTTATCTCCTCTCCCCTCTCTTTTTTCTCCATTCTTTTCCTTCCATCTCTCTTTTTTTCTCACTAACCCTCCCTGTTTCTCTTTCTCTTTCTGTCTTTCTCTGCTTTTCTCTCTCATTCTCAGTCTCTCTCATAGTCTCTCTCTTTTTCTCTCTCCCGCTCTCTCTCTCCTCTCTCAATTTATTTCTGTCTTTCTCTCTTTATTCTCTTTCCGCTTTTCTCCCACCCCTTCTCTGTCCTTCTCTTTCTCAATTTTTCTCTCTCCCTCTTGCTTTCTCTCTTTCTCTCTCTCTCATCTTCTCTCTCTCTCTCCCTCTCTCTTGAAGGGGCCCGTGACTGGTCAATGAGTGACGTTGTCTCTGTGTTTTTTGAAAGTTTAAATGGGGTAAAAAGTTCACTGCATATAAAACCAGT
Organism: Urocampus carinirostris; assembly: GCF_059441175.1. Taxonomy (NCBI): domain Eukaryota; kingdom Metazoa; phylum Chordata; class Actinopteri; order Syngnathiformes; family Syngnathidae; genus Urocampus; species Urocampus carinirostris. The sequence goes on along the minus strand of NC_142354.1, from coordinate 26,316,480 downwards.
AAATGCTATTGTAATATAGTAGCATTGTACATTTAAAAACACATTTAATTTGGTGTATAGTGGTTTATTTTAATTAGTAATAGTTGAGCCAAAAGAGCCGGTTCTGGAAAAAGTGCCCCATCGCCGAAAACTGCGTTTCAGCTATTTTTTGGAATGAATGTGTGGTATCGAGCGTTTCTCCCCAACACGAGTGAAATATGATCGTAGGTCCCGTTTGGGTCACAAGTTCATTCCGAGTGCAGAAGTTGAAGAATTGACTTTTCTCTCTTTTTTTCTCAAGCCTTTTACTTTCCGTGGATTCAAGGCCGTTCATCGAGGCCAGCTGTATCGCTGATGTCACATTAACGGAGAGCAAAAATCTGAAAGTTGTTTTTTTTATCTCACAAATTGGAATATGTATGACTTGGCGAGCGGCATGTTTTTCACCTCATAATAATAGAGTGAAGAAAAGGAGAGAAATTTGCGCGCATGACTGAAGTGTTATAAGACTGCGGATGAGGTTTGCAAATGGATTTGCGCGTTCGGCGATGTGTGTACTTTGGCTGTTTTTTAGCAAATGCGCAACACGATAGTCAGAGCCAGCTGAGTTATTCTGAAATGTATTTATAACACTCCTACAAACACACTCAAGATCTCTAAACTTTGTATAGGGAACCCATTAGGAAAGCATAAAGGATTTTTCCCTTTCATTTAGCAAATAACAAAAATGAATCTGTTTACGGTATTTTCTAACACCGTCACATACTTACACAGGTAATATGAAACATTTCTCTATATTTGATTCACTGGTCTTAATTATATTTCCTCACCACATTAATTTGTCAAATAAAAACAGCACAGAAAACGACAACTTCAATAAAAACTCACTGACCTTGCTAGTTCAAGGGTGTTTACTATGACATAAAAATAATCAATAAGACAATTTTCAATGAAATGTTGGCAAAAAAACAGATTAAGTAAAAATTCATATCACACAAGTCGCACTACTGTATAAGTCACTATTTTTCAATAACATATAATGAAATAGATGACGTTACCCTTCAGCAAAGAAAAAGAGCTCTTTTTTAATGTGAAAGTAGAAGACATTAGCTTGTCGTGTATAAGGAAACAACGCTAATTCTGGTCATAGAAGAAGAGACGCTAACTTTTGGCGTGAAAAAGACACATACAGACAATGCTAATTCATGGCACACAAGAAGACTAGTCTAGGTTTTGGCATAAAGGAAGATTATGTTATTTTCAGCAATAAAGAAAACAGCGCATGATTTCTCAACTAAAGGAGGAAAAGACTACAGACACTGCCCTACTGTGGTAGAGAGCGGACAAAAAACAGGCGATCCAACCATTTTCTCAACTGCATCAATCTTTCTTTATCCACTTTCATTTCAAAAGAAATGGTTCGTCTCTTCTTTACACTTTACACCAACCATATTGAATGGATGCACGATATATTAAACAATAAAAACTTCAAAGTTCCTAGCGCACTAGAGATACAGTACACATAGTATGTTTACACACGAACTAGGAAGTAAAAGCCGAATTTCTTCTTCGGGGTGGATGCTGGGTGACCTCTCACAGTGTCACGCAGCAGAAAGAAGCACTACAGTACTGTCTTCTACTCGGAAAAACACAATCCAAAATCTAACTTACAACAATGTCTGGATATTTTTCGACATCCCGGAAAAAAAACGTTTTTTTGTAAGTTGAATGGTCCTAAGTAGGGGAGCGTCTGCACTGTAGTTTTTTTGTGTAGAGAGATTATGCTAGTTTTCGGCAATAAATAACGCTTATTTTCGCAAATAAAGAAGACCACTCTAGTTTTCAGAGTAGAGGAAGATTACACTCATTTTTGGCAATACAGAGACAACGCTTATTTTTTGCAAAAACGGAGGACAATGCAAATTTTTGGAGCAGAAAAGATGACTTTAGTTGCCGGCATTGAGTAACATAAAGCTATGTTGGGAAATTAAGATGACAACGCTTCTTTTTGCAAGTAACAAAGAAAATGTTAATGTTTTGCTCAGAGGAAAAGCACTCGCGTTTCCGGCGTAGAGGAAGATTGAGCTATGTTAATGGCAATTAAAAAGACAACACTTATTTTTGCAAATAAAGACGACCACTCTAGTTTTCGGTGTAGAGTAGGATCACACTAATTCTTGACAATACAGAAATCAATACTTATTTTTGCCAAAATAGGAAAAAATGAAAAATTTTGGCCCGGAAGACCATTCTTGTATTCGGAGTAAAGGAAGATCACGCATATTTTTGGCAATAAAAGAGACAACGCTTAATTTTGCATATAAAGAAGACAATGCTTATTCTGAGTTTAGACGAAAGCCACTCTAGCTTGCGGCATCGAGGAAGATTACGCTAATTTTCAGCATTAAAAAAGGCAACGATTATTTTTGCAAAAAAAGAAGACAATAACAAATTATGGCACAGAAGAAAAGCACTCTAGTATTCGTCGTAGAGGAACATTACGCCAATTTTTGTCAATACAGAAGAACGCTTATTAAGTAAAAAAGACGATGCTAATTTGGGGGGCAGAAGAAGACAAAACTACCTTTCAGCATAAAAGACGATGCTTCTTTAAGATGAAAAGGAAGATGTTTGCTTTCAGCGTTAAAAAAAACTACATTTCTGTGCGCGTTGGTACAACATATCCGAAAAGGTGTCTGTGAAATTATGCTTTATTTAAGTTTACTCTTGAGTATACATAAAAAAAACACATTTTGAATCAATCCCCAGTTCCAATAGTCCAGAAAATACCAACAATTTACAGACATTTTTAGTGTAACAAAGTAACTTTAAGTAGGATTGTTTTTGTTTGAACTGGATTCTAGTACTAACATTGTCTGTTTCTAAATTGAAAGCAAATGTTTTCAAAAGCCTTACATCCCACTAACGCAAACATCTGATTTTATGGCGGATAATTAAAATTGAAAGACTCAAATTGAACAGTATCTTTTCAAATCCAGCATTGGCTGTAAACGATTACTTGATTGGTAATACTGCTCCTTTAGGGATGCTGTCCAGTTTGGATGCATTTTCTCTGGGTGGATTTCAAAATCCTTGTTCATATTTTTCAGAGGCAACATCCTCCTCTAAATGAAACAATAACGCATCCCAAAACCAGTATGCATATTTTTGTAAATTTTTGCCCGGTGAATCATATAAAGAAGTTGCAATGGTGGGCAGTGGCGGTTCTACAGTAAATTACTCCCTGGGCGAGACTCCCCCCAAGCACCCCCTCAACCCACCTTTCACACCAAAAAAATCTTCAAATACACATATTTAACAAGAATAAGAGAGGTAGATACATTTGTCAATTGCACAAATCACAGTCTTGTTCCCCGGACAGACTGAGGAGAACATTTCTTCCTCATGCCACGAGGCTCTTTAACTCCACCCGAGGGAGTAAAAGACCAAATTAAACCCCACCCCTACATTTGCATATTACCCTATTTTTATTACAGTGATTATTTTATGTAGCACTATTTAAATACTCTATATCATTATGTTATGTTGGGTATTTATGTATTCAAGTCAGTCAAGTCATGTTTATTTGTATAGCCCTTAATCACAAGAGTCTCAAAGGGCTGCACAGATCAAAAACTATTGCAAACTATTATTACAGACTATTATGACACATTCTATTTCTTTTCTTTTATTATTATTTTATTTTCAACACATAGATACTGCTGAAAGTGTGAATTTCCCTACGGGGATGAATAAAGCATCTATCTATCTATCTATCTATCTATCTATCTATCTATCTATCTATCTATCTAAAAAATATAAATACATTATATAGGGGAAAATACAAATACACCATATACATAAAAATGGCAAATATTTGTCAAGTCATGTTTATCTGTGACGCCTTTAATCACAAGGTGTCTTTAAGGGCTGCACAGACCACAGATTATTGCTAACTACAGACTACACCATCTCCTGATCTAAAACCTACGTGAGGGCAAGGCAAAACTCAAAAACCTGTAGCATTGACAAACAATACACAAATATTGTCAACCTACAATATAGGTCATTCATAAGGTATAGAATACAAGTATTTAGCATGAGTATAAAATGATAAAACAGATGCCCATCCACCAAATGTCACTCACGACAAGCGTTCGAGGCTAAACCAATTCACCTGAATGACATAATCGATTTTGAATCACATATTTTATCCATTTCACACAATTCTGAAAAATGCACAGCAGTTGGCCTTTATTTTCAAAGTTATAAATAATTTGCGTTATCTGGAAGACAAGAGCCGCTGACTCATTATTTTATGTATATTAACACAGTAAATCAACCCCCTCCTCTCCCTTGGCTGTTCATTTTGGGCACCCCAATCAGAGGTGAACTGTACCCCTCGCTGCCCCTCCCCAACGCTTTTCCTCATCTCATTGTCAGTCCCCGCACACCTTCGCAGCAAGAAGGGGTGTCAAAGCTGCAACGAAGGGGCACCCTTTTGATAAGAGACGGAGTCAAATGTTGTTCGATAATACAAATCCGCCTTGTGGCACACATTTATTATTATTTTTTTTTATTTTTTGGAAAGTTCTCGTGCCGGGGGTAGTGGTAAAAATGCCACCCCCGGGCGGCTACCCACCTCGCCCGTGCCTAAAACCGCGGCGGATTGTGAAATACATGCAGCACTATCAATCAAAAAAGGATGGGGAATACACTCCACTCAATTGGTTGAAAATGCCTGTGGAAACGCGGCGCTAATATTTATTCACTGATAATAACTCCTTCCTTGGGGGAGCCAGGTGGCATCTGGCAACAAACATCCCCGGTCACATTCACAGCCGGCAAATCGCGTTACTCGCACCGCACCTTGACGGCGCTCGGCATGCAGGCTTACACTTTAATTACGCCGTTCTTTCTTTGTATCGCCAAGCGCTGCTAAAAATACTTCCTCCTGCCATTAATAATTAGCGGAGAGACCCTTAAAGCGGGCGACGTGAGACTGTCATCGCTCGCTGCGTTGATCTTCCGCGATTGATGAAAAGTGACAGGCACACAGTATCCCGATAAACTGACAGAACCGTGACAAGTGCCAGTGATTGTGTGTGTTTGTCTCACTCTTAGACACCTTCTTGTTTAATTGTCGTCTTTGTGGAAGCACTCGCTTTACAAAAACAGTTTTTTTTTTAAGTCAGGTCCGATTTACAGCTATTTTGAAACAGAATAGGTGCTTTGATGCTATCAATAGCTTTTAAAACAATGGGGTTGTAAAGTATATCAGCCTTACATGTATCTGTCATGGTTATATAAGCTGTTTGGGACACCAAAGTGCTGAAAGTGTTTGACTTGAGTGTTGTGGTTGTGGAGCAACACCACCTACGTTATCGCACTTTATCTCCACCTACGCTTATTACTCCATGTAGGGCGATTAGGTTGTCCACACATTCACACAGTTTTTAAGTGTTAGCGTGTGTGCATTTCCCACATCTAGAAAACAGCAATTGAGTGGACTTTGCTTAGGGACTGGCGGTCTCTTAGGATCTATTAGGCTAAGACGGTATGAGTTTTCCATGTGTGCTTCACCTCACATGGTTGCTCTGTGCCTTGTCCTTTTAAATTAGGGATCAGCTATCTTTTTGAAACAGAGCGCTACTTTTTTATTACTAATTAGCCGGAAGGACTATCATTGATATGCATTTCTAAAATAACAACTTATCATGTTATTACTATGTTAATATTATGCAATTACCAGGTTGTAATTATTATAAGTAGGGTTTAACTAGGCACTTTTTTAAAATGCAAGAATTGATTTAAATAAACTGATCATATCAATGATTTTGCACGCCTGTTATAGATCAAATTTCTTAGAAAATACCAATGACCCATTACTGAGCTATTTCCAGAACTGGCCCGTGGGTTACTCTGGGTGTTCATAGGGGGCTATCTGATTGGTGAGGCATGTTTTAAATATTTGTTTCACAATTTCACATTATTTTCAATTGTTATTTTTAGTCTTACACACCAAAGAGCAGAGACATTTCTTCCCATTTTGTCCCACTCCTAAAGTAGTGCTGATAGGATCAAAAATGCCCAAATCAAAATATGAATGAATACAAATGAAAAGAAAATGTAGGTAAAAAAATGTAAATAAAAAAAAAATACAAAAAGTAAAATAAAGTAAAGAAATTAAGAAATTTAATAGCGTATTTTCCACTCTTTGAGGCGCACCTAAAACCCCAAATATGCCAGGAAATATAAAGTGCACCTTATGATCCAGTGTGCCTTATAGGCCGGAAGATACGGTCATTAAATTGAGAAAACTATCATTACAATAAAACGCCAGAAGAAATGATAACCATTTATGAATGAATCAATTTATTTTAATAGTGAAAGCATAGTTCAAAATATTTATGTTTTATGGAAAACACTTTTGTCTGTTTTATGCCGTTTTATGCAACCCTAGCCCTTAAAATAGTTTTAATTTTATGGAACCTATAGTTCGATGCGCCTTATATATGGATAATATTTTACAAAAGACAGTTTTTAAGTTGTGCTTTATAACCCAATGAGCCCTATAGAAATATTTAAAGTCTATTCTAAAGGTGCGCCTTAAAATCCAGTGCATCATAAAGCCGGAAAAATACGGTAAATAAAAAAAAGAACAATCCTAAATAATCTGAATTAAATAACGATTTCACTACAAAAATGTTTATATAAATAGTAATATCAATTATAAGTAGTTATATTTAATCTATTTCATGCTGCAGAAACTCATGGCAAATATTCTTCAAATGAGCAGGAGGTCATAAGTGTGTCTGCGGTATGCCATTGGCTGATAATTCAACCCAAGAAACACTCAAAACCAACCCCTCGTTTGAATAACGCGTCTTGATACATTTTCCAAATATTTTTTTAATTTTATTTATGTAATTCGGTATGTATGGTTTAGCGTTCAGTGACCAATCTAGGCCAATGCCGAGAATCAAGCTGGAAAATGAAATTGATAGTGATCTAATTTGCTGTCTTTTTTTTTTTTTACCTGACAGGTTCCCCGTAAGCTTTTAAAGTCGGGCGAAGGTCCCTCGGCAGCAGGAGGCATGGAGCAAAACAGTGGCTGATCCATGACACTAAACCCCTCCCGCCCACCGCTTTCATCCAACCGGACAATCACTCACTTACGTTCCCGTGTCCGCCCAATAACACCATGGCCAGCAAGAGGAAATCCACCGTGCCCTGTATGATACCCTCCAAATCCAAACATGTGCGCGAGGAAATCATCCTGGGCTCTCTGCCAGAACTCCTACCCACCATCCCGGAGGACGGCATACTCAGTATCTCTGGGGGCGAGTCTGGCCGCGTCTCTCACAGCTCGTCCAAATCCGAATGCGGCAGCGAGGTGCAGAAAGGCGGGACGTACGCTTGTCCCCCATGCTCGTTCGAGTCCCGGGATCTGAACTACTTTTTGGATCACATGCATAACTGCCACTTGGACTTCAGAGCCCAACCTACATTCTACTGCCTGAATTGTGGCATCTCTGCGGTGCGCTTTGAGGCTCTGGCTCTGCATAACGCTAACACGCATCCCAAGATCATGGAAGGCTTGACGACCGCCTCCCTTAGCGTCAACAAGAGGGACAACGTCACCACGGTGGAGCAGAGTCTCTTCACAGATGATGGAGACCGCTACCGGGAATCCGGGATCTCCCTTAGCAAGACCCCCATTGCCAAAATGATGCGAGCCAAGGGAGAGCACAAAAAGATTGTAGTATCCCACACGGTGGAAGTATTGAAGAAAGCCAGAGACCCCAACTTGCTGACGAATGTGCCTGAACTCCAAAACGGGGCCCTCAGTGTTTTTAACGCCCAAGCTATGCCCAGGACAACTGTTAGTCACACCGTGGCGACAACAGTGTCTAACCAAGTCTTTCACCAGCACACTCCTTCCCTCTACTCCCCGACCTCCTCCGATTCCAATAAAGACCTTCCAAAAGTTATGATCCCCCTCAGCAGCATCCCAACCTACAACGCTGCAATGGACACCAGCAGCTTTCTAAAAACGTCCTTCGGCAAGTTCCCCTACCCGACCAAAGCTGAGCTCTGCTACTTAACGGTGGTGTCAGAGTTCCCCGAGGAGCAGATCAAACTTTGGTTTACTGCCCAAAGACTCAAACAGGGCATAAGCTGGTCCCCAGAGGAAATCGAAGAAGCCAGGAGAAAGATGTTCAACACCGTGTTTCAGGGCGGCGCACCACAGAAGCAACCGACCACGCAGCGGCACGTCAATCACATTGTTACCCACCACACCGTACCGGCGGCTTCTAAAGGACCAAACTTCTCCATGGCCGACATTCCCTTTGGCGCCTTGAGGACCAGACCCACCGGAGGTATTCCCAAGCACGCTAGTTTGTCCACCAACCCCCAAGTGACGAGGGTGTCCTATTCCACCCCGCTTCTCCCTTCAAAGTTTCCGTCCCTAGTACAAAGTCCGCAGATACCGACCAAAACTGTTGAAGCCCCCGGGGAGCCGGAAAGAAGCAGCGGCAGTAGCAGCAGCACTTGCAGCAGTAGCAGCAGCATCACCAGCTATTCCAACGGAGAGAACGCCACCAGGAAAGTGGTCTCAGAAAGCCCGGCCGTCAACTCGGCAAATATTAGCAATAACCATTTGCACTTTGTCGCCAACCCAGATGAGAAAGCTTTACTGTCGGGACCGGAAGGTTTCAACAGTCACAGCAATGTTGAAAGCACCAGCAACGTCAATCATAACAATCATAACAGTGCCGCCATCAGTCCTCCAGAGCCGGCAGACACCTTTAGGAAAGACGAGCAAGTCGACACTCGGAACGACAATGGCTTTCATACCAATGAACGCAGCACCCCGCACCCAAATACCGCCAGCATTTCGCCAACGACAAGCGCCACCAGCACTACCGCCGTCATCACAAAAAGCGCCACTGATGAGGGCAAGCGCAGTAAAGATTTTGGCATCAAAGGCATGTCCATCTTACAGCAACTCATCAAGGAGGATGACCTTTTTAACGGAGAGCAAAGTGGCTCTGAGCTCAGAATGGAACCTTTCAAGATCAACTTCAAGAGACTGAAGATGAACGAAAGCGATACTTCATCTGAGACGCCGCATCAGGAGCGCCAGTCGGACACAGTCGAAGGGTCTTTCTCGCCTCCCTGGGCCAACAAGAACGCCCAACAGCTGCTAATCCTACGCCGGGCTTTTTCCAGCGCCCGCTGGCCCAACAGCCAGCAGTACGAAGAACTGAGCGTGCAGACGGGGCTGCCTAAGTCAGAGGTGGTACGCTGGTTCAGCGACTGCCGCTACAGTCACAAGAACGGACAGCTCAAGTGGTTGGAGAGCTACGTGCGGCCAGCGGTGGAGGACCCAGGCAAAGCCAAATCGCAGAAAGTCCCGACGGAGATTGAAAAGAAAGACGCGGAACAGACCGCGAACAAACCGGGAGATGCAGAAGTGGGCGCTGAGCGGCCTCAGTGGCGGGATTTTAACTCACCGCTGCATGCACTAATGGCGACCGAGGGAAGCAGCGAACTAATCAAAGCTGAGAATCCCGCTCAGTCGAGAATCCTGAAGGACGTCTGGCCTGAAAGAGACCATCAGCAGCTGACCACTGCTCAGCCGCTCATTGAACAACCGAACGATGCCAATCAGACCAGGTAATCAACGTCAAAAGCCCGATTTATTTAGTTACCTATTATTTGAAGTCAGAGACGTGCGGCTAGGTTCGTGTCTGGTGAGGCTTAGTCAGATTTACAAATAAAAGAAGCTAAGTCAACCAGTCCAAGGTGTCCGCTGCCCACTTCCCAAAGTCAGGTTGGATGGGTTCCCGCAACTCCACGATCCTAGTGAGGATAAGCGGCGCAGATAATGGATAGATGGATGGATGAAGCTATGTTTATTCATCATTGAATTCTTTGAGCAATAAAGCAATACAGTGAATATAAACTGTAGCATAGAAAAAAAACAGTTTATTGTCTCACCTTAACTAGTAAATGAAGTCATTTACGCGCTGCTTGTTAGGTAATCCTCCATTATGAAAAAAAAACTGCATGCTAGGAGAAAAAAATTACTGAATGGCTTGACTTCTTATAAGCTTTTTTTATACTGATTCTATGCACCAAATCTGAATCCTTTTTCTCACTACCGCTCTGTGCCATGAGGCAAAAGAATTGCGCGCCTCACTCTGCATCTGCAGTCACTACAAACCAATTACAATAATGACATTTGTAATATAATGTTGAAATTCTGCAATTTTGATAAGAAAATCCAAAATTTATTTTGTTAGACAGAAATTTAACACTGAAAATATATAACCATTTCATTTTTTTTTTAATTTATACATCCTGACTGAACCCCACTGTTTGAAGTGGTCTTAACTAATTTGTTTCTCTTTTTATTTAAGTTGCCTTTCTCTAGACTGCCCTTAATACTCTGAATCAATATTTCTGCTAAGTGGTTACCTAAGATATAAACTTCTAGCTTTTAGCAAACTAGCCTGCTAGCTTAACATTCGCTATTTAGCTAGATAGCTATCTGATCATCTGGTAGCTACCAAGATAATTTATTATCTATTAGCATTTTAGCATAATATATATTTCCTGTATACATACATTAACTATCAGATTATTGAATTGCTGAGTAGAATCTTTTTTAAGAATTAAGGAACCTTTAAGAATTTTTAAGAAAAGTACTACAGACTTTTATGCAATATCAGACAATTGCTTGTGTTAAACAAATCATATTTTATTGGAAAATGAAAAGTTAAATTATTGATACATTTTTTTAAAAACAGCTATAACTGGCATCATTATCTGCTGCTGAGATAGCTTATCATCAATTATTGTTTAAGCAAGCTAGCCTTCTATCATTTACATATAATATAACTTAGCTAGTTGGTTCTAAATGTTCTTGATTGACAGATGAACTACTTTATTTTTGTAAGCTATCGTATGATCTCTAGCGGGCTAGCAAGCTAGCAAAAATATGATTGGCTAGCTTACTATCTAGTACATAATTAACTAGCTAGCCTTGTACGCGGTTATTAATATGAAACGGTACATTGTTACTTTTCATACTAATTAGAGACTTGGAATGCAAACTGTCTCTTATTTGCTGATTGTTTTTGCTATTTTTATACACCTTATATCAGGGTTCTCCAATTTTTTCAAGCGAAAAGTAACTTTTTGTTACTTATTAGCGCAAAGGGCACCAGGTTTGATATGCATTTCCAAAATAACAACGGATTCTTTTATTATATGTTGTTACTATGTTATAATCATGTTATTACTATGTTATTAACAGGTCAACCAGTAAAAAAGACTGTGATCCACAAAAAAAATATGACTCTTGTAGAAAATCACAATGATCCAGCAGAACAGGTCTGTGGGCACCTAAGCTGTCCTTGAGGGGCACCACGTTGGAAACGCTTGCCTTAGATTTTTCACCATATTCCCCAATTTTATTTTAATAATATATAGCATTTCAACCGCATCTAACAAAAAGGAAGGAAATTTAGTATTTTAATGGGTTTTTTTTTACATCCATGTGGAATTTTTATTTGAAGTTTTACGAGCATTGTTCTCTCATTTTGTCCCCGGGTGAACTTTTTTTTTATTTTTAATGGCAACGCTGCAGCCTAGAAATTCCATTAACGCAGTTAAACACGGCACAAAGTACACCTGCTATTTTGTTACTTAGTTACAGTTTCCGGCTTTTGAACAATGCACGTTTTAAGGTGTGCGCTTGGCCATCCACTTTTTTATTTTTTACATTGGAAATATTCTGGTTTTTATTTTTTCGTATTTCTAAATACTTTTTTATGCTGTTCATATTCACTATTGACGGTCTTATTGCTGTAGTAAAAGAAATTTTCCAATTGTGGGACGAATATAGGATTATCTTATCTTAAATGTAGCTTTTTAAATTAAAATCATCAATTGTTTCACTACAAAAAAATGGTTTAGGAAGATATGTAGAGAATAGGTTTTCCACTTCAATTTATTTCAAGTTTGCTCAATTAACATATTGATTTATTTTAAGAACTACCGTGTTTCCAATAAATTGTATTTTTTATATTACAATTTAATTTGTGTAAATTATTTTTCTTATTTTGAAATTTGGAGTAAAATAAAGAATAATTTCCAAAACAGCAAGAATGTTTGCTTTTGGACTATATTGTCAGAAATGTTTGCATGTTTGAAATACTGTTCCTTATTTAATTATTGATTCAAAAGATTTTGTCGAGTAAAATTATAAAAGGGATACAAAATTATTTGCCGAATAAGACAAACACTCGATCATTTAAAAATATATTTTCTTTTACTCTAAAATTAATAAGAAAAATTGCTGATAAATTTGAAAAATGAGCAGAAGTATCTGATTCTGTAGGTAGTAGATCATTTTGTTTAAGTATTATTTTGTATTATTTTATGATGCATAAGAGTTATAATTTTACAATTTATTTTAAGCTTAATGGTTTGCTTTTGACTAGTAATAAAAATTTAATGGTTCGTTTTTTTTATTTTCATTATAATTAAAGTAATTTATCCGAGTACCTGTTTTTCTTATATTACAAAAAAAATGTATATATTCACATTTACAAAATCCATTTTCAAAATTAATTATTTCCTGCCAAGGATGCAGCTATTGTACTATGCATAACAGTTTACAATTTATTACAAGGCTTCTTAACTTTATTAGACAGCTTTTTGATGAATAAAAACATGATTATTTATTTTTATCATTTTTAATTATGATTTTTTGAATGTATTTGTTTGACTAAAATATTCATAGTTTTTTAATTATTATTTGTATCATTTATTGTAATTATCTAATTCATTTGGTTAGATATTTTTTTAAATGTTTTAACAAAAAATAAAAATTAATTACAATATATATATATATATATATATTTCCATTTAAATAATTGTATATATATTTTTATCAAATTTATTGCTGTGTTTGGTAGCCTGTTTCATAATCACATCAGATTTGAATTACAATGAAGGTTTGCATTAAACAAAATCTATTTTGAGCTTACAGAGTCATACCCATTAAATTATGGATTTGGGAGCTCATGCTAATACGTTTGAATAAATCATGCCCGTTGCATTCAGCGGATCGGATTTCGGAGACGCTCGCTTCTTCCCCGTAAACCAGGGGTCTCCAACGTGGCGCCAAGTTGCACCTGAATAGCTTGAGGATTGCTATCGAAAGTATAGCATTAGTCATTGTGATTTCACAGTAAATTTCATTTCAAACAAGCAAGAATGAACAGCCTTTATTGTGTCATTATACAAGATGAATGAAAATGTGGGTCTTCTCCATTCAGTGCAAGTAAAACCAATTAAGCAGGTAAAAATCTCCAAAAAGAATAAAAACATTTAAAAAATGTGATATATATAATAATTACGTGCATATACACAGTAGCAGTTGTACAGAACTTCATACTCATGACATCTGTAGATGCGAATTCAGAGTGCTAACGGCTAATGTGCATGGTTAATACAGGTGCTTGAAATCCTTGCTCAGTAGCCTAGATGGTAGGGCGCCCGCTTTGAGACTGGGAGGTCGCTGGTTCGCGCCTCGGCTGAGTCATACCTAAGACTTATAACATTGGTAAAATGGCGGCACCCTCTGTTGGCTGCGGCTGCATCGGCTTGCTACAACGGGTCAGGTGTATCGACATTTCGTTCTGTGTACATTGTTACAAAGAATAACAATACAAAGGAAATTATTATTATTATTATTTTCAGGATTGAAAAGTGCTTGAATGTCAGGTGAAGCCATCGTAAATGCTTGAAATTGTTGCCGTGTTTCACAACAGGTCTCTGTATCAACCCTCAATCATGCGCGACACAAAGGGTTCACAGTCACTGGTTTCATTGCCTGCATTCAATAAACAATACAAATAAGTAGGGGCGTCTGTGCACGACTGCATACATCTAAAACATTAACAAAAATACAAAAAACGGGACATCACTCAATATGCCGCACATTGTGGCATGGTTGCATCACAGTAATGATCGTTTCAAGCTGCATTACTTTACATTTAATTAGCTCTTTTTTATGCATCATTTAGCACAACTTATATACATTTGTATACAAAAACAATTTGTGAAGGCAGCTCCTATATTTAGCAAAATATGAACTATGTTACCCAAATTGATATTGGGCACAACTTACCTTCAGCCCGAGGTAATATAGCTGAAGGTACGGCAAGCGCAGAAGCCCATAAAGTGCCAAACGAAAAAGACAGTCGCACAACGCCCATGGCTTAACAAATGAATGCGGTACCAGAGTTTTAACAGTAATGCAACAAAAACACAGATTTTGTGAGAATTCCAAAAGAAATCAAAACAACTCTGTTACACCTGCTTTAAAATGATGCCAACACTTCTCCCTGGTAGCTTCGCTTTGCTTTCGCATTTGTTCACTTTATGTTAACAGCAGCAGCATTCATTAGTTTGTGTGGCATTGTCCTATGAAGTGTCATCGCCCGTGTTTTCATCATTTATTCAAATGCACACGCAAGATTAAAAATCGAGTGTCTAAATCGCAAATATTTGTGGATCCGCAAAATACATGATTCGCACCGGATTTCTTCTTACAATTGTATTGGAGAAAATGAAAAATTTTCACAAAAGTCCTTAAAAAGTGCTTAAATTTGGCATTTAAAAAGATGTACAAACCCTGCATGTGGTACCTCAGAGCACCGCAGGTCAAAGAGTTGGACATGTTGATGTAATTTGTCCTTGATGACTTTTTGGGGTATGTTGAGGCACCAAGTGGAGTAGATGTCCATGAGGGAAGGGAGAGGGCAGGCAATGATGTTTTGCGGTAGACTGAGCCTATTTTAACCTCTGTCAATGACAACCTGGTAATACCATAGTAATAATAGAGTTACAACATACAGTAACAACATAGTACCGTAAATTCCGGACTATAAGCCGCTACTTTTTTCCCAAATGTTCAGCCCTGCGGCATATTCAGTGAAGCGGCCAATTTATGTAATTTTTCTAACGGCCACCGGCGGCACTCGAGTACAAAAGGTAAAATTTAGACCGGTGGAATTGTGCGCCGAGGTAGACTGCATCCTCTTAGTTTATGTTCGAATTGTACGTATGACAGAGGACAGGGGTTCGTTCCGATTATGAAGAAGACGCCCTTGATGGCGACAGTTATGAGGAGAAAGACGAGGACGGTTTACCGTGAATTTCGCAATTGCGGTACGCCTTTTTTTAACAGCTACGCTTTGTGCGTTGCGAGTGTGTTAGGAGTAGCGTGGTGGTACGGTTTGGGATGAAAGTTATATTATTATTATTAAAGCTTTGAAAACTCTCTCGGTGTACCGTCTTCCCTTGTAAATATGTGTAACCATGTATAATATGTATTTGCAACTGTATATTTTTGTAATGTATTTATTTTAGAGACTTATTGTGATATGTTTTCTACGAGCGAATCAAAAAGAAGGGGCGGAGCAAACGCAAGCTGACGGGAAGTGGGGTAAAGCTGAGTTAAATCTCTTTGTTGTTGCAGCGGACAATAGTGGATATATATTTTTCCCACCCTTAACTTTGGAAATATACATTTTTTTTGTTGGATTACTTTCAACGGGACCTGGACTTTAAAGGTTTGCATTAAATTCTAACTACCGGTATCATTTTCTGCTCATGTTGCCGATTGTGGTGGATGGATTGTGTACTATATTTGCAGTTACAATTGCGGCATCTAAAGTCAGGTTTGGGATAAACTTGTGACTGTGTTACATGTTTAAATGTTGGCACATGCAGCTTATATACAGGTGCGGCTTGTGTGAGGACAAAACCAATAATGTCTGCAAAATGTGGTGCGTGCGGCTTATAATCAGGTGCGCTCTATAGTCCGGATTTTACGGTAATGCATATCAATAGCACTTTGTATGAATCAGGTTGAAAAAGTTTGGTGACCCCTGCCATAAACTCACCTGTTCTCTCGCTCTTGTTTAGAGATCGCCTGAGGATGGAGCTACTGGAGGTGTGATGAAATCCCTGGAAACACATCCGCGGCCCATCGGGAGAGAAATAAACGAGAGTGTTTGTAATGACAGCAAATGTGATTGTAGCTGGACCGTAAGACTCTGACTGTAACTGTGAATCCCCCCCCACTACCACCAGCCCTCCTCTTTCTCTTCCTCCCCCATCTGCCATCACTCCGTCAGAAGAGAAGAACTTCTCACCTTTTTAGCTTCTGTGATGTTTCAGCCTATCATGCTTTTTTTGCAGGGGGGGGGGCACAACCAGGTCAGTCGAGGGATCAAAGACCAAGAAGACGCACACCGACTGGAAAAACTCACTTGAATGAACCGGAGTGAATAGGATTCGGGGTGGCCAAGAAATGGGGTCAGCGCCAGAAATCTCTATACAGTATATGAGCGAAACTGCACTATTGAAAAAAAGAGGGGCGGGTGTACTGACTGAATGGACAATCGATGTGTCAAACAAATTTTATTGTCAGCTTTTGTGATATTTTTTACTTTTTTTTAGCATTCAGTACTTCAGCACTGCCTTGACTCTTTTTCTTCTTTTTTGTGTTTGTTTCCAATTTTACAGGGTGTCCCCCACAAATGTAAACACATTTTAGCAGCTGTTAACTCAATTTTTTCTTCATTTTTTTATAGATTGAACTCATTAACGGAGTGATTGAGTTAGAGTTCGTACCCCTTTTTCATAGCTAAATTCAAGAACTCTTTAAGGACTTCCAAAACCCAATTTTCCAAATATTTCCACTACCGTTAAAAGAAAAAAAAAACGCTGTGGATCATATATTTTGCAGAGCCACAAATATATTGCGGTATATGTATGTGAGTTTTCATCTTGTGTGTGAATTGATCAAGACATAATTTTTGGATCTTGAGTAAGTCGCAAATATATATTTTTTTAGACAAATTTCTTCCCGTATAGATGTTGATGAAAAGGTACAGTAATATGTAGCTTACATTTTCAGTTGCTGGAAGTCCTTCCCGTTGCTATTTATCACTGGGAAACGGCCATAATAAATGTCCATAATTGATACGTAATCCTTACATAGTGCCCTGTTTAGGTGTCCTCTTGGGCGCAACATGTTTTTTATATCCTGAGTAAATTAAGATTATATAGGTGATGATGTTTCAAAGGAAAATGCCACACATAAAACAGATAATACTGGTTTCCATTGTTACCAGTAGCAGGAAAAGCCTCCGGATTTGACTCGGATATAGCACCTTCAGTATCTGGTCACTGTTTTTCAGTGTACAGGGAGATGAGCCAGACCTCAGCAATGACAGTCAGCGGGGTTCGTCTAACTACTGATACTAGATCTGTATTCACACGGGAAAAACTACTTTTTTCAGAAAATTTGAGTATCACGTTGTACAATACACATTCCACCGCATCAATCGTGGGGTTTATACTTTGTGGTGAAGAGATTACTTCCTTTGTTTTCGTGATTTGTTAAAGGCACAGGTACATGTCTTCCTTCACTTAGTTTAGGGTCATTTTGTAACTACATTCATCATATCCCATCTTATAAGTCACAGCAAAGAAAAATAAATCAATAATGACAAGTGAAATTAAAACTGACGAATTGAAATCCTCATTAATGCAGTCACGCATAATGCTCGCTTGTAATATACTTCATTCAGTCATTCATTTCAGGCAGTTATATTCTTTGTGTACACATGTTAATATAACCTAAATCATAACAGAATGCCTGAACGTATAAAATCCCACCCCTTTTCTCTCATATACAAAACTGAAAATTAAATGTCATGAAAATTATGTTGAACTGATATTCCCAGCAGAGCTTTTTAACAGCAAACAATAGTTTTTGTAACAGAAGAAATCATTCATGACTGTGTTACTACAGGTAACGGACCAATAATATTACATGGTACAAAATAGCGTATATACAATATGTACCACCACTACCATTATCTGCACTGCTTGTCCTCAGTAGGGTTGCGGTGGTGCTGGAGCCCATCCCAGCTGTCTTTGGGCAGTGGGCAGGGGAAATTCTGAATGTGTTGCCAGCCAATCGCAGGGCACATAGAGACAGACAACTCACTCGCTCATTCTAGGGACAATTTGGACCGGTCAATTAATCTGACATGCATGTTTTTGGAATGTGGGAGGAAACTGGAGTGCCCGGAGGAAACCCACACAAGCACAGAAAGAACTTGCAAACTCTACACAGGAGGTTCGATCTCATGACCTCAGAACTGTGCTGCACGCGTGCTAACCACTGCGCCGCCGTGCTGCCCTTACAATATGTAAAATACATGAAATACATTACATATACATAATATATATACATACAATCATGCCGGTACAAATATTTCCAAAGTATGAACAATAAAGCGTGTATGTAATATTATGTACTACAGTAGTAACACTGTTACAAAACTGCACTTAACAGAATTAAAATAGTTACCCTTGTGACGCTTTGTTTTAATGAAACAGTTGGATTTCCTGGTCCCCACCAGTTCTTAGCCAGCTGATATTACTATTATCCTAGAAAGAATAAGTGGCCTCATATTGTAAGTTGCAGTGTTTTAAATGAAGAGAAAAAGTAGTGACTTTGAGCCCGTTACGGGCTGTACTGTACAGGAATCGATTGCATTTTCATACTTCCGTGTGGCATTTTAGAATCAATTTCCGTTCTTCAAAGCAAAGCGTGGTTGCCATCACTTTGTTAAATAGGTTCCGAGTTTAAACAGCTGCTGAAATGCCTATACATTTTTTGAGGACACCCTGTATTTACTTTTTGAGTCACTGTAAGTCCAGATGCAATCGAACCGATTTTATTTCAGACCTGTGTCGATGTTGGTGATCACTTTGCGGTTCGGCTACGCGCAAGAGACTATGAGACAATGCACTAACGAAAACAACAAAGGAAAAAAAGGACAAAAAAAAAATCCCCACCGCCCAACTGCAAAGGTATCGACGCTCTGCCCAGGATCAATAACCGACAAAGCTCTGCAAGCTGAACAGAGACTAGCTTGTCACGCTAACGTTGCCTTACTCAGCTCTGTCCGTGTGTTTATGGCCTGTTTGTCGCTTTCCGGCTACTGCGCTTTACGGGAGAAGATTTCAGAAATAAAATCAAGCGCATCGAGGATCGCCGTCGGTCTGTATCTGTGAAAAGAAATCGCGTGTGCTGCTTTTCTGTACACTTTGGAGCTGTAACTGTAATATTGTATGATCAAACTATCGTGGCTGGATCATCGTTCCTAAAAGTCGAATTAGCAATCGGACCCTTTTATTATTTTGGACACTGTCGGTGAGATTTCGAGCTAGCTAGAGAGCCAAATGAGGAGGAAAATCTCCTCTGATTATTTTTCTTGTTTCTATTGAAAAAACAAACAGCATCCGGTCGCTACATGGATATCCTATTAAGCTGCATCTTTGCCAAGCTGCTACTAGCTAAGAACGGTGCTATACCATCCAAAGTGAAATTGGAGTTTCGCCTCCTACCAGCAGTGTATGCACTTGTGTCGAATGTTACAAATTGATTTTGGTTTGAGATCAAAAGAAATCTGGACTTACGGTGTAATTGATCGCTTACGGAAAAAAAAAAAACTTTTATGAAAATAGCCTGATCATAAAGCACTGTTGTATCATCCTTTCTACACTTTCTCGGAATCTTTACAGAATAAAGCGAATATTCACCGTTGTGCGATGTCGTGTTCTTTATTGCGGTTTTCTCAACTTTGCCTTGGTCGTTTAAACTCCTTGACATTAGATGGTGATAATCCTGAGATTTTTGTAGTTTTTCTGTAGGTTTTTGCAATAATTCTGTAGTATTGTTGTCATAGTATTTTTGAAGTATTTCTGCAGTATTATTATTGTGGTAATCCAATGGTATCTTTGTAGTACTACTATAGTATACGTATTTGCAGTGTTTCCACAGTTGTATTTTTGTATAATTGTAATACTTTAGTATCTTTATAGTATTACTATAGTATTTTTGTAGTATTACCGTAGTATTTTTCTACGATTTATGTAGCAATTCTCTAGTTGATCATGGTAGTTTTTCTGTATTACTGTTGTTGTATTTTTGAATTATAGGAATACTGCAGTGCTATTTTTGTAGTATAAGTTTTTTAGTATTACTGTAGTACTTTTTACTATTACAGTACTATATTTGTACTGTGACAATAGAATTTTTGTAGCATTTCTGTGGTACTACCATAGTTTGTTTTATAGATATTCTGTAGTATTACTGTAGTTGTATTTTTGTAGTATTTAATTTCGTGGTTTTACTGCAGTAGTGTTTTCGTAGTATTACAATAATAGTTTTGCAGTTCACTAAGGTATTTTTGTAGTACTTCTGTAGTCATATTTTTAACTTAAAGTACTAGTGTAGTATTTTTGTAGTGTTTCCGTACTTGAGTTTTGTAATTTTCCCATTAGTGTTTTTGTAATATTTATGTTCCATTTATTTATATTTATTTTCCTTTTAATGTTTTTAATGCAGCACTTGTTCTTACAGCAGTTTTAATTCAATTTGACCCATAGTCCAGTGTGCCTTACATATGAAACACAGGGGAATATTTTAAGGGTGGGACTCATAGTCCGAAAAATACAGGACTTGAACTTTGGTTTAGCTTTTTTTCGTAAACTGAATACCTCCTACCATCTCTGGTTCAAACTGTGCAATCAGAGCATTTAAAGAATATGAGAAGTTGATTTTTTTTCTTGATTTGGCTCGTGGCTTGTAATTTGGTTGGTATGTTTCCAGAAGGGCAGCACAGCGGTTAGCGTGTGTGCGGCACAGTTCTGAGGTCATAGGTCAAACCTTCCTGTGTGGAGTTTGCTCCCCGTGCTTGCGTGGCTTTCCTCCCACATTCCAAAAACATGCATGTCAGGTTAATTGGTCAGTCCAAATTGTCCCTATGTGTGAATGATCAAGTTGTGTGTCTCTGTGTGCCCTGCGACTGGCTGTCAACCAGTTCAGGATGTCCCCTGCCCACTGCCAGAAGATAGCTGGGATGGGCCCCAGCACCCCCGTGGCCCTACTGAGGATAAGCGGTGCAGATAATGGATGGATGTTTCCAGAAGTCAGTCAAGTAAGGAAACACTGCTTCATTGCAAAGGTTGATCGCAAAATACAAAAGCTGTGGAAAACTTTTGAAAGGATTATGTGGTGGTTAAAGCGCCACCTGCTGGTCAAAAGTTAAAAATACTCAAATTGGACGACAACAGGCCAACTGGGCCTGATTCCATGGACTACTCCCACCCTAATTTTTTTCCTCTTTATTCTTTAAAGTAAAAAACTCATTATGATGGAATACTGTCAAGGGCATTTGGCCAAATGAAATCTGAATTCATCAGTCCCATAACTGAAAGTTACCCAAGCAGGTTATTGCTACGCCAGAGAAAAAAAAAGTACTAAAACAAGTGCCAAATTGCAAAATTGTTTTTTTTAGAGGACATGAACATATTTCTCACAAGTACCATATAACTTGGGTAAATTAAATATGTAACAGTATGCCGATTAAACATGTCTAAAATTCTTTTGACATATTTACTTTAAAACACAAACCATATAAAAGCAAAAAGTTAGGATAAGAATATCTAAAATATATACAGTGTACAGGACTGTCTCAGAAAATTAGAATATTGTGATAAAGTTCTTTATTTTCTGTAATGCAATTAAAAAAACAAAAATGTCATACATTCTGGATTCATTACACATCAACTGAACTATTTCAAGCCTTTTATTATTTTAATATTGCTGAATTTGGCTTACAGCTTAAGAAAACTCAAAAATCCTATCCCAAAATATTAGAATATCATTAAAAAGTATACAAGTAGGCTATTCAACTAATCACCTGAATCATCTAATTAACTCGAAACACCTTGCGAGGGTTTCCTGAGCCTTAAAAACACTCAGCTTGGTTCAGTAAACTAAATCACAAGTATGGGGAAGACTGCTGATCTGACTGCTGTCCAGAGGACCGTCATTGATACCCTCCATCAGGAGGGTAAGACACAAAAAGAAATTTCTCAAAGAGCAGGCTGTTCACAGAGTGCAGTTTCAAAGCATATCCACAAAAAGTCTGTTGGAAGGGAAAAATGTGGCCGGAAACGCTGCACAACCAAGAGAGATGACCGCAGCCTCAACAAAATTGTGAAGAAGAGCCGCTTCCAGAATTTGGGGGAGCTTCAAAGACAGTGGGCTGAAGCTGGAGTCCAGGTATCAAAAGCCACAGTTCACAGACGTGTCCGGGAAATGGGCTACAATAGCCGTATTCCCATGGTCAAGCCACTTCTGAACTCAAGACAACGGAAGAAGCGTCTGACTTGGGCTATGGAGAAGAAGCACTGGACAGTTGCAGAGTGGTCCAAAGTCCTCTTTTCAGACGAAAGCAAGTTTTGCATTTCATTTGGAAGTCAAGGCGCCAGAGTCTGGAGAAAGGCTGGAGAGGAGCAAAATCCAAGTTGCTTGAAATCCAGTGTGAAGTTCCCACAGTCAGCAATGGTTTGGGGAGCCATGTCAGCTGCTGGTGTTGGTCCACTGTGTTTCATCAAGTCCAGAGTAAATGCAACTGTGTACCAAGAGATTTTAGAGCACTACATGCTTCCATCTGCTGAAAAGCTCTATGGAGATGAGGATTTCATTTTCCAGCATGATCTGGCACCTGCCCACAGTGCCAAAACCACCAGTAACTGGTGCACTGACCATGGCATCACTGTCCTTGATTGGCCTGCTAATTCCCCTGACCTGAACCCCATCGAGAATTTGTGGGGTATAGTTAAGAAGAAGATGAAAGACACCAGACCTACAAATGCAAATGAGCTGAAGGCCGCTATCGAAGCATCCTGGGCATCAATAACACCTCAGCAATGCCACAGGCTGATTGCCTCCATTCCACGCCGGATTGATGCAGTAATCCGTGCAAAAGGATTCCCAACCAAGTACTGAGTGCATCAATGGACATTTTCAAATGTTTGATTTAGTTTTGCTGTCATAAAATTATTTTTTTTACTTGGTCTGAGGAAGTATTCTAATATTTTGAGATAGGATTTTTGAGTTTTTTTCAGCTGTAAGCCAAAATCAGCAATATTCAAATAATAAAAGGCTTGAAATAGTTCAGTTGATGTGTAATGAATCCAGAATCTATGACATTTTTGTTTTTTTAATTGCATTACAGAAAATAAAGAACTTTATCACAATATTCTAATTTTCTGAGACAGTCCTGTATGTAAAAACGCAGACGATGGAAATCAATAATGTAGCCAAAATTTTGAGAATTTAGCTTAAATCAGCTTTCGGTAGAGATGAAGTTTTAAATTTTTCCTTTTAAGTCCTGATAACTTGTTATGCTACTGTGACGCTATGGCATTTCTGGATGTCTGTTGTAACACGAATTACCTATTTCTTTGTCACGTTTTAGACCATTAGTTAATATCAAAACGTAAAATAAACATCGATGACTTAGTTTGTATCCAATTGCACGTGCCCGTGGGGAAACGTATATTGGCCTGGAGGGGGATGAGCACCCCCAGGCTGTACTTGCCCAAGACACACCACGGGAGATGGGTTACCCTACGACCGTATTGAATGAAGGATCCACCCAACCAACCACCTTGAGCTATATGCTTTTACAATTTTGTTTTCTAATAAGTTGGCTTTATTGTCATACAAATACAACGAAATATGAAGCTCCTTTTAGTGAGAGTACAACACAATCAAGTGGCTTATGTTACATCATTCTAACATTTAACCAAGAAACATGTTAAAAGAAAAAACACTAAATTATTTTCATGTTCTTAAACTATATTAAGACAAACGTAAAATTGTACCAATATAAAAAAACAATGACCCATTTAGGGAGCTATTGTCAGAAGCAGTCCTTTGGCACATCAGGCGTTCTTGGGGGACAACCCTGGTGCAGCACTTCAGTTTCAAGCCACAAAACACATCATAAAGTGAGCTTGCACCATTTATTTCAGTGTAGGGATTTTATTGATATTTTGGAACCTACAATGAGCATACAACTTAAGATGATCGAATGCTAGGACAAAAAAGGTAAAACGGGAAATAGGATGTTGACTTTACAACTACTTACATCAACTTTCCTATCATGAGTGGAATAAAATGAATTCACATTTAAAAAGAAGTTACATTGCTTGAACCTCATTCGGAATCTTGACACAATTCTTCTAGCGCAACTCGTAACAGATTGTTGATTATTTTTGGCAAAGTTCAAGTCCCTCACACGCTCTTCTCCAATGAGAACCACTTTCTCCTTTTACAGACTTAAATACAATGGGTTCAAACAACAGGTCATTTAGTTCTTCTTGAGCCTGAATCAACCCAGATGTTAATATGGAGGTGTGGCCTTTTGGGGGCACGTGCATTCCTTTTAAGGGATGGGGGGTGCTGGGTGACACCATCATTATGATTCACATTTACACTGAAAAAAATAAAAAGTCCCTGATTGAAAGGCTGTAAAACGTATTCACATTCTGCTTGCTTAAGTAAATGTTAACTGGTTGCAGTCATTCTCATCCCCCATCCCCACAAAAAAAGCACACCTCCTCCCCCCCTCCAAGGCCAAACACATTTTTAAATAGTCCAGTTGAACAGAGTCAGCCTAAACGGACAGCTTTTAGGATCGGGGCTTCCAACACATCCACACACTCGCACATACAGACTCACTTGTCCTCCAAAAGGCCTGCGGGTGGTATTAAGGAATTCATTTGATTTGACTATCAAAATATAGATGCATTCATAATACATTAAAGGGGCTCAAATAAAAACAGTGAATGAAGATACAATGATACAAAGCAGTTTTGTTTTTCTTTTTTTGCTGAATACACAAGAAATAGGACCACAGAGTTCAAAGTTCAGGCATCGTCACAGGGAGGAAAAAGCTGAGTGGGAGACAGACGTGAGAGGGGTTTTGGGGACAATCCAACTACTGGCACTATGCCTCCAAGCTCAGTTCTCGATGCCTGATCGCAGATCAGATGTTTTAGACTACCACTCGATGGTGGCCACGTCTCATCTTTTTGCCTGCCAGAACCTTTTTGGGGTCGGTCCGTTGAGGAAAAATAATAGGAATCGTTATCGTAAAAACAAGTATCCGGAGAAAAAGCAGAGTTAAAACCACAACCTGGAATTTAAAATTCAAAGTCAGCTTCCGCCATGTCAATGGCCCAGGCAAACTTCTCGCGCTGGGTTTTGTTGTAGATCTTCTCCACAGGAATGTCCCACTTTTTGCACCTGCACACAACCAAGCCAGGTGAGCAAGATGACTTGATTTTTACGAAATACAGTAATCCCTCGTTACATCGCAGTTTAGATACTTCACAAATTCCATCATGCGTTGTGTTCTGCATTCTCCTGAACAGTCACCCTACCCCTCGTTTTGCCTGCGATTTGTGAAATACTGTCGCACCTGCATAAAAGCCCCCAAAGGGTAAAAACTTACCTCGAGACGATATCATTACTGAAGAAGTTCATGACTGTCACAAAATAATTATAGATCTATGAATAAACACATGATAGCAGTTGGATGAATAACTTGTTTAATGACCACAAAACCAAACTAAATAGGAGGGGTTATCCTTTCGTAGTAAGAAAGCAATTTAGTGAGCGGCCGGCTCTTGCCTTCTAGACGCAGACCGAGTCGCTTATGGAATTAACAATTCACGCAGCACCTGCTGGTCATCATCATTTCTGGCAATTTTCTGACCACCCTCCTCAGAGTCCTATTGATTGATCAAGCTGCTAAAAGCTAGCGATCGTTATGCTACCCAAGTTGGTTTACGAGGCAGCGCCCGTCTACTGTTTAACACCATCTCATCCCAGCCACCACACTTAAGTGAATCAAGTGCTCGATGTAGGGATTACTCCATTTTATCCGCTTACCAACTACGTACCATGATGTAGTGGGCTGTGGCTGATCATTCTCTACCATTTTTGGCTATGAATGCAAACGTTTGATTCATTGTTCACTGCATCATACCGCCTAAAAGGCAAATATTCCTGCCCACACAAACTACACTAGTTTAAAATGCACCACATCAAGCGCCGTTTTACTTTCAGGAAAAAACACTTGAGCCAGTAAACTGGGTTTGTTCTTTGGTTTCAAAGTATAATGCAGCATTTAATATATAAAGGTTTCAACTTGACGGATTTCGAATATCGCGGGACCTTTTTAGAAACCAACCCCTGCGAAAAACGAGAGATTACTGCTAAGAGATAACGGCGCTCACCAGGCCACGGAGATGCGAGGGTCCAGATAGTTGAGCTTTGAGGTACCGAGCGCAATCTGCTTGTTCTCTTCACGGTCGGTGGCCTGCACTTCCAGCCTCATCAGCTGCTCCTCTATCCTCTGGACGGCCTTCTTCTTGGTTTCCACCGCCCTGCACCATAGGGGTTTCATGATTGCGCCAATTTGATGGGATGTCGTGAGCGCACCTAATCTCCTGTACACTTACTTTTTGGATTTTTCATCTCTCCGTACTTTGGCGTCCGCCTTGGCGCTCTTCAGCTCTCTCTTGGCGACAGACAGCTGGTCCCTTTTAGCCTCGATCTGAGACAAAAGGGGAATAGGGGTCAGAGTGGTGTCATGCTTGTCCCGGCTTTTTGTTGGTGTATGATGGATGATTCAGCATTTTTCGGACATTTGCCTAAAAGGTATTTTGAAATATTCACCATTAGAAAAAATAAAATAAAAATCAAGCGGTTAGCTATTAAGGTAACACTAACAGTTGTGGACAGCTTAGCAGTAGAAAAACAATCATTTAGATAAAAATGTTTCCTAAGATGGTTAATTGCCTTCAGCACTACTTAAAAAAAAAAAAACACGTCCCAGCACTGCAGTTACACATGCATTATAACTTTTGGTGCATGCGCCAAAGCACCGAGTGAAAATGACGAAGAAAAAAAAAATCCTAACACGAATGGCAAGTACCTCGTTATTTCTGAAGATTTCAATTTAATGCCTGTTCTTAATTCCAATTAGCCTTGTAACTAAGTATCATTCCTGCTAGTTGTCCGAACAGATCCAAAAGAATACCAAATTTTGGGGGGGGGAATAAATAAATAAATAAACAATCAATTTACCAGATCAATGCACGTTTGGTGGGGCAATCCAGTCTCCCTGCTGCATTTATTATAATACAGATCCCTTGTTAATTATTGTGTGCTCTTTCATTCCTGTCCAATGTCCCCGTTTTATTTTTAGGTTATGTCAACATGCACACACATCATGAATGAGCGTGACAGAGCCTGCAATGATGACATGCTAAAGGTAGTGGTCGCGATTCAAATATTCCAAATTCCATACAGCTTCTTTAGAAACTCTAGACCAGGAGATAAAAGGTATCTGTGCAACTATTGCATCGCCCTCTTAAATTCTTACTTAACTAAAACTTAAAATTGGGGCATGATAAAACCTGCAATGTGATCCTTTCCATATCCAATGAGAACTGACCTTTGTTTGCAGGTTCTGCATGGACTTCTCAAACGTTTTGGGTGGAGCCCTCTGGTGGTTACACAGGATGGCCACAGCTCTGTTGGCCCTGTTGTAGGACAAGATCTTGGCAGGGACGTTCTCATCCACTGGAGGCAAAACATAGAACATATAACACATTGCTAAAATCAAAGCACATCGACCCTGTAAGACCCAGCGCGGTAAAATTACAAAATGTTGATTTATTCCCAAAACGGGTAGAAATGTTTTGTTGTTGACTTGTTTCACAGAAAGCAGATTGCACAGTGGTTAGTGCATTTACAGCACAGTTCTGAGGTCATGCGATCAAACCCTCCTGTGTGGAGTTTGCATGTTCTCCCCGTGATTGCACGAGTTTCCCCTGGGCACTCCAGTTTCCTCCCACATTCTCAAAAACATGCATGTCAGGTTAATCGGCTGGTCCAAAAGGATGGACTTGTTTCACATTAACATAGCCATTGGGTGCTATTGTTCAGACTCACAATGATTCTTGGTGCAAAATTTGTTTACAAGCCTGACATACAGGTGCAGAAATTTTAAAATCTGCGAAACTTTGGCTGAGCAACAAGACTTAACTAGGGTCGTATGGGCACCATTTTCTGTGGTGGGGCTTGGGCAAGTACAGCCTGGTGGCATGCATCCCTCTTACGCTTATTGTGCGCTTAATTTTTTTTGTTATCATTACACTCAACATAGAAAAATGTATTTTTGTGAACTACGTTCATCAAATGTAAGTTAGAGCATGTGGGCCATTGTAGTCAAAATGGCTATGTCGTACATGTACACATTTTTGCTAACACTCATTTCATTTCCAAAGGCTTCCTAGAACACCATTTAAATTGTTAGAAAATGTTTTTTTCTGTGTCTGGTTCTAACAGGGTTTAAAAAAAAAAAAAAGGTCTCCCCTACAATCATTGCCAAATTTGTGAACCGAAACATACCATTCGTGAGCTCTTTGAGCTGCTGCTGCAAGGTGATGGATGCGTTGTATGTACGGAAAACTTTGGCCGTCAGACCGTCCATCAGCTCCTGAAGGTGCTTGTTGAGAATAGAAGTCTGTTCAAACCAAAGAGGAAATTTGTGGTCAGATATCTTATGACCATAGAGCAAAAACTTATTTTTGTTTTAGGTTAGTGACCAACCTCAACACTTTTTCAAAAACTACAAATTGTAGTCACAACTAAGGTGTTGTGCCAGCACCTTAAATTTCGAATGTCAAATTTAAATCAAAGGACAGTTAGCATACCGTCAAAGCAACTCAGATTTATCATTCCACAATTATGAGCCACTTCCTGCCACGCCTTGTTTCAGTACTTGCTGGTTAACTTGAATTAGGAACATGCGAAGAGTGGTTGGGCGCCATAACAAAATTGCCATCTTACATTCAGGCGATCAAACAAGTCGTCATCTGGCTCTTTGTTTTCCATGAACAACTGCAGGTTCTTAAAAACCTGAAGAGGAGAAACAAGTTTACGCTCAGGCATATTTTTCCCGTAATTGGGTCATAATGCCTCACTCTTTTCTCCACGGGCACTTTGTTGTAATATCGGATGGAATCTTTCCCCAGGAAGTCGAACTCCACCACATACTCTTGCCCGTCGTTCTCTGGGTACAGCTTGAGGTGCTCCACTCTCAGGGAGCAGCAACCCACAGTGTCGGCAGTTTCTCCTTCCTCTTTCTCATTGCCCGCTCTCAGAGCCAGCTGCAGAACACGAGACAAAAATGATGTTCATAGTAGGGCTGCAACTATTAGTCAATGTTGTGGAAAAAAATAAATATAAAAATTGATAATAGAAACTGTTGTAATAAATTCATTAGTCAACCTTGCCCAAAAGGAGCATATCCAAGCGGGTGTAATCTCGATTACTGGAATAATTTGAAAATACTGTAACAGAACTGGACATTGAGGACTTTTACCTGCTGTTCTTCAGGCTAATAGGAGGAATTTTGTTGCTGTTTGTATGTGGAGTTTGTTGAAATGGCCGAGGAAATTCCAACTGGAAGTCTGACCAACTACCAGAGATCAGACTGGCGCATCTGGGATCTTTCTTTAAAGTCGTGATGCCATCCTGGCCAACAGGCTCGCCAAACAGAAAACCATGCTCCTAGACTCCTTGAACAAGCTGACCTCTTCAATAACAAGTTCGAGGTCCCCAACGTCAAAATGGAAACTACTGACTGACAGACCAGCTAGACTGGTTACATCGGATCAAGATTGACTTTTGGCTCTTCTCGTAGAAATTTAACACCAAATTAAGGCATGATTAAAAATAAAGGGAAGATGTCAAGGCAAAAAGATTAAAAACGCAAAGAAATGAGGAAAAAAATTTACTGAAATCTTCATACGATTATACAGTTAAGATTTTTTTTTCTTCTCCTGTGATGATAAAATGTAATTTCTGTCACATAAAATACCTCGTTATAAAAATCTATTTACATGACTTGATTTATGTAAAAAGTGTTTTTACTGTCAAGGGGAAAAAACCTAGATAAGTTTCGGCTTTTTCCTTTAAAGCTTTTTTATCTTGTTTTGTCAATCGTTTATCAGAGCTGTTGAGTTCAAACGCATTATAACCTTGTAAATGAACAGATGAAGAAAAAAAAATGTCGATAAATCGTCACCAGACATGTTTTTTTCCAACAGAGAGACATCTCTACGTGAATAAAATCTCTGCTGAGAGTCACTCATGCGCCATAGCGTCTGACAAGCAGCATCACAGAAACGACAGCGTTAACGTCAAGAGGGTGTATCAACACTTCTAAAGTTTGGGAATACGTTTTCCCGGATACATAAAACTATTTAAATTTTTTGCAAAGCAGCCATTGCAAAACATGGCAGTACCTTAATGATGTACGAAAAAGTAAAGAGAACAGTCGCACAGTTGAAAGAGACCAAGTCTAATTCGTCTCTGAAGGTTTCCTTGCACATTTATATATGCATATGTTTTGCTATACAAGAGCTTGAGTGTTATGCCAGACTGTCTGACAAATTAATGTATTTGAAATTATATACATGAAGCTAAAAAAAAAAAAAAAAAACGTCAATTGTTAAAATGTTAAAAAAAAGGTAACGTCAGTTGTTTTACAATTTTAATTTCAAACTGTTGAGACTATTAAAAGCACCAAAAGATAAAAAATGTTTGACTTTAATTTGGGATTTGCTGGTATTTAAAAATGGAAAGAAGTTCATTTATGGATTTATGTCTACTGACCGAGCACTGTAATTGCTTTTAGACAGAGCATACAAATAATCATGACTTGACATTTTTAATTCAATTATTGTGCAAAAACGCAGTATGTTCAGTAAAACAAACATTTCATTCTATCAATTTTTTCCTTGTGTTTATCATCATTTGCAACATAATGAAATCGACTTAATGCAAAATTTAAGAAATAAAAAAATAATGATCGATAGTTGGTAATTAGTTGCCAATTTAATAGTCGTTAGTTTCAGTCCTAGTTCACAGTGGTGGATGCAGGCGACGTGGGCCTCACCTTGTCAATGAAGTAAAGCGCCACTGCCCTCTGTCGGATCCTCATCTCCTTAGACTTCCAATCTTCGCGATATTGAGTCCTGATCCGGTCGACGCATTTCTTTAGTCTGCGTGCCGTCTCATACTTTTGCCAATCCTTCTCTCCCTGCGTACCAAAATGGAGAACGATTACCGTTGGAGGTTCCGTCGGTTTACAGGGCTAGCCTTGTCTAGAATACAGGGGAAAAGCCTACCTTGATCCTTGAGCTGGGGTTCAACATAATGTACTTAATGGAGCCTTGGATGTTCTCTGTCCACGACACCAGCCAGGTCACCTTGTTATCATGACGGACTTCTTTCCACTTGGTGCCCGGAGGAGCCTGTGGGATCTTTGAGTCCCTGCGTGAATCGGAATAAAACAATTTTCAAATAAGATTTTTTGTAATTCTACAACTTATAAGCGCAATCACTGTGGTGCTGTCTAAAAGGGCACACAAAAAGCACTAACTTGCTGCAGTTGATGATGATGTCTTTAGGTCTGATTCGGCGTTTAAGCATTCCCATTTTGGGGTGGTCTCCGCGGCCGCGGAACAGGCCAGGGGGCTCAATGCGGAAGTTGGCAATGCGCTCCTTGTGGTTGTCCATGACGCAGAAACCATACTCTTGCAATAGGCGCTCATTTTCAGCTTTTATTTTCTACAAAGGGACAAAAGAATTCGTTAATGGCACTCCAACCAGGACTGTACCCATAACACTTTAGGAAACTTGGTAAGATGAGATTGATGGAAGTTTCTTCATTATAAAACATGCGTTATTAATTAATGGAGGCGTACCAATTTGTCTTCCTTAGACATAGCTTTTTTTGCTTCAGACTGAGCTTTGAAGTACTCGCCCATCTCTGCAAAGTTGCACTTCTTCAAGTCCGTGATCTTGGATTTTTCCTCTGATGTCATTTCCTGATTTTTCAAAATATTAAAATGATTAGTTGAGACAGAAAAAACAATGCAGCCTATTTTAGACATACTTTTCGCCAATCTTTAAAAAAGTTTTTTCTGAAAATGTCTTTTGTAGTGTACTCGTGATCCAGCATTTTGGCAAAGAATGTAGCAACCTCTTCTGCCTCTGGACTGAGCTTCATTGGCTTACCTATAAAATTTTAAAACGTTTAAAAGTTTTGCATAGCCGGTTTGAATTGGTGTTAAGTCTATGTAGGTGTCTCACCATCGTAGTAAAAGTTAACTTTGCTAGGGAGGGGCTCATATGGTGGGGCAAACACGGGCCCTTTGTGTTCCAGAAATTTCCACTTGACACCATCGGTGTATCTCTCTTCTTCCCACCTGGAATCAGGAGCATGAGGTTTCATTCAACTTATCCAAAGATAACACCACCACAAGAGTAATGCACCATTTCCACTTCTCTTCTGGCTCCTTTTTTGGTTTCTTTTTTCCATCTGCGGTTTCACCCTTTTTATCTCTCGTCTTTTTAGGCTTCACATCCTAAAGATGCAAGAGAAAATGAAAGGAGTTGGTCAAACCCAAGTTGGAATATGCACATAGAAGAGAAAACCTGCCAGCTGTAAAATTTAACTCAGCATACATCTGATGCAAAATAATTTATTAGGAAAACCTAAAACAGGCAGCACCCAGAGAACGTGAAGCATCAAGCTCAAAAAGCAATTTGTACTTGTTATTGTGAAAAGCAAACACTTCAACACAGATGAGCATTATAACATGAAAGTACACAAATGGGAATGCTGAAATAAACATAACATGTAAATCAAACTAAAACAGTAGTTAAATCAAGTCTTAAGAGCTGATACGAGATCAAGAGGCTAAGAGGAAAAAAAACTTCTAAGTACATCCTTGTTAAGAATACCACCCAACACTGTTACTAGTTTTAATGTTATTATACCTAAGTGAGCAAAATAATTTAGGGTTAGATTTTATTCCTCAAATAATAGTAGCAACTGTACAACAAACTATTTCAGTGAATACAAGCTTCGCTTTTTATGTTGGGAGCAAAGCAGTTGGTAGTTTTATTAATCAATGAACTAGAGGTTGACCTGCACTGCACTGATATTTGGGAGTTTGACAGATATCAGTATCGGCATAAAATTTAGCTGAATGTTGAGCACAACACTGGGCAAGAGCCAGACCAAACTTTTCCCTCTTCTCTCCTGCCTTTAGAGATATATTTATGTGAACGCCACCAACACTGGAGGCGACCCAATGTAGCTAAACTCTATAATATATAGTGGTACACAAGTCCGCTTTATATAGTGTTTTATATCAATCTCATTGTAATGCGTGTTTATAGTGTGCTATAGTAGCCTTATTGTGAAGCATGTTTATTATACATAGTTCACTGATCGTTGCAACCAGAGAAAAATTGTGAATGAGACACTGATCTTTTTGGATTTCACCGTGTAAACAAATGTATGAATTGAAATTAAAATCTTACAATCTACTGTTTGCAAAGTAGGATAGACTTTAAACATATTGTGTTGTGTATTTTTGGAGAGACTACAGAGGACTACCACACCAATTAGTTGTGTTGAAATTGGAATTTCTTTGGTGTAAAAGGTTTCAGAGCGCTATTAAATATTATTTGAATTTATAACAAATTGTGTCTTTTTGCATTTTCAACATTTTTCCGGCTATTTAAGCTTTCACAGCAAATGAACATTG
The DNA here is from genome assembly GCF_059441175.1 of Urocampus carinirostris. Taxonomy (NCBI): domain Eukaryota; kingdom Metazoa; phylum Chordata; class Actinopteri; order Syngnathiformes; family Syngnathidae; genus Urocampus; species Urocampus carinirostris. The sequence goes on along the minus strand of NC_142354.1, from coordinate 26,282,826 downwards.
GCTCAAAATATTGGTTGTTGGCCTCTTACTGATTATTCGTATTATCAGCCCAGACAAACCCATATTGATCGATCCTTAGAACGAACATAATTTACCTCAATCTTCCTTTTCTTGTCCTTTTTGTCATTTTCTGTCTTGACTTTTTTGGGTTTAAAATCATAACTGAAACATGAACATTTAAGTTGTTAAGTGCGCAAAGAACATCGAGGTGACAAACGCATCTTCAATTAATATGAGTGACTCACTCCTCGTCATCATCTCGCTCTCTCTTGAGAGACTTCTCGTGTTTAGGGGAGTGGTAAAAGTCGTTGTCGGTTTCACACTTCACATGCGGCGGGCTGAAAGAGTCATGTTTTAAACAAGTTGTGGAATAAAACCCCACATCAAACTAATCAATTTGAGACATAACCAAAGGACACGTACCTGGCAAATCCGTTCTCCTTTTCTTTTTTTATTTTACCATCAACGATTTTAATCTGTAAAAGAAAAAATATTTCATGAATCGCCGTAAAACATCATTGAAAAACTTAACAATTGTACATTGTGGACCAGAAACAAAAATCATGATATCTCTACCTCAGAAGGAAATATGAAGCATTATAACCCACCTTCTTCTCTTTGTGCTTCTCCTTTAATTTATCTGTGCTTCCATCTCTGTGCTTAATCTTTTCCTTATCTTTGTCTCGATGTTTTTTCTCAGACGAGTGGTCACTGATAGAATAAATGAAAATCACATAAAGGTCAGATTTAGTGGAGCAGAGCACCGCCCAGGTGAGGGAGGTGGGTATTTATCAGATAGCAATATGAACACCGTACCCATTGCCATGCTTTAGTTTCTCCCTTTCCTTATCCTTCTTGTGGTCCTTGTGTTTGTGTTCTTTGTATTTATGACCTTGGGAGTCTGCAAGAAAAGGAGAGTGGATATGAAAACAGGCCTTGTTTCTTAAATCAACAAGATGGGTATCATGAAAGGGTTGGGGGTTAAAAAAAAGAAAAAAACAACTAAATCAATTTATTTCCAAGCTAGTTCAATAATGACAATAAAGGCATATTCTATTCTATTCTAATCAATACCTTGTTCAGATACCGTTCGTACTGTAAATTCTTAAAGCTCGTCTGAACTATATGTGTTCTTAATGTACTCAACAACACCAACTATGTTAGTGTTACATTAAAACCACAAAAAAATCAACAACGCGTTAGGAGAAATTAGTCTGAAAATGTGCTCTCTTTTACCTGAAAGTCATGAAACATTTTTGCTTTTTTCCGCGTCACGAATGTCCTGTTTTAAATGAATACAATAAATCCATGACTAGTGTACTCAATTCATCAAGACAATTACTGATCAATTAAAATGATAGATCGTTTCACTCTTAAAGACTATTGGTTATTTTGTAGAAGAAAAACGAGCACATTTTCATTCTTCATAGTAAAAGCCGAATGGCTACTTTATTATTCTCACCACTGGTTTCTAATTAACCTTTACGATAGTCATATTTCATATTAATTTTTGCAAAAATATTTGAATGCAGTAATTTTAAAAAATGAATCCCATTTGCATTTTGACTACCTTGCGTGAACATTATTTAAATGTCATTTTCTCTTGTAAATCAAGCTCCGTTTTCTTGAGGACTGTTTTATTTGTGATAATTTCTGAATTTGGACATTGGGCCTAATGATGGAGCAAAAGGAAAAAGACAACTGGTGTGTCTACATTTTGAAATAGTGGAGTGTGGGGCTAAACGATTAACGGAGAGCTAATCGATATTGCGATGTGATATAGTAAGATAGTGGTATTGCAACACACTGCGTTTTTGAAGGCTATCGTATTCCACTTTGTTTTTTTGAGTGATGAGTGTTTGGCCAACAAGAATTTTCACATTTTGGGATTAACAGCGCCGGCCATTTAGAAGCAGGCTTTAATGACACCAGCCAATAAAGGCAAGGCAAAGTTTGCAAGATGAAAGTGCACGACTGATGTTCGCCCGGTTGCTTGACGGAGCACTTACAGGAACCAAAGTCGGAAGAGCGCATGGGTAAGCCGATCACAAGCGGGTGCTCCCTCGTTTGTTGTTTTTTTTTGCATACGAGAATTGGCCGAGTCGGCGTCAGAAGGGAAAGCTAACATTTAGGTTAAAAACCTTTAAGCCACCACTGTCAAATGTGGCTAGTCATCAACGCCTGATCCATTACCAATGAAATAGACAACTTGGGAGTTACCACTCGTGGAAAACCGCTACATTCGTGTATTTTAATCATCACAAAGACCTTGCAACGTGTAGCTAGCCATCAACTCTCTAAATCGCCTTCTTACACTGAAAGGAGTAGCCCTACAATTTTGTTGTACAATGACAATAAAGACCATTTGTTCAACTGGAATTCTGTTATTTGTAGATCTGTAGTTGTTATGTTGTAACAGTCGTATACTCTCAGTCTAGGGACGTCATCTCAAGGTAAGTTTTCATGTCACATGTTTTGGATCTCCCCAAAAACAAAACGAGCACAAAAATGCACTGATATTTTATAATCGAAAATTGGTCAGGAAAAAAAAAAAAAAAAAATCACACTTAGGTTTTTCTAAACCGTGCAGCCCTCGTGGAGAGTATCTTGAGAAACTGAGTGAAGAGTTCAGTGTCAAAAGTCTAAGCACGAAGCATCACAAGTATCTGGCAGTCCTGGTAATACTACTTTATGTAAATTATGGAAGCGGAACAAGGACGCTCGCACATGGCCGTGTGGAACCGTTTGACAAGTGGAATTTAACACCTTCAAAGTATTTTCACACTTATTCAATCAAGACCCTGATTTTTGGGGTAAATCTCTGCTTTTTTGCTTGGCGTTTACACATTTTAGGCTCCAAAGTGTCGATAGGTATGCTTTGCCGATTTGGAACCTGTAACATAATGCTATTCTCTGCTCAGTCTGGAGGACAATATCGTCTTGCGATACCTCAAAAGAGCAAATTTGCAAAATTGTTGCTGCCAGATGTCATTGCATTTTTCTCATTGCCCTATTTTTCTGATCCACTTACAATTCAAGCCAATCTTGAAGCACTACCTTGTACAGTAAATATTTTTGCCCATACCAACATTTATCTTATTTACTCTTAAGTCTTTATTAGAAGTTTATAGTGGAGTGTCATGTTTAATTTTGTAGAACATGTAGGTTTTAGATCAGAGGATGGTGTCATAATAGTCTGTGGTTTGCAATAATCTGTGCAGCCCTTTGAGACTCCTTGTGATTAAGGGCGTCACAGATAAACATGACTTGACATGACTAGAAACAATGTTCACTTTTAAGACAATTCCAAAACAAAAATATTATTAAGGACTACCTCATTTTCCCAAGTATAAGGCGCACCTAAAAAATTTATTTTTCACCAAAAGCTGACCATGCGCCTTATATGTGGATCAATATTGAGTTGCAACAGGTCTCACAATTACGGTAAGCATCCGCTGACTCGATTTTTCCTCCGAGAAGAAGTAGTGCACGGTGCATATAAACCAGCTTTTCATTTCCTAACCAGTGTGTCAATCAACTTTTGAACCTGTCACTATTGGCTTAAGTAATTTGGAGGTAAAGGCGAAAAGTCCTTTTTAGCCTATAGGGTAAGGAGGGGGAAAAAAAGCCTGCAAATAGCAGAAAATCACAAGTTTCGTTGGTCTACGGCCTAATTTAATTCTAAATGGATATTACAGGGTTAAACAGACAGCTAGCAACAAAAAATGTCCTCCGATGCAAAGATGCTTTTCATTTTATTTTTTGTCTGCATTATCGCATGTTTTGGAGTACGAAAATATTTACAAGGTTGGATTAAATACACTCACTGATGTAGGAGACCATGGTGGCGTGTTATCATTTAATGTGATGGCAGCAAGACGACGTCTCTGGTGAGCTACCCCGGTTTTAGAGTTTTCAGGTATTTTGTTTCAAACTGATAGTGATGTTTCTGTGATGAGTATATTTTTAAATGGTCGGCACATCAAATCCCAAAAGTTTAAGCTTTCCAATGATACGCGGCATGGCGTATTTCAGTGACTGGTGACATAGTTCAGTGTCTGTACGTGTCGGGAGACACACATTTTCTTCAACAGTCTTTACTTTATGGTTTGACTGACCGATCTGACGGTTTTGTTGAAGTTCCTACTGTAGCGCCTTATGTGTGAAAACAATATGACAAAGACCATTTTAGGGGGTGCAGAAAATATGGTACTCCAAAGCAGACCACTACCTCTTTGATCTGCTGTATTGTGGTCGAGAGGTATGTAAAAAAAATTGATTTTATTATCTTGAAGACAAAGCCACTGAAGTGAAGCTTTTTGGATTTCATTAAAAAAAATGCTGCTCGTTGGGCATTGAAGGGAACATCATCACAGGAACTGTTTTTGGTTTAGCAGGTCCTTTTGTTTGTTCAAAAGTTGTGAATATATTCTTCAATATATGGTTTGCAACTGACTATCAATTGTATTAAATACATTTGAGAAATGTAATTATTTCCTTGATTTGGGTCACGGCTTGTAATCCAGGTCCAATGGTGGGTCCTTTAATCAGACCAGAAAATCACTGACGTCAAGTAAAAACTAACAAGTTCATGGTCTCTTTCCCAGAGACACCACCAACTTAAAGGATCACACCTAACTATGAAACCAATTTGCATAGGTATAGAAATATTTATATTTCCCTTTTATTGCAAAAAGTTGCACCTAATGTCATTGTACTATTAATTAGATCAGTCTAAAGCACTACCTTGGAAATATTGCTTAACCCATTAGTCTCATCTTGTTTTCTTTCTTTTTTTTAATATTTCATTAAATGTTAATTCTGGGGTGCCGCGTCTAATGTCTTTGTAAAAAAAAAAAAAAAAGTAATTACGAAGGTATTTATTCTTATAAAATTGCTAAAAGTTACTGTAATGTCTTTGCACAAAAAGGCCAATCATGCCAGCCAACACCTCATATCTGCTGGCCTGTAACAACTTAGACCAGCCTAAAAGCACTACCATGTAAATATTTCTTATCCAACTTAGTCTTTTTTTAAATCTTGTTTTTTGTCTTTAGTTTAATCTGGGCTAACACGTGTAATTTAGTTTAGACAATGTACACTATGTTTGAAGGAAAGAATTCTAACCATACTCTATTCAATTTTTTTAAAGTGGCTGCTCTTGCCATTGCACTATTTCTGATGCACAGGTCTACAAAACATTAAAAGGGAAATCTTGCTTACCCTAGAAGTCTGTTGTATTTTTGCTTTAGTCTTTTATTAAATATTTATCCTGGAAAGCCACATATGATTTAGTTGTCTCTACGCATTAGCTCAGGAGGTAGAGCGCTCGTCTTGGGATCAAGAGATCGCAGGTTTAATTCCCGGCTCCTCCTAGTTATATGTCAAAGTGTCCTTGGGCAAGACACCGAATCCCTAATGCCCCCAATAAGCAGGTTGGCGCCTTGCAGGGCTGCATGGAGGCTATTGGTGTGTGAGTGTGTGTAAACCGCTATGGGAAGTCTTCATCGACTTGAAAAGCGCTATATAAATGCAGACCATTTACCATTTACGTTCTAAGAAATGAAATAGACAATTCCAATTCATATTTCTTTCGTCTTATCCTTGCAAATGGTTGCTGCTAGTGACAGCGCATCATTTTATGATACACATTATGCAAGTTCACATAAATATAATATTCCTCATTTTTCAACGTTTATAACAAGGTTATCCTGACGCGTCACATCTAATTTAGTTGTAAACATTGAACACCGAGTTGTAATAAATGACAAAGACGGATCAATTATTTTTACACGTTGCACAATGTCAGGAATCCCAAACGGAAAATAAAATGAATTATAGAAGAGAATCGGGATTTGGATTTTAGCTCCATCTGTACAAATTTTATGAAGTCGGGGTTTGCACCCATTTAAATGTTGTCCAAAGCCTTGTGTGGTCAAAAGTTGGGCGATTAAAAAAAATGTGGGGGGGGAATCACTACCTCCTTGATGGAAACATTAACAACATTGACAGTCAAACAGTCGCTTGTCACGGCGAGCTACGGATCATGTCTCGGGGAAGGCGAGTCGGGTTGCCCCGTCTGCCACGACTCAAAATCGGGTTCATCTGGCAGCAGACAGGCCGCCGCTGCGCCGAAAAAGAAAATGGCGTAGAGACTAAGTCCTCAACCCCCAAACCTTCACTTTCAGAAGCCAAATGCGCCCGCTTAGCGGCACCGGCGGCTGCCTTCACCGCCACCACCCGCTAAAACACTTCCAGCTCTCTCGGAAATCGCCTTCGATACGACAGTACAAGTTTCCGGACCACCGTAACAGGAGCTCCATTTTGAACAATAGACGCTTGTGAGTGGAAGAGAGGACTTAGTCTCTGGACGCCATTTCTGTCCTCTGCTCTTAAACTAATCCCATGTTGTCATTTTCTCGCCGGTGAATTGATTTAAAATGAAAACAAAGGGATGGTGGAGTGTGTTGAAGGACGGAACATGCTTACCGTTGACTCGAGAACCACAGTCGATCTGAAATATGAGAAAAACAAGACATGGGTTACACTATAGTGGAAGCTAGCCGGCGGCTAACTAACTTTGAACTTGCTGGATTGCGAATCGACGCTATGTTAGCTTCTTAGCTAGCTGTGCTAAGGTAAAGCAGAGGCGACTTAGCAACATGCTAACGCCAGATTTGATTTCAGCCTTTGAAAATGAACCGATTCAGATTAAACGACATGCTAACTCGCCAGCACGCCGCCATGTATCGGATCACGAACACCGGCTACGAGTTGTCAACGTCGCCGTTGTTAACACGACTTGAAGGAGACACTCGGGCCAACGCGCATTAGCAACCGCTAGCCCACTTAGCTAACTTAACCCTGTCAAACCAAACAAATTCAACGCTGGTTGTTACCTGGTTCTCTTTGTGGGAATTGTCCCCACTCATTTCCTAAGCGCCGATCGACAAATTAAAAATCAAAATGATAAAATGACAAAGGTGAGGGGGTGGGAGGGAGATTTTAACCGTACACCGGCGAGCAAGCAGAATGAAGAAAGGGCTACGTCGTGCTCAGACGAAGTCCCCGTTTGAAGGTACTGCGCATGCGCTGTATTTCAATGAGAACTGCGGCGTAGCTCCTCCTTTGAGAAACGTGTTGCTTTTTGCAGGAGCTCAGTTTCTGTTGAATACGTGGAACGATCAGTTCTCATACCTGTTAACCTCAGCCAAACGCTCCTCTTAATAATAATCGCAATTCCCGAACCGGTAGTGGCAACCTCAGGCAATTGCCCCCCTATTTAAATGATTGCAATTCAAGTCTAATTTCAGGTTCATACACATTTATTTGTACTGCCCTTCATCGCTAAAAGTCTCAAAAGACTGCACAGGACACAACAAGATCCTGTGATATGAAACCTGCAAGCAGGCAAAGAAAAACTCTAAAAAAACTGCATGGGTAGAACAAGAAACATTGAGAAGGGGCCACGTAAGAGCTGCAATAGAGTGCTTCGAGGTCCTAAGATTACCCACAATGCATTGCTGGCGCCCATTTTGGAAGTCCACAAAGCTTTTCACTTCATTGTTATTGTTCAGCGAACCAGTTAGATTCTACATTGTAATGCCGAATACGTGCGTTATTGTTGGCTGTTGTAGCCGAGGGGAAAAGGGTGGGAAGGGCTTCTTTAGACTTCCGAAGTGTGTTTACGATCAGGGGATTGAAGCTCAGGAGAAAAGTGAACGGCGAAGACGAATGTGGCTGGCAGCTATCAACCGGTCGAATTTGCCAAAGCTTGACTGTGTTCGTGTTTGTTCTGACCACTTTCTGACAGGTACATTGAATTATTTATGATGTAGAAATAAATTTTAAAAAGGTTATGGGACATGTGTACTTCATGACAACAGCTCGACGACCCCAAACTACTTTGATAACATATATGTGAGGTATTTCGCCGAAAACGACATTTAAAAACCGAACTCCGTTTCTCATTCGTACACTATTTTGGTGGCAAAATTCAACGCGGTTTCAGGGAAAGAGAGTCTCCTTTCCTCAGTCAACTCGCGTCAATAGAGGATTTAAAGCCCCCGAAAGCTAAGCTAACTTAGCCACCGGTGCGCCGTTCGGAGAAGCGTTGCCTTTCCCGGGTTGTTCAACATAGAACAAAAGGGAAGCAACATGAGAACAACATTCCCCTAAACCTGCAACACAGTTGCAATGGGCACATAGAATCGATGATGACTTGTCAACAATGATCCATGGTTGTAAACTTGGCTGAGACAAACTCTGAGAATGTAGAACTTTCCCTTTCACAGTCTTGTTTTCATCACCTTCGCTTGTGTGCACAGACACATCCCGAACCCAACCAGACACAAATCTGTCGTAGGCTTCCATACTTTTGTAATCAGACTTCCAGTCCTTGTTTTTAATTTTGTAGGGATCCAATTTTCCAATAAAATGCAACTTCGCAACGTGCTTGCTTGTCTAAACTCTCCACGTAGTTTTCCATAGTGTTGATGGACAAAATCCGTACACAAACGAAGCTAGTTGAGTAAATAAATAGACAAACTGAGTAAATATTTGCTCCTCTCGCTATCACCGCTTGTAATCGACAGACTTCCAAGATGGCGGCACAAAGCCGTGTTACTATTTTTAGCACAAAGCGCGGAGCCCTCTATAGATGTTGCATTGGGTAAGAATACACAAATCATAGTCAATATCAACAATAATTGTTTGTTTGTTTGTACATGATTCAAATTGAATCGTTTCTCCGGCGCCGTCACGAATGGCAGCCACTCCAGCAGCTCCCGTGTTATTTTCGATTGTTCTCAGTTATTTTCGATTGTTCTCAGCTTAGGGATGCTGCTGGAAAAGTGAATTTCCCTTCGGGGATGAATAAAGTATCTATCTATCTATCTATCTATCTATCTATCTATCTATCTATCTATCTATCTATCTATCTATCTATCTATCTATCTATCTATCTATCTATCTATCTATCTATCTATCTATCTATCTATCTATCTATCTATCTATCTATCTATCTATCTATAAACATCTGTAATAGCTAAAATTGTTCAAAAGGTCCGAGACAGCGACTACGCATCCCCTTATTAAGTGATAACAAACCTTGCTAACACAAAAAATTATAATCATGAATGATTTATGAACCTATTTATTCACATCGAAAAAGACTTTTGTCTAATCTGGCCTGTCAAAAAGCAAGTATGTTCCTCATTTCTATCAAAAGATCAAGATCTTTTTTTGAACATAAATTGATTTCAGATGCTCATTCCAGAGTTTCAGTAGACCCAGCCTAGTATATCGGAGGTTATTGCCCCTTCACTGCTAAAGCTCTTTTTTTTTGTATTTCTTTTTATATATTTCAAAGCGGTATGACAGTTGAGGCGCGCATATTTTTGTTCTAAGCTCCCACTTGAGTTTGTTTATGTTTGTGTTGAGTTGATTCAGATGTTAAGGTGCATTTCACTCAACTGTTATAATACACAAATTAACAAATTTAATGCCAAACATGAAAATATTCTTCCCCATTCTTTGTGGATGAATGTGTTGTGCTTAGAAAAGATCCCTCATTCATGATTATAATTTTTAGCGCAGGCTTCAAATGTATGCCGAAAGATAAAGCATGATATTGAAAAACGAAGCTAAAAATGTGTAGTTCTTTCACTGATCCCGCCCATCTGAGAACAGAAAGTGCTGCGTCGGGACCCAGAGCTAATCAGGGCCGGATGTATGGGGGGGCTATGTGGGCAAGGCACACCCTGGTGTGAGTCGTGCCCACCTAATTGAAATATCGGGAATATCTATTGAAGCGTGGCCATGGATACAGTAAATGGACAACGTAGAGTTGGTCTAACCTACTTTTTGATTGCAGGTTTAACGTTTATTGTTGGCCTCAACTACGCCAAACGAGCAATCACCCAAACACAGTGTTTCCCACCTCTTGTTATCCGTGAACATCCTCTCTCTCCTCCACACACATACACACGCTCGCCCCGATTCCTACTTATCCAACCTTACGTACCAAAGGCGTAGGAATGGAATTACATAGATCAGCAATAACATTGCGGGGACCTTACACTAAGTATTCTATCACAATTACCACAATATATGTACCATACCATATGATCGGGTGGGCAAACCGATATATAGACGTGATGATAGACGGACAGACATGAAAGGTAGGTAGATAGAAAATAATAAATAAACTAAATAGAGAAAAATAAAATGATTTGAAAATGTAACGATATTTTTTGCAGTGTAGGTAGAGAAGAAGCACTTGCTCTTACATGGTTGAGGCAAATTCTTAAGGTGTATATATATATATATATATATATATATATATATATATATATATATATGTAAAACAGGAACCTGGAAAATAGTTGAAGGAAAAACAATCTTTAAGGGGAGAATCTCTATTAGAAACAAACATTTTTTTACTGTACAATACTAACCTTTATTTGATAGATATCATAAGGGTCTGGGAATGGCTTTCTGCAGAGACTCCAATTATGGAGGTGTGAGCAGAATGTGGGCCAGAGAATGCTAGGCTGGCCGACCTGACCTCAGCCGGCAGCTTTTACAGTATCATATATAACAACTCACAAGTTTCAGACGACACTTGATGTCCAATGCGGCATAGTCGCTGCGTTTGAGTTTAGCAACTGAGAAATGTTCTTAACCTTGTGGTGGACAAACCCTAGCCTCTGGGCCACATGCATCACATTTGTGACTAGCAGTATGGGTTTGTGTCTGGTGAGTCAAATTTACAAATTAATGAACGTATATCTTATTCGTCATTTGATTGGCAGAGCAAGGAAGCAATATATTAACTGTAGCAGAGAAAAAAACATTGTCTTACCTTAATTTATTGATTAAATATATGTGCTGGTCATTTTGAATATACACATCAATAGATAGGTAATCCTTTGTTATGTCAAAAAAAGTTGATGCAATAAGAAAAAATGGGTGGATGGCTTAACTAACTGTTAGATTGCTGATACTATCACTCAGTTATTTTCGATTGTTCTCAGCTTAGGGATGCTGCTGGAAAAGTGAAAAGTGAATTTCCCTTCGGGGATGAATAAAGTATCTATCTATCTATCTATCTACTAATTATTTTGTTTGGGGCTATGATAGGAAACCAATCAGAATCCTTGGTCTCAATTTCGCTCTCCGTCATGAGACAAGAGAATTGCATGCCTCACTCTGCATCTGCAGAGGCTTAGCACAAAATTGTGTTACATACAAATTGTATTAATAATATTCATAATATAATGAAAAAATGTTGCGATTTTGAAAAAAAAAAATCCAGAAGTTGTGAAGTCAAATGAGAAATGAGTTAACCATGGAATAATTGTAACCATGATTATATTTTTAGTTTTATATTTCCGTGGTAACAAGTGAGGCACAGTTTCACCTGCCTCCGCTGACTGTTCATCGTTGCAGCACGTGAGCCTTTTTAATCCGTTTTTACGATGTTTACACTTTTTTATACAAAACAAAATTAGTGCAATTATGTTTGCTACTTGTAAAACTGCACCAAGTTTAAATTTATCCATTATCAATTGTGATTTTAACCTTTGAATGTCATGCAGTGTTATTTTGTGCGGTCAGGAGATAATGCTGAGAGAAGCACACGAGAAAAATGAGTCAAAACAATAACTTGCTGTTTTAAATATGTCTACTGGACGTCGCCAAAGGCAGACGCCACTTGCAAAGCGCCCACTGCAACTGTATTTGCTGACTACCATTAAACAACCAGGGTACATAGAGGAAATCCATCCTGTTGATATTTTACTTAAAATAAAAGTCACGAACGCAACGTTTAAGGAAATACGAAATATACAAATAAATAGAAGGTTTCTTTGCAGACGTTTAAAGAAACTTTAGCTCCTTTCTATAATGGATATGAAATCTAAAATCTACGTTTTTATATTCAGGCATGGGTTGGCGTTGGGGTTTGGATCCCTTAACCAATAGGGTGGTTGCTGCACCACTTCCTGTGGTGTGTCTAGGGCAAGTACAGCCTGGTGGCGCCCATCCCTTATACATTTTCATATAAAATAAATAAGCAGGGAGACTCTTAAATTGTTAACTCAATCCTTTACATTTGTGTTTGAATGCAATTTTCTTCACTTTCAAGTCTGCATTAGTTTCCCTACCTATATCGACCGTAGTGAAAATGAATTAAATTGCTGTTTTGCTCTTTTTCTATACAAATACACAGTTAATAAACACAACAAGGGATTGGATCTTAGGGAAGGAATACAAATCGGGGGACAAATCCCTCAATAATCATTTTATAATCAAATTTTACGTCCCTGAATCATAATTTAATTCTGAGCCTCCAGAAAGACCCCTACCCCTCCAGCTTTTTATGCCATTCCTTTTCTGGTCCGGGCCCGTGATAATGTTTTTGGTATCATGTGGCGCCGTGCCAAAATGAGTTTGCCGGACTTTTTTCTTCATACATCCAGTGCAAATGTTTACAGTAAACACATCAGTCCATGTTTATACCTTTACCAAGAGACTAAACACGAATGACCAAGAAGACTTGCATTTTATTTCATTCTCAATTGCTGAAATCTATTTATTGCACAAAACAGACAAAAACACCTAAGAACATTTGCATAAGACACTATAAACCTTACCATAAATACAAGGACAATGATAAAATAATGCAATGTCAAAAAAAAGTTTTACCTCTGGTATGTTCAAATATATAAGGTACCATAGTAATTCTTTGCGAATATTCCAAAAGAAAAAAAAGAAAACTACACTCACTTCCTTTTTGAATGATATATCCCAAATTCCGGACTACAGATCGCCCCTGATTGAAAAACACACGCGCAAATTTAAGGGGCAAACTCAACTTTGTTTTTGTACAAGCCGCACCGGATTTTAAGTCGCTGGCTCAAAGAGCCATGAAAATGAACTCATTCATGTACATTTCTAACAAAATCAGCGGGGAAATGTCTATTAATGTAAAGTAACACACTGTTAAATGATTAAGACACTCAACCTAACTATAAATAAATTGGAATTTTTCCAATAAGTAGTGTCGAATGATTGAATATTTTAGTGTGTCAGCTTGTGACGAATTATCGTGTAAATTTTATCATTAGGCAGAAAACTGATGTTATAAGCCCGATAATCATCAGGTACCCCTCCTTCGTTAGTAACGAGTGTCGGCATGTATACTTATTTTTTTATGTAGCAGGAGCAATACTTAGTCCCCTCTTATTTATTGTTTCATTTATTTATTCATTTCAGGCAGTTACATTCTTGGTGAAGTTTAACAGAATGTCCGAAAGGGAGTGGGACGAAGAAAACTTCAATTCTTCAATTCTCGTGCGAGGGTTGAAATAGCTTGATCAGTCGCATGGCTCAACATGTGTAGAGGCTGTAGTGATAGTACGGTCTTCAGATATTTAGTCAGTACGGGTACATTGAGTGGCATTGTTGCATTCCAACGCATTTGTTATTGCAATTGACGGCTGGACTAGTTGAATAAGATTGACAACTACGGACAGGTAATCGCGGCACAACATGTTTCTTTGTACCACGTCGTACATCGCATTTTAAGCCGCAGTGTTAAAAATATAGAAAAGAAAAAAAGAAACGTCTTGTAGTCCGGAATTTACAGTAATCAAAATCTGCTCGATAAACCTCAAAGTTATTATAAAGGGACTGTTGCAAGAACACAGTGTCCTTCTTTGTTCCTCATTTAAGGTCTGGAAAGAACAGTGGCTGAGTTCTGGTATAAGAACATATACGAGTCGCACAGCAGTCGACGTACGAGTTCGGGAGCGCACGAAGGATTAGCTCGCGCCTTTTCCACCTCCGACAGGCCCAAAAAGTGGCCGAGCTCCGGACAGGCTCGGACCTCCGGGATGTTGAAGCCTCTTTGATCGTCACCTGCAAAGGAAAAACGTGTCTTCTATTCCATATCAAATTGAGGACGGATAGACGAGACAAGGAAGTCAGAGTGCATCCTTATCTGCTTTTTTGTTGAGACTGCTTTATCTATTGCAGTCACGGGCAAACGGTTTCGTTTAAAAACATGCCAGTGCTCGCACGAACGTTTTCAAATAAATACGTCATAGGGTAACTAAATAAGTCTTAAAGCAGGGGTGTCAAAGTTGAATGAATGATGGGCAGCTAACGACGGCTAAATCTAGTGAGATGTCAGCTGCTAAAGCGACACAAGTTTCGACAACCCCTAAAGTAATACTAAACAATACAAATGCTAAAGCCAACAGCTAACCACTTACGTACGCTAAAAATTTGCTCACTACATGAAATTATCATTTCTGTGGTTTAGTCAAGTTGTGTTTATTTGTCTCTAAGGGCTGTACAAACTACAGATTATTGCAAACTATGGACTAGGATTACACCATCCCCTGATCTGAAATCTACAGGAGGGCCAGGAAAAACTCAAAAACCGAAGCATGAGGAAAATGAAGAACCTTGAGAAGGGACCGCACATGAGGTAATCCCCCTTCCAGGATGACCAGGCTGCAACAGATGTTGCAATAACAAACAATAAAATCAATAATAAAGTATAAAATATTCAAAGTATGATATAAATCAACATGATTTTTTTTTTAAATTGAGATGATAAATGCTAGAAGCTGCCTAATTGTTATTATTCAGGCACCATAAGTAGCCTATTATCTTATTTTACCATAAGTGGGCTGAATTAGTATTAGTATTTTTTGTCGTATTACTATAGTCGTACTTCTGTTAGCAACATTTGTGCAGTAATATTTATGTAATAGTATTTGTATTTTAGTAATAATGTAGTAGCGTGTTTTTAAAACTATTTTTGTAGTATTTTTTTTTGTTTTTAGAGTTAAACCAAAATAACATGTATTTAAGCACTAAATTTGATCTTGAATTTTGTAGTATTTTCGTTGAAGACTGAGACAAAGATGGCACCCCAAAAAACCTTTTACAATTTGTGGTACTTAGTATAGTATTTTCTATTATTTATCGTCATAATATTTTTATCATTTACGTTTGGCAGGCCGGATTAAAAAACCTGAGGGGGGATAATGGGGTCAGTGGTCCGTAGTTTTCACACCTCTGTTTTAGTGGGTACCTCATTGCATCAAGATGGCGGACAATGATGTTAGCTCCCTCTATGTGAGCCTCATTTTAAGATAAAAAAAACATAATTTCTTGACCTATGAGTGTTTAAAAAAATGCATGTTTATATGATTCTGTATTTCTTATTATTCAAATGAATGTATACATATAGACAAGTTTTATTTAATGATGACGTTTTTTTACCACTAGGAAGCGCTAACCAATGCACAATGTCCCTTTAAGCAAGGGGTGTCAAATAGGCGGCCCGCGGGCCGGATCAGGCCCGCTAAGGGATTAAATCCGGCCCGCGAGACAAGGCTCAGAGAAGAGCAAGAGAAAAAAAAGCCAAGTCAATTCATGTTTATTTATATAGCCCTTAATCACAACTGAAAGGGCTGCACAGATTGAAATATGTCCACTTGATGCTGCCAAAGCCAGGTGCCTCTCAAAAAGATGCTGTACTTGTATTTCTTTCTCTATCCCTCTCGCTCGCTCTCTGTCTCTTCTCCTACCTTTTTCTTTTACTCTGTCTTGCTTTCACTCTCTGTGTCTCTCTTTCTCTGTTCCTCTTTGTCTCTTCTTCTCTCTGTGTCTTTTTACCTTCTTTTGCTTTTTCTTCCCTTTTTCATTTTCTTTTCTCTATCTCTTTTCTCTCTTTTGCTTTCCCCTTCTCTCTTTCTCCCCTCTCTTTTTCTCTTTGGATTTCTTTCTTTCTTTCCCCCTATCTCACTATTTCTCTATCTCTTTTGTTTCTCTCTCTCTCTTTTTCTTTGTCCCACACCTTTCTCTTATTTCTTTCTTCTTTTATTTCCCTCTAATCTACTAGTCCGGCCCCCGAGATAATGTTTGTTCTATTGTGTGGCCCCCCCCGAGTTAAAATGAGTTTGACACCCCTGCTTTAGGTGCTGTTCCTTATATTTGTAGTTTCCAAAAGTATGTGTATGACTCTAAACATAAGTTGTACTAACCTAATCTAATTATCGTAGCCATCGTAAATACATCTATACAAGCCTTTGAAAGACTTTGGTGTTCACAAAATAGAACCAGTAAAAAACAAATAGTTTTTTCCTGATATAAAGTAAATTAATATCATGAGGTATGCCCAAACTTTTTTGTTTGAGGGCCTCAACAACAAAAATGGATCGAGGAAGTTTCTGTGATCTATTAAAAAAAAATATAAAAATGTGAGACTTTTGATATATTTTAGAAATTCTGATACAAACTACACCTAAAACGAGCAAAATTATATTTATACGGCACATGGCATTTTAATGATATATAAAGTGAAACTACTTAAATGAGAAAAATAATCTGGCATTTGTTTGAAATTATTTTACAAATATTAAGTAGTAACGAAAGCTTAAAATGTGAGGAAAAAAATATTCATTTTTGGGTGTTTGAAAATAGAAGTTTGAGAATATTTTATGTTTAGCATCAATTACTTAAGCACTCGTTTCTGGGCACGACTGATATTTTTGGAATTGCTTGTAGTAAGGTAGGAAAAATAATACTTCAAATGGGATATAAGATTTGTTTGGTTAATTTAAAGGGACACTGTGTAATATTTGAACACTAGATGTTGCTGTATCGTGTGGTGCAACCAAAAAGTGCTACAAAACACAAGGAAATATCCTAACTATGAAGGCTCTAAGTGACCAATTCTCATTTATTTTGCCCAGTCTTTTTGAGGTTTATGGGTACCCGTAGCAGCATGATGGTGGAAAATTACGTCAGCTTCAATGAGATGAGGGGCTCATGTTATGTAAAATAAATGACTTTCTCAACCTACTTGTATTTTAAAAAAAATGCACATTCATAAAATAGATAATGTATTTTGCTTATGATTTAAATCAATATATATATATATATATATATATATATATATATATAATTTAAAGAATGAAGGTTTTTTTTTTTACCACTAGGAGGCGCCTAATAATACTCAATATTCTTTTAAGATCCTCACCACATCTGTCTGCCATGCTGTCGAAGAAAAGCCAGGAGTGCGGGTCGGATCCGGATTTGACGAAAGACACGTAGTGACTCGTGTGGATGCAAAGGACGGCGAACAGTTGCATGGTGTGCCGGGTAGCCGGGGAACCTGCAGCGACCCCTGCTGGAACTAATAGACGTTTCGGGGTGTGCCCTTGTCGAGAGGAATGTCTGTGCACCTGCAGAATGAGTAAATATTAAATGGTAAATGTAGTGTGTTCATATTTACATATATCTTTTCATATTTTACACACTATTCAGTGCATGACATTCTTCCCTGGACAGAAAATGTAGCTACTTAAAGTATAATCTTTCCATTTTACAATATTTTAGAGTTATTTCTCTTGTAAAATCGAAAAAAAAAAAAAAAACACCTAAGATGCAGATGACTTTTCTCTGTTTATGAATTATTTATTACCAAGGTCAGAAAGAAATACTTAAAATTAGCACACCTAGCATTTGTCTCATTTAGGATGTATTAATAAGCAAACACGTTTAAAATATAGTAAAATAAAAAATATGACTTAAATTACATAGTTTTAGAGCATTAATTGAAATCGTCAAACAAGATAAATAACACTTACAATAAATAATACGAAATTGCATACCTATTTCGTCCAAAACCGTGAAAAATGTTGAATGTGTATTATTATTATTATTATTAGTGTTATGTGTGTTTTCAATATAATAACAAGCTAAAAATATTGTAAAACGGATGAAATATGAAATTTAAACAATAATTTAAATGGTAAATAAACGAAAAAATAAAACGTTTTACTGCCAATACTGTAAAAAACATGTATTAAAAATAGAAATATACACACACACACACACACACACACACACACACACACACACACACACACACACACACACACACACACACAAATGAATTATTAATGTTATGTTTGTCTTTTCTTTTAGGGGTTATCGGTTTTACAACTAAGATGTAGTTTGATGTTATCATCTCTCAAATCAATGTTTTTGATCATTGTAGAGCAGGGGTCGGGAACCTATGGCTCGCGAGCCATATATGGCTCTTTCTATGAGTATCTGTGGCTCAGAGACAAATTTGATTGCATGCAAAATTTCTCCATCTTGTTCAAAACTTGAGTTGTCTCTCCTATTCAGGTACACGCAAAGCCAAACCAAAGCTAATTTACAAAGAATTACTTCGCAGTATATATAGGGCACGTTTTTCAATACAATTTACAGTCAAGGTGTCACACAAAAAAAAGGGGGAAAAAAAACTCGTTTTGGCTGTACAACGTTAAAGAATCCTTTGTATAAAAGTTCACTATATAATCTGTATTCAGTGTTCAGATACCTTATGATGAATCCACAGAACTGTAAATACGCCAAAACACCGGAAGAGAACTTAGTCATTTGATTGGGTAAGTGGGAGGGATGGGTGGAGCTATGCAAAAAGTGCAAGCACTCCCTCCCATCTCTCGCCCTACGCCGTCTGTGCCAAAAGTGAGCTCATCAGGCTCCCTATTTGCAGAATGTTGTGACGTTTTTACACAATAACTGCTTGCATCTGGTTTTGAAACCAATATGTATGAAAAAAAGGGTCAAAAGGAGTTTAACCAATCTTGAGTAATTGCAAGAAAGAGACAAGTTTAAAGTGGTATGTTTGTTGATTTTGGGACAGGGGCTCTGGCATTATTCTCTTTTCATCATTTTTATCAAATCATCAAAAATAAATGTGCTAAAGACTAAGCTTTTGTCTGGGGCGCGGGTTTAGCAATTTAGTAAATTGTCTCATAATATATGGTGTGGCTCTTTCCCAAAATAAAACTAATATTTTTTGCTTTTATGGCTCTTTGAGTCAAAAAGGTTCCCGACCCCTGTTGTAGAGGATCCCTCGATTAAATGCATTATTTTGAATAAAAATGCCTTGCCTGTGTGTTGCAGATTGTGCAGTATTGCTTAATTCTCCCTGGATGCAGTTTTTGATCAGGCAGGCACTGAAGACACTCGTGTTCTGCCAATTGCCCACAAATGAAACACTGACGAGGAGCTGTAAAAAGAGACAATTGGAAAGGAAGTGATGCCGGATTCCGTAGTTTGTTTCGAATAACGAATGAGTAAATATTTCTTACAGTTGTAAAGAAGGTTGGAGATATCTAACTCCATGGACGGAATGATGTGGGAGAACATTTTATACTTGCTTCCAAACCTTGGCATCTGAACTATAAGGCAGCTGGGCATCTAGGGAACAGACAATTATATTACAATTAAAACCACAAAGTGACGAAGAATTACCTGTTTGCAAAAATGCAATAAAAAAAATTATTAAATCCATTAATCAAATAAATTGTTTTTATTTGTGTTAAATTAAAACGAAACGTTGTTACGCTGATGTCGGTTCCAGAAGGGTTTGGTTCTTTTTCAAAAATTCCTAAAATAACTCAGCCAACACATATAGAGATTATGTCATGATTACCAATGTGACTCAGCTGTGCCCGCTCATTTGGCCCCAACTGTCGCGGGTTCTGATTGGCTCCCTGTCAGTATTTGAACCCATTCCTGTCTGTCTCCTGTTGTCAGTCCATCTGCGAGCCTCTGTTTTTTAAGGCAAGCCTTTTTTCAACCCCTGACTCCCGCCTGTCCCGTTTTTGCTCCCATTTGTCTCCGGCTACGACCCGTTTTGTTCCCGACCACGTCTGCTCTCCTGTCCTGGCTTACGACCCGTTTCTGTCCCCGACCACGTTTTTGCTCTCCTGTACCGGCAATTTACCTGTTTTTCCGTCCCTGACAACGCCATCTCTCGCTACGGGAGATCCACTTCTGTATTCGGATCACGATCCCATTGAGAGAGCGACTTGCTTCCCGCGTCTAGCGAGCATTGGATCGTGGGCGCAGCCCGTCCTCTTTCCTCCAATAAAACTTGTGAGAAGTGTAACGCAAGTGGGTCCTGGTTCCGTTCTGGTCCTGACAGATTATTTTGATAAACTATTGACTGCTTCTGGGGTGTTGTTTGTCTACTTTGCAGGCGGATGCTTTTTCTTATATAAATATGTAGTATAGTGTAACATAAGGAATCAACTTGTGCAGATTACTGCACACTTGCAGTTTCCTTCATCCAGGATAGTTTCTTGTTGCCAAGCACCATGGGACTTGTAGTACAGGGAGGAATGACATGCATAAACTCTGGCTTATTCACTAAAAACACATTAACGTGTATTGGTTTATTTCTCTGAGTGATTCTGTTTTATTTTCTGCCGCCAAGACAAAAATGCTGCAGTCCAAACTTAGTGCATGCAACAGTTGTATGCATCCATATGTTGTGTAAGTCTATGCTTCTGGAAAGCCACGTACAAAACAGCTCGATTTCAGACAGGACGCAACAATGGAATACACATTTCTGGAGCAAGAACGAACTGTACTTTGTTGATTTTGTCGAGTGATAGGAATGACGCCCTTAATCAATGTCAAAAGTTAGCTATGAAATAACATAATTGCATAATGACGTTAATCATGCTTCCTCCCCTTATCAGATTGCAGTGGCATGTATACGGGGTTATTCGTTTTTCACTAGACATGTCAAATATTCATTTGGATTGTTACAATCAGCATCCAGGAAACAGAAGGCAGTTTTCCGAGTAGTTTGAATGTAGTGGCATCAAGCCTGGGCCGAGCCTGATATTCAAGAAAACACCCCTCCTCCTCTCTCCTCCTCACCAATAAAAAATGAAAATTAGGGTTTACTTCGGACTTGGTCCCTCATATCAAGTTAGTTAGTTGGGTTTCAACACCAGCGGGCCAGGGAAGAGTAGGACTGGGTGTTAGAGGCCCGGTCTTACCTCTAACCGGCACCAATTAAAGGCCGCCAAATGTCCATGACATACACAAAACTCCGCAGAACCAATGAATAGAAAAACGGACAGAAAAGTCAAATCAGGATATGGTAAGGGCACACTGTACTAGGAACGAAATGGAAACTGTTCCTAATCCATCAGTGATAAAATAAAATCAACCGATTACTGATTAATTCCAACCCCACCTCTTTGTCTTTTCTTAAGATCTTGAGCTTACCTCTTCGAACTTGATGTCAGAAGACAGGCAGGAAGTGTCCAGCAACTGCTGAACGGTGGGGATCTGCGTCATTTGCTCCTTTTCCAGAAAGATTTGGAACGTGTAGGCCCCCTGATCAGTTCTACCCGATGACCTGGTGGAGATATGTATTTACCGATTTAAATTTGACATTTCGACGAGAGTTTTGAAACGTGACGAGTAGAATATTGTACCTGAGTTTAAGCAGTGGCTCGATGCCAAGGATCTTCTGAAACAGAAGCGTGATGAATTCCTCTGGGTCTGCAGTCAAACATACAAGTAAAACTATGAATATGAACTCTGTCTTTCAGCAAGATCCTCATGTATTGACTTCAAGGAAAACGAACCTTTTTCCTCCGTCCGAAAGGTGTCACAGCCAAGCAAGTTTCGGAAATTCATGACACTGGCAGCCGGCACGAACCCGTGTCTGCGAGAAACGCACTCTCAGTCAGTCACGGAAGACAAAACTTCCAAGAAAGAAAGCAGATGATGTCATTTCGATGTGCTGACATTCGAGAATTAAATGTTTACAAATTGTGGTCACATTCAAATGTTTTGCCAATGTGAGGATATGAAACCATAAACTATGTCATTTTGACGAGAAGAACTCGATACCTGCGTAAACGATTGACTATTTTTCTCAGCTCAGAAGCGATCGGCTGCACGGTGTCGGATGGTTTCTGCCAGATATTATCCAGTGTCACGGAGGAACTGAACAAACTGAAAAACAGAAAATATAAACACTTAGTTCTCACGGCTTAAAACACATTGCAGATTCCGTCTGAGGTGTTTTCAAGATTTGTTTTCCTGCCTTCATGAAAAAAAATGAATTTCTGATAAGTCTAGGAGAAACTCCACATGCACATAAGTAAGGGATTTTAAGTCAGGCAGATAATTAAACAGCTAAAAGCCATAAAGAGGGGAGGTAAACTCTACCAGTAATCATAGCTTTTTTCTTCAATTCATTTTTGGTATTTCATGGATTTATGTTTCCCTTTTTGTGTGTAACTTTTAAGTGAGATAAAATATTCTGGGAGAGGTTTTCCATGGAGCTGTCCATGATTTTAAGTCAGGATACTATTTGAACATCTACAGTAGAAGTAAGATCGGGCCTAAAAAATCCAGCCCAACCCAGCCACAGGTATTAAAGCCCGAACCAAGCCCGAGTCCGACGAATTTACTTGATTTGAGGGACTGATCCCGAAGCAAACCCAAACATGTAAGGAAGAGGGCTTGTCTCTCGCTGACTTAAAAAAAAAAATCATTGCCGTTGTTCTTAGTTCCTTTTTCTTTGTGGAGGATTTGCGCAATGGATTTTGTGCCCCCTCTCCTTCCCTTGTGAGAAAAATAAACAATGACCGGTGGATATTTTAAAAAAAAAAAAGTCAGCAAGAAAGAAGCCCATCTCGGTCCGAAAACTAACATAAGGATTGACATTTTAGGCCCCATTCGCGTGTTTGATCAGGTAAGGATTCTAAAAATTGGACCTTTACTCTACCAGCAAACACTTTTTTTCCTTCACTTTTGCTGTCCTTATTGCAAACCACCACGGTGTGTATCTTCTATCCATCCGTTATCTGCACCGCTTATCCTCAGTCGGGTCGCGAGGGTGCTGGAGCCCATCCAAGCTATCTTCGGGCAATGGGCAGGGGTCACCCTGAACTGGTTGCCAGCCAGTCGCAGGGCACACAGACAGACAGACAGACAACTCACTTACTCATTCATACCTAGGGAGAATTGAGACCGGCCAATTAACCTGGGAGGAAAACGGAGTGCCCGGAGGAAACGCACGCAAGCACGGGGAGAACATGCAAACTCCACACAGGGGATTCGATCTCATGACTTCAGAACTCTGCCGCACACGTGCTAACCACTGTGCTGCGGTGTGTATCTTATCTTCATGTATTTTTCCATGATTTTAAATCGAGGAGTAATTAAGAAGCTACGGCTCATAAAAAGGAGTGCTCTACTCTACCACATTTTGCATACATTTTTTGTGTTTTGGTTATTTTCTCTTTTTTAAGGGGTGATAGGATGCCTAGGTTTACTGCAAGATAACGGTGTGGGTATTTTATCTTCATGCACTTTTCCATTGTTTTAAGTATGCCAAAAGGTCCTGAACAGGTTTGGGGTTTTTTTTTCAGTTCATTAAAACAGGCATAAACAATAAACACTAAAGATGAACCCTGAAAATAAATAAAAATGTATCTCTAAGACAAATAAAGTTTTGCTGCTTTGGGTTTAAGCCTTTAAATAAACATGTTTAAATTGTTCTGAATTTCTATAGTCGTGGGGTGAACTTAAAGCTACGGTGTTCCTTGGTTCTGCGTAAGTAATTTCAATGATGTAAAAACAAGACGAAAGAACAGACCGATGACAACTCATCTATGATGGATCGCCGCTTTGAATTACGCAAAACAGGGTTCAAATGCCGTACAACTGACACTCAAAATGAACCTGCCCACCTATGCCACTTTGTAGCTTGTCATTATATAACATCTAGAAGTTAAGTTATATCACAGAACCACTCAAAAGTCATGTGTTTTGGTGGGTGGCGAACTGGTTTTACCTGAAAAGAGTGGCATCAAGATAACAGGAGTTGATGTGACCTTGAATCCCTTTCATTCTTCCTACTAGCAAAGACGTGGCCTCGGATTCTGCGATTGGCGCCACGTACTCCTCCGATTCCACATACGGAGGAACTAAAACACACGAAAGAAAAGGTTGTTTATTTTCCAACGATCATATATTAATAAATGCATGTTTAATACGGTAAAACCCCAGGATACAGCATCCCCGTCTTTCCACCTTTTGTCTGCACAGGTGTGTAATAAGAAGTTTTTTCAGCACTTTTTGCAGCATTCTATTCATATTTTGATCTCAAAAAACAATTATTTCGCATGCCCAAAACCATATAAAAATCCAATTTTGCTGATTTTGTGCTTATGACAAATTACCTCTCTACGATGCTTGTCTGCTTTTGCTTGAGGTCATAAAAATACTGATTTGTTATTGGTTCACGTCAAGGAGTTATAAAAAGGCAGATATTCTCTTGGCTGGATTACCTCCCCCAATGCCTTCCTCTTCATTCAGTTCAGAATCTCCTGTTCTTTGTAAAGACTTTGCACATTGGCGATAGAACACTGTATTTTTGTACTGTATTCATTTACTATGATGCTAAAGAGAGAAGAGAAAAATATGATAACCATGGAAACAAAGCTTGTGATTATCAAGAAATACAAATGGCTTCCCTCACTAAGTTGCCCAGCCGTTACCATTCAACAATGGGGCCAATGATTAAGGAAGCGATTAAAGCAAGGAAATATTCTCAAGGCATGAGCATCTTTGCAAGTGGGAGTTTTAAAACCAGTTTAATTTTTAACCCTTATGTAGTGTTAGGGTCTCCAATACCCTGTTTCAAAGGTGTAAAATGTGAAAAGTGACAGCATTAGCTCAGGAGGTAGAGCGTCTTGGGATCAAGAGATCGCAGGTTCGAATCCCAGCTCCGTGTTACATGTCGAAGTGTCCTTGGGTAAGACACTGAACCCCCAATGCCCCCAATAAACAGGTTGGCGCTTTGCATGGTTGCACGGCCGCTATTGGTGTGTGTGAATGGATAAATGTGAAGCACATTGTAAAGCGCTTTGGGAAGTCTTCATTGACTTGAAAAGCGCTATATAAATGCAGATCATTTCATTTCATTTTACATGTCTCAGGAGCCATAAAATCAAATTACAATGAATATACGGTTATGGATGCATATAACATTTGTTAGGATGTTGTATAAACTATATTAAGCAATACTTAATTTATTTTTGGCCCTGGGTCAAATTTGACCCGCTAACAACATTTAGTGGGCCAATTCCTAACACAACATGATGGTTAATACGGCAAACTTGCCCGCTTCCGCGTCCAGCTGCTACTCTACTTGACCAGCTCAAGTCACGGGACATCAAAGGCAATACAATTTTGTTTATCCTTTTCATATATACTTGCATATACAATTATTTGAATCTATACATGTAAGTAGTTCTTGCATTATACTATTTTGTAATTCATTTTGTTATTTTAATGTTTTTATCTAGGGCACCGGGGGTTTGGAATACATTAGTTATGAGTTAAATATGCATTACTTCGGGTTTCTTTTTTTTAATAACTTTTTATTTCTCACACACAATTCGACAGATGGTTGGGTCACGCACCATACAGCAACACAAACAAAATATTTACACAATTGAGATTCCCATAAATAACAAAAGACAAAAAACAAAACAAAAAAGAAATAAACATAGACATCAAGTAAAAATTGTCTGATAGGTTCCCGTCTTTTCTCAAATTGATCGAGTTTCAATTGATGTCTTGAAGTGAATTTTTCCATAATGTACATGTGCTTTATTTTGTCTCTCCATTGTTTTATGTCAGGATGTTGTGGTTTCAGCAAGGAAACTGATCATTTTCTTTGCTACCAGAAGCATAACCCTTAGTCCATAATTGTACTGACCAGTCAATAACTCTTCTGGCAACATTCCTAATACATAGGTAACTCCCAACCAATCATTCATTTTATTTCCGTCTGAATAATTTTCCAGAAATTTCACAGGGCAATTCCAGAAAATATGCCGGAAATCCCACACCCTCCCACAGTTCCGCCAACATCAATTGGATGTATTCTTATATTTTGAAGTGATAGAGGGTGTATAGAAATATCGCATTTTTACTTTTTATTCAAACTCCCTCCATGTCGGACTGCTGGTTATTATGTGTCCCTCTTTCAGAATTTTCTCCTAGTCGTCTTCTTTTATCACTACATTAGCTTCTTGTTCCCATTTTTCCATAACTTCCATCCTATCATTACTGAGATCAATTTGCTGAGCTTTATACAATTTTGAGATAACCCCCCTTTATTGATTGTCCATTTGAGTATGATATTAATAATTCCTCCACTTTAGTTGGCTCCTTACTCCCCCATTCATCATGTTTCTGGAGGCAATGTCTTAGTTACAAGTATTTATAAAAATAATTTTTAGACATGTCAAATTCTTGTTGAAGTTGTTTAAAATATCTCAATACCTGTCTTTTAAACACTTGGGTAATCAACATTAATCCTTTTTGTGACTTATTTTCAAATCCAACATCCATATTTCAGGTTTCTATCCGTTGTTATACAGCAATTTCAGAACATATTAATGTCCTATTCAGGGGGTTCACTGTAAAGCCCAACTGACGTCCAAATTCCATTCTTCCATAAACAACCTCACGCCTTTTTTACACAAAGTTAAAAATAGTTAAAAGCATCCCACCAATTGACGAGTAGCATTCCACACAATTAAAGTGTGACGATCATTCCTTACTTTCTATCGCCTATTTTTTGCCTAGGTCAAATTATGCTCTCTATCGTTCCCATTCCTGACCACCAGGTTTAGCAAGTTTTCTGCGTAAAACCCTGCGATAAAAGTTTCAGTAATTTAAGGTCATCGACTAATGACTTTTAAAAATCAAACAAAAAGAAATTACGTTTCGCTCAGGGTGGTAAATGTCACTGACAACAATATTTTGTTTTACAGTAATTGCCTTCATTAAGAAGTCTAATAGAGCGTTGATAGTTTAATTGCTAAATGGATGTTTTATTGCATCAAGGAACCAACCTGGAGGAATTTCCACTTGACTGTTGGCGTCACTTTCTACAAAGGAGCAGTCAAACCTGCTGTCTGGTTTGCACTTAGTGACAGGCACAAACAAAGCTCTGCTCTTTTTGCAGGTGAACCACCGCTTGCCTTCATACGTCCCGTCGGAGAAACTGTTGATATCGTATTCCTGAATGCACAAAGAAAGACGTTATTAATTGAAAATCTTCACAAAACTGTTCACGATCATCCTGACACTCACCAACTCAATCCCCGCCCATTCCGAAGTTTTTCCCGGAAGGAGACCGAGCCACCTCACGACTCCATAAACAGTGACTCCTGTGTTGGACATAATTTCCACCAAGGACCCCACTTCAAACTGTGACGTGTTGGGAATCAGACTGGGATTGATGTTCTGCTCTTGATTTATTTGCTTCGTTTTTCCACGAGATTTAAAAATTGGCATGGAGTTGATGCGTGTCACGGGCTTTTTGTTTGTAGCTGAAAAGAATGTGGGGAGGTTTCAGGTTAGAAAGTCATCTGACATATATTATCTGTTATCTTGCGACACACTGTTGACTAACACAGGTAGACGGTATGTTCGAATCGTGCGGACGATTCTGACAGCATGCCAGATTGAGCCATGTGACGACTCCACTTTTCTGCATTCCTGGACCAGTTTTTCTACTGCACCAGGTGTTTGTTTTTTCCTTGTGTACCATATTCTCCGGACTATAAGGCACCCTCAACATCCCCAAATCAGCTAGAATTTTTACACGTTATACTGTATACAATTTTTTATCTGTGGGGAAATTTTATCGCCGACCACAGATAGTAATGGTAAGAGCACGGTATTCTGACCGCTAGGGACATGGATGGTTGATCACAGCTGCATAACATTGGATGTAACGGGAATCGAACCTGGATAGCGGCATTGGTTCTTAACTTGTCCTCTTTGAGGACCCACCATTCCACCCTAATGTCGAGCTGTGACACAAATCAAGAAAATAATTCCACTCCTCAAAAGTATCAATGAAAAGATAGTATAATATATTCACCTTTTTTTCCCAAAAAAAAAATGATCAGTAAAAATAAAAACAACAAGTACAGTATATACTCGAATACAAGCAACCCCTTGAAACAGCTTCTTCGGACCCATTATTATGTAAAAAGAAAATAAAACGAATAAAATCACCCTAAAATGAGATGTGGTTCCTCTCAAACACAATTAGGACGGGACGATTGACTGATCAGGAACAAGAGATCGAGTAGGGCATTATTGGCATCTACCCCTGTATTTGACCCTCCATTTTTTTTCTTTTTCTTAGGCTGATTTAGTCATGGCAAAAGCCCGCAGACCCCTTTTGGGTCCCCACCCACCAGATAAGACACACTGCAGTAGACCAGTAGGGATACAGGCAATACATCAGGTAAGGTCTTGTTACACTTCTTCTTAGCTCAAACTAAACATTGCAAGTGACAAATGTTTTTAATACGCCTGGCCGTGCCATTTCCTTTTAAATGTTTTAGGATGACCGGATTTTCTCCCCAATGCTTTTCCCTTCATTCAGTTCAAAACAACCAAATTACTTCCCACAATGTCTCTCTCTTCATTCAGTTGAGCACCTCGTGCGCTCCGCAATGACTTTGTGAGTCGGCAATACAATAAGGACCGATTTCATATCTAACAAGATTCTCGCGGCCCGGAACAATACTAACATCAACATTTTGGTACTGTGACTAAAAATAGTGTGATCATGAGATAAAACCTTTTGCCTTTTCATGTGTTGTCTGTATCCAAGAGGATAGGATCCAGCGTGTGCCCTGCTGCACTTCAGTTTTGAATCCCATTTCATGTAATGTTATGCAATTGTGATCGGTGATATATCGCAACCTTTTATTTATTTTGCAACCGTTAGTGTCGTTTGAATTTGAATCGCCTTGTAGTCCCTTACGCCTTAAATATGACAATAAATTATTTTTTAGGCGTGCGCCTTATACACTGTCTGATCATCCAAGGCATACATACCGACAGGGTGGCTGGCATTCCAGTTTAATCCCAGGGGGATGGAGTAGGATGGGACCACCTGGACGATATCGGCAGCGCTGAACAGTGACAACGGGGCGGGTTTTTTGGACGAAGTCAGATCGTTTTCCTGGAACGCAAACGTTTCTTATTCTCGATTGTACATTAAGGACATACAAGGGATCCCAGATTTTTTTTCAGAAGAGATGCCCTTGTGATACCCACTCCAAACAAAACAGTTGCCAAATGCATCTACGAAAATGTAATTGTGATAAAGGACAACACTTAGAATCCCGCACAATAAAATAGCTGTGTCTTATAGCTGTTATTCAAAAGATTCGAAGCACACTAGATCACGCGACTGGTAATCCAGTTAAGAAGCAAACGAGTCCATAATAGACTCTAAACGTGCAATTTCTACTATACGTTTCTGGAAAGTGAGTTGATTGAATGACACCTTCATGTGAGACAAGTTTAAAGTTACGATGCAATGCATGGGTTTGTTCTGAGACGGCATTTGAGTAATTATTAGCCTGAGGCGCAACACGCTTTACTTACTGCGTTGGAAAAAAAAGCAAGTAAAAAATGTTTACAGATTTGTTAGTCTTGTCATTATGGTAAACAACAACATGGTTCTAAAGTGAAAGAAAATTCTGCGCTCTGCTTATCAATGTTTCTCATTTTAGATATTCTTTAGGAAAGGATAATCTGCCTGGGTTGAAAGTTCAATTTGACGCTTTAGACCAGGGGTCTCCAACCCTTTTCAAAATGAGAGCTACTTTTTGTTACTAATAAGCACAGAGGGCACCCAGTTTGATATGCATTTATCAAATAAAAATTGAGCATGATATTACTATGTTGTTACCATGTTATTACTATGTAATTACTGAAGTAGGGTTGAATAGACTCAGTCAACCACTATAAAAAAGAATTTTAGCCGAAAATCAAAGTGACTTGGCACTGGTGAGCTATTATCAGAACAGGTCCGCGGGCACCTCAGCTGTCCTTAGGGGGCACCGCGTTGAAGACCCCTGCTCGAAACGGACAAAAATATATATACATATAAAAAAACAGCAACATGATGATGAAGGTGCTGTATCTGAGTCAGATCAGGGGGCTTTTCCTGTTTCTGGTAACCATGGAAACTAGTACTATCTGTTTCATGTGGGGAAGATAACCCCTACCCAAAAAACAGGCCCGGAGAGGGATGTGCGCTGGAAGGCTGTACTTGCCAAGACACACCACAGGAAGTAGTGCCCCAACAACCCTGGCAGTTAAGGGATCTGTGACTGTGAACCACGATGTTTCTGTGAATTTTTGGAAACATTTGGCTACACGGGGAACCAGATTTGTGTTTGATGTATTATTTTACAACAAAACAAATTTAGTATCCGGTAGAAAAATACTTGAAAAAAGCCACAAGACTTTCATTTATTAATTCACAGTGTGTCAATTCCCTGTTATAGGAAACGACAGTTTGACGTTCGGAGGCATCAACTGCATTTTCAGAGGACTTCAAAAGCAAAAACTGAAACAATCACCTACCACAATTTCCACCTCGAAGGCCATCATCTGCAGGTCGTCTTTGTTTTCCTCACTCCCGATTCGCATCAGGTTCGTCACCAAGCCGGGTTGATGGCCCTTGCTGCCCCTCACCACCACATAATCCCCCAAGTTTATCTCACAAATGGCTGAGAAGAGTTGAGGGTTGCAGAGCAGCTCCAGACGTTTGCTGGCCGAGGAGATGTAGAGCAGGAGCTGAGCTTGGTGGCGGCTCAGGGGGTAAGTGTCCTCCTTCCGCACCAGGCCCCCATTCTTGGGACTCCCTGAGCTGGTTCCCCCGGGATACAGCAGCCCCGTCATCTCCCCTTCCTGCGTCTCTGCCTCCATCAGGCCGATGCATCCTCGACAGAAACCTTTGCGCGACTTCCCGCGGATGACGATGAAAAACTTTTCCATTGAGTCTGATCACAAGTGTTTCTCGTTGAAGTTTGCAGGAGTGTTGACAAAACAAATGCTCACCCCGATGGTTTGCTCGTAAGACCCGGCGCCTGAAACTCAACGGCAAGGCATAAGAAAATATGGATCACTTCTCACAGATCATAGCAGACGTTGCCAAGAAACTTCTTGCGAGAGTCAAGCTT
Source organism: Urocampus carinirostris (assembly GCF_059441175.1). Classification (NCBI taxonomy): domain Eukaryota; kingdom Metazoa; phylum Chordata; class Actinopteri; order Syngnathiformes; family Syngnathidae; genus Urocampus; species Urocampus carinirostris. Next base: position 26,251,885 of record NC_142354.1, on the reverse strand, counting down.
CCTTTGTGCTTGCCTTAATATTGACCCAAGCGAGCAGTCACGCCCACTTGCTTCTGTAATGCGTCTCCGCCCTCAACACGAAAGAAAAAGTGAACTCAATGGGAGACATTTCAATGACAGTGCGTGACTGATAAGATAACAAGGAACTGCTGGCACTTTGGTGGCGTTAGTTTAGCCATAGCAGCGTGACTAAAAAGCAGGGGTGGGCATAATGAGGCCCGTGGGCCACAGGCGGCCCGTCAGGCTTTTTATCCAGCCAGCCAAATGTTAAAAACATACATATCTTTTGAGCTTTGAGTTGGAATTTTTTTTCATTATCATAGAATAACAAAACAAATGTGACGGTAAATTCTATTCTCATTGGGCACCCTTGCTCCACTATTTTATATAAATATATATTATTATTATCTCATTAGCTGCACCGCTTATCCTCAGTAGGGTCGCGGGGGCGCTGGAGCCCATCCCAGCAATCATTGGGCAGTGGGCAGGGGACACCCTGAACTGGTTGCCAGCCAATCGCAGGGCACACAGGGACAGACAACTCGTTCGCTCATTCACACCTAGGGACAATTTCGACCGGCCAATCCACCTGAAATGCATGTCTTTGGAATGTGGGAGGAAACCGGAGAGCCCGGGGGAAACACACGCAAGCACGGGGAGAACATACAAACCCCGCACAGGAAGTCTGGTAGCTGCGGCGGCACACGGGTTTGCGCGTGTGTGGCACAGTTCTGAAGTTGTGAGATCAAACCTTCCTGTGTGGAGTTTGCATGTTCTCCCCGTGCTTGCATGGGTTTCGTCCGGGCACTCCGGTTTCCTCCCACATTCCAAAAACATGCATGTCAGGTTAATTGGCCGGTTAAATTGTCCCTTAGTGTGAATGAGTGAGTGGATGGTTGTCTGTCTCTGTGTGCCCTGTGACTGGCAACCAGTTCAGGGTGTCCCCTGCCCACTGCCCAAAGATAGCTGGGATGGGCTCCAGCACCCCCTGCGACCCTACTGAGGATAAGCGGTGCAGATAATGAATGGATGGATGGGCATATATATATATATATATATATATATATATATATCACGTTATTTTTAAGTGTACAGTGAGTGCATACGTATCACCAACAGTCTTTTCTGCTCTGTCACTCTTCTTGCTCCTTGTGACCGGGATGTTGATTCAAACAAGAAGATGAAGAAAAAGTCTGTCTTCCTTCACCGTCTAAGAACAAAACGATGACTAAGTTTAATAACTTAGATGATTTTACTTTGCTCACCCAGGCACTAACATTGAGAGTTCAGGCTTAGTTGGTGTAAACAAGTAATCTTCATTCAAGCTCCTCAAGGAATTATATACAGTAAATACATTAAAAAATACCACTCATTTCAATTATACAGACAAAATATATTTTTTTTAAAAAAAGGTTGCATGACCTCTAAAAGATGCCAACTCACCTATGTTTCTAAAAGGAGTTACCGGTATCTCATTCTTAAAATTGTTTCAGACTGGAAGATGTACAACAGTAACAAGGAGACTGTAAATCAGCAACTTACTGTCAGAATGCTTTACGATTTCTATACACTTATATACCGGGACTGTTGATGGAGAGAACTGCAAACTATTGGAATTAGCACGTGTCAAAATATAGGCCAACTCTTTGAAACCACTTTATGACAATATAAATTCCAAGAATATAGAAATTGTCCTGAATTACATGATATTTGAAGCCAAAATCTTATTGGTATATGCTTGTACTTTTTCAATATTATATTTTTATTTTTTGAGGTTATTATATGTACACATACTAATGGTATTATAATTTAAGACCAAGGTTGGGTAGGGTTACTTTAACTTGATTACTTTCAATTACTTTTGGATTACCAAATATGCTAATAAAAGACAAAAGAAACTAAATATGAATAAAATTACAAAATTTTGTGCAGACTTGGGGAGTAACGAATAAATGGAACGGCAAAAATGATGTTGGCAAGCTGTATGGATTTATTTTCATTTTGTTTCTGTCGCATTTTGTTAGTTTTGCCGGAGATCAAAGAGATCAAAGCCAGGAGAGAAAGCTTACCACGTGTTGTGAGTCATCATTTTATTCATATTTAGTTTCTTTTGTCTTTTATTAGATAGATAGATAGATAGATAGATAGATAGATAGATAGATAGATAGATAGATAGATAGATAGATAGATAGATAGATAGATAGATAGATAGATAGATAGATAGATAGATAGATAGATAGATAGATAGATAGATAGATAGATAGATAGATAGATAGATAGATAGATAGATAGATAGATAGATAGATAGATAGATAGATAGATAGATAGATAGATAGATAGATAGATAGATAGATAGATAGATAGATAGATAGATAGATAGATAGATAGATAGATAGATAGATAGATAGATAGATAGATAGATAGATAGATAGATAGATAGATAGATAGATAGATAGATAGATAGATAGATAGATAGATAGATAGATAGATAGATAGATAGATAGATAGATAGATAGATAGATAGATAGATAGATAGATAGATAGATAGATAGATAGATAGATAGATACTTTATTCATCCCCGAAGGGAAATTCACTTTTCCAGCAGCATCCCTGAGCTGAGAACAATCGAAAATAACACGGGAGCTGCTGGAGTGGCTGCCATTCGTGACGGCGCCGGAGAAACGATTCAATTTGAATCATGTACAAACAAACAAACAATTGAATCATGTACAAGAAACGATTCAATTTGAATCATGTACAAACAAACAATTGAATCATGTACAAACAAACAAACAAAATATTTATGTTTCAATAAGTGGAGTGTTAGCATATTTGACATTGGAGTAATCCAAAAGTAATTGAAAGTAATCCAGTTAAAGTAACCCTACCCAACCCTGTTTGAGACTACTTCTCAAATACAAATTTGACTTTCGCGATTACGCAGGTGGCTTCTTTAATTTTCTATTTTTTGTATTGCTTTCAACAGCATACCTTTTTATTTTAGATAAAAGAACATCGGGATGGATTTCCTCAATGTTTTCTGATTGATTAATGGAAGTCAGCAAATACAGCTTTGCGAGAGGAGCCTAGCTTCGGTGACATCCAGCGGACATAATTGAATCTGCAAGTCATTGTTTGACACAATGCAGCTCATTTTTCTCATGTGCTTCCCTTAACATTTTCTAGTGGGCCACATAAAATGATGTGGCAGGCCACGATTGGCCCCCAGGCCATGAGTTTAACACAGGCAATTTAAAGCAGCTTTTCAACATATCTTAAGTGAGTCCCATAAGCGCTCTACCCTGAAAATGTATTTCTTTGGTGTGATTTCCATATATAAGGACTGTCAGGATCAGGTATGCCACCTTCCCCTATAGAAGTGGCTGCACTGCGCACACCTGCGTCCCATATCTCCACACTTGACTCTTATCACTTGAACCCTTTATATTGCCTGAATATTGCCATTGTCATGTCAGGTTTGGTTTTGTTTCTGGTTTCTGGTTTGGACATTGTTATTTGTACTGAGACCCCTGGTTTGTTTGTTTGGCTATTACTTTGCTAATCGGAGTTGTAACTAAATAAAATCCTTATTCTGACTAGGGTGGCAACAATTATTTGACATTGTTGACAAAAATCGATAATAGAAATAGACGACAATTCATTTCATTAAACAGAAAGAGGAATCGCTACATGAATATAATCCCTGCTGAGAGCCCTGCATGCGCAATAGTGTCTCTGGCTCGAGCGGTATCTAAAACATACACAAATGGTGGGTTCAATATAAACTACACATACCATAACTTCTAAAGTTTTGGAAAACTTCAACTTGGATATGGCGAATAAAAAGACTACTTGCAAAGTTTGCAATGAAGACTTTACGCATCATGGCGGTGGATCAGTGACACACAAACATTTAAGAAGCACATCGGACACCTGACCAAAACTGAGTCTGAATTGCTTTGGTACACATACCGTGACATTCAGAACATAATGACATAATTTTATACACATATATTTCACTATAAAAAGAGCTTTAGCATTATGCCTGACAAATGTATTTAAAAAAACAATGCATTCTGTCCAAAGAACAAATGTCAGTTGTTAAAATAGTTATATTTCAAACTGTTGAGAATCGTTAAGTCAATTTGTTACAGGCTTTGCTGTTGACCACCGAAGGTATTTCACAAAATGGACATCATATTTGTTTTATTTACTGTTCTAGTGCAGCTAATTTGCCTCTTCTTGGTTTAAATGGATACAAATGTACACCTGATTTAATTGATTCCTGTCCCTAAAAATGGACAAAGGTTTATTTTAGTATATATGTCACTACTGAGGGAGCACAGTGACTCATTGGTTTTGGATTGTACAAATCCACGGTATGTTTATTAAAGATGCATTTTTTATTGAATTCATTTTTCTTGCATTACTTATCATTTGCCACACATCTAAATTATTTTCATTGTAAATAAAAAAAAGATGAACTGACTGTTCAACTAGTCATTTCAACAGTGGGTTACTAGTCGACTATTAAAATAGTCCTTGGTTGCAGCCCTAAATCTGAGATTCCTGTCTGGCTACATGCTTCCTTGCATTTGGGTCAGGCTGCAAAACGTGACACAGTGACTGAAATGAAGCAGCATAAGAGCCTTCTCTGTGCATACAAGAAACAAGTTCAAAATGTATGACTGTACACGTGTTTAACTTAATGTACACAAAAACCAAAGTCACCTCGCCCAATACGGAGCACGTGCAGATGTACCACACACAAACACAGTTGTAGAAACGACGGTGTCCACACTCAAACTGATTCCAAAGAATGCTCTGGCTAAAGGCCGTGCAGTGTTCAGGGTCTGACACCAACACTCCCTCTGCAAATAACTAACAACTTCACAAATTTGACGCAGCAGATTCGGACAGTGTTGGGCGCGTTACTAAAAAAACGTAATTAGTAACATCATTTAAAAAGTAACTCAGTTGAACTGAAACCAAAAATTAGTGCATAACTCTGAAAGTAACTAGTTACAAAGGACCAGAACTCAGTAAAATTGCTTTAAATTAGCCTCATACTAAAACAAACAAAAAAAGTATATACCAACCTGTGGAAGCAGTGAAGCCTTCATATTTCTTGGCTCCTGGAATCAAACAAACACTTAAGTCGAGACACTACATATTCATTTTGACTCTGGGCTACAAACCACTCGAATATCTCCTTCTATGTACTGTCTAAGACATTTTTTTTCCTTTAAAAAAAAAGTTTACAAATAAAGGGACCAAAATTCAGCACACTTTTACTGTAAATTCGGTGCCAACGTTTGCTCCATTGATTTCTTGTTGGTATGCTGTTCCTGCATAGGCCACGCTCCCCTCCCTACGTGCTACCACTCATTCAGAAAAGGTGAAACACAACCAAATATGAGCATATGAACTGACCCCCTGATTTGAGTATTTTATAGCTTTAAGTTTGGCTTGCATGCGAGGGAATAGAAATGGTTCCATGAAGGAGAAAATCAGTTCTCTGTGCTTGAAAAAGCGCCAACATAACCTTATTTAGTTATACTTTGTAGATGAATATACATGCCTACCCTTCAAGCGGCTGTTGCTGGTGGATTGTAGTTGTATGTGTAAACGTGAGTGGTGCAGGATTTATTCAACAGTCAGAGGATGGTGTGGTTCATTAACTGCATTTAATGAGGGGCGGAATAACGCAGCAACGCTCTATGAAGTATCGACAGAAGAGTTACAAAATTGCAGACATGGGACCAAGTCACACATGTGCAAGTCTCAAGTAAGTCTCAAGTCTTCACCTTCAAGTCCCAAGTAAGTCCCAAGTATTTTTTTCTTGGGCAAGTCAAGTCACAAGTCAAGTCCCGAGTCTTAGATTGCCAAGTCCAAGTCAAGTCACAAGTCATAAAAACAGCGACTCGAGTCGACTCGAGTCCAAGTCACTAAGTCTCAAGTCCCCATGTCTGCAAAATTGTACTAACAACGTGATACTTTTCCCGGTGACGAGTACAGCAACTGCGTTCTAGGAACGTGTTAGTCCCAACACTGGATTTGGACCAAAGCAAAGCGGAGGTATTAATGGAGCAGTCACCACTCACCCCCATTACACGGGTGACAGACATGACGTATAAATAACCAGAAGTTTTTTCACTGGATCTAATCTTGGCCGTGTCGGAGTTGATATCACCCTGGCCACGGAATTAAGGCCAACCAGAGGCAACTTGCTGTATTGGTTTGTCCTTGGAGGATTTGCTGCATGCACTAGAGGAACACATTTTTAAACACTGTAAATGCTCAGAATGTCCGTCAAGAATATTAAAAAAGGACCATAATCCTACCAGCCAAAAAATTGAAAAAGTATCAGGAAAATACAATACATTAAGACATTTTTTTGTTTTATGACAGAGAGAATGTTTAATTTTGAATAGCTATATTTGCTCAAAATTCTCTCATCCCTTCTAAAATCTATTTAAATCACTATCAATCTTGATAATTTTAAAATGGACGTGGTATTATTTGGCGCCTCTTAGTGGTGAAAAAAAAACTGGGCAACAAAATGAAAAGATAAATTGTGCGGTTAGGTTTCATTGATTCTCCGAAGTGTGTATTATTTATTTGTGCTTTCGACTATTTGTTTTCGGTTGTACTGTCCTTTTTGATGCAGTGACATCGAGTGGTCCAATATTACGTGATATCTCTTTAAATTGAGAAAACGTGACTGCCAATACGTATATATATATATATATATATATATATATATATATATAATAATATAATAATAATAATTTCCTTGTATTGTCATTCTGTGTAACAATGTACACAGAACGAAATGTCGATTGCACCTGACCCGTTGTAGCGAGCCGATGCAGCCGCAGCCAACAGAGGGCGCCGCCGACCACTTTTTAAGTCTTAGGAATGACTCGGCCGGGGCGCGAACCACCGACCTCCCAATCTCAAAGCGGGCGCCTTACCATCTAGGCTACTGAGCTGGTAAATATATATATATATATATTATACACATGCCCTGCGATTGGCTGGCAACCAGTTCAGGGTGTCCCCTGCCCACTGATTGCTGGGATGGGCTCCAGCACCCCCGCGACCCCACTGAGGATAAGCGGTGCAGCTGATGAGATGAGATATTATACACACACACATATATATATATATTCACAGGAGACGTTAGGTGGATAGCGGAATGACATAAATGAATATGAACAAAATAAATATCGGTCCACATATTAGTGATAAACTAGTAATAATAAAAATAATATTTCTAACCTCAATTTTCTCGATTCACTGCCAGCAAAACCATAAAACTAGCTATATTATCTGAGTTAGACATTTTTCTTAAATGTTCTTGTAGTGAGTAGCAGCTATCCCTATTTGTTTTATTTTATTTGAAATACTCTTGAACTTACCTCACTTACCTGCATGATTCAGAGGATTTTCTTTTATTTGTAACTCAATGGTCTCTAGGTTCTGCATCATTTGAGTCTGCCATGGCAACTGATGAACAGGGTCAACAATTATAAAAAGATTGCAAGTGGGTATATTGCCTCTTGGTTCGATGTGAGCTAACAACAGCAGATATACTGGTACTTACCTCTTAACTAATGAGGTCGTAGATAAAATACATGATATAGAGAATAAACATTGTAGTATTTTATTGATGTGAGTAATCAAATACAAAATACAAATAGTACAACAAATATGAGTCGTTCTACAGATAAATGATAAGAATGATCCTCAATTAAGTGCAATAATTTACCATGGCCGGATTTGTACAAAAATTACCAATTTAGCAGGTATGTTGTGTGGAAAACAGGGGAGGGGGACGCTAGGTAGTTAGCGCTCAGTGACTGAGGGTGCGATGTCCTGGCTGTTTGAGCGGGAAGGAGTGATGCTGGAATCCATGCCGGACAAGATTGTGTCGCTGAATAGCATTTCGGGAAACAGCATAGTGTGATGTGCAAGGTTTTTGCATGGCGGCTAACTTTGTGGCCTCTTGCATGGCTTTCGGAGGCAAAAGGAACTCCGATATGGCTCCATTGTTACGGGCCGTTTCTTTGCTTTCAACTGTGGACTCCTCACTTGTTGGAAGTGTTGCACTGAAAATCAATGCAGAAAAATGGTATGTATGGTTGATGTTTTCAGGTAGACAACATTGAGTTATTGCTGTTTAATTTGCAGCTTGCATGTAGAATTTATGTTACCTTGTAGTTTCTAATTCTGTAACAGTTGTTTCATTAGGAGCAGACTCGGGAAATACAACTTGGTCTTCCACACATGGAATCTCTGTTGGACTGGGTTCTGTGGAGACAACTGTTCCAGGAGTAAATCCATCAGCAATTGTCTTTATTGTCATTGATAACAATTCAGAGCAACGTTGTATGCAATGAGATTAGACATGGCACTCCTGGGCAAACAGGTAATAAAGGCCTTAAAGGAAGTACCATCATTATGCATGCTTTCTTAACATGACCATTATTTTGGGTAAAGCAGTAGCTATATAAAATGTGCCGCAGAAAAAGATAGTTAGACATAATAAAACTGACCACTGGAATACCGCATTCCAGCCATACAACATTTACACTTTACAGTGTGCAATTAGACGTTTTTCTGCCACTCTTAATGACATTTACCCCAATATACATCAAAAACAAGCTAATTTGCCTGTCCAAAAACTTGAAACTTTGCAGTGTTCATGCAGATGACCCCATGTTACGTCTCTGGGGTTCCTGTCTAAGATTGGTCAACATCATTTAAAATGCTAATGTGCTATTAGTTTGAATCACAACATCATGAAAAAGGTCGAAAGGCCATTGACTGAACAACCTCTCACAATGCTTTTCCCTTCATTTAGTTAAGAATCTTGTGGGATTAAAAAAAAAAAATGTCGCGAGTCAGCAATACAATTTATTCATTGTTATTGCCAAGGTCTTGTAGTGGTGGTAAATGAGAAGCATAAACATAATAACCATGGAAATACAACCTGCGATTATTAAGAAATACGAAGAAGGCACACAAAAAGTTACTCTTGCTAATCTACATGGCTCTAAACACGCTACAATTGGGACTATTATTTAAAAAATGGCAAATTGAAGGGAAAACCTAAGGGATACAATCCTATAATGTAAAAGTTTTAAGATTAGTTTAACCCGCCATGACCGTCCCTCTCCCACTCTGCTTGCACCTGCTACTCCACCCGACCAGTTCATGTCACACTAACGGTAAATAAAATGTCATTTTTCCCCCTTCACATTTATATTTGATGATGTTATACAAGCTTAAACACGTATATCACTCATAAAGACGTGCTGAGTAGATACCGGGGATTAGGGACGCATTTGTGAATTACCATAGGTTTCAATTCCCAATTTTTGCTCGCTCCCCCATCCTTCTTTTTTAAAATTACATTTGCATCATGTATATTTTCCAAAACCAACCTTGACGACTAACAACAAGCCATTCGTCTTCCACCACTTCTCCAGACTTGACTTCTTTGGCGTCATCTTCTCCTCCAAAAAGCCAACGAGTGAGTTTTGTCAGCATCGCTGCTTCTCTCTGACGTGTCTCTTTATTCTGAGGAAAACAATGCAAATTATTCGTGTGCGTAGGAGTGCACGTAAATGATGGCACTTTTATTTTGAAAAGAGTTGTATTTTTTACGAACTGAAAGCTCATCATTTCACCCCCCAAAAATGCAACATTTGACCACTCCACGGAAAATGTATTGTTCGGACCTTCTGCATCACAACAAAGGGGCGGGTATATTGAACAGATGCTTGCAAAAAACGGACGTTTCAATAATGTCAAATATATATGTATTCTTTAAGCACTATTGTTCACATAGGTAACAGCAATACGCGTCACTAATCACGAGGCCAAAACATGTTTATAAATGTAAAATAAGTACATAACATGCAGGCTGGCTACGCATGCATTACTTTACTCATTAAATAAACAATTATTTCGTCCTTCTCAAACAAACGAAATTCAACCCTGATATGCGAAACGATAAGCAAATATAACCATCTAAAAGCGAGTACCGTTATACCGAGGATATCAAAGTACAATACAAAATCCTTTGAGTTATTATCACAACAGTAGAAAGTACAATGCTTACCTTTGCTTGATATTCCTTGATTTTATTCACTGTCATGCAGTAAAAATCGATTTCCTAAAACAATAAATCTCAACCGCTTCAGAACGGGACTGTCGTTATTGTTTGTTTCATTTCATTTCAAACGCCCGACCAATGAAAAGCCCACGTACCCACGATAACTCCGCCTACGATGCAAACCCACCAATTAGGGCGAAGCATTTTGACCCGCATAAGTCGGACAGAAGGTTGATCAAAGAACATTCTTTTGGGACAAGAGAGTTACCTTCGTAAAATAGAAATTCACGGTGGTTCCGCGGTAGCGACGGACATTCAACTGTGTTCTACTGTCAGCTTCTTTTGAATGGAGAACATGTTTAAAGGGACAGTATGTGTGTTATTTAGCGCTTGCTAGAAGTAAAAATAACACCATTCATAAATAATAAAAAACAACTTAATTCAAACAATAGGCAAAACACATGATCTATGATATAAACATGTATTTTTAAAACAAAAAGAAACCTTTGCAAGGCTGGGTTAAAAAAACGAGGGGAAAATGGATTGCTCTGGTCACTTCGAGTCTCTTTTTTCTTTTCCCTTTCCGTTCATTCTTTTTCTTTTCTTTTTCCATTTTCTATTGCTTTTTCCATCTTTTTTCTTGCATCTTTTCTGTTGTCTCTTTTTAAATTTTAACTTTTTTTTTTACCTTTTATCTTTTTCTTTGTTTCTTGCTTTTTCTGTTATTCTTTTGTCTCGTTTTTCCACTTTTCTTATCATTTTCCTTTTCTTTCTTTCTCCCTGTCCCCCTCTCTCTTCCTTCCTTTCTTTCCTGTTTTCCATTTCTTTTTGTTTTTTGTCTATTTTCTTTTTTTCCTTGGTGAAAGTTTGGGCATACAAAGACAAAAGAAAGCAAAGGACATGTTTTTGATTTGGTCACTTTGAGTCTCAGTGATTTGCATTCTTCCTTGTGCTTTGTAGCAATTATTTTCTGTTGCACAACATAATACAGCAAAATTTATGATCAAATACGACAAACTGTCCCTTTAAAGCAGGGGTCTCTAACCCTTTTCAAGCCGAGGGCTACCTTTTCTTACTAATTACCTCAAAGGGCAGCCAGTTTGATATGCATTTCTACAATTAGAACTTGTCATTACGATTACTATATTGTCATTACTATTACTATATTTTTACTAGGTTGATTATTGGAAGTAAGGCTAAATAGACTCAGTGAACCACTAACACAATCATTTCACTAGAAAATCTCAATGAACCAGCACTGGTGAGCTATTTTCAGAACAGGTCTGCGGGCGCCTCAGCTGTCTTCAGGGGGCACCCTCGTGCACCGCGTTGGAGACCCCTGCTTTAAAGCATATATAAGTATATGAAAAAAGCAGTGTGCCCTGTAGCAATGCCGGACTTGAAGTGGCTTCTTCCTAAATTAATAAAATACAAAAACAGAATTCTGCAAATACATGATAAATGAAAAAAGAAACATTGCACAATATTAGTGTTAGTGTTTTCAATGTTTTTTTACCCACCACAGCAGAAGAGTTCAAAAAAACGTCATAAATAAGGGGAATTCCGAGCTACAATGACGTAAGAGACCCATTGCCATTTTGTCTGCCAGGGGGCGCTTTTGCTCTGCATGAGATATGTATATTTGTGTCGCCCTTATTTTGACATGTGGTTCACATGAGACTCAAATGCTTTCTTTGTTTGCGGAATCAAAGTGTGTCTAAAGCAATATCAAGTCAACAATCTGCCTACTGGCAGCTTACTTCATCAACATAGTGAAAATCATCATGTGATGTCCTAACAGCATAATTTAACTATCTTTATTTTTAGCATTTACATGACATTTGAACAAATAACAAAGCTAAAATAATTTATTTTCAATAATGGCAGCTTGGTATCCGCTCAATCATGTATGTATTGTTCTGGTTGTAATTTGAATTATCTTTAGATATAGCAATGTTGCAGATTTCAGTCATAATGATTGTTAAAATGATAGCAATTTTATCTTTATAATTGCAGATTTTGTATCTTCATAAACTGCGCAAGTGTTTTGTTCCTCCATCTTGCGCAGTTCCACTATTGTGATCCGGTGACTGTGGCCGCTGGCATATGATCTGCGTCGTTTTCACTCCAATTAAACCTTTGAACGAGTCTACTGTTCTGGGTTAGAATTGAGGATTTATGCTCATTTATTCCGCCTTTTCATTTTACTTGACGCTATTTCCGGAGTCCAGGCAGTGACCAACCAGCCATATTCCTTTTGAAGCGCAGTGGTTAGCGCTTGTGCGGCACAGTTCATGTCATGGGAACCTGTCGTGGGTTCAAATCCAGCTCCAGACTTCCTGTGCGGAGTTTGTATGTTCTCCCAGTGCTTGCGTGGGTTTCCTCCGGGCACTCCGGTTTCCTCCCACATTCCAAAAACATGCATTTCAGGTGAATTGGCCGGTCCAAATTGTCCCTAGGTGTGAATGAGCGAATGAGTTGTCTGTCCCTGTGTGCCCTGTGATTGGCTGGCAACCAGTTCAGGGTGTCCCCTGCCCACTGCCTGGAGATGGCTGGGATGGGCTCCAGCCCCCCGCGACCCTAATGAGGATAAGCGGTACGGCTAATGAGATGAGATGAGATGAGATGTTTTCATCATTTTCAAATGGTCACTTTTGGTAGAACTTTTGATTGGATGTTCCAATAGCTGTTGGTCCGATTATCAAGTATGAATTTAAAGTAAGAATTCAAAAGTAGTGATAGACAAAATGCATCTTAAGCACCCTAAATATTTTTGACTCTTAGAGACGGCACTCTTGGTTTAAAGATGCAGTAAAAATGTAATAAATTCCATTGCACTAGCACAAGGGTCACCGACAGTGATGGGTCATGGTGATCTTCTACGGAATTAGACTTCTGTCATGAGAAATCGTTGACTTGATCAGGATCTTCAAATGCGTGATCAACCCTTCCAAAATTATTTTTAAAATTATCCAATAATGTATATAAGATAATCACTCAGTGTAATTATACAAGGCAGCTGTTTTAGTGGTTGACTGAGCCTGTTTTAACCCTTCCTGTTATTGCAACCGGGTAGCTATTACATAGTACCAACAGTAATACCGTGATAAGTTCATATTTCAGAAAAACATACCAAACTAGTAGCCCTTCACGCTAATCAGTAACAAAAAGTAGCTTTCATCCTGGTTGAAAATAGATCACCAATGATGGGTCATTGTGATTTTCTAGGAAACCTCTTTAAATACATAATCAATTCTTCCAAAAAATATGAAAAAAATTGCCAATAATCTATAGATGTAAATCACACAGTGCCTTTAGACAAGGCAGATGTTTTAGTAGTTGAATGAGCCAATTCTCAAAATTCCAACAGGGTAATAACATAAAATGAACTTAGGAATAACATGATAAGCTACCCTTCATGCTAATCAGTAACAAAAAAAGTAACTCTCAGAATCAAAAAGGCCAGTAACCACTGCACTAGCCTTTAAAATAAAACTGACAGTACCATTTCAACGAGTAAGAAATACTCCAATAGCTTCACTAAGCTTCATTTTTCTTGGTTACCAGAAGTATCATCTTGAAATTGCTTATATGCTTCACTAGTGTGCTAACTAATTGACAAAAACACTCTAAAAGGGTGCTAGTATGATGCCTGTTTCCTGCACAGAACAGCAGGAGGAGCAGGAGGAGGGAGCCAGTGCAGGCTGTGGTGGGGAGGGCCCTTGGGGTGAGCACACCCCTAACGCCCGTGTCAGTATTTCAGAACAGAGGCCAGCATTTAGGCATTCTACATGAAAGTTGAAGGCACGCTGATGTGCCGAATTCCACTCCCAACTTCTGGACTATTGGAACATACAGATTTTTTGTTGTTGAAGTCCTCAACTCAGCAGGGGATACATTTCTTTTATAGCCGTTACCGGATACTTTAACACTCAGTTGTTGAATACGCAAAAGGACAATGCCTCGGTCTTTTTTAGTTAAAAAATACTTTGCTAAGCAAAAGCCAAACTACAGTGAATTGGAATGTCAGAATGGTGAGTGATGGAACTTTCTATTTTTGTGTTTGGGTTTAAAAAAGCTTCCTTACGTAATTGCACGTTGGTGAGAAAGTCCTCGTCTTCTAATGTAGATGCTGACTTCACTGTGTGAGTGTGTGTATCCTTTTTTTTCTTTATTATGTGGTTGAACTACCAAACCTGCAACTTCCTGATAAAGTTGTGGCCCGTTAGATGCACTTTCCCCCATGACGGTGGACAGAGCTCCATTCATGGTTCGAGTCCATGTGAATACGTGGGAGGAAACGGCCCATGAAACCTTCCAATGGCTGCGACTTTACGACCTAAAAAAAAGGGTGACCAGAAAAAAGATTGGAATTCAAGGATTTAATAATTTTGATCCGGACTTTTGTAAGGGTGCAGCGGCTAATCATACAATCGATAGCTTATCGATTCTTAAGTTGAACATCAACTATTTTTAATAATCAAATTATCGTCTGGATACCATTTGGATTGAGATTTCTCCAATGGGGACACAAAAAAAAAAATAATAAAATAAAATAAAATACACCTATAAAATGCAAACAAAACAATTTGTTTAATAGAACTCACCCGAAATTGGGTTGATTTGTTGGAAAAAAAATGTGGGTCCAATTGTAAATAAACACCCTTAAAACTATGCCCTGGATTGTTTTTTTCAGAAACCAACAAATAAAAATACTCCACCCCACAAACATTTTTTTTAATAGACTTCACCCCAAATAGCCAAACAAACAATCTGGGTAATGTTGTACAAAACAATCCGCAAGCTAGACCCACAGTTGTTCTTTTTTTTACCCCCCCCCCCCCCCCCCCCAAAAAAAAAAAAAGAAATCGGCACAAAAATGGTTGTTTTGCACAAGAGAACTTAGCAATTGTAGTTACCCCGAAATATTGCCAATGTTGAGTTTTTTGTCAAACACAACATTTTTTTGTCTAGAAAAATGCCAAAAATTGGGTCATTTGGTACAAAACTACCCAAAAAGTTGGATTCAATTGATCCAAGAAGAATATCGGTCCATTTATTGGCCTACTATTATTTTTGACTCAAGTGTTCTTAGAGTGCAGGTAGATGCTTTGAACCTGACATCTGTTTGGTCTATTTTTGTCTATTCCCTGTCATGGTATGTGCCAAACAAGTTTTTTCAATGATAATTTGAACTCATGTTATGTCAAGATCCGGCTCATCTCTTAGGAGAGGGATGCCGCTTTACACCGAAAAACAACAGCGACCAGATGATGAAGGTGCTGTATTTAAGTCAGATTAGCAGGTTTCTCCTGCATCTGGTAAGCATGGAAACCAGGATTATTGGTTTCAATTGGGGTAGCAAACCCCTACCCAAAAACAGCTTGTAGAGGGATGGGCGCTGCCAGGCTGTACTTGCCAAGACGCATCCCAGGAAGTGGTTCCCCGCCAACCTTGGGGGTTAAGGGATCTATGAACTGTTGCTTGAAGTTCATCCGATTAAACGCCGAAAATAATCGACTCCTTATTCTTCCCCAGATGCCTCGCTTGACAAATATCCTCTCGCTGAGCTTTCGTCCGCCGCCACCTGTTTGACAGCTAACCTGGTGTGGGACCTGAGCGTCCTACCCGCCCTCTACCTACCCACCTCCCAAACACAACCCTCCACCGTGCCGGTTCCCTTAGACCTCAGCTCGCCATCCAGCCTTAGTAGCAATGCTAGCAGCAGCGGCGAGGAGGATGAAGGCCGTACGTCTGATCCCCCTAGCCCGGAACCGCCGCACACGTATGCACCGCGCCAGCGGATGAAATGTACCGGCACAGTGGCCCACATCAGTCCCCCGCCAGAGGAGGAAAGGGGGCCCCCGGTTGTCGCCACCAGCAGGCCCGCTTTCCTCTGCAAGCACTGCCCCAAAGAGTACACTAGCCTGGGGGCTTTGAAGATGCACATCCGCTCACACACCCTGCCATGCGTGTGCACCACATGCGGGAAGGCATTCTCCAGGCCGTGGCTGCTGCGTGGTCACATCCGCACACACACAGGTGAGATCCAACTCCCTGACTTTTGCTTCTATCCTCTTTATACAAGCACCTCTACATAGGAGAATTTGAATACACACGTTTTATTACAAGAATCCTGCCCACTTTAAGAAGGAAAATCCATTTTACGAGGAGTCCCAGAGGCTACCACGGGGTCCGTACACCTTTTATATGGTCAAAGTCAAGCCCCTTTTAAGGACTTTCCAAGCTAATTTTCTTATTTCTCCAGTACCATTAAGAGAAAAGATCCGGTGTAAATCATGTATTTTGCAGAGCCACAAATATATATGCAAATTACAGATCTGATTTTGAATCTTGCATGTGCATTTATCAAGACATAATTTTTATCGAGAATATATTTGTTTTTGAGACCACTCTCTGCCCTTATAGGTGTTGAGTAAAAATAACATCAGTAAGTAGCTTCAAAATTCAGTTCCAGGAAGTTTTTCCCATTACATTTTACCACTGAGAAACACGATCTCCATTTTTGGCATAGCCCATAATAAATGTCCATGATTGATTCGTAATCCTTTCACTAATCACAGTTCATAGTGCTCTGTTAAGTGTAGCATGCACCTGTCCTCTTGGTTTCAAACTGTAGTGGGTGATGATGCTTCATAGGACAATGCCATACAAACTAATGCCAGCTGCGGTCAATCATGAGGGAAAAAGAGTTGCAATGGCAAATCAAAGCCAACAGAGAGCAACATGAGAGTCAATTTTAAGCAGACTTTTTGATAAACATGACAACAAGTTCAAGCATTTACAAGCCCTTCATTTAAAACTCAAGCACTTTTCAATACTTGAAAACACAACATTGAAATTGAAGCATTTCCAAGGATTTCAAGCACTCATATGAATCCTGCTGCCACTAGAGACTGCTTGTGACCACTCACTGCCATCAGCTCAGTCCAGTTTGCGCATGCGCCTCCTGCCATCAGGCACCTGATACTGCGCCCTTGGTTTTACCTGTGTTCTGCAGCAAGTTTATTTTGATCTTTCATCGCATTTTATAGCATCTCCTTTTTGGGACTTTTTGGGACCTTAGCCATGAGTTGCAGAGAGGGAAACGGAAAGGGGTCTGAGAAAGAAAGGAGAACGACGACAATAAAAACGAAGGAAGAAATAACGGAAAAACACGAGCGCGGTTTTTGTGTGAGGGACCTAGCCAAGGAGTACAAGCGGGAAGCAGCGAGTGTCAATCAAATAGCCGCGGAATAATTGACCCGAGTCTTAGCTTAGAGGGAGGTTATATTCCCGTAGCAAAAAAAATGCGAAAAGAAGGGTGAACCAGAGAAGCTGGTGTCTCCAAAGAAGATTAGAGAGGTATTGGCTGAGTGGGAGGAAATTGCTGCAGTCATCAAAAAAAACCTCTGAAAAAAACGCAGTTGGTCGTGCAACGGCTCTCTTTAATGGCACTTGCCTTACGCATTTCCCAAACAAAGGGAGGCAGAGACACATTTTCTCAGATAAGTTTTATTTCAAAAGAACTATTTTGTCGGTTAACGTTCATATAAAGTTAGGGTAACTTTAATTTCAAGTGTACAGTAATTGCTTATGTATAATCAAAAGTCATACCCCCTTCCTATTTTTGCACTTCGGCACCACACAAACACCTTCGTTACAGCACCTCCCTCATAATAAACTCGTATTTTATTTCGTTAACATCATCTTATTATCTTATCACTTTACTTTTTATGGTAATTTCCTTTTTAAATGTGTTTTTAATATCACGAAAATGTGTTTTATAACTATTTAGAGTTCGGGAACGGGCCACTTACTTTTTCATTAGTTAATATCAGGAAAATGTGTTTATTATGTTCGAGCTTAGAAGACGATCTTGGATCAAAGTAAGCTGGCATGTAGAGGCACCACTGTGTTGACTGCAAAAAAAGGCCAAAGTCTATGGTTGAAGTCATGAGTCAGCAGTGTCGGTCCTGTGTCGTTCGCGCTGTGACTTGAAGGTGCTGGATATCCTCACCGATGGTTGTGATGTGATCAACCGCTGTGCTCATTGATCACGCATTGTCTTTAACGCACTAACTACAATGCCGCCCTCAGTAATTGTCTTATCGTTTCTTTCAGGGAAGACGACACAATAGGGGACAAAAGGGTTTTATCAAGGTGTTATCAGTGAGCGCTTGTTAGCATACTAATCTCGTTAGGTCGTGATTTAATCATGCTAATTCACTCAGGCTTCACTGTTTCATGATCAACACAGTTTGTGGGGGTGAGGCGAGAAAATGAGATTTTTGTGAATTCCACAGCTACTTGGCTTTTACCAGTTTTTCTATTTTTTTTATCATTAACATTTAATTTCCCTTTTAAATTTTTAGCCCTGAGTACCATGTCTGATATTGTTACAAACAATATTTACTATGTTGTTATCAATGACAATAAAGACATTTTAACAAAAATTTTGAGGGCTGAGGAGCAACCTAATCAATTAATTGACAACTAATAAGTAATTAGTTATTTCATCTGCAAGTATACCATATTTTCTCTACTATAAGGCGCACCTCCAAAAAATAGTCTTTCGTCATGTATTTTCCATACATAGCGCACCGGATTATAAGGCCCTACATCAACAAAACAGTCAGATAGATCAGTCAAACCTTACGTGTCTGACACCTATAGGCACTGTGTCTGAAGTAAGTCACCAATCACTGAAATGCGTTATGCCACATATCATTGGAAAGCTTAAACGTTTTCAAGATATGTAGACCATTTAAAAATATAATCATCACAGAAACATCACAATTTGTCTGAAAGACAATACCCAAAAAATATAAAGCCGCGATAGCTCACCAAAGATGTCGTCTTGCAGCTATCAAATTCGATGATAATACGCAACCATTGTCCCCTTACATCCGCGAGTGTAGTAAATCCTAACGTACTTACGTACTCCAAAACACGCGATAATGCAGAAAAAAAAATCTGCCAAAAAGCATCTCTGCATCAATGGACGTTGCTTGTTGCTAGATGTCTATTTAGCACGATAATTCCCGTTTACAAATAAACAGACTAGTAAAATTATTTTCCGGACCATAGACGAACCTAAATTGTCATTCAAATCTTTTTCGGCCAATTTCAGGCTTTGTTTTACCCCGCTTTAACCTATACAAGCTTGTAAATTCTAAAAAGGACCCGCCTCCTTTACCTCCAAATAACTTAAACCGATAGTGACCTATTCAAATTATGATTGACACATTGGTTGGGAAATAGAATGCCGGTATATCTATCCCAGCATGCACTACTTCTTCTACGGGGGGAAAATCGAGTCGGCAGCTGCTTATAGTAGTTGCGAAACCTGTTGCAACTCAATATTGATCCATATATAAGGCGCACCGTATCATAAGGTGCATGGTCATATTTTGAAAAAATTGAAGGCTTTTAGGTGCGCCTTTTAGTGTGGAAAATATAGTATTTTTTTAAATACTTCTTGAATTAGTAATCTACCAAATAATTAGCTTCTCAGCAAAAAGTAGTCACCGTTTCATTATATTCTTGTATGATAAGATAATTTCTTTGACATTTTGATGACACAGCAATGAAGACATATAAGTTATAGTTTGGTATGCACCTATCAGGTTGGCTGTGTGTTTTTATTTACCATTTACTAAACGTTTCAGGTTTCAATATAACTTCAGCACACACAAGGTCGCCAGTAAATCCCGTCTTAAACCCCATCACAAAGAGCTGTCAAAATGATTTATGACTTACTAATGACAAAAACAATTGAACTCATTGACGTCAGCTCAGTTACATTTATCCCATTATAAGACACAGTATGGGACCAAAACAGTAACCAAATCATTAATCTATCTTTGCTGTCATGTAAAAAAAAAACATATCTTCGTACTTTGTGTTAGTTTATTATCTTAACGATGGGGCTATTTAAAGGGTCATTATTTCCTTAATATGTCAATGTGACTTATCATTGCTTAAATGTAAAAAAATATTCATTTTTAAAAGGAAAACAAAATCTAGAGATAAGTGTACTATACCACATGACAGTAATGTTATTTTCAACAACGGTGATTTGAACTAATAATGTTTCTTTAGGTTATTTAATTGAACAAATACTGTATTTTCCGGAGTATAAAGCTCACCTAAAAAAAGTCGAGAAATTAAGAAGTGTGTCTCATAGACCTGTGCACCTTATAAACTTTCAATACAGTAAAAAAAGATACGTAATGCATAAGAATACAATAAAATGCTTCTACATACAGTGACCATATATGATCAAGTTATTCAGTTGTGAAATCAGGTTTCCCAACGTTCATCTTCTATGAAGTACGTTTTTAAAATGTTCTGATGTTTCTTTAACGCAACCCTGTAGTTTTAATTTAATAAGATATATAGTCAGGTCGCCTTTAACATGAAATACAAAGATTACAGAGGAATATTTTGAGGGTGCGCCTTATAGTTCGCAAACTACCGTCAAATTAATCGAACATTAAAATAATCCTCTGTTGCAGTATCTTGTGTGTGTGTGCAATGACTTATAGGCTCCGAAACGGCGTAACCAATTTTTAAGAAACACACACTTCTACTTTAGGCCTCTGCAAGAGTCTTTAGCTAGATTTTGTGTCAAGGCACCACCAATAAATAAGACAAAATTGATAAACATCTGCCGTCGTGTGATCTTTCTTCTTGGGGTCGCGATTGCCCTCTGGGGACCCAATTGGGTACTACAGCTACTGACAACCGACCACTCCAAGCAGCCAAATCCAATCTTCGATAGGCCTGGCAACGCCAAGCCGTTTTCCTTGTTGAATCAAATCTAACTAATTTTTGTCTTCTCATTTGATCCTGATTCAGGCGAACGCCCGTTCTCCTGCCCCCACTGCAACCGAGCATTCGCCGATCGCTCCAACCTGCGCGCTCACCTGCAGACCCACGCCGAAGTCAAGAAGTACCAATGCGGCGTTTGCTCTCGCACCTTTAGCCGCATGTCCTTGCTGCAGAAACACAGCTCCTCAGGGTGCTGCTCCGCTGCCGTTTGAGATGAGGAGGGACGGTAGAGGACACCAAAAGCCCGGCAAACTGTCAAAAAAATGTCAAAATGGAAGGAATCAGTCCTCGTGGATCTCAACCTTTACATGCCTCTTCACCATCCCCTTACAGATGTTTTCCCTACTATTTTCAAGTCCCGAGGCAGGCCCGTCGGACCAAATCCAAACCGAGCCAACCTTTACGTTGATACCAGCCCATTCGTGAATCCCGAAGACCAAATATGCGCCGAAAAAGATTGTAAGAGGCAATTTTTCCTGTCTCTGTTCTGGTGCCGAAAAACTCAGGAACGCTAACCCGTATTGCTAACCCGATCACAGCTGCAGAGAGGTGGGGTAGCGTGGGTGGTAAAACAAACCCTCTCAACGCGCCTCCATACATTATACACAAAAGCTACCGCGCACGCACAGCTGTCCCTGGTACGGCGGCGCGGATAGACGAGGTGCTAACAGGTGCGCCGGAGGCGACTTTAGCCGGAGGGTAGCAGGTGACGTCCGCCGCCCTCGCTTTAAAGACGTGGCCACAAAGGGACTTTTGTCTTTGGAGGGTCATCTAAAAGGTATTCCCAAATTCCCAAAGGTGAGGAAATGGTACATGGCTTCCATCAATATATTCCAATTATTTTCCAAGATAATTCATTTCGAAGACAATTTGTCTTGTATTTGTCATCTGAGCTGTGACATCATCAGAGTAACACCAGCACGCTTGCTGGCCATTCGCATACTAGAGACAGGCGGCTCACTCGCAACATGTCTCACTGCAAATATACATAAAATGAGCTTGGATGTATTGTTTGTATCCTGCTGAACCGTATTCATTCAATTCTTGTCTGTTGGGTGTTGTCCCGAGCAGTTTATGGAAACTCGATCCGTGCACTTCACTAAGAACAGAATTTTGTGTTAAAGTAAATCGCAAACACACTAAAAACTAAAGAATGCAGTACAATAGGGAATAAATAATACATCAAAACAAGGTTTACGTGATGTTTGCAGTGCAACAGCTATATTTTACAACGGTAAATATTTTCACACCGTCAGCCTTTAGTATGGCCTATTCCCAATGGTGTGTTCCCGACTGACAAGTGAATTGCCCTTCATAGGGAACAATTGCAAAATTAAAATAAATCAAACAATAAATCAGCAAAAGGGTCTTGAAAACAAGCTATCAATCTTTGTTGTGAAAACAATCACTCCTTCTCTCCTCCTGATTGTCGAGTTCACCGTTGTCACTCTCCCAGGCACTATAACTGTTTTTTCCCTAGACATATCTGTCGGGACGTTCCTTTTTAATAATTAGGCATAAAATCAGAATCAGAAAAACACTGTTCACTACAATCACTCTGTTTTGGAGCTTGCCTCTCATGTTGTGTTCGCCATTTTGAAAGTGTTGTGTTCCTTTAATGACATCACAGCTCTACAGGAAACAAGCCAGATGGGTGAACTTTGAGACAACATTTCTCAAGTCCCCTGGCGTGTGGAATATCTAGCAACCTATTTGCATAATCATGAGGTGACAATACAACGTGTATTGCCTATGTGCCTAATTGAAATAAAATTTTATTCGGGAATACCTTTAAGCCTATGTTTTCACTACCGATGAGTTCCGACGTTAGGACCGTCACAAGCCCTGCACTCAGCGTTACCACAGTGTTAATAATATCAGTCGAAAGCCATGTGTGTTCCTAGAAATGTCGTTTTTCTTTTTGTTTTTGGGTCTTATTTACCTCATTACCGATCGTCGCTTCAATTGCAGTATTCGAAACACTGATAACCAAATTGTTTCAATCGAAAAAAAAGGCTGGGACCAAACTTTTTTTTTTAAGTTTACACCGTTGTTGTCAAATGTGATGAGAATCCTGTAAACGGACAGTACACAGATAAATTGTAAACATGTATGGCAATTTTATAGTGCAATGTGTTACTTGGATTTTGTACCTTGCTTTGTGTGTTCAGTATTTTTTGTGTATGCCCCAAAAAAAGTAATTTTGATTTCCATTTCAATAAAGTAATTTATGTTTATTAAAAAAGCGGCTTCTGGGTTAAGGCGCTGCACCTGCCGTGATGCTGTAAATGAAAACAGTTGATGCTTTACGGTTAAACCGGTCTAAGATAATCATTAACTGGTGATATTGGAAGTGCCGAGTGAGCCGAGCATTGTGCAGATGCAATTTTGCGGATGTGCAGGTGAACGATGGATAGGGGGGATGAATGCACCTGTTGTCAGTTTCCACCTGCCTTTTACTTGCTTTCGTTAATTTGCAAACAAAGCGTTCTAAATTCAAAGGACACATTATCAGGAGAAGTGACAATCAGAAGAATTTTAGATTAGTTAGGGAAATTTTAATGTGGCAGGTGCTTGTAGTTAGGACTTTTGAGAAAATCAATTACAGTAAATTCATCTTAAACACTGCGGCTTATGATTCAATGTGGCTTATTCATTATTTTTTTTATTTTTTTACGAGGTGGATGGTTGCGTGAGTTTCGGCGGCAACCTTTTTTACGAAGTAGCGGTAGAATTAATACTTGGTCTCCTCTCTTTCATTTTGTCATGTGCGCAAGGGATGGGAGAGCTTAAGATCTGTCGCATGGCTTGGCATATGTACAGGCTGTTGTGAGTGTAAAACCTTGTGAATTTTAGTCGGTACAGTACATTAAGTTTTGTTTTAAAAATGTGTTTGTCGCACTCCTGCTTTATGTTTATGTCATTTTAATTAATATTGACTGCTGCGCTAGTTGATTAAAATAGATAGCTGTGGGCGCAGTCCGCAAACGAGTGTCTTAATCATGACACAATATCTCTGTACCAGATATTTACCTGCGGACTTTAAAAAATGTAAGAAATGGACATGAATCTCTAAATTTTTATTTGGCTTAAAATTCGGTGCAGCTTGTACTAAAACAAAGACCTGTTTCTTCCTTATATTTGTGTGTGCGGCTTTCAATCAGGTGCGCACTGTAGTCCAGAATTTACAGTAACCTATTCTGAAGGATGAACAAGTATAAATAGCCAATATTGGGACAATCCATCAGGTGGTGGGGTGGATGATACAGGGATTCTCGTGTCTGTTTTTGGCTTTTTATGATAGAAATAGATAAAACCAGGAAAATAAATAATTAAAATACCGAATGCATTTTGAAACGGAAAGTCAATTTAAAACGTTTTCGAATCAAAATACACTGTCCAAACCCTAACTAGTCCAAATATGTTATTGCTCCAATTTTTCTTGTATAACAGGAGATAAGAAGCAATACCCACCTGTTTTTAGACATCTCAGAGGGGCACCATTGTGCCACCTTCTGTAAAATAAAATTAAGATTAATTCCTGTAGCTCAGGTATTAGCCAATCACGGCTCATCTTCTTTCAGATTTAAACACATTAATGGTTGTTACCAGAGGAACAGTGAGGCAATTTTTAACATACAGCAAGTGACAAATTGGTTGCTTTACGATATTGATCCCGCCAAAAAAGATGGATATGTGTCTAATTAATATTTCACAAATGCAATCTTCATCAGAGTACCACAAGAATATACAGTACATTTTATCATTATTATTATTTTTCAATATTAGTAATTTTGTTGGTTAATTTCACTTTGGGGGAAAATTCTAGAATTTTGAGCATTTTAAGAAAAAAAACTGAGTAAAACAGTGCTATAAAAAATCCCAACGTAATCTGATTTCAAAAATATCTATTTTAAGTAATTCGATAAAAAACAGAAAAACATGTACCTTACTTTCAAAGCTATAAAGCACACCCAAAAAAGTGCACCTTATGATCCAGTGCGCCTGAAAGAGCGGAAAAATGATCAATAAGATCGGGAATGTATAATTTAAATGTAATACTTCATACTAATTACATTGATCATTTTTGAATGTTTCAAGTTGATTTAGTTGTAAAACCATATTTCCTTATTTTTATGTTCTTTTATGGCAAGATTTTTTTCATTCAACCTTGCTGTAGTTTTATTTTTATATACCTTATAGTCCGGTGCACCTTATCTATGAAACAAATCCCTCAGTACTTTGAATATTTTAAGGTGCCCCGTATAATCAGGTGTGTTAATAATCCGGACAATACAGTATATCTTAGTTTGTATTTTGAATGTTGTGTAAAAAGATGAAAAATGTACAATTGTACACAACTACAAATACTAACCGGTATGATACAATTACCACTCTTGCCGTTGTCAATCAAAGCATTTTTACCCGTAAAACTCTTGTGTGGGATCTTTTACAGTTGTGCATGAGAACAAAATGTGCCAAGTAACTTCGCTTTGCTCTCTTGAAAGAGAAGCTCAAGAAATACTAGCATATGTTTTCCATCACTCCCAGAACGTAGCGTGAATTTGGACGCGCACCAAAGGTCCGTGAATTGATCTGACTTCAAGAACTGTGTCATGGTTGCAGCATGTGTCTTTTGTTCGCCTCCTCTTTTGTCATCGGGGAGAGTAGAACCAGTCGTCCGCCTAGACGGTGACTCAGTTGTGTTCTCACCTTGCCGAGGCTCCCCTCGCCTGAGTAATCTGAGGGCAGGGGCCCGACTGCGTGGGCCCAAGCCCAGCCGAGCCAGGGTGAGGTAAACTGTTCCACCGCAGTCTCTTACTTCCCCCTGACTAAGGGATATAAGCATTGTATAACTCGACCGC
Organism: Urocampus carinirostris; assembly: GCF_059441175.1. NCBI lineage: Eukaryota > Metazoa > Chordata > Actinopteri > Syngnathiformes > Syngnathidae > Urocampus > Urocampus carinirostris. Next base: position 26,226,057 of record NC_142354.1, on the reverse strand, counting down.
CTAAATGTGAAGAACAGCGATTGTTTTAACATCTGCAACGGGTCAAGTCGGATTTCGAAGTCAACCATCGCGGTCCCCCTTCGGCCATGATGATCTTGTGTCTCAAGCGAGCTGAGCCTATTTAACTGTCAGCTGTTGCCAGTTAGTTCAGGACTATTTTCAAAGTGTCAGCTGGCAACGTGTCCTGAGGTCAGGATCTTCACTTGTTGTCTGCCTTTTTTTTCTTTGGTTCCCTCTACTTTGTTTTTTGGGTGCAGTGAATCTAAACTTGTAGGAGGGAACACCGCTTATAACTCATGATGCAATCTTTTATTTTTAATTTCAAACCCCGCTATTACTCTCCGTCCCTTTTTCCCGCAATGTCTGCTGCTTACTTAGCCAACGTAAACCCTTAAAACTTTGCTGCATCACATCTAGTATTGCCTTTTGTAGAATAAGGAAAACAACACGGTCGCCGTCTTGTTCCTTGAGGAGAGCCGAGGCCCAAAATGTGAAATCCGAGAGCGCTTTCCTGCTGTTGAGCTCTACAGTGCCAGAGCACTCACTGTAATTTACCAAAAGTGGTTGCTATTTATGCCATAAACCATGTGTTTAACATTCCTGAACCCCGTCATGTTTGTATATTCCTCGCACCCTCTCTCCCAGTCACTCTCTGCCTGATTCTTCAGCCGTATTTTCTATTTATGTGTTCGTGTCCCTCTTCGCAAAAGGGATCATCGCTCCCCCCACCGAGACGCCTCCCGACAGGAAGTCAGAGTTTACGTTGGCCCACTTTCCCCCTAAAAAGCAAAAAGGGATCAAGTGCCGTTTCTCCCCCAACCTTGCATCAGCTGTCCGTTCAAACGTCCAAGGATTCGGGGTGGAGTTTGGTGTTTGCAAACTCGATCGCGGCCTTGGTTGGAGCAGCAGTTGCCACTCGGGAAGAAAAGGATGTAGCTGTCAGCGTTTCATAAACAAGACTTTCTCTCTGTATTCAGGACACACAAGATTTAGAGAGAGCTCTCTTTGGAAAAACCCTCGGGTCACAGTGGCTGGCTCACATGGAATGGACTGTGATAGCCGTACCATCAGTCTTGTCACACTTGTGACCATCACCTGAGTGTCTCTGCTCATTTTAGTGCCGTGCTAAACTCATAGACAGGAGGTTGATTGTTTGCTATTGTGAATCACAAAAAAGTGAGACTGCTTTGCCGTTTTGAACAGGAATTAGGAGACAGGAAACGCAATATCTAGGTCCTGATGAGCCATGTAACTGCAAAATACATAGACTTCAAAATGCAAATAAACCGTTTTCCCCCAATTATATGAACTAATTAACTTAAATCAAAGAGTGATTGGGTTAATCTTCTGCCGATACATTATTTGCAAAGAAAATTGGTCTGACCTAATTCTCTGTGTGGTGCCCATCATACTTAGCCACTTGCAATGTATTCTGAAATTTTGTTCTACGCTGGCAATGTAACACGGATTTCTACTTTTTTTTTTTAAATCCTCGTTAGAGTTAAAAATAATGTCAAAATCCATATACCAAGATCCTCATCTGTTGGGTTGAAGGGGCAGTTAATTTAGCAGGGAAGCATAAACCTCCTTGTCCCCAACCACTTCACTTAGCTCATCTAGCAGTAACCTGAAGCTTTCCCAGGCAAGCCAAGAGACATAGTCTCTCCAAGGTGTCCTGGGTCATCCTCGTGGTCCCCTGCTTAGAACACCTTAGAAGGAAGCATCGTGGAGGTTTCTGAACCAGATGCCTGAGCCACCTTAACTGGGTCCTATCAACTGTACTCCTCTCAACTGCAATCTCTCAGGATGACAGATAGAAATCCTTCTGAGAAAATAAATTTAAATTGCATGTGTTCATAATAAAAGACAGACATAAAGCTTAACTGATTTTGGGACAAAAATACTAGGTTAACATTTCTGTTAAATAACTTATAAAGACCATTGAGCAAAGAAGATGAGAGACGAATATTCCTTAATAGTGTAGACAACAACAAAATTTTCGTTTTAAAAAAAGAAACAATGCTAGTTTATGAAGCGCTCTACACCACAAGGTATACCAACACATTTGAGCAAAAATATATTGTTTCAGTTCTCGAGGACCACAATGAATGTGTTGAGGTTTTAAGTCTGGCCGACCAGGATTTCAATTGAGCTGCTTCATAAAAGCTTGGTATAAAACTGGATGTAAATAAAGTTAACAGTAATCAAGAAGATATAGTGGTTTACATTATAGTTTCTTATAAAAATGGGAAGAAATGCTTTATATTATCTAACACAAGTATGCGTAGAACCATCGTGTAGATTGACAAAATGCGGAATAAATGGCAGAATAGGTTCGGGTGTTGTAAAGCTCCTAATCGTAAAGGTGCCCTGAGCACAACATAGGAAGAGACGTCAACATGTGTCAGGGAAATTATATGTTGTGTTTTTAATGTAATGTCGGCGTGTATGACACCAACCTATGTTCCAAAACAGAAAATATTTGCGTGATGAGTGACATGAGTATACTTTTATTATTGATACAAAGTTATAAGCGAGGTTTCCCGTGCATCACGTTTTATATCTAGATTTTCCCCAAATTTCAGAAACCTCTCAATCGGAGTACTGCATGTAATGGTTTACTGTGGTAGAGGCAACTATGAGAAGGATAGGAAACAAGCACTGTTAAACAAAGTTAGGTTGGTGTTTTTCTTTTCTCCGTCGCTATTATCTGACGTGAGCTTCACTCCCAGATCGCACCTTATGCATCATGCTAGTGAACATACTTTGAGAATAGCACCTTGCACAATAATTATTCATTGCTTATGATTGATGGGATGCAAACAATAAAGACCAAACAGATCATTTCTTTTCCAGGAATACCTCCCCAGAGGTGGCGATCTTAAAAATGTTTTCAAGTTCCAAGTACCAATTTATAAAATAAGGACAACATCATTAATGCATTATTATCGGCAACAACAAGTTGCAGACAGGACCAAGACAGAACGACTGCTTTTAGTTAAGTGAGCCAAAAGCGACAGATAACACCACAAGGATGTTTAATGATGGATTTGATCAGGCCATGAGGTTGCCGCAAGGCTGCAATGGAGACGTGGTCGGGTGGGTTAAGAGTAAGGGGGGTAGGGGTGCATATTAAAGAGTAATGAATCACACACTCAGTCACAGGGTCGCCGGCTATGAATGTGCTCTCTGTTAGTTTTCCTGGAGCCTGGAGTTTACTAACTGATGACGCAGGCCCTACTTGATCAGAGACATGTGTTGCTGCAGAATCGTTGCCAGCAAGAAGTGGAGCGTTGGAAAAGGAGTGGGTGGGGAAGGGGGAGAAATGCATGGCGTCTGGACTCTGCTTTTCCTGTGTCCTTCGGGACGTTGCCTCACATTGCTTTTGATGGGGAAGAAGAGAACTGACAAGGGGGAAGAAAATAAACTCTGCCATTACTTCGCCGGGACAGGAAGCAAGACAAGTGTCAGAATGTCTTGACCGAGCTTTTCTTCACTGACAAAACTCCCCAATTCTTGAGCAGTATGTCAGCAAAAGAGTTGGGCAAGCGAACACGAAAATCTTGCCAAGAAATTTCTTCATCACAGCACATGATATGCGAATATTAGGCCAACAAGTCAGTGACCGAAACACTGCGGAATCAATAGTAGCATGGTCACGGAAACAACGTTTGAACCTCTTACATTTCAGGAAATCTCATTTACGTCACATCGGAATGCACCTGAAAATATTTTCCCAGACAAGGTGCAAGAGGACGTTGATCTGTGGCCACAGGCGTAACATGAGTACTACGAAAGAGGTGCCGCTCATTTCTGCGCACCTGCCACGACATGTCTGCGCATAACAGCATGTAAACATCATCCGGGGGTACGTGGAGGAAGACATTGTCTTCTCTCTTGTCTGGTCCTGCCAGTGTGTCCACAATTTAGGGCTGAGAGGAAGAGGGTTGTTTATCACGTGTCAAGCATTTAGGATTTTTTTCAACACCAAGTGGCCAAAATTGCTTGAAGGCGCTGTAACGGTGGCGCTGGTGGAGGCTCAAGTGTGGTGTCCCTTCCTTTTGTTTTTTCTAAATGTAAATTATTCTCACAGTGTTTGGATTCCATGAGACTCATGCCGTAATATGAAGCATGAACCATGTAATTGCTAATAGAAAAAGCTGAAAACAATAATCAAATTGGCAAATATATTTGGCAATAAAATAATTTGATTGAATTACCATCTGATTTAATCTGGTCTGGTAATGAATAAAACAGTGTTTCACTAAGTGGCATGGACAGAAAATAAAAATCTGCCGGAGAATGTGTGCTTTCTTCAATTATGATTGTTGAGTTTCAATGACGTAGTCATCACAGTTTCAAGGGGGTTTTGAGTACTAGTTCCCATCAAATGTTGGGGTAAAAAAGTTTAATGTTATCAAATTAGCAGGCCATATGATCCCTAGTACTCAACTGTAAGAATTGCATGACAGGCTAAGCAAACACAACCAAGGACTGACCATGTGAAAGAAGAACACTTTTAGCATGTTAGCATTAGCATATTGAATCTACTAATAGCTAGGATACACGCAACTAATGTTACAAGACGCCGCAACACTGTCACTATGTTAGGCTAATGCTAAACTGTACAACAAGGGTGCTCATTATGTCGATTGAGATCTACCCGTGGATCACTGAGGTAATACTAGTAGATCGCGGCAAAGTATTTAGTGCATTGAATTTGTTAAGACATGCTGCAATCTTGCAGTCAAATGCAGCACTTTAGGGTAGACATCAATGTGGCTTAGCACCAGTAGCAAATTGGAGAACTCCAAGTTTTATCGATGTAAAATGTAATTTATTACAGTTGTTTGTTTTTAAGTTTTTCTTATAATGTAATAAGTATTCGAATATAAGGAGTTCAAATGGAATGGAATATTTGCATTAACATTAATATATCGTAAAAGGTATGATTTTGGAGTTTATCAATATGCCTTACAACATGGCTGGGTTGGGCTCAATCACCCCCGCGACCCTACTGAGGATAAGCAGTGCAGATAATGGCTGGATGGATGTAACAAGTTTCCTAGTTTGAGTACAGGGTATTTATTTTTTTCAGATTACTCAAACTGCCCTAAATCAGTACTGTACAGTGATTCTTATTCCTTGGAAGATCATCAATGGACAAAAACGTTGGCATTTAAAAAACACTGACTTGAATTGAGTCATGGTGTTTACTATTCTATTAAATATTGGTATTTTGATTAGCTCTATTTAATTCATTCAAGACACTTTTTTGAATGTCATTTTTTGTGGTAGGTAGACTTGGTCATTTTGTAAGTAGCTCGCATGGTGAAAAAGTATGAGCAGCTTAAGAAATTAAAAACATAAGGAGTAATTTTGGGAGGCCGTATTCATTGAAAACGGGTGTGTGTTTTTCACAATGTTTTTATGGATTAATTATCGTTGTGGGGTAGCAGTCACTAATTCATTAGAACTTGGCTTTCGAAAGCACAAAAATTCAGAGCCAACTGTGATTAAAAAAAAACCTAGATCTGAACCATTGTTGAGCCTTGAGCAACACATTAAGTCTAAACATGTCTTAGGAGTGTAACATCACTAAACTGCTCTATTATTTTTTTATTTTAATGCAACAAGACAACTAAGAAAAAGTGACTATCCACTTAGAGGTTGGTTGGTTGAATCCCTTAACCACACAGTTCGAAGGGGCACCACTTCCTATGGTGTGTCTTGGGCAAGTACAATCTGGTGGCACCCATCCCTCTCTAGGCCAACATATGTTTCCACCCGGTTCAAGTAATATATATGACGGCATTTTTGTTACTGGAGATATTGTCCGGCACACATGCACAGATTATCACAAGTCAGCGTACTTTGTGGAGCATTGGTGTTCTGTGTGGGAGGCCCCGAGTTGCAGCTGGTTATGACGGAAAACACCCGGTTCTCCCACAGAAAAAAACACAGGGCTGTCCCTTTAGTTGTGACACACGGCTGCCATCAGCGCCACTCCCTCAAACCATCACCCCAACCTCTGACAGTTCCCCCCCAAACAAACTCATGAAAGCTCGAATGAAGTCAGCGGCCATGTGTTCATCGGTTTTCCAACTTTCAAACATCTCGCTCTAAACAATAGCCGCATACATACACATGAGAGTAAGCAAGTGTTGGCACCGGCCTGAATTCTCCCAGAGCCGCACATGTTGAAGCCATTATCCTGTTGCTTGTTAAGTCATTGCTCTATAGCTTGTTATTTTCTCAACCAAGAGAAAGCACTTTGTCCACAAAGGAGTGCTGAGAGATTTGCCACCCGATTCTGCCTTAGGAAATGGGAAGTTACACCGAATGTGGAGAATGTGTTGATGCCAGAAACTTTAGGGAGAAGGAGTAAAAAATGAATCCTTCGATTGGCACAAGGAAAATGTCGCTCCTTTGCCAAGACGTCTGCTGGGAGGGTTAATTCTCCGCGTTTGTTCCTGATGACACTGCAGAAAATTTCTGTGCTCCAAAGGGACGTAGGGGATTTGACATAGTCCAGGAGCTTTGACATATTCATGGTGGATCTCAGACATCTGGTTTCCATTTCCCCCCTTTCCCAAGACAGTGATTGCAGGCAGCAAAGCCTTTCAATGAAATTGTCTATCTCACTTCCTGTGTGATGATTTTAGCATAAGTTTGTACACTGCAAAATGTAACGAATCCCCGAACCAGGTATTAACCATAACACTTTCCTCTTTCAGTGTTTTACGTTTTAAAGGGGTGGGGGTGTGCTTGGTGCCCATCCTCCAACCTTGACAACAACTTCAGAGTTTATTAGCAGCCGCTTTCACAACATCCTCCACACGAGGGGAACCTGCGAGTAGCCACACTCTCGCCACCCTGCTAATGGGTGACACATGCCCCTTAGCTGCACCGCTCGCACCTAAGATCAAAGAGGCGGAATAAATGGGAAGTGATTCGGAGATTGTCTTTCACCCCCTCTAGTCCCTGACACCCACGCGACATGTCTGAGTGCGGCCAAATGGCCGACGGGCAGACACCTGTCCTCACTGCATTCGACAGCGGTGGGAAATTTTTTTTCGTTGGCGGGGCCCTCATCATTACAGGCAATGCCTACTCCAGCTGCGGACGCTATGAGATCAGATAGTCCAAATATGTTGCATGACACTGTGAGAGCCAAGAGTGTGAAAACCTGACTGAGTCAGTTCCTTTGCTCTGACCTTGTGGGTGGACACCATAAAAAGAGGACATAGAATTTATGGAAACCTAACAGCATTCGCTGGCCGGATCAAGTTTGTGTCTCTCACCCTCATTAAACGTGTTGGAGCTTCACATCGGCCCTTTGCACATTGGGAAAAGAGGGGACAGTCAACAGGAGGGGGGCGAACCGGGGCAAAGGCAGGAAATCCCAGTGCAACACGAACTATTTTTCTCGGGCGTTCCACCAGAACAGCTCTTTGTGCCATTGCCCACCCCCTTTCTATCAGGCCTCTGTCTCTGATAACCATCCACTGCTGTTCTACAAGGCAACCGAACTGCTGCCGCCTTGTTGCAAACCTCTGTCACACACATATGCAGTCAGTTCACTTGTGGGCCATTACTCAGCAATGCTGGGGTTTGTGGATTGGCGATCAAACGTTTGGGGTTCCCCTAAATCTCAATACAATGTCTCTATGTGGTCAGACCATAGACAGAAAGGCACCTTTGTGCAAATGGACCCCCCCAAACTGCAAAAACACTCAAATGGAAACAAGAAAAGTGGTAGTACTCTAAAAATATTCATCTTTTTTTATCTTGTTGCACAAAACAATGTCTTGCATCTGCTTCACTGACTCATTCGACAAACATTCCGCCGCGTTTATCCGAAAATCTCCTCTGTATCACTTGATAACTGAGGATCCACATGCTCTTCATGTGATTCCAATGAAGAGCTGAATTTTGTACGCCTCGCTCCTTTCACTGTGACAGACATTCCTTTTCATTAAAACGAGACTGCTCGAGGAATGACTAAAACATTTAGGTGAATGGAAACCCGCCAAGGACCAGGAGGGGCAAATATCAACAGATATGACTCTGAAAATGTGTGCTCCTTAATTTCTACGGTAACCAAGAGTAGAGCCTATGTTTGGCCTCAATCTGATTGTTTCATTGGTGAAATCTCAAGGAAATGTCTTACAAATAGCAGGAATTAATCTGAAGTAGAAAGTTACTCTAAAATTGAAGGACAGCCCAATCACAATGCATTACATTGCAAAGATTCTTCTGGGTATTTTGGGTGATCATACATCCTATTTTGCCCTGGAGACTCCTTGTCAACAACAATAAAAGGGAATTCACCTTGTAAATCCCATCATATGTACATCCAATTTTTCACTTTGCATTTTAATTCACACCTGCATCTGGAAACTAGACCATGTGTCAAACTCATGGCCTGGGGAGGCAAAAGTGGCACGCTGCATCATTTTATGTGGTCCTTGAGAACTTAAAATGGCTGAGTGTCTGAGCTTGCTCTGTCCACTCCACGCATCGGCCCGGTATTGCAGTACCTCCGGGAACGGTGCATTCGCAATGATCGCAGCAAGGCTTTAGGGATAGGACCTTAGCTTGGCCTTTTGGCTGAGAGTAAGTGTCCCGGCTCCTAGGCTTTGTAGCGTATTATGAACTGACCGATAACGGATAATGGATAATGAATAACGAAGATAGAACAATAACCCTTAAACCCCCCCCCCAAGAAATTGTTTGACCAAAAACTTCAACTCCAACAATGCCGGTCAACTAGTATAAACTCAAAATGACTGCTCATTTCCATATCAATGGCAATGAGTGGAATTTAGAAATAAAATGTTCCTAAAACATGCAAGAATATTTTGTTATATTTAGTTTAAAACATATTAAATATGTGTGGCATCATTTTCAATGCAACTGTAATGTTGGAGACAAAATAATTAACATATTCTGAGTTACTTTACGTTAGGGAGTAGTTACATTTCGTGTACATACCAATTACATTTAGAAGTTAGATCGGGCCCTTTGAGGGCAGCCATCAAGCTGATTTCGCCCTTGTGAAAATAAGTTGGATACCTCTGCTTTTCCATCTAGGGGAAATATAGTCATACTAGCCAGCAGAGTTGCCACTTGATGGTCAAAGAAAACCATGTCAATCTCTTTTTGTTTTTTTGGGGGGGTTTTAATTGTTCCATTTCTGACTGGCATGAAGTAAACATCAAGATTTAAAATAGATTACAATAGAATAGTGTGGAGTTATCAACACAGCTGGCCATTAGCGAACGTGTCGCTCGAATGACCATTCCCTTTTTGTCTTCACTTATTAAAATCTAAAGGCATGTACACATGATTTGCAGCACCCAGATTGAGGAAAAAATAATAACAAAGATACCGTCTGGCTATGAGTTGTGAACTAATAATGCTGATTTTGATACTTTAACTACAGTATCTTTTTTCAAGAGATATTTGTGAAGCATGTTTACATTGCAAATGGCTCCTTCCATCACTGGGATCAGGCACCTTGCAACAGCTGGCTTGAATTATCCGCTGGCTGGGGGGGAGTTGGCGAGGGGAGGTGTGGAGACTCCTGGCGCCAGGATCGGGCCAGCAGGTCAGGGAGGATGACGATTACCAAAATACTAGCAGGCAACATTCGGCCCCGCGAAGAGGGGGTGTTCCTGGCTAGCGCGGCTCTCGGCTACAGGATGGGCCGGCGGGCAAGCGAGTGGCCGAGCGCCGGGGGCTTTTGTGACTGTGAGAGGGACGCTCCTACTTCCACTTCCTATGCGATAGCCCCTTCCTGTCATTGAGAAACGACTATTTCAATCGCTCTTTGTTCAAATCAGTAACGTTCTCTATGATATACAAGCAGGCGAGGTCCTATTTGAAGCTGGCATGGACTTTTTGAAACACATTGTCACATGGGAATTACTTTATGCATTCAAATCATCAAAACAGCTTTTATTGTGGTTTGTTCACTCATAAAAGACTTCTGGACCACATGTGAATGTGCAAGGCTCAGTAAAACCTCAGAATATTTTAGGCTAGCAGCAGAAGGTGCAGTTTGCCGACACGGAACATTTATGGTGGGATGAGCAGTCTCCAACTTAGTACGCGGAAGGCGGAGTCATTGGGGAAGTTGACAAACAATGTACTAAAGAACAGAAAAATACAAAGCAGGATCACCCAAGGAGAAGCCAGCAATCCAAATTCAAGAGTAAACCGCATGAAAACAAATAAGCAATTGCAGTGCAATGTTCAGATGAGGCCACATGTGTTCAAATATGGCCCGCAAGACAATGGTAAAAGAAGCTCAAGAGAATAATTTTTTGCATCGCGTGAAACAATGGCTTGTAGTTTTAACTATGTCCACTGGGTTTGACCAAAGTCAGTCGCAACTCGCAAAGCACATTTTGTAGCTGTATTTACTCTACCATTTATCAACAAGAGAACATTGAGGAAACCCAACCAATGTTATTTCACCCAAATAAAAGTCACAGACGCGCTCCTGTGGCAAAATGAAAAATACAAAATTTTAAAAATACGCCCTTGGTGTCTTTTCAGAAGTTCACAGCTCCTTTTTATAATATATATGAAATCTAACAGCAAAGTTCCCATTTTCAGGTAGTGATTTTCATAAAAATAACGAGTTTTAAATCATAAAATCAATCCTTTAAATTGGTGTTTGTATGCTATTTTTGTCAGTTTCCAGTCTGCGTGAGCTTCCCCAAGTTAAATAAACTACTAGAAATTAATTCAATTCTTATTTTAATTTTTTTGACAGATGTGTAATTGATGAACTAAAATACATTTAATATTGGTGAAGTAAAAAAAATATTGAGGAAAAAAAACCAACAATAATCATTTTGTCATTTTACAGCCTTAAGTCATAATTTAATTGTGAGCCTCCAAAAAGACATCCAGCCCTTTAGCTAAGGCACACTATTTATGCCATTAATTTACTCGTTTGCTCCCCATGAGCATCATTTTTTTCTATCAAGTGGCCCCTGAGTTAAAATGAGTTTGACACCCCGGGATTAGGCCTGCCGTTCTTACAGGTCGATGACTTTCACATGCTGCAAAACCTATAGAAACACACCTAAAATTGAAGTTTTTTACTTCACTCTCATGACTTGTTTAAGGCCACTAGCTAGATTTTTGAGTAACTATAACAAAACTTCCCACCATTCAAGCTTTTTTACTGTGTATGTTTCCCACAGTCATATCAGTGTTCAGGACCAGAACACTTGTGCCCAAAACAGCTTTGGTAACAACTACGACACATTTAATAACCCACATTTTGTGTTTTCATTGGTGTTGTTATCTGCAATAATATAGAGCAGTGTATTTGAGTAGGAACTTCTCAGTCGGTTGCTTTCAAATTTTGCTGCAGGCCCTTTAAGAATTTCTCTGTTGCTCAACTCCACCCATGACTCCACCTTCAGAATGCACACTGACCACAAAATATGACTGTGGGACATTTTTTTCCTGATTTATGTGTCAATGGGAAGGAAGACACTCGCGCCCCCTGCTAAACCAATGATGTACTACCACGGCCTGATGGTTCTCATTAGGTTTTTGGTGGACCTAAAAGAGACTGTGAAAAAAGTGAGTATGTTGCCCTCTTGTGGTTAGTATGCCATTACCCCTATCGACTAAGCACGAGAAAACCCAAGTTCACGATTTGAAGCTAAGTAAGACCCTTTTCTGTCAGGTTAAGTGGCCAGTCCAAATTTGAATGAACGAGCAAGTTGGCAGTCTCTGTGTGCCCTGTGACTGGCTGGCAACCAGTTCAGTCTGTCACCAGCCCACTGCCCGATAATGGCTAGGATGGGATTCAGCACCCCCACGACCCTAATGAGGATAACCCTACTGCGGAGAAGCGGGGCAGATAATGAATGAATGAATGAATGAATACACACACACACACACACACACACACACACACACAAATATACAAGGTTGGGTAGGGTTACTTTAACTTGATTACTTTCAATTACTTTTAGATTACTCCAATACCAAATATGTTAATAAAAGACAAAATAAACTAAATATGAATAATTATGACTCACAACACGTGGTAAGCTTTCTCTCCTGGCTTTGATCTCTTTGATTGCCGGCAAAACTAACATTAAATGCGACAGAAGCAAAATGAAAATAAATCCTAACATCTTGCCAACATCATTTTTGCCGTTCCATGTATTCCGTTACTCCCCAAGCCTGCACAAAATGCAGTAATTTTATTCATATTTAGTTTTTTTTTGTCTTTTATTAGCATATTTGGTAGTGGAGTAATCCAAAAGTAATTGAAAGTAATCAAGTTAAAGTAACCCTACCCAACCCTGCAAATATATACAGACGAGTGTGTTGAGTTGAACATGTAATTCTTATTAATTTATTTATTTTTCAATGAATTTCTGCAGTACTTTTTGTTCCGTTGAAAATGGATATAATGTTCAATAAAAAGCCTTTTAAAATACAATGGTTGGAGCATTTTATTCACGCACAAGGACTTCATCTCGGTTCAAAATAAAGCAGCTGTAGACTAAAAATACCTGTCTCGGGACAACATTTTATTGTTGTTGAATCTGAAAAAGTGTCAGATTCAAAAAACAAAACATCTGTATGTGTTTTTAAGGGGAGCAAAGCGGTAGTATAATGCGTATAGGTAGTGTTGGTGAGTATGCCCATACGTGCCTAGAGGGATGTGGTTTTAGTCTTATTTATTTGTATTCAAGTATGTAATCAAGAAATTAATCAGATTCACTCTCATTTTAATTGCATTGCTTTGATCAAGTTGTATGATTCCAATTTCCAAGCTTTGTGAACGCACCAAATTTCACAGTATCTACACATTCTTTGCAACTTCTATTCGCATTCTATGTCACAGCAAGACAAAGAACGAATTGAAAAGATAATGCAAATACTGTTCTGACTTGTTTTCTTGTCACTTGCCCCGTGAGGGGGTCGCCGCATGACCTTCGGAAATTGACTTGTACTTAACACTTATAGGCTGTAGGGGGCGGCATTACTCAATATCATTCTGAAGTACAGTACAAGTTGGTGGTTATGAGAAATAATATGTTGCTAGTGGGGAAAATCCCGTAAAGAAGGGGCGAAAAACATATGCATTACACTTCGTAAGTTTAAAACTTCGTAAGGCGACCACGCCATACAACAAGAATGTACTGTAATCTGAAATAATTACAATGTTCTGCTCGTGCAAAAAAGTTGTTAGGTTAACCATAAATTAGGCCCTGCAGGGGTGGAGTTCACATAGTTTTCTGCATGATTGTGTCTTCTCACGTTCCATAAAATGTAAATGGCCCAAAGGTGTGAACGTGAGCGTTTTTACCAAACAGTATGTACCCTGTGGTTTACTATAGGGACCTGTAAACCAATATATTCATGACCCAAAAATAGAATTCTGTCTCTTACCTGAAATGACACATTACAGTAAATCAGGTTAAATATTTTTAAGGTGTGTATTTATGAGGCATTTTATGCAATAAATGTTACAAGTCAGAGACGTGTTCTGCAGGTTAGCTCCTAGACTTTATTGCCACATTTGTGCACACGATAAGACTTGAACCACCGATGTATTTCGACTTAAAAACATTTGCTGCTTTTATTTTCCTGCCTTTGTGTTTCAGCAGTTGCCAAGAATAGCAAGCACATGTGTATAAAGGACACATACAAGACCTTCACACTGAGCAACATGTGAGGTATAACTGCAATTATCTTAAATACGGAGCACCGCCGTTTGTGGATAACCACTTATATGAGAAGAGATTTTGTGTAATGGAAAAATATAATGAAAATAAAATAAAACCAAAAATCACAAGAAACCTATCTTTTGAGCATGTGTAAGATTTACTTTCCAAATTCATCTTGAACTGTAAAAAATGTCCTGGTTTTTTAGATACAGATGTGGCATGGCTACCGTGAAATAATTGGAATTATGAATGTGTTTAAAATTAAATGAAATAAAACAAAAGTTATGTAGGTTCTCCTTCACATAATTCAAAAACACAACTTGACAACTATGCAGGGATAATAAAATACAGGGGTGGGCAAAAATTTTGACCCGTGGCTCCCAATCGGCTCTAAAAATGTGTAGGGGGCCAATCCAAGGATGAAAACAACAGACTTCTATGGGTTATATTTCATTTTATAGTTCTTTCATCTGCTTGGCTATAATAAACTCAGAATGAAAGTAAAATCAGGTCTAGTCATATTTATTTGATTATTGCAAACTACAAACTATTGTCACACCATCCCTTGATCTAAAACCTACATGAGGGCAAGTAAAAACTCAAAAACCTCAACATGAGGAAAATGAAGAAACCTTGAAAAGGGACCGCACATGAGGTACTCCCCCTTTGAGGATGACAAGACTGCAATGGAGGTTGCATTAACAAAGAATTAAACTAAAGAAAAACATATAATGATTAACGTATAATGTAAAATAAAATAAAAAATAAAAAGGATGACCAGCTAAATAATATATTCAAACATATATACAGTACATATTATCGCTAAATGTAATTGATATACATCGAAAAAAAAACAAAAGGCACGATTGGTTCTATGCAAAAGTGCTCGCGGTTGTAAAATTTGTGCATGTCTAAAATGAATCGTGCAGCTGGAAAGTTGTGGGAACGGATGTTTTACTGGCTATCGTGTACTCCCACAATGTTCATGTGGTTTGAGTCTGCTTCCCAACGGGGAAACAAAGATACTGATGGAAATCGTACTTAATTTCAGAAACAAAATATCTTAAATTAAGAAAATATATACTTAAAATGTGCAACGTTTTCTGCTAATGGGCTAAGAATGTATTTTTATTGAATGTACCATATCGAATCGAAATAAGCCACTGAGTCAAACCGAATCTATGAAAAACAATTTTGAACAATTCAGTGTGGTGGAGGGGTTTAAACGCTATGCATATTTATTTAGGGATAGCCTCTTGATATGCAGTATTAGAATTTCAAATGCATTCCTCAATACCAAACACGAAGGCAACGGTACGACTTCTATAACACTTTGGTATGACTCAGTCAGGAATTGAACTCCTGACTGCTCCCGTTTAATGTAGACAGACTACCACCAGACTACCAAGCAGGTCCCTAGACATATTTAAAAATAAATTAATTTGTAGATAATTTGTACAAACTAAAATATACCCAAGAAACGCATTTATGAGACTTGCTAGTCTTTTGCTAAAAGATGAATCCAATTCTTTTTGCCAAAACTCAAACAACTTTACTTGAAGCTATGTGACTGTAAAATTCTTATTGATGTATTGCACTGACACGACGCCTTTTCAACACAACAACATAGAGTGGAGTGCGATCATAGTGCTTGTGTGCAGTGTGCTTAGTCTTGTTAACCCTTTCAGTCAGTTTTATTGGACCGGTGAGGCCGTGAGGCTCTCGCCGGGATCCTGGAGTGCGTCGGATTGTCTGAGGGCCTATGTTTGGATAAGGCGGCATGTCCATTGTCTCTGATGACCCAGCTGGGTGGAGGTATGCCTGCACGCTCCCGAAATAGAAAGACAGCTGAGAGCTGCCATGCATAGCCAGGGCAGGGCTGGCAGCCCTCGCCGGGCCTATGGACTCAGACGACAATGAGAGACGTGACTATTGTCTGGAGCCACTGGCTAATAGCTACTAGTGATTGGAATTACGGCTTTTTTTTGAAGAACTGGCTCATTCGGCTCGGCTCACTAAAAAGAGCCATCTGTTTCGGCTCCCAAAGCAGTTCTTGAGATTTTAAAAAAAAATTATATATTATCAATGATAATCAAGCATTATGAACCAAATGAATCCATTTTGTATTCTGCATGAGTGCATGCAATGTTTTATCATGTATTATAATACACTATACTGTTTCAATAAACAGTGAACTTTCACCTCCTATAAACTCTTAAATTTTTATAAGCAAACAACACGAAGAGGATGCCATTCATATTGACCAGGCAAAAGAGGCCTTAAAGAGAAAAGTAGAGAGATATAGATAAACAGAGAAAAAGAGAGTAGAAAAAAGATGATAATAAAGAGAGTAAGTAAAAGTAAAGGAGAAAGAGAGCAAGAGAGTGAAAGAGAGATAAAGAAAGAAAGATAGAAAAAGACAGAGAGGGGAAAAAGAAAGAGCAGGAGAGAAATAAAATAACAAGAGTAAGAGAAAGAGAGAAAGAGGGAGAAAAAGAGAAAGAGAGTGACAGAAAGAGAGGAGAAAGAGAGAGAGAAAGAAAAAGCATAAAAGAAAAAGAGAACAAGAGAGACAGTAGGTAAAAGAGAAAGAAAGACAGAAAAAGACACAGAGAAAAGCGATAGAAAAGAGATAGAGAGTGAGAAAAGGAACAAAAAAGAGGGAGAAAGCAAGAACGTGAAAGAGAGAGGGTGAGAGAGTCAGTGGGTAAAAGAGAAACAAATACAGAGATAAAGAGATAGAGAAAGAGTGAGGAAGAGAAAGAAAGAGTAAGAGGAGAGAAATAGAAAGAAAAGAAAGAGCAAGAGAGTGAAAAAAGAATGAGAAAAAGTGAGAGAAAAGGAAAAAGGGAAAGAGAGTAAGAGGAGAGAAAGAGAGAGGATGAAAGACAGAGAGAGAATGAGAGAGAGAGAGAGAGAGAGAGAGAGAGAGAGAGAGAGACATTGAGTAAAAGAAAAAGACAGAGAAATAGACAGAAATAAAAAGTGAGAAAGAGAAATAGGGAAAGAAAACGAACATGAGAGAAAGAGAATGAGAGAGAAACATAGAAAGGTGAAAGTGGAGAACGAGAGAGAAAGAGCGTGACTGAAATAAAAAGAAAGAGGGAAAGAGTGAGAGAGAGAAAGACAGAGAGAGAGAGAGAGAGAGAGAGAGAGAGAGAAAGAGATAGCGCTTCCAAGGGAGCTGGCTCATGATTGATGGGAAGACGGCGCTCGTCGTTCACTTCAAAGAGCCAGCTTATAGAGGCGTTTCATTCAGGAAACACACATCCTTCATAGCTATGAGACTGATCAGCTCTTCTGTATCCTTGTGTATGTGTGTGGTAGTGGAATTAGTGAATGCCAGTGGATGTCATGGGGTCCAGTCAGTGTGGAAGAATAATTGGGGCTTTAGGGTACTTGTGCCACGCGCCAGCCCGTCTCCAATGCGATGACCCGATGGCTGGGAGCTGAGCCTACAGCAGGGCTGCAATGCATTGTGGTCATCGGCGAGCCGTTTACAGAAATATCCACCGCCGACGAATGCTTTGATGCGAACACCGCCTCGCCGACCTTTTTATTGTATGGGCTGTTGTGATGTTTGCCGTCTCAGGCGAAGCTTTTTATAAACGCAACATTTAATACAGGAGCAGGGCGAAATATGACCGATTACGATATCATAACACGCTGATAAAAAGCTATTCGAATTTATCAGCGTGGTTCTCCATCGGTTAAACATCAACGATAACAAAATACATAACTTGAGCTACAGTTACCATTGATCAGCAGAATCAAATACGTAAAAATGGTATCAGATTCTGAACAAATAAAAGTCATATGAATTACTTTTGTTTATCTTAATGGTGAACGCTATACAGAAATGCACGTTTTTACAAGGATACTGTGTAATAATTGACCACAAGATGTTGCTGTAGACCGTAGTGCAACCGAAAACAAGTGTTACAAAGTACAAAGATGTGACAAACTACAGAGACTCAAAATGACCTAACAGCACCGTTTTAATTCTCATGTACTTGCACAACCTTGTCAGACTTAGCAGTTAAATGCTGGCAATCATGTAAGCTTCCTCTAAGTGAGCCTCATGTTACGTAACATCAATACATATTTCTTGACCTATGACTATTTTTTTTAAATGTATGCTTATGTGATGGATCAAGTGTTTTTGCTTATTATTCAAATCAATGTTGGGTTGGTCTTCAATGAATCAAGGAAGCGCTAAATGATACAGACGTGGGAGTTCTATTTTCTTTTAATTTGGAAAAAATCGAGCACAGGATGACAATGAAACAACCAAAAGGATTGTTTCCTCTTGTCTTCACACTTATCAAGATACATATTATAACATCTTCTATTGAAGCAATATATCTTAGAACATGTTCAACAAAACTAAGTATCTACGGTAATCATCTCCTATTGGAGCAATAGATCTTAGAACATTAATAACAAAATGTTTTTGTATTATACCTATTTAAACTGCAGATGGATAAAAAGAGATAGAGAGATGGGGAAAAACATAGGGAGAGGGGGAGACAGAGAGAGACTAAAACAAAGAGAGAGACAGAGAGACCGAGACAGACAAAGAGAGAGACAGAGAGACACAGACAGTGAGACAAAGAAACAGAGACAGAGAGAGACAGACACACACATGTTCTAAAGTTTGGGGTTACCCAGACAATTTTGTGTTTTCCATGGAAAAAGTCACACTTTCATTTATCAAATGAGTTGCCAAATGTCTGTGTTCTTTTGCCCATATTAATCTCTGGCTTTTTCTTTGTTGCTATGCCTTAAAGGCCAGTATCTCGGAATGACCTCTGCACCCTAGATGATGACACTGGTGTTATGCGTATACTATTTAACCAAGCTGCTAGTTGAACATCTGTAGTGTCAATTACTTGAACTAGAGACTCTAATGAACTTGTCCTCCTGCTTGGTTGTGCAGCGTGGCGTCCCACTTTTTCTACTCTGGCTAGCGCCTGTTTGTGCTGTTCCCTAAAGGGAGTAGTCCACACCATTGTAGAAGATCTTCAGTTTATTGTCAATTTCTCGCATGGAATGGCTTTCATTTTTAAGAACAAAAATAGACTGTCAGGTTTCACGAGAAAGTTCTCTTTTCTGGCCATGCTCAAAATGTAATCACCTCCGCAATTGTGATGCTCCAGATCAACGAATAGCTCAAAGGAAGGTGAGTTTTATAGCTTCTCTAACCAGCTACACTGTTTTCAGCTGTGCTAACATTATTTCACAAGGTTTTTTTTTTAATTAACCATTAGCCTTCTAACGCAATAAACAAACACAATGTGCTTTTAGAACACTGCAATGCTGGTTGCTGGAAATGGGCCCCTATAGATAGATAGATAGATAGATAGATAGATAGATAGATAGATAGATAGATAGATAGATAGATAGATAGATAGATAGATAGATAGATAGATAGATAGATAGATAGATAGATAGATAGATAGATAGATAGATAGATAGATAGATAGATAGATAGATAGATAGATAGATAGATAGATAGATAGATAGATAGATAGATAGATAGATAGATAGATAGATACTTTATTCATCCCCGAAGGGAAATTCACATTTCCAGCAGCATCCCTGAGCTGAGAACAGTACAATAATAAAGCCAAAAGAATACAATATACAAATACCCAGTGTGACGTGCAAATGCCCACTGTAGCGTGTTATATAGAGTAACTAAATAGTGCTACACAGAATACATATTGCAGTAAGATTCGGTAATATCCAATGTAGGTGGTGTGGTTTAATGTGGGCCTTTACTCTGCCGGGTGGAGTTAAAGAGCCTCATGGCATGAGGAAGAAAAGATCTCTTCAGTCTGTATAACTATGTACATTATTTATTAAAAGAACAAACAATTGCAGCTAAAATAGTCATTTACCACGTCAACAATGGAAGGGGTGTATTTCTGATGAGTTGAATATCATTTTCATTGCTTGCCGTCAAATGTATATCAGAAGCCGTTTCAAAAGGCGGCAGAGCAGTTGCTTTTGCATTTTGGTATTTCACTTGTGATTAACGGCGGCACCTGTGCAAAGGTCCAACACAGAGCCGGGGTTGGGCTGCGTCAAGTACGATTAAGCGCTGATGAAAACGACTGCGGCCGTAATTCCCAATTTCACCCCATCCCGCCGCTTAATCCCTGCCGGCATTCGGAGCGTGGTGATCTAAAACAACTGTCAGCAACCCCGCAGAGCGAGTCCCCGCTGCCCCAAAATTTCGACCCCCCCGCTCGTATATCACCAACATGACAGCCGGTCGGGTCCTGATAAGCACCCGTGAAGTTCGGAGTTAGCGTTTTAGAGGCTGGGCCTACGACTGGACAAGAGTTTAGTTCTTTTTTGCGAGATGGTAATTGAAACCTAAGCAAATGTCCAATCCGGCCACATTAGTCTAAATGATTTTGGAGAACACTAGGGACGTAAGGAGATCTTTGACCCACACGTCAGCTGTTGTTGAAGACGGCAGTTTAGCAGTGCGGAGAGATGTGCTAGGTTGCGTGGCAGTGTAATTGTGACGGTATTTTCATGTTTTATTACTATTTGAATGTGTTTTTAGTAATCAAGAAGATGTTTTTAAAGCTATTTAATTACTGAAGCCATGGCAGGAAATCAACTTTGTTTCGAAGAGAGAAAGTTTGTCCTGAAATGCTATTGGAAGACCGAAAACGCCACTGAAGTGCAACGCTGGTTCACAAGTGAATTCGCAAAACCGCCACCCACGCCATTGCGCGCATCAGAGACAAATTTGAAGCAGATGGAACGGTACAGAATATAAACACTAAACGTTCAGGACGACCACGGACATCTACGTCCCCTGGAAAAGAACTGCAGATGCATTGAAATTGGAAATTGAAAGACAATGTCGTGATATTCCTAATGACATGTTTCGCGACGTTAGCAAATCCCTTGGTGCGCGTTATCAGCGTTGTCTGGACAATAATGGTCATCACTTTGAACATTTGCGAACATGATTCTTCAATTACATTTGTCTCATGTATTCGATGCTATTTCACTTCACTCTATGTTCATAAATAAAGGTTTTCTCGTCATTCTAAGAGTGAGTACATTTTTTTGAGACACCCTGTATATCTATCTCTATATATATATAACATCTATCTATCTATCTAGCTATCTACCCTGGTCATATCCCTCGAGAGGGGTGACCGACAGCAAGATAAAAACACACAAAAAGAAAGCAAATGAAAAAAGGTAGCAAAAAAATACACACAATAACTTTTGGACCATGACCAACCCAAATGCCCAAACACCCAAACAACTTAAGCACCTCCTATATATATATATATATATATATATATATATATATATATATGCATACATAGATGTTTGTGGGTGTGCGACTGTTTACAGGCTTATTTAAAGCCAGCAACTCCAGAGACTTCTGAATTCATCTCCTCCTCGTGTGTTATCAGCATGCCAGCTTTTTCAAGTGCCGTAGCGAGTGACATAGTACATAAAGCAGCCCCGGCTACTCTAAAAAGCCCCCGCTTGTCCCAGAATAGCTCCGGCCAGCACTATCTCACTGATGCCCGGCAATGTTTGAGCCATCACGGCGACACCTTAAAGTCGGCCAGCGCCGAAGATAACGGCCTCTGCAAAAAATGGCCACCGCAAGAAAGCCAATTTGAAAGCGATGCATAAGAACGGACGGAGCTTTTGTTTGTCCGCACGTGACTTCACCTTTCAAATATCGGACGTGAGGAATTCCGGACATTGGCTTTGTCTATTCTGAGGGTCTATATTGCGGTGTTCCTCCCCCGCCCAAAACCACTACGCAACCTTCCCCCTTGCTTTTAAGGTCATATTTGGCCAAGCTTGAGCATGCCAGTGGACAAGATGACACATAAAACAGAAGTTGGGAAATGGAAGTCATTCCCAACCTGATAGTTTGCAACTTTAAAACAAATTACTTTATCAAAGAATTAAGTTTATTCCTCTAAACCATGGGTTTCCAACCTTTTTGAAGCTGAGAGCTACTGTTTGTTTCCAAAGGACTAGTAGTTTAATGTGCATTTCCAAAATAACAACTTTTATTCCTTTGTTGTTACTATTTGTTAAGTCAATCATTGGGAGTAGTGTTAAATAGATTCAGTCAACCACACCCCAAAAAAATCTTACTAGAAAATCACAATGGCCAAGCACCGGTGAGCTATTTTCGGGCCTACTCGCAGGCACCAGGTTTGATACTCTTGCTGTAAACTTTGTAAGACTCCAATAAATTATTATTTTAATATTACATTTATCTGGTAATCATTGTCATCAGATCAATGAAACTGAACAATTGAATTCCTTATTCTAACATACAATAAAGTTCAGAAATATCAATTGTTAAATCTTGATTGTGAAATGTTGTTGATGTATTTCGTTTATTTTTCATTTCAGTTACATTGCACAAAATGAACAAATCACCTGAAAAGAAAAAGGGATGACAGGTTAAACCCGAAGGCCGATGAGAGACCCGTTCCCCAAAAAGCTTCTTTAATCAATTATATAAACAAATAATCATATCTTACATTAGTATAACAATCATTTGTTGAAGTGCTTACTCATTCGCCATAGAGTGCGTAAAATTTGTACTAAATCATTTTCAACGGTAAAACAAAAACAAACAAAAAATGTGCTCCCCCTGCCTAAACCCTTTAAATAAGTGTGTAATAATAATATTACCACAATTACTAGTAGTATTAACAATGATAGAAAAATAACATTTCCTGTGACCCCAAAATGACTTTTTTTACACTTCCAATTTGTCAATGATTTAAAAAAACATACAATTTACTAAATGATAACTGGAGATTTTGCTTCTAAATGTACTTTTTTTGACTCAAGAAAAAGTCCACTCCAAAATGTATCTGAACGTTTAGATCATTAGAAAATTTCATCACCACCCTAAATAAGTGCAGAGAACAATGAAAAATATACATCTTACGACTTATTTGAGAACTCTTATTCCTGCTGAATAATTGCTCTACTTCTCTTTAGACTATTGTTACAATGCCCCGTTTTTTTCATTGCCTTGTTTTCAGAACATAGGCCAGTCTTTAGGCACGATGTTAAAATATGTTTGCCAAAGTATGCTGACAGTGTTTTCCTTTTCTTTTATAATTTACCCTTTTTTTGAGTTTTTAACAGTTTTCCATAACAAAAAATATAAATAAATAAATAAAAAAGGGCACTTAGTTTTCCATCCATTATCTGCACCGCTTATCCACAGTAGCGTCGCGGGTGTACTGGAGCCCATCGCAGCTATCTTCGGGCAGTAGGCAGGGGACACCCTGAACTGGTTGCCAGCCATTCACAGGGCACACAGCTACAATTTGGAGCGGCCAATTAACCTGACTCGCATGTTTTTGGGAAAGAAACCAGAGTTCCCGTAGGAAACCCACACAGGCACGGGGAGAACATGCAAACTCCACACAGGGAGGCTGCAGTAGCTGGACTTGAACCCTGAACCTCCGCACTGTGGGGTTGCGTACTAACCACCCAGCCACGCTAAATTATTTGCATAATTTCTTCTGGTTTTAAACTTTTTTTTTCATCACATCTCACATTTTAAAGCTCCTTAATTATGCGAACTCCAAAATCATTCAAAGCTAACAAGAATATGCATTGTTTCAGTAAGAATTAAAATGCTTTTTTTACTTTGTGTGAACAATTATTTTTGAGAAATAAAACACAATAATATTAAAATTTCAAGTAAAATATTAAACAACCATATTAATTGCAGGGAAAAAGTCATTTTTATTTCCTAGTTAGTTTGCCAAGACCGTGTGCCACACCATCACGCCCCTCTATTTATAAAAACTTTATTTATAGTAACTTGTATAATGCTGCACAGCACACCAAATAATCCCCAGAGGTTAAGAAAGGCCAATCAAAAGCTAACATCACAGTTGACCTTTCATAATGCAAAAATGAAATCTCTCAATTCTAACATTGGACTCGCTTGTGTTGCTTTTTTAATGCTAAATTCAAAAAGTGAATGGGGGCAATTTTAGTGTAGCCCTTTCCTGCCAAACGTCAAAAATGGTCAAAATGAAGAAATGAAGCATTCTCTCCCCGGTGGTCCCGATAAGCAAGCAACCAAAATAGCCAAAAACGCAGCTTTCCTTTTGTGTCAATTGAGACAGGTGCCGAGCACCAATGGGATCCGGAGGAGGCGGCATATGTTAATGAGGGACAAATGTCCGCAGGCCGTGACCTTGGCAACAAGCTATAAAGCAGCCGGGGCACTTCTCGCCCTGCTGTTGTTTCCTCGTCTGCGACTTGCCAAGTCACCGGACCTTTCTTTGCATCCTAGGTGGGTTGCAATTTTTTTTTTTTTTCTGCAACCCGTGGCCTCTTCAACTCAATTCACTTTTTTGTATTTTAATTTACTCTCCTCATCTCCAATTTCTGTCATCTCTTACAGCCTTGTTGTTAATCTTAGAAGAACAAGCAACAAAGCTTAACGTCATTCGTTGTGTTTTGTTCAGAGGGACCACGCACGTTGGCGGTTGAGCGGGCTTAGTGAAGCAGAACCATGTCCCGTTACGACTTGAAAGAGTTCGGGGAGGCGGCGCCCTTTTTACGCAAATCAGATTTGGAGCAGCTCTCCATGCAAACGGTTGCCTTTGACGGTAGGCCTGCCAACAACGTGTGACACGTTTCTGGTTCTTGGATAATTCTAAATCAATTATTTTGTAGAGAAGGTATTCAGATCCCATGTATGAAACATGAGATGCATTTTTAAATGTTTACAAAGATGTTTTAAATGAACTCAGAGGTTTTGCAAATTTTCGTTGCTGTTGTATTATTTATATGCCCATATTTAACCCTCGTGATTAGAAATAACTTTATTTTGATAATGGAATGTCCATGCCTTTGCGGTCTTTTATTTTCATTTTGTTACTTTCAACCACTCAAAATGTTGAGGGGGACCTTAGCTATGCTTTTCTTTTTATGCCTTCCGTAGTGTTTTTTTCTATGCCTTTCTTTGATAACACATCAAAGCCATCAAAAAGACAAAATATGTAAGAACCCCTCCAAAAGGTTAAATTACTCAATCCAATTGTTACTTTAGAAATCACAGAATACAACTGAGAAATGTGTTCCGAATGCATTTTGCCAGCCACTGAAAAAACATGTTTTTATAAATTTGTATCAACCTAAGGCCCAAAAAAAACGTATTAATAAATACCTATTGTATTGAAACACCATTTCTTTGAAACATATTCAAATAACAAAAATGTTGGCTGATTTAGGTCAGTTTAAATTGTGTGAATTTTAACCTAACATTCATAAGATGTAAAAAATCATTTTCATACTTTGTGCGTAACAGTACCACTAATCTCTGAATTATTTATTTTTTGTTAATTATCTATATTATACCTCAATTAGCAGCACGACAGTGCAGTGGTTAGCACGTTTGCGGCAGAGTTCTGAGGTCCTGAGATCGAACCTTCCTGTGTGGAGTTTGCATGTTCTCCCTGTGCTTGCGTGGGTTTCCTCCGCCCACATTTCAAAAACATGCGCTTCAGGTTAATTGGCCTGTCCAAATTGTCCCTGAGTGTGAATGAGCAAGTGAGTTGTCTGTGTCTATGTGTCCTTCGACTGGCTGGCAACCAGTTCAGGGTGTCCCCTGCCCACTGCCCGGAGATAGCTGTGATGGGCTCCAACACCGCCGCGACCCTACTAAGGATAAGCGGTGCAGATAAGGAATGAATGGATACCTCAATTATTTATCAGTTATTTGAAAATATATTGTTTTCCAATCGGTGTTGTTTTGGTTAATTCCAGACATCGCGGCTGATGGAATATGAGCTTGCTCTGTCCACTCCACGCATCGGCCCGGTATTGCAGTACCTCCGGGAACGGTGCATTCGCAATGATCGCAGCAAGGCTTTAGGGCTAGGACCTTAGCTTGGCCTTTTGGCTGAGAGTAAGTGTCCCGGCTCCTAGGCTTTGTAGCGTATTATGAACTGACCGATAACGGATAATGGATAATGAATAACGAAGATAGATCAATAACCCTTAAAAACCCCCCATCTTAAGAAATGCATCCTTGTTTATATGTAAAAAAAAATATGTATGTAATTTATTTCCACCCGACAGTGACAGAATAAAGAAAATTAATGTCTATAATATTAATCAAGACAAAGACAAGAGTGGGATCATTGATGTGTACTTCCATTTCATTATTTAGTCCATTTTACATTTTCAGACATTAAAATTCTAAAATTATTTATTACCTATCTCTGTAATTGAAGTTTGCTTGACTATTGTAACTCACAGAGAAGTTGAATAATTAGTTTGTTTTTTATATAGAAAAAAAACATTATACTGGAAATATTTAACGAGCCCGTTTTGTGTCTAGGCAAGAAGCGAGCATGGATCCCCGACGAAAAAGAGGCATACATCGAGATCGAGATCAAAGAGCACAGCGGTGACAAAGTCACTGTTCAGACAAAAGGTGGAAAGGTGAGTCAAAAGCCCAAAATGTTATTTTTTTCTTCCTAACCAGGCCTAAAAATGACCTTTTCATCACCTGATAGACTCTTACTGTGAAAGAGGGCGACATCCAGCAGATGAACCCCCCCAAGTACGACATGATCG
This sequence comes from Urocampus carinirostris, assembly GCF_059441175.1. Classification (NCBI taxonomy): domain Eukaryota; kingdom Metazoa; phylum Chordata; class Actinopteri; order Syngnathiformes; family Syngnathidae; genus Urocampus; species Urocampus carinirostris. Next base: position 26,199,703 of record NC_142354.1, on the reverse strand, counting down.
AGGACATGGCTATGTTGACCCATCTCAACGAAGCCTCCGTGCTCTATAACTTGCGCCGACGCTACGCGGCCTGGATGATCTACGTAAGTGGGTTAGAGGAATGTTTATCAACTGGTGGGTCAGACCCAAAAGTGGGTCATGCATCGGTTTTAAGTGGGTCGGGGGCCTTTGCCTTGGCAAAATAATGTTAAGAAAAGAAAAGAGATTCAATTACACTCCTTAAAAGTAGTAGGTGATAATGCCCTGGAAATGCAATCCGCCATTTTACACCACCGAAAAAAATGATAACGTATGTTTACAAATGTTGAGCATGGCCAAACGCAGATACAGCTGAGAATATAGGACATGTGGATTTTATCATATAGAAGACAAATCTACAGAAGTGAAGCATTGTGGATTTCATGAAAACTGCAGCTAATTGAGCGTTACAGGGAGAGTGTGTATTACTTGACCACTCGAGTGCTACAGAGTACAAAGAAGAATACAAATTACAGAAAATCAAAGTGACCAAACAGCAAAACTAAATTATTCTAATTTCTTTGCCTATACTTTTACAATGTACCCTTAGCAGCAAGATGACCGACCATTATGGTGAGGCTCATGTTAAGTCAAATTAATTCAAATTTCTGGACCTGCAAGTAATGCATGTTTATGTGAAGGTTTGTGTATTTTTGTTTATTATTTGGAGTATGAATTAGGTTTGTTTTACGACTAGGAGGTGGAAAATAATACACACTGTCCTTTTAATAATAATAAAAGTTGCACCATTAACTCTTGTTCTAAAAAGCTACATTTTCGGGAGTTATTTTTAAAATCGAATCAAATGTATTTGTAAAGCACTTTTCAGGCAATACATTGCTACTCAAAGTGCTGTATAAAACTGTGTATAGAAGACAATAAAACAAAAAAACTCCCTCATTTATCCCCTCCCAACAACCCAAAACACAGACATACACAGTGGTTAAAATACAATGAAAATAAAACAAATAGTATTAAAAATAAAACACATTTACGGTAAGGCACAAACTAACCAAATGAGGAATGGGATGAGAGGGAGGCATATCCACACTGATTATGACAACAACAACAAAAAACTACAGAGCTAATATCTCCCAACATATTAAAATACGCTTTTGTGTTAAACTTTTTTTTAAACTGCTGTAGAAGGGACTATAATTTATCAAAGACACAACAAGAGATACTTACAATTTTTGTAGCATTGACTCCAATTGTAAATCCTAAATTGTGATTCGTTGATGTGTGTTATTTTGGAAAAAAAAAATCAAAAATATTTTATATGTACTACATGTATTTTTGTATTTTATTCCAAACTAATTTTAATACATAATGTGTTTTACCACTAGGAGTCGTTAAAAATGCACTCTGACTCTTTAAAGGGAATATTTTTACTTCAAGTTGTTTTGGTTTTGCTGGGTAGGTTTTTTTTTTTTTAAGGTGAATATCCCATCTCTGGTTTAAACTGTTAATCTTTTCATGACTTAGAGGTGGGGTGATTTCTTTTCTTAATTTAGGTCGCAGCTTCTAATTAGGGTTGGATGGTGGGTCCTCCTGAACTACACCAGTTGAGAACCACTGGACTAGAATGCAGCTCGGGCATTTCACCACTTGTCTGAATAATTAGTGTTGACCCCTGTTTGACTTTCAGACCTATTCGGGCCTCTTCTGCGTGACGGTGAACCCTTACAAATGGTTGCCGGTCTACACAGCCCCCGTGGTCGCCGCCTACAAAGGAAAGCGGCGGTCCGAGGCGCCTCCGCACATCTATTCCATCGCTGATAACGCCTACAATGCCATGTTGCAAAGTAAGAGAATGGCTCACCCACGTACACTCACTGAGAAAGAAATATAACATAAGTGAGCCAAATGTACTAGTATGTATACCGGTTTGAGTAAAATCTGGGGTCGCGCTGACATTACCTCATATTTGAGTGCACAGCTTTGTGAAAAGTTTAGACCATATACAGTATTTATTTATGCAATAGTGTAACACGGATCCCTATTTTATAATTAAAACCATGACCTATGTATTTATTTATTGTCTTTTGAAGTCATATTCATCATCAGATACACCAGAGTTGTCTTCTTCGTTTTTCCTGTTTGCGTTTTTTTATATCTTTCAAGACGACTATCTGTTTTCCCCATTATCTAACATTCGTCTCTGGAACCGTGGAAAAAATTTGTGTGATAATGAGATGAAATCTAATGCCTTTTCATGACACCTATATCACTGGTTAGGATTCAGCACTCTCACCGCTGCGACGCAGGTGTGATTCCCGTTGCATTAAATCTTGCAATCGCGGTCAGCAATATTTAAGACTAAATAATCCTTGCACAAATACGCTAATTTAATACTGTAAAACATTGTGTATAACTCGCACCCAAAGTTTGAGGTTTTTATAGGTTTGAAAAATACGCGCCTTATACATGAATAAATATGGTATGTCCTCGTCAAGGCCCTCAGGCTAAATAAGGCCCCTAAGAATGTTTTCTTTGGCCTTTGAGATGATCTTGATTTATTTATCATACACAAGGAATTGTTGCGTATTAGTTACTTCAACTTGCACTTTATTTTATTGTAGATAGGTGAATGATAGAAAACTGCTTTTATTTTTTTAAGGGATTTTACCCCACGTTTGCTAAAATATAGGTTAGTTATGGTGCCTGAATAAAACCGGCTTCATTATATAATGAATTGGGAATTTTTGCACCAAGGAGATTTGTCTTTTGTGCGCGTTTAAAATGAAAGATTACTCACAAACCCATAAGAAATGATTGCTTTATTCGTCTGATCATATTGCAATATATATATATATAGATGTGTGGCATAAAACAAGTTGAACAGTAAATACTTGAATCACTCAACTCGATTTTCATTATAAATAATTTGATTAAAAGAGAATAATTACGTATTTATTTATTCTGGTTTTATTCTTTAATATACTTGTAATTTTTGCCATTTATTTTTTAGATTTTCCCCTAACTGTATAAAATATAAATAAAATCTTGAAGAAAAATATATTTACTATTTGTCAGCCCACACGAGACGGTGTTATCTTTACAAATATTTGACCATTGTTGGGTTGGATCAAAACATTTGGGCCTGCTTTCAGTGATTTGCTTCTACTTTGGGAAATCATAATAATGTTTTTCCTTTTTTTGACACGGTATGGTCAAAACAGTTTACTCAATTATCATGATTTATTTTGATAGTATGACACTAAATAATAAATCTCAAAGAGATGGAACACAAAAGTAAAGTTTGCAAATATTTCTTTTTCAGATAGGGAGAATCAGTCCATGCTTATCACGTAAGTATTTCTCATTCGTTTTTTTTTTAATGTAAACTGTTCAGATTATTAATCCCTGAATTGACAACATTTTTTTACAAAAAATAATTAAAATAGAAACATATTTTCAATGAAAGATTTTTCCCTTTTTTTCCCTTTTGAAAAAGTTTTCCTTGCTTCACTTTGACTGGTTTTCTGCCGTCTGTTCACGTGTCATTTTTCGCACTCCTAGCGGAGAATCCGGTGCTGGCAAAACTGTCAACACGAAACGTGTCATTCAGTATTTTGCCATTGTGGCAGCTCTTGGGGATACATCTGCTAAGAAAGCAGTAAGGCAAATGTGGCAACTGTACTTTTTTCTTTTCTCCTCCCTTTTTCAATCCTTTTTATTTTTGGGCTGAATTTGGTTTTGACTTTTTTTTTGTATATTTTTACCCATACCAGGAATCCTTACTTGTATTTCCATACATTTGCATTCCCCAGAATGTCAGAAGTCATCATGTCTTTCCCCGTGTTTGCTTTGCAGCCCCTTTTGCAATGCTGCTTTTATTGAATTTTGGATGATTTTTCCTCTCCTTTTTTTCATCCAAGTATCTTCTTGAATTTTTGACTTTTATGTTGTTTCATTTTTCATTTCCCTCCCATTCTTCATCATTGTAAAACATGGACGCTTTTTTTCCCTTTTTGATTTTCAATCTTTTTTTTACCATTGCTTTTAACAACCAGCTTCAATTCAATCACGATGTTCCCCGTAGTGAAAGTCTTACCAAGTGATGACAAGATGTTAATCTAAAACATTGTTTTTGGCTTTTCTACCTACAGCAAGGCCCTGCCACAAAGACAGGGGTGAGTTTTTTTTTTTTTTTTAAACTACAATACATGGCAGTTTCTGATTGACCACAAAACGGCTCTTTTTCTCAGGGGACTCTCGAGGATCAAATCATCGAGGCCAACCCTGCCATGGAGGCCTTTGGGAATGCCAAAACATTGAGGAATGACAATTCATCTCGTTTTGTAAGTTTTCTTCAAAACACACTGGCTCCGGGAATTTACATTCATATTCTGTTCTTTTTAAATTATGTATTATGCATTTCATGGAAAAATAGAGCTCCTCTTACCCCACAGGGAAAGTTCATCAGGATCCATTTTGGCCCTACTGGCAAACTGGCTTCTTCTGACATTGATATATGTAAGTTGGCCTACCAACCTTAAGCAGATTGAGCTATGTTTATCGTTTCCATTTGTTTGTTTGCGTACCCCTAGGCGTGGGCCAAATATTTTTGGGTGTTTTAATGACTAACATAGCTGTTGTCATCACTTATGAATGCTCGGAGTTGAGTAAACAATCCACTTTTTTACATTTAATAGCTTCCGATAACCTTTTTCTAAATATAAGTTGTAATTAAGTAGAGGAAAGAGCTAAGTAATGCACATAGGGAAAAAAACTTGCCAGTTGGTCATAGTTAGACAAAGGACAGCATGAGTAGCCCATAGGTCTATTCTTAAATAGCTCACTAGTGATAAGACACTGTGACTCACTAAGAAGTTGAGGTGCAGCGAACGCAATTCTTAGCCGATTAACAATCCCAGGTCTTTTAAAAAGTCAAACATGCCCATCTAAATTTTTGACATTCCAGAATTTTTCAAATAACCTCCACTTCTTGCTCCCACAATACAAAATAATGTCTTGTTTGTTTTTCCTATTTTAGTGATATTGTCAACGTTGCAATATCCAAGAAAAATCCATAAATATTTGCAGAGTAACAAAGTACTTCAGAGCTTTTTTGTTATCTCATGGCATCTCTTCTTCAGACCTTCTGGAAAAATCGCGAGTGATTTTCCAGCAACCGGGCGAAAGGAGCTACCACATTTACTACCAGATCATGTCACAGAAGAAACCCGAACTATTAGGTGGGAACTTTATTGCTGCCTATATAGGTTTTACTACTTCGACGTAAAAATGTAAAAGGTAGTCGTTTCAAACCTCTTCTATTGCAGACATGCTGCTGGTGTCCTCCAACCCGTACGACTATCACTTCTGCTCCCAGGGGGTGACAACTGTGGAGAACTTGGATGACGGACAGGAGCTGATGGCCACCGATGTAAGCGATCAGATCTTGTTGTCGAGCTTCATCAAATAACCAAGCTGCTTTCTCAGCACGCCATGGACATCCTTGGATTCCTGCCGGACGAGAAGTACGGTTGCTACAAAATTGTAGGAGCCATCATGCACTTCGGCAACATGAAGTTCAAGCAAAAGCAGCGCGAGGAGCAGGCGGAGGCCGACGGCACTGAAAGTAAGAAGCTGCCATGGTAACAGAATATGGCACAAAAAACAGTTGGTCATTTCTAACACATCCTTCTTTTGTAAAGGTGCCGACAAGGCCTCATATCTGATGGGAGTCAGTTCAGCTGACCTCATCAAAGGCCTCCTCCACCCAAGGGTGAAAGTGGGGAACGAGTATGTGGTCAAGGGACAGAATGTGGAACAGGTAACACTAAATAATGTAACGTGGTTTATGGAATGAAAACTAGGGTTGGAATCGTTTAATCGGAATTCTGTTTTGTTTTATGATTTTTCTTCTCAAATTTATTTCAATATTTTTGTTTTCTTGATCTATTTTCTATAATAACTGTTATGTTATTTTTAAAAATATTTGTTGTATAAGTATTATTCTTTCAGTAGCTATGTGGAATATGGGGACAGGAAATTGTGAAAAAGGTCATGTAAAAATACAATTGCCAAATGTCGTCTAATCTTCTTTTGCCTGTATGGACATGCAGTAATAACAAAATAATAGAATAGTCATTATTGTCATTGCCGTAATGTACAATGCTGGCAAGATTAGACATGGCACTCAATGAGAAACACATAATAAGACTTAAAACGAAAAATATGATTACTTAAAGAACATAAAAAAATATCACATAGGCGATATTCATACTTTCACAGACTGCACTAAGCATTAGTTACTCAAAATGTCTTAAAATATTCTCCAAATGTAATCCAAAATTGAATAAATTCTTATTATCTTTAATTTCCACAATATTTAAAAATAAAAACAAATAATGACTAACATTGTTATACCAATTTGTAATACCTCATTACATTTTCTATATTTGACTTTTTGTGAATTTAAATACTGTATGATTAGTATTAAATGTTAAAGTTGTGGCAAATCTTTTTTGTAGATTTATTTACTGTAAAATCAACCCTTTAAAGAAATCATCAAAGTAAGTCCATCTACTTGATTAGAAATGCTCTCCTACAAATACCTCTGTCATATGATAAATATTAAATAATATTGTTTGGAAATATAAGATGTCTCAGGAAATGTATGCCCACTTTCACTTGAGATTTAATTTTGGAGTAAGGATGGCAGATAATGGGCTTACTCTTGTGCAAAAAACATTGTCTAAAACAGTTTGGAAATTTGAAAATAAAGCTGATATGTAAAGACATGTTAGGGCATCTGTGTGTGAAACTCTTTGCACTTCAGCTTTATTTTCACATTTCCAGAATGCTTTCAGAACATTTTTTTCCTGTACGAACGTAAGCCCGATATCCGCCATTCTCTTTCCAAAATAAAACCTGAAATAGAACAAAAATGTACTGGCTTTTTTCATGTTAGAGCGTGTATACCTTTTTTGGGAAACCCAGTATATATTTTACCATTTCAGTTATTAAATGTTTAAGAAAATTGTATATTATAGGGTTCCCCAAAAAATTTTCTGACTATCACAATGTTTTCATTAGTTTAAATATAAAAGGCACTAGCGAAACTGCACACACACAAGAAACTGGAGCTACCGTATGTGCATAGATGACAGCTGCATATACAATATTTGCGCATGTGTTGTAGGTTAACTATGCCGTCGGTGCTTTGGCCAAAGCGACATACGACCGCATGTTCAAGTGGCTGGTGGGCCGGATTAACAAGACCCTCTACACATCACTGCCCCGCCAGTTCTTTATAGGAGTGCTGGACATCGCCGGATTTGAAATATTTGAGGTAAGCGGACTTATTATGCATTCAAACTCTTGTTTGTAAATAACCACCGACCTCAGGGATGCTTCCAGGCAACGAACAATGCTTTCAATGCTTTTAACCCGGCGGTCTCTCTTTGTAGCTCAACAGCTTCGAGCAGCTGTGCATCAACTTTACCAATGAGAAACTGCAACAGTTTTTCAACCACCACATGTTCATCCTGGAGCAGGAGGAATATAAGCGGGAAGGCATCGAATGGACCTTTATCGACTTCGGCCTGGATCTCCAGGCGTGCATTGATCTCATTGAGAAGGTAGCAAAGTCAAATTCTGTACATTTTTTAGCTCCACAAGAGTAAAACCTTGCTGTCCTGCAGCCTCTCGGCATCATGTCCATCCTCGAAGAGGAGTGCATGTTTCCCAAAGCGTCGGACAGCAGCTTTAAAGCCAAGATGTTTGATAATCACATCGGCAAGTCTCCAAATTTCCAAAAGCCGCGCCCGGACAAGAAGCGCAAGTACGAAGCACACTTTGAGCTTGTTCACTATGCCGGAGTGGTGAGTACTGCCTTCTATATTTTGCTTACTTATTGGGTAGTCATAATAATTTCATGTTTGCTGCGTTCGACAGGTGCCGTATAATATCATTGGCTGGCTGGACAAAAACAAGGACCCGCTGAATGAGACAGTGGTGGGCGTTTTCCAGAAATCCTCTAACAAGCTGCTTGCTTGCCTGTACGAGAACTACGTCGGGTCTGACTCGACAGTTAGAGGTAATGTTCCGCGTGTAATATAGCCAGAGAAGAAAAGAGATCAACAGGCTAATGTAAGCCCGACTGCAGATCCCAAGCCCGGGGCCAAAGAGAAGAGGAAAAAGGCTGCTTCCTTCCAGACCGTGTCTCAGTTGCACAAGGTGAGCCCGATGCGTATCAAGCGTTTAATTCTGGATGCGGAGTGGGTTGGAGAAACTCTGGGACGGAGGCAGTTAAGACTTGCAGTGATGTTTAGGGCAATGATCACATGAACATCACTTTAAGTCTGTGCTGGCTTCTCCCTCTTTTCAACATCTACAAAAGAGGGACAAAAAAGTACAGGTGCAAGTAGATGATATACATTTTTCTTGCTGCTTCTTTTGTAATAGGATAAAATGGCAAAGCGGGGTTCCTTGTGCATATGTATTAAAAATATCAATTGCACAATTCATACTTTAGAATTCAATTATTGAATAATTCAATTCAACACTACAATATTAGTCAATCCACCTCATTATGTCTGCAATAAAAATTGATTACTCTGTAGGGTGATTAACTTACAACTGTATTTGATTCACTTTGACTCAAAATGTACAGCAAAGCTTAATAGAACCCATTCACGCAAAATACTTTTGGGGTTTTTTCCCTCCATACACGGCAATTCAAGTTCTTAACTAAAATCAACACCCCATTGTAAAAAAATCGAAGGAAATCGACCATCATCACTTTACAGACCTTTTCATAAATATATAATTGTAAGTATCATTATTGCTTATATTAAATTTCTAGCAAAATTCCACAATGTAATTTCACGCAAACGCAAAAATTCTCTACATTTTGATCACCAACTAGTCAGCAACTATTCATCCAGAGCCCAAAAAGACATAACAGCACATAAACTAAATGGCCATGATTTAATTTTTTCCCTCTTATGTGATCCAAAATTTCCAAAGGAGGTACTAAAAAGGAGTAGGTAAAAGTAAAAAAACCTATAGCCAAGCTATAAATTCCCCTACTTGAAGCTGTTTTTTTTAAATTATGAATTATCACTGATTTCAGTTTCCTCTGCTCCCTTTATTTTCTCTAGGAAAATCTCAATAAGCTGATGACTAACCTCCGCAGTACTCAACCTCACTTTGTGCGCTGCATCATCCCCAATGAGACAAAGACTCCCGGTATTTAAAACCTCAGGTCAAACGTGTCGCGCACAGCCACAAATTGTGGGTCAAACTAAAGTTTTTTTTGTGCAGGTGTCATCGACTCATTTATGGTGCTACATCAGCTCCGTTGCAACGGGGTACTGGAGGGCATTAGGATTTGCAGAAAGGGATTTCCTAATCGCATCCTCTATGCAGAGTTCAAGCAGCGGTGAGTTAAAGCAGACCTTGAGAACAAGGAGTTCGACTACCTTTCTGTAAATTTTTAAATAAAAAAACTAATCTTAACATTTACACAAAGCAAAACGCCATAACAACCAACTTGCCTAGCTATGTAGACAAAATACTCAAAGTAAAACAACAACAAAAAATTCAACAATTAAAAATCCAGAAGATATATATATCACTTTTCCTTATTTTTTTCCTCTGTGTGTATCCAGCTACCGGATCCTGAACCCACAAGCCATCCCAGATGACAAGTTTGTGGATAGCAGGAAAGGTGCAGAGAAGCTTCTGGCTTCTTTGGAAGTCGACCACAACCAATATCGATTCGGACACACAAAGGTTTCATTCCCTGTTTTGAGGGATGCTGTGATGTCATTTTCGACATATTCATAATACAGTTGTGTTACTCTGCTTTACAGGTGTTCTTTAAGGCAGGCCTGCTGGGTCATCTGGAGGAAATGAGAGACGAGCGTTTAGCCAAAATTCTGACGCTGCTGCAGGCGGTGGCAAGAGGTCATCTGATGAGGGAACAGCTAAGGCTGATGAATCGAAAGAGGTAAACCTAGAACTCCTATTGCAACAGTAAAGGTATTCTCATAGTTTTTTTTTTCAACTAGGCACAGAACGTGTAGTGTTCCTCCCCACATTATTCAAGTATGTTGCAAAATATTCCACAGGCCGGGGTACTTGAGAAATTTAGTCCCAAATTTGACCCATCTGGCTAGTTTGCTGAAGAGCTGTATCATTGAGGTTACACAACACTTTCAAAATGGCATAGCCAATTAAGAAAAAAATGTGAGGCGAGCTCTGAAACAGACAGCGATTGTAGTGAACGGCGGTTGCATACCGCTCATTTTGGCTTGGAGGTAGGCAATTGTGGCTTTTCATTTGTTTTTCACGCGTGTGTCGAGGTTGGTATAAGTTTATCCAGCTAGCTTCCTGCTAGCGTCTTGGCAGCCAACGGCTTTTCTGTTTAGTTTGCTCATGGTTGCCGCTTATTGGCTTCCCATTGTGCGTTGTTTGGCCGGCTAGTCTGCCGTTAGAGTCAGTTTTGCCGTTTATATTGGTTTATTGCCTTAGCCATTGCCCCAGTTTGCTATTGGTTCCCGGCTAGCCTGGATGCTCACCATGTGTTTTTTGATTAGCTAGTCTGGCTTTAGCGCCTGTTTTGCTGTGTTCCTTCGTTTATTTATTTAGCCGTTGCTGCTTTTCGTTGTTGGTAAGCGTGGCTGCTCACTGCATGTTTTTTAGAACCCAGCTTAATGTTTTTCTGCCAAGGCTACAAACGCCTATCATTGACCGTTAACCCCAGTCAACGGCTTTTTATTTTTGCCAGTTAGCCATTTTTGCTGCTCGCCCTTTCTTTGCCAGCTGCAACACAACACCTAGGCATTCTCCAAAAAAACGACCAAAACTTCGCTTAAAACACTCGTAATGATTTGACTAATTAACACGTAAAACAATATGGCGACTAGCTTGCTAGAGTGCTAGTGTTCCTCCGATGACTTCACATCTCAGGAAGACAAAGACAAGACACGTTGTCTTCAAAATTGATTGTTTAGGAAAATAATTTAAATATGCAGCTGAAATATACAGTATAAGATTTTTTGCAAAAAACATTTACTATTTCCTCACATTTTGCATGTTTAGAAATTTAGGATTACCTTTACCCCTAAAGCATTGTTGCCAGAGTAAGCGAGGCGTGTGGGTACCCTTGTACAGTTGCCTGCCCCGCAAGTGTGGCATTTCTGTTAATAAACTTCAACGCGCCCGCCCTCAAGTCTGCATCCATTCTCTCCATTAGCGCTCCGTAAAACAAACAATGCTGACAGCGCCCTCAGAGCCACATGGCGACATGTGTCAAGTGGCAGCTGCTCCAGGCAAAAAGGGGGCCTCCCTAAAAATACAACCCCCTTCTTGGATGCCCAATGGCCCCTGGCCCCTTTTGTCCGCGGCGCCTGTGCTTCCAAGCAAGTGCATTGATAGGATGTGTGGCGGGTGACGAGAGGATTAAAGCCTGCCGCCTAACAGAAGGTTTCGGTTGCTAAAAAAACACGGAGCTCACCTTTGAGGGGCGCCCGGCGTGGAGTTATGGCAAGAATGCGATGGGTTCCTCCCTGCCCACCCTCATTCAGTCACGCTGGTCGTGCGCACACCCACTAAAAATTCACCCTCTAAACACTGACGGCAAGTCCTTGAGCGGCAGGTTGTGGCTCCATATTTAGGCCTGTAAGAAGCCATCCCGCAGAGACTAAATCAATCCGCTAACACAGTCGGGTCACTCGTGAAACATCAAAGGCGGCACTGGGCGTATCAGTTCACACTATCACATCCCCACCCTCGTGTGTGATTAGTGCAACTGAGCATCAAGGGCAAGTCACTAAATAAAGAAAAGCATACCTCTAGAATTACACTATGGAACCTGCTTCGTTTGACTACTCAATCAAAGACCGAATGTGACATCATTAGTCACATTTCAATGCAAAATAAAATATCCTTTATCCAAAACGTTCAATTAAACTATGAAAAATTATCCCAAAACATGATCACAAGTGTAGATTGAATTGAAATTAAACAAAGTTACCGTATAAGTGCAATCTTTTAGTTCTCGCACAATAAAATAAGGAAAAATGTATCTTAAAAAAACTTAATGTCAAAGTCAGAGAATATTTTGGCTGTTTTGTTTTAATCTCATCTTTTGAGCAAAACCATTTCAAACTAACTTTAATTATAAGCACATTTTGAAAAGAGGCTAACTAATTTACACACATATCCAAGTGAAACATTGTGAAATTGTGGATTGGCACTCGCCCATACTATTTACAATATTTTCAGACAATATGTTATTGACAGTACAACAACTAAAGTTTAGAAGGATATAATTTACTACCATACCTTATTACTATATTTGAACTAAACTCACTTGTCCCACATAATTGCTACCAGTCAGAATTTTATCCCCAAATCCATCTGCTTTTTGGAGACAGCATTGTGCCTGGTAGAGTGTAGTAGGACATTATAGGATAGCTACTTTTAGCTATTTAGATAACTTCAGTAGATTAAAAATGCAACAATATAAATACAATATAAATAAAAATGAAAACACATTTTAAATAGGTTTGAACATAACAACGACAGCTGAGGTATTTAATTCCACATGTTATATTTTGGTTGCAGGGAAGCCCTAATGATTATCCAGTGGAACATCCGAGCCTTCAACACTGTAAAGCACTGGCCTTGGATGAAGCTCTTCTTCAAGATCAAGCCCCTTCTAAAGAGCGCTGCCACCGAGAAAGAGCTAGCCACTCTGAAGGAGGAGATGGTGCAGCTCAAGGACGCAATGGAGAAAACCGACGTCAAGCGCAAAGAGCTGGAGGAAAAGCAGGTCAGCCTGATCCAAGAGAAGAACGACCTCTCGCTGCAGCTGCAGGCGGTACGTGTACTTATTCCTAACCGATTCACACATTACTCTTTTATACCAGGAATGTCATTGGATCTTTTTTCCCCTCATTCTCACCGACAGGAGCAAGACAATCTTGCAGATGCCGAGGAACGCTGCGACCAGCTCATCAAAACAAAAATCCAGCTGGAAGCCAGAGCCAAAGAAATGCAAGAGAGGCTAGAAGATGAAGAAGAGACAAACGTTAATCTTATGGCTAAAAAACGAAAGTTGGAGGACGAATCCGGCGAGCTCAAGAAAGACATTGATGACTTGGAGCTGACATTGGCAAAAGTAGAGAAGGAGAAACACGCCCTTGAAAACAAGGTGAATGATTTGCGGAATAAAGGACCCCAACACAATTAAACGTAAGCAACATCCGTCTGTGATGGTAGTTCACCCTAAAAAAATGTTTGTTGTAGGTAAAAAATCTTGTTGAGGAGATGTCAGCTTTGGACGAAACCATACTGAAGCTGACCAAGGAGAAGAAGGCTCTCCAAGAGGCCCACCAGCAAACTCTGGATGATCTTCAGGCGGAAGAAGACAAGGTCAACACTCTGACCAAAGCCAAATCAAAGCTTGAGCAACAAGTAGATGATGTAAGTCGTGTGCAACAGCAAAACATTTGAGAACCCACACATTAGAAACATTAAGTATATTTGGTAACAGTAATCTTTGTGTAAACTAGCTTGAGGGCTCCTTAGAGCAAGAAAAGAAGCTACGTCTGGATCTGGAACGGAACAAACGCAAACTGGAAGGAGACCTTAAACTTTCTTTAGAGTCTGTTATGGATCTTGAGAACGACAAACAGCAGATGGAAGAACGCCTCAAGAAGTAAGAATGGCTGAAATTTTCACAAGATATGTTGCCTCAAAACGTATCACGAGCTTGTGTTTTAAGATGATTTTGTTGTCAACCAGGAAAGACTTTGAAATGAACGAGATGAGCTCCAAAATAGAAGATGAGCAGTTGTTGGTCAGCCAGCTCCAAAAGAAAATCAAGGAGCTTCTGGTAAGCATCACCCAAGGGTCAATTTGAGTTTTTCTAGTGCGCAAAAAAGCCATAGGTCGACCCCGTTTGTCCAGGCCCGCAATGAGGAGCTTGAGGAAGAGCTAGAGGCTGACAGAGCCTGTCGAGCTAAAGTGGAAAAGCAGCGCGGCGATGTGGCCCGTGAACTAGAGGAGCTAAGCGAGCGCTTAGAAGAGGCCGGCGGAGCAACCTCTGTCCAGGTCGAGATAAACAAGAAGAGGGAAGCAGATTTCCTGAAGCTGCGGCGCGACCTGGAGGAATCCATGCTTCACCATGAGGCTACAACTGCCAACTTAAGGAAGAAGCACGCCGACACCATCGCCGAGCTGAGCGAGCAGATCGACAGCCTGCAGCGGGTCAAGCAGAAGCTGGAGAAAGAAAGGAGCGAGGCCAAGATGGAGGTCGACGACCTGGCCTCCACTGTAGAGCAACTCTCCAAGGGCAAGGTCAGTAGAAACAGAACAAAAGATTACTATTTAGAAAGGAACAGCATTGATCATCTCTCGCCTGCAGGCAACTGTGGAAAAGACATGTCGACTGTACGAAGATCAGCTCAGCGAAGCCAAAGCCAAAGCTGAGGAACTTCAGAGGCAGCTCAATGACAGCACCGCCCTTAAGGCCCGAGCCCAGGCTGAGAGTGGTAAGTAATGTTTGTTCTTATCACAAAATGTGGGCAAGTACAATCTATTCACTTTCAACTCTTTAGGAAGTTGACCTTCTCTAAATTCTTAATCCAGTTAGCAAACCACTTGGACATACATTTTTTGTGTCAGATGACTTGCAAAGACTAAAAGACTTAAGCAATATCAAATATCCAGAAAAAGACTGGAAGACTTATGTGATTAGGGAGCAAACTCTGATCTTTGTCAAACTCTAAAACGTCTTCCTAACTTGTCAAGTCAAGTATTGGTAACATGCTCCTGTTCCCACACAGCCGAGCAGGGCAGGAAACTGGAGGAACGAGACTCCATGGTCTCCCAGCTTCAACGCGCAAAGATGTCCTATGGTCAAAACGTTGAAGATCTCAAGAAGCAGCTAGATGAAGAGACTAAAGTCAGTTCCTGATTCTCATAAGTTTGTTGACTTGGTAGATCCTCTCAAACATCATTCATTCTCTCCAGGCAAAGAACGCCTTGGCACACGCTGTTCAATCAGCTCGTCATGACTGCGATCTCCTGAGAGAGCAGTATGACGAGGACCAGGAGGCCAAGGCAGAGATGCAGAGGGCATTGTCCAAAGCCAATGCTGAGGTGGCTCAGTGGAGGACTAAGTACGAAACTGACGCCATACAAAAGACGGAAGAACTGGAGGAAGCTAAGTGAGTGAACAATTGAAAAAAATCATAAAAATCACAGATTTTACCAAAGCGGGTGTCATACTTTTTGGTACCAGGAAGAAACTGGTGACACGACTTCAAGACGCTGAGGAGACAATGGAGGCCACCAATGCCAAGTGCTCTTCTCTAGAGAAGACAAAGCATAGACTCCAGACAGAGATCGAAGACCTGATGATCGACTTGGAGCGTTCCAATGCGGCAGCTGCTGCCCTGGACAAGAAGCAACGCAATTTTGACAAGGTAAAGCCAATACATTTAAAGCAGCTCAATTTGCTTAAAACTAAACTTAATTTCTCCACCAGGTGTTAGCCGAGTGGAAACAAAAGCATGAAGAGTGTCAAACTGACCTGGAAGCATCTCAGAAAGAGTCCCGTTGCCTGAGCACTGAGCTCTTCAAACTGAAAAATTCCTACGAGGAGACCCTTGATCATCTGGAGACTGTCAAGCGGGAGAATAAAAACCTGCAGGGTAAGCAAGAAAGGGCACAGTGACTCTTTAGTTATTTGATACATAACTCGAATCTTGATTTTTCTTCTTCTCTGCCGATTAGAGGAGATATCCGACTTGACCGATCAAATCAGTCAGGGAGCTAAGACCATCCAGGAGTTAGAGAAAATCAAGAAAGGTCTCGACATGGAAAAAAGCGAAATTCAAGCTGCACTGGAAGAAGCAGAAGTAAATATGTGTTGGGCTAACATTAAGACAGAAATAGTTTACAAATTAAGATGACATTACATGAATACATTTGTGTTTCAGGGTGCACTTGAGCACGAAGAAAGCAAAACCTTGAGGATCCAGCTGGAGCTTAACCAAATCAAAGCCGATATTGACAGAAAGCTGGCAGAGAAAGACGAAGAAATTGACAACCTCCGGTTAGTTTTCCTTTCCTTTGTTTCCAAATCCTACATCATTAATTGACCGAGACATAGTGATTAACAAAATATGGGCATTCTTTTCTACTGCTGCACTTGAAAATGTGTAAGGTGACAGCTATTCTGAAACATGCTCTTTTCACCTACCTTTAGCCGGAACCACCAGAGAGCACTGGAGTCCATGCAGGCTACCTTGGATGCGGAGGCCAGGTCCCGCTGCGAAGCAGTGCGTCTCAAAAAGAAAATGGAGGGAGACCTGAATGAGATGGAGGTGCAGTTGAACCATGCCAACAGGCAGGCTGCTGAGTCCCAGAGACTCTTGAGAACCGTCCAGATTCAGCTTAAGGTGATTTTTGACAGACGATATCGATTGATACAAATTCAGAAACTTTCAAAGTTCTTTTTAAAATGGCCCGAAGATAAAGTTGGAGGACTTGAGTCACATGACTGGATAGACTAGCTTGATAGGCAGCCGTTTTAAGACCTGCTTAGCCAACTTTGATTTTAATATACTCAACATGAAAGGGCAAGACTTGCTTGTTTGAATTTGACACAGTTCCCGGTATTTGTATGTAGTGTTCCCTCACGTTTTGCTGATGATATGTTACAAGATCCTCAGGTTTTTTTTATCTTCATTCTTGTTTATGACCAATAAAACACTGTTTGGCAAATTAAAGTACAATGAACTCTCATTTATTGAGAGGGATATGTTTCAAAAATAACTCTGGATTAGGTGGGATCAGATAAGTACAACCTTTTTTTTTTTTTTACAATATATTATACAATTTAAAAAATCTATTATACTTTATAACAAGGGCTGTTTCAGCATGGGTGGAAGAGCTGTGTCCTCACCAAAATCAAGCAATCATTGCTATATTCCCACCAAGATTATGTGGTCACTTAAAGAAAGTCCCCACCAATGATCTATGCCCTTTTATAATTTATTGATATGAAATGCTCAAGATCATATTATTTTTTTCATACGTACTGAACTATAAAAAAATGTCGTCGTCGATGTGGTTGACTGTTTTTCCAATAAAAATGCAGAACACAATGCAATTTAGTGAAAGAGTGAGCCGTGAAAAGTGGACCGCGTTATTGTGAGGGTTAACTGTAAAACGTCTAATTCTAATGTATACTTTGCACAGCATCCAGCATCACTGTTCAGACTACTCAATAAACGAAATCAGTAATTATATCATTTTTCTGTCACTAAAATTAAACATCCAAAAACAAAGATGATATAAACGACTCGCATGCAGGTTAAATTAACTAGAGCTTTGTTAGCATATTAGCTGGAACTGCCAAGTTAACTGCACAAACTGAGACAACACCGTACTTGAGAACAATAAACTAAAACCTTACATTACAGGGGAATAAACTCACATTTTCGGTTATCCATCGACTGAAAACTTCATAAAATAGACTCAATAAGGAACTTTGTGTTTTTTTTTTTGCTCAAGTGAGAAAGTATCAACCTTGAGAAACGGGCAGGTTCTTTCATTCTCGAATGCGTTCAAAGACTGCCGATGGTGTAGGAAATCTCGAATTTTGATAACTGGGGCTGGCCATTTAAATCGGTTCGATTTTGATTCTATAAAATGCAGTTTACGCCTACGCCTTCACGACAGTCTGAGTAATTGAGCCGGTTTGATCACGACTGACAATTTATTTTCACAAATTCCACGTTGTTGACTTTACATTTGTTGCGTATAAAAACGGTTACTTTTTTGTGTACATTTAAAAATATTTTCATTTATGTTTCCTGTGGTTTTCATTTAATATGTTTTACATAACAAATGTAAAGTTTATTCTTCTAAGGTTTCTTCATTTTCCTCATGTTGAGGTTTTTGAGTTTTTCCTTCCCCTCATGTAGGTTTTAGATCAGGGGATGGTATAATAAAAGTCTATGGTTTGCAATAATCTGTGGTCTGTGCAGCCCTTAGAGACTCTTTGTGATTAAGAGCTACACAAATAAGCATTACTATTACATAGTTTGTTGTTGCAGAGAATTGTCTATATTTTTAATCAAAATGTAGTTTTTGTTTTCGGAGATTCTGAGTTGTTTGAAGTTGACATTAAAGTTTTTTAGTATAATTAGGTTTAGAGTTACACAACACAGCAGCGTCTTGTGGTAGAGTGAAAAAAATAAATGCTACAATAATTTAGTAGTATGGTTTTCAATAATTCATTTTGTGCATAATGTTCCATTATTAATGGTAATACAGTCCACTAATTAAGGTGACTGTCAAAAAGCATTTCTCGTTTTCTGATTCGCCCCATCTTGTTTCTTGTTTTTTCACTTTTCCCTCTTTTTATTTTTTTATTTTTCTTCGTTTGTTTATATTTCGTTTAATTTCCCCCTTTTTTCAAGTCATTACTAGTCTGAATCAATCCAACCCACAATAATTATTTTATGGCTATAAAACATTAATTTGCAACCAAAGCTGTGATACATAGAAAAGCATCAATAATAAACTCATAAAATAGAAATTTTAGGAATTTAGCCACACTTAACTCACCCAAAATTATTTTTATTTTAACACAGAATCCACCCTCCTCTCCTTTCTCAAGAACTTTTCGATTACTCTGTTGTACAGATTATGAGTGCGTTACAGTTCAATCATAAAGTTCTTTTCGATCGCCATCTTTTAAGGGCTGAAAATGTCCGTTCCTCAAAGGCAGTGGAGGCGCTGAATATACTGCATTTGCTTGTGCAAATGGTTTTAGTGAATTAGCGCCCTCTATATTTGCGAAAGTGGTAAAGTTTCTCTAGACCTTCCAAAATCCAAATTTGGACCTTTTCGAAATTTGATTGGCTGAACCCACAGCGATATCACAGCAATGTGGGTCTGCGGGGCTGCCTGCACATGGAAGATTGCAGGCCTAGGGGCAGATTACTGAGCCTAGCAACAAGTAATCTTAAAATATGATTGATTAAACGTAGATGTAAATGGTCTGCATTTATATAGCGCCTCTGTTTTTTTCATATTTTCGTCCTATGGTCTGCATATGTATAGCGCTTTTCAAGTCAATGAAGACATCCCAAAGCGCTTTACAAATGCTTGGATATGAAAGCACACGTGTTGGAAGCAGCGAATCGGGAGAAACCATGAAAGGAAGCAGACAATTTGGAATTACTGTCTATGTTTACCATTATTTGTGGCTTTACTTGGGCAAAGCACAAAAAACAGCATCAGTCATTAATTAACAAGTATTGATTTATATCTATCTATCCTGGTCATATCCCTCAAGAGGGGTGAGCGGCAGCAAGACAAACACATACACAAAAACAAAATAAAAATAAAAATGGGAAAAAGTAGCAAAAAACACGCACAAAAGTTTTTTTTTTACCATGGCCAACCCAAATGCCCAAACACCCAAACAAGTAAAGCACCTCTGCACCCACGTTGGTCATGCTTTCGTCCATCCAGATAAAATGGGACACAAGAAAGCGGCCATGTCACTCGGGTCAGGGTGACACCACACACTCTTCTGTTCAACAGCAGGGCCAAACAAGTATTGATAGACTAAATAAAACTAACATCACATGATTTCAGCAGAGAAGGCCTTGCAGGCCCTCACTGCCCATCACGGCTATACACCAATGTAGAATGAGGCCTACCTGAATCTCATAAGAAATAATAATAATAAAATAAAAATAAAACAATACTAATCAATTGAAATCAAATGAAATAGAGACTCACTTGTGGCACACTTTTCCTACCAGGACGTCCAAGTGGAGCTGGACGACACCCATCACAAGAACGAGGAGCTGAAGGAGCAAGTGGCCATGACCGAGCGGCGCAACAATTTGCTGGCCGCCGAAGTGGAGGAGCTCAGGTCTCTACTGGAACAGAACGATCGGGCCCGCAAACTAGCTGAAAACGAGCTGATTGAAGCCAGCGAGAGAGTCAGCCTGCTGCACTCGCAGGTATTTTGGGGTACCAAATTTCAAAACCCTTTAGGCACTTAACAGTGAGGAGAAGATGAAACGATATAAAGAAGATATTTATTCCTCTTATAGAGGCTTCCGAGGGTCGGGTGACTTTTTAAACGGCTGCCATATTGGATTACAAGCAAAGAAATAAATACAAATCTGTCTGCGTACTTAACAAATTTGGACAGGGTTTCGAAGACTAAAAAACGGGAAAAATATAACACAACCCGATACAATTTCTCATTTGGTTGCTGCTATTTAAAAAGACATCTCAGAATTTGTTTTCATTGTAAATATTCCATTCAATCTTTCTTCCTTTGAAATAGCACCAACAATACAATACGCATTTATGACTAAACATGCAGACATCTACTTGTACAATTGATATTTCTAGTCCATAAAAGTAAATGTTTTGCAACACTCCGAATTAAAGCAACTTAATTAATGATGTCCCTTTTCAAGCAGATATCATCATATCCATTGAAAAATTCCAAATGTTTTTTTTCTTTATGAAATTTGATAAATATCGTGATGGATTAAATAATTACCTGATTAAAAAAAGCAGGTCAAGAAAAATCCAGCTAGCTAATTGAATATTGGGGACACCGGGGGTAGCACCAAATCAACGCATTATTAATATCGTAGTTTTTTTTTTTTTTTTTTTTTTTACAATTTTATACATATTACCATCACATTTCTAACATTTGATGGGCCGGATTTAGAAACCTGATGGGACACATATGGCCTGCAGGCTTTAGTTTGCCCCATCCTGGTCTATATAGTTGCCCTGAACAGCTTAGAAAGGCTGAAAGTTAATTGATTACATTCAGTGCCAGGAATCAAAAGTTCAAAAGATTCTTCAAGAAGTTTCATTTAGCTTCATTTATCTGTAACCAGGAATTCCCTACATTTAGGGCAAGCTATGATTATTAATGCATTGTTTAAGCACTGTCTACATTTCCTAATCTAGAACACAGGACTGATTAACCAAAAGAAGAAACTGGAAAGTGATCTCAGCGCGCTCTCGAATGAGGTGGACGATGCCGTGCAAGAGTGCCGCAATGCGGAGGAGAAGGCCAAAAAGGCCATCACTGATGTAAGCTGAGCAAAATAGAGAAGCTGGAACCTCAAGTTCTTTTATAAATAGTCATGGCGTTTTCGTATTGCAGGCGGCAATGATGGCTGAGGAGCTGAAGAAAGAGCAAGACACCAGCGCCCATCTGGAGCGAATGAAGAAAAACATGGACCAGACCATCAAAGACCTCCAGATGCGTCTGGACGAGGCGGAGCAGCTCGCTCTCAAGGGCGGCAAGAAGCAGGTCCAGAAACTGGAGGCCAGGGTGAGTGGGCCCGAGTGCTGCCGATCAATTTAAATTTTTAGGCACAATACTCAGCATAAAATCCATACGAGGAGTTCCATACAAGTTTGTATTTGTTAATAGGTCAAAGAACTTGAAAGTGAAATGGAGATGGAGCAAAAGAAGTTCCAAGAGCAACAAAAAACTGTTCGAAAATATGAGCGAAGAACGAAAGAGCTGAGCTATCAGGTAAACGTCAACAATGTATTTATTGTAATTTCCATTCCTTGTGTAAAATGAAACATTTATTACCTTTTGTGATTGATTTTTGTGGGAAAGGCGGAGGAAGACAAGAAGAGTCTCCTACGTCTGCAGGACCTCGTTGACAAACTGCAGGTCAAATTGAAGAGTTACAAGAGGGTGGCCGAGGAAGCGGTGAGTTGACATTTTGGAGCTAAAGAGTTGAAGATAACTTAGTTTTTAATCTGTATTTACATTCGGAGTTAACCTCACTTCAACATGCAGATGTATTCCGACCATGTTCAGCATCACAACCAAATACCGCCTCACCATGTTCGTCAACTAGTGTGCTGCAGGAAATGTCCCAATTTTATCTTTGCAAAAAAGAAAGCACGCCATTGTAGAGTATCTCTGCTTCCTTCCAAATATCCGCCGAGTGACAAACATTCATCTATATCAGTAAGCGGCAGCAAATTACTATTATTTTTCATTTTTATATCCTAAATCTACTCATGGGGTTGTAGAGGGAAATATTAAAATTCTGTTTGATAATGTAACTTTTTTTCTGACCTTTTCTATTTCCTTTTTCTTTTAAGTACTAAGTATAACAAATATTTGTTACGCTAGCAGATAGTTTTTGCTCATTTTAATGATCATCTTTGTTTATGTTTTTCTAGAAAAACTAGACAAGCATAGATAAAAACTTGAAAAATAAGTTAAAAACATATGCTTTAATCTTGAACTTTAACAATTATTAAATAAAATGAATAACCTGCATTAGCGCCAAAAATGATATGAAAATCTTTGTCCTGTCAATTTTTATCATTAAAAAAAAGTGTATATATTTATATGTATATATATATATATATATATATATATATATATGTATATGCACACACAGAGTTGCCATATATTAAAAATCATATTTCAGAATGGATACAAACAGTTTTGATGAATCTGGCAGCAAACTCAAATCATTGATTGAAGAAGGATGAATATCACTGTGAGCTTTATGCACACAAGTTACCTGATGAAAAAAAAATGTGTTGATGAAATGTCGGTATTTGTGTTTTTGCAGGAGGAACAGGCCAACACCAACTTGTCCAAATACAGGAAGTTGCAGCACGAACTGGATGACGCCGAAGAGAGGGCCGACGTGGCTGAAACGCAAGTCAACAAACTACGCGTCCGCACACGTGACCATGGAGGAAAGGTTGGTTAGAAAAGTCAAAATTGCTTTCACTCGAATTTCAACTCATCTTTGAATTGACTTCTTTCAGTTTCCTGAGTGATGATCGTTTGCTGACGTCACACAACACGGACAAGAAGCTGCAACAGCTCGGGGAAACCGTGTACCAGCAATGAATAAAGGCCTTTTAAACCTTTAAAAATGTCTGTCAATTCATTTAAAAATTCCATGAAGGGGTGTCTAGAGCCACAAGGTAGCCCGTGGCCCGGCTTTGATAAGGGCTCACCAGTGATGGATCATTGTGATTTTCTAGGAAATTTGATTTCTATCTGGCATGATTTCAAGTGAATGAATGAGCCCATTTTAAACCCAATGCGGTTGTCAACCTAGTAATAACTTAGTAACAACATAGTTATAACAGGTGTTATTTTAGAAATGCTTATCAGTAACAAAAAAAGCTCTCAGCCTCAAAAAGGGTTTCTAACCTATGAGCAACAAAATGTTTTTGTTTTCATTGTCCAGGTTTTAGGACTTCCTGTTGTGGTTCAAAAAAACATGCTATCTATCCATCCATCCATCTATCTATCTATCTACCTTGGTCATATCCCTCAAGAGGCGTGACCGACAGCAAGACAAAAATACAATAACAAAAAAGAAAAAAAAAACAACACACACAATTTTTTTTGGACCATGGCCAACCCAATCACCCAAACACCCAAACAAGTTAGACACCTCGGCACCTAAGTTGGTCATGCTTTCGTCCCTCCAGATGAAATGGGACACCAGAAAGCGGCCATGTCACTCGGGTCAGGGTGACACAACACACTCTTTTGTTCAACAGCAGGGCCCGACAGCTTTCACTGGTTTACCCCTGCCGCATCATACAAGTGCCCAGCCCATCCTTAAGAACGCGTCCACAATCCCACTATCCTTTCACAACAGATTTCCATGTATCTACCCTGGTCATATTCCTCAAGAGGGGTGACAGACAGCAAGACAAACACAAACAAAGACAAAGAAAATAAAAAAGGGAAAAATTAACAAAAAACACAAACAAAAATGTTTGGACCATGGCCAACCCAAATGCCCAAACAAGTTAACCTCCGCACCCAAGTTGGTCATGCTTTCGTCTCTCCAGATGAAACGGGACACAAGAAAGCGGCCATGTCACTCGGGTCAGGGTGACACCACACACTCTTCTGTTCAACAGCAGGGCCTAACAGCTTTCACTGGTTTACCCCTTCTGCATCATATAGGTGCTCTGCCCATTCCATAGAACGCGTCTAAACATCCCACTATAATTTTATAACACCGCTCCACTCATTTCTAACACCAACAAGAGCTCTTGCTTCCACAGTATTTAGACCTCTTTCCTGCAGTGCACTCATAACACCATCCATCTACGTCAATCGCGACCTTCCTCTTGGTCTCTTTCCATTTACTCCTGCTCTGTAGATCCTCTTCAACATTTGCCCTTCAGCCATCCTCTTCATGTGTCCAAGCCAACCGAGTACTCTCTTATCCACACACTTACTCAGTTCCACTCCTGCTGCAGTTCTGTCTCCCACAATTTTATTTCTCAATTTATTCAATCTTGTCACTCCTAACATACTCCTCAAACACTTCATCACAAAAACATTGAATTTCCTTCTCAAATCTGCATTCAGGCTGAAAGTCTCTGCACAATACATCACAGTCGGCACAATCACACTCTCATACAGTCCCCTCTTAACATACATACTCATATTCTTGTTGCTCATCACTCTCCTCAGAACACCCAAAACCTTGCTTCCTTGATTCACTTTGCGCAATACCTCACACTCCATTCCACCAACTGCTGCCACATCACAACTCAAGAAACGTGCTAACATCAAAAATTGTATGGTGTGGCACAATGATTGGGATTACTGTGGTACCCTCTATTTATGAATTTGATTTGTTCTACATGCTTGCTAACCGTAAAACTTAAGTAGACACGCATCTTGAATGTAAATGCAGTAATCCGTTCCAAGCACCACAAAAGTATATATTTTTTTAATAAGTCATAAAATAACACAAATACATGTTAAAATTAGAAAACCGCACATTAAACGTAAAACTAGATGCAATTAATGTAAAAAAACAGGAAAAAAGGAAATAATAAAAATATTAAATCTACCTTTTAACTGGCCTCTTTACTGATCCTCAGCAGTGTTTGTCTTGTGTTTCTTGAAAAACTGATCCAATGATGCGTTTTTGGCGGCTTTTGACCATCCGCCGGAAACACTCAAGGCAGATGTCATCATAATCTGCAATAGCCCGACCTTTCAACACCTTTTCGGGATGATTCCTTTCCACAAATTCTAAGACTTCATAGAATTTTGCCAAAACGTCTTTAACTTCGGCTAACGGAATGACTGTGTTCTCCTCTTTGTCTTTAAACCCCACCTGCATGACGGTGTGTGTTTTCATATCTTTCTATTATCTCTTGCTTCGCTTCGATGGCCAGAAATGTTATTTTCCTCTTCTTTTCTCCTTGTCCACATTGCTGCATGTCTTTCATGAGGTCCATTGTGAATGATTGCCCTTTGTACCGCAACCATACAGTAAAGTGTTTACGCGCGAAGGCGACACGAAGAGCATGCCTGGATTAAAGCATATACACCAATTGCCACGTACAACTCTGGGAGCTGCAAATGTTAGCGCGTACTCTACTGTAGTGGTTACATTGTATCCCAAAACGCCTGTGTTACTAGTGGCAATATTTTCTCGTTTAGGTACATTGCAACCTGAAACTTTCGTATGTGGAGACATTTGTAAGTATTTATATCAGGGGTGTCAAATATATGTCCCACAGGCCGGCTCAGGCCCACCAACAAGTTTAACCTGGCCCATTTGACATTACTGAAAGTAGCACTAGAGAAAAATGAGCCACAATGACTTAGTTTTATATATGTCCACTGGATGACGCTAAATCCAAATGTTACTCCAAAACACCAACACAGTTGCTGTGTATGCTGACAACCATTTATCAACCAGAGAACATTTGAGGAAACACCCATGCCGACTTTGACTTGAACTAGAAGTCACGGACGTGCTGTTTAAGATTCAAAGCCGTACAGCTAGGGCAGTTTTTATGCCATTAATTACTGCCATGAGAGTGCATTTTCTACCACGTTGCCGCTAAGATGAGTTTGACAACCCTCATTTAAATTATACACGCTCAGCCACATTTAAAGTAAACTGGAAATTTGACGTATATACTGTAGTCATCAATGGCAGTGGGAAAAAAAGGACATGCATAGTTGTTTGAACAGGAAACTATTTTTTGTGTGTTTTGGCATCAGGAAATCATTATAAAAGTGTCATCTCACATTCACAAAAATTTGCCGACTTGTGAGATTCCCTAGATAAAATTGCACAGTGCATGATTACCCTTTTGAGAAGGCCATCACGAGATTTGTACTTATGTGTGTGTGTGTGTGCATGATTGGAATCCATCCACAAGCCCAAAACACATTTTTTGGCTGGAACGCCTAAAACACATGTGTCAAACTCAGGGCCCCTGATGTCCAAAAATAAATGGGACAAGAGTGATTCGACCAAACATTACATTTCCCACAATGCATGTCAACTATGATACCTGCGATATGGCAGTGTTTCCATATCAACGCCAATGAGTGGTATTAAAAATTATTCCAAAAATGTACAAGATCTTGTATTTACTTTACAACATTAAATGTGTAGCGACATCTTTTTAGTTTAGCTGTGAGACTCGCGAGTAAAACAATTAGTGAATTAATTTTTTCCACATGAATGAATGGTTACAATTATTTTACATACTGTTCAATTACATTTAGTAACATTTATCAATCATGTTGGGCGCTTTAAGGACAGACGTTACCCTAGCGCTTCTCAATTATTTTGTCGCGCCACACCCCCTTGGAAGAAGAAATCCTCCTGATCTATTTTTTTAAATCATCACATAATATAGGAGGAGACAAAACAAAGATTGTTCGATATTGACTGTAACTTGTCACCTCCGTCCATTCCAAATCTTCGTCATCTTGCACGTCTCTGCTGAAGAAAAACTCAAGCGGCTTAGCAGCATGATTGGGTTATAAAATCTTTAAGTGACAGTTTAATTATTTAGCTTTGTGCTGTCCGCTGGAAACATTTTTAGAGTAGCAAGCACATTGGTCTTTGCCTGTCTCTCTCCAAGGCCACAGTGAAATTCTACGGAAGGATACTTTAACCGGTCTCTCTTCGCCCATCTCCACATGTGTAAAATATTTTTTTTCATGGGGTCCCACGAGTGCCTTGCACACTTCACGTCTACACTAAATACGCAATGATTATACTCTGTGCTTAACGCGCTGCGTCGAGGCTAAATGTAAACAATACACTGCCACTGAGAACGCTACTGCCCCTGGAGTAGTGGAGGTGCAATTGCACTTTATTCTGGGAGTTAAAAAAAAAAAAAAGAGGTCAAACGCACCTGCGCCTCCCCTGACGAGGCTTGTGCCCCTGTGACAGAGCCCCACTCCCCCCCAGGGAGGCCCACCCCACTATTTGAGAACCATTGCATTCCACGGATGTGGCCCTTTGTGAAAATGAGTTTCACACCTCTGGCTTAAAATAAAAACCAACCCGAACTAGATTATTCTCCTTGAAAAGCATATTTAACAATCAACCAACAATACAAATTTTGTTACAGAAAAAAACATGTTTAATCAACGAAAAGGTGTTATATTTAAAAGTAAAATCATGTGCATGTGTGCAACGCTTTCTACATTTCATCCAGAGCTAAAAGCCATTGGTTTCAACACAACAAATAAACAAAACAAACCGAAAAGAGTCCCCCATTCCAATTTTTGGAATTTTGAACCGAACAAAGGATTTTAAATGAAGGCAAACTAAACGTGCTGGTCAAGTCAGAAAGCACCAATCAACAGCCGTCAACTCTGAAAACAGAGAGGAAATGACGATGCCGTCCACTGAGAAGACTTCCCGTCAAGCTGTGAAGCCATAGATGTGTAATGAAGGGTAGGCAAAAATTCTGCAGGAGGGGGAGGGATATTTAGGGAGGGAAAGCACCCATTTGATTCACATCTGGGCGACTTAGTGACGAGTCTTCTCTTTCTTTCTCATAACATTCTGTAAAGATTATATAAAAAAGCTCTATATTGTCCCGGCTAAAGCGAACAATCAACGCAGGTGTGATTTCCGAGGGTCTGTAAACTGCCATAGGGCAGGGCCTGCTTCCTTTATAAGACTGCAGCCGGAGTTTCAACCTCAAGCCAACCTGGCTCGGCAGATTCCGCACCCCGTTACCTGCCCTCCCCGAACGGCCCCGGCCTGAGCGTTCTGTGCCCTGCAGCCGCTTGTAGTCAATCCTCCAGCAGATCTCTGTCCAGGTCTATAAAGGTCTCGTCGATGTAGCTGGCAATGGCACACAGAGAAGTCCTGTCTGAGCCCAGTAAGACCGAAACTGTCTCCTTCCAGTAGCTGAAGGGGATGCATGAGCTCTGAGGAGACAAAATGACAGCAGAGAAAGGTTAGCCCGTTTCCTCTTGGCAGCCGAAAAGGAAACTGAGCTCCAAAGCACTTGGCAAGTTAACACTTCTAGTCTTATACACAGCGAGACCCCCAACATCAAACATCACATTTAAAGAACTGGAAAAATTAATTTGGAAATAGGAATTATCTATTTCTGGGTCTGACTATTGTTAGCATAAATGTCATAGTGTTTATATTAGGATGAAATGAGTAGATCCAAATATTTAGTAGCATATACTAAGGATAAAAGATTTTATAAATAAACCGTGACAGCATTTCTATTTGGGATCTGAATGAAGAAGTTTCCCTGAAATAAATCTGATTCCTGCCCAACAACAATACAGTCCTCTTCAAAAACAAGGAATATTTTGCAGTTTTAAGTATCTTATTAACTAGCTTTTCTGGTAAAATAATACATTCGCTCAAAGGAGCTGAATGGAATTTGAAATTTTTTAACTCGTTGTCATCTTCTGGCTAGTGTCCCCATTGCAGCCTCATCAGCTCATTCATGATGCGCAAGCACATACGAGTATTTCTTAGACGAACTCTAATAAACTAATTATTTTTTATCTTTTTGAGGGTTTATGATGGCATTAAGAATGTCCTAGATGCTGGCCTACCCTTACTTTCACCATTTTCACGTCACACTATTAAAAAAAAAAAATGCTTAGAAGAGTGCGACGTCAATCGCACTGCAGGGCTTTTTGAACTCAACTGAGCATAGTTGATACAAATAAAAATATTTTACTTTCAAAATCTCATATAAACCTAAAAGAACGCAACCCACCTTTACATATTGTTCTTTATTATTTATATTTTGTTATTATCACTAATAATATAAAACTCATCTTATTCTACTTTTTGTAACTGTTCTCCCTATGAAACAAGACATATAAAATGAAGAAAATTATCTGATGTGGCAAATCATTTGTTTCAATTTTTTTCAATTTTACAAAAAATACATTTATTAAAAACATCCAATGAAACATCTAAACAAATCAAAGCAATTTATATATTTTTATAATATTCAATATAAAAATATTTATTTTATTTATATATGTCCACTGGATGATGCTATTTATTTGAAATTTATTATTTATTTAGAAAAAAATAGAGCGAGTACAATTCAAAAATCAATTGGTCACCATTTAAAAAAAAATAATAATAATAATTTAAAAAGTAAAACAAGAAATATGTTCCAAAAGCGGAATTTGCTAGCAAAACATAACCATTTTAATTGATAGAAAAAGTAAGGGTATGCCAAATCGGTATAAATCAAGTTTTACTTATATTATGTTACAAACAGTGCTCGGAATTTTACAAAAAAAATTGTGATTAAAAAAAAAACTATCAGGATTATCAATTCAGACTTGAGTCAAAAAATAAGTCAAAATGATTTAGCTAAGAATTCTACATTTCATTACAAAAGGGGATTGAAATTTGGTCGCTACCATTATTCTTTATGCTAACTTTTGAATACAGATCATAAAAACAACAGAAGAGAATTGTCCATAAAGATACTGGGTCACCAAATCTTCCACCCCCCCCCAAAAAAAAAGATTAAACGATTTTTGCTGAGCTTTGATGCCACATTTAGGAGTGCATAAAAAATTGTGAGAACCTGTTGCGGGAGAAGCAAAATAAATAAATAAAAAACCTTGACTCCACCTTGTAAAACAGTTGGCGCACTGCAAAGCAGCTGACGCCAACTGGTGTTACGTTCCATTTGGCAAGTGTTCAACACTTGCTCCCCTTTTAGCTAGCCTTTGGTCTCTGATAACTGCTGCCGCCAACATCTGGCTTAAAATATGCCACCCTCTTTTAACTGATACTGACAGACTTTTTGGATCCACTCTGTTGGCAAAACAATGATGCTGTCAAGTGGTTAAGAAACTACTGTTTACGCTTAAGGTAGGAGCGAGAGATTTGTGCCGGATCATACTACAACAGACTAGGTATTAGCGTTTTCTTAGCATCCTAAGTGCCAATAAAGCACAGTAGGAATTTTGCAGAAAAATAAGCTTTGGTTTGTGATGCTTGTAGCTAATGGTAGCAATCGTCTCAACGTTAGCTACATTATCATCAATACTTTAGCTTTGGGGTCGGCGACAAGCAGCTCTGGAATCGCATGCCACTCCGGAGCAATTTTTCCCAAAATGTTCTATAATGGAAAATTATATGGTTTCTGTAGGAGAAAAAAACATACCACAAACATTCTTAACATTTTCTGATGAATATAAATATCCATCCATCCAGCCATTATCTGTACCGCTTATCCTCAGTAGGGTCGCAGGGGTGCTGGAGCCCACCCCAGCCATCTCCGGGCAGTGGGCAGGGGACACCCTGAACTGGTTGCCAGCCAGTCGCAGGGCACACAGGGACAGACAATTCACCCGCTCATTCACACCTAGGGACAATTTGGACCGGCTAATTCACCTGACATGCATGTTTATGGAATGTGGGAGGAGACCGGAGTGCCCAGAAGAAACCCACGCAAGCACGGGGAGAACATGCAAACTCCGCACAAGAAGGTTGGTAGCTGGATTTGAACCTATGACCTCAGAACTGAGCCGCACACGCGCTAACCACTGTGCCGCACTAATTTATATATATATATATATATATATATATATATACACATACATACAAGTACCGGTATGTGTTACATTCCTCTTAAGGCTTATTTAAAAGCCGTTAACTATTTGGGTCCCCTGCTTTAGCTAGTTGCGAATGTTAGCAATTATATGAATACTAACCACAATCTTATAAACGCTTTAGCTCCAACCACTTAGAGCCCTTATAGCAACTGTGAGTCTGTAGTTCAAAAGTGGGCAAAAAATGGCCCGGGGACCACATGTGTCCCGTCAGGCTTTTTTATTCGCGCCGCCAAACGAAAATGTCAAAAATATAAATGATAGGTTAAAATGCTAAAAAAAAAAAGAATGAAAATATTTTATTTGGTCCCACTCTTGTTCTCAGGGTCCCCATTATTCAAATAGCTTGTTTTATTTTTGCTAGTCATTTATTTTCATACATTATTTTTAATAATCAAGATATTCATCAAACTTAATAAAAAAAAAGAACTTCAGTTTTTCAAAGCATATCAGATGTAGTGCTTAGAAAAGGGACATTTTTCATTACTCATCAACAACTAGCAGCATCATATTTTTTGCATATTAGCTGCAACCATTTAGAGCCTTCCTATCAATTAAGAATCTATAATTGCCAATTCTAGCAGCTGCGCCAACTATTTAGGGCTACTGCACACAACAAGCATTGCTACTCAATAATGGGAGTGACTGCATCAACAACTCTAGTCACATTTTTAATTATTTGCAAGTTAGCTGAACCATTTACAGCCCTCTTATCCTATCTATTAAGAGTCTCGAATCACTAGTGCTAGCCGCTGTATCAACAACACTAGGGACATTATCATTATTAGCACGTTAGCTGAAACTATTTAAAGCAGGAGGTTGTGTTGATAACAGCTTTGAATGACAGCTAATAAAATTAGAAACCTGGTTTAGCTTAAAGGAGTTGAAATAATGTTGAAACCTGTGTTAGGATTGATAAAGGAACTTTGGTATAAATGTCACCTAGCTGAATCAGTCACAGCCCATTTTAGGTTTTAATGAAGCTAACATTTACACCTCTGCTAGCAGGTGTCAACTTTGGTTCTTTTTTTGTATGCAGTGTTAGTCGGCCTATGTTGAAGGTTAGAGGAAGGCAATTGGACTTACATTCTCCAAACAGGTGCTGTCTTTGTCCTTGTTGAGGTAGTGACACTGCCAAAAGCGCAGGAGGTTGCGGAAGTTATTGAGCAGACAGCCGGGATACTTTTCGGCGTACTCCTTCTCGCGCAGGGCGTTAAGGTAGAAGGGCAATTTGGCCTTTCGGCGGGCCAACATAAGGATGACCAAACTAGTGTTCAGACAGCTGACGTTCTCCTGAGCAAAGAAGCTGGACATGTTAGTGTCTTAAAGCAGGAATGGAGGAAAAATTGGAAAAAGATTTGTTGTTTCAGACCTGTGTGAGCGTCTGCACATTGATGATGTTTACTAGTCGGAAAAGAAAGGCCAATCGGTTCTCCATTTTGGCCATATAGGACAGCAAGCAGCACTCAGACAGCATCTCCACCACTAGGACGAAAAAGGACAGTGAGGACAAATATTGTAAACATTGGAAGACTAAAGGTATTTATACTGAACTTGTGAACTAGCACCAATAACCAGGAAAACCAAAGCTCCTTCATAATAGGCCAGCTGTATCGAGTTAAAATTGAGATCATGCTCTTTAAACTAATTTGCGGCATCGAGACATGGTCTCTACAGGCACTGTTCAGTGTATATAAGTGAAGATTTTATAATATATTTCCATTATGTCATGGTTATTGTGGAAAAGCACAGCACCCCTTCATGGCATAACTTCTGTTTGGCAAAAGTACAGCTATTCCTCAATGTATTGGGTTTACTCTTTGTGGTTTTGCTACTTTGGAAATTTTCTGCGTAAATTGTGTTCTTCATTCTGATTAGCTAAACAGTCACCCAAACACTTTCTGCCTGTGTGTCATTAACCTTTCTGTCTAAGGCTAGGTTCACACTCCAAAGAAGTCATGTTTTTTGGCACAGACACGCCCTGTATCTGGTCTGTAAGTCTGTCTGATCAGAAAATTATTGCACACCAGACCCACGTCACTTTCATATGTGGTCTTAAATACGACACATATCTTATCTTTTGGAATGCGACTTCTGTCTTAAAAGCCAAGGCGCATTAATGCGACATGCACATAATCGATAGGTGGCAGATGTCACTATTCTGTCTCCGACCAGGCGGGAGGAAGCGGAGAATTCAACAATTACAGCGGGAAAAAAAAAGTCGTTTCATGATTTTGCACTCATGGAAGATGAACACTTGTTTATTCTGTATCTCATAGAACAGCCAACATCCCATCACATACAACTGGATTCCTAACATGCTGCTCAACGTCACTGATGTGGGGGGGTTCGGAACTCCGCTGTTAACATTCATGAGTACTTAAGCAAACATGGGAGCATTGCGTGTGACGTCACGCACCCTCTTCTGCGCATGTGGACCAGTTGTCGACCTTCTCTAAAAGCCATCATGTCATCAAAAAGCTCTGGACCCACTAAAGTACCAACAGGCAGAAAATGTTGCTTTCTATCGACTACAAAGTTGGAATTCTTGACACACTAAAGAAAGGTAAAAACGGTTTTCCATTACTTTCAAATGATGGGAAAATTATCATGTGAAGTAAAATGGATAGTTTTGAAAAAGATTTAAGAAAAAATTCCATATGAACTTTATTTTGCTGAATTTAGTTAGATACAATAATGTATGTTCATATTTTTAGTATTGATGCATTAATTAAGATTTTATATACTTTTATACACTATATATTAAAATGTAATCAAAGAACGTTTTAGTTTTATATTTGATATACAGTACATACTATGTAGAACATCTAATGGTTTGTTTTTCCTTGACAGGGCCAATATCGATAATTGGTAGACCAAGGCCATTGCAAATATTTAGAAAAAGTTTAACTTCAAATGTATTTAAGCATGAAATAAAAATATAATATATAACATAACAGTCTTACGGTAAATACTAGAATAAATGACTTACTAAATTTTTGGGGGGATAAAACAAGTTAATTGCTTTCAAAATAACTACATAATTTATTGGTCACTTGTTTTTAATTCTCTGTCCATACATAAATGAATGTTGCCTCTCATGAAGTGCGGTATAAAAAAACATTTTAAAACAAAACATTTTCGCATTCCAACTGACCTATTATATCCTCGGTTTCGTTCTGAAATCGGTCTAAGGACAGAACAATACACCGCACCAGCATGTTGGAGTCCACCAAAGAACTGTTTATCTGTGTCAAGAAAGTTTGGAACTGCACAAGAAAAACGACAACCTGGTCAGAAATCATATTGTTCACATAAGACCCTGAAACTATACCTTCTCCGGCGTGTTGACATATTTATTGAACCTTTTAAAAGCGTCAACATTAAACTTCATGAGCTCTCCGAGCAGATCAAAGTAGCTCTGCAAAACGTCTCTGGAAGTGCAACCGCTGTCGATGATGCAGAACAGGATGTGCTACAGCAGAAAGAAAAATTGGATTTTAGCAGTTGTTGTAGTGGTAGCCTTTTGAAACTATATACACAGCAAATAAAATGAGATATTCTTGAATATATAATTATCATTTTAAGTGTATTCAAGCTAAGCTTTTATTAAAATTCTGTTACCTTAACCTCTCAGCACAAAAGTGCGCTGCTTTAAAAAAATATTAAGCAAATTTAATAAACCATAACTATTGATAACATTAAAACAGTTTTCTTTTTATGGATTGTTTTAACCGTGGTGTCTTAACTCTGGCTCAAACATTTTTCAGCAGGCAGCATCATGAACAAAACTCGAAAAATGATACTTGTTCCTAAAATAAATGTTCTATCTTTAGTAAACCTTTTTAACTCATTCACTGGCAGCCTGGTAAAAGAAAAGCATCATTGATGTGCATGGGAATGATTGAGTATGAATGTATGAACATACTAATGAATCATTAACAATTAGTAATGGTTTTTTAATCTATTATTGCTGTAAAATTTTAAGTTGGTTTACGGTTTAAAACAATAATATAAAACCCATGGATATTAAGAGTGCATGGTCAATTACGGAAAGAAACAAAAATCAAAGTGGCCCTTGGTGTTTTACCCCCATAATCCATCCATCATCTGCACAGCTTATCCTCAGTAGGATGAAGGCCATCACCCATCCCGGCTAACGTCAGGCAGTGGGCAGGTGACTCACTGAACTGGTTGCCAGCCAGGCGCAGGGCACACAGAGAGACATCTCACTCACTCATCAACACCTAGGGACTGGACCGGCCAATTCAGCTGACATGCATGTTTTGGGGAATTCTGGAGGAAACCCATGACAGCACGGGAAGACATGCAATCCCCGCATTGTTAGGCTGGTAGCGGGGTTTGAATCCATTACATCAGAACTGTGGTGTGCTGTTGACATTTTTAAAATAGACCCTCAGACCAGAAGTTCAATCACATTGGGAGCCATATTGGTTTATTACAAGGGTCGCCAAACTTTTTGAAGCAGAGAGCTACTTTTTTTGTAAAACTGATAGCTCAAAGAGCTACCAGTTTGATACTACTGTTAAAATAACATGTTATCACTATGTTGCAACTATTTTATTACAAAGTTGCAATAATTAAAGGTTAAATAGACCCAGTCAACCACTAAGAATCAGACAAATTAAAAGTCAAATTTCATAGAAAATCCCAATGAGGCATGATATATTTTCAGAACCTGTACACAGGCTATTTGAATCTGCTTCTGTTGTTGTGCCTTTGTCCCAGTTTAAGAATATGTAGATTTTTTTAAATGCATTTTACTGAAATGGTGCGGTTATATTCACTGCATTTTGATTGTGTGTTTTAGTTTTACGCTGTTTAAGAATTAAGAAGGGTTTTGATGCTAATCTTGACCTTCACCATATTACAAGAAGAGTTAAACCACTGATAAAATTGTGTACCAAACACGCACGGAGAGCAGAACTCATTTTTCTGATTGACCCTAGGACACCTCCGTTTTCACAGTTATGTTTCATTAAACACTTGCTTGAAGTTCTGGGGATTACGCTGCTAAACAAGTATTTGAAAAACTGCTACACATAGAAAAAAGGTTATTAGCCTTGAATTCCTATTAATATTTTTCATTAAAACTATTGACGCAAGTGTTTTTATGTTGCTGCAAAAAGTCACAATTTGGATGACAATCACGCCTAGCTAGATGTCAAGTTCAATTACCTCCAACAATCCTCTCTTCAAGAGAAACATTTGGTCTGCGTAAGAAGTGGCTCCTCTCAGAAAACTTTCCACCGCCCTTGCCTGCCAAAACCTATTCCGCCAAATCACAAAGACGTCAATTTATATATTAAAAGACAAATAAACAAGCATTTAGTTCAAATTCAGCCTGACCTGAAGGATGAGTCTGGAGGTTCTCTCTTCATGACGGCAAGGAGGCGTGTGAGGAGGCCCTTTTTGCCATCGCACACGAGGCTCCGGTCCGTGTTGACCAGCGCTTCCACTTCGGGGATATTGGCCTTCATGGAGATGGCGCTCAGCTCGTTCAGCTCCTGGCTATTCAGTAGGAGGTACTTGTTCCTGAGGAACAGGTAGAATTCTAAGAGAGCCCCAAATCTAAACGATAAACCCAGGCAATCCAAAGCGAAGGATTACTTACTCGTGGTGGTCACTAAAACTTTGAAGGAGCCTTAAAAACTGGATCTTGAAAGAAATTTCCTGCAGAGTAATAAAATGCAATTATTGATAAAACCCAGTAAAACATTTTTTTTTTCAGCTTATACTAGGCTTTGTTAGTGACAAACACTATTTACGTGTGACTATGATAAAATTGATTGACAAAGTGCACTTTAAGCAAAACACCAAAATGTATTATTTAAAGTTCTTCAAAGACCGATTCATCATCAGATGCACCAAAGAGTCGTTTCCTTCGTCATGCTATTTGGGTTCATTTATATCTTTCTAGACGATTTTCTGTTTCCTCCATTCACTAACATTGGTCTCTGGTACCCTGAATTTACTGCTAGCTGCTCGATTTCTGTGACTTCCAGCAAGATCGTCACTTTTGAGCTTGAAAGAAGCGTCATAATAAGAACATTTCCTCTTTTTGCAGCCCAAATTGCCATCTAACAGGTACAAATATATTGTTAAAAGTATGAAGAAGACTGGAATGAAACTCTATAATATCTTGGTGGAAAACAGCAAAGCTTGACCCATATTAATAAAAATAAAGAGACGCCCCGTTTTAGCGCATCAGGCATCGAGAATCACCATATTTTATATAAAGCACCTATGCAGGTTATTTGGATATAAGTACTAAAATACTGTAAATGTCCTGTGGGTTGAGAGAAGTGGTTGCATTCAATGTTTTGCGATTGTGGTCAGCGATGTTATTGACTGATCAATCATTGCGCAAATACGACCGTAAAACCTCGTGTATCTTTTAGGTTTAAAAAAAGTGATTCGTACACGAATATATATAGTAATTTCTGAAGTCCTTACAGGGCTACAA
Organism: Urocampus carinirostris; assembly: GCF_059441175.1. Taxonomy (NCBI): domain Eukaryota; kingdom Metazoa; phylum Chordata; class Actinopteri; order Syngnathiformes; family Syngnathidae; genus Urocampus; species Urocampus carinirostris. The sequence goes on along the minus strand of NC_142354.1, from coordinate 26,162,252 downwards.
TCGCAGTTCTCGTTCTGGCCGTGCACCACATAGTTTGAGAGCGTGTATTTTCTCCAGATGAGCTTGTCAAACAGATTGTTGAGACCCGGGATGAGACGAAACTCAGCCAGCATCTTGTGGACCTGTAACAAGACAAAAAGTCAGCAGGACATCTTTTTGCTCGCCTGCGTGACACAAAAACATGTTACCTGATTCCTCTGTCGTCCCATGAGGAGCACAAAAAGCACATAGAGCACCTCCACTTTGTACATGATCTCGTGGACGATTTTCATAGATGGGGGTAGACGATTTCTCAGGGGGCTGGTGGCCATGGAGCTCTCTTCAGATGACTCTGAAATTGCGAAAGATGCATGTTAACTAGTAACGAGGAGTGCAGAAGAATTATTACGGGCCAATAATTAGCAGAGATGACCCAAAACTGACATACATATATGGATATGATTAAAAAAAGAAACTGGATATTTCGGCACTTGGAGACATGCTAATCTGAGCTGAAACTACTTCTCAGAGAAGTGTTCATCAGTACTACATGAAAGTTGTAAATTTAAATGAAATTAAATAAGACTTATATTTTACGTTTCTATTTGTTTTGAGCCTGCAAGACCGAAGTATAAAAAAATCGTTTCAACCACTTAGATGGTGTTATAGGAGGCCTTGGGAGATGAAAATGAAATGTTTGCAAAAAAATATATTGTTTTTTTTCAGGTTATGAGAACATTATTAAACTATACATGATAAATATAGTCCACGGTAACAAAGTGTTGTTGCTCAGCCAAAGTTCTGCACCTGTGGGCCAGACTTATGTATAAATTCCCCCCACAGAATAATGTTGAATGTGAACAATAGAACCCAATGACTATGTTGATGAGAGGGAAGTCTACCGCTTTTTGAAAAAAATAAAACAAAATAAATAAATACAATTGTTTTTTACAACACTAGGTTTGAAAGGGTTAAATATCTTTACCCGTTGACACAAAAAACTTTAATTATAAGGACTATTGTTATCTGAAATAATAAATATAGTACAAATAAATACTGGAAAACATTTAAAATAAAGCAAAAAAAAAATACAATAATCACAGTTTCCTGCCAACGATTAAGAAGCAACATTATCTAACTTCACAAGAATAAAACAAGTTAAAATTTAGTATAATGAGGAAGGTGGTTAAAATATAGTTACCAAAACCTTTTTAAATAGAGTAATATTAAAAAAATATTAAATTAACTACAATTCTGCCATTTTATTCATTCAACCGAAATCGACCCTTCTCTAGTTGTGAGACAAATAAATCTAACAGAAATATTAACTGATAAGTTTGCTCATTTTAAAGGTGGGGTGCCGGATTTGAAAACGTTACCATCTGCTGCCATTTCTTGGCTTTAAATCATGAGTGCAGCCTTATGCAGCCTGTACACGTTTTGCGTGAAAGTACAGGCATTTCTTAAACGTGCTCGAATAAACTCTTCTATTTCCATCCTTTTGGGGGTTTGGCTTTTAATCTTTACTAAAAGAACGCATATCTTTCTTTCACCATTTTTATTCTTCACTGACAAATACAAATAAAATTGTAAAAACCTGCAGCATGACGTCTCTCTACTCACTGACCACTGCTGCTGAAACTTACAAACCAAGCTCCGAACAGGGTTACTATATAACTAATGTACACGTCAGAAATGCTAGACGTATTAGCATCAATCGCAAAATCTGTACTATGCTAAATCTTGCCTGTGCTGCTTTGTTCTGCCTCCTCCGTCGCCATCTGCATGAGTGCGTCTAGCACCAGAGCGTTGTCCAACCATGTGTACCATTCCTCCAGCTCCTGCAAGAAGTTTGCCCCTGTGGCCTCCGACACCTTCCTTGTGGCCAGCTTGCACAGACGCTCGATGAACCCGGGGATGTTCAGCAGGGTGACTGTCGCAAAAGGAGACCCTGCATCACCCTCAACAAACCAATAAAATGTACTCTCTGTGGACGGCTTACCTTGATTGACTTCCGCACGAGACGGGCTCGAGTTCCGTTTCTGCTGAGCGTTTTTTGCCAGCAGGGTGTGCTTGTCGTCGTTGCCCAAGTCTGGCTCGGAGATGGTGACAGACAAGATGCGGCAGAAGTTGGCCAGCTGTTGTTGGTCAAAGCTCTGAACCAGCCCTGACAGGTTAGGGATCGTTTCTAAATGGATCATCTCCTAAAAAGGGAAAAAGAACAAAATGTAAGGGGAGACAGCCTGTATACATGGAAATATAAAATCTAAAATATATATATATATATATATATATATATATATATATACTAAGGAGTTATATTTAGTAAGACTAAGTTTTTTCTCATTCACCATCACAGTTTTTCTTTTTCAAAATCACCGAAATATTACGTATTGCTGAGCTGAGCATCAACATGTGTAGAGTTAGGTACGCAGTTCTCTTGCCTCATGGCAGAGGGTAATAGTGAGACAAAGGATTCTAATTTGGGGCACATCTGAACTCAAAACAATAAAATTAGTGATGGTATTAAACAAGCCAACAGCAAATCAAGCCACTGAGGATTAGAAGAAGCACCCCCCCAAAAGTAGTCTGTTGTGAGTTTTTCATGAATAAGGTGCAATGGACTATAAGTAAGGCGCATGGAATTAAAACCACAGTAAGATCTAAAGTTACGAAAACATTAATAAATACATTTAGATACAAATACTTTATACAACATAAATTGACATTATGACATCAGTTTTCCCCACTCAACTGAATTTTAGCAACAAAAAACATGTTAACCACCTTACAAACACTTTCTTTCTCAGTTACACTATGCAGTATTATTTTTAAACATAACAAACACGAGTACATAGATAGATAGATAGATACTTTATTCATCCCCGTAGGGAAATTCACACTTCATAATCATAATCGATCCATTATCTGCACCGCTTATCTTTAGTAGGGTTGCGGGGGTGCTGGAGCCCATCCCAGCTATCTTTGGGCAGTGGGCAGGGGACACCCTGAACTGGTTACCAGCCAGTTGCAGGGCACACAGAGACAACTCACTTGCTCATTCACACCTAGGGACAATTTGGCCCAGACAATTAACATAACGTGCATGTTTTTGGAACGTGGGAGGAAACTGGAGTGCCCGGAAGAAACCCACGCGAGCATGGGGAGAAGATGCAAACTCCACACAGGAAGGTTCGATCTCATGACCTCAGAACTTTGTCGCACACGTGCTAACCACTGTGCCTCCTAGCTGCCCCAGAGAACATAATATCTTTACAAAATGTTACCATTAAAAAAGTTCGTTAGTGATCACAATAAAGAGTGCGTACACCTTTTTCATGGCCAAATTCAAGCACTTTTCAAGCACTTTAAAGGCCAAATTTTCAAATTCAATTTTTCTTTAAAGGAAGAAATCCAGGGCCCATCAAAAGAACACTTTTTTCGTTGACTTTGATGACTAAAATAAAGTAGCTATTTTGCTGCTAGCACATACTGTGTAGTATTAGATGTTGTTCCTATCTATGATCTACAATCTTCGTTTCATAAGCTGCTATAACTGACACCAATCCTGCCATTCAGCCTCAACAACGTATGCCCAGCTTGGCTATGTCCCACTCATTTACAGAAGGGGTCTGTAGGTATTGGGGAGTAATTGAGTTCAGTACAAAAATAAAAATAAATTACAATATGCTAAAAAAAGAAAAATAAGCCAAATTGGGACTCATTTTAATCATGATTTCTCCAAAGCAGAGTTCATTCAGGCGTTCAATCTGTGAAAGTGCTGATCCTTTGGCTTTTGTTTTACTTATTTTACAACAGCTGCATACAGGCACTGTTCTGCAGTCTCATTTAATTGTCATTATGCATTTCCAATTTTATCCAACATATCTTCTCGTATATAAAGGCGCATAAGATTATAAAGCGCACTTTCAAATTTCTAGCCAATTTGGGGTTTTAATTTGCGTCTTTCAATCAGGAAAATACGGTATTTTTTCTTGATGCCTTGACCTTTGAAGGATTACCTATCATTGATGATTTTATTCAAAAGGAGCAGTGCATAAACTTCATTTATAAGTTAAGGCCAGGCAATGAAACCTATTTTCTATACTACAGTTTATCAATTACTTTCTTGCTCTGCAAATCGAATGATGAATAAGATTCATTTGTGAATCTGACTGTGCCTCAGACAGAAACCTCACCGCAAGTAATTAAATGTAACATATGCCTATGGAAGACAGTGGTACTACCTTCTTAACTCCTAGTATGTCTTCGATCAGAGTTGCAGTCTGTAGGAAGGTCTTCTTGTTTGTCATCAGAGTGAAAAGGAACAAAACAAATTCATCCCTGGCGGCCAAACTCTTTGTCACGCTGTCCGTCTGAGAAACAAGAAGTATGCCACCAGGACTTCCGTGAAAGTTAAGAAATGACAAATTGAAATACTTACACAGATGCAACAATTATAGAGGACGCTAAGGCAATCTTTCACCAAATCATCATTCACTGTTATAAAAAAGAATAATGCAAGTTAGCAAATTAAAGTGACAAATCAATCAATTTTATAACGTGCATTCTTACTTTTGGGCTTTTTCTTCTGCATCGTTAATGTGGGTCTCATCAAGAGCTCTACAAGCAGCTACATGAAGAGAAAAAAAATTACATTCATGGCATTTTTTTCATCATTTTGCACTCCAAAGTTTAAATAAAATGAGTAAACCTTACATGGACTCCACCAAATAGGTCGAAAGTGTGCGTGTTGGTGGGGAAGGTAGATTCCTGAGCGGTCTTTCTGTCTTCTGTGACAAAAGACATGGCCTCCATGGACAGCTGGGATGACAAGACCTGGAGACAGACAAAAACATACTTTTGAAATAGTTTGGCAAATAAATTAGTTGGATTTAATTGTAGTTAGATTGTTCGCATAAGCAAATCTATATATATTTCAAGTGTTTTAGATTGCTAATGACATTTGATATGATAAAATGTACGAAATAAGAATAATGCCAGAGCCTGCGTCTGAAATGTCAACAGATATACAATTTGAAACTTGTCTCCCTCCCCCAATTAAGATCGTTGAGGCTCATTTTGACCTTCGCTATTTTCACAAATAATGGTTTCAAAACGAGGTCCAAGCAGTTATTTACAGCCAAAACGAGTTTTTTCTGGGTGTGACACCTTAACCTTAACTGTAGTAAAAAAAAGTGCCTTTTAAACACTGGAGAGTACTGATTTCGACTTCAGCGTTGATTTGGTTTCACGTGCAGTACAGTAGGTTTCGCTTGCGCAATTTTGAACGATATGTAGAAAATATCCATGGAATCAATTTAGTCTCTGAGCTATAAGTACCCAAGAAAAGAGCCATATTTGTTATACTTTAAATTACTTAATCCCAAGCGATTAAACCTTCACAGTCTTATCCTGAAGTTACTCAGACAGCAGCGGGTTAGAGACAGACTGTACATAGAACTCCCAACGTAAAGCATTTTCGATAACACGGAAATCTGGATTTTCCAACTGACACATTGCTTTAAGTGGTCAGAGATCAATTAAGTCGGGAAAAATGTAAAATTATTTTACGACACAGCGTTCCATACGTTTGTTGGTTTACTTATCATACAGTTATTAGCTCTATCAAGTAGATGAGACAGGAAAAAGTAAGAAATTTGAGAGTTAAATTTAAGACCTTTTTAATGCCTTAATCAGCAGTTATCAAATTTAAGACTTTTTTTAGGACCTTGGGGAACCGTGTAAAACTAATAAATACAATGATTAAAAGCTTTATAGTGTTTCAAAAATGAAAAGATAATGATGGAGGAAAAAAAACGAATTGCAAAAATCGAGAAAGCAAAACCTTTTTAATGATTGTAGATCAGACCAAAGATTGTGATCGGTGCACCCCATCCTATGTCCTAATGTTCTATATAAAAGCAAACCAGACAAGTACCGCACCAACACATCAAGTGAAAAATGCCTATGTAATTAGTCCATAACATCAATTATAAATGCAAGACAAGTTTCTTCACATCTTTATCTCGCACTGCAGTCACATGCATTCTTTGATTATAAATAAATAAGCTCTATCAAATCCGATTGATATGCTCCCCATACATGAATTTCAGTGCAGCGTGGTTACCTTAATTAGGCCATGGGCATGTGAAAGGTCACTGTTGGGATGACTGCTCTCGTAGAGCTTCTGGAGCAAAGCTGGGATGCCTTGCCACTTGGCCCGCTTGTCTCTCTCCTGAAGGAGGAGCCCTGGAAGCTGCACATGACAAAAAGAAGCCAAGCTCTGTTATAAATTCTGCAACATTGCCATTAACACTCCAATCAGTTTTGCTTCATTTAATGGCACAGCTATAAAGTGGTGCCTACGTTTTCGAATGCCTCTAACCCCAACAAAAATTTCAGGGAGAAATTTGCCTTCGCTTTTGACCTCATTTCGAAATTCAAAAGAAAAGTGTGGGTACAAGCGGCAAGGATAATGTTGGAAATTATGTAAAGTGATTGCTTTTAAAGTCGTTCACTGCTGTTTACTAAAGTTTAAGCAGAGAACTAGTATCTGTAATAATATAATTATTATTCTGTTTATCATACGTTGTGTCAGGAAGAGTGCACACACAAGGCTGGAGTAAAACTTGACAGCTGTTAATTAAGTGCCCAAAAAGTAAAAGGGTTTCTTGTTATCATTCTGGATAAATCGGTTTACAGATCCCTTAACCGCATGGGTTGTCGGAGCACCAATGAGGATGTAACTCTGGACGGCCTTCTCCACGGTTTTCGGTCCCTGGCCTGTTCTTAGGTCGTGGCAAAGATGGCACCAGCCCATTACTTAATGTTGTCGGCCCAGTTCTTTTTTGGTCTTCCTCTCCCCATGCCCCCTTGGACTGTGCCCTGGTGAATTATCTTAGTTCTGATGATCTTGTGACGTGACCATACTACTGAAGTTTTCGTCCAAATTCACTGCTTTGTTCTTGTCCCTCCAGATGTATTTAAGTGTGGCTGTGATTTGAGCCAACCTGGCCATGATTTCTGGTTCTGACCCCTCTTCTGTTATGACAGCTTCAAGATGTTTTATTTTGGTGACATGTTCAAGCTCTTTGTCATTGATGATGATGTTGGGTGAAACCTTGGGGATTGTTGGACATTACTTTTGGTTAGTTCTGTGCTGATTTCCATTCCATACTGGGTTGATGCTTTGTCCAGGCGATTGACCAGATCATTAAGTTCCCGTTTGTCTCCTGCTAATCCGGCAACATCATCAGCAGAACAGAGGTAAGTGATGTTGTGTGCCCCTACACTGACCTTACCTTCATTTTGCGCCAGATTTGTGCATGGTCCTCTCCAGGAAGATGTTGAATAAAGTTGGAGCGAGAATGCAGCCTCGTCTCTCACTGACTGGGGTCCGAAACCACACTCCAATGGTATAATTGTAAGTACCGCATGGATGGCATTGGCATCTGGATAAATACTTGCAATGTTTCCAATAGCATATAAAAAAAAACTGGCAGAGCGTCAAGGTTCAATTGGTCCCCGCTAGGGTTTTGTAAACTTGGGCGGAACGACAGCTGGGTGGTTAGCAAGCAGCCCCAAGATGCATAAGTTCAGGGCTCAATTCCAGCTACCGCATCCTCCCCATGTGGAGTTTCTATGTTCTCCCTTTGCCTGCATGGGTTTCCTCCGGGCACTTCGGTTTCCTCCTACATTCCAAAGACAAGCATGTCAGGTTGATTGGCTGGTCAAAATTGTCCCTAGGTGTGAACGAGCGAGTGAGTCGTCCGTCTCTGTGTGACTTCGGACTGGTTGGCAACCAGTTCAGGGTGTCCCCTCACTACTGCCTAAAAGATAGCTGGGATGGGCTCCAGCACCCCGCGACCCTACTGAGGTTAAGCGGTGCAGATAATTGATGGATGGATGGACATCAGTCAAACGCATGTCGCGTCACCATTGTTCAAACTTCAGGGCTTGTTCCTGAGTGCTCCAAATATGCATACGTGTGAACAAAACGTGTACTGATTAATGAGTTATTATTTTTTATGGGAGAAATATATTCAGAACAAACCAGACCAGGATTCAAACAGAACAATGGGGGAATTCTAGCAAAATAGCGGGGATGGTGACGTAGCCATCATCCAGTCAGCCCAATTTAACGACATTTAAACAAAATTCCATAAAGTCCTGGAATATGTGGAAAGGAATCACAGGGAAAAAGTGTTGACAGTTTGGGCTATCGCTATGTCTGCCTCGCGCATTTCCGACAGCTTATTAAAAGCAGACGTCATTGGATACGTTTTTCAAGGAACGTGAGCTAAAATGGTGAATTAATATTCTTAGTATTTCCTTTACTCTTTGTTTTAGTACATCGGGGCGGCAGTAGCTCAGGAGTCTTGGGATCAAGGGATCCCAGTTCGAATCCCGGCTCGTCCGTGGTACATGTCGAAGTGTCCTTGGGTAAGACACTGAACCCCTAATAGCCCCAATAAGCAGGTTAGCGCCTTACATGGCTGCAAGGCCGCTATTGGGAAATGTGGAGCACATTTGGGAAGTCATTGACTTGAAAGGCTCTATATAAATGCAGATCATATCATTTCATTGCGTGACTCGTTTTTGATAATTGTGCAGTAATATAATTTTAACATGTATTTGTTTCATGTTCCGATGGTCCTCTAGGTTTAATGTAAAAAATGTACTCTACTTTTACGGGGCTTGGAACGGATTAGTACAATTACATTCAAAATGCGTCGCTGTTTACAACGTTTGCGAGTTACAAAGCTACTCCCAGAACGAATTAACTTCGCAACTACAAGTACCAATGTATCGGAGATCAACAGAATGTTTTAATAAAGTTGTCTTTAAATTAAATTCCAAGTATAGCCAACTCTTGACTTGAGTTTCCGGAGTGTTGTTCGACTGAACTACAATAATAAGTAAACAAACATATTTTAGCATGTTAAATGAATGACTATTCACGAGCTTGTTTATTTCAAACTAGTCAAAACAACTGTTGTAAGCGTTCCCTTTTATGGAAACCGATTTTACAGTGGCGAATGGACATTACGTAATCGCCTGAGCCGTTCGGCTGGCTACGCTAGTTAGCTTACCCTCCTAGCCAGCGACTATCGTATGCAAGAAAGGAAACAAAAATAGGTGTTCTTCTTGTCCTTTTAACTGCAGTGAATTCACAAAACAGAAACATTTGAAACGCTGCAAAGTGTTAAAATGTCACCCGCACACTCCTTGTTGCTCATGCTAAGCTAACTTGTGCTAACAACAAAAGATTACGCCAACATTGGAGCACCCATTAGCAAGAAAGCGAGCTGCACGTGCTGCGTTGTTTTCAGAAATGCAAAAAAAAATATGTTGCAACATGTTGCTATTTAAAAACCAATTATTCACTCATTCAAGCGTCGTGAATCTCGTCTGCCCGAATGCGTGTTGCTTTTCAGGCATCACTCCAGAACGCAAATCCCAGGTTCAAGGCGACCAACTTTCCTCGTCCTCTCAGTCGGAAAGTAACACGGCTCCGCTTACCTGTGTTCCGCGACTGAAGGTCTGTCCCGTGATTTTACTCTCCGTGAACTTGTAAACAATATTACTTTTGCATTTTCTTTGTTTTGCTCCCGTACAGTGGGTCTCGGACCCCTTGAGCGTCGCCATTATTTCTTGTTCCTGAAGTGAGCTGTCCAGGCAGGAAGTGGATGAGAGCGCTGATAAACCTGAATGAGCGATTAGACGCCACCTGTTGGCCAAAAGGAGAACAACGCAATGGATATATTTTGAGCGTTTCTTCATTTAAAATTGTTCGAAACTCCTAGAAATAAAGAATGCCATAAAATTAGTGCCCTAGTTGGACGGCTGGGTGTCTTTTCGAAGCTCACGATTAAATTATGATTCAGGAATATAAGAGTTGATTATAAGACGATTATTGAGACTTTTTTCACCCTCAATTTTTTTCCATCACTAAGATTTATTCCTTTCTTTTGCAATTGTGCATTTCTAAAAAAAGATAGAAAAGACGTTTTTAAATAAAGAGGACCAACATTTTACCAATTTCCACGACAGTTTGTTTAACTCAGGGAAACTCAAGCAGACCGGAAATTGACAAAAATAGCAAACAGACAATAGTTGGTTGAGTTGATGATTTAAAAGTCATTTTTTAAATGTTAAGTTTGTTTGTATTGCCTTGCTATGTCTGTGACTTTTATTGGAATTAAAATAACTTTGGGATGGGTTTCCTCAATGTTTGCTGGTTGACAGTGACAGTGGGTGCTTTGCAAGTGGCGCCTGGCTTTGGCGACATCTACTGGACATACAGTATTTAAAACTGCAAGTCATTTTTGAAGAAATCTCTTGTACATGAAATAATATGGCTGACCATGCATTTGACACATGTCCATCCATCCATTATCTGCACCGCTTGTCCTCAGCAGGGTCGCGGGGGTGCTGGAGGCCATCCCAGCTGTCTTCGGGCAGTGGGCAGGTGACACCCTGAAAGTGGTTGCCAGCCAGTCGCACAGAACACAGGGACAGACAATTTGCTAGGGACAATTTGGACCGGCCAATTAGCCTGACATGCATTTTTTGGGGGGACTGTGGGAGAAGCCCGGAGGAAACCCATGCAGGCACGGGGAGAACATGCAAACTCCACATGGGAGGCTGCAGTAGCTGGACTTGAACCCTGAACCTCCGCACCGTGGGGCTGAGCGCTAATCACCCAACCCACAGGTTTGACTGCCATCTTACTACTACGGAAGCCCAAATGGCGATTTTGTGAAGGTAGCTTGTGCTTTTACCGGACTACTTACCTACCAGAGGTGATGTATGTGATGGTTCTGAGTCCTGTGATTCTGACATTTTCCACTTTTTTCCCACTGTTTCCTTCTTTAGCGATTCATGTTGTGCAGCAGTCTGCAGACTATTGCTTGCCATTATTGTTGTTGATTGCTCTATGTAAATAGAGATTGCTTCAAGAAATTCTCACAGAGTTCCGAGATTAATCTCTTAGTGGCTTTTTTTAGTAGATTTCCTGGGAGTCGCTAAATTAAGCCATTTGCACCAGACCTGACCAACTCAAGCTAGTTGCTTTTTTAAGCTTTCTCAGACTTCAGTTAGCGCTCGTGGGGGATTAACACAAGCGTTCACACGTGCCGCCGGCTAAAATTTGTCATTGCTCATGCTAAAATATTTGAATGGAAGCTTCCGAAAATTACAAAAAAGTGATATAAATCGGGCTTCCAAAAATTGTGTTTTATTCGAATGTGCATGCTTTAGCTTAGAATTTCGAGGCGGGTTCAGTCCGCTCAATTTTTGGGCTGGGTTTGGGCATAAATTGTTAATTATTGAATCAGGCCGGTCGGGCTTCTCTCTCTCTCTCTCTCTCTCTCTCTCTCTCTCTCTCTCTCTCTCTCTCTCTCTCTCTCTCTCTCTCTCTCTCTCTCTCTCTCTCTCTCTCTCGCCGTTTTTTAATTTATTTATATTTTCCTTGGTGGATGAGTTAGACAGCATGCACTCACTTTTACTCAAGTAATTACCTAAAGAAAATCTTACCAAACTATCACTTAAACTCAAAATCACTAAATCCAAATTCATCTTCCTCCTTGGTGTTGGGTTAAAAGACGCGCCGTTTCCTCCCTCCACCTCCCTCACGTCAGACGTGATTTCTGCTTCTTGCCAATAGCCTACATGCTTCATAAACTTTCTTTTGGCTTTTTGGCCAAATATTTTTCTTATTTGCAGCTCGTAATCTGCATAATTTGATTTTATTTTTAGTGCCATTTTGTTCAGTTTCACTTTCGTTCGCTGCACGTCACCAAAATGCGCACTTTGATGCCAAAGCGTTCACTTAGGCGCTGCACTTGCAGCGCACACAAGTTTTGAGGGACTCGGCCCCAAGTAATTCCCAAGCTGTGTAGCTCAGCCGAAACGCATTGTTTGGCGCTGAAGTATGCACGGCCGGAGTAAATCGTGGCATTTACTTTGGTGGCAAATTAAAGCTTCGGGTTTATTTCGGGCTCGTTTATCAAATCAAGTTAATCCATCGGGTTTAGGTTCATATATCGACTCAGGTCGGGTCAGGCTGAACTTCTTAGGCCCAATCTTACCTCTACTTCAGCTCCATTCTAAGCTATAAATACCCTTATCGATACACACTGTTTTTTTTTAAATAAACTTGCCAAAGGAAATCCCATGACTACCAGCAAAACAATAAGTAAAGTTGTTTTTAACAATCCAGGACTGGGCGTCTTTTGGACGTTGGAACACGGGCCGAATATAGACTGGTTTTGAACCTGATGTAGTCCTTAAATACCCGTTTGCATCATCTAATGTGGTCCAATCATTGAGAGATGCTAATGTTATGTAAAATAGTGAAAAAAATGTGATAATTTTGAAGTTATTAGTAAACCTGTTTTTATTGATTTATCAAATCAGATTTTCAGCATAATTTGTCACAGTACTGCATTGGCTTTTTGTAGCAGTTTTGCTGATATACCGAGTAAACATACTGTATGTATAGTATGTAAGACTGTCTCAGAAAAAGAATATTGAGATAAAAGTTCATTAGTTTCTGTAATGCAATCGAAATGTCAAACACTCTGGATTCATTACCAAGGAAATGGAAATACTGCAACTATTTTATTGTTTTAATATTGCTGATTATGTTGAAAAGTGAAAATGCTTATATCCCAACTAAAATTATTAGAATACCATAAAAAAATATACTAGTAGTCTGTAAGATGTAATCAGCAGTACTAAATAATAAAAGGGTTGTCACGACCAGAACGGAATTAGGTCCCAGATGCGTTACGTTAATCACAAGTTTATTGAGATAAAGAGGAAAGGCAGCGCCCGCGATTCAGTGCTAGCTGGACGCGGGAAGCAAGCCGCTCACAGAATCAGAACGTGTTCAGAATGCGGAAGTGGATCTTCCAGAGCAGAAGATTGTGGTGTCGAAGAGGGAAAAAAACAGTTCGATAGCCGGGACAGGAGAGCAAAACGTGGTCGGGATCAAAGAACAGGTCGTATCTGGAGACAAACGGGGAAATCAGGAACAGACGGGTGGAAAACGGGTGCAATAAGCGGGAGCGACGGGAGTCAGAGTCAAATAGCTTGCCTTGTAGAAACAGAGGTTCGCTGACGGACTGACAACAGGACTGAGCTTAAGTAGGACGGGGAACCAATCGGGAAGCCCGCAGCGACTGGCGCCAAACGAGCGGGCACAGGTGAAACTAATCAGTCATCATGACAAGGGTTGTAAGATTTCTAACGTTTCCAAAATGTATGACATTTTTTTAAATTGCATTTGAGAAAATAAAGAATATCTAACACTTTATAACTATATTAATTATATATATATATATATATATATATATATATATATATATATATTTTTTTTTTTTTTTTGCTTTCGCTTTAGATATCGGTGAACGGAGTGTTTTAGCCCCTAATTATGCCTCCAAAGGAGTTCGGTGCAAGCAGCAAAGTTGCTACAGGTGAAAAAAGAAGAGTAGTGCGTACAACTATTGCATTTAAGAAAGAAATAATAGCAAAATATGAAGTAGGTGTGCGAGTTTCCGACCTTGCTATACATACAGCATGGCTTCTGCTGAGCACCACAAAGGTAAGAAATCCTATTCATAAATCTTTTCTTTATCTTTTAACTGCTCACCACTTGTTGTAGAGACCCCGGTGCTAAATGACGTGTAAACAACCCGATTTTATTTTTACACGTTCATGTTAGCGTAATCTTTCGTACGGAAGATTACGCTAACGCGAACGTACGATTAACCTGGGTTAGCTTCATGTTTACGTTTTTGGTAAACATTTAGTGTGTTGGAACGGATTAAAACGATTTTACATTACTTTTAATGGGAAAAACGATTTTCCGTGATCGACCAAATCGGTTTTCGAACAGGGTTCTGGAACGGATTATGGTCGAGAACAGAGGATCCACTGTATTCTTTATGTATAATGGTCATAATATCATTCCCATTTTGAAAACAGAATTATTGACTTTGTGGCTACAAGGAAAAAATATGTGTACAGAATGAAGCAGTCAAAACAGCCTCTTATCAGAGAAGTGCTAACCTTTGAACTACATTTCTCCAAAATATTCCGGTTGATGTTTTTTGAACACATCCCACATTATGGAATTTACCACAAATATATCTAGTGGAAAACTGATAAGCGTTTCTGCTTCTCCCTCTCCCATGATTGAAATAATAATCACTGTATGAATGTAATACAGTCAAGCCTCGTTGAAGAATAAATTGATAAGTCTTGTATTTTTCAGCTTCTTTGTAGCAAGGTTGTCCCATCTGTCGTCGCTGCCTTCTGTTATTTGCAAGTAAGAGCTCGCGGCCTTCCCCATGCCCTGGCTCACTATAGAACCACTCGACCCGGTTCTCTTTCGTTTCAGGATCGTAGAGCTGAAAAGGGACTCAAGAGGTCTTTATGCCTCTTGATTTTGTATAACGGTTTCTAGGGTACATCAAAAACTTGCACACACTTTCTGTCTTTCCTGTTAGTAGCAGTTTTCGTTTTTGTTGTTTTCCCTGATGAGGTTCGAACCACAATGAAGTAAGGCTCACTTAGCCGATAGCAAAGTCCATCTGCTAACGCTGGAAAATCACAGGGGTTACCACGCTCATATTATATTATTATCGCTGTTATATGATTTCGGGTTCTTGGTCCATTTGGTCGATTAAAATAATTAATATTCATCACAGAAATTTCCAATATTACTTTTTCTGGTATCAAAAATCTTTGGTAGGAAAAATGCACAAAACTAGTCAACATTTAATTATGTAAAAAATCATATAAAAATCTGAAGTTGCACACAGAGCCCCTCCACAAAACAAATCAGAACAAAAAACAAAAGTTTTATTAAAAGGTAAAAAAAGAAAAAGAGTACGTTCTATTAGTAAATATTTAAAAACCTTCCTAACATTCTAGGCTTCTTAACTGTTTATAATAAATACTGTGCTAAGAAATGCTACAACTCTTCAATAGTCTACTACACCAGTTTATGGCAAATTCCATTTTGGTATTGACAATGTTGATTGTTCCTTTATTTGTGCCACATTATTTCCATCTGCTGGACACCTTCAGTAACAGCAGGTTTGATGTGCAGTTCATTTTTTTCATTTGTAGGACCAATCTAGACCTTAAAATGGTACTTTAAAATGAGAAGCATTTCAAAATCGGAAATTTCTATTAATCCATTGTGAAATATGATTTTCGATGTTTGGCAGCTGTGTGAATATTAACTCATGTATGAATCCCTTTATCTTGATATTAAAAAAAGGCTTTATAAGGCTCTTTTTTTGAGTGGCTCTAGACCAGGGTTAGCTAACTTTTTGGAAGCTGAGAGCTACTTTTGGGAACTAATTATTATGTTATTACCATGTTGTTATTATATTATTACCAGTTTAATAATTGTATGAAGGGTTAAACAGACTCCGTCAACCAGTAAAAAAAAATGCTTTTACTAGAAAAACCCAATGACCCAGCGCTTGTGAGTTATTTTCAGAACAGGTCTGGAGGCAATAAGCTTGCAGTTGCAAATACATTTTGAGGGGGCGGTTTTGTCTGTGCACGCGGCTTCCTTCAATCTTCCAAGCATAATGCATGTGCCTGTTAAATAAGTCAAAAACAAAAAATATGTTGAAGTGCTGTCCGAATTAGAAACCATCTAAGTCTAAAGTGATTGCGGTATCTGAATAATCTGACCACCACACCAGAGTCAACTGTGTTGTCTTTTTTGCGGATAAACCAAACGCAATGCTATTTGTAGGAACGTTCATCCGTGTCAAAAAGCTGAACATGCTGTGGAAATTTCTAAACTAAGAAGCAGAGACTAATACAAAATTTCTCACATAAATAAAGAAAACGTCAACCATTTATTTAATCTTTTTATTGAGTAGTCAGTAGAAGTGAGAAGAATCCCTGGGTCATGTGACACTTGTTAATGTAAATAAATCAATGCGGGAGTGGGGTGACAATTCAATGGATTTGACGGTAAAGAGACAGTAGTACACAATTCCTTAAGCATTAAATACTGCAATCCCTCGTACATTGGGGTCAATAAGGACCAGTATCCCCGGGCAACATGCAGAAATCCACTCTTTCAGCCCCCGCTCTTAGCAATAGTTAAATATAGATAATGGATCGCAAACAAAACTGCAGTTCATTTTAAGTGGGCAACAGTGGTGCTCTCACTAATAGTTGAAAGGGGATAATGGATCGTAACAAAAACTGTAGTTCATTTTAGGTGGGCCAAAATCCCGCTTCAGCGGCTGATACCCCAAAAATAAATGCGCTCTGCAATAGTTGACTGGGGATAATGGATTGCAAGCACAACCATGCATTTCATTTTTGGCATCCCAGAACAGCACGCTTACCGACAAAAGTGCTTTCTGTCGGCCCCCGCTCGCAGCAATATGGGATTGTGGATAATAGTTCGCGGCTGGATGAGTGCATTTAATTCAAGGCGGTAGTACAGTAATGGCAGGCCAGACAAAGGTGCGCACGACTCGTCCCGCTTGCAGCAAGATGCTAAAAGGGATAATGGATCACAGGCTGCATAAGAACAGTTTACTTTTTGGAGAACAGAATGGCCAAAAAGAGCTCCCAGACCTAACGTCAATGCGCTCTCTGTGGATGCAGTTTGCAGCATGAGCGCCGTTAAATTTTTGGTGGATAGAACGTCAAAAAAAGAGCCAACAGACCCGACAACCTGCAATGCACTGAGGTTGCGAAGTACAGTGCGCAAAGTAGCGAGGGAATACAGTATTACACTTCATTCACCGCCTTATTCAATGCCAGTGACGTCAACTACAGTCATCTTCAGCAATGCGCTACAAAAGCAATGCATTGCCTTTTCTTAAATGTTTGTTTTTTCCTCTTCAGTCACGCATAATATCAATGTACAGCCTTCATTTGAAAAATGCAACAAAAAAACAGTGACTCAATTACAGTAGGTGAAATCTTTGGACCCCTAAGACAAAATTAAAACAGACGATGCGTTGCAGCGTACAATGACAAAAGCAAAGTTATAAACAATATCGATCTGCGAACAAACACGAAAAATAAATACAAGTACCGGTAAGGTGAGTGGATTATGTGTCAATATACAAGACATCCGACTGGAGTGGTAGTATCGGTTAATGAATATAATTCTTCGATAAGGTTACAGTTAACAATAGGTTTCTCTTTTTTATAGCTATTACATCTTCCTCTAAATGATGTGGTTTTGTAGTGTAAGGGCGGATAAGTTACAAAGGGAGGAAGTTTAGCAGGACACCTCCATGGTTTGGGGCCCAGCCTGGCGATCTACCCCGTTGTTTTCCAGGAGGCTGTTCAAATTGTGGCGACTGCGACTGCTTTCCATGGAGGTGGTGCTCGAAGAAGAAGCGGTACGTGAGCGGGCCAGGCGGGTCATCCCAACTGACGGCACTGGGCAGGGAAAAACAAAATATTGTAAAACACAACAACAACAAAAGCAACGTGGGAGGTCTAAACACTACGCCGATCATGCAAACAGTTTGCCAATGAGAACAAAAATTGAAACTGAAAACAGGTAAGAAACACAATTGTGCAAAATTATGTTTTAATCAAAAACATATTGAGGTTTCACAACGACAACATAAAGCCTTTGCAATTGAAGAACACCATGCAAAGAAAACAACAACAGAAAAAGAAATAATCCATGCTAAAGTATCTAAACTAACCTTCGACCAGGGGATAAATGTGCAAGGTATGTCAGAAATGATCCTGTGTGAAAATTAGGGCCCAACCGACATGGATTTTTTTTGGACAGGGGGTAAAAATGATCGTATTTTCTGCTATATAAGTTGCACCTGCCCTTTTGTTACACATTTTTCATATATTAGGCGCACTGGACTATAAGCCGCATTAAATTGAAATTACAGCATGAGGTAGCACATTTTTTTCGTGTATAGTTGTAGCACATTTAATACACTTTTGGTATAAATAAGTGTATTAGTTTGCTCAGTCGATCAAAATCCCCAAATATTGTATGCAACGCAAATCGAAATCAGGTCGCGGCAGGTGGACGACAAGCCAATACTTTTTTCCTACATTTTAACACTGCTTCTTTAAATAAGGTGTGGGTATTTTTTTTTGTGGCAGGAAAAACATTTTGCTCAGCAACAGAAGAGAAAAATGGCAAGCTGCTCTTTTCCACAGCTCATGCCCTCAAAAATCACTGCTGTGTTGTCTGGAAATTTATGACGCCCTTTGAGAGAAATTAGTTCATCTTTTTACCAGCATGATTCATACAATATATAGCAGGAGAAAACGGCAAGTCTTACTGTACTTAATTCAATATTTACAACATAGTCACGATATCCAAACTTTATCACTAACAAATCAATTCCTTAATTCATACATCTGAATTAAACAGCAGTGGAAGTTATTTATCAATAATGCTAGACTTCTTGGTCCACATCACCGGCTACAATGTCAGGTCGCTGAACTTTCCAGGCAAACGTTAATAAGCGAATGCATTTCGTTCCATCACCACGGTAACCACCAATGACAACAACGAAAAAGACACGTCTGTGTTGCAATAAGACATTATTCTCCATAGTATGGTTGCCCTGGTTGTTGAATGGAAAGGGTCACATTTTACGTGACAGTGTCTTCATTCAGGTTTTCTTACAGCGCAGTAGTAAATATGTGCTTGTCATCTAAATAGCAATGTGAAAAGATGTGAATTAGTTCATGGCTGTTTAAGCCTGGGCCTTAAAGTCCAGTTTGTACAAAGACAAAATTGAATTTCGTTCTTCACTTTGAGCATGCGGCTTAATCAGGTGCATTTTGTACTCTGGAATTCTTGGTTTTTGAAAAAAATAAGCTCCAGATTACTTAGTATTGAATGGGTACCATAGATCATTTGAAAACATGCTTAGAGACAATAGAATCATTTATGGTAAAGGCTACTGCTAATGTTACACAAACCAGAAACAAACATTTTTTATGTCAGTACCTCAAAGTTGATGTTTTAAGGTGGAAAATTGTACCCGTAACATTTTTTCATGATATTCTGAGGGTCATAATCTCGTGATTTTTATCAGCACCGATTACTCGGTCGGGCCTTAAAATGAATAACACAGCACATAATAAACCAAAGGTGTGATTATGCAGGATTATATTCTGCATGCCATTCATCCGCTGTGTGGTGTTGTGAGGCCGAGTGGCTTCAAAAGCTTTTTAATAGTGCGGCTTTTTAAAACCCTGGTACCTGATTCGTTGCTCAGGTGACTGAGAAGGACATAGGGAACTGTAAGGGTTGATTAAAGAAGGACACAAAGAGGAAGAAAGGATGAAAACGTTTGCTTGTCTCAATCTACCGTTCAACAGATTCAGCATAAATTACAATCTGAGAGTAAAGTCGATTTTTTTCCCCCGAGCCATCTAAACCTGCATTCCACGTTGTAGTGTTTCCAACACTGGCCATTGTGTTCACAGGAGAAAAGTAGCTTTTGAAGCATACTGAGGTGTTAAGATTTGTTTTGTTTTTCTCTGGATGGAAACCTTCTTTTTAATCTCAACTAATCCCACACTGGCATTTGCTCAACAGGAGGACTGGATGGCATTTTGAGAAAAGCGCCAAAGGTTGCTTTGATTGCTGACGTATGGGGGCGTTTTGACAAAACTACACAGTAAAACACCAGCAATTTGCTTATAAATGGAAAGTAATGACACTTTTTCCCACTTTTTTGTTTGAAAGTAAAAATAAAAACGGTAAATATAAATAAATTAGTCTCTTGTTTTTTGTGGATAATACGTTCTATAATATCTGTATAAGTGTGTTAGTGTGTGAATAGGTGGGTGGGATATTTTTATGCCACATTGTGGGACTAGTAAGAGAGACAAATAATACATGCAAACTCCAGTTACTTACTAAAAAGTATCATGTGTCGTGGTTGATTTTTCCAGGACATTTCCCTTCTATTTTTTGCCAGTATGGTAAAAAATCCTACAGTCTATATATAGTGGATGCAACCACTTTATCCATCCATATGTAGTGTCAGTCTATGCTTCTTGCATGGCGTTGCTCGTATTTTCCCCCCGATCGGATTGCATATGTTGTTTTTTTTCACTAGACACGTAAACGATTTATTTGGATTGTTCCAAACAGTGCCCAAGAAACAGATTCAAGTTTTCCGATTGGTTTGAGTGTACTGGCGCTCCTAAATTTACGTAAAAATTCTGTAATGTGAGCAAAATTTTCAGAACTTATCAAAATAAATAAACCGCTATATGGTAAGGCAACACTGTATTTTATTTTGAAATAACAATTTGTTTTGGAATCTGATTCAAACAGTAGTGTTTGATTAAATCCAGCCAAGTTTAACTCCATGATAGGTTTATTTTGCTTGGTTACAATAAAGTGTGTAGTTTTGTTTCTATGATTGGACAGCTGCAAAGGAGATTGCAAAGGATGTTGTTTATTATTTTGACTATTACGCACTGTTTACATTATTGTCACGAAAGGCCAGTAATGTTGCTGTTCTTTGATTCCCAGACCATTTAGGGCAGACCTGCTTTTTGTAACCCACGAGATTTAATGAAAAGGAAGGACTCGGGAGAACCTTTACAACGAATAGGAATTTTTGCATCTTGAAGGTTTTTGTACAGGCCTTTCCTGTTCTTTAGCAAGTTCAAAATTAATTGACGTCTTCTCTCCTCATTTTTAGTGTCCACTAAACTATAAACTTATCACTCCCTGATGAAGTCCCTATCTGTTCAGCGGCCAGTGGGTCTATGAAAGACTTGGCATACAACCAAATACAAATTGCCTCACTCAGAAGATCTGAATGTTCTGACCTTCTGCAGTTTTCAAAACACTACAATTTAATCAAAGCTTGAAGTCTTTTTAACACTGCACTGCAATCAAAGAGAAATTCAAAAGAAAGACAACACATCAAACTAAAACCCAAACAGGAATTCTGTTGTGTCAATTTAGACCTCACCTACTAAGAGTTAGCAGATGTACGTAACACTAAATAGAGCACAAAGGAAAAACATAGGTTTGTGCCGCTTGTGACAAACAGACAGTAGAAAAAATAAACTGCCTGTACTTCAAAATACATCATCGCGGCTTATTGAGCAACAGTTACAAGACACAAGAGTGACAACAATCATACTGTAAGGTACAGAAGACATTACGCTCGTATCAACAAACAGGAAGTGGGCCGACACTACCAATGCGTCATGTGCCTTTGTGTTTGCTACTTTATGTCGTTTACGTCCCAAAAATAAAGATGTGCATACTTACTGTAGCCCATTCCCTGAACAAAGTACTTGAAGGCTTCCGCAAGTTTTCCTGGCTGTAAATATATACAATTATCAGATAAGAAATCAAAATTTAAAAAAACAACAACGATAGGATACTGAATGAAAGCTGCATGGGTTTTACCTGCACAACTTGAGGCAAACCTCCACAATCAGCCATCTGGAAGAATTGACAAACATAAACAATAAGCATTGTCTTCCTCTGCGCAAAAAGCTAACACTGTCTACTTCTATGTCAAATATTGGCATCTTCTTTGTGCCAAAAAGTAGTGTCGTCTTTTCCAATAATTTGGCTGAGTTATTGAATAAGCCAGAAAAAATGCAATTTAGTCTTTATTTTCTGTGATTTGATGTTATCAAATGTCTCCTCTTAATAAACTGGCGAGGAAAGCGAGCTCTGTTGTGGGCACAGAGCTGGACAGCCTGACGACTGTAGCTGAGAGAGGGGCACTGAAAAAGCTGCGGTCAATCATGGACAATTCATCACATCCACTACACAGAATCATCTCCAAACGGAAGAGCAGCTTCAGCGAAAGACTGCTGTCACAGTCTTGTTCCACGGACAGACTGAGAAGATCATTTCTTCCTCATGCCATGAGGCTCTTTAACTCCACCCGGGGAGTAAAGGCCCACATTAAACCACACCCCCACATTGCATATTACCGTATTTTTATTACAGTGTGTATTTTATGTAGCACTATCTAAATACTCTATATACACACGTTACATTGGGTATTTATGTATTATATTTCTTTTACTTTATTATTGTTTTATTTTCAACAAAAGGATACTGCTGGAAGTGTGAATTTCCCTACGGGGATGAATAAAGTATCTATCTATCTATCTATCTATCTATCTATCTATCAATGCTTGGAAAATGGAGGGCAAAATTACTGCCAGCTTATTCTGCGCAAAAAGCAATTATTGTCTTCGATGCCAAATATTGGAGTCATTTGCACCAAAAAGTAATACCGTCTTTTCTGATCATTTAACTGCATTATTGAGAAAGGCGTAAAAATAAAGCCACCTACAATTCATGTACAAGTTTTTTTTTATTATTAGTGCATGAAAATGGGGGACAAAAACATTTATGTCTTCCTCTGCACAAAAAGTTAGCACCATCTTCTCCTATGTCAAATATTGGCCCCCGTTTTTGCGCGAAAAACTCATCTTTTCAAAATAAGCTGCATTATTGAGTAAGCCGGGGGAAAAAAATTGCAACTTTCAAGTGCCGTATTTCCGCACTATAAGGCGCACTGGGTTATAGGGCGCACCCCGAAAAAATAGTTTTGGTCCTATATTTGACATACATAAGGCGCACCGGATTATAAGGCGCTACAATGAGAACGTTGACAAAACAGTCAGATAGTTCAGTTAAACTTATTACCCCCTTAACATTCTGAAAACTTGCAAAGAAGCAAATACGTGTCGTAGACACGTGCGGATGCGGTGTCCGTACCATGTCACTCAAATGCATCGTTCCAAATATCATTCGGAAGGTTAAAGTCTTGG
Organism: Urocampus carinirostris; assembly: GCF_059441175.1. Classification (NCBI taxonomy): domain Eukaryota; kingdom Metazoa; phylum Chordata; class Actinopteri; order Syngnathiformes; family Syngnathidae; genus Urocampus; species Urocampus carinirostris. The sequence continues at coordinate 26,139,446 of NC_142354.1, read as the reverse complement.
GATTCAATAAATGCCATTCATTCCTTAGTTTCTATTTTCTTTTTCGCTCGCAACTTTACTGTGCATATGACAATAAACACTTGGAATTGAGTTTAATTTAAAAATAACACTCCATTCCATCCATTATCTGCACCGCTTTTCACAGAAAAATCGAGTTCAGTCTGAAACAAGATACTGGGAAAATATATAGCCGGAGTAGCTCACCGAAGTCGTGTTCAATAATAATGTGCAACCATGGTCCTCTTATATCCGTGAGTGTAGTAAATCCAGGAGAGTAAAATATTTACAAATACAGAATGGTAAAACATGTTTCCTCTATGCCGTAGACAACCACACTTGCTATTCACATTCATCTTTTTCTGCCAATTGCAGGCTTTGTTTTGCCCCTTTAGCCTATACAAGCCTGTAAATGATAAAAAGGATCCGCCCCCTTTACCTCCGAATAACTTTAGCCAATAGTGATCAATTCAAATGATGATTGACACATTGGTTAGCCAATGAAACGCCGGTAAATAAATCCCAGCATACACCGCGGACTACTTTGCGTTCGGGGGGAAATCTAGTCGGCGGCTGCTGCATTAGTTGCAAGACTTTGCGACTTAATATTGAGCAATAAATAAGGCGCACTGTATTATAAGGCACATGGTCAGCTTTTGAAAAAAATAAAGGTTTTTTAGGTGCGCCTTATAGTGTGGAAAATACTGTAGTTTTCCAACATTTTATGTTATTGCATTAAAAATAAGGGACAACAATCCAGTTGTCTTCTTCTGCGAAAAAAACAACATTGTCTTCTTCTATGCCGACTATTGGCGGCGTCTTTTTGTGCCAAAAGTAATGCAGTCTTCTCCAATAATTTAGCGGTATTATGAAATACGCCAGAGTAAAATGCAACTTATATTTGGGATTTATGTTAATAATTTTTTGGGAAGAAAAGGTGAAAAATAGTGTCGTCTTCTTTTGCACTGAAAAGTGTCATCAATAATTATTGAAAAAGCAAGGGGAAACGAATATAACTTACATTCACGTTAGCAAGATTTCATGCTAATAATAAGTGTAAAAAAAGGTGGCAAAAATATTGCTGTCTTTCTACGCAAAAAGCTGGCATTGTCGTCTTCTTCTATGCCAAATCTTGGTGTCTTCTTTTGAGCCTAAAAGTAATGTCATATTTTCTAAAAATTTAGCTGCATTATTAAATACAGCGGGGAAAACTAAATCTCAACTTACATTTAATTTTCCAAAATGTTATGTTCCTAATGCATAAAAAAATGAGGGAAGAAATACTGCCGTCTTCGGCTATATACAAAAAGCTAGCAATGTCTCTTTCTATTCCAAATATTGGCGTCATCTTTTGTGTCTTTTTTATCTAATCATTTAGCTTCATTCATAGAGAAGCCACAAAAAAAGCTAACTCAATTTGATCTTCCAAGACTTGGTTATCAATACACGAAAATTAGGGAACAAAAATACAAAGATATCTAGTATTTTTTTTTCAAAAAGCTAGCATTGTCTTCTTGCCAAAAATTGCTATCCTATTTTACACCAAAAAGTACTGTCTTCTTTTTCTCATAATCTAGCTGCACCGATAGATAACCTACAAACAAATGCAATTTACATCTGATCTTTATAGAATTTATGATATTAACACATTAAAAATGAGTACGCTTAGATGTTTCACCTTGAGAAGAGTTGTCTTTGTTGGATTTAACCTTGAATTGCATTCCACCTGAAACAGCAAATTTGCAAATATTTAAAAATTCTAAACTATATAAATCCAACTACTTAAAAGCAAATAATTTTTGAAGAGAAATACGAGCGGGTAATTTACCACCGCGTCCACAGCAGGTGAGGTGTCGCCAACCACCAACAAAGCAGGGCAACTGGAAACAATAAAATATGTCAGCTTAAAAAAAAAATCCTGTTTTCGATTAAATCGAAACCGAAGTAGCCGTTGACACTTACGTTAGCGTGTTGACAGTGTGTTCGTTCAAACCCACGATGGGACGTTCGATTTCTAGGTCTTGGCGACTACAGAACGTAAATAAGGGACAGTATGTCAGTCGTCTACCGAAAAATAAATGAGTGACAACTAAAATAATATGTTGCTTTATACTATTGGTAGGAGCCGCAGAAGAGAGCCAAGTTATCCTGGTTGATGTCTTGAGCGATATGTAATCGGTAAGTCTGGATCAGTTCCTGATTATCTGTCAGCTCATCCTAAAGAACAGAGAAGAACAATTGGTCCTAAGTCATAATGTTTCTGTACAATGCTAAAAGCTAAGAATTAGAGCGCAGAAGCCCATAATTTTTTCTTCATCTACTATATTTTTAAAAAACCCTAAAATGAGAAACGTGATTCACTCCTTTCTAATGGTTATTTTTGCATATTTTAGAAAATAATATTTCAACGTTTAGAGGATTCTTTTTCTAATCTTGGAATATTAATTATGCTCAAGATGATTTCTATAAAAGTAAAATGTAAATAAATATTTTTAGTGTTATTGTCAAACATATTTGCTCATTTTACATATTAATTTTTATGTATTTTTTTATCTTGGGAAAAATAATTGTGCTCATTTTAATGGCGATTCATCTCATGTTAGAAAATATAAATTTGGTAACACTAAGAATTTTATTTCATTGTTTTAGTCAAATGTATACGTTCTAATTCTAAAGATATTTTTTCTGATATTAGTAAAACGTATAATTACTCATCTTAAAGATTGCTTTTGTTATATTGGGAAAAAGAATTGTGCACACTTTAAAGATCATTTTCATCATTTTTGTACAAATATAATTATTTTTTGTTATTTTAAATATTTTAATACATTTTTATTTATTCTGAGGAAAAATAGTTGTGTTTTTTTTTTTAAGATGATGTCTGTTGTTGCTAATATAATATTAAGAAATATTATTCTCGCTAAGTCTTATTTTGCTATTTTCAATAAATATTTTTTTTTATGAAAAAGAAATATGCTCGTTTCAAAGATTATATCAGTCACTTCAATAAAAATTGATTTGGCTATTAGTATTATATTTCTTACCCCTCTAAAAATGTTTTCTCAATTTTAGTAAGAAATATTTTTTCTTATTTTAAGGCTTTTTAAAAATATATAGCTTAAAAACAAAAAACAACAAAAAAAAAATCTTAAGATGAGCATAATTATCTGCTCAAAGTTATTTTTTGCATTGGAAAACTGACATTCAATAATACAGTCATTGCCTCTGGGGAAATTTACTAAAGTAGGTCAGCATAAAACAAGAAAAAAGAAAGATAAGAACAGAACTTAATGTGAAGTTTTAATGACATTGACCTCAGCCAAATTAAATCAGAAAGACTCCAAGATGATGAAACATTCTGCCTCATTCATTAATAGACAGTAGACAATCAACAGAGTACAAAAGACTAACAGATTTCTATTAAAAGTGGTCGTTAATACTGCATAAACTCACACTGCTGAAATGATGAGCCATGACAATATCAACAAGGTTACTGGTCCATCCAGACAGCTGAGGAGCAGATGAAGAAAGCCATTAAATAAAGATACAAGATTAATACAAATTCATTTCAAATGAATGAACTTCACCTGCCTGACTTTAAAACATGACACGAAACTGTTACAATTGTCTTTCATACCAATTAAATGAAAGAACAACTATTAAAACATAAAACATTGGATATACCGAGCCGATGACGGTAAAAATAGATACAATACAACGGAGTGCAAAGCCAAGTGGACACATAGGTTTGCTGGTAAATAATTCAAACGCTGAAAAGGGTAGCACGGTTGTACTGACTTTTGAAGCTGCCCAGTCGATCCAGCCTTCAGCGCACGGGTCAATATTGATGAGCACCAGCCCCTCCACCAAGGTGGGGTTGTTCAGCTGGAAAGAGGAATAGCATAAGTAAAGAAGAAGCGGGATTCAATCGCAAAAGCAAAAATATACAGGCGTCGTTTGGGGGACATGCTTGTGTGCAACTACAGCCAAAAGGCAACAAGCCCCCATTTTCCAGGTTGATTGCTCTTATTTAGAAACAATTCAATCAAATTTGGTATTTATTTATTGAGGGCTTTAGTTATAGGAGTTATAGGCATATTAAGTGGCAATTGAATTTTTCAGGGGGAAATTTAAATTAAAACCCTGATTACATTTGAATTAATTGTCCAGCTTTAGGCCTAACCTAAACGCAACAAATTGAAGGGTGAGTGCTTTTTGATTGGTCTTCAACTGCGGCACTGCAGATGAAATAACCACAATGCCATGGCAAGCATTGCCAAAATTGCCTGAAGATAAGAAACACATCCAAAGAAATCTAGTATCTGTCCGTCTTATTTTTAGGCGGGTCAATAAGAAATATAAATGCGATACTGCCGCAAACGCTGGGAAGAGTCTTTGTTTCAAGACGGTAAGAGCAAATGAATGTGAGAATGCATTTTTCCTCATTCATTCTTAAATAGACTAACCCATGACTGATGTTTAACAAAGATGACCATCAGTCTCTTTCAAATAACACAGATTACACTCGTTTGAGCTTGAATGCCTCGGTTATCGGTAAAGCGCAAAACAGATTGTTGAGGTAAATTACTGCACTGAGTGGGAATAACAATGGAAGGTTGGCTTTATCTCTTGAATGAATTAATGAATGAAACTTTATTTCGAACATGATAAAAAGAAAACAACAAGTCAAAAATACAGAACAAAAACAATGTTAACAATGTTTGAAAAGGAATTGGAAGAAGCATACGCTTACTCAATTCTACCCCAGACTTCCTTAATAATTCTGTTTTATAGCTAAATCTCTTGTGTATTCACATGTAACAAACACTTTTTCAATATACATATTTACATAGGTTCAGTGGATGCACAATTATTTCATCATTATCATAATTATCATCACCATCACTATTCTCACCGTCGTCATTATCATCATTGCTGTTTCCATACATTTTCACCAAAACATAATAAGAGTATCTATTATAATAACAATAATTCTCATGGGTGCTCTTGTGGAGTATGTTGTCTATCACACAAGTATCTTTGGATCTGCTGCTATAGGGGATCCACCCCCAGGCACCATAACCACCCAATTCTAAGTGTCTGTTCTGTGCACTAAAAAGACAAGGCATGGGAGCTGGAGACAGATGCCTCCAGCATAAAGCTCTCGCTTGTCTGCCCTAACTATGAGATGTGCAGTGCATGTCTATTTTGTGTTCTCATTAAGATGTATATCTATGTGATTGTATCCCCAGTTTTTTTTAATTTTTGTTTGGTTTTCACCATCATCACCTACATATGTATTCACCTCATTTCTTGCTTGTAAATATAGATCCAGATTGTGCAGCATTTGAATAATATGATGGTGACAACAATATATTAACAATGTTCAACAATGACAATAATAGACGTATAGCTGTTGATAAAAATAACAACAAAAATAATAGTCATGATAAAAGAAGTGCATGGCAATATTTTTACAAGCGATAACAAGAGGTGCGCAGAGGTTGAAAGAATTTGGAAAAACAAATCTAAATAGGAAAAATGTCGGGGTGCAGACGAGTACTCACAGCAAAGCGGGAGAGGACGTACGCTCCAGCTCCCACGCCAATGCCGATAACACTGTTGACCCTGCAGGGACTCGCCAAGTTACAGAGTGTACGAAATCTTGCAACAGAATGAATGCACACAAGTATTTGTTGCCGTACTCACTTGAGCTGAGTCATCACGGATGGCAGCATCTCAGCCAACTCGTCCATGGATGGGTAGCGAAAGCTGCAGAGAGATGATGACTGCTCATCACATACATTATTCTCTTTAGGTCACTCCCTTATGAACAACTTGAGATCATCAGGAATGTTAATACACAAGTTCTTTTATAGGGAAAAATAACCCATTAAAATTCTTAAAACATTTGGACAGGTGAAAAATGTTTTGTCTTTATAAAATGATCTTTGGAACTCTAATACCAAGTTGCTTGTTCAAATCACTAATCAAATCATACTTGGAAGATAAAAAAAATCACAAGTCTAAAAAATGCATAGTTGGGAAGAAAGATACAGAATTCTAAAAATGATTTGTTAGGTAAAAAAAAACATATTTAGTCTTAGTGTGGTATACATTAAAATTTTATTGTGTTTTGTAACTGGCTAAATTGTCAAAAAAATACTGCTACTTTTTGATGCAAAAGTTTTCAGGGCGTAAAATTCCAGGACAATTTTGGGCATGGAAGATGGTGCCATTTTGAGGTTTCTAAAACGAGGTAAATATTTTTCTGCATAGAAGACAATGCTGCTAGGTGTTGCCATTCAAGAAGTGTTTTTTAACGAAGAAAGAAAAAGAAAGGTAAAACATGAACTTTCTCGTGTATTGCATACAGTATGTCGCTACAGAGTAAATGTTGAAGAAACCAATTGTTAACCAAGACATTTTTGGTGTTTAACACATTCCTAAAGTCATTATTGATCTTTAAGTTTTTTTTTAAACTCATCAAATCCTTATTTGATAAATCTCTGTGAGCTTCACACACAAGGTGCGCGATTAAAAAAACAACTATTTTTCCGGTGATTTTTTTCATACCAGTATTGCATTTTCAATGCGATTTTCGATATTAAAAGAAGAGTGCCTTTTTTTTTTGTTTTAGCTTTTTTTTGTGAATACTCAACCATTCTGTTGTCCTCGGGTCAAAATGACCTGCCAATGCGTTGTTAAAAACCCTGAAAATCTGATTATATTTTATTTAACACAAGTCAAGTCACATCTAATCTTAATCAAAAATCTCTCAGTGGATTGCAAAGGCCACAATTACATCATCACCTGATCTGAAACCACCATGCCAAATGTTGTGACCTTAACTAGATAGGTCAGAAAAATGAAATGTTGTTTTTATTTAAAATTCCATGTAACCTATCCAGACATTGCTGTAAGTTAGTTTATGTATAGAGCACCCTTTTCTGAGTACATGACATTACAGTAGTGCTCCTTTCCGCCGCTACCGATGTGTGGTGGCGCTGTGAGAGGTCACACAGCACCCACTCCGAAGAAGAAATCCGGCTTCTACTTCCTAGTCCGTGTGTAAACATACTACGTGTGCAGTATCTGTAGCGCGCCAAGAACTTTGACGTTTTTATCGTTTAATATCTTGAGCATCCATTCAATATGGTTGGTGTAAAGTGTAAGGGTTGGAATTGGGGGGTTTGGTCACCTAATGACTAAAATGGCTGCGCCCTGTTTGGCTGCGGCTGCATCGGCTCGCTACCTTTTAACTGTACGGGTCAGGTGTATTGACATTTCGTTCTGTGTGCATTGTTACAAAGAATGACAATAAAAGTAAATTCTATTCTATTCTATAAACCTTAAACATACAAAATATAGCACTGAAGCAACTGACTAACAAATTAAACTAATGAACGATAGTCCGGAACCTATCTCGTTCGTAAGTAGTCTAAGTAAGTCTGTATACAATCATACTACATAACATCGCAATATCGATTAGATTTCAGTTGATCGTGCACCCCGTACGTCACACTTTAAAAAAACAACAACAAAAGTACACATAAAAATCACCAAAATTACTGATACCCGCTAGGGAAGGGTGGTGCCCCTTCCTGCTGGCCAGGCGCATCCACGTGTACCACTGCAAAGTGCTGAGTGATCTCCTGCATGTCCTCGTAGTTGAAAAGGGTGTTGAAGCATGACTTGTCTGAAAATGTGCGAGTGAGAAGAGATAATCATTTAGGTGGATCTTCAAAATGTTTATGACAGCAAATTCAGCTGACTCACGATTGAGGCCAATGTCGTGATAGGTGAGGATGATAGGTCGATTGCCCTTGGGAACGCCTCTCATAGTGACATGAAGAACGCCATGAGGAGTTTCAATGTCATGCTCCTGCAGATGCAAATGACAAAAGGGGCAGAGTTAGAATTTCAAATTGAGTTTAAAGACACAATTCTGGCCAGTAAGAAGGCACTAAAGCTGTTTCACACAGAGTTGTTAATGCATTCGCAGACAGCCCATTTTAAACAAAATAGCTGTCAACGGTGGTGAATGGGTTAACTATAAACGCCATACTGTATTTTACTCACTGTAAAGGCGCACACCCCAAAAAATGTTATTTTGTCATACAAAAGAAGCGCTATAAGACACATGGAACTAAAACTACAGTTGAAGCGATCATATTTATTCGTGTATATTATATATACATTTTATACACTTACAGTATATATATATTAGTGCAAAAATTGACCAGTTAAATGGTGAGAACGCCAAAGGCTAACCACAGATCTACTACAAGATTCCATATTATCGCAGTATTTTTACAGTGCCAGAAATGAATGTTAGAGAATGGAGGAAACAGAAAGTCATTCTGAAATATATGAATAAACACAAAAAGGCATGATGAGAGAAACAACTCTATGGTGTATTTGATGATGAATTGGACTTTGCGTTGTCACAGCTACAGAGTGTAAATGTTAATAGGATGCACTGAACTAAGTATGCATGGCAAAAAAGGAAACATTTAAAAAACATCTTTTTTAATGTGAGTAACTCTTCATGCTTGAAGTGACCTTGCACCTAAGATCTCATAAAATCTTAACAGAAGAGGGATTTTCGTCCCAGACTACCCGGATTAATCATTTAAAAGTCCCATTCCAACAAAGCATTTGCATATTTAAAGAACCTCTTTTTAAGGATGCAAAGCATGCAACTCCTTTCCAGCAACCGCCCTCCTGTACCCTTTGAATCACAAAACACAATAGCAGCTGCCAAATGAGGTTTGTTTTTTTCTTCTAAGGAAAATATTTTTCAAAAAGGCGAGGATTGAAAATCAGACCATTTACTAGTATGACACTGCAAAAACTGCTGGGCGGTGCTTCTTTGCAGAAGCATTAACATTCAGAGCCGCTCGCACTCTCCTCGTTCTATTCACCCCTTTTTTTTTTTTAAATCCAGCACGAGGAAGAGAAGCTGTAGACAAACAACATCTAAGGAAATCGGTCAACAGTTGTGAGAAAATGCCGAATGTAGAAATGTGAAAAAAATAAGTACTGAAGGTCAGCACCGGAAAAAAATTTAGGCTCCTATCACTTTCTAACCTGAAGGGCCCCAATATAGAACATCACTCATATGAGGTCATATTCCTGGATATATATCCAGACGCATTAAGATGATGGACGCGGGTAGAAACCTGTACAAAGGTGCTGAAGGGTAGTTGCCAGGGCCCCAAGGACAAGGTTGCATTAAATTCACATAGTAATCCGTTATAGCCACAGCAGATATCCGCAACTGAAAGAGATATTTTCATTTTGCGTGATGGTTTGCTACACTAAATAAGCACACCAAAACAACTTTAAGGGAGCATCACAACGTGCAAGCAGCTTAATGCTATAATAAACAACTGGAGTACCCAATATACCCTCCTGTAAAGATGGAATAAAACGTGAAGAAACTGTTCTCCGTTTTAGCAGTGTCACAGAGAGTCATAGCAGCAAGTTATGTTTATTTTGGTCAGTAATTCATTGATGATATATGAAATGAAATGAAATTATATACTATTTTCTTATGTTGATTATAGAGCTGTCTAAGGATTCTAAACAGCCAATGACGTTAAATTAATTAAATGAAAGGTTACTATTTGCATCTAAATGTATTCATAACTATTGGTCTAAAAGTATTGCCAGTATTACCTTTTATAATTACTTAGTGTTGTTTTGTGCTGAAAAAAAAACTGCTGGGAAAGTCAAACTTTTTTTCAAGGTAAAAGCAAGTGTTTGCAAATGAAAGATGCTCAATAACCAGCAAAGATAGAAGAATATTTTCGGTTAGGGGGCTTAAATCTGATTAAATATTTAAACAATTGCAATTTTATTAATCACACAATTATGATTTGCCTAATTATCCTGATATTCTTGGATCTCATTTGTCTCTACGTTGTCATCAATGACAATAACGACTATTCTATTCTATTCTAAAATATTTGTGATTTAATGGTCAATTATGGAGCCATTTCGACAGCTCCAGTTACAGATTTGATCCATAAAATGTCAGAAAATACATGCAAAAAAGCTGATCATTGATTGCCTAAGTGAAAGCAAATATTTGCAAACGTTTTCTTTTGATTTAACATCTGAATGAATTAAAAAATACATTTAAAAACTATATAATATATTGTTAAAGTATTAAATTTCATTCAAGTACAATGACAATTTAAAAACCTGGATTATTATATAATTCCCAACTTATGTGTGTGTGTGTGTGTATCTTATAGGCTCCGAAACAGCTGAACCGATTTTCATAAAAATGTACACAATAGCACTTTAAGCCTCTGTGAATGTCTTTAGCTAGGTTTTGTGTCAAGGCACCGTCAATAAATACGAAAAAATCAGCTCTGAAGCTGCATGCAGTCATACTGCTCTTTTGCACTCCCTAGTGGCTTCCTGGCACTTTTTAAAACAACCACAGCCCCAACAACCTCGCTCAAGTAGAATGCGCAACAACGCCAACCTCTGTAATGCAGATCCCTTATGCTTGTTCATAAATAATTGTATTTTAAAAACCTTATGATTATTCTATTTCAAAAATAATATTTTGCTTAATCAATGTAGTGTTACATTTAAGGCTCAACTAAAGTGGAGTCTTATTAATGAGGTTGTGGGATAGCCTACTAATTTGTTAAATTGCTATGATTAAGCATTTTATGCTATGACAGTGCCAAGGACAAGAAAAAGGGGCGAATAAAACAAAAGTGATAGACTATGGGGTAAAAGACTACACGAAATACAGCGTGTAAGCACACAAAAAGAACGCTGACAGAAGCAACGACAAGTCTGGAGTGACCAACTGAAACAGAAGGGACATATCAATTTTAATATCTTTAATAACCTTCCTAAAAAAGTTCCGTTGCAGAAAAAGAAGAAAGAGCAAAGCGGTTGTCGAATGAAAGAAGAGGAAACAGCCTTGTGTAAACTGCACCCGTCTCAGTATTGGCACAGTTTCGTTTTGGAAGCGTTATCGATCTGGGGGATGAGACTCAAATCATTTCCTGTCTTGCAAGTAAATATAGAGTGCGGCATCATGATGGGAAAACATACTCGGGGTGGAGCTGTTAGCTGCAGCTTAAGGGGGGTTGAGAATCCTATGGCTTTCTGTTTTAAATGAGCAAACCTACCTATGCGGTTCAGAAGGTTGCTACAGGCAACCAGGAGGTTAAGACATTTATGAAATGAGGGTGAGCTGGAGAAAAACAAGAGCACGGTGTCACGTAGTCTTTCTCCCTACACTCCCTTATCAATTCTCTCCACCCTGCCCGGAATCACATCCATCACCCCTAAGGGCAGCATTTGGGAGCAGAAAGCCTGCCCAGAAAGCCACTGATGCACAACCCATGAAAATAGCTTTTTACGCTTCACGGGATTCATTCTTTTATTGTTAATTAAGGATGTTCGATGCAATATTCGATATCGATATTTCATCAGTAGGATAAAAAAGAATCGGGTCAGGTATTGGCCGATCCTGTTTTTGCTGTGTCAACATGCATTATGGTTGCTGTAAAATATCTCTCTGAAGTGATTACTTTTCACAACGTTTCTCAAGGAGGAAACAGCAGAAATAATTTCAACACATCCAACTGGTTCTGCCTAAAAATGTGAAAGGTTATAACCTAATAACAACACAGGATGGTTGCATACAAGTGCAGAAAAACTGAAACAAGGATACAGGGATACAGTGAGCCTCTCAAAAGTTTACCAAGCACACAAAAATCAGTGCAAACCGCTTTGTAAAAAGTTATTTATAATTTTATGGAAAAAAAAAGACTTTTAAGAGTGTCAACAGTGAATTTTTCAATATCCCAAAAAATTGCACTGATATTCAACAAACTTTTTAAAAACTGATATAAATTTTAGAATATATGTGACTAAAAAAAGAGTCGGCGGGTCTGTGCCATAGTTTGGAAACCTTTACCACTGTTAGTTTGAATTAGTAAAAAAAGAAAATCTATCTCATTTTATATTTCAAAATAGTGTATCTAAAAAGTTGGATCCCACGTTAAAAAAACAATCTTGATTGGAACATCTACATTGGGTGAAAAACTAAATTTTAAGGATTGTTTTTGCTATCTGAAATTGTTTTTCAGGTAGAAAATAAAGGAATGGATACATATCTTTAAAAAGGTCTAATGTAGCAGATGGTGCATACTTTTTTCACACATTTTTAAGATTTTTTTTTCCAAAATTCAAGAAACAATTGCAAAAACGTCTTAATCGCGCTAACTTTATGTATAATTTTTGTACTGAAAACTGCTGTCGTCTGCAAGAAGTTTGAGCATGTTTGTTCTCATCCTACTAGAAAAAACAATCTTAAAAAGAGAAACTAACACTTAAAATGAGCAACATTTTCTACCGATAGGGTGGGGTGGTGGGATTTGCAGCATACCAATTATTTAAATACTTTATCAGTTTGGCATGAACGCCAAATACAATCTTCTAACCTACAGCACACATAGAGTCTATGCATGTCATGTGTTATTGCATCCCTGAACTTCCACATTCAAGGTCTCTTCAAGAGAGGGAGGAATCTGCTACCTAATATTCTAGTGTGTTGCTACAAAGTGTTGATATCTGTGACCTCCCTGCTTTTTTCGTTGATATAACACCCTTTGCAAAGCATGCACGCGGGAGGGACACAAACACACTTGAACCCAAACATACGTGACCCCACTCTAAGATTCTGCCCAGCAGGCACGTACGCATCTCTGACTTGCCCAAAATTCAACACAAACATCTTGCCACTTTAGCATTTTACAGCCTGAGATGACTCCAAGTATGGACTAGCACACCCTGAACGGCCATACAATCCAAGCAGCTGCCCACAACAGAAAAAAAGTCACTGCTGTTTCACGGAGGGGTCGTGAAGGACCACAGAAAGCTTCGTCCTTCCCGGCTGCTCTCACTGAGTCCATGGGGAAATGACACATTAACCCGTCAGGTGTATCAAGACGCAATTGTCACTCACCACTTCATTCCCAGAGCATGCAATCTGGTCCAGATCCAGAGTAGCTGACATTGTTTCTCCCACACTGGAAAGTGCTGTGTTATGCTATGTATGAGTGTGTGCTAGGCGGCTTTGAAGAGCTTCGAAAGGAGAAGGAGGAGGGGTTTTGGAGGAAAGCTGGGATAAGGTTCGGTGGCGGCGGTAACAGCAACAAGGCAATAAGAGGGAGGGGAGGCGACAAAGAGAAGGAGACGGGCCAATCTGAATGGGAGTGAAGGATGCGGCTCGACCCAGAGAGGGAGGAAGATGGGCGATGGCACAAGGGAGGTGGAGCAGGAACGAGCTGACTGCGCTTAGCAGTCGTGCTTCGTCCTCACGTTCAGCCTCGGGTGCATCTAATTGGATTTCGGTGGGTCAGGTGGGTAGAGGGTGGAGATATGGGGCAGAAAAGGGATGGAGGGGTGTCGGGGTGATCGTGGTGCAAAACATGCAGAGGCCATCCAGGAAAACAGGAGGGCTGCTGACATCTTGCTTGAAATTTAAATAGAGGGCAAGACAGTGACTTTGATTGCAGGAGTTCTACCCACACTTTTATCAGCAAAAGCAGGTACAAGTGCACATATTTGAATTCATCCCCATTTGACCTTCAAAAAAGTGTTTTTGCCATTCTACAGCAAAAATATTCCGCAGTGAAAAACATTGTTTTACTCGTGTTACTGGAATACCAGGAAACAAACAAACAAATACACAAGCAAAACCTTTCTTTCAAAATATGACAGGAGAGAGCATTAAACACGTACAAAATCATCCTTAATCATTTCATGTTCCCTGCTGACTAATTTTGAACTCTGCTCTTTGTCCTCTACACAGTTGCAAACAGTAGAGGACGCTCGCCTTACACTATTAAACTGACAGAGGTCCGCAACCAATGCCCAGCAGCGTGGGTGGGGCTAAAAGAAAATTATTCGATTTCCATTGGCCAAAGGATGAATAAGCACACTAGGTTGTACACAACTCTAATATAAATTTAACTGGTCAATGGAGGGCGCTGTTGGGCCACAATTACTGATGAATTAGCAATAAATCTAAAAAGTAGCACAAAATAAAAACTCATAATATTTCAATCTTTGGTAAAACATTACAATGCAAGCATTACAACCTTAAAACGATCCTTATTCTTATTTTTGCTTATTTTCACACAATTCATACCTGTCAACCACAGGCAATTGCTTTTCTAAGTAATGATCGCAATTCACCTATTAAGCCAAAATAAACCATACAAACACAACGCAGCAGCTATTTACTCACAGCAAGGCAGACTGTAGAAAAAAAAACAAAGATAACTTGTGTAAACAAGTTTATTTTAGTAACCAGAGAAACAACAACAACAATTCATTCAGCTTCTTTCTTAGTTATTTCCCCATTGGCAGTATACTTACTGTTGCTTATTATACGAAGCAAATTGGAAATTTAGAGTCGAAGTGGGTAAGATGAGATCGGTCGAAGAAAAAAAACAAAACAAAAAAAAACTGTCCCCCCATACAAAAATGCTTAAACGGAGAACACAATTTGCAATGATCAAGAAATGTATAAATTGCGGGGAAAATGTATAAGTTGAAGGGATGTACAACTGTCTAATTGTCTGGTTGTACGCTGAATGTTTCACAGAGAACTTTAAGTGGCAATTTATTGCCCGAAAACTGCTTTACAAATACATTTCACTTCATTTGAATGTTGCTGCTGCCATTGCAATACTTTTTATAGGACAATATTTCTGATGTACTTACAACTTAGTCCCGTCTACAAGCACTACCTTGTGAATATTAGCCATCTATCCGAACATTATTTGATATTATTTTTAATCCTATGATCTTAAGCCTTTATCACATGTTTATCCTGGAGTGCCAGGTCTAGCTCGATGTAAAAGATGTACAATAAGTTATCATGAAAAAAAATAATAACAAAAAATATATTGGTACATATGTCCATTTATTGAAATTGTTTAATATAATTTTGTGTGTGATTATGTTTAATCAAATGACGTGACAAACTATAATTCTACATTTATTATTATTATTTTTTATCAAGCGTTTATAATTATTTTCATTTCTCTTATAATAATAATAATAATAATAATTTCCTTTCTATTGTCATTCTTTGTAACAATGTACATAGAACGAAATGTCGATACACCTGACCCGTTGTAGCGAGTCGGTGCAGCCGCAGCCAGAGGGCGCCGCCATTATACCAATTAGGTATGTCTCGGTCGAGGCGCGAACCAGCGACCTCCCAGTCTATGTGATGATGAGATATGATTCATATAACATATAATACCTTAATATGATAATCTGGTTGCATTATTTGATTAACGTAAAAAGTGTTTGGACTGTCAAGGGGTCTTTTTCCTGTCAGCCCTATTTTTCTTTTTATTTTGTCAATTGTTTATCAAAGTTATCGATTTATAATTTATTCTAACCTTACATCTGATGAACAGTGTAAAAACACAAAAATGCCAATCAACGACAATTATATTATTATCTATTCTAACTCCTCTGCTCAACTCTTAAGGGAGGTTCATGCAATTTGTGTGTGTGTTTTTGGAAATCCATCCATCCATTTTCTGCGCCGCTTGACCTCAGTAGGATCGCAGGGGGAATGTAATGAATGCCCATTTTATTTTGTGTTGTATATTTTGCTATATTTCTGTAACACCTACTGCTTGGAACAAACAGCACTCAGCGTTCAAGCTAGATAATAAACTCGCAAATGGCGCTCTCTGCTGGGAACAGTGAGGTCTGAAGTAGGCGGTGGCAAAAAGACAAAAAAGGCCACAAGGAAAAGGGATCAAATAAAACCAACGCACCACACATTACGTATTATCAATGAGATTGGCAATCGACAATAAAATAATTGAAATACAAAGACTAGAAAATATTGAACAGGTAACCATTGGATCTAGGGCTTTTACATGCACGATTGATCTTGGTCAGCTGTACAGGTGTTATAAGTAAAGCCCTGCAGTCCCCCTGGTCGGAGGAGGCTGAGTCACATCAACCTCGATCCAGCAGCAGCGTCATAAATAGCACAAGACTGCAGCGCCACACCCTCGACAGATTTCTATGTCATCTCACCTTGTTTTTTGCAGCCTCTTTCACATTTTACAAATCAATAGAAATCTGCCCTGGTTCCATTTTTTAATCACAGCTATAGCAGTGAATGTGATGCAGCATCATTATAATGGCTGATGACACCTTTCCACGTTATCACTGCATAAAAAGTAACACCAACTTCCTTTTGAAGACTTAACTGTCACTCTGATTTATCAGATAGGATCTTTATTTTCCATTTAAAATGGTCCACCATGAGCCAATAAAAATAATATTAATTTAACGATGGCTTGTTTTGCCAGTTTTTAAAATTTAAAGGCTTTTTTGGGACGGATGATGGAAGATTGACAATAATACGGCTGTAGATTTTATTGCACAATCTGCAATCCGTCTTCAGAACATTGAAAAAGACGGAACTGGCCAACCTTTACCGAAACAGAAATCTAACATGCTCGATGGAGTGGTTCATTCACTCAAAGAATTAGTCTGGCTTCAGAATAAAGCAGCCGTACACTAAAATAATAGTCTTGAGTCAATATTTTTGTTGAAAAAGCGGTAGAATTAAAAAAAAAAAGAAAAAGAAAAGAAAAACAGAAGACGTCCTTAAGGGCAGAAAGCAGTAATCTGGTGGCCGGACCTTTACCCACGAAGGGACGTGGGACCCTCTTCCCATGGGCTCACCACCTGTAGGAGGGGCCAAAGGGGTCGGGTGTGCAGAGAGCTGGGTAGCGGCCAAAGGAGGGATCCATAGCGCGACGATCCCCGGCTACAGAAACTGGCTTTTGGGACATGGAACGTTACCTCTCTGGCAGGGAAGGAGCCCGAGTTGGTGAGTGAGGTTGAGAAATTCCGACTAGATATAGTCAGACTCACCCCCACGCACGGCTTGGGCTCTGGTACCAGTCCTCTCGAGAGGGGTTGGACTCTCTTCCACTCTGGAGTTGCCCGCGGTGAGAGGCGCAGAACCGGTGTGGGCATATTAGCTGCTCCACGGCTCGGCGCCTGTACGTTGGGGTTCACCCCAGTAGACGAAAGGGTAGTCTCCCTCCGATTGCGGGTGGGGGGACGGGTCCTGACTGTTGTTTGTGCTTATGCACCAAATAGTAGTTCGGAGTACCCACCATTCTTAGAGTCCTGAGAGGGTGTGCTTGAGAGCGCGCCCCCTGGAGACTCCCTCGTACTGCTGGGAGACTTCAACACTCACGTGGGCAATGACAGTGAGACTTGGAGGGGCGTGATAGGGAAGAACGGCCCCCCTGACCTGAACCCGAGTGGTGTTTCGTTATTGGACTTCTGTGCCCGTCATGGTTTGTCCATAATGAACACCATGTTCAGACATAAGGGTGTCCATATGTGCACTTGGCACCAGGACACCCTAGGCCGTAGTTAGATGATCGACTTTGTCGTTGTTTCGTCGGACCTGCGGCCGCATGTTCTGGACACTCGGGTGAAGAGAAGGGCGGAGCTGTCAACTGATCACCACCTGGTGGTGAGTTGGCTTCGATGGTGGGGGAAGATGCCGGCGCGACCTGGCAGACCCAAGCGTATTGTGAGAGTCTGTTGGGAACGGCTGGCAGAATCTCCTGTCAGAAGAAGTTTCAATTCACACCCCTGGCAGAACTTTGCCCATGTCCCGAGGGAGGCTGGAGACATTGAGTCCGAGTGGACCATGTTCCGCGCCTCCATTGTCGAAGCGGCTGATCGGAGCTGTGGCCGTAAGGTAGTCGGTGCCTGCCGCGGCGGCAATCCTCAGACCCGTTGGTGGTCACCGGCGGTGAAGGATGCCGTCAAGCTGAAGAAGGAGTCTTATCGGGCCTTCCTGGCCTGTGGGACTCTGGAAGCAGCTGGCAGGTATCGGCTGGCCAAGCGGAGTGTGGCTTTGGCGGTTGCAGAGGCAAAAACTCTGGCATGGGAGGAGTTTGGCAAGGCCATGGAAGCCGACTTCCGAACGGCTTCGAGGAAATTCTGGTCCACCATCCGGCATCTTAGGGGGGGAAGTGGTGTGCCATCGACACTGTGTATAGTGCCGATGGGGCACTGCTGACCTCGACCCGGGACGTTGTGAATCGGTGGGCGGAGTACTTCGAAGACCTCCTCAATCCCACCGACACGTCTTCTTCTGGGGAAGCAGAGCCTGAGGACTCTGGGTTGGGCTCTCGTATCTCTGGGGTTGAAGACACCGAGGTGGTCAAAAAACTCCTCGGTGGCAGGGCCCCGGGGGTCGATGAGATCCGCCTAGAGTTCATTAGGGCTCTGGATGTTGTGGGCGTGTCATGGTTGACACGCCTCTGCAACATCGCGTGGACATCGGGGACAGTGCCTCTGCACTGGTAGACTGGGGTGGTGGTTCCCGTCTTTAAGAAGGGGGACCGGAGAGTGTGTTCCAACTACAGGGGAATCACACTTCTCAGCCTCCCTGGTAAGGTCTATTCAGGGGTACTGGAGAGGAGGGTCCGCCAGGAAGTCGAATCTCGGATTCAGGAGGAACAGTGTTTTTCGTCCTGGCCGTGGAACACTGGATCAGCTCTATACACTCTGCAGGGTCTATGCGGGCGCATGGGAGTTTCCCTGTCAGGTCTACATGTGTTTTGTGGACTTGGAGAAGGCATTCGACCGTGTTCCCCTGGAGGCCCTGTGGGGGGTGCTTCGGGAGTATGGGGTACCGCACAGTTGTATGCCCGGTGCCAGAGTCTGGTCCGCATTGCCGGCAGTAAGTCGCATTCGTTTCCGGTGAGGGTTGGGCTCCGCCAGGGCTGCCCTTTGTCACAGATTCTGTTCATAACTTTTATGGACAGAATTTCTAGGCGCAGCCTTGGTGGGGATGGAGTCCGGTTTGGGGGCCTAAGCATTGCGTCACTGCTATTTGCAGATGACGTGGTAGTGTTGGCTTCCTCAGGTCGTGATCTTCAGCTCTCGCTGGAGCGATTCGCAGCCAAGTGTGCAGCGGCCGGGATGAGGATCAGCACCTCCAAGTCCGAGGCCATGGTACTCAGTCGGAAAAGGGTGGTATGCTCCCTCCGGGTCGGGGAGGAGGTTTTGCCCCAAGTGGAGGAGTTCAAGTATCTTGGGGTCTTGTTCACGAGTGAGGGTAGGATGGAACGGGAGATCGACAGACGGGTCGGTGCAGGGTCTGCAGTCATTCGGACCCTGTACCGGTCCGTCGTGGTGAAGAGGGAGCTAAGCCAAAAGGCAAAGCTCTTGATCTACTGGTCGATCTACATTCCTACCTTCACCTATGGTCATGAACTTTGGGTCATGACCGAAAGAACACGATCCCGGATTCAAGTGGCCGAAATGAGTTTCCTCCGCAGGGTGGCTGGCTTCTCCCTTAGAGATAAGGTGAGAAGCTCAGTCATCCGGGAGGGAGTCTGTGTAGAGCCACTGCTCCTCCGCGTTGAGAGGAGCCAGTTGAGGTGGTTCGGGCATCTGATAAGAATGCCTCCTGGACACCTCCCTCGGGAGGTGTTCCGGGCATGTCCCAACCGGCAGGAGGCCCCGGGGACGACCCAAGACACGTTGGAGAGACTATGTCTCTCGGCTGGCTTGGGGTCCCGTCGGATGAGCTGGAGGAGGTGGCTGGTGTTAGGGACGTCTGGGCTTCCCTTTTAAGGCTGCTGCCCCCGCGACCCGACCTCGGATAAGCGGAAGACAATGGATGGATGGATGGAACTAATAATGATAATTACTGTATAAAATGCATATCATAACAATAATAATAGTTATGACATTTATTCAATTTATCATTATTAATAATGGTAGCCATACTAATAACAACACTTAAACAAGTTAATATTATTTCTGCTATTCCAATGAAAATATTTTTTGGGTTGCAATTGTGAACAGAAAACAATCAACAATTAAAAGAAAACATTTATATTGGTTCCTTAAATAATGAAGAAAACAACAGAAAATTCTAGAATGAAAATCGAAAGACTTACCTGACAGTCAAAATCCTGAAAGTTACGTGAATTCTGTAAAACAAATAAAAATAAGTGAGTACAAAATCACAATAAAAAAGATAATGAAAATGTATTACATATAAAAGATAGTGAAATCATTTTTAGAAACTTTGGACTCACTTTGTATTTGTAAACGGATTAATGGGGTCTTTGGTTAAAATAATCCATTGATTATTCTATAATTGTGAGATTTATGAAACATATTTTTTTCATATTTGAAAGGTGTGAAAACAAATTTACAATTCCTTTTACGTGTATTATCTAAAAATTCACTGTTACGACCGAATATGGCAAAAGAGTATATTTTTATTCCATAATTATTCTGTATTCTTTCGTCCATACACAATTAGAAAACCATGGTTTTCCATTGAGTTCAGCGTCAGTGAGATCAGCCTTAGGGATTGCATGTTTTCCATTGTCTGTATCTCAATATTAAGGCATCAGAAAAGCTTGTGATGTGTGAAAACTTCAAAGAAAGGAGTAGTGGGGATCTGCGGGTCGCTTAGAGTACGCTCCAGAGGTGATGCTGCCCGGGTTTGATTAAACTGCAATAAGGAGTAGCTGAGGCAGCCCACCATAAATCTATTTTTATAATACCTTAGCCGCATTACATAGGGCATGAAACGTGCCTTTGTTTAAAGTGAGATAGCCACTAGGTGGAGTAAGAGGATAGCGCCTGTCTCCTCATCCATCTCCAGCCTCTCGGAGATTGGCTCCCAGCCAATGAAGAGATGTGACCTGTTCCTTTGCTCAGTCATCTTAGCCACAAAGGAGATATGAGCTCACACGCCTTAGAGAAGCCTTTTTTTCATCCTATCAAGAGGCGACAATAACATGGACAAGGCGGAGGATAATATCAGTGTTTTTTTTCTCCCCCTGGTACATTTTGTCCCTGCACAATTATGTGGAAAAATAGAATTTCGTTCCACTTTTTTGCCTTTGATATTTTTTTTCTGCACACTCGAGGACCTAAATAATTCACTTTAATAAAACGTACTGGCAGAGTTATAAACATTTTGGTGGAGGGGCTGTTGGTGTATGCATTTGAAGGAGTACACTTTTTCGGGCTTTAACTGACGTGCATGTCTTTGCAACATGTGACTGTTTATTCTGAGCTTGTGTATGCTCTTGAGAGAAGAATTGCATGCTATTTGGATTAGTCAAGGGTTAGCCAACAGCTTTTTTCAACAACACACCTTATTAGTCAAGAGAGGCTTGATCTCGGTCAGCTGTACATCCTGGAGCTCATCCATTATCCTTCTGGGTCACTGTGGAGCACTTCTTTTACAGAAAAAAAGAAAGGAATCATCACTTTGACTGTTCCAAACATACCAACTTAATTTACAACGTAAGAGCAAAAACTTGGAACAAGTTTTGAATGTTTCTCTATTATAAATATCTAGTACTTCTACTAGAGCTACAACAATCAGTCAAAATTGTCCACAAAAATCAATAGTATAAAAATTTGACAATGAAATCCAATAGTCAAATGTTGTCTGTTTTTTCCAACATCATGAGGCATCTTCCATGATGACAATATCTACTGAGAGTCACCCATGCGCAATAGCGTCTCTGTCTCAAGCACTAACATACAGAAATGGCAGCGTCAACATCAAGTAAGTGTACCGAAACTTCTAAATTTTGGGACCATTTTAGCCTGGATGAAAAAAAGACTACTTGCAAAGTTTGTAAAGCAGACCTTGCGTATCATGGGAGTACTTTGGTAATACACGAACATTTAAAGACTAAGCACGTCGAACAGTTGAATATAACAGAATCTGACACGCCTCGGTAAATTTTATGTAACATTCAGGCCAACACAGTTTTGATGACATGCATTGTACATTTTTGCACATATATTTCGCTGTAAAAATATCTTTGGCGTTAGGTCAGATTGTGACTGACAATGTATTTGAAATTAAATGCATCTGTTTTGAAGAACAAACGTCAGTTGTTAAAATGTTAATAACAACGAATGTCAGTTGTTAAAACTGTGTGATTTGGAACTGTTGAGAATCTTTACGTGCTTTTATTACATACTTTGCAGTTGACCACTGACTGTACTTGACAAAATGCACATCATAGATACTTTTTTCGTGTATTAATTAGTATCAGATTTTTTTAATTACCGGTAATCGTTTCAATAATCAGTAACTAGTCAGCTGTTAAAGTCTTTAGTTGCAGCCCTATTCGCTATTCATTATGGTGGCGCATAGCATCATCGTTTGCCCTGGTTTAGCAATCACAAACTAGAAATGAATATCAATATTGATCAGTATCTGCATCAGGCTAAAACTAATGGGGTATCAAAAATCCCTTTTCTTGAGTATGCATCAACGCAAACCTTACAGGGCTTTCACAATTAAGAATTTCCGGAATGGTCAATTGTCTGCATTTATTTAGCGCTTTTTAGGGTCACAAAAGACATCCCAAAGCTCTTTACAATGTGCTTCACACTTACCTATTCTCACACACACACACACACACACACACACACACACACACACACACACACACACACACACACACACACACAAATTGGGGATTCAGTGTCTTCCCAAGAGAGGCCAAGAATCAGAAATTGTCGCACAAAAAAAAAACAAGTCACAATTGACGAATATATTGTCCCAAAAAAAAAATACTTTCTGCATTATATGCTACTATGATGTCAGCTTAATACAACATATACTTACACCTTAAAAAAGCAATGTTATTGTAAAGAAATCAACCCCAAAAATAATCAAGAAATCATTATTAACTTAACATTCTGTTCCTTTTGTCAAAACAAATACAAAAGGACTGGAATTCAACCTGTTAGGTTAAAACCTTTTGAGGAACAATGTTCAGCTGAGGTAAAAGGTCATAAGGTATGTGACTCAACTTTTCAGTAATAAAGTGCAAAATTGAACAAGATGCAAAAATGAGGTGCACAGATGAGAAATATTCTTTAATTTCAACACACTTAAAGTGAATACAGCAGCAGAGCAGATACATTTCTCTTTGCTTCTCTTCAAGTTTTAAGATTAACACATTTAAAGTGGATGCAGCTAACAGCAGGAAATGTCTCTTTTCTTGAATTCCCTTCCAAATGACTTTCAAATACATTGAAATCCAAATTTAAATTTCCCCTTGGATTGCACAAATCAACGTTAATTTATTTTTCTTTTAATTTGTAGCTCCTGATCGTAGAGGGTTCGCCCATGTATCAGTACGTATAATAGTTGAGCCAATATCATGAGTGATCTTGGATAATACATCATTTTCAGACTAGTGCCAATTTTACAGTACGAGAAGCTGAGGATTTGCAGAGCTTTTATTAAAGATGTGATGCATCAAATATAAATGTA
This sequence comes from Urocampus carinirostris, assembly GCF_059441175.1. NCBI lineage: Eukaryota > Metazoa > Chordata > Actinopteri > Syngnathiformes > Syngnathidae > Urocampus > Urocampus carinirostris. The sequence continues at coordinate 26,116,048 of NC_142354.1, read as the reverse complement.
TTGAAGGATTAATTTGAAGTAGGTTCAAGTCACATTTATTTGTATAGCCTTTAATCACACAATGTCTCAAAGGGCTGGACGAGCCACAGTTACAACATCGCATCATCTGAAACCAAAATGCGCCAAGGAAAAATAATTTGAAAATCAATTACAACTCCATTAATTGAATAGTTGTTGTGGCTTAACAGCAGATGTGTGATTAAAATCATGCAAGGCTAAGCTATCTTATCCTCATTCTGTAAGTGAATGTATCTAAAATAACGAAAACATGGTTTAAACAATGCAGGAAGCTACACCACTCCTTGATGCAGTGAGAAAATATTTTATGAACGACCTTGTATCGCAGACATTTAAATGACCTTGAAGTCCGTTTAGGTTACAGCAGCCAACAAACAGCATGAGGCACCACCAAAAACAATTTCAGACTGTTCGTAACTCTGTTTAATTCACTAACCCCCTGAGCGGACGAGCAACCCGGTGACGCATGAATCTGGTCGGAGGTCGTCCAGCTCTAGCTAGGTTTCGCGTCATTGTCCTGATAGAAAAACCAATAAAACAGCAGGACGTCATCCCAGAACCGCATAAAACAACCTCAACAAACTCTGCACTGCTGTGAGGAAAAACCTGACCGACAAAAATCCTTGCTGACAAATCCGGCTCAACTGTAGGCTAAATAATATTTAGACAAGTGAACAAGGAATCAAGAACAACAAATACTCTGCATGCTTGAGTGGATTGACCTAATAAATCCAAAACTTCCTGCCGCTTATGAAAGTGCCACACTATCAATGAATTCTAAAGTTGTATTTGCTCAATCATGCTTTTCAAGGAACTGAGCGCTTATACCTAATAAACCTCATTGTGCTAATCGACAGAGGGCCGCTTGGCAGTCGAGCTTCCTTGGCCGTTGTCATGGAGACTAGGCTTGTTGCTGATGTTTATTCTAAGATGGGATATCCCCGGGGGAAAGATGTGAAGCACGGAAAAGAGGGCAATAGATTGCGGTTGGAATTAGGAATGAATAAAGAGTTGCTCGTCAGAGCATGCTCCCATGGTGACATCTTAGCCTACAGAGGCTAAAGTGAGTCATGCGCAGCCACAGAAAATGACAGCAAACCACAGTGGATCTGCAGAAGAATACTAAGTGTTGTAGGCAACAGGAGGGAAATCCCATTTGCAATTCACCCCATCTTAAACTGTGCAGCATTAGTGCTGATCTAGGAGCTAATGATGTAGAACATGCTGCCGTGGCCTTGACTACAGCAAATTCTGAAGGGGCAAATCACTGACATAAACAGTGTATGCATTCGCGTCGGTCAATTTGGAAGCACTGGACTGGTCAAAATGCACCAACATAGAATTTATACACACTATAATTTCTATAAAAGTCATGCTAGCCCTTCAGTCACATTTCGTCTGCAGCTTTATCAAGGTCAACAGTGATGGTAACGTGACGACCTTGTATTAACCTACTTCTGTGTCTCTAGAGATTACCGCTGCAGCCCATTTGGCATATTGCCATAGTAGTAAATAGATAAAATCAATATTTTTTTGATTCCACCATTCACATAAGGGGGATATTTATAGTAAATGTGCTGTGAGGAATTAGTTACTTGATAAATCCTGTTGCATATCGTAAGGCCAAGTCTGACCTGAAGAAGGGCATCAGGGATGCAAAACGGATTTTTAAAACACGTATCGAGGAAAAATTTGCAACAGGCGACTCTAGGGACGTCTGGGCGAATATGAACCTCATAACTCAGTACAAGGGTCATAAACGTTCTGCTGACTCGGATGACGCTACTTTACCAGATAAATTGAATTACTTTTATGCCAGGTTCGACAAAGCCAACACCAGCGAACCCGTTTCTGTGCCGGACACTCAGTGTGAACCTCCATTTGTTATCGAGGAGTGGCAAGTCAAGTGCAAGTTCGAACGCTTGAAGTAGCGGAAAGCCCCGGGCCCAGACTCTATCTCACCGCGGCTCCTCAAGTTCTGCGCAGCACAACTCACCCACGTGTTCACCCTCATCTACAATCGGTCGCTCCGCCTTGCCAAAGTTCCAGCAGTATACAAAACAGCTACCGTCGTTCCAGTTCCCAAGTCAAACACCGTCACATGCCTGAATGATCTTCGACCCATAGCACTGACGCCAGTACCCATGAAAGTATTTGAAGGTTTCATCTTACACTATATTAAGTCATTACTACCGATTGGTCTAGATGATTATCAGTTCGCGTATCGTGCGAACAGATGTGTTGAAGATGCACTGAACATTTGTTTACATAGGGTTTTGGAACACTTGGAGAAAAAGAACTCGTATCTCAGGCTTTTATTTATAGACTACTCATCTGCATTTAATACCATCATACCTTCTAAATTGTATGTGAAATTACGTGATGACCTCAGTTTTCCCGTTTCGATTTGTAATTGGATTTTGGATTTTTTGCTCGAACGTCATCAAGTTGTGAAAATTGGTAATCATACCTCGAAAGATCTCGTTCTAAACACCGGTACCCCACAAGGTTGTGTTTTATCACCTTGTCTTTATTCCATATTTACGTATGATTGCAGATCCATTGATGATAACAATCTAGTTGTCAAATTTGCTGATGACACTACTGTTTCTGGTTACATTATGAACAATGATGAGAGCGCATACAGACGGCAGGTGGATAACATCGTGGAATGGTGCAATGGAAATGATTTGACATTGAATTTGGACAAAACCAAAGAAATGATTATTGACTTTCCGACGAAAAATAAAAACCAGAAGGAACCGTTACTTATCAATGGCAAAAGAGTCGAGCAGGTGGAACATTTCAAACTTCTCGGGACTTTTATTTCAGAAGATCTAAGCTGGGCACTGAACTCGGAGAAAATTCTAAAGAAGGCACGCCAAAGAACTTTCTTCCTAAGGAAGTTGAACTCCTATGATGTTCATCAGGAAGTACTAGTCAATTTTTATCGTGCGATTATTGAAAGTGTTTTAGCAAATTCTATTATTGTTTGGTTTGGTCGAATCACAAAGAAAGATCTGTCGAAGCTCAATTCTGTAATCCGCACAGCGGAAAAGATTGTGGGCACCGGTCTGCCATCCCTGGAATCTATATATAATGATAGAGTTTTGAAACGTACCTCAAATATTCTTAAGGATGAGAGTCATCCTGGTAATGATCATTTTCATCTGTTACGGAGCGGTAGACGCTTGAAGTCATGAAAGGGTACTAAAAGGTTTACAAACAGTTTTTACCCGAGTGCTGTCCGAATTTTTAATAATTGTAAATTGTAATTTCTGTTTTTTGTTTTATATTCGGAATGTTGAATGTTGTTAAAATTTAAAATTCTCACTGAGCCGAGACAACGAGACGATTTCCGATGATTTTTATGTAAAGATTATTGGTTGAATAAACTAACTAACTAACTAAAGGAAATTAGAAGTTGGGTTCAAATCCAAATAGTTCAAAGCTTTAACTCCACAGTTAATGCCGGAGTTAAAGCCCACAATAATAGTTAAAGCTTTACTGGGTTAAAGCTGGATGTTCACAGTAGTAAAACTATGTATTATTTCATATTCCAAGTGATATGAAAATCTTATCTCATTCAAGTAGAAACAATTTCTCCGGAAATCTTGTCTCTGAAATGTGTTTCTGGGTTCGCCATAAATTTCCATACCATTGGGTGGAGCATAGGACTAAGCGAAAAACTGTAATTTTATAGTTCTTTTATCACATTTTTCAATATTGTGAAGCTACTAGCAGGACTAGTAACACAAAAGTCGTATTAAAAACACAGCTCAGCACCCAAAGTCAATGTTGATCAGGACGTTCGGCGAGCTTTGTGTCATTTGATATTTACAAATACATCAACTTACATCATATTCATCATTTGATTGGCTAAGTGAAATCAAGTCACTTTTGATTGTACAGACCTGAATCACAAAATGTCTCATAGGACTGCAGAGGCCACAATTATGTGGGGAAGAAAGGGATACATAAGCTGTAGCACGGGAAAAAAAGTTGTATTGTTTTAGCTTACCTTATGAATATAAATATAAATCTTGACTTCCGGCGCCGTCGCGAATGGCAGCCACTCCAGCAGCTCCCGTGTTATCTATCTATCTATCTATCTAAATCTAGTCTATAAGCTGCTACTTTTGAATTGAATAATCAACACATATGTAATCCTCCATTATGACCAAATTCAATACATCGAGATAGAAATTACTACATGGCTTGATTTGCTGTTAGCGTGCTAAAACTATTGCTAATTTTATTGTTTGGGGCTGAGGTGAGTGCAAAATCTGAAAATTTGGTCTTACTATCACCCTACCCTATAAGGCAGGAGAACTGTGTGCCCTACTCTGCATCTGCTGACTCTCAGCACATGTGTTTTATACTAATTGTATTAATCATATTTGTACTATGTGAAAATTCAGTAACTTAAAAAAATAAAATTAAAAAATTGCGATGTTAGATAAGAAAGAACTTTAACACTGAATAAATATACCCTATTTTCTGCACTATAAGGCGCACCTAAAATCTTTTTTTTTTCTAAAAAGCTGACTATGCGCCTTATAATCTGGTGCGCCTTGTATATGGATCAATATTGAGCCGCGACAGGTCTCGCAACTTACGGTAAGCAGCCACCGACTCCATTTTTTGCGTAGAAGAGGTGCGCTGTGCATACTGGGAAATTTTAAACAGCGATTCTCTTTTATTTGTGCGTTTGTATAAAGACCCTGAAATGGCTCCTATTAAGAGTCACGCTTACAACGCAGAGTTTAAACTCAAGGCGATCAGTCACGCAGTAGAACACGGAAATAGAGCAGCAGCAAGAGAGTTTAACATTAATGAATCGATGGTGCGGAAGTGGAGGAAGCATGAAGATGAGCTGCGCCAAGTAAAGAAGACTAAAAAAATTTTCCGTGGCAATAAAGCGAGATGGCCACAGTTAGAGGACACACTTGAACAGTGGGTTGTTGAACAAAGAGCAGCAAGTAGAAGTGACAGTACAATCACTATTCGAAAGAAGGCAACAGCGCTGGCACGGGAACTTAACATTAAAGAACTCAGAGGTGGTCCTTCTTGGTGCTTTCGGTTTATGAAAAGATGTAATCTCTCCATCCGTACACGAACTACTGTTTCACAGCAACTGCCAGCTGACTTCCAGGAAAAGCTGGCCACTTTCCGCACATACTGCACAAACAAGATTACTGAAAAAAAGATCCGGCCAGAGCATATTATTAATATGGACGAGGTTCCACTCAACTTCGATATTCCTGTGAACCGCACAGTGGATAAAACGAGAGCATGTACAGTGAATGTACGCATCACAGGGAATGAGAAATCCTTCTTCCCTTTAGCGCTGCACCATCTAATGGTTGCATAACGTAACTACAGCCTCTACTGTAGCGCCTTATGTATGGAAAAAGTTTTAAAATATATCATTCATTGAAGGTGCGCCTTATAACACGGTGCGCCGTATAATGCGGAAAATACGGTAGTCAAGTCATGTTTATTTGTACAGCCCTTAATCACAAGAGGTCTCAAAGGGCTGGCCATTTAATATCCATCCATCCATTTTCTGTGCCTCAGTAAGGTCACAGGGGTGCGGAAGCCCATCCCAGCTATCTTCGGCCAGTGGGCAGGGGACACCCTGAACTGGTGGCCAGACAGTCACAGGGCACCTTTTAATAATGTATTTTTTATTTTAGATTTCCACAATGACAGCACTGACTCACCAGCCTCCCCTGACTGAATGTCACTGATGTAGACGTTTCATATCCATTCTTGAGTGATGTCAACCCAACAACGAGTTTAGTTTTACTGATGTGGACCTTTCAAAATTACATGCCAAAAAAAAAGGTTTTTCTGCAAAGCAAACCTGTTGACTAACCCAAATCCACTTTAATATGTGACCTTAAATTTGTACAACATTTGCCTGAAAAGTGTTTCAGCAAGAGTGTACACTAAAAGTGTTTTTTACAAAATGGTTTTTACATTCAATGGAATAAATTACGAGTAGGCGAGTGATTAATCACGTACAGTAAATTATGTATGTCATCAGTCTTTTTCACTACAAAGGAGAATAATAAAGCTGCAACCTCACTGTTAACTTAGAACTAGCAGACTACACTGCAACAGAAACTAGGCCAGAACAAATTCCAGAGATGCTGTTGACAACCAATAATAAAGCCTAACGGGTATGTCCCTGGTTCTTTGTGCAACAACAGACGCTAATTATCTGTTTAGAATCCACTTTTTTATCGTTGAATTGTACAACAAGATCACGGTTGCACTCCAGTTCGCAAACAAGATACAATATAGAAACTGAAGAATAGAAAAAAACTGCATGCATGTATAGTTGTATACACACACGCGCGCGTGTGTGTGGGTCTGTTCACCTTTACTATAAAATATTTACACCTAAAATAAGAATACAACTGGAATATTGTACTTGAACTGGGTGAAATTGTACTTAAAACTGTAACAGTCAATGTGACAACTGAAAAATCCTTCATTGCACAAAATCAAGAGTAAATAAGTAAAAAGTACAATGTAAAAAGTTTAACAGTACAAAAATAAACAAAGTAAGTAACTTATCTGCAATTAAATATTTCTTCTGCAGGTAAAATAAAATACTTCTTTTGCATACCATCCAAACCACAGGTGTCAAACAGGCGGCCCGCGGGCCAGATCAGGCCCGCCAAGGGATTGAATCCGGCCCGCGAGACAACACTCAGAGAAGCGCAAGAGAAAAACAAGCTGCAGGTTGAAATATGTCAACTTGATGTTGCCAAAGCCAGGTGCCTCGAACAAAGACACTGTAATTGTATTTCTTTCTCTCTCTCTCTTTTCCACCCCTTTTCTCCCATTCTCTGTCTCTGTCTCTTTCACTCTCTGTGTCTCTTTTTCTCTTCCTTTGTTGCTCTTTATCTCTTTCTCTCTATCTTTTTAACTTCTTTGCTCTAACTTCCTTTTTTCCTTTTCTCTTTCTCTCTTCCTACACTTTATGCTTTCTTTTTCTTTTCTCTCCTTTTGTCTTTCTATTTCGCTTTGGTTTTCTTTCTTCCTCTCCCTTTCTTTCCCCCTCTCTCTCATGACTTTTTATCTCCTTTGTTTCTCCCTCTCTCTCTTTTTCTTTCTTTGTCCCGCCCTCTCTCCTTTTCCCTCCCTCTTTGTCTGATTTCTTTATCTCTCTTTTTCTTTCTCCTTAATCTACTAGCTGGCCCCCGACAGAATGTTTGTTCTATCGTGTGGCCCCCGAGTTAAAATGAGTTTGACACCCCTGATCTAAACGAAACCAGTACATAACCGGGATATTGTACTTGAACTGTGATATTGTACTTAAACCTGTAGACAATAAACGTGACGTTGCACTGCTGAAGTGGCATTAAACTCAATCTAACTTCATGAGAGTTCGCAAGCAGAATCTCACAGACTTCTACAATACTTCTCGGCAGAACAGAATATAGTTTACAAAAGAAGAGAATAACTACGTTTACCCACAATGTCTACGTTCTATCTGAGGAGATGCTTATGGTCTATTTTCTCATCCTGAGATAAAAAATGTGGCCCGAAGCATTCCCTCCATCAAACACATGAGTATTCCCACACAGACCCCAAAGCTTAATGATGTCAGACTGTTCTCCCAAGACTGTTATTATCCTAGCGACTTCTGATCGTTCTAACTACACGCTGACAGATCCCTTTTCTTCCTTGACAGCATTACAGAAATTATGATGAAATACCCATCTGATGTCTTCATCCTAACGTAGCAGATCTATTCTTATCTGATAGCGGCTTTGAAACTGAAAACAGGTCCTCACAGACGCACAGGGTTTGAATTTCTTATTTAAAGCAAACTATTTTCGGGCAAAGTTTTGATAAGAAAACAAAAAATGGAAATGCATTGATGTACAGTATATCTGTTGAATTAGGCCAACTGAGATTTTAGAAAGGGCCTTCTGAAGTGATGTCCTATCCATAATATGATGACTTGTTTTCGAATACAAGATTAGTTTGTTTAAGACCGCAGTATTAATGCAGAGGCAGCGGTAATTCATCCAAGACTCTTGCCCATCAAACACACGTAGACGGCTAAAAATATGAGACAACCCTTTTTATGAATCGTTGATCAATAAATAATGATCACGAAAGCCGCCCCCATTACGTGCAAAGGCAAGCCTCAATATAAACATAAATGTCGTCTAGTGTGGGGTGAGCGAATATCCTGCTGGTCCACTCTCAACTGCTGATTTTAAAAACTCAGATTGGAATGATAATGACAATCTTGTGATATTGGAAATACAAATTTCCATAATATACAGTAGACACCCTGCATATGGCAACCCGGCCTTACGATCTTTTCACTTAATGATGTGGAATGAGATGGTTTGTTTCTTTATGTATTTTCCCCATCATATGATATAAGACAGAGTTATGTCTCCGAAATGCCCGTCTGATGTTTGTCAACATGATATAATTGCTGGTCTGCTATTAGTTTGTGTCACAGCATCATGTGATGCTATTGGCTGATACAACTCTCACAATGCCTTTGTATTCATTTAGCTCAGAACCTTGAGTACTCCGAGTTTTGAACTCTATTTAATCCGTATGGGTCCCAAGGCTTGCAGTGATGCTAAAGGGCGAAGCAAAAATACGATAACCATGAAAACAAAGCCTATGATTATCAAAAATACGAAGAAGGCACAGAAATCCCTAATCTCACTAAGTTGCATGGCAGTTACTAATCAACAATCGGAACAATCGTTAAAGATAATGAGGCGATTAAAGAAGGAAGGCTTCTAAGTTTACTAGTTCTTAAATCGGTTTCATTTTTAACCAGCCATCTCCTCCTCCCCACTTTCATCCACCCATTACTCCATTATACTAGATCAAGTCACATCAAACCAAAAGGTAAATCAAATTAGATTTTCCTTTAAATATATTTATTTTATTTAATTAAACCAGGCGGCACCGGCATAGGAGTTTTTAGCGCATCCGTAGCAGTTTTCAGGTCATGGGTCCAAGTCCAGCTACCCGCCTTCCTGTGCAGAGTTTGCATGTTCTCCCCGTGCTTTTTATCTGGGGGTACTGGTGGTTCAGAATGCGTTAACTAATAACCATATATTACATCCCGGGCTCTGCAGCTATTACACTTTGCAATCCCCACCTCATAACAGATAAACGTTGAATCCCAGGGGTTCATTGTAGTAGTTTTAGTGACCAGTTTTAAAATTGCTGTTTAATTTTAATTACAAATGTTTTGGTCACTGTTGCAGTTTGACTGCCATAAACTGGTAAAGCAGAAAAAAATGTCTACATCTCCATCAAAATACCACATTTATTCATGTATAATGTGCATTTTTTAAAACCTAATATAAATCAATCAATGTTTGGATGCACGTTATACAAGAGGTTTCATGGTAGAATTTTACCGTAATGATTGTGGTCAGCGATATTTTTCGACTGCAAAACAACGGATGCTATGGGAATCAAATAAGAGTTGTGGTGATGAGAGCACAAAATCCTAACCACAAGACCACATGTGAAGTAGATGACATGCGAAAATGCATCATGTTTTATCTCATTATCAAAATTTATTTATTCACAGTAACAGAGACGTTATATTATATATATATATATATATATATATATATATATATATATATATATATATATATATATATATATATGTACAGTAATAGAATGGAGAAAACAGAAAGTTGTTTTGAAAGATATAGATAACGTAAAAAAGCACAACGAGGGAAATAACTTATTGGTGTATCTGATGATGAATTTGACTTTAACATTAATTAAATACATAGTAAGTTTTAAGTTGCTATTGTTTCAAGTTGCTATTGTGTTTACAGTTTATGTTGTCAATGATTTCAATCATTGCCGCACATACTCAACAATATTTATCATATAGAATGCTTAGTTTGAGCTGATAGAAAGTCAAACAGAATTGTATACTTATTTTAATGGAAAAATAGGGGAGTACAGTATAAACAAAAAAAAATCAATTTGGACTCATTGGAAACAAAGATTTATCGTTATATAAAACGAAAACGAAATCTCAAGGAAGAAGTCATTCTTTCTAGTGTGAAAGGGATCGTAAAAGATATTTCCTTTGGTGAGAGGGGCCAGAGGCCAGCTGTGACCTCAGCCTTAAGCAGTGGATGGAAACATTAGAAAACGGCATTCATAAAACATGAATACAGTCTACAGACATGAGAGGTCGTGCGCCAAGACCCGAGATTGCAATCGCCAAGAACATCCTGCCGTTCATCAGTGCAGCAATCGGCGCATTCCCTCGAAAGAACACAATCTCAGACTAATAGAGCGATCAGCATGACTGTCCTAAAGGATGAATAGCCGCAAGTCAATCTCCATGATAAACACTGCTTGGATTTACTGACGGGGCCCCTCTCAGATATCTGCTGTGGAGGTGGACAGTGTCCTTGGCAACGCATGTTCTATCCTCAACTCGGCTGATAGAGCCGAGATCGAATTACCTTTTTTTTCAAACATAGAATAAAGGTGTTCCCTTCTCAGCAACCTTTGCAACTTGGATGTCTTAACACATATATTTCAACAAAATATAAAAATGGCAAATTATTGTAAAGGGATGTAATGATAATGGCAATATTACAGTATCAATGTTGCTGTATTGTCGTTGTCTTCAGGACACAATATTAAAAACTCAGCTTTTAGGAATAAGGACTGGCTGATTTTTTTTGGGTGCGGTTGGATAGATCATTGTTGGTAAGTTTACTTGTGGAGTTTATTTTAATTTGTGATGTTTTGGGCACACTAATTGCAATATAGTTTCAAAATGGTTTGTGGGTGAAAAAGTTGAAATAGTGTGAGTACGTTGTAAATATTTAACAGAGTACAATAAAAATGGCTTTCCTGTTATATATTATATAAAAGAGGTTGGCAAAAACATGGAGTAATTTCATTGAAGGTCGTCGTAAATTTTATTTAGCTCGCATGCTTTTTGGTAAAGAGCAGCTCGCCGTTTTCCTCAGTGCCGCCACAAAAAAGAAGGGTAAGCTATACCGCATCTAAAGCCACAGTGTTTAAAATGTAGCAAATGTTATCGGCTTGTCGTCAAGAATTTACGGTACATGTAAATGTGATCAGCAAAAAAACATGTATATAGAAATAGGATGATTTTAGAGATATACCGTATTTTCCGCACTATAGGGCGCACCGGGTTATAGGGCGCACCCCCAAAAAATAGTTTTTGGTCCTATATCTTCCATAGATAAGGCGCACCGGATTATAAGGCGCTACAATGGGAACGTCGACAAAACAGTCAGATGATTTAGTCCAACTGATTACCCCCTTAACATTCCCAAAGCTTGCAAAGAAGCAAATACGTGTCGTAGACACGTGCGGATGCGGTGTCCGTACGATGTCACTCAAATGCATCATTTCAAATATAATTCGGAAGGTTAAAGTCTTGGGATTCAAGAAATGACAAACATTTCTTAGTTTCTATTTTCTTTTTCGCTCGCAACTTTACTGTGCATATGACAATAAACACTTGGAATTGAGTTTAATTCACTCAACTCATCACAGCAACATCAAGATCGTTCTAAAACAAGATACCGGGAAAATATAAAGCCGCATAGCTCACCTAAGTTCTCACGTTCAATAATGATACGCAATCATGGTCTTCTTACAACCGTGAGTGAAGTAAATCCAGGAGAGTAAATTATTTGCAAATACAGACTAATAAAACATGTTTCTTTATGGTGTACTTTAGCAAGCTTGCTAAGCTTGCTACGCCATTGCTAAACTCGGCCAATTGCAGGGTTTGTTTTGGCCATCTAGCCAATCCGAGGCTCCGAATAACTTCAGCCAATAGCGATCGATTTAACGGATGATTGACACATCTTTTTCGGCCAATTGCAGGGTTTGTTTTGGCCCTCAAGCCAATCCGAGGCTCTGAATAACTTCAGCCAATAGCGATCGATTCAACGGATGATTGATACATCTTTTTCGGCCAATTGCAGGGTTTGTTTCGGCCCTCTAGCCTATCCGAGGCTCCAAATAACTTTAGCCAATAGTGATCGATTCAAATGATGATTGACCCATTGGTTAGCCAATGAAACGCCGGTATATAAATCCCAGCATACACCGCGGATTACTCCACGTTCGGGGGAAAATCGAGTCGGCGGCTGTTGCGTAAGTTGCGAGACCTTGTGATTTAATGTTGATCCATAAATAAGACGCACTGTATTATAAGGCGCATGGTCAGCTTTTAAAAAAAATTAAGACTTTTAGGTGCGCCTTATAGTGCAGAAAATACGGTAATTATTTTTTCCATTTAACATGTAAAACCAAAGGTCTTTTTAAAAAAAAAATCTTAAATGAGATCTACACGATAAAAGGTACTTTTCTGTTATTCTTTATTACAATTTTTAGTAAAAAAAACAATACTGGTGTTGTCATTTTTTATCAATATCCATTAGGTTCTTTTACAGTATTATGAGTTATATTTTTTGAATAATGCCCACTTAGTCACAATATTCTGATAAATATTGCATCAGGGAATGTTATAACTAGTAATTCAACATTTAATCACTTAGTTTAAAAATGTAAACTGCTTTTCCTATTGTTTACATAACATTATAATTAATTATTAATCTTATCCATTTTGTATTACTTTTGTCTAATTGTATCATAAGACATGAAAAGTTATAACTGTAAAGTTCTCTTTTTTATAATCTGATATGACTAGCCTTTGAGCCAAGTTTCAAATAACAAAAAAAAAATAACACTCTCTTATGTTTTCATGGTTCATGCACCTTTACACCAGTATTTGATATTGTTTGATGTAATTTGCTGTAATCTTTTTAGGAGGACCATGAAAAAGAATATTTTGCATATTTAAACAAAATCACAGCAATTGCAATCTGGATTCGATAGTGATTCACTTTGCACTGCGAGCAAGAATTTTATTTTTGGACTGTACCAATTTAATAGACCCTTTAATAATTAGAGCATGGAGTGATTTAAGGAACATGATAGACACATTCCAGCCCTCAATAAAGCCACAGCAACGTCTGACTTCGCAAATGGGGGGGATTTTTTAAGGGTTATTGTTCTATCTTCTTTATTCATTATCTGTTATCAGTCAGTTCATAATTCGCTACAAAGCCTAGGAGCCGGGACTCTTACTCTCAGCCAAAAGGCCAAGCTAAGGTCCTAGCCTCAAAGCCTTGTTGCGATCATTGCGAATGCACCGTTCCCGGAGGTACTGCAATACTGGGCCAATGCGTGGAGTGGACAGAGCAAGCCCTTATTCCATCTCCGAATTGCAAAAATGCTGTCAAAGTGCAAATGCACCGTGGTTTTAGTATTCAAATCCAGAACTACAGACAGTGAGTATGCTTTGGAAAATAATGAGATGCATAATTTTTGTGCAACATTTTGATAACTTGCAACATCCCCTTTCATGATGGGTAGAAATAAAAGGGCCAAACATTCATTTTTTGGGGAGCCTATGGATGCCCCTTGTTTGGTGAGGAGAACAAGTATTTTCCACCTGGTAAATTGACTAGTTTGAACTTTTAAAAGGTGTCTTTCTTTTTGAAGAAAAAACATGATATCCCAAAGCCGTCATTCCTTGATTTCTTGAACTTTGAGTATGACGGTGTATCTAAATCCACAAATGCATGGGCAACATGACAATATTAGATCGTAAAAGAATTCATAAGATTGTGATCTCAAAAAATTAAAATATCATCAGATCGTCTCTGGGGCCTACTTTATTTTGTTTCGGCAGTACCGGGCTCAGATTTCGCGCATATATTCCTTATCACAGCGGGTAGCTGCATCAGCAAATAGCATCATTTCGGTTGCTATCTTCATTTTTGCTGCTAGCATTTAATTAGGGGTTCATGCTAAATAATTTAGCAGGTAATGCCAGTTTCATGGAATTAAACTGCTAATGCCTGCATAATGGCACCTAATTCTAATGGATTTGCATGACAGTACTACCTAATGTAAATCCATGCAAATTTTGAATACCGTAAATAATTTGAAACATGACCAAAACCTAAAAACTACTGATGTTAGATACATTTCCTAAAACTTCAGACTTCAGATCTTTTAGTAAATCAAAGGAAAATGGTCAAAAATGTGCTAATTAGTCACAATTAATTTTTTTGAGAATCGGGATGAATATCAAGAACAAAAATTTTTTTTTCAAAATGTAATATATTTTTGCAATATCCCCCAATTCTAGCCACAATCCAAACCCTCCAGTCAAAAACTACCTATACCCTTAAGAATTGTGTTGCATCCTGCTAGAACATGAAGACAGCAAATTGATCAAAATACTGTTCTAGCTCGGACATTTGGGAAAGACAATGTGTTTAGGTTGACAGTAGATAGATTCAGGTGTGTCGTCCTCAGCCGTTTTTGTTCTGTGTCTTTGAAACTGTGATGCAAAGCTAATTTCCAAACCCTAAGGTGCTTCGGTTACAAAACAACGTAGAGACACATCCTTGTGCAGGTGGACTGACAGGTCTGGAGATCGTGAGCTTGATTGTGTTGTTTGCGAAAATACACAAACAGGAACCACAGCAAACAAGCACATAGCTGCAAAATTTCTAAGTGACAAAAATATCAAAGTTTGTACCCAGGCACACACAGGAAAGTGTGCCGAGAGACGGGCCGTCTTAATTAATGCCGCGATATCTCCAGAGAAAATTCTTCCCAGACATTCATCTCAGTCAAATCCTGCCCAAAAAAAACGACTTCTCGCTTTATAATACGCTCTAATTATGATAATCAATTATTTGCCTATTGTAATGTCTCCTGAAACATATAAGAAGCATTTGTTGATGCTTTCATTAAACCTTTGCATAGTTCATTCAACTGAAACTAACAAGAACAGAGAAATCACATTATGGTTTTGATTAACAGAGATCGGCTTTTAGCTTTCATCTTTCTCATGGCAATTAAAAGCAGACGCGTTACAAAATGATCATCTGCAGCAAAGAAAATAATTGAAAAAGGTCAAGATGGTAAATCTATTTTTACTTCAACATTCCAGGATTCTATTGAGTTTCAATTCAATCCACTCATTCTTTAATGTGAAAAACGAGAACTAGAGCACAAAACAAGGCCTCTGAAAGTTTGCTGAAATGCTTTAATTAGTGCAAAAAAATGAGGGTAGTATGAAAGGACCGCAATTAAATAATTGATTATATCACTTTCACTGTGTAATTAACCAATGTGTTTCCCTCCAGGACTTTCCTTTAACGCTAGCATAATCCTCCAAAAATCACCCATACTTGGGCCAGTCTACAAGAACTTCCTTGTAGCGATGGCTACTTGTTCATTTAGTTATCTGGGTTATGAGACGAGAGCAAGTCAAAATGAGAGAGAGGAGATCAGCAGCTCCTTCAAAGGTTTTATCAAGACATTTCATAATATTCTGGGCATAAATGAGCTACACACAATGCTGTAGGAATTTGCAAATGCAAAGGGTGAGGTTGTTTACCATTGTTCTTATGCAAAAAGGGCGATCCAAAAGCTGAGTGTAAATACATTAAAAACTTAAACATTTAAGAGGTTCCACAGTTGAATAGAACACTGTTTTACTGGCAAGATACTCGTCATCCTTGGGAAAATCTTGCTGGTACAGACTATTCTAATTCTAGTCGTTCACAGTCTCATTTGACGATTTCTCATGCCCAAAATAAATCTGATTTTATCACTGCACCGAATGAGCTTTACAGCAAACTTCAGAGAAGAAAAGCTTTACTGCATCACATGCTTTTTGTAATAATCAACTAAGAGGAGAACACCTCCAAGGATACGACAATAAGCCTCATTTGCTGCATAAACAAAGGTCTGGTTAATGGTAACCCGATAGGAGGGGCTCTGTCAATAGTTAGCCATGTACTCTTCCCTTGAGAACAATGGCAATGTTATAAGTGACAACAAATGTCTGCTGGTTGTTTACTGTCAAACATCCTGTAACGCGTACCTATTCATGGACTGTTCAAGGATTGCCGGAGACAAAAAAAGAAATAACTTAGCGAATAAGATTAAAAATGTAAGTATAATTCCTACTATAAAATAGATTTACTGTAAACTGTCAGCTACTAGTTTTTAATCAATTATTGATTTTATACCTTAAGAGCAATGCAGAAATTCCACGAGTTTTATCAACAAAAACCAAAATTTAGTATTAGCAAAAGTTAATCAGCCCAATTAGAAAGTGTAACTGATTATATTTCACAAGATGAAGTCACATCTTAAGTGAGAGGTGGGAGTCATACTAAAAAAGGAAAAACGGGGTTTTCCTCCAAAGTTTTTGTCTCCACACCAGGCTATAAATTAATATTATACACCATTGACTACCCTTCACAGAAAAATATAGACCATTTTAAGCCTTCACATCGTTTATTGTGGGACTCAAAATTGACAAATTGTTTCCTGGTCAAAATTATGTTCCAGCTCTACCCTGCCCCTTCTCACTGAGCTATCAAGTTTTCTGTGTATAACCCTGCTTGCATGATGCTAGTTTTTACTGTATTCATAACAACTGTACCTTTTTTTTTTTTTTTTTAACAGGGGTTTGTTCTACCTTACATACAAACCTAAACATTCCCTTCCGATCAAGCAAAAAGACAAAAGCTGATTGTTAAAAACACCTGGAAGTTAACTTCTCAAGGTGTCCCGATCTGGTATTGCAACGTGTCCAATATCACAACATAAAAACAGAACCATTAATCTCAGACATTGGCACCGATTTACGATTTCATATAGATGCAGTCTGTTCCAATTCTGGCTTCAGGTTTTCTAGCCAGCAGGGTCTAAATAGTGCAAGTAGGGACAACAATATTAAAACAACTGTTAGTCTAAAAAAAAACGCTTTATGCATGGGCCATCGATAATCCTACTTTAAGAGGAACAGGGCTATAATTAAAGTTGATAACACTGACGTGAATCGACTTGAGGAACCTGAATCACACAATTCGGATTGAAAAAACAACCATAAACAACAGAATATAAAGCTTGTGCTGATATTGGATTAAATATCAACATACCAATCAACCTATACCATTAATAAACTTGTAACTAACTCTTGATAAAACATATAAATGACATCATATTTGGAAATGTATATGAAATTAATTTAGCATCAGGGAGATACAGTGTTTTTTATTTTGACCCGTACACATTTTACTCACTCAGAGTTTAGGTTGCAACCTCGGCACTGTATCAAAAGGAGAAAGGTTGTACCAGACCAGCTTTATTTACTTCTTACCTGCATGACCTTCAATGTGCCACCAGTGGCATTGTTCAGCACATGTTGACAATGCAGTTTAAGAATTTATATTAACTACACTATAAATGATGAATGGGACCAACAGTTTAATGGAACAGGTACTGGTCAGTGTAAACGTCTAAACTCTAAAGCAGGGATCACCAAAACGATGCCTGTGGGCACCAGGTAGCCCCCTAAGAACAACAGAGTAGCCCGTAGGACAGTTATGAAAATAGCTCACCATTGAAAGGTCATTGAAATTTCTTAGTAAATTGGATTCTGACAGGCATGAGAAATCATTGACATGATCTGTGTCCTGTCTCAAAGAGTCAAAATCCTTAAAGGGACCATGTGTTATATTTAGTGTCTCCCAGTGGTACCAAAAAACCTTGATTTAGTCCAAAAAAAAAAAAACACGTTGATATGAATAATAGGCACAATTATATGAACCATCATAAGAATTATAAACTTTATAAATATTCATAGATTAAAAAAATTGTATTTCTTTCACATAGCCGAATCCATACCTAGTAGTCACCGCTATGTTTATCTGGTATCTTGCAGCTACGTTTTTGTTTGCATTAGACAATACAGTGCCATCTAGGGGTCAACTATTATACAAGGTACCTTTAAGTAGGACCAATATCAAAAACTTTCTCTGTACTTCATCATAGATTAAGTCACCAGCTAGTTTTAACGACACCCAAAGTAACAATTACTAATGTTCTGTAGCACTTCACAAGAATCCCACAAAGTGATGTTAGGAACAAAGAAATGCATTCATTACACAGCAGAGCACGTTTTCACACATGCTAAAGCATATATATTATACTTATAGCAAGAGGACACATTTGAGATAAAATGACATAGTGACGAATGCTGTTTTTTAGGGAAAAGCCATGGATATATAAGAATACACACAGAAACCGTGCTCAGTTGTAGTTGAATAATGGCAAGACCGGGTGTCAAGTGATAGTGAGGTCATTCTGTGTAATTGACGCCTTTTTACTACCAGACGTGTTTTTGTCTATATAACAATGCCCTCAATAAGCAGGTTGGCGCCTTGCATGGCTGCACAACCGCTATTGGTGTGTGAGTGTGTGTGTGAGTGTGTATGAATGGGTAAGTGTGAAGCACATTGTAAAGCGCTTTGGGAAGTATTCAGTGACTTGGAAATCGCTATACAAATGCAGACCATTTAGCATTTACCATGATGCGAAAAAGTGTGACTGCAAATGTCCATGGTTTACAGATTTTGTTTCGACAACATTTTATTGGATTTTTTTTAAATCACAAAAACCTTCAAATCATAAAATAACAGCAACACAGCTCGCTAGCAATCATAAATTAGCCAAACTTCTAGAAGTGTGATCTGTTTAAACATTAAAATCTTTGATCATAAAATCTCACATCTAGCAACTATAACATACCCATATACATATTTCTGTTTCCGAATCATAAACACAGCATTTGAGGTGGTCAAGATTGTATTAAGAATATAATTATTCATGAGAATAAAGAGGAGTGCACCATTCGCAAAACAAAGGAGCGTCTTTTGCTAGTAAATCTCAACAGCAACATATTTTAAAAAATAAGAGTTGAGACAAAAAATATGAGCACTTATTTTTCTATAAATATGCAAGATATATATTTTTTCAGTCTTGGGCCCTTTTTCAGGGTTGTGCTGACCTTAGGGAAGAAACGGTCTCTGATCCTGTAACTTGTTTCAAGGGACCAGCAGTGTCTGCCACGGGGCACCCGGTCAAAGAGGTGGTGGCCAGAGTGAGAAGAGTCTTTCATAAAGTTATTAGCTGTTCTTTGGTATTGTGAGCTGCCAATGACTGGGTAGGAAGCTGCAGATCCTTTTCTGGGCTGGGCTTTACAATAAGCAAGGATGTATCTATACCATACCTGTCAAGCTGTACGGTTTTGCCATACAAAGTACATTTTTTATGCATTTTAAGACGAGTACGACGTACTAGGAAATCTGTACGGAAAAACACAAATTTGTGGCGGAAGCCTCTATCTTGGTATCGTTTTTTTCGTTGCAAACGAAGCGAGCGGTTTGATGTTACTGTGCGCATCCGTCTGCCGCCTGGGGATTTCCCATCATGCATCATTCCGAAAATAAAAATAATATGGTGTACGATTATTTTGTATTTTGTAGGGGAAAACATGACAGTTTGTACGGGCATGGAGCCGTGGAGGTTGACAGGTATGCTATACAATTTCCACCTATATTCACCAGAATTTTTCGGTATATAAATTTCTGGATGATTTGCCCCTCATATTCCGGTAATTACAGTAATTCTTCCCGTAATTACAAATTTAGTTTCTGCTTTATTTCTTTCTTGCATTTCAACCCTATTAGCTCTCAGTGTCCTTTTTGCAAACTTGTCTGCCCTCTAATTCAGTTGCACCCCCAAAATGTGCTGGCACCAAACAGAATTTGACCTGCCCCCCTGTTCCTGTGTATTCTGGTGACTGTGTTCAGAAAAACTCTATAGAAAGTCCTGCCTACTATTGGAAGGCAAATCGTTTATCGTCATGGGCCACCATGTTGATCAACATGTTACACACAATGACGTCACTTCCTCTATGGACGGGAGCTTGGGAGTTCTCGTCGTGTCTATTCCCATATGCCAAATGGTTTAAGGTGACACAAGACAAAGTAAGCCTCGAAAAGTGGCGACGCAGTGAAAGAAAAACGAAGCTACAATCGCACAGCCAAGTACCCACTTACTCGAACCGCTTCGACTTCTTTATTTAAAGCGAAATGAAGATTCTTGAATGAAACTGTTAGCGCTACATAGCGACGGTGTTCACGACGCGTCCATGACAGCAACACACACAGGTTGAGCGGAGGGGGGGGGGGCAATCGAAGATTATCTCTTTCTGCGCATCTGTAACTACTACGCGAAGAGGATAACGTGAGTGGTAGGCTTACCTTGACGATATAGTGACAATGCTTCTGTCGTTTTTGGATTTAAAATATATTCTTCTCAGATAAATTCAGATTCAATGAAAAGCTCCGCCGCACTCGGCTCCGTTGCCGCTTCCTCTGCTCCCAACTAGTATTTCCGACGTTATTGTGGGCGGAGCTGTACGCTGCGTCGGAGACAAGCGACCAGCCAATCAGATGAGACTTTTGCAGTAAGACAGGAAGAAGAGATAAAGGTCATACTCCGCGCTGAAAATCGACGACGACAAAATTGATCGTAGTGATGGGAATTACGGCTGTTTTTGGAGAAGCGGCTCTTTCAACTTGGCTCACTGAAAAGAGATAGCTCTTTCGGCTCCCAAACGGTTCTTCTGATATTTTTGTTTTTAATAGTGTCTTTCCAGCAGGCCAATTATGAACATTATGCACTAAATGAATTAATTTTGAAAATGTAATATGCTATGGTATTGCAATAGCCTTTATTTCAGTATATAGTGAACTTGTACCAAATGTAAACTCTAGATCAGGGGTGGCGAACAAGTTTGACACAAAGAACCGAAATTTTTAACTGTGAGAGTCAAAGAGCCACACCGCGCACTGACCTGCCATGACAGACAGACACACACAAACACATACAATTAAAAATACCTGTCAACCTGTACGATTTTGCTGTACAAAGTACGTTTTTTTATGCGTTTTAAGACAAGTACGACGTACAAGGAAATCTGTACGGAAAAACGCAAATTTGTCAATGATGGGTACCATCCGGTATATACCGACTATCACGAAACTGCAAATCAATCAAGTCAAAGGAGTTCGCCACGGAAGCCTCTATCTCGGTATTGTTTTTTGTTGCAAACGAAGCGAGCGGTTTGATGCTACTGTGGGCATTCGTCTGCCGCCTGGGGATTTCCCATCATGCATCATTCCGAAAAAAAAAATGCGTTGTACGATTATTTTGTATTTTGTACGGGAAAATACGACAGTTTGTACGGGCATGGAGCCGTGGAGGTTGACAGGTATGTATTTCCCATTACACACTCCTCTCCTTACTGTATTGTTCTTGTGTTGATTTCAAGGAAAGTGTCCACCCTCAATACACACAAAAAAACTGAACATGAAACAAGGCAAAGAGCCACAGTATATAGAAAATATGATGAAGCAAAGAGCCGCATTCTTATTGGCCAAGAGACTAGAGCCGCATGTTCACCACCACTGCTCTAGATTTTTTATACTAAGCAAACAACACAGAGATAACGCTACTTAGAGTGACTAGTCCCTAGCGCCTAGGAGAGAAAGAGACACAGAAAGGAGAGAGACACAGAGATAGAGAGAAAAAGAGAAAGAGCAAGAGAGAGATTGAAAGAGAAGAGACAGAGAAAAGGAAAGAGAAAGGGGAGAGAGAAAAAGTGAAAGGAAAGAGCGAGAAAAAGATAAAGAGAATGAGAAAAAGTGAGAGATAAAGAGAAAGTGATAAGTAAGAGAGAGAGAAATAGAGAGGGAGAGGAGAGAGAATGATTAAAAGAGAGGAGAAGAGAAAGAGTGATAGTAAGTCAAGTCATGTTAATTTGTGACGCCCTTTATATAGCACTTTTCAAGTCAATGAAGACCTCCCAAAGTACTTTACAATGTGCTTCACACTTACCCATTCTCACACACACTAACACACCAATAGGGAGTCAGCCATGCAAGGCGCCTGGATGCTTATTGGGGGCATTAGGGATACATTGTCTTGCCCAAGGACACCTCGGCATATAACAGAGGAGCCAGGAATCGAACCTGCAACCTCTTGATCCCAAAACGAGCACTCTACCTGAGCTAATGATCATATTTTAGTTACTCATACATGTCTGTGAATCTTTGATCATAAAATCTCACATCTAGCAACTATAACTTACCCATATACATATTTCTGTTTCCGAATCATGAACACAGCATTTGAGGTGGTCAAGATTGTATTAAGAATATAATTATTCATGAGAATAAAGAGGAGTGCACCATTCGCAAAACAAAGGAGCGTCTTTTGCTAGTAAATCTTAACAGCAACATATTTAAAAAAATAAGAGTCCTATTTTGTTCAAATATAGAAACGAACATCCATCCATTATCTGTACCGCTTATCCTCAGTAGGGTCGCGGGGGTGCTGGAGCCCATCCCAGCTATCTTTGGGCAGTGGGCAGGGGACACCCTGAACTGGTTGCCAGCCAATCGCAGGGCACACAGGGACAGACAATTCACTCGCTCATTCACACCTAGGGACAATTTGAAGTACAACATAAAAAAAAGAAATTGTGTGTGCCAGACACAATAGTAAGCAGTCCATGTGGTCAACAAAACAGCCCTTTCACATTTCTAGTGTAATTTTCACTAGAGAATATCGTAATATATATATTTTTATAAAACAGCTGTTTCAAACTTTTTTCAAATAAACCAGATTTGCATTCATTTTAGTACAAATGAATGATTTAATACAAGTTAATCTGTGATGCAAACACTCTTACTTAACAGTTTAGAACACAAATACGTTTAGTGTTTTTAATCGTCGTTTTTTTGCAAATCTTGCATCATACATTTGCGACACCTAGCGGTTGAATGTTGTTGTTCCAAATTGTAAACGGTAGGAGGATCCCGTTGAAGAACTACCGGTAATCAAATTGTTACTTTTAAGTACATGTTTGTTTAAATGAGTAATTGGTGACAATATAATCTGTATGTTTCCATTCAAACAACTGACTAAAATTGTGATATTAACATTTTACTGTTAAAACTGTCCCATGTTCCCCGTTTTTTAAAAATTGACAAAATACAATCCTTTACAAAAAAAAACTTAAGTTACAAAGTTACTATGAAAATCACAATATTACAAAACAAGATTTTTTTCTCTTTTTAAAAAGTATCTTTCAATCACACACTTTTGTCCTAGCTTTTGCATTTCTGTAACAATACACAGTATACATCAACTTCTTATTTTTGCAGTGATTCTCGACCACAAATGGAAATGTTTCAGTTTTAACTACATTCCAAAAAGCGATGTACAGCATAGTCCAGGGTTCGGCCACCAAAGATTTTCAAAAAGTCATAATGAACCCAAAACCTCCAAACAAATATTGCTGGATCCCCAAAAAAGTAGAAGCCATATAAACATTTTAAAATTAAAAGCCTGGTCATTTGGCTCCAGCTGCTGCTCGTTTCCTGATTGGTTCTCCTCCTTGCAAGGCAAGCAATTTGACTCTGGCTCCCGTCTGTTCCGTATCCTGTAGCGATCCCTGATCTAAGCCCCGTATCCGGTATCCTGCTCATTATCGATCCCGTCTGTCCAGTATCTTGTATCAATCCCTGATCCAAGCCCCGTTATTCCGTATCCTGTGTCCGGTATCGATCCCGTCTGTCCCGTCCACACCTGTATCCTGCTCGTCTGTCCCTGACTTCCCGATCGTCTCCGGCTACTTGACCCGTTCTGTCTATCGACCACGCTCCGATCTCCCGCTCCGGGCTACTTGACCCATTTTTGCACATCAACCACGCTCCGATCTCCCGCTCTGGCTACTTGACCTGTATTTGCACATCGACCACGCTTCGATCGCCCGTCCCGGCTACTCCACTCGTTCTGTATTCTGACCACGCCCCGATCTCGTGGGCTTCCTGTTTCTCCTGCCCAGCGATTGCCTTCTCCGCTTCCGCAATAAAGCTTGTTGTAAAACGTTACGCGTTTGGGTCTACCCTCTGTTCTGGCTCTGACACCTATGGGTTTTTGAAATCCTTCAAACTTCTTAAATTAAAATGTAATTCCAAGGATTAAAAAGTGCACGGGTTTGGGTGGAGAGCTTGTAAATTCTTTGAATTGTTGCCATATATCTTAACATGTTTGCTTAAAAATGGCGCTGACACCGGTCTCTGGTAGTTTCGCTTTGCCATTGCATTCTTCCCTTGTGATTAATTGCAGCTGGCATTAGTTTTGTTTGGCATTGTCCTATCCTAAGTCTCATCGCCCCCTACAGGCCAGGATATGCTACACCTAAACAGCGTGATGGTATCATTTAGTCTGTGCAGCTCGTTGAGACTTGACTTGACAATACTAAATACAGAGGTGGGTAGTAAAGTCACATTTACTCCGTTACATTTACTTGAGTAAGTTGTGGGACATTTTGCTCTTTTGGAAGTACTTTTAAATCAGTGTTTTTTTTTTACTTTTAGATCTGTGAAGAAGTAGTGTACTCTTACCCTGCTGCATTAGCCTACATTGAAGTCGTTACTTAAATCATTTCCACATAAGCACACGTCCGTCATTCGCGAACAAACTGGCTTAATCATCATAGTATATTTGCTGTTGCACTGAAGTCAATATTTTTCTCATCAGTTTTAATTAACAACTTGTGTGATTTTCTGAGATTAGGAGTTGCATGTAGTTGACATAATGTTGCTTAGTATAACAAAAAAGTTCAAAGTGACATCTTGTGGTAGACAAAAAAATGTGCAGCTTTAATTTAGTTAGTGGAGTTATGTTTTCGAAATTCGTTCAATTTGTGCATATTACATTGTTACTGGTAATACGCCGCTCGAGACAAGACTTCGTAAACTTAGACGTAAATATTTTCTGGACTGTGCGGAACACAATTTGATTACATTTATCCCCAATTAGTCTCGTCAGCTCATGTGTATGCGCTTGGATCCGCCTCACTAAAAGACACGAGTGTCATGTTTGTCCTCCAACAGAAAACCATAAGTAATATATATATATATATATATATATATATATATATATATATAATTTTCCAGCCCCATCCTTTTTAATTTCCAAACTTCAAAGTTCCAGGGAGCCATTAAGGTGCTAGATACACATGCGGCTCAAGGGCCGCAGATTGCTGACCTCTGGCTTCCTCATTTTCAATCGGATTATATAACCCACCACAGCTATGATGAAATCACATCAGCTATGCACGCAATCTGTTCTATAGTGATTGTTTGTACCCCCTCCTCACGCTCTTTTTAAAGCGCCAGTGTTGTCGACAAGCATGATTGATCGCCATGCACTTAGGAATTAAAATCTGACATTTTCCAACTGTGCCAGTTTTTGGAATTAAAACGGCCGCCTCAGAATCTTGATCGGATTGCGCAAGAGGGCCAGACGGATAAGAAAACATGTTACATTATTCAGATGGGATGCAATTTCAATTTGTGTCGTCAGCTGAGCAAATACAATAAAAACATCCCAGGAAAGAGTGATGGTTTATTATTTTATTTACCAGCACAACTGTTTGCACTGTTTCAACATTTTCCCTGCTCTATGCCAAACAGTAATGTAGCGTAGGTCATTTGCGTTTCAGGAAAGAAAAGCACATGGACATTTTTACAACGTACTCTAAACAGACAGACGGAACAAAAACTATCTGTTTTTCTCATGGGCAGAAGTACAAGATCCACATGTTTTCAGTGAGCCATTAGATGCAGCAATAATGTATAGTGAAGATACAGTTTTGTAACTATGGATATTACACGGAAAGTATGACAAAGATGAAAGACAAAAATCATGAGGCTGACAGTTTCAGAAAAAAATGCCAATGACAGACGAAAAAAATTACTTCACAGTGCAGAAGCAAACCAAAAATCCAGAGACTTTGTCAAGACTGGTTGTAAAGTGCCTTCACGTACTGAGTGTCTTTGAGGGATCCAACCTTTTGTTGAAAAAGTGTCAAAACGTACGACTTTAGGACAAACACAGATTTCAACATGTTCAAAAATAGTTGACAAAACGTAACCGCAAGCTGGATATAAAGGTTGCACGGAGATTACAAGCCACCTCTAGCTGGACAGGCATACAAAGGCATCAACGTTATGACGCGAAACGGTTGCGTTATCTGCTTCAGAGGACTTTCTCCTGCATTTATGAGGTTACTTCTTGTGTTTAATCCTGATTTGAAATGCCGACTTTTCCATACGAGGATGTCAGTGGCTGTAGTATCTGAATGCACCACATAGAAGCCTTAAAGAAAGGAGAAACAGCAGCAGCAGACGTCAGGTGAGAGTCCTGCCGAGCTCGTTGGGATTCCAAACACAACTTGTTGTGTGGCGCCCTCATGTGGAGCCGAGCAGGGCGAGCTGATGCACCTTCCCCAGTTGAGACATCAGTCGCTTCATGCGCTGTTTAAGCTGAGGCAGGCGGGCTAGCGGGTCTGGGGGCTCGAGTTCCCCCGTGTAGTCCAACCAGCTCTCCAGCACTGTGGAGAAACCATAAGCCAAGGTTAGGGAAACAAATCTCGGGCCCTTTCGTCTTTTTTTTTGCAGCAGGTTTGAGTTGTACACGAAACTCATTGATTTGTGAGGAGAGTAGGGTCTAACGCAGGGGTCGGGAACCTATGGCTCGCGAGCCAGATGTGGCTCTTTTGATGATAACATCTGGCTCGCAGATTTGGGTTTAAAAAAAATATCGTTTGCTTAAATGCATCCATCGATTTTCTATTGATCATGTCTTGTGCAGAGTTGCAGGTGCACGAGCGATTGTCTATTTTAATTGGATGATAATACCCTATGTTGGCCGTTACTGGGGGCACAGGTACACGCCCCCTTTTGCGTCCATTGGCACTTGGCCGTTGGTCATTAGCTCAAAGCTAACTCTTCGACGGAGAAGATGGCGAAACGAAAAAAAGATGATGAATATCGTACATTTCAGGACGAATAGATCGAAGAATTTGCCTTTGTGAATAGGTATGCCTAATTTGCAATGACAAAATTGCATCGATGAAACAGTCGAATGTTAAGCGGCACTTCGACACACGCCATGCCTCCTTTGCACGGTCTGCTTTTGCACAGCAATGTGCGCTGGTTGTCAAGAGGAATGGTGCTCAGCCGTTTTACGGCTTGCCTCAACGAAATACGGATTTTTCTTGAAATGAAAGGCAACGAGCATCCTGAGGTAGCGAAAATTGAGTGGCTCCTCAAGTTTTATTATCTTGTGGATATTACCGAACATCTAAACCAGCTCAACGTTAAAGTGCAAGGCGTTGGAAATACAGTGTTATTCCTTCAAGACGCTGTGTTTGCTTTTGAAAACAAGCTGGAGCTCTTCATCAAGGATTTTGAAACAGGTCGCTTACTACATTTCGAAAAACAGAGTCTACAGAGGCATACACAACAAGTGAGCCCACTCAAAACATCTCCACCAGCTAGCTGGCTTCACATCCGGTCTCCTCCAGTTGTTCAAAGAGCGCTTTGGAGAATTTCGTGAGCACTGTGGTCTTATTAAGTTCACCACCCATCCAAACGAGTGTTCAGTGAACACAGCCGACCTGAGTTGCATTCCTGATGTCTCCCTAGTAGATTTTGAAGCAGAAGTGGCTGACCTGAAGGCCTCAGAGATGAGGATGAGCAAGTTCAAACCACTGAATGAAGAATTGGAAAGAATTGCACGACAGAAAGCGGAGTTGGCGAGCAAGAACATGAGGACAGAAATGGACAAACTTCAACCCAAAGACGAGCTGATTCTCAAAGCTTGGAACGCGCTTCCAGTCACATACCACACACTGAGGCGTGTGAGTATTGGTGTATTGACAATGTTTGGATCGACGTATTCATGTGAGCAGTCATTTTCACATCTCAAAAACATCAAGTCCAACCTACGATCACGTTTAACGGATGAAGGCCTCAATGCCTGCATGAAGCTTAAACTCACCAAGTACCAACCAGACTACAAAACCATCAGCAAATCCATGCAGCACCAGAAGACGCATTAATGGTGAGTATTATAACATCATTATTTAAAATAATAAATTAAGACGCTTGTTATGCTCACATTTAATTGAATTCAGTCTTAAAATATATTATATGGCTCTCACTGAAACACATTTCCAAAAATTATGCTTTTATGGCTCTCTGAGTCAAAAAGGTTCCCGACCCCTGGTCTAACGCAACACAAAGAAACGCGGATTGCGATTACTTTCCTCAGTAACGAGTACTAACTCTGTCATTACTACGTGATGCATTATTCCGCTTATTACTAAATACAGAGCCTGAATTTCAGTATCCTCTGATTGCTAAGTAGTTCTGTGTCACTCATCGATCCAAAGTACAACTGAACACCGTAATGGTGGCGCTGACTCAAGGACAGAGTACAAGGTCGCTGAAATATTGCTCATCGAAAGATTCTCCCAACAAAGCAAAAATTACAACTATAAAAAATAGTGAAATCAACAGGTCAGCCTATTTATGCATATTTAGTTGTGTGTCACTAATAGTGATTTTAGGCAGTGCCTAGAGGGTTGGGGGGCTAATACAGGAACAACAAACCAACAAGATATCAACATGAGCAGAGAAATTAAGATAAAAGTGTGCTGAATTTTGCAATCCACCATGCCTGGAGAAAAGACCCCGTGTCGGACAGTACCCAGAATTGGGAGCTGTTTGAATTTGTTTGAAGCCCATAGACAAAATTGAAATGAGTGTCTTGGAAAGTTTTTAAGAGCAAATATGAAGGGGTTCACTTCAACAGGTTGGGGTACACGTTTCCTCTAGTATTATACGTTTTAAAAGCAGTTTTGGCGGTCACCAAGAACAACGAGCTACTTTTTGGTGGCAGTAATATGGGGGTTAATCTAATTACGTATTAAATGAACTAGCAACTAATAACCATTTTTCCGTAACACACCCAAAACTGAGAGTCAAATCATACTTTTTGCCCTAAGCTTCGGACGGCATTAGCTAAATACCGTCGGTTTCTATCCTTGCTATACAGTCATTTCACTTTGGGATCCTCATCTAAAAATCGATTCATGTCGTATCTCAGGAGTCCACCGAAATATATTTTCTTTCCTGCAGCACACTAAAGTAGACGCAACTGCTTACCATCCAACTCCCGCTCAATGGAGTCCATCCTGTGCGAGACCTCGTCTTGAACCGCATCGATGTGATCCAGCAGGTTGAGCTGCCACTGTTGCTGCTGCTTGCAGTTATCTGCAGCCTCTTCTGGCTGACTCCAAACCTCCCTCTTTATTTCAAAGTCAGGCCAGCAGCCTTTGGAGATAGCCTAAGGGATTGTTTTTTTTTGTAGGGGGCACACAAACAAACAAACAAAAAGGGTTATTTTGTTGTGTCATTATAGAATATAATATTTCACACTAAACCATACAAAACAACAAATTTTATTCAAATTGTCTAGCGCGCACCATTGTGGCGTGCGCCCTGTGTGTGATATAATGCAACAGATGTAGCTGAGGACACCATGAGGCTGTGTGGGAAGTGTGTGTCTCACCTCTACAGGGTGAGGTGTGAGTGTGTGTATATAAGGATAGGTTTAATCTGCAGTGCTTAAAGCTAAATTCAAATTTATGGGTGACGTCCAATGTTTTTGTGAGATCACATTTCCAACTAAATGAGTATTCTATGCATCTCCTGTGTGTATGCGACAAGTGTCCCGCTTGTTCCGAAGAGGACACGCGACATCACACGCAATGCGTTCATTGTTTGCGGAAGTACTCATGGATGCTAATGCCGTAGCGTATCTTGCAATTTGAAAGTTATTGTGCTAACAGAGGCAGAACGGAGTTGTCCTCCTAAAACTCCACCCTCCATTGAATGCTTTCCATGTTTTCGTCCGCCACAGTGAGTTGATTTCTACGCTGTGCGGAACAACATGGAAACCGCAAAAGAATTTAAGAATAATTAATTGATTGTTCGCATATAGAGGAAGCCGAAAAACTAAGAAGTTTTTATCCATGTGTTTTAGTTTGTAATAAATACTTAAATAAACCACAAGCAAACTCAGCTTTGCTCCTGCTGCATTTTTAAATATGCAACCGCGCCTGGTGTATGTTCTAAAAACAAAACTCGACCCAGCTACGGAGACCGCACCTTTTAGTAAAGTGCGCCCTATGGTTGTGAAAATATGGAGATGTTAAAAAAAAAATCTTAATATTTTGCTTTCTCTGCTCTTTCAGTCCAAATGGTTCTCAAAACCTGGCCTAGTAATGTACGTAACGTAACGTAATAGCCATAAAGTATTAAATTTGAAATGTAGTCTAAAGCCCTAATCACAAACCGCAAAGGGAATTTTGCGCCGCCGCCTTTGCCTGCAGAACGTTTTCAGCTGCACCATTTTTTGTTTTGCTCAGAGTAGTTTATGTCATGCGTTTTTAGTTTGTCTAACCATTTAAGACGCTTATTCAGAAGACGAGCACATATTTAATACTGCTCTGATGGAAAATACAAATGACAGCCGAGTCACGTAAAATGTAGTGTAAGCCCTACATTTCCAAAGCACAGGGACCAATTTGTATTTGCTTGTCAGCGTTCCTCAAGGATTAAAGAAAACTTCAGAAACCTGATATTGACGCTGATGATACAGAAAGAACTGTGGCATTTTTTTTTGCTGTTCAGTTCTGATGTATAAATTGAGGACTTGATTTGCGTGTGAAAAGGCTGAAATATCGTAAGTGCGTGGTAAATATTGAGTAAAGTACCATCAAACCTCCCATTTTGCTCCCGCTTTGAATTTTATAGCTAATGTTTGCAAAAACATGGACTAATTTCTCAATAAGAGTGTAATAAATGTTTCCAGACGTCACTGCAGTGTTTTGCATTAAGAGCGCATGCGTTGTGAAAATGAGCAGCTAGCCAATTTCATCAGCACAGGTACGAAAAAGATAAAATGCACTGTATTTAAGCTGCTGTGTTTAAAATGTAGCAAAAACGTAGTAGCTAGTAGTCCGGATTTATGGTATATAGTGCAAGTGGTATAGAGAGAAAGAAAAAAAAAATTGACATTTTGCTTTCATGGCTTTTTGAATCAAAAAGGTTCCAGACCCCTGGCCATGTCACTTATATAATCATTAACCATTAAAATTAAATATAATCTTGAATAATTCAAATTAAAACGAAATCTTAAGGGAGTCCTTCACTGCCAATGTAATTCTATTTCTACATTTGTGAGAAAACTAAACCGTGCAGGTCGGAATTTAACTTTTAAGCCAAAATTTACATTTGAATTTAACAAGATCCTGATTGCAAAGAACAAACCTTGCTACTTTTGCTGACCGATCTAGGGTTGTCTGTCTCTAGCAAGCCGCCGAGACGCTGCTCGCGCTCCAGCAGCTCTTCAGTACTCCTCATGCCGTCCTCCAGCTCTGATCCCTGTCGGGTCTCTACAACCAACCTCTGCTCCACTGCTGGGTAGTAAGCCCTTGGTTTTTGGTAGCAGTGTTCGCTAGTGATGTATGAGTCCTGGAAGGATGGGAACGGGGATGGCGAGCAGGACGAGGAAGAGGTTGCCGTTGCCCGGCTCAGCTTCTCCAGGGCGTTGGACATTAAAATCTCGCCTCGACTCATGTCCTCATCAGGGGTGACAGGAGAGGGGGCCGCAGTGCTTCCTCGGTAGGAGTCTGCACTGGTTGGTTTCCTAGCGACTGTCTTCCAAGGTTGGTGCCACAACTTCAGGTCAGGATGCGTGTTGTTTCTAGAGATTAAAAAAATAAATAAAATACAGTAATGTCTGAGGAATAGGGGTGGGCGATTCCTGGGAATTTTGGTATCGATTCGATCCAAGTAAACACATGGTAGTATCGAACAATATAGATACTTTTTGCTTGGAAATGTCATGATCCTTAAATACTCAAATTGGTTTTAATTACGAGTAACACAGCACAAAGATAGAGATTTAAAAAAGTTTTTTTATTTGAAAACTATATTGCAAACTTCAATAGTAAACAAATAGAAGTGTTTGTATTATAACTTGTTGAGAACAAGCTAAGTGTCAACTAAAAAAAGTACTGTAATTTCACGACCATGAGGCACACATAAAAGTTCCAGATATCCAGAGACGCCTAAAATTCACAGGAGATCGCATACTAATTGCATTTAGTTGGAAATGTGAAATATTGGATTTCACCCAAAATTCGGGATTGCACATTAAGCTCTTCAGTGTTAACGGCAGCCTCATTGTGTCCTCAGCTACGTCGCCAGTTTACACACACAAGGTGCGCCACAAAATTTGAAGAAAAATTTAAAGACTTCCGTGCGCCTAATGGTCGAGAAAATACAATATAAAAATGTCAATTAGAGAAGCAAAATACCTTCCATTACACAGTAGTTTTAAAATAAGTCAGTAATGCCAATAAAGTGTGAATTGTCACTCACTGGCTCTATTAAATTGTGACAACGGATTTACAGGTTTCTGTTCAGGAACATGTAACATTTTTTATATTCCTGGTTGCAGCTCTTTGCTCTCTGCAGGGCGAGCATGTTTTCATGTGTTGATGTAAATTTGTGGTGTTGCCACAGTACTAGACCACTTCACAACACAAATTACACCAGGCATTGTCCTTTTTCTGTAGTTGGAAAAAAACTCCACACTGCGCTTCTCGTTTGCCCGTCACTTTTAGGTTCTGGTAGCGAAAGGTGCATAGATTGGGTCCCCTCTACTGGCTGGCAGACATGATGCAGCAGCAGGCCAGGAAGGGAAAGGTGCTAAAAGTGTGCTTGTCAGTCAAACATTCAGGCATAAACATAAGAGCGGCTGAGGGCGCTGGGTGAGGAAAAAGAATGGCTGCGCAATCTACACAGTGAAACGCCGGTTTGAGGAAATTAAGCATCAAGTATCAATTCCAGGACAATAGTAGCGATACGATCCAAAAAAAACCTGCTTAGTATCGATAATATCAATATTTTGTTAGGTCTGCCCACCCCTACTGAGTGACTATTACTCATTGAGGGGAACACCTTCAGTCAGTTTTAATTATTTCAGAAGAAAATAACGGCAGTACTCACTGTAAAATGTTCATCTTTAACTGCAATCCATTTAGAATCTCTACCACATGGTGCACATCTCCAAGCAGCTGATGTGTGGTGGTGATCTTCTTTGCATTTTGATGAGAGTAGTTTTCTTCCAAAAAGGACAGGCCGTGCATGTGGCCATTGCTCAACCATTCACGGTCATACCAATAGCGCTGACTCTGCCTTTGGCCTGAATAATAGATTTATAAAGTCATGTTTAATTGTATACTACAGCCTGTTGGTTTTTTTTCAGTATCTTGCCGTGACCTCGATACATCAAATAATTTTGCTCATTTCAATTATTCATATTGTTAATATGATTCTTGAAATAAAATTCCAATTATTATTGAAATCATTTTTACATTTTAATAGAAAGCAAAATGTTCATTTTATGCATTATTTTCTCTAGTTAATTCTACAAATCCAATAGAAAAATAATACATACAACAAGTAAAAAATATCTGCAGATTAAAATAGTTATCAAAATAATTTCCATTTTTCAATCCCTACAAGGATCAAAATGAGTAGAATGAAAATAATTGTAAGAAATGCAAAAAGATCAGTCTGTGAAAAGGAACATTTCACTTTTCAGTCATTTTACAAAGGTATTTTCAGTGTCCTTCATGCATAATTAGCAAAAGCTCAAAAGGTCTTCTTACCAGGAGGGTCTCGGCAAATATAACAAGCGTATCTATCAGGAACATTGTCTTCCAGCAAGCCCATGCATATTCCATGCTGCCAGGATAAACAGTCTTCACACTGAAAAGATCAGGGAAAAAAAAACAACACAATGAAACCCCCCTCAAAGGAAAATCATAATGAGCTTATTACGCTTATTCCAAACCATCACCTGGATCATAAAATCCTTCTCCTCTTCCACTTCGCAGATGCATCGTATGATCTCTTGGTCGTTGCCATCAGCACCACAGTCCACACTCAAAGGGGGTGTGCTCACATCCAAACCGTAGTCCTCGTCACTCCACCCGCAGCTGTCAGTGGACCAGTCACTTAAACTGTCATCGTCTACAGAAAAATAAAAAGTGGGATTTTATCGACAAAAATTTCATTTTCATTCTCCTAACTTTTTATCCAAAATGACCGCAGCAACGATTGGTCGATGTTGATAAAAAGCGATAATAGAAATAGTTAATGATTAATTTTATTGTCGAATATTGTTGCCAGACACGTTTTTTTCCTACAGAGAGGCATCTCTACAAGAATATAATCTCTGGTGAGAGTCGCGCATTTGCATCATCAAATTGTGTCTTTGTTTGGAGCTGTACAATAACATACAGACATGGCGGCGTCAAAATCCACTATGCGTACCAGAACTCAAGTTTTGAAGCATTTTAGCCATGATACGGCAAATTAAAAGACTACATGCAGTTTCCAGAGCAGACCATTCATATCATGGCGTTATATTGGTGATGCATGAACATTTAAAAAGCATGCCTGACAGTTGAACGAAAAAGAGTCTGACCCGTCTCGGTAAGATTTAAGTAACCTTCAAGCCAATACGGTTTCGATGCATTGTACACATTATACATGTATATTTTGCGAAACAGAGCTTGAGCGTTACCCCAGACTGTGCCACAAACTTATTTTAAATTAACTGCTGGCAGTCTAAAGAACAAATGTCAGTTGTTAAAATGTTAAAAACTACATACGTCAGCTGTTAAAACAGCTTGAAATCAAACTGTTGAGAATCTTTAAGCACTTTTATCACAGACTTTGTAGTTGACCATTCGATGTATTTCACAAAACACACTTGTTTTACTCACCGTTTTACTGCTGCACATGTGCCTCTTCTTGGTTTACAGGGCCAACAAAGGTTTACTGATTTTAATGTATTATTGATTTGCCCATTTTTAAAAAATGACAGGTTTGTTTAGGGATTTATGTCTCTACTGACCGAGCAATTTTTTTTCGATGCATGCGCATGTTCAATAAAAGATACATTTTTCAATGTATTGATTTTCTTGTGTTTTAAGTCATTTGGCACATAACTAAATCAATTTCCTGCTCCACATAAGAAAAAAACAAATCAATTTCCTGCTACATATAAGAATAATAATTATCCTATTATTCAACTAATTGTTTCGATAGTCTGTGCCTAGTCAACGATTGAACGGTCGTTAGTTGCAGCCCTATTAATATATAAAATCAGTTGTCATGCATTTATCCTGAGCAGGGGAGGAGAGAAAGGCAAGAAAAAACTCACACACTGCACAAAGAAGCACAAAAAGCTCTGTAGAAAATGAAGTGCCATTCATCATACACACAAGATACCCACCATCCACATTTATCTGCACCGAGTTGCTCTGTCCAGGCCTGCAGTGGTAGGCCTCACGCTTGTAATTGTGTGAGGGGGTATATTTGAATGGCTTTTTCAATTTGGGTGGTGGGCACAGTACTGAGAAGTCAATATTCTCCTCAATATCCGTGCAGTCTGTTAATACACGGAAGGAGGGGGGAGAGCAGATCAAGTTGGAACATTGATTTCATTTGACACACGTCCATTAGGGGGAAACAAACATTTTTGGCGACCAATTAAAAAAATCATACAGGAAACAGTTTCGAGAAATATCGTATTCAAGTTTGGATTTCCTAAGACAGTCCTGTACAGTGGTATTAAAAAGTATCATTCTAAACCTTTAAGAATTCCTCACTGAGCCTGGCTTTGCTGACTCTTAATATAAACTTGTACCGTTATAATACCATAGCAATATGGTAATAGTCATTTCCAAAATAGCCAAGATACTGGTAACCTTTCAAACTAATCAGTAGCAAAAATATAGTGCTTTGCTTCAAAAAGGCTGGCGAGCCATGGCATGGTGAGTCCGGTAACATGTAACTTATGCCCATAAGCCACACATGGATGGAGATGCTCAGCTACAACGCAGACAGGACATAAAGGATGTCACGCTTCCCAGCCAAGCCGCTTCCACGTACATGACAGTAAATGCACATGCAAAGCAGCACTATGCAAATGGACCTTGACACACAGATTGCATGCCTACCAGACTGGGCCTTCTTCTTTTTCTTCCTCTTCTTGAGCTTAATGCGAAGGAAGTCTTTTTGTTTGGGCTTTGCTTTTGGTCCATCTTTAACTGGACCTGGAAAGATAACATGATTTAATACTTTGATGCATCGATATTTCAAGTGTTACGTTGGTATAGAAAATTTTCTAAGCAATTACTGTCCATTTTCTCCACAAAAAGGTAGAAAAGTAGGTTTTCCCTCAAAGTTTAATTTATTTTCCAGAATACCTCAGAGTATAACAAACAATAGCACTCCAAACACTGAAACTAAGATACCAGGAAATATTTACTGACCTATGTCAAAGTTAAAATGATCAGCATCTTTATCCTGCTGCTGGCATCCGTTCCTGTCCAGCTGGTTCTCCTTGCTTTTCTCCCTTAATAGCGCCCTCTGCTGGCTGTGCGTACCGATTGAAGATGGGGCGGAAGTGCGTCTGCCTGCAGCCTTAACTTCACCCCTGGCTGCAGCAGCATTGACTGTGTCTGCACAATAATGGAAGGAATTGGGCGATTAAGACTATTAGTACGTAGGCATAGCAAAATGATGCACTCCAGTGTCTCCCATACATAGAAAGATACTGCCGGGTTGCCAGCATTTAATTGGTCCAGCCAGAGTCTTAAAACTTGTCTTAAAAAAAGAAAAGAAAAGGAAATACATACAAATGCAAAGTTGATCAATATAACATTTCGATTTCAAATTATATAAGTGATCGAACGAACGCCATGATATGTATTAGGGTTACGCATCACTCTCAGTGACGCATTTTCCAAGATGAACATTTTTCAACACTTTTCAACATTTGCTCTAAAAATGCACCTGTCCATGCATTTAAATCTAAAATGTAGAAAATTCCGTGGACCTGGACCGGACGCTCTTAGACGGTCCACCAATCAAGGTCTCACAAAATACTATGGGAATAACGGACTTGTACACATTTGTGTTTTAAATAATCAAACAAAAACTCAATTATAGGACATAAAAGTGCATAACTCACTCATAGAAGTTGAAATGGTTCGCCTTCTCTTTGGCCCGTCCAAAGTGGCACAAGTAGCCTGTTTTTCTGCAGACCTGTTGTGGTTGCTCCTGGTGGGGCTGCACACGGCCTCCAAGGGCTGCTCCTCGCCATGGTAATATTTCATATGGTAATGCAACAGCTTGGCCTTTCGGAAGGACTTGGTGCAGCCTGGTGCGCTACATTTGAATGGGTTGTGGTCGAGGTTGATGGAAAGCACAGGGGGAGGTTGATTTTTGATCACCCTGTATACTGCATTGTGGGAAAAGCACAAGTTCCATAAATGTAAGCCAGTAAAACAAAATCAATAATTCAAAAATCAAAGGAACAACTTACATGGTTCTCTGCTAAATCTGTTAGGGTTATGGAAACCCTGCTTCCGCACAGCTGTTAAAAAAAAGGTCATGTTAGCCTCAAAACATTGCGTTAGGGCTCAATTTGATTCTAGTTTAAACAATAAAACCCTACTGAACACTCACATATTCACATTTCAAATGTATTAAAATATAAAGTCTTGTGAAAATGCTCCGACAAGAATAATTGAGTTGCAATTACTTTTGAATAAGCGGAACACTCATAGCCAACAAATGACAATCATAAAAAAACAGAAGCTATAAGCTGCACCCATTACTTTGGTAAGGAAAAATATTTTTTTGTACATAAACCAGCAACAGCAGACTATTTGCTGAAGGCCCCAATATAAATTTAATAAGAAAATTACACAGAACGAGTTCAATATTTTGGCAATATACTTTAAGTTCTTTCCAAACAGTAACATGGCAGTAACACAGCACTAACTGGGCGTGAAGTCCACGTAGATAAAAAGGCTAAGATGACATTAAAATAATTAGGGTACCTTCTGGCGGTCATTTTTTTTTGCCGTTTCTTTAGGGATGAGCATGGTTTTGGCCCCCTGTTGATAAGTACCTGCTTATAGTCCAATTTTCATGTCACCAAAGACCCCAATTCACAAGTTGGTTAAATATTTGCTTATTCATGAGCTGCAGCTTAAGTAATTGAAATTAAACTTTCAGATTTAAACCCTTAATCCGACAATTTTGAATTTTTTCTAAATTTCTTATGAGGTGTGGGGCCTAGTTTGAAGTGTCCTTAAAAAGTTGAAAGTTCAAAGTGTTAACAATGCTCAGCTTTGTCCAAGGAGCCCTTGTACTTTATTTTTCATTGCACCTATCAGCTTTTATCTTAGTTTTATCAGAGATGTTCGTGTCAGAACCTATTGTGTTCAAGGTGTGTGTGTGTGTGGGGGGGGGGGGTGCTGGAGAGTAACGGCATGCTCACTCCCATAGTTTTCTTAAACATCTAGTTCTCAGTGTAGCATGAAAAAGGTGAAAGTAAGAATATATTTGCTTCTGACAAGAGTCCAAACTTCCAACAAAAACCCCAAGATGACAAAAGGGTTTATTCAAGCGCTTCTAAGAAATACACAAACTTGCACGCGCATCATAAATAAGCTGAAGCTGCAATGATGACACAACCCAGAAGATGGTGACGTATAGTCACAAATTGTGTAAAGCTCCTTTAACAACTTGACAGACTTACGTTTGACAGGCTGCTGCGGCGGTTGATGGCAGTCAGGCTGCGAGCTCTCCGATTTGATGTTTGGCTTCTGCTCCGAATCTTCAATGGGTTGATCTGTCATCTGCTGATCGGACAACTCAGCATACGGCTTGGCCGTGTATGGCTGTGCCGAGTTCTCCATTTCAACTTCCTCCTCTTCTTTTTTCACATCCCCGTTTTGGTGACATTTTTCGCCGTGGTCGCCGTTGGCAATCGGGCTGCCGTCTTCGGCATTATCGAGCGTCTTCTCCGATTGCTCCTCTGACTGTTTCAGAGCAGGCGAGGTCTCCATTTTACCGTTGGCTATCTTGTTTTTCCCGTTCACTATCCTATCTTCCCGTACATCTCCTTCACTGTTGCTGTCATTCTCCTGGTCAGAAGTGCTGCGCCTTGCACGCTTGTTTCTGGGCTCGCCGTTTACTTGAGGTCTTCGGTCTTTGCGGTTTGGGACCCTCCTTACCATGTTTCCGTCGGAATTCCGGGACCTTCCTGAGCCCCTCTATTTGAGTATAAACAAAACGACTAGTGAAAAAAAAAATACATTACACGTTTTTGGGGATTATTCAACACATACCTCTTTAATAAAAGGTTTCACGTGTATTCCCTTTACAGTCTGGATGACGCCATCATAAAACTTCACAGTGTAAGATACTAAGAATTGAGGACAAACAGAACTTAAAAAAATTGTTAAGATTGGTTTTATAACAATACAACCATTTGGGGTTTCCCTACCATCTTTATTGACCGAGATAACTTTAGCAGGATAGAAACGGCAATCAGACCAGCTTGCCAGGACCTTATCGTTCACCTGAAAGCCCTAAAAAAAGAAAAGAAAAAAAGAAAGCTATCAAACACGGTAAGATTAGACTTGATGCTCATGATTTCATCCATGAGCAAATTTCTGGAAGAACAAGGCTTGCTATTTAGTTTTTGATCAATTGTGGATCTTCAGAAGCCATTTTTGAAATAGATAAACAATGCACTTTTTTACTTATTCAACGTTCACATTATTTACCTTCTTGTTTCCCAACACAGAAGAGCAACAATACCCTCGTATTAGGGCTGAGCGTAGATGGCTCGAAATAAAAATCTCCACTTTATTAGTCATTATATTTTGGAAACAATCTTTAACAAAACATTAATTTCAACCCAATAACCTTTTATAAAAACTTTTCTTACAAAAGCATCCTATGAAAAAAGTTGAAACCATTACCAATTAGAAACCAGTTTCAACCTAAACAATTAAAAAAACAGGTTTTCATAGCTTCAGCATAACCACAATGAAGTAGTTGGCAAATTTTGTAAACACGCGTTAAAGGATTTCTATCAATTCTGCAATCGCTTTTAATTATCAGCACAATTACTAAGATAATCAAATCCCCCCCTTAATATCATAATCGCGCAAATTCTCATATTGACCATTTTTAGCAAAGAATCGAAATAATGGAATCAATTTTATTTACTCCTCATCTCTACACTATATTTTGCCAAACATTTCATCAGCCAGAGACGACCAAAACAAAAACAGGTCTTCGTCTTACAGGCACAGGAGCGTCGTCCTGCAAGCCTTGCCGCCTCAGTTGGACACGCTCGACTGGTCTTAGGTAAGGACTTGTCCACTCAAACCACTCATCATAACGATGACTCCACTGGCGATAATGAATCAGTACTTTCTCA
Source organism: Urocampus carinirostris (assembly GCF_059441175.1). NCBI lineage: Eukaryota > Metazoa > Chordata > Actinopteri > Syngnathiformes > Syngnathidae > Urocampus > Urocampus carinirostris. The sequence continues at coordinate 26,075,734 of NC_142354.1, read as the reverse complement.
TCGTCGTAATCAATCTTCTCAATGTTAGCAACATACCTGAAGAACAATAAAAGACAGTATAAGAAAAAAAAAGGAAAAGAAAAAAAAAACAAGGTGGAGTCAAGATAACTTACAAGAAGGATTTGCATCCAATAGAAAACAAAATAATTTTTATCCAAGTTGTAGTCCAAGTATACTACTCAGTTTGCAACAGTTTGTCATTGAGCAATAAGTAGACACCAACACAAGCCATTTGGCATCAATTAAGTTCAGATGTCGGTTAGACACAGGGGTGGGTAGAGTAGCCAAACATTTTACTTAAGTTCAAGTAATGTTACTTCAGAATAATATGACTCAAGCAAATTTTAAAAGTATTCATCCAAATAATTACTTGAGTAGAAGTGAAAAAAAAAAAATCCGGTACCGAGTAACTGTAGCAACGTCATATTTATTTGTTTTTTTAAACAACCATTCAATCAGATAAACAAAATCCATCCAATCAACAATAAACTACATTTAACTTAAAATTGATTAAAATAATCAAGGTAAATACAAGTACTAAGTTAATAAACAAAATTATAATTGCATAAATCAAATTAAAAAAGGAAGTGCAAGTATGACATTTAAAACACAAGTACTTTTTTAACAGGCCCTGAAGTTTGTAGGCAGAACAAAAAGCTAGCCAATCAGTCAGCACCCCAAAATTTTGGAGGAGCCACATGGACACAACTTCCCAATTTTTCAAGTCATTTTATTAAAAAAAAATTAATAAAAAGAAGAAAAATAAGAAATGTGCACCTTTGCTGGACAAAATGGTAAAGTCTAATGCTACACTATGAAGGTAAGAGTAAATAAAATCACATTAATACAATTTAAGTTTGATTGCTGTGGAGTCATTTCTATCTTTCTACTTATGCGCTCCATGGCCAATCACAGACCCGTCGGTTTGCTGTAAAACAGCCACTTGCTTGTTATGTGACGCTGCTCCTGTAAAAGGGGCGTGGTTTGAGCCACACAGACTCTCACCTGAGACAAAAAAAGCAAGCAAAGGAATCTGAGTCGGAAAAATACATGGGTATTTACGTTACTTAGGAACGGCTTTAATGTAACATAATGCAGCGCAGTAAGAGTAAAGTTTCTTCGCAAAACTACTCAGGTAAAAGTAAAAAGTATAGTTATTCAAAAATACTCCCAGAAGTACAAAAAGTCCCAAAACGTACTCAAGTAAATGCATCTCGTTACTACCCACCTCTGATTAGACATCACTATTCTCGATAGCCTGTGGGTGATAAAATAAGACTGGCTTACTATGTACTGAGAAAAACCCTGAAAATGGTGGGTCATGTGAACGGTCTCTGAGCCAGTGAACTTTGACTAGTTGTGAAAGTTTGTTGGCCAAGTGCTCTCAAATAGAAGCAGATGATCTAATGCATTATTTTGTTTTGTTCAGGTGTAAAGTTCTCATTAGATTTGTAAATAGATTTTAATTATCAAAGGCAACTATTGGCAATAGTGGCTTTATTTTGGACAAACATTTGCAATAGTGTCTGAAAAAGTTCTGTTTTTACTCATTTTTATTTATTTAAAAACAGAGGTAGACAAAAAAATTCACATAAGGACAACAAAAATAATCTAATAGATCCCCTTTCAGTAGAAAATACCCGCCCCAACCACACCAGATAACTTTAAAATGATTTGAGATTTGTACCCTTTAAATCATTTATCCCCTATGTATTTCAACCTCCAAAATATCTTGCACATTACCTGTTCCTTACTTGGAGTTACAAATTTTTAATAATGCAATTTTTTCCTTGTTTAGGGAAAGTTAACCTAGTGGATTTTTTAACAATAATGTATGGAACCCCAGTTGTACAAATACCTGATATTAATCAATATTCTGTTCGAATATGACTTGGAAGCAAATTTCCAACTCGTTATCCATCTCAGCGGGGGTACATTTTATTTATTGAAAATGACACAGCCAATTAGGGTACCCATTATCAAACAAAGATGTGATTGGTTCTCACTCGAGGCCCATACAACTGCTATGCCATTTTCAAAATGGCCACCCGAAGATGGATGAAAAAGATGAACCTTTCTGAATAATAACCACAAACGAAAAGCATCAATCAGATCAAAGAAAAATAAGTACTTTGACTTTAAATCAAAACACTGCACAGTTTATTGTACAGGCACTGTTTAGCTCCCCACAGCATACCTGATGAGACTACAACAAAGTCATTTCCCAGAAAAGGAAGAAAATAAAGTGAAAGTGATAGGACGTTTCCATGATGGCAAAGCATGAATGAGGCCATGACTCACCAGTTTTTGAGGCTATCTCTGGCCTCAAGCTGAGCTCCCACCTCAAATGTTATCCCTCTTCTGTTAGGGGGCGTCTTACTCATACTGCCCACATCAAGGCTGTCTTCCTGTACACACATACAAACACACCCATTATGGTACTGGTCAAAAACTATCCTAGTACCTAGGGCTGCAACAAACCATTATTTTGATATCCGATTAATCAGCGGATTATTTTGGTAATTACATGAAATTGATTTTTGCAATTAATTCTGATTTTTAAAAACAGAAGACTAATTCAAGTTAACAACACAGAAAAAAACAGTATTTTTTTTTAAAATGGCCAGTATAATAAGCAAATGTGGTAACAATATTTTTTCATACATCCTAGCCCTACTCCGGAGAAAAAAAAAAAATCAGTCTGCATCCAAAACCTAACTTCAAAACTTTGTATAAACCTCCCAAAATGCCCTTTCAAAAAGCATTGAAAATGTCATTTATTTCTCATGCTTGGAAGAAATGAAATTTTCTATGAAAAAATAACTGGTCCAAAGGCTTCATAGGTGCTTTTCAGGGAGATACTTGGTGCTCAAGGGTAGAACCCTGGCGTCCCCTCTTACCAACATCATGTATAATACGCAAGTGTGACCCAAGGTTTTGTTTAGACATTGGTAAATGGTTTACTTTGATTCAAAAATATAAAAAGTCTTCTATAGTAGCAGGCGTTAAAAATGGCCAAAATATTTACTGATGAGAAACTGTAATTTGGTAGCTCATAAATCCCAAAAGACCATCTGCTGTCATCCCCATTAGTGTGAACGAGTCTGCTCTAGGTCCCTTTTCTCACATGGTTAGTCTGTGCCTTGTCATAATTGTATATCATTTCTATTTTTAATTATTTTGTTTTTAATCATTGTGTATGTCTGTGTATGAAGTGTTCCGGGCTGTTGGTTGGGGAAAACGGAGGTGATTTTATTGTACAGTGAATGTTTTTATACAGCACTTTGAGTGACAAAGCATCGGCTGAAAAGTGCTTTACAAATAAATCGGACTTGATTAAACAGCCATCACGTAAATTAGACAATTAGGGTATCAAGTGATCGGTAACCTCTCCTAGTAGTACTGACTAACAGGAATTTACCACAAAAACTGCATCACTACTAAAATTTTCCAACTGAGCATCCCCTGCACGGGTAAAAGAGAGGACAATGACGAAGCACACGCATATTGGAAGATGATGCATGGGGAAAATATACAAGCTGGTGAGCCAGGCCCCTAAAATGGCAAATGAGATGAGCTATCAATGTTAAAATTCAGATTCAGGATCCCCCTTCACATGAATAATGCAATAATACTGATCCTCTCTCATCTCTCTAAGACACGATTGCACAATCATGACGCAACCACAATATTCCACGCTATTAAATAAACCAGCAATGCTATAAAACTCTCTTACTTGGTCCCACTGGGCGTGTTAAAGGGCGCTCTCCATTCCGGATACATTGACGCTTCTCGGCCCACGTGCTTTGAACACGTCGGCCGATCCCGCGTTCAGACACAATGGGAGACAACGTGGTAACGGTTCCGGTTCGAGGCCGGCACAGTCTGGCGCCGATTGTCGGTGAACATTTACGCTACACTTGGAAAGTGAATAACTACAAACACGGCCATTGAAGCGGGTGTTGTTTAATGGTTAGATCAAGGACATTAGAACAACAAGGCAGACAGGAAACGATTTTTTTTTTTTGCGGGAGGAGGTGGTTATGCACAATTGAGACCATTTTGGATAAGTATATCGATCTTGTTCGATTATAGGTTTTTTCTTAACACTTGTATTGTAATGTTATGGACCACGACTTGATACTTTATTCCATTATAGTGTTTTATAACCGGTAGGCGTAGCGCGAAAACATCTTTGCCTACGTCACGATTGACAAAGACCCGCATTGGTGGAGAGTATCTCATGTGGGCGGGACGAGTGATTCTGATTAGCCGGGCGGTTGTCTGTCAAGCTAGCGCGCAGGGGCCTCACGGTAGGCCTTCTCTTCTCCATACTTTTCACGGCGGCGGCGTGGGAACACAAAGCATTTAACTTCCCCAACTACGACACCACAAACCCCGCCTAGAAGCCACAAGCGGGGTGCGGGATAATAAAAACCGATAAAGAGGCAAAAAGACACCGACTGCAGTTTCAACAAATGCCACCTTGTCGACTTAGTCACATTTGTTATGAACTCAAAAAGCCGACATGCGGCACCGCGCCAGCTACGATGTTGAGGGTCTTTTTCGGCGAAAATGTACCTCAAAATGTGACAAAACGCTCCCTACCTGTTCCCCAGTCAGCGTTAGTCCGGTTGGGTGTCAAAAACGAGGAGAAAAATATTTTCGGTAACACGCACTGCCGCCTCCGCCTGTCTGCCTCACGAATCACGCAGTTGTATTTCTTAGTTGCTTTCCACGCCGGCGCGGGCTGCGTGAAACATTCTGCGCATGCGCGGACAACGGTCCCTCGCGTCATAGAATTATTATAATTTTTTTAAATGTCAGATTCTTTAATTTATTGCACATATCTACTTCATGCTTTTCAGTGAATATATTAAATGAACCTTTGTATTTACATTAAAAAATATATATTCCCATACTCACCAACACTACCGTTTTACGTGTTAGAGTGATCTCCCAACGCTTTTCTCCTCTTTAAACGCATACCGATTAAAAAAAAACTACCGATTTTTCAACAAAAGCTCAATCTTGACTCAAGACTAGTATTTAAGTCTATTGCAGCATTATTTTGAAGCGTGACTAATAAGTCTTTGTGCGTGAATAAGTTGCTCCAACAATACCAGTACATCTCTGTTTTAGTAAAAGTTTGTAACTTCCAGGTTTAAATAAGTGTTTTTTCTTTAAATATTTTAGAGAAAGATTGTGTTTTTGCGTGTAAAAATAGAGAGCACAATAAAGGCTATCGTTTCTTTAATGTCAAAAGGTGGATATTTATGGAAGCTCAAGAGGGCCAAAATTTAATTAACAGAATTAACTTAAAAAAATAAAACGTCCTTTGATTGATCATTCAAACGACAATAACGTCCTTAAATTAAAACAAAAAATCAATTAAAAAGAAAACGCCTTTTTAAATGAAAAAGCTTTTAACAAAACCTTTTAACCAAATTTTTATCTTAATTAAATTTCACACATTCGTGGCAAACTCGAAGAAAGACCAAAATCAGAAGCAAACCAAAAATGCCTAATTTTAGCTGTGCTTCTGCAGCTTTTGTGACTTTTGCAGATGACATTAAAAATCTGCCATGAGATCATATATATACATATAGGACATATATAGGATTTTTTTCTAAAGCTCGGGATAACTGTTGCTACATCAAATGCTAAAATCAATTAATTCATTATACATACTTGACAAGTAAATGAGCACCGTGTGTATGTACAATATATTCACTTGTCCATAATTTGATATTTCAAGGAAAGCACAGAGATTTTGGATGCTGTCTGGTACGAGAGCTCAAAAAATTGCCAGCATTTCGGAGTGCTGCTCAGAGCTATCCTGGGAGAATGGCAGATGAGGGTTCACGGCAAGTTACGATAAATGTTCATTATTTTTTTGTTTATAAAATGTAATAAGTGTTGTTCATTTGTTTTTTTTAACAACTCCTTGAGGCAGGTTGCTATAAAAGGTAACAAATAAGGGGTAGAACATTTTTCAAGCGTCATGCTACTTTTTGTTACTAACGAGCGCAAAGGGCACCCAGTTTGACAGGTTATAAAATAACAACTTTGCTAGATGGCTCGCCAAATAGCCAAAATTTAGCTTGCTAGTTAGTTGAAAATTAAACTGGTAAACTATAAGAGAGATAGCTAGCTAAAAGAGTGAAACGCCAACTAAATGACCAGATAGCTAGAAAGAAGACCAAAATGTAGTTTGATAACCAGCAAAATATAAAATAAAATGTTAGCTAGATAGAATGAAAAAATATTAAAAGCTAGCTAGATAGCTTGCTAAATAGCTTAAAATGTAGAAAGAGAGCTAGCTACAAAGCTAAAATGGTAGCCAGATAGTGAGCAAAACAGTAAAACGCACATTTTTTTTGCTTATTCGCTTTATAAAACCTATAAATTTGAATTTATTGATGACCACAAATGATGAGCACCAACCAGGTCAAAGTACTTTGACTTTAAATCAAAACGCTGCACTTTTTTAGCTTGATGTATTTCCTGTAAAATAAATCACTAAAAATATTAGTACATAAAGTTATTTATTGCATGGATTCCCATTTGCTTGAAAAAATTGTCCTTGAAGACCATAAAGTGAAATTTATGTATTTGAATTTGTCAAATAACAATTTATCATGTTATTATTATGTTAATTATTAAGAATAAGGTTGAATAGACAGTGTATAAGTCTCTTCATGGTCTAGCACCAAAGTACATCTGTGACATGTTGGTCCCATATGCTTTGAGACTGGGAGGTCGCTGGTTCGCGCCTCGGCCGAGTCATACCAAAGACTTATAACATTGGTAAAATGGCGGCGCCCTCTGTTGGCTGCGGCTGCATCGGCTCGCTACAACGGGTCAGGTGTATCGACATTTCGTTCTGTGTACATTGTTACACAGAATGACAATACAAAGGAAATTATTATTATTATTATTATCATCTCGGACCCTGAGAACCTCAGGGACAGGCCTTCTGCTGGTGCCCAGAGCCAGGACTAATCAGGGTCAAGCTGCGTTTCAGTTCCATGCATCTAAACTCTGGAATAGTCTTCCTGATAACGTCAGACAGGCGTCTCATTCTTTCACAATAATAATATAATATAATAATAATTTCCTTTGTATTGTCATTCTTTGTAACAATGTACACAGAACGAAATGTCAATACACCTGACCCGTTGTAGCGAGTCGATGCAGCCGCAGCCAGAGGGCGCCGCCATTATACCAATTAGGTATGTCTCGGCCGAGGCGCGAACCAGCGACCTCCCAGTCTCAAAGCGGGCACACTACCATCTAGGCTACTGAGCTGGTTTGTTGACTGCACTATGTTTACTGCTCACCTTGCACAATGTTGACTATCTTTTTTTTGCACTATGATGACTATTTTTGCACCAAATGCATATGTTGACCATTTTTTGCACTATGATGACTATTTTTGCACCAAATGCATATTGCACAAACCCTACGATACCAAACTCTATGTAACATCCTATATGCCGACATTTCCTGGGTAAATTTTGTGTAAATTATAACTATAACATTATCATCCTTGTTTTATAACCTTATCTTCTCTGTTCCTTTATCTTCTTGGGTTTTTTACCTCACTGTGAATGTGTGATACTGGAGTGTCATGCCCAATTTCGTTGTCACAATATGTTAACCCATTTTGTAACAATGACAATAAAGGTATATTCTATATTCTATATTCTATTCTACATTCTACTCCGACAGTGTTTAAGTCCAGGCTGAAAACAGTTCTGTTCAACTGTGCATACAAATGAAAAGGTTCTATCTGCACTCTTCACTTTTACTTTATTTTAATTCATTGATTTTATTATATTTTATCTGTGGTTTAAATGCATTTTAAAAACCACATTTTAAATTTTCAATGTCTTTTCTTCCATGTTTTAACTGTAATTGTGTGTTTTCAACCTGTCTCTTCGCCATTTCTGTAAAGCACTTTGAATTGCCTTGTGTATGAATTGTGCTACACAAATAAACTTGCCTTGCCTTGCCTAGACTCAGTAAACTAAAATAAAATGTCACGAGAAAATCACAATGACCCTGCGCTGGTGAGCTATTTTCAAAACAGGTTTGCAGGCACCTCAACTGTTCTCAGGGGGCACCCTGGTGGCCGTGGGCACCAGATCGGAGACCCCTTGGGTAGAGTAGTCGGAATTGAAATGATTGCTCGCTTGATTCTTCTGTCGCATACCTGTCAACCTCCACGGCTCCATGCCCTTACAAACTGTCGTATTTCCCCTTACAAAATACAAAATAATCTTACACCATACTTTTTTACGTGTTTATTTATGTGGTTTAACATGTTATATTGTACATGTGTTTCGTTATATCATATATATTGTTAATAAACATTCTGTTGTGAGATACTGAGTTGCTCAACATGAATGAGGTCTATTATAAAAAAAAAGTTAAAAAATTAAGTAGGTTGGACGTTCACTGTTGAAGGAAAAAAATACATGCAAATACAATTAAAATAGAATAATAAATTTTCCTTTTCAAATTATTAATTTGTTTTCTGCATTAAATTATTGTTGGTAATATACTGATTAAAGGGATAACCACAAACCTGTCTTTTTTCATTTTCTCCATTTATACTTCCTTTTTTTCTTAACTTTTTCATACAACATAATAATTCGTAATGTAATGCATCAAAGCAAGTGAGCTGCTTGAGAGCCGGCTCTCTTTAATGAGTTGAGCCGAAAAAGACGGTTCTCTAAAAAGAGACGGACTTCGTTTCACTACACAACTACCACATGAAATCTGATGTTGAATGATGCATGATGGGAAATCCCCAGGCGGCAGACGCATGCGCAAAGTAGCATCAAACCGCTCGATTCGTCTGCAACTGAAAAAAACGATACCAAGATAGAGGCTTCCGCGGCGAACTTGTTTGACTTGATTGATTTGACGTTTCGTGATAGTCGGTGTATACCGGATGGTGCCCATCATTGACAAATTTGCCTTTCTCCGTACAGATTTTCTTGTACGTCTTAAATTGGATAATAAACGTACTTTGTACGGCAAAAACGTACAGGTTGAAGGGTATGCTGTCGTCATCTTTATTATATAATATTTTGAACAATTTCGACACTAGAATTTAAGTGCCTGCATATACGTGTGTACTATAAGTTTAAGGATTGTTGTTTCCCGCATGAGACCATACATTTTGCAGAATTTATTTGTCATTTGATTGGGGATATTGCCCTAAAACTCTTGGTCAAAAAATGTCTTGGAACTTGATGAGTATTGGCTGGGGTGATGGATATGTTTAGCCTCCATGTAAGAATACGCGTTGCAAGGTAGTAACAATGTTTACTTTTTCATTCCAGGATTTCTGATCAGGATTGTAGCTCAATTGTAGCTGAATAACCTAATCCAATAGTATGGTAATGGACGATTGAGAAACACCACCCGAATGCCTCCAAATGAATCATGTTGGGACAGCTACACGGTCCAAATAGGTACACATTCAATGTCAGAAGGGGTCCGTGAATGAGTTTGAAAATATATTCTAAGTATGAGTATGTATACTGCAAGAGGGGGGGGGGGGTTGGGGTTTTTAAGGGTTATTGATCTATCTTCGTTATTCATTATCCATTATCAGTAAACAAGTGGTCAGCCGCCAAACTACCGCAGTACTTAAGAGTGTTGAGGCTCATTTTGACTGCCGGCACTTTTATCCTAAATAATGGTTTCAAAACAAGGTGCAAGCAAAGTTGTTCCATAAAAATGTCGCAAAATACTGCAAATGAGGATAGCAACGCATTTATGTTTAGTGCAGATGGTGCTGGGCGAGGAGAAAGAGTGCGTGTGCCCTTTGTATAGCCCCGCCCATTTTTCACAGCTTAATCAAATTGTTCTTGGCACTTTTTCGATTACTGTAATGCACTAGTCTCTGGTCTCCCGAAGTCTAGAATCAAGTCTCTTCAGCTGGTACAAAATGCCGCAGCGAGGCTTTTAACTAGGACAAAAAAGTACGATCACATAACACCGATTTTGGCTAACCTGCATTGGCTCCCAGTTCGCCTTAGATGTGATTTCAAGGTTCTCTTAGTATTATACAAAATCATACATGGACTTGCTCCCGCTTATCTTTCAGATCTGATTTTCCCCTATGTCCCGGTCCGAAGCGTACGATCTGAAAGTGCCGGTCTTCTGGTGATCCCAAGAGCAAAGAAGTGTTCTGCTGGTTCGAGAGCGTTCTCGATCCGGGCACCGGTGCTGTGGAATGCTCTTCCCCCTGAGATCCGATCTGCAACCTCAGTGGAAATGTTTAAATCTAAGCTTAAAACTCACTTCTACTCCATAGCATATGAATAATCTACCGTACTCTTCTCGTCGGCTGAAAAATAGTCTGTGTAATATAGTGTAATAATCTGTGAATCCCTTTGACTCTTCGTGATTTAGGGCTATACAAATAAAAATGACTTGACTTGACTTTGCTAGTTTTTGGGTTAAAGGTTTGTCTTGGTTTAAAGTTTGTTCTGTGGCTTTTAATCATAAATTGCCTCAACAACGATCATAGATTGTTTATTGAACTTCCATATAAAGGATAATTTAGCGAGTTACATCCACAGCAGGGTCTGTTGGTGTGGCACCTTGACTGCAAACTGTAGTTAAATTTGTGTCCTATATATACACTGGTCAAACCCATTAACCATTAGTTAACTCGGTTTCGCATGTACTTCAAACAATATTAGACTAAATAAAGTTATACTGGTTACCATGATTAAAGGGACAGTGTATAATATTTTATGCCCCCTAGTGGTACAAAAAAACTTTTTCAGTAAAAAAAAAACTGAACATTGATTTGAATACTTGGCAAAAATACATGAACTATCATCTTATCTCTTATCTTCAGTGGGGGCATGGGGATGAACTATCACACTGATGTTACTTATTTAAAAAAAAATCATAGGTAGAAATTGTAAAATTTTACATGGTAGTGATCAGATTAGTGATTAGACAACAGTACCATCTAGTGGTCAAACATTACACACTGGGGCTTTAAAAGTGGCAGTTAAAATTGGCTCCATCTGATTAGGTATAAAAAAATTCCCAAATTAAATAAAAGCCTTTTGATGTTCAAAGACAAATGAATCAGGAAATTATGTAGGACAGGTAAGTAGGGGTCGTTCTTCTGTAAAACGGCAATGTGAAATAAAAACGCCAGTGTGGAAAAAAATCCAAGTGTTTGATTTATAAATAAAACCATAAAAATTAGATTTAAAAACAACCATGATTTAAGTATGTTCATGAATTTAAAAAAATCATGAAATATTTTGGCATTTTAACAATCCCTGGTAGATATTTCATAACATATGACCATAATAATATAATTCTTACAATTGGTTGTTAAATGGTTTTATTTGAAAATGTTCATTGCTTTTTTTCTTTCGAAGAGGAAAAAAAAATGCATTTTGGCACCTTTGGAATTCCATGATCAGCAATGGCAATATAGATAAATTAGATTAAAAAAAAGATGCAAATAAATAATACAACGGAACAAAACTTTATTAATTCTTAAATGTTCTATACTCAAAAATGAGGTACACCATACAAACATAAACACGTCGAGTGATTTGAGTAAGTCCACTGTTTGGAAGTCAGGCGGTTACCACAGGAGAAAAATAAAATACACAAAGCTTTTGTCTTTGTTTTCTGCACACATCCTTCATTATTTGCATACATTGTTGATACTATTTATTTACACGCGGTATGTACAGTATGTCAAGTTAGAGCGAGCTCGACAGTTGAAATTTTGCATTCTTACTTAATAGTGTTCGACACAAGGACATGTTGAGTCTGCGGAGGGGGAAGTTATTGCATCTGATAACAGGTTTTGTCATTTTATAACACACAAATCACAAGTAGCAATCCTGCCCTATGTAGTAATAAATGGATAAATAAAAATGATATACCTCTAAATGTATGCCGTATTAATGAATGAATGAATGCATAAATAATTCAAGTCAACCTGCTTATATGACAAATGCAATTTAATCAATGCCTTTTTCCTTTCCTTTTGATATGTATTTTGACATGTGTTTTGTCTAGTGTTTTATAATGTCTTTTAACATTTATTACTTCATATTTATTTCAATATTGTGTCATATTGATTCCGAAATGTATTTTGTCTTTTATTTTGTATATTTTATCTCAACGAAATGTTAATTCAAATGAGCTCAGCCAGTATGACCCATCATCTCATTTGAATAACATTTTGATGTGACAGAATACATGACAAAATCAATACCAAAATGAATAAATGACAAAATACAAGACAAAAAAGGACAAAATACACAACAAAATGACAAGATTAATTTTGAAATAAATTGACAAATTCACATAATCAACACCAAAATATGTAAAAAAAAAAAAAAACAACGACACGACAAATTACAAAATACATGACAAAATGCTTAAATATAAGAATTAGATATATATCATATATAATGTTAGGTCAAATTTATGTGTTCATTTATTTTCATGGCATATATTTGTAGGTATTTATTTCTACAAACGGCAGGATTGGTACTCCATACACAAGAATATAGACAGAAGTCCGACTGAAATATTTGATATTGATCAAAATGATTAAATAAGTCATCTTCCACTTCACAAAGATGCATAGAGGAAATGCACATTTTTCATTGGCTGTCATAAATTATTGAGGAGTACTGAAAGTCTAACGTAAATACCCTCCCTGAAAATCTGCTTAACTCAGTTTTTACTTTCTAATGTACACACTATACTCAAAATCTTGTTTATTAAAGCAGTGATCAGATAAATGATGGAAAATATTTTTGCATTTTCAAAATAAATCCAACGCGCCATGCTGACGATCAAATGCACACGACCACACTCGAATGATGAAAACATATTTGTACATTCTGCATTTTACCTTGAAGTGAGCTTGTACACATGAAATTATTTTTGACATGAAAATGAGTCGCCATCCCATGCAATGGTTTAAAGCAACAATCACACACACAAAAAACAGAATTGCTCATTTAGGTTTTTTTTTGGCCTCACGCTAATTACTTGAACAGGTCAAGCCTCCATTGTCTGTTAACAAGGTCTCGTCCCCGTCTGCATCCAGTGTTTTCTACGTGGACATTTAGAGTCTACACTACTCCTTCGATAAGACTTGTATCCAGGTGAACGATGAGCATCCTCAGGAAGGACATTTCTTTGCGCGTGTTCTCAAAAATAATCCTCGGGTCGTCCGATTGGCACCGGAGGCAGTTGGGGGCCATCACCATGGCCAAGTTGTTCACGTCCATCTTGGTGATGGCCACGTTTGATGGCTGAGCGAAAACCTGCAGATACGCGGATGGAAAAGAGAAATGAAAAACCATGATCGTGATTATCTTTGAAGGCCTAATTGAGAATTTGACTTGCCCTTTGTTAAGTTTAAACTTTAGTGCAGTGGTTAGGCCAAGACACGAAAGGTCTCCTATTCTAGACCAGGTGCAAACATAAGTTGGCCTGGAGAGAGAGGGGCGCCACCAGGCTGTACTTGCCCAAGACACACCACAGGAAATGGTACCCCGACGACGCTATTGGTAAAGGGATCCAACCAACAAACCATTCAAATTATGGAGAGAAGACATCAATGGATTTTAAACTTGCAAAGGGAATCAGGGAGAGAAGACTTCAAATAAAAGAATTCAAATCAGTGTTTCTGACGGCCTACTCAGAGTCTCTTTGTTTTAATAAATCTTAAAGGTTACAAAAATAGATCAACCCTGAAGGGTGTGGGTATCAAAGAACGGCAACATGATTGGCTAATAGCGGTACCAATGACTCGGCCGAGGCTTGAACCACAACCTCCCAGTCTCGGGGCGGGCGCCATACCCCTAAGGCCACCGAGCGGGTACTACTAGAGAAATATTACAACAGAAATACTCAAACCATACTACAAAATGCTACTATGGAAATACTACAAAAACATTATAAATATTTCCATAGTAGTATTTCTGTAAAGTACTACAACACAAATACTACCAAAGGAATAATATACAGAAATACTACAAAAACACTACAAAATACAGTAATACTTTGATACAATTACTTTAGAAATATGAGTACAGTAATAAAAAAGAAATACCACAGAAATACTACAATGCTACTACAATGGAAATGTTACAAACTTAATACAAAACTGCTACTATGGATATACTTCAAAGAAAACTTTAAATAAATTCAACTACAGTAATACTCAAACTCTTTATATCAAATTAAGTGCTTAAAACAGGAACCTTATATATTATTCTGCTTTAATTGTGAGTGTTTCAAAACCAATTTGATGAAACTAATCGATTTAAAAACAAATATGAAGAAATATACCACGACTATCATAAATGGAAACAGACCCTTCGGTCAATTCTTTAGTAAACCAATTTTGGCCGTGACTGGAAAAGTGTGCCCAAGCCTTGGTCTAAATGGTAAAAATGTGTTTATAGTTTTACCTGTAGGAAGTTGATGAAGTAGAAGAGGACCAGCCTGTTGAGGTCAGGCAAGGACTGAACAACAGTGATGGCTGCAACCGGGTCATCGCAGTTGTTGACGCACTGCTTGTAGAAGTTCATGGGGATGAGTGGTTCCTCCAGCTCGCGATACCACAACTTCATCAGAGAGGCTGATGGAAACGTATTTAAATACATTAAACATGAAAAAAACATAATTGGGGAGGAAGATGTTCTCCTTACCAGGGACATTGGGGTCTGACAGGTTTTCAGGGATCCTCCACTGGTCAACCTGAAGCTTCAATGCGTTGACTTCGTCAATGTCTCCAGGAACACTGGCGTTGGAAACAAAAAACGTTCAGTTACAGTAAAAGGCCACGAGAGGGACCTCTTCATCCATCAGTAATGTTGCTCCCGTCTCTCTTTAAAACAAGTTAAAACAGAATTGACAATAGGCAAATATGACTAAAGAAGCCTTTTTGCTTTCATTTGAAATGTAATCATTTTTGTCTCAGTGACAACGCTTTTAACGGGTTTGTTTTCTTCAGTTACTTTGTTCTGATTTGTTGTTTTTAGAGGCGTTTGCTCTCTGGTACATCTTTTTTCTTCGATTTTTAGGAATTTTCCCTAATTTTCATGGAATTATTTACCAAACAAAGCGAAAAACAATACAGTACAGGCCTTCATTAATTTGAGAGTTGAAACAAATATGGTCGCTCTACAGTTAATCAAGTTTTATTTTGAAAGGGTTCCAGACACTGGGAGGTAAGGACCATTCAGATCAGGGGCCTCACAAGAGGTGTCCATGGGTGGGCAGTGCAGAAGAAAAAGAGGAAAAAGTAAGAAAATAGGAAAAAAATAAGGAAAAAGGAAAAAATTAAAAAATAAAAGGAAAGAAGAGAGTGAAAGAAGAAAAATAATAAAGCAAGAAAAAAATAAAAGCTGGGAAATCAAAAGTAGAAAAAAAATAAAGGAAAATTGAGAACAAAATTGTAAAAAAGTAGGAAAAATAAGAAATGCTAGGGGGAAAAAAGAAGAAAAAGACTAAAGGTTTTGGGGGGCCCTTTGTTCAGTATATTACTAATAATAATGTGATATTCTGTACTAAATAAATCAATGTCTTTAAAAAATCTTATACTCAATTATAATAACTTTTTTTTACTCTCCCGTGACTGTTAAGTCATTTAAACCTTTTTATACTGAGCATCTTTAAACTGGAATTCCTGCATGACACAACTTTTCAGCGCAACAACAAATAAACTATAAATACAACAATAAACTTTACATTTTAAAAAACGCTAATTGCAAAACACATCCCTGAAAAACACTGGAAACAGTGCTGTGCAAAACGTTTTGGGGCATTTGAAAGTTTTAAATATGGAGGGAATAAAAAAACTAAAATACCGAACAGTTAGTAAAATAATAAAACCGATCGAGAACAATGTGGAAAAAAACAAAACCAAAGAATAATTTGATTAAAAATAAGTTATCCCGGGCCATAAAAAAAATAAAAAGACAATATGTATATAGTAAGGCACAGCCCCAAAATAACAACGCCTAAAAATTTGTCTGACACAGAACTGTTAAAAGAAAAGAACGTAGGGGGAAAAAAAAAAATCAAGAAAACCCCCCCCCCGAAAAATAAAGAAAAAAACAAGGAGGGGAAAATATTCTGAAAAATAGAAAAAAAAATAATATAGGATTATACCCTCAAAATAGCAAAGCCTCTAAAATTTGCCTATAGCAGGACTAAAAAAAAAAAATCAGTGAGAAAAAAAAAAACATTGGAAAACAAAACAAAAAACTTGAGAAAAAAAGTTATGCTGGGGAAAAAATATTCAGAAAAACAGATTAAAAATCTAAAAAAAAAAAAAAATTGTGAATAATATGATTCGGGGGAAAAAAAGAAGAATATATAAAAAATACCCCCCAAATAACAAGACTTAGACTGTTTGAATATTGAAAAAAAAAGAAAAGAAAAAATTTCGAGTGAATGCAATACATTTACACAGATGTCAGGATAAACCACGAGCAACAGTTGTTAAACTGGAGGAACCCCATAAAATGAAACACACTCAAAAGCTTATACTCCACAAATGACGTAAACAACCACTACAGTTTGTCTTATTCAACAACATTTCTCATGACTTGCCTTCGACGGCTTTGATGCCAGAAGCTAAATAAGACCACACACGTTTGTTGATAAACACGGAACATACAATACGTAGACAAAAACGAGAGGAGATTTCTCTTGAAAATTCCCAAACCCTCCCCCTTCTCAAATTGAGGCCCGCCACCGGCTTTTAAGTGGGGTCTTACCGAAAGATGCCCTCGGTCTGAGCCCCGCCCAGAGCAAGAACATACTGGGAAAGTTGAACTTGGACCCAGGGTAATTTCCTGTCTGGGAACAGTTCGCTCTGCCGCTCCATGACTTCCTCCAAGGAGCTACCAAACAGGGAGGGGGTGATGATGGCCCGCCTACTGTGGTCTACCTCTTCTAAGGTGGGCTTACGTAGCCCCTGGCAAGCGACAAAACAAAAAAAGGACAGATTTATGACCAGACTGCATTAGGAACCGGTATGCAAATGATGGGGTTGTCTACAGTGGTACTTAGTCTACCTTATAACCCGGTGCGCCTGATATACTTTTTAAGGACTTTTAAAGCCAATTTTCTATATTTTTTCCCAGTATTATTAAGTATTTCGGTGTAAATCCTGTATTTTGCAGATTCACAAATATATCTCCAATTTACATATGCAATTTTATATACATAGGATTTTTTGATCTTGGGTAAATTGCAAATATATTCGTGGATCTGAGCAGTATGAATTAATAGCTCAAGGACAAATCTCTCCCAATATAAGTGTTTGGTAAAATGACAGTAATAAGTAGCTTACATTTTCAGTTACAGGAAGTTCTTCCCATTACAATTTCTCACTGGGAAATGCTACCTAAATTTTTGCACTGCCTATAATAAATGTCCATAATTGATACGTAATCCTTACAATAACACACATTTAATAGTGTCCTGTTTTTACCAAGCACCTGTCCTCTTGGACGCGACCCGTAGGGGGTGATGACGCTTCATAGGACAACATCATAAAACGTAATGCAAGCTGCCGTTGTTACCATTAATCATAAGGGGAGAAGAAATTCAATGCCCAAAACAAGCCTCTAGAGAGCAGTGTCTGCATCATTTGCAAGCAGCCTTGTTGTGAAAAATGGCAACAATTTCAAGCATGTGCAAATTCCCTAGTGACCCGAACGATAGTGGGATGTTTAGACGTGTTTCTAAGGGATGGGCAGGGCACCTGTATGATACGGCAGGGGTAAACCAGTGAAAGCTGGCAGGCCCTGCTGTTGAACAGAAGAATGTGTTGTGTCACCCTGACCCGACACAACTGCTTTCTTGTGTCCCGTTTCATCCGGAGGGACGAAAGCATGACCAACTTGTGTGCTGAGGTGCTTAACTTGTTTGGGTGTTTGGGGATTTAGGTTGGCCATGGTCAATGTTTTTGTGTTTTTTTTTTTTCCTTTTTTTTTTTTTTTTTGTGTATGTCTTTGTTTTGCTGTCGGTCACCTCTCTCAAGGGATATGACCAGGGTAGATAGAAAGATATTATATAGTTAAACCCCGGTGGACCGCCGTAATTTAAGTAATTTTCACTGGTAACTTCTATTTTCTAGTGACAAAAAAATACAAATGAAAATCAAGAGTAGTCCGTCTTTTGTTTACCTTTTTTCCTCCAGTGATGGCCACCTTTTGCAGCTTTCGATAGCAGAACTTTGCATAGGTGCTGACAGGAAGGCCTGTAAACAAAATCCAGACTTAAATATCCAAATGCATCTTAATCCACCATAACCTTCGCATATAGAGGAGCAAAGACATTTAAAAGCATGTTCTCCCAAGTAAGACATTGTGTAATTTCACCCGCAAAGTGGTTAAAAGAGGCCTAGAGTGGAAACAGGAGACGTGTTGACAATGTGATTGTAGCATATGGGGATTAGAGGAGGCCTGGCTGAAATGTCAGGTAGGGAGAAGATTTACAGCAGGTGAACAAAAGCTTTCCAAGAGGGATACGCCTACAAAGCCAAAGTTCAGGTGATGCATCAGAGTAAACTAAAGGTGTACAAACGTTTTTCTTGCCAAATAAAAACATTTAAAAAGGTACAATGGCCACTTTTTATTTACTTCTATTAAATGTAAAATCACACAAAAATAAATCTTTAGTTTTTAAACAGAAACCCAAAAAGCTTTATAACCTCAAAATGTTTAAAAGTGAGGTCTAAGTTGAATGGCCATAACCAATTGACGATCGGGTCTATAATTAGGAGGCAATTGAAGCAAGGAAACCTTCGAGGGCATTGAAAACCCTTTTAAGTGGAAATGTTAAATTCAGTTTCATTTTATTTCTGACATCTCTCTCAGCATCCACCTGCTACTCCACCAGGTAGAGTCATGTCACACCAAATGTAAATAAAATTGATTTTTTCCTTTACATGTACATGTACATTTATTTATAATGTCATTTTATCAAATACATGTAAATTACACAAGTAGTACTTCCAATGTATTATTTTGGTATGTTTTGCTTTTAACTGGGGTATCGGGAATTAGGAAGGCATTAGCTTATTACCATCGGTTTCCATCACCACTTCAGAACGGATTAATGTCGTATGCTGGGGGTCGTCTGCATATCAAAAACTGTAAACAGTTAATTCGCAACGTAGAATACATTTGTTTAGGAGCGAGTATGATTCCTAATTTGCTGCGAGTTGCTGAAAAGACTGACGGGCTGCAAACTGCCAAGGTCCACAAGTTGGACAACCGTGGCATATTCACATATGCCAAACACACGCGCCTCACAGCTACTGTAAAGCTTGAACTGATTCCAGCACGTTTTCTTTTTTTGGATTCAGTGCAGACTTCTAGACAGTCCACCCTTCAGGGGGGGAAAGTATCAGAATTCCGTACGCTTGTTGCCAAAAAGTCAAAACCTTGACTTTCCTGGGTCAGGATGTAGCCACATCGTATCGGTTTCAGTTTTTCCACAAACGGCACCTGAACTAGACACTTGCTGATGCAGAGTGTAGCCGACATGTTCAGACATGTACTTTTCGTCAAATCCCTACCAGATTTATAGCAAACAGGTGACTCTCCCACGCTACGCTCCCCAAAGCGGCGCTAATGTGACTCACCCGTTCGATAGTAATTTTGTCTAGCGTGTCGGGATGGTTCGGCTGATCTTTAAGGGAATAAGTAAGACAGAAACTCAAAACATGCAGAAACCTGTGTTGCTGTGAATAAGAGGCGAAACCAGCTGATGTTCTATATTGAACAGGAGCTCCACAAAACCTAAGAGTGACGTCATCAATGTGCCAAGTCTCATTGTGGCACGATCAATTAAGGATGAGCATTTGCGTTTTAAACCTTGAGTACAGTAATTAATCGGAGCTTATTTCACTTAAAAGGGAGAGCATAAGTCAAGTCATGTTTATTTGTGACACCTTTAATCTCAAGCAGTCTCTAAGGGCTGCACAGACCACAGATTATTGCAAACTACAGACTATTATTACACAATCCCCCTGATCTAAAACCTACATAAGGGCAAGGAAAAACTCAAAAACTGCGCTAGGAAGGAAGTAAAAATTAAAAAATTCGTACGGATTTATAAACTATTTTACGCGACGCAACCTTTCGACTTGTTTCATTATATTACAGCCTCAGTCAGTATGTTCATGATGCACGTACTTGTACGTGCATTTATTAGATGTATTCGGATGAATTCTTTTTTCATCCTTTTCTGTGTTCGGGTCGACGTTTGGACTTTACAAAAAAAAAAAAAAAAAAAAAAGTTAAAAAAAACGTGGGGATTACTGACCTCACAATCCAGCACTTACTCCACCCTCCAATCCTCCTACTAATGTGTTCCGCCCCGATCAGCTTTGCTCAAAGATAAAAACGGCATTAAGGCTCGATGGAAAAAAATACAAGGGCTTTTTTAACTCACTTTGGCATTGTTAACACATAATAACAAGCAAAAATATCTAACTCACGACTTTTTTTTTTTTAAAAAAGATTTCTCAAATGTTGTTCCCCACCTTTAAATTCCAAGAAGAATAAAAATATAACATTTCAAAAGAAAAAAAGACAGAAAAATATTTAGAATCAACAAAGGAGGGAGCTGTACAGAAAAATGTTAAAATTATTTAATAGTTCAAGAAAGAATGTAATCAGTAGTTTTTTTTTGTTTTTGTTTGTTTTTTTAAAGGTAACTGCTCATCCCTGAACAGCGGTGTGCCTTTACACCAAAAGACAACGGCGACCAGATGATGAAGGAGCTGTACACGAGTCATATCAGGAAACTTCCTTGCTACTGGTAACCTTGAAACCAGTAGTATGCGTTTTTCGTAAGGGAGCAAAACCCAAACCCAAAGAAACCGCCAAAGGATGGGCACCACCAGACTGTACTTGCCCAAGACAGGAAGCGGTGCTCCGATTGTTAAGGGATCCGTGAACTATGGCAACTGTGATAAAGATAGAATGTAGAGGAATTCGAATGTGCACTGTACTACAAGTACTAGGCAACTCCAACATACAGCTTGAGCTCAAATTAATTTACGGAACCTTTGAATAGAGCGTGGCACGCCGGTTTGGTTTCGTCTGGCAGTTGTTTACGACACCGTGTATAAGCCACGCGAAAACAATACGACCCCCTGTTCAGACATTCCCGGACCAAGAATGTTTTCCACAAATGTTCCATCAATAGAGATCATTATATCATTTTTAGCACGCAGATATTTCTTCTTGCGGTCTAAATAAGAATTCTTCATGACTTCAGGCCGACGACAAGAGGACCGTGTGTGAGTCACTGGAGTATAATGTGAAAAGCTACTGCAGTCCTGCAATGACATCATCGCCACAGCTGCTGGTGTGGGTTCCTCAAATGGGGCCACGTGCTCATGATGGGGCCAAGACCACTGATGTGATTCACAGAACGGGCCGCTGAGACTGAACAGATCTTTGGAAATTCTCATCCTAGCTAGTAAGATCTTCTGCGAAAGTCATTTATCAGGTATGCGCATAGAGTACATGACCATGGCCTCATCTGACAAAACACGTCCAGCACTATTTTCCGTCCCACTTTCCCCAAACGTTTCGGCGCTAAAGCAAACTTTTTAGATTCGCATATTTGTCATTTTTGCCACGAAGTTTCACTTTTAATTTACATACAGTGCTTGAATTATTTTTTGTCATGCACCCCTAGGAGGAAAAAAAACACTCACACCTTCAGAACCGAGAGCACACACTGTCAATGAGAGCGCCACTGCTCCCTAATGTAGTGGAGGTGTAACTGCAATTTATTCTAAAAAACACAATTTTAGAGAAGTCCATGGAGGGCACGCACCACATTTTGAGAAGGGCTGATCTACTGCAAGACATTATCATTTTGATATTTTATAATATTTGAACTAGAGCAGCTGAATTAATTATTGTGCCTGAAATACTTACTGTGAAACGTGTTTAGACTATAAAGGGGGCGGGGCAAAGATAAGCCCCATCTTTTTCCAATCAGCACTTTTTCCTTTGTTTGTCTCAATTGTTTTATTAGGTGGTTGGTTTTGTAACCTTGTATTTGAATAATCGGAGGGGGGAAAACATTTAATCAATCAGTGTTTCGAAGACCCTTTTTAAGCCAAGTCACACATTTTTTTCACAAGAAATTCTAGAGGCACACCATCTGTAGAAAATATTATTAACAAAATGTTATTATCATTTGCAGTTTGAATTTTTATCTACTGCCCCTATGGGATAAATCATTCTGGTGTCCAATTTTGTATTTTAGTATATTTTCCAGTCATATGAGAAAAATGAAAAGAAGCCAAACTCAAAAACATATTTAAAGAAATTATAATCATAGTTTTTTAATCAAGTAAGAACAATAATACATATAGCAAATTATTTGCCTGCAAAAAGATTTTGTTCTTCAGGGTTTGTTTTTCGGAGCGTCGTCTTTATCTGTAAAAACCTCTAAAAAGAAATATTTTCCTTTTTTTTTAAATTCTACAATGAAACATGTTCAAGTTCTTCAACAAAAGAACTATAGTCATTAAAAAATACATCAGTGGTGCAGCGATAGCTGAAACGCATCTTGAAACAAAATTTGTTACTAAATTTACTAACAAAATGATGTACAACTTTCTATCTTAAGTTTCCCCAAAAAAGAGTTGACATAGTAAAATGACACTTAAAATGTTGTGCCATTCAAATTGTGATCTGAAAAGTAATCTTCAACCAAATTGATTTCCTGTACTATCTCCTGAGAAGATCCTTATAAAAATAGCTGCTGCGACCTCCCGACACTGAAGGAATAGTGTTTATTATTCCGCTAAACACTGGAAGACAACACAGATACACAAAGACGCCGCACTCCAAGCAAATAATTAACAATTTGTTGTAGAAAATTAGATGAATTTGGAGAATTTCCCTTGGCACAAAGTACACACTGGGTGAGAAAACACTTCTGTAGAGTAGTTATTTGGATACGTTTCCAGTCGGCTATAAGAGCCGAAAAAAACCCTTTGGGAGTCATTCTAATGAACAAAAATAATGCCTCAGAAAAACCCTTGGTGGTAAATTAAATCAAAATTACCTTCTTCATCATCTGTGTTCTGTTTCCGTTTTTTCCTTGATTTCGAGTTCTTCTTTAATTTCAGTTCTTGTTGTTCCAAGATGAACTGAGTCACTGTAGATAAAGAAATACATGAAATTGGCACGTATGAGAAGTGAAATGTTATTTTGATCTTTTTTTAAGTTAAAAAGGGAGAATAAAAAACGTATTTCGGAAACTTTGGTAGGCATAAAACGGTGACGCACCCTGCTGCTCAGTCTGAGACTCACATTTCTTGTCGCTGGTGGGCTCGGTGTGTCTCTGGATGTAGCCCTCCAGGTAACATCGGAACTTGGGCGAGGGGGCGAAGAAAGCCAAACTGACTGCCATTAGTTCCCAACCCGCCGCCAAGCTTCTGGGGCTTGCATTAGCCGTGGTTTGCCTCACCAGTTGCACGTAAAGCTCATCCCGCAGACCTTGCAAGTCCCAACATTTGGTTACAATAAGAAGGGCGCAGTGCCGACGGTCCAGACGAGAAGGTCTGTCCCCCATGTAGGCCTGTACCAGCTTGAACATCTCACAAGCTTCTTTCCTGACCGCGCGGTTACTGGTGACAAGCATTGGCTTTTTGATGGAGCCTCGGTTCCAAGAGAGCATGTTGGCGATGGAGACTCTGCGCCGGAACAGGCCTTGGGTATGCATGTTGAGGTGTTTGCTGGCCCAGTCCTCTATGCCTACATCTGGAGGTGGTGGCTGTTGAAGATTGGCATAGGAAAACTGGTAGGAAGAATCTGCTGGTTTGGCTCCTTCGGATCCTTCTCTGGTGTCATGGTTGGCAGGTCTGTGCGGGCCGAGGGAGGCACTGCGTCCGTCCACTGGGTCTTTCTTTTCTAATTGAGCCTGGAGTTCAAGGGTGCTCACCTGTAGTTGATATGAATCATAATTTTTATATCATAATATTCACAAGATTCTGCACGATTAGACATTGAGTGAGAGACTACTGTCCCTTTGCTTTAGGGCAGTGGTCGGGAACCTTTTCTGTACCACGCACTGGTTTAATGTCTGAGTATATTCTCGTAGTCCGGCCCAATAATAATATTAGTAATAATAATGATAACTGTAATAATGAGCCTAAATTCACTTTGTAATCCCTAAATCACTAAATATCTGGATGACATAGAAAAAAAGCATTAGTAGATTTTATCACATCATCACACTATTTTTACTAATGCCACCATGTGGTTTTGGCTGAATTTCCTTTACAATGTGTGGGAGTAAAAAAGTGTGATGAGATCAAATCTGATGCCTTTTCCTTTGTCGTCTATAATCCTGGTTGACTTGAGTTTTTTTGGTTTTGCAAATAAATACTGTAAAGGCAAAACAAACAAAAAAAAATTCGAATTATTTTCTGTGCAGTCATGTAACAAATGACTGACGGCCCGATACCGGTCCGTGGCC
This sequence comes from Urocampus carinirostris, assembly GCF_059441175.1. Lineage (NCBI taxonomy): Eukaryota > Metazoa > Chordata > Actinopteri > Syngnathiformes > Syngnathidae > Urocampus > Urocampus carinirostris. Next base: position 26,051,167 of record NC_142354.1, on the reverse strand, counting down.
CGGTGATTGCTGACGAATGGTCCGGACAATGGGGATCTTAAACTATTTCAAATAATAAACCTTCCACAAAACAAATTTTACAAAGACAGTTTTCTTAACTGAAAATGTGCATGGTGTGCTTTTGCAAACAACAACAATCAACAAACAACAATAAACGACCAAATAAAGATATAACGCTACGGTAAGACTCATAGCTTGTGCAAAAAGAAAACAAAATAATAAAAATTAGTAACTACTGATGAAATGCATTTTTAATTCAGGAAAATATTCCCCTCGATTAAAGGGACATTCAAAATATTTCACAGCCATTCCCTTTGGTAGTAACAACAGTTGTAGTTTAGCCTACTGATAAGTTTATTCTCTTTCTAATATTGGCCAACTGCAATGAAGAAAGCACAGAGTGCCTGTTCACAATTTTGAACATTATTTCTCACTGTTGTTCGTTGTTTTGACTATTAAGAACGGTTTGTCACTATTGACAAATCCTGTTGACGTTCTTTGATTGTAAGAATCAACCTTAAGTGCGGATCTGCTTTTGTAACCTAGGAGATTTGATAAAAAGAAAGGGCTCAGGGAGAGCTTTGAGAACAGGTTGAATTGCTTTGACCACTTTTCCCTGTTGTCCTAGCAAGTTCAAAATCCATACACGTCTTCTCTCCTTATTTTGAGTGTCTACTACACTTTAAACTCATCACCTACTCTGCAGAGCCAATGCTTAAAAATATTACCTATTTTGCATTGTAATTCTGTTGAAAATAGCATTTGAAAATTTGACCATTATCAGAGCAGCAGGTGTCGTGACAAGAGTATTTGTAAATTCTCCTAGAGCTCTCAATGGAATGGGCAAATGGCCAGAACTACACTCTATGATCCCTTGAGTGAGGTTTAAGACATTCTGTAAGAACTGGCCAAAAAGGTGAAGCTAGTGATCGAGACAAATTGGATCCAGGCAAGGACAACATAAAATGAGTGACGGGAACATAATTTCAATATTATTGGAATATGATGATCAGTCTTTTTATTTTAAATTTTGAAGTCACGCCAGATCTCAAATTTCTATTTAAATTTAACTGGAACACTTGTGTTGGTTTGTAACCTTACAACTGATTAAACTTGGATAAGGCACAAAAGCTGGTCACAGCTATTAAAAACAAATGTGTAATTTATTGCTAAATGGAAATGCCTTACATTTAAATGTCTTCAGCGAACAAGGTCACCGGCAAAGCCTGACAGCAAAAAGAGTGGAACAGTATCACATTCATCAATCTTGTAACTAGTGAGCCATTACACTACAACGCTTGCATGTGTTTGCTTGAGTGAGCGATTCGCCAGCAGGTCTGAGTAATATTCCAGAACAAACTTAATATTGCCTGGTTCGGTTTGTCCAAAACGGCTTGAGAGCACCATTTCTCTTCTACCTTATCCCTGCCAAGCCTGGAGCATATGGAGCTCAGTGTCCCTCCTTCCTGAGGAAAAGAGGGCATGTCCTGAATCTGCGCTTTGGCATTAGCCCCAGATGCCCAAGCATGGAACTGGCATACAAGTATAAAGAACCTACAGAGCGGGACCAGATGGAGGATAGCAGGTAAGGCTGGGCCAACAGCCATTTTGGTCTATAGAGGCCACCCTGCCAATCCAGGACATATTTGGAGGGGTTTATAAAGTATGACACCCTTTTTACTTTGGCATACTGGGACATTTTGTCTAAAAAAGTCTAACAATTAATTTCTACACAATAACACAATTTAAAAAAAACATGTTGGTTTTAACGTTGGTTTCCAATATTCTCTAAATATTTCCCTAAATACCACGAGGAACGCTAAAGCAGATTGTTCAGTATCTCGGTACAGGACTTCTTTTAGTTAAGTTTTTTCATCACAGCGATAAACTATGCAACAAGTTAACCACAGACAAAAATTATATCTCAGGGCTCAAATAATTTATTTCCAAAGTCAATATTAGGTTGAAAATCCACCAGGAATGTGCCAATATGATGTGAGGGAATTCCGGGCTAACACACAAGTATTGTTGTTTAATTTTGAAATGGGGGGTTTATGTTAATTATAAGTTTTCGATTCTAAAGAACTTAACCAAGAACAGAAGTTTTAAATTACCAATTACAACAGTTTAAAAGCTCCACATCGCTCCAAACCTATGGGTAAAGTACTGTATTTTACGCACTATAAGGCGCACCTAAAAGCTTTTAATTTTTCTCTAAACCTAAGCCTTATAATACGGTGCGCCTTATATATGGATCAATGTTGAGTCGCAACAAGTCTAGCATTTAAGGTAAGCAGCCGCCAACTCGATTTCCCCCTGTAAAAGATGTAGTGCAGTGCATGCTGGGATATATATACTGGCGTTTCATTTCCTAAACTATGTGTCAATCATCATTCTCCCTGTCCTCCTTGTAAGTTCAAAATCCATTGATGTCTTCTCTCTTTATTTTGAGTGTATACCAAAAGATTAATGGTATCTATATATGATTGCATTGACATTGAGTCCTTTAAAAATAAACTGAAAATATGAAATCCAAGAGAAGAGACAAGTTTGGGTTTGACTTACCTGGGAGGGTGGTCCTGGCGTCTCGGGTGATGACAGGCTGGTCTGGCTGGTAATGCTCATTTCTAAGGTGTCGACTTTTTCATACGTCCTTTTCTGTCTTCCTGGTATCTCTTGAGGGATCACAGCAGCATGACTTGCCTTACTCAGTGAACGCGAAGCTCCGGTGATATCCTCTCGGGATGAGCACCTTCCAGCCGGCAAACCCACAGCTCCCCCTCCTCCGTACCACCTCAGTGAATCTACAGGGGAGCGTGTCCGGGCTACTATAGACCTTTCACCTACTTCCTGTTCTGACCCAACTCTCACCTCCCTCATGGTATTGGACCGACTTACTACTTCCCTCATTTCGGCCATCAGCCTCTCGTTGAGGGCACACAACTCCCCACTGCTGCCTACTGACCCGGGCCTGCCTCCTGCAACTCCACCGGCTCCCATCCTCCTCCGACTCTTTCTTCTCAAACTCGGAGAGGGCCCAGTGGAGTAGCCTGAATCTTGATAGTTGGCGGTTGCCTGCGGTGTGGTGGAGGTGAAATCCTGGGAAGCTTGGCTGCTCTGCCGACTGTGCCGTGCCTCCATGGCACGCTGCACCGTGGCCTCCAAGACTCGCCAGCTTTGCTTCTTTTCCAGTGAGCTCGGCCCTGGAGCGGCTGCTTCCCTTTCCCGCAACTGGCCTCGAACTTGCGGTAAAGAGTGAGGCTGGGTTGGGAGAATGTCCTGCCGGGATGTCGGAGAGGGGGTGCGTATAGAAACAGGGGAGCCAGACAGGAGCTGCTTGGGGTCAACATTGATCATATGTTTGATGCATTCCAGACCAGCTGGGCTATAGTCAGAGGCAGAAGGGTTTCTTCTGTGCCTGGAACCTTGATAAGATGGACCTGGGTGCTGGAGAAGTTTTGGTTTCTGGAGACTATGCGAAGGAGTCAAGCGAGACTGCCCGTTAAAAAGGTGGGCGCCTTCAACCTCCATGTCTGTTGGGGGTTCATCATAAATTGGACAATCTCTAACTGGCTCATCATATATTGGGGCACTGCAAGCATACTGGGGGGAGACTGGGCGTGGTGTGCTGGTTTGTGACCTTTGAAGGCGTGGACTAGGTGTATTACTGTCTGATGTCACTAAACAAAAGCTGCCATTACTGGCTTTTCTCAAATGATGGCTCTGTCGTGGGTCAGCTGCTGTTTTGCCACATGGGGCAGTCTTATATCCATGAGTGGAGCCTAAACATCCTCCCTGAGCCTTCATGTTGGATGGCGGTTGTGTGAATGTGTTGGTTTTGTTGTGTGCACTCTGCTGGATGAGTTGCTGTTGTGAAGTTGGGCTTGGCTGGTTTCTACTCATGCTGTTCACTTTGACCAACATAGCCGCCTTGGAACCAGGAGTAGGTTGCCATCTTTGAGGGACATCCCTGAGGGAAAGAAAGGTGCCAAAAACGATTAGTATCAAAGAGCCACTGCAATCTAAGGATGGGCAATAAATTAAACGTATTTGGTTAATTCACCATTTTAAACATTGTCAATTAAAAAAAAAAAATCGATATAAATTGTGAAAAAGGAGCTCAAAGTATTTCTAAATGACCTAGGTTGGTGATTTCAAGTGATTGCCTAAACCCTTTGCACAAGATCCTTTGTTTAATCAAAATTACTTTAACTATTGGTTAAGTTTATTGTTTGGTCAAAAATTTAGAATAATTAATTGTAACCCAGGATGTATAGTAAAAATGAAGATTTTATTTTTGGGCACTTAACCCAAAACTATTGTGTTCAACATTGTCATAATGCACCAAGTATGCTAATGGATGTTCAGTTGTTCCGTTTTGAATAGGAATTTGAAAGACCTATACAGAATTTGGAACTTTTTTACTCTCTCCCCAACATCTCAAGGCTTGTGTCATGATTGCAGCCTCGGTCATCTTGAATGAAAGTACGTAATTTCCTTAGAAGCGCTTGACTAAATCTTTCTTGGGCTTTGGGTCACCTTGTAGAAGCTAACTTATAGAGAAGGCCTCTCTTACACTCACCATTTTCTTGCTACATTAACAAATAGAAACAAAAGAAAACCAGCAGGGACGGGCATGACGTCACTCACCAGAATCCTCCCACCCCCATTCCTCCTACCTAAATCAATCCGGCCCGAACAGCTTTGCAAAAAGATAAACGCAAATAGGCACAGTGGAAAAAAAAATCAAAAGGCTCTTTGAACTCCGTTGGGCATCGTTAACACATATTTAATAGAGAAAATATTTAGATTTCGATTTTTTTTAAGGACACCTCAAGCAATTCACCCCACCTTTAAGGATGGCTAATAATTTGAAAAAAACATCCCAAATTATAAAGTGAAATAAAAAGTGCGAAACACAGTTTTAGAGTGAGCCAATTGCAGGGATTTAAGAAAGGACAACAATTGATGAAAACTGCTACTTTATTGCTTGTATAAATGACTTATGAAATTAGACAACATGAAAAGAGTTGTTTTAAAAAATATATATAATTGTAGTAGCTTTCAGGTCAAAAGACTTTTACAAGGGCCAAAGGTTAATTCTTTTTTGGGTTGAACAGCTGAGCCAACTCCAAGCAATCTGGCATCAATCTGGTCATACTACTCTTGTCTGCTCCCTTTGTGCATCTCTAGTATCAGAAATACATCCAACAACATCCTCTTAAACCATTTCCACCACTCAATTCAGATTGTGATAAAACTGGCCAGGCACAAGAAAAATATGAGATGGAGCATCCATACAAGAGCACACATACTCCTAAAGGTCATAAGTGGAACACACACTTACCTTAATACTCGGCACTCAACGCTGACCTGAATTAATTAGATTCAAGTTGATCACCTCCTGTTGTGTTAATCCAAGCGTAACTAACAGTTATAGAATCAGGGCAAACTCAACTACTTCTCCCTTTTTCAAGAATGCTAAGAATCATTTGAGAAATGGGTCATAGCGGCAGGAAGAAGACGCAAAAGGAGGAGGGAATAAGGCCACTTGAACCCCCCTACTTTTCCCAACATCTCCGGAACAATGCTCGAACAATTCCCCTGTGGTCTAAAGTCGAACGGCAAACTTCCTCTTGGGCTAGAACTACCCTTCTACGTCACTCTCTCGCGCCCCCCTGGTTGAGTCATACCACTTGGGCCGCTTGATTGGCTCTGGTCTTCAAACGGTTGCACAGAATCAAAGTTTAAACGCTGCCCATAAACAGCTGGGTCGGTGCCACCTGGCACCTCACCAAGAAAGCAACGGCTGCAGGGACGACACACGGGCCCGGGCCCTGCAGACTTCGTATGAGACGATTTACGGCCTAATATACAACAGGACGCAGACACGCGTGAAAACAAGACGCTCTAACGGGATTCAATTTGAATCACCACTGTTTGTTTGCGCCAAGTACGTGTGACATTGTGTGGTAATATAGGAACTGTTAGGTGACAGCTGTGACCTTGAGAAGTACCGTTTGCACGCTTTGAAGCGTAATCGGGGTTTTTGGTCATGTCGAGTTGTTTGAGGCGTAACAAACTGGCAGACGAGTTAACACACAATTGAAAGCTAACTGCATTGTGCCTGAGTAACTCGTTTGAAGTACATCAAAGATCTTCTGATGGACCATAACAAGACAGACCTCACACATGAAAACCATAAGAAGAAAATCCCAAACTAAACTTATTGAAAGAAATTTGAGTTTCTGGTGTTCAAACAAAGACTGAGAGTAACAAGCTGGGCATGATCAGAGTTAGTTAGATGATTAATTATATTTTGAAATGATATGTTTTGTAGTTTGAAGGTCCTACAAATTAGTTAGTTTCTATGCACATTTAACACGAGGCAAACCACCCCCTTACCCAAGGACATCTGAGTGGCCCACGTAAGTGGTTCTGAAAATACCTGACCAGTGATGGATTACTGCAATTTTCTCAGAAATTTGATTAACAACTGGCATTATAAATTACCGGTCAAATGATCAGTGAAATTATATAATGTAAATACATGATCAATTCTTCCAAAATTCCTTTTCAAATTAGCCTACAATTTATGTGAATGTAAATCACTCAGTGTCCTTACAAGAGGCTGGTGTTTAAGTGGTTGACTGAGCTTATTTTAACCCCAATCCTAATAATGACGACCTTGTAATAACATAGTAACAACGTGGTAATAGCATGATATGTTATTTTAGAAATGCATCTCAACCTCATGGTTCTCGCAATAACACGTAGCTCTCAGCTTCAAAAAGGTTTATGACCCTGATTTGGAAATCTCATTCTCTCAGTTTTGTTCACCTTCAATTTTCCTGTCAGATGAAACATCTGCATATCTCTGATCTTGACCAAACCTTCACAAACTACAGCATGAGTTCTGATCTGTATTGGTATCCAGTAGCAGGTTTTTACTTGAATTAATTGCATCTTGTCCAAGTTTTTGTGACATTCTTGACATTACATTAAGCAAACTTTACATTCCCCTTTTGGACAAAGTGATTCAAACCCAACAAAAGCCAACATTACAACATAAACAATATGTGAGTGGGCAATATGGTCAGCAAATTAGTAGACTCGAGTTGAAAAGAATGAATGCTGAGCCGACTCACACAAAAATAACAATAATAGCTGCTGGAAAGAATTCTAATTGACATCTGTGGCAAGATCAACATGACCGTAAAATCGAAGAAATTCCCGAGAAATAAATAATTGCTTTTTCTGTCCATTGTTAAAGAACTTCATCGTTGATGAGAAAACTTCAAGAATCGTTATTTAGCATTGGCAGTTTGCTGTATTAGTCATCAAGTCTAGTCATAGGCTCTTTTTAAAAAAAAAATATATATATTGTTTTCTATTGTGCAAAAGACAACAAAGGTAAAAACATTTATGTGTTTGGGGACATCAATCATGGCCTATCATTTTCGATATCCAATCTTTATTGTGGGGTAGTGGTGGCCTTAGTTTTCCTTTTATCCATCCATTTTTCACATTTGCCCTTGAATTGGAAAATACAATATAGGTGTCCTCTTCATGACAAATAAATCCTCCACAATGGACACCCAGTGCCCCTTGGTGGGGAGCTGTTGTTTGTATCAGTCTTATATGCAGGCAATACACAAAGAGGTAACTGCAGGAGAGAGAGTGGGAAAGGTGAGATGGCACAACATTCATTTGGACAGGTAACTTAAAATTAGTTTTACCTGGTTATTTCAGTATGAGAAATTATTTTCCCCCCATTTTCCACTTATTGAAACATAAATATTTTGTTTGTTTGTTTGTACATGATTCAAATTGAATCGTTTCTTCCGGCGCCGTCACGAATGGCAGCCACTCCAGCAGCTCCCGTGTTATTTTCGATTGTTCTCGATTGTTTGTTATGCTGCTGGAAATGTGAATTTCCCTTCGGGGATGAACAAAGTATCTATCTATCTATCTATCTATTACTTTTTCGCTTGCTGTCAGAAGAACTTTTACCAGGTACTCGTCCTTTATCTTTAATATTTATCCTGATAAATTCCCTGAAAAGAGCACCTTGAATGTGTTGGGTATCACATAGCCCACACCATCATTTCTCCCAGTAGTCTTGTATTATTTGCCTAAGCCAAAATATATGTATGTAATTGCCGTCTACCTCTCGACATGCTTTCCAGAATAGTTGCTCAACTCCCAAAAATTATTTTCTAATTTTGGGGGTAATAAAGAATCTGACCACGTCCTTCCAATTGAATAATACTCAAATCATGGAGCTGGGGGATGTGCACTGCGTTTTACAAATATCCCCCCCAATCGTCTTCTGTTATCTTTTACTACAAGTCATTTTACCATTGTCCTTTAATATAGAGTGACAAATGCCCACTACATGTCATCAAATATTCATAGGTATCCAAACTTGCTTTAAAACATTTTCCCTTTAAAAAATGTTTCAAAAGTGGTAATAACCGCATATCCAATCACTGATTTTACTTATCAAATTATTTTAGCTGTTTGTAGGTAACAAAAATAGTTGCTGTTATGCATTAGGGTCATTGATGGCACACAAACTCAGAAATGCATTTCCCAATAATCTTATTACATATTCCTATTGTACTGTTGGTTATTGTTCCCAACTGGTTATTAAAGTTTTGAACATTTTTTATGTCATTAGGTTAATTAGTCTATTAAGGCCAATGACTAACTCAATTAACAGCTTTGCTAAGCATTTTGAACTACAATCAAAATCAGAACCTGCACATTTAAACAACTTTGAGGTCCGCTTAATAAACTATGACTTCAAAGCACTTAAAAACTATAACAGACAAAATACAAGAGCGGGAAATTGGAGACTACTGTGCGGGTGACCACAGACACAAGAGGACAACGGTGAGGGCATGTGTAAATGAGAAGGGGAGGGGATTAGTCGTGGGAGAGTGCAAGAAGGGAATGAGTGAGAAGACTGGCATTCCATAGAACTCTTTCAAGTGGCCTGTCGCTGTGTGGGGAGTCTCACACAATGCATGGCTGTGCCATCGTCTCGGAGACGCCTCTGTAGATGACAACGACTACCAAAGTGCAAGGTGGGGGAGGATAAGACTGAAAACCGGTCTGGAATTTTAAAAATTCTGAATTGGACAAAAACAGCTGAAAAAAAAAAGAACAGTCATGCTTAGTTGCAAATTTACAGGTAGTTGCTAGGGGCAATTGGTCAAAACACAGTGATACCTCTTTATACAGGTTTCTTTTTCTTTCACAAAAATCTTGCTCGCTCTCCGAAAAAAATCCAGTTCATGAGCAGTCCCAAAGGCTACTGCTAGAGACCGCTCAACGCCATCAGCTCTGTTCAGTTTACACATGTGCCTCCCACCATCAGGCACCTGATTTGGTCCCCTTGGTAGAGAAGTAGAGTACCTGCACCTGCGGCAAGTTTGTTTTGATCAAATCTCCCATTTCGTATGATCTATCTTTTGTAACTTTAGCAAGAAGTTCTGGATAGGGAAACTAAAGTGTATGATAAGAGAATGATGTCAACTTAAAGGGAGCAAGAAATAATAAAAAAACATGAGCGTGCATGTTGGTGCAAGTGACCAAGGGAAAAGGGTACAGTCGGGAAGCAGCAAGTGCCAATTACAAAGCCGCAAAAGACTTTACGCAGCGCTTCGCTGCAACAATTTCCAGTTGAGGTTATATACCTGTTGCAAAACAAAAACAGTAAAGAGGACAAGTGCTAATGTATCAAAGGTCATGCACCATTACCTGTCAATTAAAAATGTAGCCTTTTCCATGCAACAACAAATTAAGAAGTAAAAGAATAAACTTTACATTTTAATGTTAAAAAGAAGCTAATCGCAAAACACATAGCTAAAAACCACAGGAAACATAAATCAACTGTTCACAGATCTACAAAAAAGATTTAAAATGCATAACAATGGTAGAGAGAAATGCATATTGACCAATCATAAGAAAAAAAAAAAGAGTCACAAATGGAGCTGGCATCTAATTGGTAGAGGAGCAGGCTTCAGTCATACACTTCCAAAAGTTGGCTCTTGGAGCCGTTTCGTTTGTGAACGACACATCTCGAAAAGTTGAGCTTTAACGCTTCACATACCCACAAAGGACATTACACATTAGTAGCGTGCAAATGACCTCCGTTTAGCACCAGGTTCGATCATGTGAGACCATTATAAATCGGTAGCAAAAATGTAGGATGAAATGGGATTAGAGGTTCTACAGAAAATGCAAAGTAATCCGATTGCTTCAGATCAACTTACTGGTCAGCAAACTTCAATTAGTCTCAGCAGCTCTGGTGACTATCACCCATGTAGACTCGGAAAGCTATGTCACGGCAGTTCTGTGATGGGGCTTCTCAATATCACGGACTCACTAAATATATTTCATATTGTACCGTGAATGCCAAACCACAGATGGTATTTTTCAAGGGCAGACATTTGAGGATTATGCTGGCAAAAACGTAAGAGGAAATAAAGGGATCAAGGACACTTGTGAGTGGGGAAAAAAAAAGCCAAGGGAGATATTGTATCCATCCAAGTAGCTTTTAAATATATTTTCGGGTTCTTTTTACTTCCTAAAAATATTTTCTGAAATGCAACTGTCACACAACAGCTGAAGTGACACACCTCTATTTAAGCCAAGATGTCTACTAGCAGTGAATGTCTTGGGCTCTATTCTGATGAGTGGCAAGACCGGTCATGGAACATATGGAAGGTATAGTTAGTAGCAAGCAAACCCCAGTAGACCCACCTCTGGTATCTAAATTCCTCCCTTTCGATAATCCCATTTCAGAAAACTGCTCAACATAAAAAAAAAAGTAAGTCAACAACAGTGTAATTCAGAAATACAGTAGACCCCCGTATGCGGCGTTCCCGTCTTGTGACATCTGCACTTTACGTGGTGGAAAAAAAAATGTTTTTGGGGCAGCATCTTTACGGTAATTTCCCCACAATGCAATCATCAACAACAGATTATTTTGTATGCCCAAAACGTAAGAAATTCACACTTTGCAGTGGTCGTGTGTATGACACATCTCTAAGACAGCTGTCTGCTATTGGTCAACATCAAATGCTGGTCTACTATTGGTTTTGTATCAAAAATCATGAGAATGCAGCTATGCTATTGGCTGTACTATATCCCACAATGCTTTAAGTCTTTGCGAGTCGGCGTTACAATATAGTTCTTTTTGATATATTTATTTGCTATGGGTCCCGGGGCTTGCAGTGAGAGCAGGGAGAAACAAACATGATAACTATGGAAACAAAGCAATCAATTATTAAGAAATCTGAAGAAGACACACGGATCTCTACCCTTAATAAACTACTTGGCCATTATCAGTTGACGACAGGTGGTTCATTAAAAGTGAGGCGTTTAAAGAAAGGCATGACAAGTGGAAGTTTTAAAATCAGTTTCACTTTTAATCTCATATCAATTTTCAGCTCAATAGTTAACCATATGTACATATAAAAGTAGTACTTATTACATACTATTTTGTTATTTCAATGTTTTAATCTGGAGTACCGGGGTGTTAGCTAATTACAATAGGTTTTCATCCCCTACTTAGCAATCCCTAATTTAGAACGCATTAATTTCGTATCCTGCGGGTCTTCACTCGTAAAAAGATATAAATAAATAAAATAAAACCACAACGGTATGATACAATGCCATGTCAGATTTTTGTCGGGGGGTTTGGCGAAGACCTCAAACTTATACAAGGTCGTCGAAATAGGAACCAGCCAATAAAATGTGAAATGAGTTCAAAGCTAGGGCACCACGGCAGCGCAGAGGTTAGGGCGTGCGCGGAACAGTTCTGAGGTCATGTGATCGAACCTTCCTGTGTAGAGTTCGCATGTTCTCCCCGTGCTTGCATGGGTTTCCTCCGGGCACTCCGGTTTCCTCCCACATTCCAAAAACATGTATGCCAGGTTAATTGGCAGGTTCAAATTGTCCCTAGGTGTGAATGAGCGAGTGAGTTGTTTGTGTGCCCTGCGACTGGCTTAGCAACCAGTTCAGTGTGCCCTGCCCACTGCCCGAAGATAGCTGGGATAGGCTCCAGTACCCCCGCGATCCTACTGAGGATAAGCGGTGCAGATAATGAACGGATGGATCGAGTTCAAAGCTTTGCAAGGGAAACCATTAGCTTTAAATTAACTTTGTCACAGGCGAAAAAAAGGAAATGTCTATTATAGAGACACAACCTGATGTGGAAAGGGCTGAAAAGAAGCTAACCACACTAGACGCAGAGACAAGGAAACAAGTACTCGTGTTTCCAGTGAAAATAAAACTACGGTGGTTATATCCCAAGAGTCTTGTCAGATGAAAAGCACTTAAGAGTCCCTCTGTATACATTTAGACAAAATGTGACTCATTAGGTGTATCAAACGATTAAGACGCCCACTTGTTTCCTAAAGGACCCCACTGGTAATTACTTTGACATGACTCACTGACAGACAATCACAAGTGCATGGGAAGATAGCTTTCTTTGACTTTTTACACTTGATATTTGCTGTGCAGAAATACTTATCGATTAAAAAGAATAAGAAAGTAAAGATTCAGGACAATAGGGGAACCGTACAAACAGTCATCAACGTAGCCTAGAAAATCATTGGATGCTCTCTGTCCTTTCTGGAGGACATTTCAAGTATTTTTCACACACATTTCAAACTTTAAAAAAAACACCTATGACCACTAAAGAGATAGCTTTAAGTTGACCTACAGATTTGAACCCGAGGGTTTTGAGTACCAGCCTTTGTTGTTCTTAGCGTTTCATTACAGACCCATGACTGGCCCGTAAAACTAAAGTGAACAAGGACCCACATGTAAACCACATAAACAGTCCTAGACCAAACTGCCGTGACTCAGCTCGTACAGCTCTTCAGAAGCTTGAGATCTTTGGAAGGAAGCCCACACACACACAATTGTCCCACTAACTATATGTATGCAGTAAATGCCCCTATACATTTTTCCTTTCCTTCAAAACAATAGACACATAAATTGAAATGAAAGTAAAATTCAACGCAGATGTTTTTTGAGCTATATCGTGGAAGCGATGAGGATCTGTGTACTTCCTGCACCAGGAACCACATGTGATAGGCATGTTTACCTGTGAGAACTGCTGATGAGCTTCACAGACTCCCAAGTACCCGCAACGTCCCAGGACATGTGATAGAACTTAGCCGATGAGTAACAGATCATGTCCTCAAGCATGCTACATTTAATTAGAGGAGATACAAAACAGCACCAAATGTTAATAGAAAAACACTGGTAGGTTGTATGGAAACATTTTTTTTTAATCTTTTTTATCTATTATGAGCAGATGTTAACCCCCCAAAAAGGCAAACAAGTAGTGGGACAACAACCATGTCCATTCTTCACAAAGAACTGCTTGTTTTTTGTGTGTTTTTTTTAAAGGGATAATCTCTTCTGGAGATCTCAACAGAAAAGATATGCAAACCAAAATTAAGATTTAATAGAGAAGATTTATTCAAAAACCTACATCCAAAGTTAAATGTGAATACATTCATGGGACGATTATGTGAAACCTTAAACCATTGGAAAAATTAAACCTTTTTTTCTTTTCATTTTTCTTCGACAACAATCTAAAAGCTGTAGAACCAACCAAAAATAAGTCTGAGAGTTTTATTTTCAGCCTTATAAGCAGTCATATTTGATATACTCTGAATTCTTACATTGTTCTTTAAGGTACTTCAAGATATATTGACTGGTAATCATGATAGGGAACCACATGGATAAATATTGTACTAACTCAAGAGTGCTATTGCAGGCTATGTATGTGCTGCCAAGTACCATTAATGATTGGAATAAGCTGACCAATCAGGGGTCATCATTAATTGATTTTTGGAAAAAAAATTAATATTTAAGTGCGAAAAAATTAAAATTAATTTTTTTGCGGCAAGGCCAATTAATGGGTATTTATTGGATTTCTAGCCATTAATTGGTAATTTAATGGTATACTAGCCGTGTCAATATGGTCGAACAAACTGGTCCCTTTAATCTTTACTTTTAGTACAAAAAATATCTTCTGAGTTATTGGTGATCACATCAGCTACCGTCATGTTGGGGCTTGTTTTATAATTATAATTTGTCGATTCCTCCTAAGTTAATATGCGAATTGTCGGAACACTAACTGAGGTTAGATGAACAGTGAATGATAGAACATTCACGCCAACATTATCATGCGCAGTAAGACACCTTAGTAATAAGAGGTTTTGCTATTTATTACACATTCATTTATGAACAAAAATGTGTACAACATGTGCGTATGTGCATCCACGACGTACGTGCTTGAGGCAAAACGTGAGCTAATCAACAAGCCCGATTTTGTCCCGACCAATAAAAAGCTGCTTTGCAACCACACTATGTACGTACAGCTACCGTGTTTCCCCGAATATAAGGCCGGCCTTACTTCAAAATCATCGTCAAAAATTGAGGTTTTGAAATAAAAATATGTGCAAAAGTAATAAATTTTCGCTAAAAATTTCTTAGAAAAGCATTGCCGTTGTTAAATAACGTTGATATCTACGGTTTTCATAGGTAATATGAGCCTCTTATTTGCAGGAAGGTTGAATTTCATTTCTCATAAAAAGCTGGGCCTTATAATGGGGGAAACACGGTAGCTTACGCGTATGCATGCACTGTCCCGATTGTGCGTGTATGTGCCCTTGACCGCATACGAAATGCTCGCGCGGCGAGAAAATTTGCACGTTTGTTGACGCAATCGACTAACAAAAAACCCGAATATTTTCGCAATTAATGGGTCGCAAACTCGCAATAATTGCTAATTATTTAAATTTTGCAATAAATGGATTTATGAATTTAAGCAACCATTCCATTAATTTTTCGCAATTAATGGCATTAATTTTTCGCCAATCATTTATTGCTGACCCCTGTGACCAATACTTTGGCTGTTTCTGCTGTGAGACAAGAGCTGTACTGATCAATTCCGGGCATTAATAAGCAATAACACCCGTCTTTCAGAGAAACCTAATTTGAGAGAAAAGTAGAGGTGTACAAGGAGAAATAAAATAAGATATCAATAACTAAGGAATGTAGGAGATGGCTTCTAAGTAAAATCCACCTATCACAAGCAAATAATGATTAAAAACGTTCCCAAGGTATATCTATTGTATTCTAATATGTAAACACTGATGACAGTAACTGCAAGGTTGGAGGATAGGCAAACCAGTGCCTGCTATACAAACATCATTAAGTGAAGATAATTTGGAGTTACAGTTGTGCGACCCGCAATCAAACCCATTTGTAACGCCAATCCTTGAACAATCAGTTCTCAACAGAGATTTTTTCTGAACATCATGTTTTTTTTATATCTGGTGAGCGGACTCCATTTTTTTTTTAACAATCTGATCAGGGATGCTTGTTTTATATAACATTTTGACATCAGAAAATAAGGAAAGGGAAGCGCTAACTTGCGAGAAATATTTTTTTCAAAAAAACTAGTGGTGGACCGATTATCGGGCAGGCCAATTATCGTGCAGGACGATATTTGGGAATTTGATATCGATAACGCGATATTATGAAGCTGATATAGCCGATTTAAGATAAACACCGAGCAACAACCGGCCCGAGCCATTTTTTTCCTCTCTTCCCTTCTGTGTCTGACGCTACCTACCCGCGCCTTCTGATTTGATAAAAAAAAAAAAAAATCGGGAGGAGCCTCCGAAACAAGAAGTCCCCAATTTGCACTGTCTGCAGACACAGACTCGAGCAAAGGTTGAGGCTCTCGCTAATATTTTCATATTTGAGAATACCTTTCACATTTGCAACCAGGGGCAATTTTAGGTTCAGAGCATTGGGCGTACTAAGCACCCAGAGTGTCATTTCACTTTACCTTTACACCAACATTGACATACAAAAATCGTGTGATTAAATCAATAAATCAGTCAATAAACATTAATTCAGTCATTTAAAAAAGTAATACATAGATGAATAAATATTTGACCTCCATGTTCTCAAACACAAGCTGTCTTATAAACAAGAAGATAAGAATTCAGGATCATAAAAACCAGTATTATCTCATATTTTTAATAGTGAAGGGTTTACATAGAATCCATCATAATGTGTTGCCAATGTGGTCAACTGATGAGGAGAAAATACATAATTATCAGAATTCATCTTAACGCAGTGATAGGAATCAAATGAACGGAACCATTTCAAAGCAGGGGAGTATTTCCCATGCTGCGTTGTTCACATTTTTGTTTTGTTTATTATCTTTTTTTCGCGTTCATCATATTTAAGCTTACCCTGTCCTATATTGAGGAAAATAGTTTTAAAAATGCTATATTTTTTTCTTGAGCCCCCCAAAAACGGCCTGGTTCACAAATGTTTACAACTACGACTAGTAGTACAACATTAGGCTTTATATAGAGTACTGTATTAGCCATCTTCTATAATAGCCTTGTTGTAATGCATGTTTATTGTTTGCAGTTGTTCACCGATTGCACTAACTAGGGCACAATTGTGACTGAGACCCTGGTTTTATTGGATTTCCCATGTAAACCAACACACTTATTAGTCATGTGAAAGTGAAAGATTAGTCATGTTTGTTGTGTTGAAATTCTAATTTATCACCTGTAAAAGTTTATTGCGCTATTAATGTTTTATTTAGATTCATAACAAATATTATAGGTTTCTTTTTGCATTATTAAAAAAGGTCTTATGCCAATTTTTAAGCTTTTGCAAAAAATGTATATCAGCTGCTCATATCGGTTATCGGCCTCCTCTTAATACTAATAATCGGTATCGGTCCTGAAAAACCCATATCAGTCGATCTTTAAAAAAATGGTTCTCCCTGAATTTTGTCCAAAATGTGAGCTTTTGTTGAGACTTACCAGATAACTGGCAGATTACTTTTCTGGTGAAAGATGGGGGTCTAGTCTTTCATTTGGTAGTGTCTTTGTTTAATAGCTTTAATTCACCGTTTTCTGTGGGCCATGGACATCTCTCAAAATTGGCAGCAATTGGTAAATGTCTGACACAGAGTTGAAATCCCACCAGGCAAAATGCTGATCTGCTGAGTATGACCACGGTTTACTAAATAGACAAAAAGGGTACTGGGAAAGGTTGAGTCACCAGGGCAAAGTGTGATCTGGTGGGTAGTGTAGACTCTCCACACACAGCTCAATCTGTAGTAGTCTCATTCTGTAGCCATTACTAAGCAATTAGTTCATCCTTAAAACCCTTGTAATCCTGAATGATAGGGCCACAGAAATGAAGCATGTGAAGGAGAAGAGTCACCACGGCCTTTGAAAATAAAGCATGGTTGCCGTGTTTGCATGGAGCTGGAATGTAGCGGCCCGGCTTGTTATTAATCACAGGCACCGCTCGCCTCTAGTGTAACCGCACAGACTCTCATACTTAAGAGGCCTTGCAGTCTTTTGATGGCCTCAGGCCTAGATGTGTTTTAGGAAAATAAAATGGCGAAGGAGTAGCTCAAGCAGCGGGTCGGCATACAGACGGACACCAAGATAGTAGCTGTGGCCGTTTGCCAGACGCAACATAAGTGGCATGCGCGGAATCCAAAAGGGAGGAGATGGTGGTTGAGATGGAGGCCACAACGTAAAGCACAAGACGGGAATCTTTGAATGACTTTGTGTGCCGTTCTGCATCGGGGAACTCAATGTAGCTAGGCAAATGTTGAACTTGGCAACGTGTCCATTTGAGTATTTTCAGCATTTGGTAGCCATTTGAGGAAAGAGTTAAATTTGGTTCAAAAGGCAGTGAAAAAAGAAAGCCGGGGACATATGGAATGGCTAAATGTGTGAAGAAAAATGCAAACACAGCTTGAGATTGACTCAGCTGGTCAAATGTTAATGCTTTAACTACGCTTTTGCTGGATGAATTGGTGATAAATCAAATTCGCCAACATTCTGGCACCATGAGTAAAAAATAGTGTGATAATGAGAGAAACCAGTTCTTTCTCGAATATTATCAGTATAACCAGCAGTGTTGAAATCAATGCCCACACTGTTACGTAACGGCGTTATTTTTTTTCAGTAACGGTGTAATCTAACTACAGTGTAACCTCGGTTTTCGAACGCCTCTCAGTTCGGACAAATCGGTGTTCGACCAAAAATTTTGAGAAATTCTTGCTTCGCTGTTCGGTCAAAAAAACGGAGTTCGAACGCCGGTACGCTAGGGTGCGATGCTGAGCGGCGTACGGGTGTTTTAGCCCCTAATTATGCCTCCGAAGAAGTTCGGTGCAAGCAACAAAGTTGCTACAGGTGAAAAAAGAAGGGTAGTGTGTCCAACTATTGCCTTTAAGAAAGACATAATAGCTAAATATGAAAGAGGTGTACGAATTTCCCATCTTGCTAGTGAATACAGCGTGGCTAAATCTACTATCAGTACGATAGTAAAGAATAAGGAGGCTGCGAAATCAAGTGATGCGGCTAAGGAAGTTAGCGTTATAAGCAAGCAACTGCCGCAAGTTTTGGAAGAGGTTGAAAAACTTTTGATGATTTTTCTCTCCCCACCGTCCACCACAAAGGTAAGAAATCCTATTCATAATCCTTTTTTTATTTTTACACGTTCATGTTAGCGTAATCTTTCGTACGGAAGATAACGCTAAAGCGAACGTACGATTAGCCTGGGTTAGCTTCATGTTTACGTTCTTGCTAAACAATCAGGGTGTTGGAACGGATTAAAATGATTTTACATTACTTTTAATGGGAAAAACGATTTTCCGTGATCGACCAAATCGGTTTTCGAACAGGGTTCCGAAACGGATTATGGTCGAGAACCGAGGTTCCACTGTAATTGTTTTTTCTGCTGTTGTGTTATTTTTCGATTGTTCTCGATTGTTCTCAGCTCAGGGATGCTGCTGGAAATGTGAATTTCCCTTCGGGGATGAACAAAGTATCTATCTATCTATCTATCTAGTTACTAATGGTCAAAAGTGGTGCGTTACTTTCAATAAATTGTACAAATTACTATTTGTCATCTCTGTACGTTCAAGAACAGTGAACATAGGAGCCAAAATGTATGTGTATCGTTCACTGTTATTCTTGTTTTGTCCATGGGGTGGCACAAGTTAATTTGGTGGTGTATAAAGTTAGCAATGTTTGCATTGCCAGGGAGGTATTTAACCCCGTACGGCAAAAGCTTTTTTGAACGCTGTGCTATGCGAAAGCTGGTTTGTTGGTAACCCTTGGTTCGAGTGTCTTTTGTGTTGAGCAACAAGCTAACGGGACGTTTGAG
Source organism: Urocampus carinirostris (assembly GCF_059441175.1). NCBI lineage: Eukaryota > Metazoa > Chordata > Actinopteri > Syngnathiformes > Syngnathidae > Urocampus > Urocampus carinirostris. Next base: position 26,031,907 of record NC_142354.1, on the reverse strand, counting down.
AAGCTTCTGATCCTCAGATACAATCACTGGTTTGAGAAGGGGAAGGGTAGTCTATTTGGCTGGATACATGATGGAAAGGTACAGAATCTCATTTGGCTCAAGCTGCTAGATTTACACTGCAGTGTTAAACGCATTTTGTTGTGTATTTTAATCTTGAACGGTTTACTTTTGAACCAATATTTCAAGTACAGTAGGAAATGTCTACTTGATCAGTTGTTTGACTTGAGACTGACTTATGCTACGGAGTGAAACTCACTTTGTATAGTTTTACTATGGACTTTTGTTGTGGAGAAAATATTTTAAGTTCAGTTGTGAATGTCCACTTGGCCAGTTGTCTCTGGTTGTGAGAGTTAGATTTAATTTGTTAAACTGACTTTATTTTGTTTGAATCTGTTGCTGTTAAGGTGCAATAAATAGTAATAGTAAGGTTCTCTAACAAAACTACCCGTCTGTTCATCTCAATTAAACTTACCTGAATACTTCTCAGAACATTGCAAATTTATTAACATGCAGCTTTTTTTAAAGTATCATAGTTACTTTCCCTGGTTACTACAGTAGTTACTTTTACTATAGAGTAGTTCAGTTACTGACTCTTTTATTGGAAGAAGTAGTAACTATAGTTATTCACTTATTAAAGTAACGTGCCCAACACTGATCACTGATGGTCAAGTGGTTAGGTTTTGGCGTTCTCACCACTGCGACCACAGTTTGATTCCTGTCGCACACAATGATCATTGCACAAAAAGGAATGTAAATTCATAAAACATCATGTGGTAAAGACACAAACAAATATCGCATGCATTTCCAATTTTATCCACCAGTCATATACAGTATATAAGGCGCACCGGGTTAAACGGCCTACTTTCAAATTTCGGGCCAAATTTTAGGCGCGTCATATAGTGCAGAAAATAAGGTACCTATTGCCTCAGTTTAGGTGTTATCATATTGACCTTCAGCAAAGTATTCATAAAAACCACTGCTCGCTGTGATTTCTATCATCATTGGACTAGGTCTCATGACAGCAAGGAGTAGCGAAAAAAAGTTTTTCTCCAGCAAAATAGTTCTCTTGACAGGTTTCAAAATCCACTTTGCGAGAATGAGTGAGATTCTAGAGTTCTTTCAAAATGTAGGCCAATAGAAACACTCCGTATGCCAAAATTCTTCAATCATAATTCCTCTTGATCACCTGATCCAGTGACAAACCACAATTACCATTCAGGTTACAGTGCAGTATTATTTGGCCTTACCTCTGTGGTTCTTGGTGTTCATTGCTGCATCCGTCTGCCTGTGATCTGACATCAACTGCCGGGTCCAGCTCTTTGTTGGAAGCTGCTTCAATCGTCTCAGCCTGGCCTCTGTCTTGCTCAGGCACGGAGCTGCACAAGCCCTGGCTCCCCACACTGCTGTTACTCCCAGTAGTCCCATGCTGGTGCCTTTCCACAAGCACTCCTGCACGCTTGGCCTCACGGCAGCGCTTCATTGCTTGCAGCTGGGAGAGGGGCACGATATCTGCTCCTTGAGGCCGATGCCAGACTGTGCGTCGGCCCGTAGAGTTGTAGTAGTAGAAGCGGCCGCTTTGGGGGTCAAAAAGCTCCCACCACTGGTTGCCATCTGCTTGCCGAACCGGAGCGCCCAGAGGCGGGTCCCAGCCGCATTCGCCGGTGGTCAAGTTCACGTACATGCGCTCACGGGAGCGTGGCTCCAGGATCTCCACCCAATCAGAGCTGGATAGAAAGAAAAATGATAGAAAAAAATGTTACTCAGCAGGGAAGAATTTATCGCAGAAAGCTGCTTTTTCTCACCGTTTAGGTTACGGTTATTTTTGAAACTGCTCTGTGGGGACTATAGAGTTTTTTTATGCAAGAACTAAGGTTTTAGTTTTTAAATACCCAGGTAGTGTGGATAAGTGATCCAGTTAAAAAAAATACCCACACACACAGCTTCGGAGTCGGAATAATACGGCCCCCGTCATGCCGGCCCACAAGACAAACTTGAGAAAAGTACAAAAGAAAAATTAGCCGTCAAACAATGACCTGCAGTTTCAATAAAATCTGTTTTAATAAAATGTCTTGTTATTCTGTTGTCTTTCTTTTCTCTTTGTGTCCCTTAATGCGCCCGTGTAAAAACTATTTTTCATTGCACTTATGGCCAACATTCAAAAAGCTGGCTACATTTTACTGTACTCGTTTTTTAAATTTAATTCAATTTCTTGCAATAAAACAGACCTATAGAATCCCTATTGCATTGGAATTGTCAATGCAAATGATCAAACTTAGTGTTTCAAAGGGAGATATTACTTTGTAACTACTTTTAATCAAAGTTTTTATTTGTAAAATATTTTCTTTGTATATTTAGAAAGTTTCAAAACCAATAGGATCAAATGGTCCCTTTTTAAACAAACAGATAACTTGCGGGTAAATGCTAGTGAAAAATACTGTATTGGCTTACGTTTTTTTTCCCTAATTAATTACCAAGATACTGGATTAAAGACTCTATAGTCTTAAGCAAAAATTCAATGCATCAATCAGCTATTTTTTTCTTCTCCGGGCCAGCTTTTTTCAAACCCATGCGGCCCGTGACATAAAAGGTTTGCCCACCCCTGATCAAGCTGTATCTACAGGTTTTGGGTGATGTCATTTGTTTTGGAAGCTACTGGGCAACAGTGCAGTAATGGCGCTTGCGTGTTTGTCCTGAATAAGGTGACAGGTGGACACACACCCAATGAGCCACCACACATGAAGCCAGCGGGGCACAAAGGCAAACATACGCTGCCGAGTGCCACAAACACAAAAACCACTGCGCTTAGCGTACAATCACAGAGCAGCAACGGCAAACTCAGCAGGATGCATGTACACAACAACAGCAATTACACAGTAGCGAGGCCCAAGAGATGAAATACTGAAAAAGAAAGATTGGGCAGCATAGTTTCTAGAAAGATACAAAGGTTATAGATAAGCTACTCACGGTCAGACTATGGACTTAATTTGAAGGACTGTATTTAGCACTTACAGCATGTTGTATCAACTAAATGATGTGCGTTGTGAAAATTTATGGACGTACATTTTTACTAACTCATGCACAAGGGCAAACTGGTATCTGCCACGTTGCTTTCACACTACTGTGGTCTGATAGTGCTGAGAGGTCCACAGTTTTGCAATCATCAATTTTCTTGTAGTCAAATAAGCATGATTTATCCCAAGTTTGGTTTTCTTTCAATTTCTTTTGATCTAGTTGTTTAGAATCACCTAACCTCTCTTTAGACCATCTGTAATGCTTGTATGAAGCCAACTTTGGCGTCTAAAAACACTAACATTTTCTATTTCTGAAGCCAAGCCAAGTGTGTGTACACCTCGATCACATAAATGGACACGAGGCCATGTGGGCTGTCAGTTGTGCTAATGCGGGAACAACTGCTGTTCTATATTTTAACTGGAAAGCCTGGAGAATTACCAGTTAATCAAGTAAACAAATTACAATCTATATTTCCTGTTGCCATGTAGCATGAGACCACCATAGAAAGGATGTAGGAGTGTCCTTCGCACTATCCACCCATGTGTCTGTGTTCTCTCCACTGAGAGGCCAGCTGGTTCAATCCCACACATCAAGAAAGCAGTCCTGACCTTATGTGGCTCACGTGCACATTGTTTTTAAACCACTTTAAAATCCTGATAATTGGGGAAAAACTAAATTATGCGACTTCTTAAGCTCATCTTAATAGCGGTAAGGAAGCTTGGTCTTTAAGTCCGCAAAAATGGGAACCAAAGACGCTATGTTTTGGTATGGACTGGTTTGGTGGTAAATACAGTGTGCCAATTCAAATCATACAAATGATCATGTGTTTCAGTTCCAAAAGAATGGTGCAGCAATTAGATTATTTTTTATAATCAATTCATTGTTTAAAGGTGGGATGCATCGTTTGAGGTGTCCCTAAAAAAGTTGAAAGTTCAAATGCCAGCTTACACCCCTAGAAATAAGAAAAAAGGTCTATTCGAGCATGTCTAAGAAATGCATGTACTTCCACACACATATTAATGAGCTAACAGAAGCAGCAATAATGAATACAAGCCAGTAGATGGCGGACGCGGGTAACTCAGTTCCAGGTCTATACAGCTCCTTTAAATACCTTTTTAATTACAAATTTCTCCAAATACTTAGAATTTCAGCTTTGCCAATTTGTCAATTGTCTAAATATCTTTCATGACGGAAGATCAATTAATGTTTTGCTAAAATAAAAATTAAACATTTGAGTGCCAAATGTCTCAGTTAAAGTATTCTTTTCAACCATCCTTGACACAGCTTACACATAATTGTGTCGTTTAAAAAAAAAAAAAAGTTTATTTTGGGGGTCCTGTTATACAATGTGGAGGTGGAAGCTTTTGGCCTGACTCCAGCAATTTGCTTTTAATTTGCAAAATAAAGAACTACATTTAATGCTTATTGTCCGACAATAACGATGGACCAAACCAGTAACTAAAATAATCATCAATGTAAGATATGCGCAATGACAAAATCCATTGACTACAGCAGGGGTCGGGAACCTATGGCTCGCGAGCCATATATGGCTCTTTCTATGAGTATCTGTGGCTCAGAGACAAATTTGATTGCATGCAAAATTTCTCCATCTTGTTCAAAACTTGAGTTGTCTATCCTATCCAGGTACACGCAAAGCCATAACCGAGCTTACTTCGCAGTATATATAGGGCACGTTTTTCACTACAATTTACAGTCAAAGTGTCACACAAAAGAAAAGGGGGAAAAAAAAACTCGTTTTTGCTGTACAACGCTAAAGAATCCTTTATATAAAAGTTCACTATATAATCTGTGTTCAGTGTTCAGATACCTTATGATGAATCCACAGAACTGTAAATACGCCAAAACACCGGAAGATAACTTAGTCATTTGATTGGGTGAGTGGGAGGGATGGGTGGAGCTATGCAAAAAGTGCAAGCACTCCCTCCCATCTCTCGCCCTACGCCGTCTGCCCCAAAAGTGAGCTCATCAGGCTCCCTATTTGCAGAATGTTGTCACGTTTTCACAAAACAACTGCTTGCATCTGGTTTTGAAACCAATATGTATGAAAAAAGGGTCAAAAGGAGTTTAACCGATCTTGAGTAATTTCAAGAAAGAGACAAGTTTAAAGTGGTATGTTTGTTGATTTTGGGACAGGGGCTCTGGCATTATTCTCTTTTCATAATTTTTATCAAATCATCAAAAATAAATGTGCTGAAGACTAAGCTTCTGTCTGGGGCGCGGGTTTAGCAATTTGGTAAATTTGTCTCATAATATATGGTGTGGCTCTTTCCCAAAATAAAATTATTTAATTTTTTGCTTTTATGGCTCTTTGAGTCAAAAAGGTTCCCGACCCCTGGACTACAGTTTTCATTATTTTAATTGAATTGATTTTACTGTGTTCAAAAGCGAGTCATGCGTTTCCAGGCAGTGTCATGAATTCAATCACTAACACGTCTTTAACAGCCATCACAAAAAGGTAGGGGGTTGTGTAGATAACACTATCAAATACTTGGATAGGAAGATTTGTAAATAATGGGCCAGTGGAAGCAGAGGAAAAACAATCAATACCCCCTAACAAATAAGAACTATTATCCTGCTCCTGCTCTCTAAAAGATGAGTTCAAATGCAAGACATTCAATCAATCCGAATGTCCCCATGTGTGGTAAAATCAGTTTGTATTCAAATAAACCAAAAGTGTTTTGTGTTTGATACATACTGTGTCTTTCGTTGCATCTTAAAATTCCATGCTGTGATGACACTAAGGAAATAAGAGCGAATTCAACATCCTTGACTGTGTTCCAAACACCCAACAGGAAGCCAGGCTTTGAGGGTCAATGGTGGAGGCCAGGGCAGAGCGTTTCCCTTGAACATATTGTAGTGGTTGCATAAGGACTAGCCCCTCTAGAAAAATAAATAGCATTTTGAGCATAGTGTGAACATGCTGGGCTTTGTTGACAAGACCAGATAAGCAGGAAGACAGTCCGGTTCAGGTCCAAACATTTCAGAAACATCACATATCACACAGGCCAGAGCCATAACCGCTCTAAACAAGCACAACTTTTATATTTATATATTTTTTGCACAATGTTGCTGCTAATATAGCAACATTTTCTGATGTACATACAATTTAGGTTAGTATACAACCACTACCCCGTAAATATAACCAACTATCCGAAACTTCTTTTTTTATTTTCATCACATGTATTCTTTAGTGCCACGTCTAATTTCGTTAACAATATACACAACTAAGGGTGGGACGATATGCTTCGGTCACGATTCGATTGTAACACGATACTAAAGGTGCCGATTGGATTTATATCCCGATTCTCAATAATTGCGATTTAATTCTCTTTCCAAAAAAACAACTTAAATCATAGCTTTCTGGGACAATAAACCATGAATGATGTCCAAACAATGCATATCAGTCTTTGTCAGTCGGTCAAAAAAACTGACATTTATTTCAACTGAGACAATGAGAACATAACATGTACACAGTGCAACCGGTTTACAGCCACAAAATGTCAATGTAACACAAATGTGGTCCTTTAATGATCCTTTTTAAGGTTCACAATGTAAGATGATGAAATAAAATAGAGCCTCTAAAAGAAAAAAGAAAACAGCACCAGAGTAAGCTATCAAATTAAAAACAAATTCAACATATTTTTTTCAAAACCCTGTGCTGCAGGTAAACCTCGTTGTCCGAAGTTATGCTTTGGGGTAATAAAATAACAATTTCTAAAGTTGAACTGTGAGCTTTGAATTGAAAGTGGATTGCAGATAAACTCAATTTTTCCATTTACGTTTGCTTTCCTGCATTTTTACGTACTGGATATGACGTCACAGAAATCTATTCTGGGGAGAAACATTGATTTTAAAAATCGCCAAAAATAAAAGTGAGATATATACATGAATCGCTTTTTTTGTCCGACCCTTATACACCATGTTGTAATGAATGGCAATTAAAAACAATTCTATTCTATAGAGGGCGTATTCGACATAAGAAAACTCAGTACAGTAGATGGATTGTGACTGGAATTGTATGTTATAAGGCAATAACAAATGTGCAATCAATACAATTGTCTACAAGAATTCCTAAGAGTGAGCATAGCAAAGCTGATGGTTATTCCTCCATTCTCAATGAAAGGCTTTAGTCATACCAAGAAAAGGAGTCATTTCTGAGTGAAAAACTAGTAAGTACAGAGAGCAAATCTCCAATGTACCGTGGCAGAGAGCCTTATTCAGAAAATGTTCATAAATGGTTTGGAATGCAGTCGGCAACAGCTCAGCGAATCTCCAACAGAAATGTTTTCTATTGATCTAAATTTAACTTGTTGCACACGGTTACTGAACTGAAAGATGGAGCGTATCTCTGCTCCAAAAGTTTCTAATCAATTTTGTTTGGTTTTCTTGATGTTGCCAAATCACTTTGTGTGGAACAAAATTGTACATTTTTTGAGACAAAATATTTTGGCAGACTCAAGCGTATGAAAACAACTCTTCAAGCCATAACACAGTTCCTGTTAAAATTTGAAATATAGGAATTTCAGCCTCCCCACATTTGTGGAGTACACAGGCCCTTTGTATTTGTGGGTCAAGGAGAAGATTGTGCATGCTATGGTCACTTAGAAACTAAAAATGTAGCTTGACAAATGCACAAAGAAGCCTGCTTTGGGGACCTTTAGGCACAAACAGACAAACATGCGGAGATATTTACACTAGCGTCATTTTTTTAAACTGCCTTCCCTAGTTCAATTGGCCAGAGTAAAGGATACATAAATCTATCATTCAAAGCTGATAGTCAACTCCCAAAATAACGTCAAAATGAGAACAGGTCCCGCAGTGTAACGGAAACAACACTATAGAGCTCATGGAATCTTCCCCATTGTTCCACACCAACGCCAAAATATAACTGGCACTTTTCCCAGCAGCGGTAAACATAGGGGATTGGACGACACATTCAGTTAGTGGAAAAAAGCCACACGAAGCCATTGTCTAGAAGATCGCGGAATTGAATCCGAAGGATAAAAAGAACAAAATATATTCTAACTGAAGCCGTGGCTTTGCTCTAGAACAGTATTCCTTGTCTGGTGGGACCAAAGTGGGACTTGGACCCGATTTTTGTGAGTCGTGGGGCTTTAGCAGAATAATGCGGAGAAAAAATATCTAAGGGTCAATTGCATTCCTTAACAGTAGATGACAATGATGATAAAAAACATGCCCAGTTCTCATTAATTCCTCAAAACTCAGAAATAATTACCCCTCAATTTTCTCCAAAGCACAAAAAAAAATCTGTTTTACCTATTGATGAGTTAATTAGAATAATATGTCATTTTGTGTACTTTATTCCCTTTGAACTGCTCTTTTTTTGTTGAATTTATTTTGAGTTTGTGGATAAAGACTCATACATATAAAAATGATTTTTCCATGCATAGTGCAGTGTTGATTGTTTGGGTTCAGTGGGTAAGGTTTTTCTGCTGTAAGTGCACAATTTGATTGGTTTTGAAATACATTTATATCTGTACTTGCACATTTTCATTCCATATCTGTGAATGTTGAGTCTGTTAAAATTCTACTCAAAAGTAAATCGTTTTGGATTTTAATAAAAAGAAATGTAGCTTATTGAGCATTAAAGGGAAAAATTACCACCGCAAGCAAAGTATATATGTATATATATATATATATATATATATATATATATATATATATATATATATATAATTATATATATATATATATATATATATTATATGTTTATCTGTCTCTATCCACCAAAGAAAAGGGGAAGGTGTTTAGACATGACCACTATCTTTCACAGGCTTTCAGGTAGGTTACTCTAGATGTGAAAAATGCCCCAAAAAGCTGACTCAGCACTTTTGATTTTGTTGACCCAGTATTTTTTTCAGCAATAAAGAGCAAAGGATGACTGAACAGCTGATTTTTCACTTTCATTCGCCATTTTTGTTTCGTTCTATCCTTGCATCTTGAGGTTTATCTTTTCCAAACAATGTATATGTAGACAATTACATATTTGGGCTGTTCAAACAGTAATTTCATGATTTTATTCTCCATCTGGACCAGGCTTCTCAAAAACTTTTTCAGGTTGAGAGCTACTTTTGTTACCAATTAGCGCAAAGGGCACCCAGTTTGATATGCATTTCTAAAATAACTTAAAATGTTATAACTTTATTGTTACTATGTTATGCTGGGGCGGCAGTAGCTCAGGAGGTAGAGCGATCGTCTTAGGATTAAGGGATCCCAGTTCGAATCCCGGCTTGTCCGTGTTACATGTCGACGTGTCCTTGGGTAAGACATTGAACCCCCAATTACCCCCAATAAGCAGGTTAGCGCCTTACATGGCTGCACAGATCACGGCCGCTATTGGGAAATGTGAAGCACAATGTAAAGCGCTTTGGGAAGTCATTGACTTGAAAAGCGCTATATAAATGCAGATCATTTCATTTCATGTTATAATCTCGTTAAGTATTAGGGTTAAATAGACTCAGTCAACCACTTAAAAATTTCATTAACTGATTAACCACAACAACCCCACACTGGTGTGCTAATTTCAAAAAAGGTCCACCTCAGGGCATTAGGGGGCATTGTCACATTGGAGACCCCAGATCTGGACCGTCTTACCTCTTGGGTTTTCCATTCTCGTGTGCGAAAGACCTTGCGAAAAAGGAAAATGCCAGCCAAAAAGGGTTTCCCGTCTTAACGCGGGTGGTACTTTCACTGCGCACAACTGTTCTAGTATTACTTGAAGTTGTTTCAGTTTTGCCGGCCATTTTAGTTGGGAAAAACATGAATTTATTCTACTACGTTAGGTTTAACTGCAAAATCCTTTCATTCAATAAATTTGAGACGTGTATTTTCTTTCCTTAAATTGGGTCACGTCTTGTAATTAGGCCTTGATGCTTGGTTCTGAAGACAGACCAGTTGAGAACCATTGCTCTAGTAGTCCATTACTGAAATAAGAGGGGATAAAAAGCAGCACACCAGTTAAACTCCAATTACCATCGAGTTGTTCAGATAGGTGACCCTTAACCTTTTCTGACAACACACTATTCTCAGAACGTCTCTTGTGGTAGAGTTCTCACACAGAGCTCGGCATTCATCTAGGAAACCTTAGCTGTCTGTTCGCCAAAGGACATCAACAGGTTCCAAAGTCCACCCTCTCCGGTATATTTAGGGACTAGAGTTTCCTCTATAGAGACAACAAGACCATCCTTTCTCCTTAGCTCTGGCTTCAAATATAACTTAATATTTAAAAGTGTTTACCCTTACTGGGTTGTCAAACAATTCCATATAGATGAGGTGAAGAATAAAGGTGCACTGACTGAATAGGTTCATCATTTCTGTAGTTGTTTGCCCTGTATGTACAAGGTCCAAAAAATGTGTGCACAGTTAAAAGACTTTAAAAATCAGCACCAAATAAAGCAGATTTTTGTCACTCTCTTGAAAGCAAACCACCCTTTTTGGCGAAATATCAGCTTTTTCTCTTCATAAAAGCTTCCTTTCAACTGATAGGAACTCTGTTCTATGCCGTGTGGTGCTAACCTAAAGATTTATTTGTATTTGGTTTATGCAAGCACCTTCAGTACTATCTATTTAGTTGCAACTGAAGGCAAATACAACATTTCTTCTGGGTGATAAATCATTAAATGCCAGTTCGGAATGCTTCGTGGGAAAACAGAAGGAAATTTTAATGGGCAGAGTAACATTTTGAAGTGAAATTGGTAGGTTTTGAATCAAAAATAAAATTTTGTGAAAGCAATATGTCAAAAACTAAAAAAGTGTTTTCACCGTTTTATTCTCAAGTTGTGGTGAGAATACAATGTACAAACTAAAGTTGGAACTGTTAAAATTTGCACAAAACTAAGAGTCCAATTTAAAGTTGTGGACTTTACATTTGGAAACGTTCAGCAAGCTGTAGGTCAAAACTTCAAGGTTTTATTTTAAACTCTAAAATGTAAAAATTAACAATCATATGCCCTAGATATGAATGAATATCATGCAGTGCCTCACAGTAGACTATTACAATCAACATTGACACGTTTCATGATCGATGTTCAGATTTGATGGAAGCGAGATATTTTATAATTTCATCAGACTTTACTACTTCACAGAGCGTTGTGCTTCTTTATTCATGTAAAAGGGTCAGGAGTTAAAAGGTGAGGAGTGTGAAGAGGAAATACCTCATTTATTTGTGTATAATGCGCCCCCCTTTATATTTTCATTTAAAATATCGGTATAAAATTTGTTTGACTCTTTCTCAGCTCAACCTAAGCGTCGAAAGTTATTACCACCCGACCAATTGGAGAAAATGGGGACACTAATGCAGTGAAAATGAAAGTTCCAGACTAACTAACATTCAAGAGACGAAGAAGGTGACGAGGACCAGCCAATCACTCAGCAGGAATACGAAAACGAAACCGAAACGAAAGGACTACACGACAGTCAAAATGAGCGATAAAAAAAAAAAACTAAGGATAACAACCAGAATACTCAAAGGACAGGAGAGGCCCCCAATCTTCAGTTATTTTGAGGTATTTTGGCTAATGACGAGTTTGGAAAAGAACCCACAAAAACGTCAGCGACGTGCACTGCAAGCTTTGCCGACATGTGCCTACCAAGGCAGAATACAGAACAAACTTAAATCATTATTTAAAAAAGTATCACCCGCTAGAGCACGCTAAAGGAAAAAATATTCAGTCCCAAATAAGTGCAAGCGGACGTTCAATAAGCACCGGGCCAATGAGCAACAAACAGCTAGCTAGTAAATCGCTACCTGTGTATACCTGCAACCAGCTCCCCTTCTGAGAAGGTATTTAATTGTTTAATGTTCCTCATATTTGTAAAATGCTGTGTAAGTTTGTCACCATGCGTCTTTGTTCTGACATTTAAGATTGGTTAAAGCAGCACAGTTTTTGTCAACTTTAACTCGGGGAAAAAATTAGACGTGATAATTAACTGTTTTTGGCATATCACTCAGGTCTATACATAGGTCACCCTTTTTAACATCAAGACGTTAAATGTCTCCTAAAGATGAGAGATGTCCATGCCTAATTATTTTAGTGCTCCATAAAAAGGCTCTATCAATCCAGTTTATCAACACAATCATTAAATGGCTTTAAAAGTGGTATTCACTTTTGTTCAAGGCGGCAGCCATTCAAGTAAATTCCCTTTACATGCAAGGCTAGCTGGATGGTATGCACGGGTCATTTTGTGAACAAAGGATTGAGCAACTCCAGCTCTGAACACATCCAGAAAAGTCAAACAGAAAAGGGGAGTGTGCACATGGTTCAGATGACTGGAAAAAAAAAAAGAGCACTGCACCTGTCAAATACAAATTCTTTGCCCCTTATGTATCACACCTCTAGTTCTGCCCTATCACCAAGCTCAAAGGTCAGTAAAGCCCAGAGAACATGGGGTAATTGGTAAACCATACCTTATGTGTGTGGGTTATATAATTGCAAGGTTATCCAATGGTATCTGAAATAAAAGACTTGCAACCAGATACACCTGACCCAAGAAGCCAGGTAGGCTCAAGTATGGCACAGATTTCCAGGAGTAAGTACCATAAACCCCAAGAGTTTTGTGATCTAAAAATCAACTATACGTGTTCACAATGTAACCATTTCCATTATCTGCCAACTCCCAGAACCACGTGCAAGCAACATGACAACAAAATTAATCAATGTTTGAGAACATTAATCCACATTCAATTAGGCCATCGTATCAATTATGAAACAAATTGTTTTTTTCAAATGGTAAACCGAAGTGAATCTTATTTTCCTTCATTGGATTCTCTAAATATTAATTTATGCTTTCCAATGTGCAGTAAATACATAGTCACATAGCTTTTAATGCATAGGTCTCAAACTCAATTGTGGGGCCACTGGAGTTGGTTACAGTGAGGTTGGGTCATAATGGCCTTTGCACCAGAAAAGGTCCAATTAAGGTATTCCACTGTTATCAGATATTTTTTACACAAAAGAAAAAAGGACAATGAAAAGAATAAAAAGTCTAATGAAAAAATATTACAGCAAATAATAAAAACTAAGAAACTGCGTGTAAAAACTCAACAAACTTGTCTCAAAGGCAAAAACTCACCCAAAGTAGGTACACATGCACTGTCCTTTAAGCTTCAGTTCAACAGCGGCGGCGACACTTTGTTCCGCGTTTCAATTTATGTAAAATATTTCATAATTAAACTGCAAAAAAAAAAAACACGATCGAATCGGCTTATTTTTGGAAACTTATAGCCATTGCCGTGGGTCAAATCAGGAAGTAGCTAGCCAAACATTGATCTTAAAACACGTGTGAATTTTGAGCCATGCCTAAATAATTTGCAAAGAGGTAACATCCAAATCAAACTCGCAAACTCTGTAATAGTATAAAGCTTTCATATTGAGGAGCGGGCCACACAACATAATCTTACAACTGGCTCGCAAGTTTGAGAGTCCTGTATTAAAATACCTTTAGTGTCCTGAATTCATGTTTTTCTTTTATACTGCTATAATACAATACAGTCAGTGTTTAAATTCGCACTAAAAAGAGTAAATACTCAAATAATAAAAAGACTTGGAAAACCGCATAACAATCGCCAATCTTTTTAGCACTTAGCTGCAGTTGTCGGTGTCGATTTCACTTAGAGAACTGCTACTAGTTGAGGTCGTCTTTCACTGCAAAACATGTAAAGCAGGATCAGGCCCCACTTTATGTTCCCTGACTCGAGAACGTGGCATGTTTCGAGGGAGGGAAGGAACGTTAAGGCCATATTCCACAGTGGCGGAGCCCAGTTCGCTAAAGTAGTAAATAAACTTAGGGTGAACTTCAGGCAAACTTTGAAGAATGTTTGCAAACCTTGAAGAACCCAAACAAGAATGAATATTCATTAAACCTTAAAATGGACCTAAACAGTGGTTTTCAACTGGTCTGATTTCAGAACCCAACATTCCACCCTTCCACTCTAATGAGCTGCGACCAAAACCAAGAAAATAAATTCCTCTTCTCAAATTTCAGAATAAAAGGATTGTGCAGGTGAAGCAGATAGTATTATGTATTCACCTTTTTTTTCCAAAATTAAAATGAACAACAAAACCAAAACGTACCATACATACTCACATATAATTCTACATAGCAAATAAGTGACCCCCCTAAGACTGTGTTAAAATAGCCACGTACTAAAAGAAATTTGCACCTAAAATTTTTATAAAACATAGAAAATTATTTCAATCTCTAGATAATAATACACTGGTAAAAGGTAAAAACATAATTTTCATATTTCGCAATCATTTCCTTCTTCCAACTCAATCATTGTTGTCACAAATTTCCTCCCTCCAAATTGCAAACTGTCTTGGGACGAAATATGGGCAGAAAAAGGAAATAAAAACAACAAAATAACAATGAAATTAAATGTGATCCCTCTCAAACACTGAACAAAAAGAAGGGATAGAAAATGGCATTTTCGTCTTTAACCATTAAGGAGTGTAATTGACCCTATTTTCTCTTTCTTAGCATTATTTTTCCAAGGCAAAGGCCCACAGCTCCTCTGAAAACAGGTCTGCAACCCACCTTTTGGTCCCAACTTACCAGTTGGGAAACAATGAACTAAAATACTTTCTCATGGCGTCTGTTATCACCTCTGACCTTGATTGGCAGGTCTGAGTCACCCACGCACCTAAAAACCAAGTTGAATGTCTGGTTTTAGTTAAGCTGCAGTCATGCTCGGCCCTGATGCTTAACCCTTGAAAACCTTTTGTTTTAAAAATGTGGACAATAAAGTTAAGTGCTTCTCAATGTTTTTTGAGCCATAAGCACGTTTTTTTCATTTAAAAAAAAATCGGTCGAAAAAAGTTTTAAAATGAATGTCGCCAGTTTCAGGTTTGATATAACGACAGGGGTGGACAAACTATGGCCCAGGGGCCACATACCCATCAGGCATTTCAAGCCAGCCCGCCAAACAAAAAGGGTAAAACTCTAATGCTAACATATATATGTTTAAACAAGTACCACTAATAAAAATGTGTTGTGGTTTTAGTGCCTTATCGTCTGTGACCCTTCGTTTGCTCCCATGAAAAATGAATTTTTGATTTCCTTCATAACGTACATTCAAATACGTGGCTAAATTTTTCTGTAGTTGCCATTTTTTAAAATCATTTATTGATTTTATATACAAAAAAAATTATTGAAAATCATTTTAGAACTAGCCCTTTTCCATTTTGAGCCTCTTAATGCAAACGATAAAATTTAGTGCCAAAAAAAGAGAGATACTATACTGATTTGTTTCGATTTCTTAAAATTAAAGTTTTTATTTATAAATTAATGCATTTATTTATAATTTCTGAGTGTTTCTAGAGTAAATGTAAACGGGAAAAATTTGGTAGGCTTACGCTATCCTTTTTCCTCATGTATTGCCGAGGTATCGGATTCAAACCTCTATCAGAATATTCAAACAATTAAACTCATCAATCAGCCATTTTTTTTTGTCTTTGCCAAGCTATTATGCATCTTTTTTACTTAATGCGACCAGCAACTCTAGAAGTTTGTCTAACCTTGCTATACAAGGCCTCCAAAACACTGATGTGGTACAATAATATATTAAAAAAAAAATGTCTCTTCTTATACAAGCCACCAACAATTGAGCCTCTGGTCTTTGAATTGAAAATGGTTACCAGGTTGAAAGAATGTCCTGTGATGGCCCTGGGTCATATGCATTACAAAGCCCATGAAACGCAGCCTATTCTGACTAAAGCCCGCTATGGTACAGAACAATGCGGACTATTGTCAGATCTACAGGCGAACTTCATTCAGTGCAGACTGTGTGTTACTCCACATGGAAAGGACTAGCCAATCTGAGGCACGAGGTTATGGGCCACATACTTTTACAGCTGCCCCATTTCAAAACCAGGCACAGTTTCCCTTGGCACTGGATTAGACAAGGTCGTTCTGCCAAAGACAGGATTTCCTATGCTATTAACTTTCCGCAATGCTAAATGATTGAGTATAATATTTCTTTGCCAGAAAAATATTATATTTGATTGTAAAACAGATTTGTTTCTTGTCACCAGATTTAAAACAAGAACATGCCAGGAGTGATGTCGATGTTAATGTAGTACAGACACTCAGTACAGTTACACACAGAATAGTCTGGCAATAGCTCAGGAATGGTATCGTGTTATATGTGTTATTGAGTAAGACACGGAATCCCTAATAAGTAGGTGATTGCCTTGCATGGTTGACGCTGCTATCGGTGTGTGAGTGTGTGTGAATGGGTAAGTGTGCACATTGTAAAGAGCTTCGGGAGGCCTTCATCGACTTGAAAGGCACTGTATAAACGCAGACCATTTCCATTTAGTCTGTATTAAAAGGCCAGTTAAACATGCAAAGAACCAGAATATGATCTTATTGGGAAAATTACTCCTTTCGAGAGTGGAATTCTTGCTCATGTAAATCTATTGGTTTATCCGATGCTTAATTTGTTTCTTTGGTTATTTTTTTTTCTTCTGTGCCACAATGAACCAAGGTCTTGTAGCACATAAACAAATTATAAACGCCAACTGTAACTAACATGCTAAACAAGACTCATGTGAATTTTATTTGACATGCCACAGTTGTGTTTTTTACATACATCAAGTAAATCCATGGGTTGAAGAGCAGCATATGAGGAAAATTTATAAACAAACAACAAGGCAACAAAGTACACTTGGAAGCTGGGAGGAAACAACTACTGTACTTATTTGTGGTGGGTGACAAATACAGTAATCTTTTAATTCAGAGAATGTTGTATATTTTGAATTCACGTATCCATCTGGTACATTTTTAGAGCAAAATCAAGAACCTATGAGGAATGTGTGCACTTGTAAACTATTGAATCATAAATACACTAGTTATGAAAGGCAATGCCACAGCAAACTAGTCACAGCCACAAAGCATGGTATGCTAGATAGTAGTTTAATGCAAAAAAATCTGCTCGTGATCAAATTAGACTAAACATAACTAATGTTCCGATTCTGATGCAGGTACTGTTTTATGGTATCGTAACAGGTTAACAGACCCAGGTACTGGTATGTTTTTTTTTTAAATATAACTAAATGTAATACTCATAATGGTGATTTGGTAAAGTACAATATTAAATAACAATGCCGCTGCTTTTGTGATTGATGCTCTGGCGGGATTATGGTTCTTCGATGGTTTACAGTTATTTTAATGCGCAACTTATACAGTTATGGTCAGTGTCCACCAAAGTGTTTTCCTGCTCTGAGCGTATGTTTTCAGTTAATAGATATGATAGGACTTCTTTTCAGTCAACCAGAACACAAGACAGATGACGGCCCGGCCCCTCTTGGATCACAGACAAGGATGGCGTGCTAGCGGCTTCACGATCATTACAACGTGCATCGGATCGATGGGAACCAATTTGTTCAACAGTAAGTGTTTTTTTTTTCATTACGATACTGTTGGGCTGGTATGTTGTCAGTGAGAGAAGTTTGTAAGTTACTGCGGCCGTCTGACTTGCACTTTCTTTGAGTATTGTTAGCATATGACAAAAACAAATACCAGCAAATGCTGCGTTTCGTAATTAAAGTAAAACTGGTACGGGGCTTCTGACTTCCTCACAGATCATCAACATTTTGCATTCACTCTAACAAGGTTATTACCGTCTTTGGGCACCTTGATGCCATAAGTATATAATATTGGGGCCATTTTCTACGGTCTTTTGAGAAGTTTGCATGACAAGGAAGAAATGATATGGCAATTCTAGCAGGAATAGCGACTAAAGAGTGTCTCACTGTTGTTTCGGCCGCCCTATTTGGTCTGCGTGTGATACATTGATACTGCTACTATAGTGGGTGTGGCTTAGTACTCTGTCGGATCTATTAATTGCTTGCGATGGGTTTCCTGAGCGGAGAGCTCGGCGTTCAACCTTTTTTTCTGGTCGCCTAGAGTGTTTCAATTCTGGGAATGTCACATTTTACCCAGCCGTCTAATCAAATTGCTGGCGAGGCGGGACAAACACAGCAACAACTGAATGTCATCTTTGCAAGTGTAGAACATCATCAATATAATGAGAAATCTAAAAGTTATTTTGATTAGAGTGTTTCCTATAGAGTTCTGTGAGACCCTGGTGGGTGGACAGTCTAGTGCACGGGGCCCTAAACCTGCGGCCGGCGGGTTGATGGTTGGAGGCACCCACCTCAATGTGAAAGTTTTCTGGTACTATTTAGAGCAAGGGTTTGACCCAAAGAACCATAATTACAAAATGCAGTATTATGATTTTTTTAGAGAGCCATACCACATATTTTAAGACGCAATTCAGCAAAACCGCTTAACCTGCTCTACAGACAAAAGCTAATTTTTCAACGCATTTTATTGCTCTGTGTGACGTTAAAGGATTTCATAAAAATAATAATGCCAGAGCCTGTGTCCCAAATCAACAAACTTTTAACATGTCTCCCTACCAGAGTTACTTATGATCATTGAGGCTCATTTTGACCTTCATTTTTTCCCCGCAAATAATGGTTTCAAAACAAGCAGTTTTTATGTAAATTTGAAAAAAAAAAACTTCATATGAAAAGTTTATGGATGTATTTTCTTCAGCCTAGTGGGTGCATTTGTGAAAGAGAATAGCGTGCTGTGTTGCATAGCTCTGCCCACCCAATCAAATTGTTACGTGTGTTTGGCTAGCGTTTGTGGGTAATTACAGTTTGTTGTGTGGGTTTTCATCATAAGGTGTCTCAACCGTAAACATATTAATCAATGAGCTTCCATATCAGAGATTCTTTATCGATGTACAGATAAAACAGGCTTCTGTTGGTTTGTGCCCTATATATACTGAACCGAACAATTTTAATAATTGGAGTAGCTTTAGCTATGTGCGCACAAATAAGCACAGCAGCGGAAATAAAACACATATTAACTAATCAACCAATTAACCAAAAGCGAGTGAGAAAAAAAAAAAGTGTGCAAGCATGCCGTTTGCAAACATTTCTTCTTTTCTTTGAGATACTTTAAGGCCCTAATGTGTAATATTTTACCACTAGATGGCACTGTGGTGTCTGGTACGAGTGAGGGCCAGTGATACACTAAACAGCGTGGCGGCAGGATGCCAGACAAACATGCCACCGAATAAATTAGGGATTCCACGTTGTAAAAGATACACAAATTTCTCGACGTCAGGCCGCCAAGCTCTTCCTATTGGAAATACTGGGATTATTCTGATTGATCTAATAACACAAATTACAGTTGTATACAAAAGTTTGGACACCCCTGATCATTTAAGATTTTCTTTTATAAATCATTGGTTGTTCGGATCAGCAATTACAGTTAAATATATCATATAGTAGACAAACACAGTGATATCTGAGAAGTGAAATGAAGTTCATAGGATTTACAGAAAGTGTGCAATAATTACTTAAACAAAAGTAGGCAGGTGTATATGTTTGGGCACCCTTGTTGTTTTATTGATTTGAATACCGTTAGCACTAATTATGAATTATTTGAAAATAACAAGGAGCTGTATGCATGGTGGAAGAAGAGCACAGCATTCCAAGACAAACACTTGCTACCCACAGTAAAATTTGGTGGTGGTTTCATCATGCTGTGGGGCTGTGTGGCCAATGCAGGTACTGGCAATCTTGTTAAACTTCGCATGGATTCCAGTCAGTATAAGCAGATTCTTGCGAACAATGTTCTACAATCAGTGACAAAGTTGAAGTTGTGCCAGGCCTGGATACTTCAACAAGACTACAACCCCAAACACTGCTCAAATTCTACTATGGCATTCATGCAGAGGAACAATTACAATGTTTTGGAATGGCCAATCTTAGGCCCCAGACCTGAATATTATTGAAAATCTTTGTCGTGATTTGAAGCAGGCTGTCCATGCCCGGAAACCATCAAATCTGACTGAAATGGAAATGTTTTGTAAAGAAGAATGGTAAAAAATAACTTCAACCAGAACCCAGACCCTCATTGGAAGCTATAGGAAGCGTTTAGAGGCTGTTATTTCTGCAAAAGGAGGATCTACTAAATATTGATGTAATTTTTCTGTTGGGGTGCCCAAATTTATGCACATGCCTACTTTTTTTAAAGTAATTATTGCACATTTTCTGTAAATCCTATGAGCTTCATTTCACTTCTAAGATGGCACTGTGTTTGTCTGCCATTTGATCTATTTAATTGAAATTGCTGATCCGAACAACCAATGATTTATAAAAGAAAATCTTAAATGATCAGGGGTGCCCAAACTTTTGCATACGACTGTATATTCCCTGCATGTAAACACACTCACTATTTCAAACGATCTATATGTTAGCATCCACAAGCAACCTCTGCGCTTCAACTTGCTTTTTCAAATGACTTGACAAAACACAACTCCCTCAATCTTTTTCTTCTCTTAAGGTTTGGAGCTCACATACATTTTTCCAGTTTGAAAAGACTGGACGAGAGGGAACATGTGCAACAGAGGGTAGAAATGCATAGCGGGGCTGAGTGTGTTTACTACACACACGGAGACTATTCTGTCCAGGTCACCAGCTGTCAAGAGGAACAATGGGGATGCTTGTCTAAACAAGAAAAAGATAATTCAACCTGTTAGGATGTAACAATACCTAATCATGCAAAGCCGCCTATAATCACCTTATCAAAATACCAAAGAGCGTTTCTAAAAATGCTACGAAAACCAAGTTATTATCTTGATTACATTTCGTGTTATTACACACTTTCATTGCACCAAATACCAGTTTGTACTTTTTTGTTTTTAGCCAAACCCCATCCCCCGAAACCTCCCTGGTGACATGACAAACGAGGCCACGTCTAATCCCAGAGTAGAGTTACAGGGTGAGCGGGGGGTCAGCATTTGACCACTGATCCACATGGGAATGAAATGTACTGATTGTCCTCAAGAGGAAGTGAAGGTGCAGACACCCCAAGATTAGAAACGCTACCAAAGCGGATACAAATGAACAAGTCAGTGGTTCGATTGGACCTTCTCCATCGCCAGTTCAAACCTGAAAAAGCTAGGTCGCTTTTTGATTACTTATACGCTGAGCCAATAACCATTTTTCAAAAACTCATTCAGCCCGGGTAAAGAATCCAACCTGGGAAAGTTAATGAAGTTAGTGTCTTTTGATTAGGAGACAGAGGCGTTACTGCAACACACTCAGATTTCCTGGGTTTAAGTAACCGTGACATTGCCTCCTCATGCCAAGCCATGTATAATATAGGGAACACTATACGTATAACATGTTTTAAAGCTACTCTTAACTACATTTACAATTTCCTGTGAATTAGTGAAGATTGTTAAACATATTTACAAGGTGGGCGCATTTCACCCAATCACTTGGAGCAAGTAGATTTAGGTCCCGTAAATGTTACACTTTATGCCTGAAATACAAAATTGTAGTTGTGTGAACTATGCTCTTTCTCATCTAGCGACTTCGCGTGTACAGTAAACCCTTGATCGTCCCAGCCGTTGCCTTCCGAAAAGAAACTGTGGTAGGCAAAAATCAATGAAGTAGAAAAATATTTAACAATTGTTATACGTTTAAATACTCTAGTATACACTGAAACCAAAGAAAAAAAATTCTACAGGCTCGAGAACTTGTTTAACAGATAAAAGAACTCTAGAAAGGTTTTAGAGACCGTTTCATCTGGAAGGACGAAAGCGAAGCATGACAAACTTGGGTGCCGAGGTGCTTAACTTGTTTGGGTGTTTGAGCATTTTGGTAGGCCATGATCAATGTTTTTGTGGTTTATGCTACTTTTTCCTTTTTTTTTTCGTTTCTTTGTTTTTGTGTATGTGTTTGTCATCCCTTTCAGAGGAGATGACCAGGGTAGGTAGGTAGATAAATGTTTTTTTTTGTACAAATAATTCCTGTACGACAAATAATACTTTTTAATCATTTGAGTGATCTGAAAGCAGAAGACTCTTTAGCCATTTGGAATGCAGAACACAATGCACGATGCAAATCGGTTAATTAGCGAGACTATAAATGATGTGCATTATACATGGGTACACTGCTCAACTTAATCTCTACTACAATCATATAGTGGGTGTAATTAAAGTCAGCAAATTATCTTCATATATTAGAAAGTTGGTTGTCCATATTGTAAAATTCGTTGATAAAAATAATTGGGGGCAGCACGGCGGCACAGTGGTTAGCGCGTGCGCGGCACAGTTCTGAGGTCTTGGCAACGTCCTGTGTGGGTTCAAATCCTGTGCGGAGTTTGTATGTTCTCCCCGTGCTTGCGTGGGTTTCCTCCGGGGACTCAGGTTTCCTCCACATTCCAAAGACATGTATTTGAGGTGGATTGGCCGGTTCAAATTGTCCCTAGGTGTGAATGAGCGAGCGAGTTGTCTGTCCCCGTGTGCCCTGCGATTGGCTGGCAACCAGTTCAGGGTGTCCCCTGCCCACTGCCCGATGATTGCTGGGATGGGCTCCAGCACCCCTGCGACCCTACTGAGGATAAGCAGTGCAGCTAATGAGATGAGAAAAATAATTGGTTAGGTGACCACTTTATCCTTTTTTAAATATTGGACACCTGCAAAGGAGACTGCAAATGACGCCAGTTTGTTCATTTGACTACTAAGCAGTGTTTAATAAAGGGGTTTCTATCGGCCAATTGAGTTGCTGTTCATTATTTTGCACACACTTTAGAATGAAAGGGCTCAAGGGAGGGTTTCGGGTTGGAATTTCTTATCTAAGGTTTGGGTCCTCTCCTGGTCACCTTGCAAGTTCAAAATCATTTTTTTCCCTCCATATTTTTGAGTCTACGAAACAATAAATTAAAAAACTATTAAAAAAAAAAAAAAATCAAACTGTCGATTTTAAAACTGGTGAATTATTCGAAAAAAAATAGGGTCATTGGCCCGGCTCTATACTCAAATAAAGTTTAAATAATTTTAATCTCCATTGCTGTAAACATAATTTTACATTAAAAATAACAAAAAGCACTTTCATTGAAAAAAAGCTACATTTTATGAATTATTTTAATTTTAAATGATGGCTTCATTTAAGGGGATAATGCAGCACGCTTCTTGTACAGAATGAAAACACAGGAAGCTTTTGAGAATAATAGCTTTGAAATAAGGCCACAATGATGAACTGACCCAGAGAGATAATGCCAGACACTTTTCTTATAATTTAAATGGAACAACAGGGAGCTTTTGGTGAATAAAGGCTTGCAAATAAGGCCCATAGTAGTAATTAAAAAACAATCGGGGGAAACGATTATGTACACACCCTGCAGACCTTAATCCTCCCTATTCAGAACCTCAAGAGTAAGTTGTCTATTAACAGATGAACATGTTCGGGCCAATCACCTTAACCTCACGCAATTGTCAATATGGCATAATAGATATATGATACATGTTGGTCTGCTAATCATCTATTTCGAACGATATCAACACCACACAAAGTAGACACATCCACAGAATGTCGTCATCAGTTTGAGAATCACTTCCTTTTGACTGGGTCTATTGTCAAAACTCTTGAAGGATGGACATCCTGTTTTCATGTGTGCAGGAATTATTTAGCGGGGGAAGTTCTGCATTCAGCATATTATTAAAGACAACGGGGAGAAATATGAAACAATATCCTATTTTAGTGCAATTCTTTCAAGGCTGCAACGATGTAGGAAAGTGTTGAAGTTAGCAGATTGAGCTGTAACGTGCCTGACTCATGTCATAAACAGTGGTGATAAGAAGCCAAAGTGCAAATAGAAAAAAAAAGAGGTTTGCCTGACGTACACTTGACCACACAAATGACATCCACGGATGCTGCATATGTGGAGCAAAACATTGAGAAAAGATGAAACCTATGAGGCCGCGCTGTGTGGCGGGCTAGTGGTAAGGACATCTGTAACGCAGTTCTGGAGTTTATAGTTTTTACATGTAATTCTGCCTTCTTGTGTGGTTACCGCAATCTTTCCTGTGCTCGCATGTGTTGACATGGCACGTTGTACCCTCCCCCCACCAAGAATACATAAAAAAAAATATCAAATGTTGAGAACTTTTTTTTTATTAAGGCTGTAAAACACTCAAGTGACAGTATATAATCATTCAACAGTAGAGGTCACTGTACCATAGAATGGAGCACACACGTTAGCATCAACAACAATTGTA
Organism: Urocampus carinirostris; assembly: GCF_059441175.1. Lineage (NCBI taxonomy): Eukaryota > Metazoa > Chordata > Actinopteri > Syngnathiformes > Syngnathidae > Urocampus > Urocampus carinirostris. The sequence goes on along the minus strand of NC_142354.1, from coordinate 26,007,765 downwards.
CTGCAAAAGACTAAAAAGGTCCCTCCCAGAAAAAATGCAAAATTAAATCCAGATTTTTTCTAGTTTACAGTATGAAACTCCTTCAGTAAGTGTGAATCCAGGGAGACACCGACTAACAAGCTGATTGACCCACAGCCGCTAAAGACATTGGCTACCCAACATTGGTCAGAGCCGGACTAGGCCAGTGTCAAGTGGTTAACAGAAGGAGCTATCAAAGATGCAGAATAAAGTTAGCGAGGGGAAAACTGACAAGAAAATCCATGACGTAAGATTAGAAGCGGTTAACATACAGGGAAAAAAAATCGAAGCTATCTATCAATTAATTTTCTGCACTGTTCATCTTCACTAGGGTCGCAGGGGTGCTGGAGCCCATCCCAACCATCTTTGGCCAGTGGGCAGGTGACACCCTCAACTGGTTGCCAGCCAGTCGTAGGGCACACCGAGATAGACAACAATTCACAAACTCACTCACACCTAGGGACAATTTGGAGTCCTCAATTGACCTGCCATGCATGTCTTTGGAATGTGGGAGGAAACCCGAGTACACGGAGAAAACCCATGCACACATGGGGAGACCTCTGCACCGTGGGGCTGCGTGATATCCACCCAGCCGCTGTGCCTTAATCTAACTACCGTATTTTCACAAGCATTGTGTGAAAGGGCTCAATCTCCGTAGCTGTTTCTGTAGTTAACACGTACACAAAGTGCACCCCACTTTCTTGACTTTCAGGGTCACTGTCACAACTCAAACTACAGTTCTGCCCAAGCGTAGACAATCCATTCTTTCAATTCTTATCTTTCCATCGTCCTGGTGTAAAAATGACACCGTTTCATGAAACAAACACACCAACACGAAAATAACTTTCAAATAACTTCTGCAAACAATGCATTGCGTGAGACATCAATTGTCCTCTTCTGCTTGTGGAAAACTAGTGGCGAACACGGGAGAAAGCACAAGACTCACAAGAAATCACACACATGTTTCTTTTAGTTGGAAATGTGAACAATCTCACAAAAACATTGGATTTCACCCAAAAATTTGCCAAGGATCGAACCTATGACCTCCAAGTCCGCTGACAAGCGCCCGACCCTGAGACCACCGAGCTGAGTTCTGTCCTTTGCTTTACATGAGATAAAGGGCACAGAATTAAAAAAAAAAAATCAGAGACTTTTGTGTACGCCGAATGGTTGCAAAAATATAGTACATTCGCAAAATTGTGATTCCGGCACCTGAATTGGTAAGATGGCGGTAAAACGTGTATGCCTCTTGAAGATGAATCTCAAGCCATCGAATCACAAACCTCTCTAGGCCATCCATAAGATACCAGTATTGCGGACCAGGTTAATGTTTGATACGAATGGTATCTGATTTGATGTGTACATAAATTATAGTAGTCTTCCCACGTGTATCTATGTATCCCAAAATCAAAGACGATTCTCCAACGGCTGCACAAACCCACAGTTAACAAATGCTAAAAAAAAGCTCCTGATGTAAAACATACAGGATGGCAAGGGAAAAAAACCCCAGCATGAGGAAAATAACTTAATATGTAACGTCGTGACTGACATGGGTGTCTAAAATATGCACGTTAAGTGTAACGTTAGTATATCGTGTTCTCCATTTTATTTGTATTCTTAATTCCCTTTGAGATATCACATGTATGTTTTTGTTGTTAAATTTTATCACACAGGTCTTCCCAAAAATGCAAATTATACTCTGAATTCGACTTATACATATTTTTCCTTCTTAATTATGCAGTTTTTGGCTGGTGCAACTTTTACTCCAGGGAGATTAATAGTCTGGTAAATACGGTAAGCGCAACCCGAAGAAGTCAGTTTTGGGACCTACCTAAAATTGAATGCCTGATTATGTGATAAGAAATGTGTTGTCCATTAAAACGTTAATTAGAATGAAATAATTGACTTTAAATCAGCTATGCAGAATGATTATAGGGCCAATAATTAATGGCTCGATAGTTTTTGGATCGATAATGCCAAAATATTTCATCACAGTCATTGGCCCAACATAATCAGTCAATAGACACCACACTATAACACCAAGTCTTTGAAGGATTATACACTCTAATATGTTCTTCTTTCTCATATTATGATTTTCTAAAGTAGTGTGGAGTCACACAACTTGGTCATGTCTCCGTTCTTTTGTTGTAGGGTTGTGTTGAATTTTATGATATTCTTAACAGTTATTCATTATCCATTTTCTTACTGCTGTATCAAAAGAAATTTCCCCATTGTGGGACGAATAAAGGATCAGCTGATCATATTGACAGCTCTGCACTCGTTGATTAAGACTAGACATCTGTATGGAAATGCCAAAAATATGTACGGTGTAAAATTTGTTTTTAAAAGAATTATGGTATCCGTCCCCAAAGAAAAGATTTCATTGAGATTGCTAGTCATCATTTCGCAATTAGGATGTGCTATAATACCACACACTAGCAAACATAATAACAAACATGCAAAAACCAAACATCAACTACACATGACAAAGTCATAAATTGATAGCTGTTTAAAAAACAAAACAAACAAAAAAAACTAAGCCTTTAAAGTTCACTCAACTAACACAATCATTGATATGTTTACAGGCAGGCAGTAAGCCAATCCGGTTGGAATATTGAATTTCTAGAGCTGTTCAAATTCATCGTTCACGTGGCTAGAGACAATGTGAGCATTTCGATTACAAGGGCGACTTTATTGTGCAAACAGACGTCATTTCCAGATTAAATTTATGTCTTTAAATAAAAGGTGATTCCAGTCACCAAATTCAACAAAGTATTGTTCCTGCTTTCACCGTGCTCCGAAATTAAACTCCACTGCTGCATCTCATTTGTTTATAAGATGCGTTTGTACATGGTTAACAAAAAGCATAGACTTACACTACACATGGATGGGAAGAATTTTGACGTCCACGATATATATAGATAAATACACCTTTGGCATTTTCGCCAGAGGGACAGAAAATATAATGGAAATGTCCAAAGAAATAAACCATTACACTTGAGGGTTTTTTACAGAGTAAACCTGAGTTTGCAAGGATCGTTCGTCTTTGTACTACAAGTACCACACAGCGCTTTTAGGCAAAACATAGCAAGGATGGGGGAAACTGGGTGTACAGTAATAACTCAAAATATGCAATTGGAATAAATACCGTCAGAATAGGAGCATGTTTTGATTATTGTGCACATTTACGTGGCTTTACATAATCAAAATATTGGTAAGTATTCAGTTTCCAATCAGATTATTACCAGCATGTAAACACACACAATGTAAGTAGCAGCTTTGAAAAGAACGTTTAGAAGAAAAATCAGGTATATAGTAAAAACCTGGTTTTGAAAGCCACCCTGGTAGATACTGAGAGAAGCGCCATGTGGAGAACTTCGAACCCTGAGCTCCAAGTGCGATGCGGGGAGGCAAATGGCTCGGGAACATTTGTGATTTTTATGGTCCCTTTAAAGCCACACCAAAGAATTTGTTAACCAAAAGGCGAAATAACTAACTGACTGATTGAAAGTTTAACATATTATGAGTTCTCCAGTAGAACTTATCCCTACTATCAAAAACAATTAAAAAAAGAAAAAAAAAACATACTCTACGTTCAAAGCAAAAGCAACGTCACAATGACATCAGTTATTAACTAAATAAACAACTTTTGGTAGGTTAATTATTTAAGAAAGTAAAAATAGTGAGCGAAGAATGTCATTTCTCCTTCGTAGTCTGAGGGCGGCAAAACGCGCGTGAAGAAGAGTTTTCACTGTCAACTTTAAGTCGCATATTATTGCAATTTTAATAAAAATGTTAAACTTACCTAGTCCCAGACATTCTCTTCACATGTTGTGGCAAACTGAAGTTTGAAACGAGCCAGGTGCGCAAGGTGTCCCGGGAGGAAAGTTGTTCCACGTCCCACGCCGACCGGTCCGAGTGGGGAGTAGCGAGAAGTTGAGGACCGCCCCCTCTCCGCGGGTGAAGCCTAATGAGGCTCCGCCCCTACACGTGAGTTAGGAGGGAGGGGGAGGGGCTTCAACTCGCAAGTCAAATTAAACGATATTTACAGTTATAGATAGATAGATAGATAGATAGATAGATAGATAGATACTTTGTTCATCCCCGAAGGGAAATTCACATTTCCAGCAGCATCCCTGAGCTGAGAAGCGAGATTACTTTATAATTATGTGTTAAATATTTTGTGTTTTCCTTTTGTTAATTAGAGGTGATGGTTTTTTTTGGTGCTCTGCCGAAATAAATAGCCACAATCAATATATCTCGTGTTTAATGTAATTTTACTCAAAAAATATAACATATATTAGAATAGAATTTTTTTGATTGTGATTGATTAGTGAAAATGCTTACAATGAGATTAGACGTGGTACTACAGTATAAAGTGTAGTAAAAAAAATTAAAAAATAATACAAGAATAGACTGGGCTAAATTGTTAGTGCATTAAAATTAGTGCAATAAAAATACGTTATTTATTAAATTTTAGATTAACTTTTGTGTGTGTAGTGTAAAAAAAAATGGGGGTGTTTTTTTTTTTTCTTACTTCACATTGAATATTTTTACACAGCGTTTTGAGTCGCACTGATTTCTGAAAAGTGCTATACAAATACTTGAGCGAGGTTGGGAGCGAGGTTGATTCATATTCACCGTTTGAGTTTTGAAACGTGAAGTAACTTCAACGAAGTCTCACAGAACACTTTGATCCTGTGTTAAAATATCTCATTTCATCTCATTAGCTGCACCGCTTATCCTCAGTAGGGTCGCAGGGGTGCTGGAGCCCATCCCAGCAATCATCGGGCAGTGGGCAGGGGACACCCTGAACTGGTTGCCAGCCAATCGCAGGGCACACAGGGACAGACAACTTGCTCTCTCATTCACACCTAGTGACAATTTGGACCGGCCAATCTACCTGAAATGCATGTCTTTGGAATGTGGGAGGAAACCGGAGTGCCCGGAGGAAACCTACGCAAGCACGGGGAGAACATACAAACTCCGCACAGGAAGCCTGGTAGCTGGATTTGAACCCACACAGGAGGTTCCCAAGACCTTAGAACCGTGCCGCACACGCGCTAACCACTGCACAGCCGTGCTGCCGTGTTAAAATATATTCTATATTATTTTACTCAAAACATACTACATATACAAGAACAGAATTGTCTTAATATTCATTGATGTAAGTGTATGAGGGGCTTAACCCTGGAATAAAGAAGTAAAGGGTTTTGGGGTTAAAAAGTCAAATGAATAATATTCACCATCATAGAATGGAAAAATAAAGTAACCTTACTTAAGTTTTACAAATACTTCAATCATGTGTTATTCGTGGTGTGCGCAGTTTGAGGCGTCCTTCAAAAGTTTAAAATTAAATAGTTTCTCTGTTTAAGCTGTGTTACCCATACACAACTGAGTTCAAAGAGACTTTATATATATTTTTCCTACCGCACCTATTTGTTTTTATCTTCGTTTTATCATTGTGGTTGCGGCCACAAAACGCATTACGCTGTTCGGTGTTGGTAAAGTTTGATATCACCCACGCGGTCGTAGTTTATTTAAATAGTTGGATGAATATTGTGAAAGTAAGACAAGAACTGTTATAAATACAGGACAAAAGAGAACCCAAACCTCAAAAAAGATGAAGATGGAAGAGTTTATTCAAGCGTGTCCAAGAATTTCACATACTTGCACGTGCAACAAAAGGAGCTGCAATGATGATTTTCAGACAGAAGATGGTGTCAGCAAGTAGAATAGTTTTGAAGTTACGTATACCACATTTATACATATATAATCTAATATATATATATATATATATATATATATACATATATATATATATATATATATATATACATATATATATATATATATATATATATATATATATATATATATGGGCAGCACGGCGGCGCAGTGGTTAGCGCTTGTGCGGCACAGTTCATGTCATGGGAACCTGTCGTGGGTTCAAATCCAGCTCCAGACTTCCTGTGTGGAGTTTGTATGTTCTCCCCGTGCTTGCGTGGGTTTCCTCCGGGCACTCCGGTTTCCTCCCACGTTCCAAAAACATGCATTTCAGGTGAATTGGCCGGTCCAAATTGTCCCTAGGTGTGAATGAGCGAATGAGTTGTCTGTCCCTGTGTGCCCTGCGATTGGCTGGCAACCAGTTCAGGGTGTCCCCTGCCCACTGCCCGGAGATGGCTGGGATGGGCTCCAGCCCCCTCCGCGACCCTAATGAGGATAAGCGGTTCGGCTAATGAGATGAGATGAGATATATATATATATATATATATTTGATTATTATTATTTATTTGATTCTGCGTTTTGGGTTGTATGGTGAGAAAAAGGGGTGCGGAGATTTTGGTCTTACTGAGCATCACTTTGGAGTTGCAGTGTGTTGTCTGAAAAGTGTACATTTGATTTAAATTATGGAACATTTTTTCCCTTTTGAATCATGGAGCTTGGCAAAGCATGTTAATAATTAACACATACAGGAAGTTACGTAGGTACAAATAATGTAATTTATTATATATGTATATATATATGGGCAGCAAGACGGCGCAGTGGTTAGCGCGTGTGCCGGACTTCCTGTGCGGAGTTTGTATGTTCTCCCCGTGCTTGCGTGGGTTTCCTCCGGGCACTCCGGTTTCCTCCCACTTTCCAAAGACATGCATTTCACGTGGATTGGCCGGTCCAAATTGTCCCTAGGTGTGAATGAGCGAGCGAGTTGTCTGTCCCGGTGTGCCCTGCAATTGGCTGGCAACCAGTTCAGGGTGTCCCCTGTCCACTGCTCGATGATTGCTGGGATGGGCTCCAGCACCCCCGTGACTCTACTGAGGATACGCGGTGCAGCTAATGAGATGAGATATATATATATCTCATGGTTGCGGCATAGTTGTATAATAAAAAAAAACCTCACACATTAAATAAATAAAAAAAACCTCACACATTTCCCAAATTTATCTTTTAATTGTTATTTTAAACCAAGTGGCCCCCCTTGTATCAGCCGAGTAGGCCTAACCTGAAAAAAACCCCAAGAATCCCTAATTATTTTTAAAATAAGTTAATTACTAGGCAGATGTTGTAGTAGTTGGATGAGCCTATTTTAACTATTCTTAAAATAACTACAACCTAGTTATCACATAATAATGACATGGCAGCATGAGTATTTTAATGCATATCAAAATTGAATGTAATGTAATTGCTTTCGTCACTTCTACTCATTTTCTGGTATCTGCTAGCACTATTTATTGCCTTATAATGTCATTTCTAACAAACCAATATCCATTTGACATTTTTATATTTAAAAACTGCGTCTTTTCAGACCTTTTTCACGAAGTCAGTGGAATACGCGGACAGATATACAGCGACCTCTACTGGTCATGTAGTAGTGACGTCACGTTTTGAGTTTCATGAAACACTTTATTCACAACGACTGTCAGCACTCACATCTATTCCCGACTTTAGAAATAAAAAATAGAAGAAACACATCGTCCGGTTACTCTTCTGGCACATAATAAACGTTATAGGTTAATGTATTCACAGTGAATCCTTTTTAAGTGCTTTTCTTTTCTCACGTCAAGAAGCAAAAGGACAATCTACATTCCACCTCGATAGAAATCAACTCCACGCAATGAGGTCCGCCTCTTCGCTATTATAAAAATATTGTAAACATTTACATCAATTGCACAACGTACATTCAATTACAAACTGTACAGCAAGTTTACTCTCTGTGTAGTTATCCCGTAGCACCATTTATAAGCAAGCTAGATTGAAGCACAGCTACTGTGTTGTGTTTTCGTTACAAAGGGGAAAATGAATGACATTATTCATACAACGTAAATTCCGGACTACAGAGCGCACCTGATTAAAAGCTGCATGCGCAAATTTAAAGAAAGAAATTTATAACAAGGAAGAAAACTTGTTTTGTACAAGCTGGATCAAAACAGCCATAAAAAGTGAACTCATTCACGTCCATTGCACATTGAAAAAATAAGCCGATTAATGTCTAATACAGAAAAGTAAAACATTATGCCGCAATTAAGAAACTGGTCTGCGGAATATGTTCGCAGGAGTAAGTCTTAATTAAAAGGTACATTAACATATGCCCAGGAAAAAATAGCCTCAAAACAAAACCCACTGTCTGTACTGACCAAAATTCAGAAGCCTGTACAATCACAAATGCCTGGGCCATGCAGAGCCATGCAACTAATTTTAAGCTCTCTCATCCCTTGCACACAAGACACAGTGATAGAGAGGAGACCTAGGAATATTGCTATATAACTACAAAAATTACCCATTATACATGAATACCTGGAATCTTTCTGACAAGTAGCATCGGCAGATTGAATATTTTAGTGTGGAAGGAGGTGACTACTTATCAGGTAATATTTTTGGACCAAAAACTGTGATCGTATATCAGGTTGTTATCAGCGCAGAGAAGATCCAAATACAGAAACACGTATCAAATTTATGAGTTTTTAAGGGAGAGAACGAAGCAACAAAGAACGCTCCATAAAGGAGAGGAATGGAAAAACTGTAAACAAAAACACAGTCCAAAAAATGGCCAAGCTGGATTTATAAGAAAATCTCATTACAAGGCAGTGAGGCGTTGAGGGTTTTCTTTGGCGCAGTTCCTGTGGGCTTGACATTCAAAGATCTGACAATGATTGTCAATGTTGCCCGTAAATACTACAGTCCCCATGTATGCCCACTTAGGCCATCAGTTGCGTAGCGCCTTTTGGCTGGCGTTGGCGGGCTGGAACATCACACGATAACCTTATAGTGTACCCCTCCATATTTACTAACTAGCGTTGGCATATATAATTTTTTTTTTTTCAGTAGTGATAGCAATAGTTGCCTCCTCTCTATTACTTTGTCATATGTGAAAAGGATGGAGCGCTTAAGACAGTGATTCTTAACCCTGTTGTGAGCTATCAAACCCCAGCAGTGTCATTGCACATTCACCGAACCCTACTTTAGTGTAAAACAAAACATGATTTATTTTCAAATTCAAGACATAAAGATTTTCTAATGCAGAAAAAAACAAACATAGTGCGCCATTTCACAAATTACAGAATTGCAAACCAGTGTGGCCTCTGCTTTTGCCTTTTAGGGACCAGTTCAGATTTCCATGGCTTCACCTTGACAAGTGCCGCTCTCATGTAATTTTTACAGCAATGTCTGTTCCTTTTCTTTGATTTTTATCCAGCATCCTCGAAAAAGAGTGATTGCAGAGCTATGTTGTAACAAATCGTGGGAAAAAAATGCTTGGCTTTCTTTGCACTGGAGACGTTTCCATTTGTTGACACCTAAATGTTAAGACTGGAGCTTTTTGTTCAGAGGAGTTGCTCTTGAACCTGGTTCTTCTGAATTTTTAAAATAATTTAGATAAGGTAATCATGCTTTAACATCAAACATGGACATCTGTATCTCTCACGCTTGATATTTCGTGCAGTGTACTAGTTGAAAACAGTTTATGTCATTGCGTATAGACATGATGAGTCAGTGTGTCTTGACCTCCATGGCAGACACACCACCGACCCCCTGAGACTGACTCACCAAACACAAAGGGGTTCCATTGAAACCACGTTGAGAACCACTAGCTTAATATCAGAAGCATGGCACAACATGTGTACAGGCTTTTGCCATTGTACGGGCTTCTGAATTTTAGTCAATATAGCACATTAACCCGCATCAATGTTTTAATTGTAGTCTGAAATTTACAGTACATTCTGCTAGTGATGAAATATTCAGGACTGGACGGACGGACATAAGAATGGTCTGGCTTGTTAAATAGGACCTTCAAATTGTGCCAAGTCGAGTGAGACTAACACTGATAGTTTGCTTACAGACATTCATTCCTAATTAATAAAGTTCATCTATAATACAAAAATGGCCTAGCGTCAGTTTGTATTCACTCGAGAGTTGACGAATCGTCATACAGGAGCAACATCCGTGGATCATGTGAAGGTTTTAAGATGCAAACTTGAATAAGTAGCAGCAGAGTGGACGTCTCGGTCCACTCCGGTCCAGTGTCACGAAGCTGTGAAAGCGAAGACGTAATCTAAAAGCGGTGAGACGGCGTGGCTCGTGCCTTCACATGCGGTCCCTTCAAAATCGTACCGTCCCCTTCCTCCACGTGAGAATGAAATGTGTGATGAAGAACAACTGATAATTACAGAGTTTATGAGCATCCTCTCAGTTTCTTTGTGCCCTTTTGCCTCAGCCGGCGGGTCCGTCGTCGTTCGGAACCCAAAAGATGTCATCGGGTCGGTGATCTGGAAACGGGATTAGCCGACCCATCCGTCCCAAATCTGGCCTCTGTCGGGAGAACGCGAAAGATTAGGTCGCAATTTAAGATATTTAACAGATGTGGGGCTCAGGTTGTAGTCCTTCCTGTTGAAGGAAACAGAAAAAATAAAGGACAAAAAGAAAAAGCGATAAGCATTGCATTGGAGGTGAAAGGTGATGCTTTTGGAGTACAGTAGACCCCCCAATATATGGCATCCCCGCAATAAGATATTTCCACTAGTTTCCAATTCCCTTAACTGCCAGGGACTTCCTGTGGTGGGTCTTGGCAGGTACAGCCTGGGGGCACCCAGCCCTCTCAAGTTATTTGCGTTGGGGTTTGCTTCCCCACATGAAACAGAGTACTGGTTTCTATGGTGACCAGCAGCAGAAATACCCTGATCTGACTCAGATACAGCACTTTTATCATCGGGTCGCCGTTGTTAAGCGCCCTCCTGCTTTTCAGAGCTGAGCATGAGGGCGTACTGTACAGCATTGACAGGCGGCGGCCCAAGCAATTATGCAACAGTTACATTAAAGTTGTGTTTTGGGTCCCTCCATACAGCATTTTTTTCCCCACTGTACAACGACAACAACAATTATTTTCATGACCTAAAACATATAAAATGTAAACTTTGCGGTGTTCCTGCATAAAAGTCTCTAAGATGCCTTTTTGAGATTGGTTGATGTCATAAGAGGCTGGTTTGCTTTTGGTTTGTGTCACCGCTTCTTGAAGTTGCTGATACGCTATTGGCTGAACTACCTCCCACAATGCCTTTCTCAGGATTTAGTTCAGTATCTTGTGTGATCGTGGAAACTTTGCGAGTTGGCCATACAATACGGTAATTGTCTTACTGTATTTATTCGCCTTGGTTCTTAAGGCTTGCAGTAATATTACAGAGAGAAGCAAAAAGATGAGAAGGATGGAAACTAAGCTTGCGATGATCAAGTATTACAAATGGCGACCTTTGCATGGTGCATGGCCGTAACAAATCGACAATCAACACTGTTCCTAAGTAGAAAGAGGCAATTAAAGCAACAATGGCATGTCAATCTTCGCAAGTTTTTAAAATCAATTTTCTTCTTAATCTGCCATCTCCTACCTTTTCTGCATCCACCCACAAACTCCACTGTACCAGTTTAAGTCACGTCACACTGGAGGTATATACATTTTCATTTTACCTTTACATTTATGTTTATCGATGATGTTATTTGATAATATACATGTATATTTCCATATAAGTAGTACTTACTATATACAATTTCATTACTATTGTTTAATAATGTGCACAAATAATGTCAAAGGTTTGTGGGTCACCCAGAGATTTTTTTTTGTAATTAATCAAATGAATAAAACATATAGTGGAGATATTGCAAAGTTTAGAAATAATGATTTTTATTTAAAATTTTTTTTCCTTTGTTTACCTCAGGTATCAGGGGTTTGGAACGCACCAGCTAAATACTATGAGTTTCTATCCCCTGCTATACAAGCAATCTCATATTGCAAACCCCAACTCAGAACAGATTGATGTTGTTTCCCGGGGGTCTACTGTACAAGATTTTTGTTTAATGCTAAAAAAATGTTCTTCTCCTCTGCAAAACTATTACAGAAAGCCGAAGGGGGGAAAAAAAGTCGTAAAACACCCCTAGGAGTGCGCGTGAAAAATCGGCGCGGTACTGTTGACAAAGAGCCGATGAGTGCTGCAAATGGACAATTGATAGCATTTGTTGGACGTGCCACGAGAGGACAAATGGTTGCGACAAACTCACAGCGATTTGGAGGACGGTTTCTTGACTTTTGGCCTCTTTCGACGATAAACCGGCCTGAGGCATGCACAGCACGGTGACGTGCACGGCAAACGCATGTAGACAAACATACAGGTATAAACACACACGTGCATGCAAACAAACACACACAAACACACAAAACGCAGAGATTAGGAATTAAACATCAGTACAAGATTAAATTGCCAAACTGTATGGAGACTTTGACGCATCAGTATGAAGTCTTTGAAAATAAATTCAGATATAAACTTCTCCGCCTCTCAGTTAACTGAGTTAAAACCACTGTAAATTAGAATATTGGCGCTGTCATGTTAAAAACACTTATCTCGAAAACTCTATATATAATATATGAATGAATTACTGGATATTGGACATTATCATTATAAAACAGTATAACAAAATTGCGGGTCTAATCCTTTTAGTGCAAGTAAAATCAATTAAAAAGAGAAAAACGTTAAAAATACAATTTAGTAATGATATATAACGAATATGTGCAATATATTGCAAAAACACTTTGATTTAGAGAATAATCAAACTTTAAATAGACAAACAAAGAGACAGTATGTAGTATTTAGTTCCTCATAGCAGTAAAAATTCTTCATTCGTTGAAAAAAGGCTGGAAATTAAAAGAATAAATGGTTTAGTTTGGTCACTTTGACTCTCCATAGTTTGTATTATTCTTTGTACTTTTTAGCACTTGTTTTTGGTTGCACTACAGAAAACAGTGACATCTAGTGTTCAAAATTAAGCACTGTCCCTGTAATGGACAGTTTTCAAATTTCAAAGTTTTCACACATGGCAACAAATATATAAAACTTGCTTGGATATAAAGTCATCATTGGTTTAGCGCTAATGCTAAAAAAACATACAAATACTAACCTAACTAGAAGTGTATTCCCTCAAATAAATACTAATATGCATATTTTAAGTAAAAACATAATCAAAGGTAGGATAACGTAGTTATTTCCTTCTCAATTTGTTCAAATGGATTTATCTTAGTATAACCTAATCATAACTTGCTTCTGTTGTCATCTAAATGTTTATACTATACATCTAAGGCACAATACTGCCCCAAGAGGCCAAAACATGCAAGAACAACCAGTAGTGCTGTCATTTAGTTTTAATTCATCATTTTTTATTTGTTACCATCATTCTAATTCATTTTTAAAGTTTAAATGTGAATGGGACAGTTTGTATGATTTGACCACAGTGTGTATTTTTGACCACTAGGTGTCACTGTGTTATGTGGTGCAAGTGTGGGCAAACTATGGCCCGTGGGCCACATGCGGCCCGTCAGGGTTTTTCATCCGGCCCGCCAAACGAAAATATAAATGTATCATTATAGAAATATCATGATAGTATGTGTAAAATTATAAAAATAAAAGTGCACCTTATAATAATGTATTGATCTTGTCCCCTTGGTCCCAAACATTCAAATAGCAGACTACATTTTCCTTTACTTGCTCTTTTTATCATGTATTTATTTTATTTCTTAACCTATGAGCGTTTTTAAATTAGGTTTTAATACTAAATCATTTTGCTTATTATTCAAATCAATATTGTTATTCTTTTAATGAATAAAGTTTTTTTTACCAGGAGGAGGAGCTATATAATACCGATAATGGGTGGGTAATCTGGGTGGATCCCTAAACCATTAGGGTTGTAGGGGCACCATTTCCTATGGTGTGTCATGGGCAAGTACAGGCTGGTGGCGCCCATCTCTCTCCAGGCCCTTTGATAAATAATACTGTCCCTTTAATATAATTCAACCGCAATTTTACTTCATTGTCATTGTAGCTGGGTACAATCCGCTTCTATGCACAACACTGCCCGTTGAGGCCAATCTGTGTAAGAACAGCCAGTAGTACTGTACAGTATTTTTATTTGACTTTTTACTATTGTAAATTGTTACTGTGATTTTAAATCTTATTTAAAGGGACAGTGTGTATTATTTAGCACCTCCTAGCAGAAAAAAAACCTAATTCATTAAAAAAACAATATTGACCCAAGTCTCATCTCATCTCATTAGCTACACCGCTTATCCTCAGTAGGGTCGCGGGGGTGCTGGATCCCATCCCAGCAACCATCAGGCAGTGGGCAGGGGACACCCTGAACTGGTTTCCAGGCAAACGCAGGGCAATTGACCCAAGTAATACCCAAAAATATACACAGGAAGTGGTGCCCCGATGAGCCAGGCAGGTAAAGGATCTGCGAACCACTATCATTTAACCGTGTTTTTTATTTAATACTTGTGGTCAATAATTTTGGATTAAGATAAGCCTCGCTTAGAGGGAGCTGACGTGATTATATTGCTGCTGCGGTTATGCAAAAACCAAAAACATTGAAAAAAGGCTTGGAGAAAAAATGAGAAGAAAAAATGTGCAGATAGGTCACTTTGAGAATCTGTAGTTTGTCGAACCACACAATACATCGACATCTAGTGATTAAATAATACACACTGTTCCATTAATGCTTTTTTAAAAACACATTTTGTAATTTGATCATTTATCTGCTGTGCTGTATTTGTCTGTTAATAAAATAATTAGCCTTTTTAAAGTATATTCCTGCAGTTTTTAGCCCCACGGTAACAAAAAATGTGATCAGTGAGCACTGAGTACATAGTGGCTTTGTCAAGAAGTCAAGGCAGGTGAGGTAATTTGATCAGGAACTCCACTAAAGACACACCAGGGAATCTTAAACCTCCCCAAGCTGTTATTGTAACCTGAATTCCATCAGCTACGTTTGTAAAAGAAATCAGGAAAAAAAACAAGGACGGAGAACTAGAAAATACCTGTATTCGCTAAAGTAGTTTCGCTCTTTTCCCCCTGAAAAAGAAACGAAAGCACAATAAGTTTCACGCTGAAACGAGACCATCCATGGCAAAGTCTTGTTATTTTTCACCCTTCTCCGGGTTGCACTGCTTGTGTCCCTTGCAAGCGCGTAACTCCATGAGCTGTTGATGCATCGAATTCAAAGCGTCGCGGTCCAGGCTGCTGACGGCGTTCATCAGCTGCCGGGATAATCCAAACATCCACGTTATTCAACTCCACGTAATTCAAATCGCACAAAACAAAGTCTCCGGGGAGGTTTTGCACGAAAGTAGCATGAAGAAATCCAGGCTAACTGAATAAATTCTGCTTGAACTAGTATGGCCGGCGCATTTTGGCTTAATTGGTTGCACAGGCCAAAATGAAATGGTGTCGCTAAGTCAACCCAGCTGTAAGTATAAGGGATAAGTGCGTGTTTACAGCACCTTCAAATAGACACCCAGGATTTATTTCAAAACAGAAACGTGTCGCTCATAGTTTTTACTTCTTTTTAACAATTAGAATGAAGAGAAAGAGATAGAAGAGAGAGAGAAAAGAGAGAGTGAGAGAAAGAGAGAGAGAGAGAGAGAGGAAGACAGAGAGAGGGAGAGAGAGACAAAAGAGCGTAAAATAAAGAGAAGCGGGGAAAAAAAGAGAGAATAAGGGTAAGTGGGAGAAATATGAATAAAGCAGAGGAGAAAGAGAGAGAAAGCAAGACAGAGAAAGAGAGAGAGACAGAGAGAAAAATGTGAAAGGGAAGGGAAGAAAGTGATAAAGAGAGAAAACGAGAGCAAGAAGAAGAGAAAGAGAAATTGAGAAAAAGAGAAAGTGAGAGAGACAATGAGAGAAAATAAGAAAGAGATAGAGTCAGCAAGAGAGAGAAAGAGAAATAGAGAGAAATAAAGATAAACAGAGAGAAAGAGAGAGCCCAAAGAGAGAAAAAGAGAAAGAAACTTCAGTTGCTTTGCTTTGGTGACATCAGGTGGACATATTTAAAACTGCAACTCACTTTTCTCTTGCTTTTCTCTCAGCTTTGTCCTGCAGACTCAATCTTAGGGAGAGCCTGATCCGCCCCGCGGGCTGCATGTTTACACTAATGATGTAGTGTATAGAAGAGAAGAAAGACATTGGGAGGGAGAGAGAGGGGAGAGAGAGAGAGAGAGAGAGAGAGAGAGAGTGAGCAAAGGATAGGGAGGAAAAAAAGAGAGACAAAGAGAGAATAAAAACAGATAGAGAGAAAAATGGTAAAAAGAGAGAGAGCAAGAGAGTGAGAGGTATTGAGAGACATATAAAGGTAATAAAAAAGAAAAGAAGAAAGACAGAGAGAGAAGAGAGATAGAGAAAGAGCTAGTGAGAAAAAGAGGGATAAAGCAGGTGAGAAAGCGAGAGTAAGAAATAATTATAGCTCCAGTGTCTATGTGAGTGGTGCCTGGCTTTGGCGTTGTCAAATGAGCATATTAAAAACTGCAGCTCAAATTAAATTGAGCAGGCCGGATTTAATCTATTGGCGGGCATGAACAAGCCCTCGAGACGCATGTTTGACACCGATGCTCTAGCGGATAAATCGTCACAGTAACTAAGCCCAGCTAAATTTAACCTGCTCTCATGCAACGGACCTGAGGCTAAATTTATCCAAGATAATAAACATATCCCGACTTAATCCTTTATCTTACTTTCGTGCAATGAGCCCCAGGAGGGCATCCTGGGTGGACACGCTCACCTGGTACGGGTCAGTGTTGAGGTCAAAATACTCCAGGAAACCGGTAGCGAACTCGCAAAACAGGAAGTTGTGTGTGTCGTTGATGGTCCTCAGGCACCAGTAGGTATTGTTGTTGGCACTGGTGCACGCGCAGAAGGGCCCCACTGAGGCAGGGAGGTGCAAAATCAAAATCAAAACACTCTTCCCAACTATTGTTTTCAGTCATCGCTGCCACCGGAGGCGCCGTAGTTAATCATAGGCGCGTTTTCCAATTAACACCAATCGCCAGTCACAAGGTCATGCTTTTGTTTGTTTTTTTATACCAAGAACTGAATAGGAGGAGAAATAGACTTGATTGTAGCTCACTATTAAGAACATGATGTAAAGTGCGAAAAATATTCACTACAGCCTCTTTTTATCCTTCAAAAACGTGCAATAAGAACCATACACAGGGTAGGATATCGGGATCATACTAATATTGTATTCATGCAGTCCAAATTATTAAAATTGGATGATTTAATAAAATGTTTCACTTCACAACTGCTTTTTAAGGTCAACAAAAACATAGTGCCAGAAAACATCCAAAAATTAATCATTCGGAAAGAGGGAAATTATAACTTGAGGGGCTGTAGTAAATCTAAAATCCCAAAGGTGAGAACCACCAGGAAAAGTATGTGTGTGTCTGTGTGTGGAGTCAAACCTTGGAATAATTTACAAGATGTGATCAAACAATGTCCAACTATTCATGTGTTCACATTTAGATACAAAAAAACATTACTGGCGAAATACAGGGATGAAGAAAATGGGATATGAGTAAGATTAGAAATACTGCGTTTAAAATTATGGTTAACTTGTTGTTATTGTTGCTATTATTATATCATAACTGTTATTATAAATATTATTTTTATTCTTATTGTTGTTATCATCATTGGTGCCGCAGTGACATTTGGTAACTACGCGCATTATGACGTTGAGGGATGGGTATTACAAAGATTAGTGTATAAAATATGTGATTATTGTAATTGTTATAATTATTGATATCTGACCTATGTAATAAGTATATCCATGAGATTTTGTTGTATTAGACACAAGAGAAGAGGATTCGTAAAATGTATTTAATAGGGAAAATAAAGGGGTAGGGAAAATAAGCATCTGCTTCTGACTACCCCTTTTCTAACAAGTTATGTGACATTATTTTGTTGTTGACTCATTGTTTTTGTCCTGTTTTTATTTTAATGTTCGAAATAAAGTTTTCATTCATTCAAAAATATCCAAAACCTATGGCGGCTTGCATAATATACAAAACAGGACTGAAAAGCAAAAAAAAACCCATCCGGCCACCCGAAATTTTTTTAATTTATGCAATGATTTAGATTATGACCTTAAAAATTTTCCTAATTTATATCAATTTCAAAATCATGTACTACACACGTTTTAGATAAATATGCTAAGAGCATCAATACATCATGAGTTTCTTTGGATTTTTCCATTGACATTACCCTCAACGGAACTAATCCAGCACTGGACAAAAGAAGTTTTTTTTTTCTTTTGTTCTCGACTTTGATGCCAGAAATAAAGCTGCCATCTTGCTGTTAGCACATACTTTGTGCTATTTTGAGCAGTTCCTATCTACGATTTCCTTTTGTGTCATTAGGCTTCTGTAAACTGACATCAATTCTGCCATTGTGGTTCGACAATGCACTCGCAGCTTGGCTACGTCAGACTTGTTCACAAACACGGAAAGGGGTCGCTAGGCGTTGGTTAATACTTGAGAAATTATTGTAGTATACAAGGCAGAAAAATGAGCCAAATTTGGACTCATTTTAATGATATCTTTCAATCGTAGGGATATTTTTGGTTTTAGTTTTTCTTATGCTAAATTATATTTTTGCGTGTTTTTCAGAGGATCGGTGTCTATATTGGTTGAATTAGAATTGTTTGACACCTCTGAATTAAATCGATCAAATGGAAACCAAAATATGAAATCAACTGAACTTGTTTTACGTGTTCTTAGGGAGCATAACATATCAGTAGTTGACTGCAATGCCTTACTTGTCCAGAAGGGAGCAGTCTGCCAGTGATGATTGTCATGGGTGAAGCAAGTAAGGCCCGGCATGCTGCAAGTGTCGTTGTTCTGGAGCCTTTTCAGGAATTTGCGGAGTTTCTTCCTGCGTTTCTGCTCCTTCTGCAGCCACTGCGTCTTTTGCTTGGGCATTCTGAGGAGAGGGGTTCAAAACACTAAAACAACGCTACACATTGCTCACTGTGCCTTAGTCATACACAATCGTTTTTACCTGATTGAATGGAGGCGTCCATTGCCCAGCATGAAGTTGTCTTTTGTCTTGAACGGAAAGCTGTATAGACAATGCATGTGAAGGATTTCGGAAGTATTGAGATAAGATCTGAACCAAATGTTCTAATCGAAGGCATAGGTTTGATCTTGGAATTGGTGGGGACATAACCAATGTTCCCTCTAATTTTCCACGGGTCTGAATGTTCACACTTGAAACAACAGTGAGCAACAGCAATCCCAAGTGTGGCAACTAATCCATTATCAAACATGTCCAAAACTTGACATCAAGTAAGTATCGATAAGAATTAACAAGTTTACAGACTAAGACTAATCAAGTGCAACTATTGTTTTCAAAGTTTTTACCTTTTTCTCGAAAACCAACTCTTTCATTATTTTTGCATGAAGTTAACGATAAGTAAATCAATGGGAGCCCTTAAACAAAGCAGATATTTTAAGGGATCTGAGCCTATTAAACCCTACTTCTAATACAGAGGAACCTCAGTTCTCGACCATAATCCGTTCCAGAACCCTGTTCGAGAACCGATTTGTTCAATCACCGAAATCATTTTTCCAATTAAAAATAATGTAAATCGTTTTCATCCGTTCCAACACCCTGAATGTTTACCATGAATGTTTAACGTAAACATGAAGCTAACCCAGGCTAATCGTACGTTCGCGTTATCGTAATCTTCCGTACGAAAGATTACTCTAACATGAACGTGTAAAATAAAAAAATCAGGTCGTTTACAAGTCATTTAGCACCACAAGTGGCTAGCGCTTCATTGGAAAGGGGGCTCCGTTCCAACACCCTGAATTTTGGGCTCGGTTCCAACACCCTGAATGTTTACCTGAATGTTCAACGTAATCATAGAGCTAACCCAGGCTAATTGTACGTTCGCGTTATTGTAATCTTCCGTACGAAAGATTACGCAAAAAAAAAAAGATAAAGAAAAGAATTATGAATAGGATTTCTTACCTTTGTGGTGGTCAGCAGAAGGCGCATGCTGTATTCCCTAGCAAGATCAGAAACTCGCACACCTCTTTCATATTTAGCTATTATGTCTTTCTTAAAGGCAATAGTTGTACGAACAACTTTTCCTTTTTCACCTGTCCTGCTTGCACCGACCTTCTTCGGAGGCATAGTTAGGGGCTAAAACACTCCGTTCACCGATATTAAAAGCGAAAGCAAAAAGAGGCAAGTGCGCACGTGAGAACAGTTGGTCACGAGGGGTGGGGGCGATCTACACGATCTACACCCAAACGCCGCTCAGCATCGCACTCTAGCGTACGCATTACCGGCGTTCGAACTCCGATTTTTTAAACGAACAGCGAAGCAAGAATTTCTCAAAATTTTTGGTCGAACACCGATTTGTTCGAACTGAGAGGCGTTCGAAAACCGAGGTTCCACTGTAATTACAACCTGTTAAACCATACGTTACTATTTTGGAAATGCATATAAAATCTGGCAGCCCTTCACACACTAATCAGTAATAGAAAATTAGCTCTCAGCTTCAAAAAAGTTAGTGACTCCTGCTTTATCCGTATAGTACAATGCTTAAATGCTGTTTTATTCAATGTATTTCAAGCATAAACGAAAAACGACTCACCCGGGAGTGTTACACTGACAATCCTCTGGGCGCACCTGCTTCAGGTGTCCTTTGACCTCACGCAAGTTCTTTATCTTGGTCTGCAAGGTTTCAATCTAGACAGCGAAGGATCACAAACGGCAAAGTTCAGTAAGGTGTCTTATTTCTGGAATATGATATAAATATACCTCATGTTCAATGTGCGTTTTGTGGTCTTTCCAAGCCTGCAAGGATTTATACAGGCCACCGTCGCATTTCACGGTGTCATTCATTAAAATAGAGCATCTGTCAAGACAGCACATTAGATCGTTCACGTTAATTATATCTCAATTATCTATTGCATCCTACTAGAAAAAGGGCTACTAACGTAACTCCCTTAGAACACCTGTGTAGCCTGCAGATTGGGTCTGAAAATAGCTCATCAGTGATGGGTCATTGTGATTTTCCAGGCAATTTGATTTCTAAATGACATGGTGTTTTAATGTTTGACTGAACCTATTCAAACCTACTCCTGAAAAATTTAAAACCTGGTAATAACAATATAATAAAATAGTAATTACACAATAGCTTGTAATTTTGGAAATGAATATTCAACTGGTAGCCCTTTTTCCTTTTGTCAGCTTCAAAAAGGTTGATGACCCATGTTCGAGAATATGGACGTCCCAAAATATCTGAATAAATAAGCAAGTAAGTGAATGAGTAAGTGTGTAAAAGAGTAAGTGAGTAAAGAGTTAGAGTGAAAGAGTAAAAGAGGGAAAGAGTAAGTAAGTAAAAGTGTAAAAGAGTCAGAGTGAGTGAGTGGGTGAGTGACTAAAAGAGTAAGGGAATAAAGGGTAAGTGAATAAATGAGTAAAAAAAAGTAAAAGAGTGAACGAGTGAGTGAGTAACAGTGCAAGTGAGTAAAAGAGTAAATAAGTAAAAACTTAAGGGTGAATAAGAGAAGAAATCTATACATATCAAAATGGTAAAGAACAAATTGTTGAAAATAAATACAAATAAATTATCAAACATATAAAAACAACAACATAAAATAATTACATACATAATGAAATCATAATGAAATTTAAATATACAAGTTTTTATCTTTTATTGGCGGACGATTTTCTGTCACCAGTACTACAACACGATCAATCAGAATATTATTCTTTATTTCTGTTCGATTCTTTAAAGGGACGGTGTGTATTATTTAGTGCCTTTATTGGTAAAAAAGGAAATTTAAATTGTTAAAAGTATATATATATATATATATATATATATATATATATATATATATATATATATATATATAATTATTTAGATAATAAGCAAAAAATACACCAACTCCCATGTAAATGTAATTTGAGGAATTTGCATTTATTTAACAACACGAGCTTTACCAAGAAAGACCTGAAATAACTGTCCGCCATCTTGCTGCTCAGGGTACCCAAAAACCTAAAAAGGTCTGGGCCAAAAAATTAATAGTAAAATCGTGCATTTTGGTCTCTTTGAGTCTCTGTAGTTTGTATTCTTCCTCCTGCTTTTTAGCATTTATTTTTGGTTGAACTACGCAATACAGTGACATCGAAAGGTCAAACACACTATATATTTAAGCATTTTATTACATGTTTATATTGGGTGCCAAGTCTAATCTTGTAAACAATGTACACCATGTTGCAATACATAACAATAAAGTCTATTCGATTCGATTTTATTCTACAAAAAATGTGTACCAAAACCAACCTGTATGTGACCTTGAGGGCAGAAGGTGGCGTCATTTTTGTGTTGGTGGTGGGCCGAGCTGTGACCCCCAGGCCACTAAATTCTTCATCTTCCTCCTCGTGCACCGAACCTTTACTTTTGTCCAAAATGGAAGTGTTGCCCTGGAACACGGCAGAATGGTAGGAGTCTTCCAGGTCCACGGCATACAAGTCCCCATCTAGCTCAAAGGAGACTGAGCGGGCCCAGCGCTTTCTAGAGGCAGGCTTGCTGGGCTTTAACTCTAAATAGAATAGAAAAGAATAGTCTTCATAATGCCTGATATCAACTTAGTGTACATTGTTTTTCAACATGTTATTAACACGTAATAAGTGACCTAAAAGAAAAAAAAGAATAAGATAAAAAGATAATGCTAAAAGAGATAGGCAATATTTACAAGGTAGTGCTTGGAGACTGGCTTAAGTTGTAAGTGCATCAGAAAATAGTGCAATGGTATTAGCTGCATCTTTGTGCGAAAAATAAGAATAGAAGTATTTCTATATATAGAGTATGTCACATTTCTGCAAAGATTTCATCATTATGTTTAATTGAACAACACTGAAGAAACATTGCTTGGACACAATGAAAGGTAGTCTGTGTGAAGCATATATAGCAGTGTAAATTTATTTATTTTCTCCCTAAAAAAATAAAAATACTGCCCTTAGTGGCTAAACCCCTGGTAACAAAAGTGAGTACACCCGAAAGTAAAGGTTCCTGAAGTTCAATATTTTGTGTGGCCACCATGGTTTTGCGGAACCACTTTAATCCTCCTGGCCATAGTCTTCACCAGAGTCTTACAAATTGCCACTCCTCCATGACAACGAGACTGAGCCGGGGGATATTGAAGATCTTGTCATTCTCCACCTTCCGCTTGAGGAAACCCCAAAGATGTACTATTGGGCTTGGATCCGAAAACACGCTTGGTCAGTCCATCCCTTTTAGAGAATCCTTGATCATTTTGGAGATGTATTTGGGGTGATTGTCAGGCTGGAACATAACCTGTGACCCAGTTCCTGGAAGGAGGGGATCATTCCTTGCTCCAGTATTTTACAGTACATGCTCGAGTTTATGTTTTCCTCAATCAAGTGCAACTTCCCAACTCCAGTTGCAGTCATGCAGCTCCAAACCATGACATTCTCAACATCGCCACACATGCTTTTCACCATTTGAGCCAAATCAATTCATCTTTGTCTCATCAGACCAGAGGATATCTTTCCAGGAAGCCATGGCCTTTGTTGACAGACTTCTTTTCATTTAGTCAAAGTGATGTTTCTTCGGTGATGTTCTGTTAAACATTATAAGAAAATCTCTGCAGAAATGTGATGGGTGGACTTACTTGTGTGACACACTGTAGCAAGATACATCTATTTTACATATTTGTGTGGTGATATGTCTGGGGAAGAGCCTAGAAGTTCTTGTCTTAGGGACCAGTAGCTTCTACCAGAGAGCAGTGAGTCAAAGAGGTGGTGGCTTAGGTGAGAGGAGTCTTCAATAATATTGTTATCCTTCGGAGTTGACAGAAAGCAGCCAATGATTTTATGGGCTGTGTTGATGGATGTCCCCAAGATTCTCCTTTGCACTTATTTTTTGCTGTTTTGTGCAGATTTCATTTTGCAATTTTCTGAATATTGTTTTTGTTCTGTTACTGAAATAATCCTTTTCCCTTTTTTTGGATGTGGGATGGGGATCTTTTCTATTTATTTGAGAAACATACAGCACAACAGGACAATTTTCTTCTTTTATCGAGAGCTTGCTAAGCAAACATGGCTGCACAATAAAATTATTTTTTATGTAGGTTTTGAACAAAGAGATGGTATGAGTGTTTGTCATTGGAGTCCAGACACAAAACATGTCAATAAATAATAGACTTTTTCAAAGTACTTAGAAACACAGAAGCAAAGCTGTCGTTTGGAGTAACCCTCTACTGCCATTTTGAAAAATAACTTTTTTTCTATTTTTTAGACTATATATTTTTCATGACATAGGAAAAAGACATTAAAATATATTTTTTAAATAGATTTTTTGGAAAATATATATTTTTAAAGCCAATGCTCAAATTTTTAAAATGTATGTACATGTGCTTCTGTAACCTACTTAGTAAAAACTGTTATTTTTTATGATTTGGCAAAAACACTGCCACCTTATGACCACTTGATGACAGTATAGACACATTTTTTTTCCACAACTCATCAAAACTTTGCAATTTTAATCCGAAACACTCGGGAAAAAACAAGATTTTATCCTGAATGTATTTGAGAGTGATATATAAGATCATCTTACTTTTCTTAGTGAGCAGTTTCTTTCTTTTGAAGATGGGAGCTGTATAGTCCAAGTGCCCGCAGTTGCATTCGTCTCCAGCAGACGAAAAGGGTACCTGGGGAGCACCCCTGGCCATCACAGCCTGCACCCGTGGGGCATAGAGACTAGCCATGCCCTTGCACTTATACAGCCTCAGCTTGCCTGAAGGGTCCTCCACACACTGCCACTTCTGAATTAAGAGATGAGGATTGCAGTGTTGGTGCAGGACTAACAAAAGACCACATGCTCATAGAGACAAAATACCTGTCCCGGTTGTTGACACGAAGTCTGGTACTCTGCCTTCTGGCAAAGCTCCCTCACTCGCTGGTATTTGGGCAGGAAGTTCTCCTCCTGAGCCATTTCCTTCCCGTCTCCCTTCTTGTGGAGCGGCTTTCTGCAAGAACAGTGAATGGAACATCGGAAAGACTTCCAGGAAATCGTGGACAGAGAGGTTTTTGTCAGGCGAGGACAAGGCCACTAATGGACTAAAACGTACCCTCTCTCCACAAGGAAGGAGTCTCTCCAGGTTTTAATTTTCCTGTTTGAATTAAACCTGTCAAACAAAAATGAAGAGTAAGCATCTACGGTCAGAATAATCTAAATAAATAATGTCACATCCAGACCATTGCTAACTTGCCCAATTTTTTATAATGATAATTTATTAAAAAAAAAAAACAATAATAATGAGTCAATGCAATAATAACCTACTTCCCAATATTATGAGTAATTGGCATACTTGACAAATAATTGCCTAATTATATACTCCATTTTGCTGTTCATATCTTTGGCCATGTGTAAAAATTAATTTTTACCAAGAAACATTTGTTCTAAAATGAAAATGAAATATGTTTGCTATCATTTTTAATTATTTATCTAATTCACAAATTATTTGAGGAATTACGTTTAAAATAAAAAAAATGCTTACACTTCTACTTAACTTACAAATACAAATTATTCATATTACAAGAAAAACAAACAAAATACAAAGGTAGACCAATTTCAAATGTATACTAGTTCAAACATTTTTTCCAAGGTATATTCTAAAAAGGAAAAGTGTGTTCTATGGGTTGCTACTTTACTAATTGTATAACGTTAAATTTTTTGTTAATAGTAAAATAAGTAAAATAATACTCAAACAATGGGCAAAATTATCTAACTAGAAATGCAAGTTAAAATACAGCAAAATAAGAAAAAAATCATATATACTGTATTTTCTGGAGGTGCACCTGAATATAAGAGGCACCCTCAAAATATTCCTCTGTTACCCACCTGTTTAATATATAAGGCGCACTGGGCTATAAGGCACGTGCAATTAAAACTACAGTAAGAGCAAGGGTTGCATTAAATAAAAATCATAAAATAAAAAAATCTCATTTTATGGAACATAAATATTAGGAGGATCTGGTAAATAGTTACCCTATGTAGAAGCATTTCATTGTAATTGTGCATTATTAAGGGCAACACAGCAGCTGCGTGGTTAGCGCGCAGCCCCATGGTGCACAGTTACTCACAGTTAAGTCCAGTTACTGCAACCTCCCCGGGTGGAGTTTGCATGTTCTCCCCGTGTCTGCGTGTGTTTCCTCCATGCACTCCGGTTTCCCCCCACATTCCAAAAACATGCATGTCAGGCTAATTGGCCAGTCCGAATTTTCCCTAGGTGTGAATGAGCTGAGTTGTGTGTCTCTGTGCCATGCGACTGGCTGGCAACCAGTTCAGGGTGTCCCCTGCCCACTGCCCGGAGATAGCTGGGATGGGCTCCAGCACCCCCGCGACCCTACTGAGGATAAGCGGTGCAGATAATGGATGGATGGAAGTGCATTATTACATTTTTTCCATTCCGGTCCTTAGGGTGCAAATTCGGGTTTTTTAGGTGCACTTTATATTCCGGAAAATACGGTATATAGTTTTTTTTTTTTTTTTGTGGTGTTGCCTGTCTAACCAAAAGTTATCCCATTATCATTAACTTGTGGTCTATTGGGATTATATGACTAAATTATACCTGAAAAATAGCACCAATTACTGACCTAGTTTAATATAAAAGACAATGGTTGATTGATTACTTTGTTTCATGATAACATACAGTACTGCAATTTTAGTGGAGCATTTGTAGTTTGAAATCAGATCTAGCTTGTGTTTTTAATCCGTCAATCGCAGTGAAAGACAAAGAAAAAGTGTGATCACCTGTTCACTGGTTTGTCAGTGTCCAGCAGCTTGAGGATCGACTTCCCATCCATTTCTGCAGGAATATCAACCCCAGCCATGTCCAGAATAGTTGGCGCTAAGTCAATATTCAGGACCATATGAGGGCTACTGCATGGCAACAGAAGCAAAAAATATTGACTTCTTTGGGTGACAAAAGAATGAAAAATGATCAGCCATTATGTTTCCTGACTCACATGGCACCTTGCTCCACATTTGGCCCTCGTACGTAGAAAGGGACGCGGATGTCAAACTCGTAAGGCATCGATTTGCCCTTCACTAGCCCAAACTGGCCGATGTGGTAGCCGTGATCCGATGTGTAGATGATGTAAGTATTGTCCAGTTCACCCGTCTCCACCAGCATGTTGTACATCTGAGGAGGACATAAATCTCTTCAAGTCCAAGTTGAAAATGACAGAAAAGTGACTTATATAACAAGTCCATGGGTGAATATATTAAAAAGTTAGAACAAGAACAGATCTCTCAGGACTCGCCACTCGGAGATATTTCTTTTCTGTGACGACGTGCCCTCCTACCTTCTCCATGCTGTCATCCACAGACAGCAGGGTCTGCATCCTCCTTCGCTGCAGCATATTAGTGAACTGCATGTGCACAGGACGCATGGGACCCGTGTAGCGCAGGATCCAGTGTTTGTCGGGGTTTGGAGCGTAGTTATAGCTCGGAGTGCTGGATGGAGAATAGACAAAAAAGAATAAACAGTAAAAAAACAGTGTTTAGCTGCAGAAATCTTTCACTGGGATTTTAAGTACTGTGGCCCCTCCACATGCGAGGTACTCTAGTTTCGAAAAATTTGAGATACGAGATGTCTTCCAAACCAAAATCTTACCAGACATACAACTTACTAGAATTTCGAGACGCTTATCACTAGAGAAGGCTCTAGACCACATAATGGCAGCATCAGCTCGTCCCAGTTAGCATATGCATTTCCTGCCCTGACCTGATCCCATTCCCTTGTGTTGTTTTCTTTTTATGGCTTTGCTTAACGAATCTTCAACACTCTTCTCCCTTATTCCTCCACCACACATACACATCTGACTTTCTCCACGCTAAGTGTTCATAAAAAAATGTCTTTTTATTCAGTTGATAACATTTATTTATTTAATGGCTGTATTTTATGTTTATATTATGTTTGAGTGTGTTTATAGTTATCAGGAAGATGTGTTTTATAGCTATTTAGGGTTAAATTTTGGGAGGCCAGGAACGGATTATTTGGTTTTCAGTTATTTCTCATGGAGAAAATTTGTTCAAGATACAAGAAATTCTAGATGAGAGCTCAATCTGGGAACAAATTAATCTGGTATGTAAAGGGCCCACTGTTTTATTTTCTCGATTTACTCTGTTTTTGAACTTGTTTAATAGTAAAAAAATTAAACAAAATGGAAAAAAAAGATTTTAGGTATACTAAAATTCACTTATTGGAATGAAAGATAATTCATACAATAACAATAAAAAGAAAAATATTAGTTAACAATATTAAAATGATTTTTTTCACACTGGACCTTTTGCTGTGTTTCAGAAGTTTTTTTTGTAATTCCAGACTTAATTCTAATTCTATTTAAAACGAGTAACATTTTTTACTAATGGAACAAGAACACTGTACCTAGTTATTATTTTATTATTTTACTTATTTTACTAGATCTGTGTCCTTGTTTTTTCTAGTTGGACTGAAGATGTATTTGTGGTATTCCCCAATTTCTCCCACTTCACTTTAAACAATATTTAAAATTAAATAAACTTTCTACCAATAAATTTGTTTACTTTATTTTATTAAACTTTCTAGCTTGATATTTTGATAAAACAATAAAAGTATTCCTTTTACAGTGCACATTTGTCTTTTATGACAAATGGCTGAGAAACTTTCGCATGTTGAAGCTTATTTTTCTTTTTAGGTAAGGCATTATTGTTTTCTTTTTTTGAGCAGATAAAGTTTTAATTATTTTTCTTCTGATAAAATAAGCATAATACCTGCGGTACATCATATTTTACTTGAAAGTCAGTTTGAAATATCAATTAATATAAATATGAAAATAATATTAAGATGTAGTTTTTTTTTTTTCATTTTACAAAAACAATTTGAAAAATAAACTATGCATTGAGAAAAAATATTGATGAATAATATTTATTTTAAAACAATACTTTGGCTCATTCTACTAAAAATAATTGTTAAAGTAAATTACAAGATCCCGCGACCCTACTGAGGATAAGCGGTGCAGATAATGGATGCATGGAAATTACAAGATGAAAAAATACTGTGCTTTATAGAAATAAAATAAAAGATACACAAAATACAATTAATAAACTTACTTTCAATATTCAAATCTTAGTATCATTCTTTAAAAAAAGTAATATTTAAAATAAATAAGAAAATTAAAAAAAATATTGATCGCAACTCATGTTTTCAAAAGCAATACTTAAAATAAGCTAAATAACATTCCATTTTTGGCTCATTCTACAAAGAAACAATTATTAAAGTAGAAAAGTAGAAAACGTTTTGAAAAGAAATTCAAGAACACTCTTAAAATTAATAAACTTACTTTCAATATTTAAATCGTAGAATCATTCTTAAAAAAGGAAAAACTAATATTTAAATTAAATAAGAAAATAAGAAAAATATTGATCACAATTTATATTTCAAAAAGCAATACCTGAAATAAACTAAATCACTTTCCATTTTTGGCTCATTTAACAAAATGTTTTTCTTAAAGTATAAATGTAGAAAACTTAAATACATAAATAAACAAACAAATTAATAAACAGATACATAACTAAATAAATGAATAAAAACAAATAAATAAGTAAATATGTCACGGTCGCCTTGGTGACCAGTCTGCCCTGCCCTCTGGGCAACAGCTGAAAGCAGTTCCACTAATTGTGGGTCTGTATTTAAGGCTGCATTGTGGGCTCTGCCGTTGCGGGTTCATTACTCATTATTCACAATCCCGGTCCGTTATGCCTTGTCCTGGTTTAGTCTGTTATGCCTTGTCCTGTTGAGTTCGTGCCGGAGGAACTCTGTGTTGTTCTGTTTTGCCCCGGAGTATTGGGCGACTTTTATTTTGTAAAATAAAACTTATGGATCGTCAACGCATTTGAGTTCTCCCTTCATGCCCCCTGCCTCTGTTCTGGTCCGGTCACCTTCCACGCCACCACGTCTCGTGACAGAATGAACCCGCCAACAAATAGAACTCAGCGAACGATCCCAGCGCGACTTGGGGAGAGCTGGAGAGCGCAGTTCGGCAGGCGCCTACTGAGTTGGCCTTCCCTGCCCGTTCGAACCACGGCCCCGCCCGTCGTGGCCCTTGCTGTGCCTCGAATGGGGTCCCAGGAAGAATTGACGCCTGCCTGCCCGACTCCCGTGCCGATTGCCTGCTATTCCCTCTCCCCTGCGTGCAAGTCCGACTCCGACTCCGCTGCCCGTCGGGCCGACTCCGACTCCGCTGCCCGTCGGGCCGACTCCGACTCCGCTGCCCGTCGGGCCGACTCCGACTCTGATGCCTGCCTGCCCGACTCCCGTGCCGACTGCCTGCTATTCAGTCTCCCCTGCGTGCCGGTCCGACTCCGCTGCCTGCCAGTCCGACACCGCTGCCTGCCAGTCCGACACCGCTGCCTGCGTGCCAGTCCGACTCCGCTGCCTGCGTGCCAGTCCGACTCCGCTGCCTACGTGCCAGTCCGACTCCGCTGCCTGCGTGCCAGTCCGACTCCGCTGCCTGCGTGCCAGTCCGACTCCGCTGCCTGCGTGCCAGTCCGACTCCGCTGCCTGCGTGCCAGTCCGACTCCGCTGCCTGCGTGCCAGTCCGACTCAGCTGCGTGCCAGTCCGACTCCGCTGCTCCTGTTTTGCCGGTTCTGATTTTGACTCTCTCATGTCTTGTCTGTTTTGATTTTGACCCTCTCATGTTTGCTTGTTCTGATTTTGCCTGTCCTGTTTACCTGCCCTGATTTTGCCTGTCCTGTTCTCGTCGGTTCTGCCTGTCTGTTATCCCCTGACCAGTTTGCCCACCAGACCCCCTCCCTGCCGAGCGCCGATTCCGATCCGCCCGACGCAGATGGCGCCTGCCTCTCCCCGTTCCTGCGTGTTCGGAGGAGGGAGCGGGGTTGCCCCAATCGCGAGCGTCAACATTCCGGGGCGTGAGGTTGTAATTTTTTCTTTTTTGGGACCTCGGGAGCTGTCCCTTAAGAGGGGGGCTCTGTCACGGTCGCCTTGGTGACCAGTCTGCCCCGCCCTCTGGGCAACAGCTGAAAGCAGTTCCACTAATTGTGGGTCTGTATTTAAGGCTGCATTGTGGGCTCTGCCGTTGCGGGTTCATTACTCATTATTCACAATCCCGGTCCGTTATGCCTTGTCCTGGTTTAGTCTGTTATGCCTTGTCTTGTTTTAGTCTGTTATGCCTTGTCCTGTTGAGTTCGTGCCGGAGGAACTCTGTGTTGTTCTGTTTTGACCCGGAGTATTGGGCGACTTTTATTTTGTAAAATAAAACTTATGGATCGTCAACGCATTTGAGTTCTCCCTTCATGCCTCCTGCCTCCGTTCTGGTCCGGTCCCCTTCCACGCCACCACGCTCTCGTGACAGAATGAACCCGCCAACAAATAGAACTCAGCGAACGATCCCAGCGCGACTTGGGGAGAGCTGGAGAGCGCAGTTCGGCAGGCGCCTACTGAGTTGGCCTTCCCTGCCCGTTCGAACCACGGCCCCGCCCGTCGTGGCCCTTGCTGTGCCTCGAATGGGGTCCCAGGAAGAATTGACGCCTGCCTGCCCGACTCCCGTGCCGATTGCCTGCTATTCCCTCTCCCCTGCGTGCAAGTCCGACTCCGACTCCGCTGCCCGTCGGGCCGACTCCGACTCCGCTGCCCGTCGGGCCGACTCCGACTCCGCTGCCCGTCGGGCCGACTCCGACTCTGATGCCTGCCTGCCCGACTCCCGTGCCGACTGCCTGCTATTCAGTCTCCCCTGCGTGCCGGTCCGACTCCGCTGCCTGCCAGTCCGACACCGCTGCCTGCCAGTCCGACACCGCTGCCTGCGTGCCAGTCCGACTCCGCTGCCTGCGTGCCAGTCCGACTCCACTGCCTGCGTGCCAGTCCGACTCCGCTGCCTGCGTGCCAGTCCGACTCCGCTGCCTGCGTGCCAGTCCGACTCCGCTGCCTGCGTGCCAGTCCGACTCCGCTGCCTGCGTGCCAGTCCGACTCCGCTGCCTGCGTGCCAGTCCGACTCCGCTGCCTGCGTGCCAGTCCGACTCCGCTGCCTGCGTGCCAGTCCGACTCCGCTGCCTGCGTGCCAGTCCGACTCAGCTGCGTGCCAGTCCGACTCCGCTGCTCCTGTTTTGCCGGTTCTGATTTTGACTCTCTCATGTCTTGTCTGTTTTGATTTTGACCCTCTCATGTTTGCTTGTTCTGATTTTGCCTGTCCTGTTTACCTGCCCTGATTTTGCCTGTCCTGTTCTCGTCGGTTCTGCCTGTCTGTTATCCCCTGACCAGTTTGCCCACCAGACCCCCTCCCTGCCGAGCGCCGATTCCGATCCGCCCGACGCAGATGGCGCCTGCCTCTCCCCGTTCCTGCGTGTTCGGAGGAGGGAGCGGGGTTGCCCCAATCGCGAGCGTCAACATTCCGGGGCGTGAGGTTGTAATTTTTTCTTTTTTGGGACCTCGGGAGCTGTCCCTTAAGAGGGGGGCTCTGTCACGGTCGCCTTGGTGACCAGTCTGCCCCGCCCTCTGGGCAACAGCTGAAAGCAGTTCCACTAATTGTGGGTCTGTATTTAAGGCTGCATTGTGGGCTCTGCCGTTGCGGGTTCATTACTCATTATTCACAATCCCGGTCCGTTATGCCTTGTCCTGGTTTAGTCTGTTATGCCTTGTCCTGTTTTAGTCTGTTATGCCTTGTCCTGTTGAGTTTGTGCCGGAGGAACTCTGTGTTGTTCTGTTTTGCCCCGGAGTATTGGGCGACTTTTATTTTGTAAAATAAAACTTATGGATCGTCAACGCATTTGAGTTCTCCCTTCATGCCCCCTGCCTCTGTTCTGGTCCGGTCACCTTCCACGCCACCACGTCTCGTGACAGAAAAACAGGACAAGGCATAACTGACTAAACCAGGACAAGGCATAACGGACCGGGATTGTGAATAATGAGTAATGAACCCGCAACGGCAGAGCCCACAATGCAGCCTTAAATACAGACCCACAATTAGTGGAACTGCTTTCAGCTGTTGCCCAGAGGGCGGGGCAGACTGGTCACCAAGGCGACCGTGACAAAATAAATAAGGCAGCACGGCGGGGCAGTGGTTAGCACGTGTGCGGCACAGTTCTGATGTCATGAGATCAAACCTCCTGTGAGGAGTTTTTTCCTGTGCTTGCGTGGGTTTCCTCCGGGCATTCCGGTTTCCTCCCACATTCCAAAAACATGCATGTCAGGTTAGTTGGCCCTTCCAAATTGTCCCTAGGTGTGAAAGAGCGAGTGAGTTGTCTTTCTCTGTGTTCCCTGCAACTGGCTGGCAACAAGTTCAGGGTGTCCCCTACCCACTACCCGAAGATATCTGGGATGGGCTACAGCGCCCCCCCGACCCTACTAAGGATAAGGGGTGCAGATAATGGATGGATGGTGGTTGTTTATGGAATAAAATTGACTTTTCATATTTGGCTAATTCTACCTGGAATAATTCTTTAAAAATGTAACAATACAAAAGGAATATTAAAAATGAATTGAACTCCACGGTAATGGAAGACAGTTATTTTACTTGCAAGGATGCAAAAGTTACTTGTTCCACTGCATTTTTAGCATTGGCTCTTGCCCTCAAGTTCAACTCCCCGGCATTGAAAGTTTTCACTTATCCGCACACACATGACCTTTTTCGATTTTCCCCTGACCTTTTTCTTTCCGAAGTAGCAGGAAATATGCTAATGCGATGCTCAAATGGAGGCTCAGCCAAACATGGAAAATGCAAAACAGTACAATCAATGACCTCGTACACGGCGAGCACAACTTTGATCAATGACCTCCACAAACCACACGGACGCCTAATTACTTGGGAATAAACAATACTAAATCAAAGCCGTTCCACAAGCAAATGAATTTTATCTCCTAAATGGGATCGATTAAACGAAACAAACACTAATGTCTTGCGCGTTAATTCACACTAGTAGCAAATGTACGATCATGTGAACAAGGTGCCGAGGTGCGAAGGTTTATCAACAGAGGACGACAGGAAATCACTACCACTCCCTCTCCTGATGTCCGAAACAGGTGGGAGGCGCGGTATGAAAAACAACCGGACACGACACACGCTGAAAAATCACCGGAGGAATGCAAACGTATAGCAGAAGAGCAATTAAAAGTTTGTATGGAGGCACTGGGGAAAATGTACAAGTTCAGTATTGCCTCGGTTATCACGGGTAACATAGGCGACGCCCCTTCGTAAAAAGCCCCAAAGGGTCAAACTTAACTCGAGGTGACGTCCTTAAGGACTGAGAGAATACAACTGTAACAAAATAACAAATATAGATCTACAAATTAAAACACTGAACACAGAATTGCAGTTGAATGAATTGTATTCGTTGTAATTGTAATAAAACTACAACAAAACTGGAGGGCTTATTCTTTTAGTGTGAGAAAGTGATTTAGGGAGCTGCTGGCTCAACACTAGTATAAGGAATCCTTCAGTTGAGCCAGGTTTCATAAATAAAATACAACTTTCCAGAATGTAGTGCTTTCCCACGAGCTGTAGCTCCAGGTCATCCGTTTCATAAGAAATTGATCTGGCATTGGGGTAGCTTGTAAGAGTTGTTACGTAGCCTAACCGCAAAAGGCCACACTGCAACGCTGCAATTGCCTTCTCTCCCGGCGCCACTTCAGTCTCTTCCCGGACTTTGAAACAATCCCCCAACAACACCAATTTATGAAATTCTTTTCAATGTACAGAGCCACTGAAACACTAGCTGTAGCTATGCTTCACAGTTTGTAGCTATGCTTCACAGATCTTGGGCCTGAGCCCGGCCCAAACCAAACCCAAAATTTCATCGGGTCTAAAATGTCAATCATTACGTTCGGGTCGGGTTACTTTCTCAATAACATTTTTTTAAAAACATTTTTAATTATCCAGTCTGTTGTGTGATTACATGTAAGAATTGTTGAAGCCCACTAGATGTAGCTATCGCTTTAAGAATGAGCCCCACTGCGTGTTAATGGCAGTGATGACATGTTATTGAAATCCAGTTTTATGCGATGCTATCTTGGTTGTTCCATGAGTTTCAAAATTAACAAGTGTTCATCTTCCATGAATCTGTGAATTCATGACACAACTGTCCTTGTCCTTTGCTTGTTTTTCTTTGTGGAGAATCCACGCGATGGATCGTTTGTCGCTCTCGCAGCTCTCGCATTGGCGGATCTGCCCTAAAAAATCCCGCCTTCTCCTCACAAATAAATTATAAAAATAGCAGGTTTGCTTCCGGCTCAATCCTTTATATTGAGTTAATTTGTCGGGCTCGGGCTGGGCCGGGCTTTAATATTGACAGCACACACTAGCCTATCACAGCCACGCACACAGAAAGTCACGCCTACCTAACACACACATAACCTGCCCCTGTGATAGCATTTACTGTGTGCTGTCTTCTGCAGAACGCACTGCATGACACGTCGATACTAATGACAACAGAGAAAATCAAATACCATTCAATACTTGCAAAGTAGTGAACCAGCGATAACCGAAGCGCTAAGTAGCGAGGTGTCTCTGTATTCTGTTCTGAAAGCCTGCACGGCACAGGTTAATGATGCTGAGGGAATTGTATTAATCAAACAAATGGTGTATTGGAATGGGCGGGGGTAGGGGTTCCAAGCGCAGTCTAATTACTGGTTCTAGATTTGCCTCCAGAGGCCAATACCAGACTTTATATTAGCCGGTAGCGCTAGCCAACCAGTAGTGTAAAAGACAAAAGGCCCGACTAGTCTATAGAAGGAGTCGTCTGTCATCATTAGCTATGCGTTGCATCGACAACATTCATGTCCCTCCTTGATCATCACTGACAAAATGGAACAAATTAGCAGCTTGGTTGTGAACAACGTGCCAGCCAAATACAATACTGGCGGAGGAAGATAACGTGCATGCGTGATTATTGGATTCCTTATTGAGTTATCGATAAACCGAAGCTTGAATATAAAAATGGTGCATTTAAAAATGGATGGCTGTGCTTGTCCCTGAATATTAATTATTCCATACAGTCCGTCTGCATAAATAAACCATGTGCGGTAATTGTATGTTGAGTTACGAGTGCACGTATAAAAAAAAGGCTTCATATGCAATAAAAGTGACAGAAGGGTGTAGTTTATGGGTGCATCATAAACAGCACTTGCTCTCACACATGCAGAACTACACTCTCATTCAGACACAGTCATACCCATGCACAAACACATACTCTCTAATTAGAGGTAATATCTTAAGCCCGAGCTGGACCCCAGCCGGGTTGGGTCGGACCTAAAATATCAATCTTTACGTTCGGGTTCAGGCTGGGCCAGGTTTCTCTCTAGCTGACTTTTTTAAGATGATCCCTTTGTCGTTCTTCTTTGTTTCTATTTATTTGGGGAGGCTCCGTGTGATAGATTCTGTGAACCTCCTGCGCCGCCGCACGGAGACAGCGAGAGGGAAGGCCTCCTACTTCCAAGTCCTCGCAAATAAAATGAGAATTGTTGGGTTTGCTCTAGGTTTGGTCCCTCAAATCAAAATAATTTGTCTGGCTCAAGTCTGGTAAGGCT
This sequence comes from Urocampus carinirostris, assembly GCF_059441175.1. Taxonomy (NCBI): domain Eukaryota; kingdom Metazoa; phylum Chordata; class Actinopteri; order Syngnathiformes; family Syngnathidae; genus Urocampus; species Urocampus carinirostris. The sequence continues at coordinate 25,971,325 of NC_142354.1, read as the reverse complement.
TCAAAACCTAGGGCCTGATCTAACCACTTTTTCTCTTACTACTCTTCTCTCTCACAGATACCCCTATCTCACATACACACACTATTATACTCTCTCTTACATATATTAGTATACTTCCACAACCACATAACGATGCTGTCACACACATATTACTATACTCTCTTACATATACTCCTACACCATCGCACCCAAACTATCATATTCTCATACTCAAAATACTATACTTTCTCACACATACCACTATACTCTCATACACACACTACTATACTCTCTCACACACACTACTATACTCTCATACACACACCACTATACTCCCACTCACACACTAATATGCTGTCACAAACACTACTATACTCTCGCAAATACAACTATACTCTCACACACATACTACTGTACAAAGAGCAACTCCAGTATTTTGTCAAACTGAACAACATATTTAAGCGGATCAGTTTGCATCGCCAAGGTTACCAAAAGTACCCAAAGTAAAACAAAAAAGAGAGGTAAGGTAATTATTACCTGGGTGTGGAAAAAAACCCCTATAGTAACAGCAAATGTTGATGCTGAGTGAGAAAGAATAATACTGTGTATGAGAGAGTATAGTGTGTGTGTGAGAGAGAAAGTATGATAGTGTGTGAGAGAGTGTATTGTAGTATGTGTGTAAGAGAGAAAAATAGAGTATAGTACAGTGTATGAGAGAGTATAGTAGCATTTGTGCATCAGTATGACTGTGTCTGTGTGATAGTATTTTTATTCATTTGTGAGAGTATGATGCTATATGTGAGAGCAAGTACAATTTACTTCTCAAACGGCCTCTGATAGCACTCACTCTCCCTTACATGTGCTGTGAAGCGTTGGGGAAGGTGGTGCTGTACTGGGGGGCTGAGTCTTCGGGTCCGTGAGGGGCAACGTGGCTCAGGACCATCATGATGGGGCGGTTGGGATACATTCGCTTGGACAGCCGGAAGTAGTTGACACTGTCGTTGGTGATCACGTCCGTCAGGTAATCCTACAGAAATGAGAATTTTGAAAAAAAGCTCAGGAACTGCTTGATCCTGTTCACAGTCTTGAAAATCACATTACATGCTATACATTTTATAAGCAATTTTGATCCAGAATTAAGGACGTGGTTGATTTCATCATTGTGTACCAAAACCAGTAGGGATTTTCTAAACCATTTCCCCCCCCCCGCTCATTTGTCTTAATCTAAATATTATTTTTTTTCCTCTTCAGATATTTAAGATATTTTTGGTAAAAAAAACATGACAGAGTCATCAACATAACCCAGAAAATAATCACCTGCTCTCTACCCAGTCTGAAGGACTCTCTTTACCCCACCAAAGCGTTGCAATCAATGACAATAAAGATGTTTCTATTCTGGTCTAGTATATTCTCCCAAGATTAGAAAAAAATGCAATCTTATTGTTTGCCATATAAGATTTCAATAGATATTTCAAGTATGATTGTTCTTGTTTTATCTGATATACAAGGTAAAGTATCTTGAAATTGTAAAAACCCAGCTTAATTTTTTTCCAATTGTATTTTTTTCACTATAATCAGATGACTTTTTGTTAAACATCACATTTAGTGTCATTGACAGTATAGACGTCAAGCCTTCCATGAAAATATTTATTAACAGCATATTTTTACAGGTTACACCTAAAATATGAACTCTTTTATGTTTCTACAATGAGAATTTGAAATATTTTTTTGTTTTACAATACAGGGATTTTAATAAAATGTTGAGAGTCCAATTATTAGTTATGGGACAAAATAATCACATGAGGAATTGAATCGTTTTTGGGACCCATACTGAAATGACAATGGTGGTGAACTTTGATGAATCATAAAATCATCATGCAGAAATGCTACTCTGCAGGGTTCCTTAAAATTCAAATTGTCTCCATAGTCACTACGACTAAGGTCACAGCAGTTCAGTGTAGCTTGCTTGCTTTGATGGGTTCACAAAATTGTATTCATCATCAATCCTGACTTTGCAACAATTGGCTCTGAAAAATAATTTCACCAAGTCTGGCCTTGGAGAACATGATTAACACTAGGCTGGTGAATATAATGAACTTGAATTGGACTTTTACCTTTGAGTAGTCACCGCTGTGTTTCTCTCGTACTCCGTTCCGACAGAGAGTGTAGTTGTAAAAGCGCGAGTTCTTCACTAAAGCAACCCATTCCCTCCAGCCCGGGGGTACATAGGAGCCGTTATATTCATTGAGGTACTTCCCAAAAAAAGCTTGAAAAAAAAAAAAATGAATACATGCAATTACTCGAAATATTTGGAATCAGTTTCGACATTGGAACATTTACCGGTCCTGTAGCCAGAGTTGTTGAGGTGTACGGCAAAGGTGTGCGGTTCGTGGTGGGCTTGCCACGATGGTGAGGAACAGTTCTCGTTGTTGGTGTAGGTGTGGTGGTTGTGCACATACTTCCCGGTCAGGATGGAGGAACGGGAAGGGCAACACATGGGCGTGGTGGAGAAAGCGTTGGAGAAATGGGTTCCGCCTTTCTCCAAGATCTGCCGGGTTTTGTTCATGGCTTGCATTGAGCCTTAGAAATAAAGAGAACAGGACATCTAAAAGAGGGCAGGACTGAAATTCAAAGGAAAATGGTAAGCCAGAGCTAGATATCGTGAATTTTTTTGATCAATAGTAATTTTCCATTATAGATCATTTATTAGGTGATGAAATAAATGTTATTCATTACAAAAAAAACAAAAACAAAAGAATCCCCCAGCAAATGCAAAGGTTTGCTGCTAGCATTAACGGTTAGCATCAGCTGATAGCATCACGGCTGCGAGCAAATGGGTGTAAACGCATACAACTCATTAAATTGTGACGATTCGTTATCAAAATCTTTATAATATATGAATAAAACACAGTTGGTTGCTCATTCCCAAGGAAAATATGTTTTTTTAGTCTTTTGTTTTTATAATTTGTTTTAAAATTCTAATGGATATAATCACTGTAAACACGGATTGATTCTGCTGACTTAAAGGGATGTATCCGTAAAAAAAAACAATGGTACCCAATTATATTGGTAGAAAATATTGCTGATTTTAGGAAACCTTTTTTAAAAATTTCATTTCTCTTTCTATTGTACTTCTCTAGTCAAAGAACAACTATTATCTAATATGATTCAAAATATTTATCCTAATTTTAAGACTTAAATTACAGATCCCAAAAATAACTTAAATGAGTCAAATTATCTACCGAATACATTTTTTTTCTTTTAAGTTAACAATATGGTGAGGAAGATGATCACTCAAATACAAAATCTGACAAAAATTTGGGGTAATTCATATGAAGCTTTAGAAAAATGTTTATATTTGTTTAAATTTCCGTTCCATTGCGATAGGTACATATGTTCATATAGTTTAGTTTTTTAAATAAGAGATGACTTTGTGGTATGTTTTTCTATTCTCTGTTGTTTTGTTAAAAAGAAAATGGACATTCTGTCTGTCTGTCTGTACACGATGATTTATGAATACTTTTGTCTTACAGGTGATTAATATTATTTATGCTGAATATGCGGTGAACAAAATTTTTTTTTTTTTTACTTAATGTTGTCTCTAAAAAGTAGCAAGAAAAAACAGGATTTTTTTGGTTGAAATAATTGAGATTTAATGGTCAGCCAAAATCGTTTAGCTTGAACAAGAAGACAACAAAAAACTGTTGAAAAACTAAAAATCTAGTGTGAGACTATTTAACGTAAAAAATATACAAGTACAAACATAAGTCCTTTCGCCGCTAAAGTCCTTACATCCGACAGCAGGAAAATAAAGGCGTGTGCACGGATGACAAAATAAATCTTTTTGCGTAAGTGTAAGCTTTTTGGACTCTGGTGTCGTGAAAGCTTTTCAAGCTGATGGTAATTGCTTGGGGAAACAGATGCTTGACCATAAATTCCTGATTTTCAATGAGAGTTTTCTCACTGGCCATCAGCGAAGGACAAAGGACGTCACCAAGGCTATTATGCAGCCACTCCACTCCAATACGAACTAAAGAACCTAAGTGGGTTGGGAGATGACTAGCGTTTGGCACCTTAACAATAGCAGCCATGGCCAGCTTGTATTTCATGCCAACGATGGAGAGAGAGGTAAGGAGAGTACATGACTTTGACTAAACCGGTTGTCGTTGTGCCAAAGGGCCGCGTGAAGCCGACTTACCAGTTCTGAACGGAACAATCCTGAGCATGGGAAATGGATAAGGACAAATGGTGGCCATGCTTAAAGGTATTCCCAAACAGAATTTGCATGCACTTAGGCACATAACATGTAGTTTTCCACCCCACCATTATCCAAAAATGTTGCAAAATGTTCCACACGCCACAGGGACCATAGAAATTTAGTCTTAAAGTCAACACATCTGCTTTGTTTGCTTTCTAGAGTTGTGACATCATTGACAAACTTTCAAAACACAAGATGTGAGGCCATCTTTGAAACAGATAGCGATTGTGGTGAACAGCGATTTTATACCGCTTATTTCTGCTCCGAGGGAGGACATTGTGGCTTTTCGTTTGTATTTCCCACCTTGTGTGTCGCTATTTTTGTACGGCTAGCTGCCCGTTAGCATTGGGGCGGCCGAGTGCTTTCCTGTTATGTTTGGTTCCGGTTGGTGGTCGTAGCGTGCCCGACGAGTGTTGTTTGGACGGCTCCCCTGGCATAAGTGCCGGTTTTGCAGTGTCCCTTGGTTTAATCCCGGCTGACTTTGCATTTATCTCCGCAGATGTTGTTGCTTTTTGTTGTTTGTTCCCTGTCAGCCTGGCTGCTCAATGTGTGTTTTTTTATAGTCTAGTCTCACATTGTCCAGCAAAGGGTGTGGCCACCCTTCATGGATCAGTCCCAGTTAGCCCCTCTTTAGTCTCAAAATTGACCCATCTAGCTAGTTTGCTGTAGAGCTGTGATGTCATTGAAGTAACACAACGCTTTCAAAATAGCAAATCCCATTAACCTAACATGTGCGGGGAGGTCTGAAACAGACAGCAATTGTCGTAAACGAAGTTGCCCTGACCAATTATTACAAAAAATGTCCCTGACAGGGATGTTTAGAGAAAAAAAAAACGTTACAGTGCCCGAGAATTAGATATACAGTACAGCTGTATCATTTCAAACCAGTGGTCGAGGTGAGTGACGAGGACGAAGGCGAACTTAACATTCGCAACAATAAAGAGAGGAGCGATTGTTTCCTGAACTCAGATTGGTAGGTTGTGTTTAAGAACCTTCTTCTGAGACAATGTTCGATCGAATGACGAATTTATATCCCTTTTTAATGGAGATGATTTAGCAATTTTTTGTTATGAAGCGCAGTCTGCTTGTCAGTCTGGAACACGCCATTGGAAACAGGCCATGGTAAAGACTGACAGATGAGTATATTTACAGTTGTAAAATGTGGATGTTGCACTGCAAATATCACATAAACCTTGTCTAGATGTATTGTTTATTCTCTATTAAACTGCATTCTTCAGTTTTTAGTGTATTAGTGATTCACTTCAGTAGAAAGCTCAGTTTTTAGTGAAGGTGTATGCATCAAGGTTCCTCAAACTGCTCGCTGCTCTGTGTCGATAAAATGTAAAAGATTAACACCCTGAGCCGTACTATTACTGCATCCGCCTGCCACACAGTGCTAGGCATTATCCATAGAACTATCAAAACTTCCCTATCCAACTAATTAACACGTAAAAAATATGGCGACTGCCTTGTTAGGGTGCTGATGTTCCTCCCGAGACATCACAGCTCAGATGACAAAAATATCAAAATGCATCATCTCGTAAAATAATTGGAATATACAGAAAAAAAGATGTATTTTTTCCTCACATTTTGCATGCTTTAAAAAATTAGGGTTACCTTTAAAGGAGCACAAACTGATTGAAAATCTCACCCAGCTCTATGTCTTGATCATCTGTGAGGACGAGGATGATATTTGGCCGGACGTTTCGGATTTGCCGGTCGCGCTGCAGGCGTGACCTCATTCTATATCCGGACAGATAACCCGAACCTTGGACTGCAGGAAGAGTTCCTCCGAGAAAGAGAACAAGGAGAAGGAGTGGACGAGGCGTGGAGAGCCTCCTTTCTGCCATGGTGCTGTGGAGGACCAAAAATTACAATATTAACACCCACTGCAAGGCCTGTTAACAGATTCACTCGTAAAATTTGATTTTTGAAGTCTGTTGTCGTCAATAGCACTGAAGAATATGTTACAAATATATACACTTTAAAAAATGGATGTAAAACAAAAGTCATGAAAAAACCCACAAAATATTTGAAAAGTTTATACTTTAGCAGGCATTCAAACACGGAGAGAAGACATCAATAAATGTTAGACTTGCAAGGAAAACAAGAGAAAACTGTACAAAATTCCTCAAAATGCAAAATTCCAATCTGTTCCAAGGGATAACAAATAAATAGAAAGTCTGTATGGCTTGCGAGGAGAACTCAAACAATGGACGGCATATAGTATCGACCCTCATAAACGGACTGACATGATGACCAACCAACTGATTAATAGTTCAAGTCTGGACCTTGTTTGAAAAACATCAAATGACATATTTCAAGCTGACAACCTCTGTCGCATGCAATAAATAAATGTGGGTAAACAGCGTTTTTTATTCATGGATTGACATTTCTTTACTTTTTTATTTATTGCAAAATGCATATTTAGATTCCAGCTATATGTGTAGTTTTTATTCTATTTTTTGCATGTATTTTTATTTCTTTTCCGATATATTCTTTTATCATTTATTTTAGTTTCCACTTATTATTTTCATATTTATCTATTTCCATATTTATTTATTTGTTCATTTGTTTGTTTGTTTATTCTATGTATTTTCAATACATTTTCTCTGTTTTAGTTTTGATTTTTATATTCAACTTTACTTTTACATTCATGTTTTTCTTATTCTATTTTTCATTAATTCATTTCTTGCATTTTTAGTTATTTTTGTTTTAATCTACTTATACGTACATATTTTTTTTTTACATATTATTTAATTATTTGTTTTTTTTTTATATATAATTTTATATTTTGTTTAGATTTTTTTTCCTGTATGCATATTTATTTTCACACAAATTTTCTCATCTATTTATTTATTTGTTGCATTTTTATTTCTTTTTCTTTACATCTATCTTGCTTTGATTTTCAATTTACACACGTATTCATATATTTTTTGCATTTTTAAATGTATTTTTTACTTCCATTTATTTTGTTTTTTAATTTTATATTTATTTGATCTCTATATGCAGTTTTATTTTCACATTAATTTGAATTCATTTATTTTTTAGTTTGTTGTTTTCCATGTATATTGTTGATTTTTTAATATGTATTCATTAAAAAAAAATTATTCTATGCATTTTTAAAATGTCTTTTTTATTTTCATTTTGTTTTATTTAATTAAAAAAATCTTTATGCATTGTATTTTCACATTCATCTTTTCACATATTTCATTCTATATTTGTTTGTCTTTTCATCTATTTTGTTTTTGTTATTTTTTCATATGCATTAATTTATATATTTATTCAATTATTTATTTATTTCTATTGTTTATTTCTCATTTGTTTCCATCTATTTTATCTTTTTCTATATACGATTTTATGTTCACATTCGTTTATTTCTTTATTATCTAGTTAGTTATAATTTATTTAGATTAATAGTTTGTTTTTACTTCCGCTTCAGTTCCTCATTTCACACAGTCACTTTGAGCTCGGCTATCTGAGAAACAAGATGAGAATGATGCACATAACACACTTCCATACAACGACAATGTACATAGGTTAAAAACAAACAAACAGATGTAAGACTTACACAGCCATGACGGTTGCTCTTCCGTCAAAACTTTCAGGCTTAAGCTGAGCTCAGCTCGTCTCATTAATCAATCATTAATGATGCATTAGAGTGGTGTCATTGGCTTGCTGTAATGATCTCTGGTCATGAACACATGGGCCCGAGGAGGGGGCTAATGTGCCTGGGCTAGGGGCCAGATTAGCCCTCACCTCCCCCCTGTGATAGGGCGAGGGAGTGATGCGGAACAGAGTTTAACGGTTAACTCGCAACGCTAAGGGCGTGACGGGATGACAACAGAGGTCGAACCATAGAATCATTATGAAAAGTCTGAATCAGAAATTAATTACATTTTGATTGGTTCAGTTGGTCCCCGAACCTCGGGCCGCGGACCGGTATGAGGCCAAACCGAACAGTGATACCGCTACACATGAGAATTTTGATACAAACGTTTTTTTTTTAACAAAAATAAGTTCAAAAGCTTTCCTAGGGGCTACCACTAGAGACCACTAAACTCTCATGACCGCTGAAAGGTCCGTAAAAAATCCTTCTTTGCTCACCAAGATCAGCTTGGTTTAGTTTGCGCATGTACCTTCCGCCATTAGGTATCTGATTCTGCCTCCTTCTTTAAACCCAAAGTAAAGTACCTGTATTCTACAGCAAGTTAATTTTCGATTAAATTAATCGCATTTCATAGCATCTCTTTTTTGTGAGTTTTTGTAAGGAGAATGATAACAATTGAAACGAAGCAGGAAATAGAAAAACAAGAGTGTGGTGTTTGTGAATGACCGAGTATATTTAGTGGTCAACTGCAAAGGCCGCAACCAAAGTATTTCGGTCTTAACAACTGGCGTTAGTCGTCTTTAACGTTTTGACAACTGAGATTGTTTTTTTTGGACTGAAAACAATTAATTTCAAATATGCTGGTCAGGCACAGTAAGCTCATTTTTATTGCGAAATATATAAATATAATATGTACAATGCATGTCATCAGAACTGTTGTGGCTTGAATGTTACTTGAATCTTACCGAGGCAAGTCAGCCTCCAATTTGTCCGACGTGTTTTCTCTTTAAATGTTCATGCATCACCGAGGTACTGCCATGATACGCAAGGTCTCACCGCGTCATTTCTGCATGTTTTGGCCATTGCGCATGAGCGACTCTCAGCAGAGATTTTAAGTCAAGTCAAGTCATGTTTATTTGTATAGCCCTTAATCACAAAGAGTCTCAAAGGGCTGCACAGATCAAAGAGTATTGCAAACTACAGACTATTATGACACCATCCCATCATCTAAAACCTACATTAGTGTAAATAATACATATTATCAACATAAAATATAGGTTATTCATATGCTATAGAATAGAAGTGTGTTTTAAGCTTAGATTTAAACATTTCCACTGAGGTTGCAGATCGAATCTCAGGGGGAAGAGCATTCCACGGCACCGGGGCCCGAATGGAGAACGCTCTCGAACCAGCAGATCTCTTCTTGGCTCTTGGGATCACTAGTAGAAGATGTAAGATGCTTCACTCAGTTGGTAAAATGTGTCTTGCAAATAATTGATAACGGAATTCATTGTCGACCTTTTCTTTTATCCATACTTGTCGACATCATCGGCTAATCGTTGCAGCCATGCTTGGCACGCGGCGAAAACATGACATGTTGCTTTTAATGTTGCGAGGGCGACTGGAGTGTGTTACAGTGAATTGGCGCCAAGTTGCCATGCCATGTGATGTTGGAGCGTGTTACAAGAACCCCCAATTGTTGCACATGATTAAACAGTGGATTTACGCATAAAAATCAAAATTTTTTTTTTTTATCATTAATCATGTTAAAATTGGGCCGGGCCGTGAGAATATTGTCAGACATTAAACTGGTCTGTGGTACAGGAAAGGTTGGGGACCACTTCCGTAGAAGATTCTACACAATGTGAAGATAACATATTTACATAGGCAGGCTAACAACGTTTACAGTGATGATCTGCTGTAATTATTCACCTGTCTTTTACAAGCATTACTCGGCAGCGAGTTATTTTTAAACACTCCACGGGAAAAAAGATCTCCCTTTAACAACCCTACCGCTGTGATTGCACGCATAAACCCCACGGACTAAAACAAAATAATTACAGATCGCAACATTCAACAGCTAAGATGGAACTGCCAAGAAGAACTAAAGTGCTGCAATAACATGTTTATCTATTGACACAATCAAAGCCGACAGACACCCCAGTGACCGGAATCATAAACAGTTTGCACGCAGCTCAAGCATGTCCTCTGAGACGACACGGCTGTCAAAAAAGAGAAAGTGTGCCTGTTAGCCGTTTATGTGTGTATGTAACCACAGGAAGGATGTGGCCGGAGCAGTTCTTGTCTGCAGATGAAGAGAACAACAACACTTCTGTCCAGTGGGACTCTTGTCTTTCCTTTAGTGCAACATGACTTGAATACAACGGAAAAAGACGTTCGCCTCATCTTAATGTTAGTATTGCGGTGATTATTTCAGTTAGGGGCAAAAGAGTCTTACCAAACCAAAACCATCCATATTCTCTAACGGTTCATGAGCGGCATTCGATTAACTTTGGGTACGTCTTGGATTGGGATTTCAGGCGAATATTACAGGAAAGTGTTAAGCTCTAGACAACCAGTAATACAGATCTCACACTACAAGGCAGATTGTATCTCATTATCACACAAATTTTACTCATGGTGGCAGAAACAAATGTTAAAGAACGGAGAAAGCCTCCTGAAAGATACAAATGAATGCAAAACAGCACGACGAGGGAAACAACTCTTTGGTGTATCTGATGACGAAGCAGACATTTATTTATATCTTTCAGGATGTCTTTCAGTTTTCTCCATCCTCTAACATTTGTTTCTGGCACCATGAGCAAAAAAAAGTGTGTTTATGAGATAAAATTGAATGCCTTCTCATATGTTACCCATATCATTGGTTGTCTTGCAGAGGTGCCCAATATGTTGATTGCGATTTACCAGCGTTGACAGTGTGGTTAAATTGTGAGGCAATAAAGGACTCTCCGCTCATTTGTTTGCAATGAAGGTTTATAACGTGATCATCGCGTGCTCAAAACCAGACGCATTGTTCTCCGTCTGAGAACAATATGGCTGCCGTGTCACTACAGCTCTGAAGCTCTGAATGCGAGAGCGGTGCGACCCGGGAGCCTGGTAACAGCCTCTTCCCCTTTCAGGGCACCCTCTAGGAGCATATAACACTAACAAAATAAACGTCAACCTATCGTCTTCTTAATATGAAATATGACATTTGATTGACATACAGGGCAGCCAGTCGGACATCTGATCATTTCTGACACTTGGGTCACCATGCATGTGCATCCAATGTTCGAGTTTTCAAACAGTCTATTCTACAGAGATGCCGAATTAGCCTTCAAATGATTCCATTTACAATCAAGATTGGCAAAAAAGATAGTGGGAGCAGGACCAAGTAAAAAGCCAAAAACCTACCATTTCCATATGGAGTGGGAGGAGGACCTTTTTTTTCATATTCAAAAGGCGTTTGCCTAATCTGCCGATCTAGCATTGCTATTCTGAAGAAAGGAAACGTGAAGTGGCATTTTCAGACAGTTCATAAAAGTTACGACGGCGATTTTCCTTTGAAAGGCGAGCTGAGAAAGGTGAAGAAGCTCGAATCACAGTTTTTGGGACAGCTGTTGTTTTCTCACAGCCAACCACAAAAGTAAAGGCAGCCACCGAAGCATCATTCCGGGTGAGTCACGCTATTGATAAGCACAATAAGTCACATGTCAAGTCAAGTCACATTATCTGTATAGCCCTTCATCACAAAATATCTCAAAGGACTGCATAGGTTACAATTACACCATCCCCTGATCTAAGCCATCATGTAGGCTAGGGAAAAACTCAAAAATATCAGCATGAGGAAAATAAGAAACCTTGGCAAGGGGCCTCACAATTGCTAATCCCCCAGTGGCATTTGCTGAAGCAGCCGACTCATTATCCAAAGACTTTAAAAACAAAATAGATATATTAACTTCAATCAATGCTGTGCATGTCTACCTTCATTAAAGGAAAAAAGGTTTGTATTTTTAGCCGTTGAAGGTGCAAGGTACAGTAATAAACACTCTGCCTTTAAAGAATACCTTATTCAAAAATGTATTCAAATGAAATCCTATAAATATCAAATAAATTATACATATATATACAGTATATATATATATATATATATATATATATATATATATATGTGTGTGTATAATGTATACATACAAACATACACATCGGTATACCAAAATGACCATGTTACCACAATGGCAGGTAATATTGCCGATTTTAATTGGAATGTTTTTATGTGGTTTATCCATCCATCCATTATCTGCACCGCTTATCCTTAGTAAGGTCACGGGGGCATCCATCCCAGCCATCTTCGGGCAGTGGGATACCCCGAACCGGTTGCTAGCCAGTCGCAGGGCACACAGGTACGGACAACTAACTCACTCATTCACACCTAGGGAGAATTTGGATCGGCCAATTAACCTGACATACATGTTTTTCGAATGTGGGAGGAGACCCTAGTGCCTGGAGGAAACCCACACAAGCCACATGCGAAGAACATGGGAAGAACATGTAAACTCCACACAGGAAGATTCGATCTCATGACCTCAGAACTGTGTCGCACATGCGCTGCCCTTATGTGATTTAAATAAGCATAATAATTTTGTTGATTTTGCTCAAATTAGGCATTTTTAAATCTTGGTAAACATTTATTTTTTAATTACAAAAATATCTTCCATCTGCTGGAATAGACAAATATGTTTTTTTTACCCTCATTTTTTTTCATGAAACAAGATCAAATATTTTCGAAAAAATAAAAATTATACTTAAAATTAGCATATTTTTCTAAATGTATTCTACATTTTGTACCACAATTACTTAGGTATAGTGATAAAATCCGGCATTCAACCACTCATTTGGATACAACAAGTACAAGTATTTCACATTGGCCTTTAATATCCAGGATGATTTTGAGTGATTTGAAAACTCTTAAATGGCATACCTCAATTACACGATTTTGTAAAATTTACGAAACATTATATATATATATATATATATATATATATATATATATATATATATAAAAGAGAGAGAGAGAGAGAGAGAGAGAGAGAGAGAGAGAAAGAGAGAGAGAGAGAAAGAGAGAGAGAGAGAGATTTTTTCTTTTTTCTTGTTTTGAGCCCTCGATTTCAAAACCCATACAAATGATCAACAGCCGATCGTCACATCAGATTAATAATCCAGTACCAGGCAGCAGGGTGACCTACTTGCATGTTCTCCGTGCTCGTGTTTTCTCTCATTAAGTCCCAAAATATGTAGTTTAGGTTAATTATTTTTTTTCTCTGCAAGAACAGATGCACAATTGAATGCGAGCACAAATTAATCTTTGATGTACTCAACCATCAATGACAGTAAATGGCCAGCTGATTCGCAACATGTGGTGTATGGAGAACTATTTTACAAGGAAGTAAACAAATTTTTACAGGCCTGTATAATCTTACTCATTCTACGTGTCATTTGTTCTTATTTCACTATATTTTAATTTGATTTTTTGTTTTATGTTGACAGTAGCTGTGTATTATTTGTTATTGCAACATCCATTGCAGCCTGGTCATCCTGGAAGAGGGATTACCTCATGTGCGGTCCCATTTCAAGGTTTCTTCATTTTCCTCATGTTGAGGTTTTTGAGTTTTTCCTTGCCCTCGTGTAGGTTTTAGATCAGGGGATGGTGTAATAATAGTCTTTGGTTCGCAATTATCTGTGGTCTGTGCAGCCCTTTGAGACACTTTGTGATTAAGGGCTATACAAATAAACATGACTTGACTTGACTTAATAATTATTATCCTTACATTCAATGCAAATTGAGTAAAATTATCTGAAATGGCAGATATAAAATCATTTTATAGTAATTTTCTCACTTTACTATTCATTTCTTTAGTTTGATCAAAATTGAAAAAAGGTCTCTTTCCAGTGGATTATTTTTCATTTCTTGAATTATTTTTCTCATTTTAAGACTCAAAAATTAGAAAATAAACCAGCAGCAGTAGTAGAGGTTTTTTTTTGTACATTTAGAAAACTGTATTTAGGAAAACAAGAAAAAAATAATGCCTAAAATTAGTTTCAGTCATGTGGACAGAAGGTGTTATTTCAAAAATGTAGACTATTATTATTGTTTTTAAAATATTATTTAGATAACTTTATTCAGGAAAACAAAAAAACACGTTTTCAATTGAAAATGGTGCAAGTAAGAAAAGGCCTGTTTCAAATACAGTCCACACACAAACTGAAAAATTCCCCAAAAGATGAAAAAACAAGTTTATTCGAGCGCGTCTAGGAAATGCACGTACACGCGCAACATGAGCTGTAGAGTGCTCGTCTTGGGGCCGAGAGGTCGCAGTTTCCTCCGAGGTAAATGTCTAAGTGTCCTTTGCCAAGACACAGAACCCACGATACGCGGGTTGGCTCCCTGTCTCTGGCTATCGGTGTGTGAATGTTTGAGTGAATGCGTGTGAAACACATTGTAAAGCGCTTTGGAGGTCTTTAGTGACTTGAAATATAAATATATATTGCCGATCATTTACAAATTAAGATAATTTCATCAATGAAAACATTTCCAAATTCTGCCCAGCAAATTTAACAACTTGAAAATGATCTTTAATTGGACTTTTTGGGGGTGAAAGCTAGCTAGAAGACAAGGAAGAGCGACAGCCAGTAGAGCAAATTCCGAGTTTCTCACATCTTCTCTGTTCTTTGAAAACCTCCACAAACCTCTTTTCTGCATCCAGCAGTGAAATACCCTGTGACCAAAACTGATTCAAGGGCATCTACGGGCAACAATGAATGGACTCAGTGTGCTCAAATTAAAAAGATCCACTGCCACTGGGTCCACTTTTCATCGTTTGTGGTGTGGAATGTACAGTGCTGGCCTATCATGGATCTACTGAGCGCTTGTGCACATAGCATATGAAAAAAGGCTGGCGGATACAGTCGCATGAAAACATAAACCTCCCCACATAACACAGCCTTCTATCAATAGCAAAGTATGTAAATGATTGAGCTATTGACATGCTGCGGCAGTGGATATTTTCTGACATTTCTCTCTAGAGACCTACTCTCACCACCTGATACCAAAGGACTAATTGGATTTTCAGGCTTTTATCAGCTCTAACTGACACATAAATTACTTTCCATCCAGTTGCCTTTTCACACCCCCTTTTATCCCCTTTTTTATTATCCGCCTGCATGAGAAAGAAAATGTCCCAACAGTTAAATGTTTGAGTGTACTGTTTACGCAACGTTGTAAGATTTTTGTATGGTATATGCGTTTAAAAAAAAAAAAATTCCCAACAGACAAATGGTTGATGCCTTTGTTGCAAACGTGATTCATGAGGTGGGCAAGTAAGCTGTTTTATTATTTTTCTAATCACTTTTTTAAAAATCGGGTATTCTTACTTGACTTGAGTATCCTTTATTCAAGGGCTGCTGATTTTTGGAGAAACCCAATTGCGATTATAATTGTAATTTCGATGCGATTTTCGTGCTAGTTTTGTTTTTGTGAGTACTTAACCCTTGGATGCATAGCCTACCAGTACCTACACTCTTACTACACATTATTTTAAAAGAGTAATTAATTATAGTTAATCACTACTTCTTCCAAAAAATTACTCAATTACTCTATAATAAAAGTAAAGTATTTCGGTTACAGAGAGGTATTTGTTTTATAGCACCATGTAACATTTATTGCATCTCACCAGCAACAGATTAATGCTACACTTGAAGTGCAACACTAAAACAGTAAACAATATAATAAATTAACAATCAGCAGAAAACAATATAAAGGGATTTTAATACGATAAACCTAACTCTCACAACCTAAGACAAGTGGTCAAATAGACATATGCTACTGTACTTTGTACACAACAAAAGTAAACAATTCAACAATATAAAGTATGTTAAATACTGGAGTGTAAAAAAAAATAATCAAACTCTCACAACCTCAAACATTGGTCAAGTAGAAATAGGCAACTGCACTTCACAAAAAAAGTCAATGGTAAAACAATATTAAGTGACTATCCAACGTGATGTTATGTGCCTAATAACATAGGAACTACATTATCCATAATGCCACACTGTTACTGTGCATGCGGGGTGTCTCCCCCAATGTTTACAGTTGTATGTTATATGTTGTATTTACTTGCAAGTGACACAAAAGTAAACACCCATCCAAGCCAACACGCGTCGTGTCAATTTATTCAAAGTAACACACCGCTTTTGATCGTCAGTAATGGTACCGGCGTGGTAACAGTAAAAAAAAAAAAATAAAATTACTCCGTTACTGAAAAAGTAACGGCGTTGCATAGCGGCGTTATTTATTACTGTGTTACTCCCAACACTGTCCATGAGCGGGTTGAAAATAAGTGTGGAAAAAAATAAAAATACTAATAGCATCATGTCAGACCACAGTACATGTTTTACAAGGAATACTTGAGATATGACAGTATTACAACTTTTTTTTTTTTTTTTTTTAATTTTAAAGAATATCAACCAATGAGGTCATTTTTGACCCCACTTAATACAATTAACGTGCTTTAAATTAAAGTAAACAACCCCCTCTTCTGGGGAGCTTTGTTCGGGTAGCTATCTCCTCACACGAGGCTCACACGTTGGTGCGTAGCGTGCAACTTGCAAACTTTGCCTATGAATAAAACAAAAATGCAGTGTCTTGCGATGACATAATTTTGCAATATCGATTCGATTTCGGTTAATCCTGCAGCCCTACTTTATTAAATGAAATAAAACATCTAATATACCATCTCAATTAGAATATCTTGAAAAAGTAAACTAGTAGGCTGTAAAAGTCAAAAGGATGGAGGCGCCATACAATATTTTAAGCTACAAGCCCAAGGCTGTATTGATCGAATGTTGAAACATTTAAAATGACGCATATAGTCTAGTGAACCTAATTATACCTACTGAAAAGCTAACAAATATATTTCAATATAATAAGGTAACCAATTTTGTTTGGGAATTTTTGTTGCTGCTAAATGTTATTGCACTACTTTTCATTGCACTATTGTTACGATGCTAAAATCACTTCAAAGTCAAGTCAAGTCCTATTTATTTATATAGTCCTTAATCACAAATAGTCTGATCTGGACAGACAAAAACTTGGGGAAAATTAAGAAACCTTGAGTAAAAAATAATAATAGCAACATAGAGTAAAAATATATACACACCGATTCCTGCTGTATGACATAATTATGAATCAAAATCTTCTCAGGGGTTAATGAAAATCTTCTTAGGGACAGGATGTGGCCTGAGGGCCTTGACTTTCAGAAATAATCAGAAACAATCGAACGCATGCAACATATCAGTTGATTTGTATTAAGTCCAGAATGCATAACATTATGTTTTTTTTACATATTACATTTATCCCCATGTTATAAATTTCTGAGACAGTCCTATAGATGTCAAATGGCCCTTTTTGTTAGTCTGCAATACACAGCTATAAACATAGAAGACCCGATCTAGCTAGGATGCCAAGGACGGCTATAGACCTCAAAATCCATTTTAGCAAGTGAATGAAGTAAGGACCGTTTACAGGTACCTTTGACATCTCTGTAAAACATGAAGCACTTTTCACAAGCATAACTGCTGTTTCTGTCAAAAAAAAAAACACAATTTGTTTCAACTCTGACAAAAGACATCTATGACCTCTTGAGTACTTCTGCTAATAGGCGAACAGCAGGGGAATAAGGTGAAAAGCGCATAGCTTGATATTACAGGGAATAATCCGCTGAAAGTATGCGTGGTAACAAGGATCACATAATGATATGCTAATGCAAAGTGATGCCTGTAAGTTGGCACAGGGAAATGAAAAGTTGCACTCTTCAGTCATGCGCTAGTAAGGGGCTCAGTAAGACAGAAGCACTGCATCACAAGATAAAAACTTAATGCCATGCATCTTTTATTGATGAAGCTGAATTATAAATGTAGCGACAACAGCGCCGGCCGTGTCACAGCACGGACGCGACGCTAGGATCGTGACAAGCGTGGATACACACACCACATCGAGATGTCACACTGCCCAATAACGCGCACATCTGCACTCTTAAATTTCACAACTCAAGCCAGGCAGGACAGGGCTTGATAAATCTTCCAAAGACCATGCCGAGGCGTTAATGTACTGTTCCCCTATAAATAAAACACACGGGGTGTTGAAAGTCTGATTCATCCATTCTGCAGCCCCTTGAGACAGACTGAAACTTAGAGTATGAGAAGTAAAAAAAAAAGGGATGTTTATTACAAACCGAATGAAAACAAGTCTGGGCACAAGTACTTTTCAATCTAATCAGCTTGGTGCAATATCGCATATGAGGAGGGGATCAAAAAGCAAGGTAACAGGAATGAATCTCGGGGAAAAAAAGACTGAGAGGGCGAGAGGAAAGGAATGAAGCTGGCGTCGTGTAGTCAGGAAGGAACAAAGCCGAAGCATCTCAGCCGCAGATGGAGCTCGCGACGACATTAACATTCAAGGCTGACGCATTCATAAAATAAAACCTAGCGCTTTAAAACACAAGCTCAGATATGCTATGCATAAGAGCATTTTATAAGTTGTATGCCACGACTTGTGATAAATATGCAACATGGAAGTGAAGTTGAAATGGTAAAAAAAAACCCACTGAGTGCTGCAACGCTATCAAGCCAATTCCTTTGGTCATAATTGAGGCTGGCAGGGCTTTGCTTAAGTGTGACTTTGTTCCCATTGGCATGCCTCGCTCTGAACAGAATGCGAGAAATCCCAGAGGACCCTTCAATTTACCCACTAAAGTTGGCATTGAGATGTAAATTCAGGGACGGCATACTTTTTTTGCGAAGAAAACTTCTGTCTGTGTGTGAGACCTGAAGGAGAGTTTGCCTATGTGGAGCTTTGGACTGAGAATGAGGGATTTGCACTTGCAACAATGGTAATGAATGTGTTTCTTCCATTTTATAAAACAGAGCTGCCATCCTTATTCCTACACACAGCCAATTTTTTTTTTAACGGAAGTCAATCCAAAACTGTTCTAATTGTCTACTCGTACAGCCACACTAGTCTAAAAAGCTGAGCAGTTTTATCCATTTTAGTGGGCGGCTTAAATTATTACAATTACCTGGGTTTTGACCAATCATGGCATATTTTCCTATAGTAATACATTCAAACTGGGTGCTAAAAACCGTTGAATTTTGCAGTTTGACATATGTTTCAATAATAATAATATATTCAAAAACATGATCAGGATCATGGTTTAGACTAAAGTAAAGTTAACAAGGAAGAAGAATAAGCAATTTCAAGAATGTGATGAAACCTCGAAAAGTTCATCTAATTATTCAACCTTATGTGCTGTAGAGACAAGATTGGGCCTAGAAAAATCCAGCATGCCCGCGTGTATTAAAGCCTGACCAGCCCAAGCCCGACCAATTTACTCGATTTGCAGGACTGAACCCGAATCAAGCTGGAAATTTCATATTGTATTTGTGAGGATTTGGGAGGAGGAGAGGTGATTTATGATGAGGAATGGAAGTCTCTATCTGAAAAAAAAAATCTAAATTAAGCATGAAGACACAAACATTCAAATATTTTCTATTTCTGTGTCTGCAGAGGTTACATTAAGCGACCATTTTCCATCTCATCTCATCTCATTAGCTACACCGCTTATCCTTAGTAGGGTCGCGGGGGTGCTGGAGCCCATCCCACCAATCATCGGGCAGTGGGCAGGGGACACCCTGAACTGGTTGCCAGCCAATCGCAGGGCACACAGGGACAGACAACTCACTCGCTCATTCACACCTAGGGACAATTTGGACCGGCCAATTCACTTGAAATGCATGTTTTTGGAATGTGGGAGGAAACCGGAGTGCCCGGAGGAAACCCACGCAAGCACGGGGAGAACATACAAACTCCGCACAGGAAGTCTGGAGCTGGATTTGAACCCACGACAGGTTCCCATGACATGAACTGTGCCGCACAAGCGCTAACCACTGCGCCGCCGTGCTGCCCCATTTTCCATCATTGACCTATTTTTTTAAAGAGTTGATGGGAAAATTTTATGGCTGCATGTTATTTTGATGGGCTGAAAATTGGGCCATAAACCACAGCCAGAGTACGTCCTTAAGAAACCAGTGCAGCACTTTGAGAGGAAGAGAGACAAGAAGGACAGTGACGGGTGGATAAAATAAAAATCAGCGAAATAAAAGTTGATTGACATTTTAGGCCCGATCCAGGCCGAAATTTGGCTCGGGTCGGGCTCGGACTGTGGCTTAAGATCTCACCTCTGATGTGCTGTGCTCAGGCCGAAATTGGCAGCTTGGACACCATGATCAAGATCGGGAAAATAGCAGACCCCTAGAATTTTGCAGCCTCGCATTATAACGTTTTCCCTTCAAGGTTTGGAATAAAATGTATTTTTAGCCCGCAGAATCCAGGTAGCCCCCTGTGGAACCCACGAACTGGTCCTTGAAAAAAGTCCCCAGTGATGCACCATTATGATTTTGTAGGTTGACTAAGACTAAGACATAGTATTGAAAGCATATCTAACTGGTAGCTTGTTGCGCTAATCAGACACAAAGAAGTAGCTCTCATATTCAAAAGGGTTAGTGACCCCTGTTGTAAAAGAAGTAGGTTACTAATTTGCACCAGAAAAACTCTTGACATGTAATTAGCAAACTATTAAGTTGTTGTACAAGACGTGTTGGAGAAAAATAGCCATCCTCCCGGGTATTAAAGTAATGCTTATAAAGTAAAGACATTCATATAAAAGGTTCTATTTGATATTCTCTTCAAATACTATTTACCAAGCCTGTCTTCTTATTTATTGCTTTTGCTTCCTAATGTGTAACCGTAACGTTTGGGAATGACAAGAGATAAAGGTAAAAGCTGAGCTTCCCTTCTGCGGTAAGAT
Source organism: Urocampus carinirostris (assembly GCF_059441175.1). NCBI lineage: Eukaryota > Metazoa > Chordata > Actinopteri > Syngnathiformes > Syngnathidae > Urocampus > Urocampus carinirostris. The sequence continues at coordinate 25,950,558 of NC_142354.1, read as the reverse complement.
TTCATTTAGATCTCTTATTTTCTGATAAGCTCGGTACTTTTTCATTTGTCACAACCTTCTTGTCGTTTCTCTATTAGAACATCCAGGCACCAAAAAGCATTTCGGGCTTGCAGTAAGTATGAATATAAGATTTGTGCGGTATTTCATGTTTTATGTTTAGTGTGGTCCCATGCTATACTGCATGCATGTAATTTCTCCTAATCCTAAACGCTGAATGGAATGTGCAGTTTGGGCAGTCAGTTAAGAATGAGAGCAAATTAGGTGCTTAACACATCGTTAATCTTTTAGTGAGCCTGATGACTCAACATTAAAAGTGAAACTGTAGAATGCTGGGGTCGACAGTTTTATGCTCAAAGAAATATCTTTGACTTTCCCAACTTAATCAGGGTAAATCTGCTCGACGTGAAGAGGAAAGCAATCTATGAAACAATTCATGATCTGAGAGTGGGGGCTTCCAAAATTAAAGCCATATTGCGACGTAAATAATATCAGGTTAAAAATCAACATGAATAGAAAAGTAGTTCTTGCCCATTCACAAGGGCCTGATAGAATAGAAGCTTAGAAATAACTGCAAGGTCAGGCTTATTGTTCAGTGCTCAGCAACCTTAATAATGTTCAGAATTGATTGAAGAGCAGCAAATCCCTGTAGATACGCTCAAATTAATCTTTCCTCGAATAGTGGAAGCTGTTACAACAAAAACTCATTGCAGGCCAAAAGGTCGTGGAGATTGCAGCAGAGAGAGAGAATCATGTGCGGACGTTTCAATTCCATTGAGTAGGAAATGTTTTGGGTTTCATGAAATAAATTATGGACCTAATGGATGGGATGTTGAAAAGGAAGGCGGAATAAAGACGGACTAATTGGAGCCACTGTGCATTGAATACTGATACGGGAAGTACTTATTCTAACCAAGATTGTCAGGTTAGTGCATTTAACCAAAAACATTGAATTTTATGTCAAAATTCTCACTAAATTCTAAGTTTAGGCTAGTTGCATCAACATTGACTTCATGTTTTATGTAATCTTTGTCTTATCTAACGACAGGGCTGAATTAATAAAAACGCTATTCTAAATTTGGGGACAAAATAATTCAGAGCTTTTTTTAAAATAAAAAAAAGAAGCTGCTGACGTCCTTCTACAGAGCCACAGTGCAGGGTATACTGCCATACGGCATCGCGGTGCGGTATGCTAGGTGGATAGCAGCAGAGAGTTATAAACACATTTGAAGAAATCATTGGCTGCTCTCTGCTCAGTCTGGAGGACATTGCCACAGATAAGCCAACCACATTGTAAAGGACTCCTCCCACCCCGGCTACCACCTATTTGACCTGCTACCCCCTCGCTGATGCTACAGGTCCCTTAAAACAAGAACCGACAGGTTCAGAGACAGTTTCTTCCCCAGGGCCCTAAACAAGCCCTAAAAATATTTTCTATGTATGAAACATTTATTTTTACATTCTATTCTTATGTTGGCACATTGTTTCTTCTAAATGTAATTGTACTGTTGTCATTGTACTAGTTCTATGATGCACCTTTGGCAGTCTACTAGCAGTACCGTGTAAATAGTGTATTACCTATTTATCCTAATCATCTTATTTTTATCTTTAAAGCCTTTCGTTACATGTTTATCCTGGAGTGCAACGTCTAATCTCGTTGTGAGCATTTACACTATGTTGTTATCAATGATAATAAAGACAATTCCATTCTATTCAATACAAGAGGAAGTCTGTTTTCAGCATGAAATAGATAAGCTTGCTTTTCATAGTAAAAGAAATCCACTCTAGTTTCAGTCCAAGAAAAAGATGAGATCGTTTTCAGCATTGAAGAAAACCATGCTGGTTGCACAACGTATAAAAATGCAAATGATCCGTTTATTTTTCAGTTTTCTCACTCTGCTAAGTAAAGGCAAAAATGTGTATTATACAGTTTCTATTTTGAAAGAATCTGCCCAACCTGGCGGGAAGTTCAACTACAAAATTATAGTCCAGTAATAAAATATGACATTTTATATCAGTTTTCTTTTTTTTTTTTTTTTTAAAGGGGCATCGCAAACAAAATGGCAGACAAGCATACTATGCCTATCTTAGTGAAGGTCAGTCTGTCATTGTTAAACTGCAATCAATACAAGCCTTGTGTAAATATTGAGGACTTACTGGAAAAAAGAAATCCAGACAAAACTTAGTCTAAATACATCTTTTTAAAACTTTACCAGGTGTACGATTCTTTCAAATCGAATAGGAAAATCAAAAAAGGTCGTGCAGTGTTATCACACAACTCCTTTTTCTCCAAAACACAAAAGTTCTGCCTGAGATATTTTTCTCATACTTCCCAGGAGAAAGAATAAAGTAACCTCGCAGGTAGGCGTCGAGCGCCTCCGCAGGAAAAATACAACGGATCAGGGTGATATTGATTTCTAAAAATAAAAAGATTTGATCCAGAGGAAATCTTGCAACATCCTTGTCTGTTTACAGAAGCCAGTCAAATTTTCAATTCTTGTTAGATGCTCTTTCCTTCATCAGATTTCACTTTAGGAGAGGTGCACAACCTTAACCTTAGACTCTACTCATGTTTCAATCAGAGTGACCTAACCTTGGATGATGTGTTTAAAAACTAATAAAAGTTATATTTGAAGAGTTGCCTTGATTTTCTTCGGTAGATTGAAGTCCAATCTATAAATTTGAATCACGGTTTTTATTATCTTCCTATATTGCAAGAACAGAGATTCGCATCAAGCAGGAAAGATACAGACAAGACAATCTGACTAGGCTAGCTACAAGTACACCAGATGGCACTGTTATAACTTCCAGAACCCTTTAAGAACAAAGAACAAAACCTCAGAAATAATACTACTGTAACTGTGCAGTAGACTGCTGGAATATGACTTTAAACTTTCAGAGGTGGGAATTGCAAAGAGAAATTGCTGTATAGCGGGGGAAAGAAACCTGTGGTAATGCGTAACAAACACGTTCCAATCCTTGATCACCCCAAGTAAAACGTTAAAATAACTGAATTTTAAACTAACACTCCTAAGGTATGTCAGGACTTTAGAAGATTCCCATGCTTGAATTGCCTCCTTATTTCTAATAACAGTCCTGGTTGAAAGTGAGAGTAATGCTTCTTGTGCCTTCGTTGTATTCCTTGATAACCTTGTGTTCAATTGTTATCATTTTTTTCTTCCCTTAACACCACTGTAAGTCCTGGGAGCCATAGCTAATACATTCAGTACAAAAAAATACGGTATTCTATCACCGACTCGCAAAGTCTTTACGAAGCATGTAAAATTATGAACTGGATGAAAAGATGGAGCAATGGAGTTCAGTCGATGGCATACCAGCATTATCATGATGCTGTGGCGCAGACTAATTGCAGACCAGCATTTTATATGATGTCGACATATTTAAAGACCTAACTCCACATTCTTAAAAAACACTCTAAAGTTAGAATTTTCTAAATTATGGAGAAAAATAAATTGTTGTTGATGCCGTCGAGTGAGAAAAGGCCCGAAAGAGGGAATTTGTTTGTTTGTTTTTGATTTAACACTGTAAGGCAAAAACGTCATAAAATGGGATCATCGTATCCTGGGGTCTACTGTAATCCTATCTAAAGTAGAAAAAAGAAAACAAATTACAATATAAAATATTGTTTGGCTTTAAGAAAAGCTTTTCATATACGTGCATGGATCTAAATACAGATACAGGATTCAAGACAGAGAATTAACCTTTTATTTCCAAATACTCTGATAGAATCATCTGAAATAAATTCTGTTTTGGATTTAGTTAAAATAAGATAGATTAGTATCTGATTTGCCCGGGAATGGTTAATGGTTTCATTGGTCTATCACTTTTCAAGTCACTGAACACCTCCCAAAGAGCTTTACAATTTGCTTTACACTTACCCATTTACGCACACAAGCGTCAGCCATGCAATGCAATTACCTGCGTATCGGGAGCCCAAAGACACTTGGACATAGAACACAGAGGAGCAGGGAACCGAACCCGAGACATAGTGATCCCAAGACAAGCTACTGCTACCCAGTTCATTTTTTTGTTGGCACTACTTAAAGTGTGTATTTTCCTTTGACATTACAGTTCATTGTAAAAAGTCTTTTAATGCCTCTATTTATTTAAAATTAAACCTGGGCAAAAAGTTGAATGAATTTGATTAACTCGCCAATTTGAAAATTGACACTATGAAAATGTGCAAATTTGTAAAATCGAGGACAGAAATTTAAAAGTTGTATTGAGTACAAAAGTAGGATTGCTGGTTGGTTGGTTGGTGTGTTGGTTGGTTCGTTACAATGCAGAATTGGGGGATTTACAACAGAAATGAAATTAGTATCATTATTATTTAAACTGTGAATGTTCCATTTCATTAGAACTACTTTAAAACCATTTATCCCAACTTTATTCACATCATGTTTTTTTTCAATCAATCTAGCTTTATTAAAGAAAATTTTTAATGGGTTGTGTTTATTCTTTAGTTTAAAAACGGATTGATTTATTGTACATCTAGAATGACTAAGAAAAATCAAGACTATTTGTGAGGCATATCACACGCTTTGAAAGTGAGACATTCAGATCATGTTCAATTCAAAGGACCAATATCTTACAATAAAAATAACACTTTTAGGTTTACATTCTTTTTGTTGCGATTTTTACAATATTCCAATTCACACCAATGAACATCTAATTCCAACTTCATAAAGAACTCTGTTTAAATATTGTTGCCTGATAGTTAACAAACACAAACTGCATTTTCTGAGGAGTAATGCTGTACTTTGGCTGCAATCCTGACAAATTTAAGAGCTTGGACTCGACTCAGACATAAAAAATACTCATGCTACTAATCATGCTTGTGTGTCATCCTTGCAACCCTGTGATCTACAAGGTCCATTATCTTTGAAATGGTTTTGACTCTGTGAAATGGGATGCTGGGCAAAGTGTTTACTGGCAAATAAAAAGGCAAGGAGGAGAGTGAGAGAGACATCAGAGAAGGAAAGCTATAACACCGTGGGACAGAATATGAGTGTAGGATAGAGGCGAGTACAAGGCCCAGTAAGGAAATGCTCCTTGGTGAACAAAGCACTGTGACTGATTCCCTGGGTCTGTTCCTCTACATCTCAGAGGTGCCAAAAGTTGAAAATCGTATTTACGAATTGATAAAGAATATTTCAGATCCGGAAAAGTAGCATTTGAAAGTGATAAATAGATGTTATGTTTTGGAGAGGGCAGTACGGTGGCGCAGTGCTTAGCGGGTGTGCGGCACAGTTCTGAGGTCATGAGATAGAACCTACTGTGTGGAGTTTGCATGTTCTCCCCGTGCTTGCGTGGGTTTCCTACGGGCACTCCGGTTTCCAAAAACATGCATTTCAGGTGTATTGGCCGGTCCAAATTGTCCCTTGGTGTGAATGGGCGAGCGAATTGTCTGTCCCTGTGTGCCCTGCGTCTGTCTGGCAACCAGTTCACGGTGTCCCCTGCCCACAACCCGAAGATAGCTGGGATGGGACCCCCGCGACCCTACTGGAGATAAGCGATGGATAGATGCTTTGGAGAAAATAAACGCCACACAACAAAGTAGCAATCATTAATAACGTTATAGTACAAATTTGGTATGAATATATATAACATTTGGAACAATCAACGTATTTTTAAAAATCAACATTTTCAATGCAAAAATAAATAGTGCTTGATTTATTTTCAATTACCAGCATTTTTAGAGAAAATCCTTATTCAGTGATTTGCTATGAACTGGCGTATTAAAAACTATGGAAGATTCTTAGTGTTAACAGTATTAAGAATTCTGGAACCAAATAACCGCAAAAATCCAGGGGACACTACTTGTTTTCATGTTATTATAATTTTGAATGTTTCAAGGTCGAATAGTTACTATTATTCCAGAACAGCACCAGGTTTATTTCAAAATAATATGTAAGAAGAGAAAAGGGACTTCTTTTTTGTGTCATGTTTTACATATTACAATTGACTTATGGATACCAATCTATCTCCACCACTTTCTAAATCCGATTCGTCTAAACTAATTCATAAATCCTGATTTTTGTGTGTATGGTCATGTGTTTGTATGTGACTAATAGGGTATAAAACTGCTCAGCCAATTTTCGTGTAAACTGACAAAGTTCCATAGTTTGTTTCTTTAGCTAGGTTATGCGTTAAGGCATCCCCAATACAGTAAATACCAACAAAATTGATAAACATCTGCTTTTGTGCAGTCTGCTTCATAGGGTCTCCCACACCATCTGGAAGCCAAATTAGGTAATGCGGATCCTAACCATCGTCCACCGACCACTCCAAGCAGCCAAAATACAATCTTCTATCGGTGATTTGCTTGTCCGATATAAAGTTGATAAAACTGGTGATTTTAAATGCTAATTCTTTTAGTTTAATGTTTAGTGATTAAAATGAAAATAGTGAAGCTTCAGAAAGCATTGAAAATTTTGATTAAGTCCTCTAGATGGCCCTCTTGGTTTAAAGCTGCACTCAAAATGTAATGAACTACCCTTTGTATTCAAAACAGGAGCCTTAGATAGCGAGGTAAACATGAACATTGCTTGATTATTTTGTAGTTTTCATAGAATATCTGTATTTGAAATTTTGCTTTAAACTGGGACAGTAAACTACAGGGATTTTTTTTGTATTGGTAGCTCTGATAAATGTTCACCAGACCCACACACAGACTAATGCAGCATAACAGATGTCAAATCTTCCTGTGACAAAAGGCGAGGACGAAAGTCAGACTAACTGTCTGTGAATGTGCAGGATATGAACAGTGCGTATTGTTTGCAAAGCGTAGGACCATCAAACACCCACAGACTCCTTTTGTGTCTCCTACAGACTCTTCTAACAAAAGTGAAGTTGTTAATGGATCGAAGCCCTGTCCCATATAACGGCATTTATTTGAGTCACTGGGTTTCAAAAAGTAGCAACGGCTCCGATGAAAAACGCGAAGCCCGCCGGGAATAAACCAAGAACATGGCAAAACTGGCGCTGACGCTGCTTCAAAGCCAGCATCATGCAGCTAGGCTAACTGGGAACCAACAATGAAAAGTGGCAACGGTTACAGTGACAAACCCGAAGTCAGCCGGAAATAAACTAAGGAACAGGGAAAAAAAACGGAACTAATGTTAGGCTAGCTGATAAAAAAACAAAAACAAAACACGCAGTGATCAGCCAGGCTGACCAGGAGCCAACAACGAAAAGTGGCAATGGTTATGGCAATAAACGCAAAGCAGGCCGGGAATAAACCAAGAGACACGGCCAGAGCAACATCAGGCTAGTCGGCCAAACAACACACAGTAGGCAGCCAACGGGCGCCAAACGGGAGCAAACAAAACAGGAAAGCCCTCTGCAGGCCCGACGCTAACGTAGAACTACCCAGACAAAATTATATTAACCACGAGACACGCAGCAAAAAGCAAGAACAAAAAGCTATAATTGGCTACCTCCAAGCAGAGTTGAGGGGTATGCAATTACTGTTCACAACAATCACTGTCTGTTGGAGCTGCCTCACATGTTAATGTACTCGCTGTTTTAAATAATTGTGGTTCTCCAGTGATCTCACAACTATATAACAAGCAAGCCGGATGGGTCAACTTTGAGACTACATTTCTCAAGTCCCCTATACGTGGAACATTTTGCAACATATTTGCATAATTCTGTGGAGGAACCCTAAACGATCTCTAATTCAAAAAAAGAATCTGTTTAAGAAAACCTTGAAGGTCAAATTTTCTTTTAGTCACTAGGTTTCCACTTCACATACGACGACACCGTTTTAAGATGCTGACGCTTTGCTACGGTTGTCCGTATCCAGCGGCAACCAAGCGGCACGCAGCACTAGCGCGGTGGTCCCGAAGAAGGGTCCTCGTGGAGGTCGCGACATTTACCCCTCCTCCCGTGCAACTCGGCGGTATGCTCCAACAGAGCCCAAAGAGAAGACAGAGGTGTGAGAGAAAACACAAACAGACCCCCGTTTGTCCCCGACTCAACCGCCAACCCCCACGGATTTAAAAAGGAAGAAAAATCCAAGCGGTCAATGGCGTTTTGTAAATACGAAACTGTTTTCACATGTTGATAGAATTTTCGCCTGATTTGCAGTCTGCTAACGCGCCTGCCTTTCCTGTCCTATTGTGATTTTGATAAGGAGCCATTTGTGGCCCCCATGACAGAGTGGCCCAGTGGCTTGCTTCTTTGAGACGACGTTTGACAGCTGAAACAAGTGAGCAAGCTGGTGGACAGGACAGCCCGCTGAGTGATGGCTGTTCCTTATTGGCACTTACTAAGAACAGGCAAAGCCCCCCTACGGTGAATCACATTTTGGGCAAATAGATTACAGACAAATCAGTCAACGCACAATTGCTCCACTGATACGAGCAATTCAGCAAAGTCTCAAACACATTAATGGCCCATGTGCCTAACATAGCACTAATGAATGACAATTTAGTCAATTGTAATTTTTGGGAGGAATTTTGTTTGAATGGTAAAAGGTTGAATAAAAAAACATGAACATAATTTGTAGTAGGGATGGGACGAGATGTCGTGATTTCAAGGCTCGGGATTTCTTGTTAATGCAATGGAAGAGTTTGCCACAAATTTAGGTATTTCATTTCTAAATGGGCACTGCAACACTTATTCATTACTTTAAAAGGCTAATCTAGAAAAACAACTTCACCAAAAGTATGTTGCATTTCAGGTGAATTGGCCGGTCCAAATTGTCCCTAGGTGTGACTGAGCGAGTGAGTTGCCTGTCCCCGTGTGCCCTGCGATTGGCTGGCAACCAGTTCAGGGTGTCCCCTGACCACTGCCCGATGACTGCTGGGATGGGCTCCAGCACCCCCGCGACCCTACTGAGGATAAGCGGTGCAGCAGATGAGATGAGATGTTATTATCTTGTTATATTGTTATTTTAAAATGTTCCCAAGGCTTATGGACAGTGTCCTTTTTTCTAAAACAATGTTTCTCAACCCGTTTCATTGATGTACACCAAACCACACTGTTGTATTAATGAGTAAAATATGATTTTTTTTCAACATATTTTCTTTTATTTCAGTATATTACTAACTTGTTTTTCTAGTAAAACGAAAACAATTATATCAAATGACCAAAATTGTCTCATCCGGCAGACTTAAGATATTTTTCTCATTTTACTTACGTTTTTGTTTATGATTATATTCTCATTTTATTTCTCATTTTAGTGTATTTTAAACTTGTTTTTCTAGTTAAATCAATACAATAAAACTTCAAATGACCCCAATTGTCTGATACGGCAGAGACAGATTAGTTTTATCCTTTAAGTATAATTTTCTTATTTTTTCAGTAAAGCCAAATTTATTTTCTGGTTTCACTTAAAATAAATATTAATTCTTAAAATGAGCTAACTCTGGCATCAGGCCGTACAAACCTGTTTCAAAAATGTATCTGATTTTTCAATTATCTTATTTTTTCAAATCTATACTAAAATCTCAAGTATTACATTAAGTGGCCTCAAGGGGTACTAGTACACCCCCATTTGAGTACAACTGATCAAGAAAATAGTATTCTATTGACATTAATAAAGTGAATGCATACTGTAGTTTGTAGTATTATATGGAACCAATTGCAGTTATTTAACCGCAGTTCAAGCACCGCTGCCGCTAAAGCAACTGCTGTTACAAACGCAGCCACTAGCATAGCATTACCATTTTAATCGCTACTGTTAATTGCTATGGTTGCTAGTGTGGCTGCTAGCATTAGTGCTTTAGTCATAAACTACTGAAGGGTATTTGCAAAGTGTCTGTATAATTAAAATCTGTCATAATATGAAACAAATAAGCAGAAATATTTACATTTTATATTTTAAATAAATTAATATTTGGGAATAAGTGGTTTTCAAGTCATGTCTGCAACTTGGCTTTAACTACAATGCAATTGGACTTATGTTAATTGGATAAAGAGCATAGGAAAAAGCAGAAATAATATAAAAAATAAGCTTAACTTTTATCTGTTATGGAGTTTTAAAATTTTAGTCTGTGAACAAGCTAAGAAATGTAGGTATTTTTGGGACCAACATACATTCAGTGTTAAGGTCACATAATTGAAATTCTGGGAACACGTTAAATAATTTGGCATCAGCCTGTAATTTTTTTATTTATCATTACCACAATCTAATTAGCATCTGCAACGGGGGACTTCTCGTAATGGGTTTGGCTCGGCCATGATTACAACCGGCATCCATTCAATGCTCGCTGTCCTGCTGAATTATTCACAGAGGAAATCACCATGATGCCTGGAAGTTACAGATCAACAGCCAGAGAAGCGATCGCGGGAGAGAACGGAATAATTAATTTGAGGAAAACAAAAATTGGACCACCTCAATTGCATCAACTGCAATTGACCGTTTTATGGGTCGATGGTGGTCTGAAGTTTCATTGAGCATCATTTGAGCTTGTGTAAAAGTGGGGTGTGTCGTTTGAGGGGTCCTTAAAGAGTTGAGGGTAGAATATGTTTACTATGTGTTATATATCTATATTATATGTTCTATTATATCATTAAGTATATGCTAACAATGCTCAAGTGAGTTCTAAAAGCCCTTATAATTGTATTTACACCACGGCTATCTGCATTCATCTTACTTTGAGCAAAGCTGTTTGGGGCGTAATACATAATGTAGGGGGAATGAGGGGCGGGGTGGAATGGAGTGAAACTTCATGCTTGTCCCTGCGTTTTTTATTTTGTTTCTATTTGGTAGCGTAGCATTAAAATGGTGAAAGTAAGAAAATGCCTGTTTCAAGTAGAGTTCAAACGCTCACCCAAACCGCAAGAAAGATGAACAAAACCAAGAGTTTATTCAACCACTTAAAAGAAATGCGCGTACTTGCATGTGCAACATAAAGAGCTTGACCAAGGATGCAATTATGATACAAGCCGGAAGATGGCGACAGTGAGTAAAAAACGCTCCAAATTTCGTACAGCTCCTTCCTTTTGGAGCTAAGGACCGGTAAAGTGTAGGGGAGCGAGTTTGCTATTTGGGGCAAGTACTACTTTACTTTTGCTCACCACCCATTTGCTGTCCTAACCCCCTTTTTGCAGGACCTTTTGTCAAGGGATTAATGGGAGTTTTAGACACGCACAAACTGATCTTGCCCTCCCCTTTAGTAACCACACAAGAGGGGCAGATTGGAAGATGCAACCATAAAGGGACAAGTTCATATTACATACTTTTTTTTTTACTCCTAGGCTCCTTATATGTTTTTCCTTCAAAAAAGAAATCACCGCAAAGAATGATTAGAGGCTTTTCCGGCAAGAAATCTGTGAGCTGTATCGAAAGAGCAGGAGCTCAGCCACTCTGTATTTGAAAGAGTTTGTGATGGACCCTGAAATTAAACCTTATAGTGGGAGAGCACACCGTTGCAGGTTAGTATCCATCTCCCTGTGCTCTGCCAGCTGCCCAGAAATCCCATCTGTCCAATCCTGACCTGTGTCAAGAGACCACAGGGTGGCCTAAGTGGCGCGCAAAGGGGGTCCTTGGCATGTTGCCGGCCTCCGGATGACAGCAAGGCTGCCAGCAGCTTGCCAAACATCCCTTTAGGACTGTGGTGTTACAGTATTGATATACTATCGGGTTGCAGAGGCCTTGGCAGCCTTTTAATGAGCGCTCAGATTGATCAAGTGGTAATCATTCCATCTCCCTTTACTGCGTGAGCTTCTTATTCTGCTTTTCTGACACGTACCGGAGGACCGAGAATGGAAGTAATTGTGAATAAACGTTATTTTAATTTAAAACAATAACCAATCAACACACCCAAAGGGCAAACTAAGAAAAATAAATGAAGCACAAATTAATTAGCAGATTTTTTTCTGATGAATGCATAACCTTGTACAATATGAAGGGTTTATAGTGATTTTGCAGCTTTATTCGAATTCCGACTTTCTTTAGTACGGATGCTCCCCTACTTACGACCAATCGACTTGCGTAAATTGGTAGATAGATTTTTTTCGGGATGTCGAAAAATATCCGGACATTGCTGTAAGTTAGATTTTGTATTGTGTGCACCTTTTTCCGAGTAAAGGACATGACTGTAGTGCTTCTTTCCGCCGCTACCAGTGTGTAGTGGTGCTGTGAGAGGTCAACCAGCATCCACCCCGAAGAAGAAATCTGCTTCCTCTTTCTAGCTCGTGTCAAAACATACTGTAATGAATCTCCAATGCGCTAATATCTCGTGCATCTGTTCGATATCATTCGTGTGAAGTGTAAAGAAGAGGCGAACCGTGTCTTTTAAAATGAAAGTGGAATAAGAAAGCTTGTTGTGGCAAATACACTTGCAAATGTAGAATGGATTTGCATACATGTGGAAATTTAGAAAGACTTGCTTACGTTTGTGGGAAAAGGTCGGGTAGACATCCTTGAAGATACTCTTGGCAGACATTAAGTTTCCTTGAAGATAGCGTGCAAGGGACGGGACGCTCTGTACTTGATACGTGATACAGGACCGCCTTTTGGGGTGTACTCAATCGAAGCCTAATCGTCACTACCAGCTTTAAATACATTGTCATGTTCCTAGCTCTGTGAGATCTTTATTGACGCATCAATAAAGTGACATCTCCCTCCATAACGAAGCGGGCTCCTGTCTATTTCTTTTATCCACTTATGAGAAGACTTTCTCTCGATTATCGGACCTCCAATTTCTACAACAAGCTTGATGCAGTTGAGAAAATGGTTGGATGGTTGGTCCACTTTCTACCACAGAGGAGGAACTCTTGAAGCTCATACTCCAAAAGTATGTTGAATTTAACTTTATTTATCTTTATAGAGCTTTTATTTATCTTTATAGAGCTTATAGAGATTATGCAATCAGTACAAAACAATGCAGGTTACTTATTCAAGCCTTAAACATACTTAAATAAACCTTAAACATACGAAATATAGCACTGAGGTAACTTATGAACGATCGTCTGGAATATTTTTATCTAAATAAAAGCCACAAACAAAGAGACATATAAACAGCTACAATAGTGAGCAAAGATCAAGCAAACTGGAAATAGAGGGAGCGAGAAGGCTGATCATCTCGTTATTCCGCCTCACCTTCTTGCCCCTCTGTTCCAACTGCTATCCTACACGAGCTCACAACAGGACAACAGCAGAGACTCCCATTAGCCTTCCATTAGGCTGGTGTCAGAGAAGAGGCCAACTGTCACCCCTACTGTGGTTGCAATCATGACCCCCAACCAGACCCTGCACCCCTTCTGGGATGTACGTGCAGGGGAGGTAGCGGGACGGAGGCAGAAATGAAAAGCACTGTTGGGCTCTCTGGGGAGAGGACATTGTGATTACTTTTCTGTGTCCTTTCGAGCCAAAGCCGCCCGGGTTTCACAGCTGTGCTGTCGATTGGTCATGGCGAAATGAAACGCTCAAGTATGAAATGCTGCTGCTTTTCACGGATAGAAAAAGGTACATATTGGGATTTGGACCTCATCCGCATCTTCCACATATGCTCAACCCCCGAGCGACAAGTTGCCCCTCTCTTTCCACCTCACTTTCTGCGTGCCTGCTCACAATCTTTTCCCATTAAATAGGAAACAGCGGTGGCTTGATCGAGTTTGTCACCCCTGTGTCGTAATTAATGTCAGCACCGTAATAGTGCGATTAGCACACCTGTCGACAAGCTCTGCAACATCAACCCCCTGCACCTTAGACCAAAGCATACGATCACCTCCTATGCAAAATTAAACATCAGACAGAAGAGGAGATTTAGCAAGCTTTTATATCACCTAGACATTCATAGACACCTTAAACCGTTTACTGCAGGTCACTGTGAGCGAGGAGGTCAATCAGATTCATGAGAATAGCTCCGTGGGTGAACGTGTGTCCTCAACAGAGATTGTATAACACAGGGTCTTTGCTTCCCAGGCCCTGCTGTTAGAGGCATTAAAACTAAATAAGGACCCGAGTCCATCGGAGATGCATGTAAAACGGCCCATAAAATGATGGGTTAAGAAGACAAGGGAGGGATGGTGATACATTGCTAACGTTTTATCAACCACAGTGGACAGCAATGGTCAGCGTTGTTTATTTAGTTCCTTGTTAAACATGTCTTTAAAACCTATTTAGGCAATTACCCTAATCTTGCGTTGAGAGAGTAAAGGAGATGGAGGGACTGAGGGAATATCAGAAAACTGCAGGTGTGGGCCATATTGCAATATTAGTTTGTGAAGGACTTTAACGTGTCCATATTATTCTGTTCAGTGTTTTTGTGTAACCTGTAGTCATGGCATATTAATGCTACACTAAAAAATAACCTCTTTTTGTAAAGAATGCAGATTAAAAACAAGATAAATTGTCTACCAGTGCAGTAAGACAATTCATAATATTTTCAACTCAAAAAACGTTTGTGCCATTTGAGTATGTTAAAATACATGACATTTCTTTTTTTGTAGCGTAGAATTTCAAACTAAATATTTCTATTTGTGTTTTTTGTTTATTTTTTTATTCAATCATGTTGCAACAAAAATCACATAACAAAATGAACAAATCACCTGAAAAGAAAACGGGAATTACATTATAAAGCTTTAGGCTTTAATTTTGGATGCTTTTTTCTAACAATTATAAAAACAGATTAATAAACATAAACTTTTACACCATTATAACACCCTGCAACCCTACTGAGGATGTGGTGCAGATAATGGATGGATGGATCATTATAACAATTATTTGTCAATCCATTTAAAAATAATTGTTTGAATCACGATATATACAGTATTTAAAATTTTTTTACCCCGTCCTTCTCTTTATTCTCTAACAACAATATCATGTGTAAAACCTAAGACAAATAGGCATTCTCAGGTGAAAAAAAATCAAATCGGATGGGTTGTGTGCCAAATGTAAGGGCCCGTAGAGACCAAGTGAGAGCCTGTGCCCAGAGGCTGTTACCTCCATGATAAGTAGCAACACGAATGAATAAGCTGATTCAGAGCTTAAATCAACAGCTTTAAAAAGTAAAGAATACATTTTAGAAGTGTGGTTAGAGTAGAGTTAGTTATCGATTAGTGCAAGAATTATGAGTTTGATAGGTATTTCTGAAATAATAATTTCTTATGTTATTGTTATGCTATTACCATATTACGGTATTATGTTATTACCAGGTTATAATCATTAAAAGCAGGGTTAAAATAGGCTCAGTCAACCACTAAAACATCTGCCTTGTATAAGGACACTGAATCATTTACATGATATAATTATAGGCTAATTTTAAAATGAAGTTTGGAAAAATTGATTATGTTTTCGAAGATATCAGTGTCAATAATTTTTTAAGTCATTGAGACATAGGATATCCAACGAATTGCAATGACCCTTTGCCTATTTTTAGAACCGGACAGAGGGCTACTCAGGTGTTTTTTAGGGGCCTACCTAGTGACTGAATAGCATAGCTTCAGCGGCTAGCGTCACTTTAGCAGTTCGGGCCGAATATTGATTGATTGATGTATTTTTATTTGCATTTTTGCAAAACTACTTACATTTTGGAAACCCTATCTCTGGCACATTTTCGTTGTTTGAAATAAAACCACCCCAGTAGGCTTAGCTAGCTTACAATTAAACATGATGGAAAACGGTGCATTCCGAAAATATGAGTTATCAAAAAGTAATGATTTTTTTTTTGCACAATGCAAAAACTCTAACTGTCTCTTGCCAACCCCTACCTTGCCAATAACGAGGCAACGGGTGACACCGAAAACGAGCTGTACTCACTGTCAGACCCCAGGAGTCTGCCAAGGAGCCTCTCACTATGTGGGGCCACAGGTTGGCACACTCACCGGGGGTCTCGCTGGGCTGCCTATCCTGGGCATCGTGCCCGATGTTGACAAAGCTTGGTATCGCCTGCTGTCAGGCCATTATGTGTGCGCCATGCGGAAGGAATCAATTAGGCTGAGCTCACAACACAGCACTTTAATATTTGACTTCTAATCAGTGGAGCATGCAAGCAAGCTGGCACTTCCAGTCTTGCTGATGTAGAAAATGAGGGTCAGTAAAGGGATCGCCTGCTGCTCAAGAAACGTGCGTGGCATACATCAGGGAGGATGTAAGAAAAAGCCTCAAAAAACAAGCTGGTCTCAATGAAAAGAGCAAAAAAAAAATCACCTTTAGACTCTCACAAGATGTGAAAGTAAATCTCATCACCAACCCGCTGTAGGGAACGAGGCGAAATCAAATTTTCTGGCGAGCAAGCTGAGCCCGATGGAAGGGAAGGAAATTGATGAGGTGAGGTTACATACTTAAAATGAACTGCATTATATGATCTGAACACTAGCTGTTTCTTTACCATACTGTTAAAGGTCATTGCAATAGCAAAGAAGAGAACAGGAAAAAAACTGTAAGTGTCTCCTCATACAGGGGTAGCGAAGACCTCAAACAGAATAGCTTAACAAAGGCCTATCAGTCACCTGTCGACTCTTGGCAGTGTCACTGAGACCCAAACAATAATTCAAAGTTTGTCTTCGGGTCCATTTCACAGTGCCTAGTTTAAAGTGAAGAGAGCATAAAATGGCTAAAAACCTACCAAGACCTGGCCATCACTCTGAACATTTGACCCAAACAAGGAGAGTAATAATCAGAGAAGCAACCAAGAGTATTAAGGATTACATTGGAAGACCTGCAGGTATACACTTGAGGTGGGAAAATCTGTGCATATGGTAACTAACACTCGCACTCTGCATAAATATACCCTTGATGAAAGACTTTATGGAAAAAAGCCCTTTGTGAAAGAATACCATAAAAAGTCCTGTTTGGCATTTGCAAGAAGCCACATGGGTGACACAAAAAACATGTGGAACAAGGTGCTGTGGTCTGACCAAAATTGAACTCTATGGGCTGAATGCAAAGTGGTACGTTTGGTGTAAGAGTAACACTGCTGATCACCCTGAAAACACAGTCCCCACTGTCAAACATGGTGGCATCAGTATCATGCTCTGGCATTGTTTTTTTTCACCAGCAACTAGGACAATTGTTAAAAGTTTATGGGAAGATGGGTGGAGCCAAACACAGGGCGATTCTGGCAGAAATTCTGTTGGAGCCTGGAAGAGACCTACAAAGTTTACTTTCCAAAATAATAATGGCACTAAATATAAAGAAAAATCTACAATTGAATGGTTTAAAACTAACACTATAAAGGTGTTAAAATGGCTAGGGCAAAGTCTAGACCTCAATCATATCAAGCATTTTTGGAAATATCTGGACAATGCTGTGAACAATTACAATCAATTCTCAAGAAACTGTTATGTAAGGAAGAGTAGGCAAAGATTATTGTTTCAAGATCTACAAAACCTATAGAAAGATACCCAAAAAGTAGGTTGAACAAAGTACAAAATCAAAGGGGGTCAGCAATTTAGCAACACCTACTTTTCAATGTTTTCATTTGTAAGCACAATATGAAATGTTGAATAAATTTGGCTTCTTCTCACGATTGTGTCTCAAGACAGAAATATGCAATATACAAGGCAATGCTATTCCTTAAAAAACAGCAACAGATCCCGTCTGTATTTTTAATCACTGACAAAATAAACTGCTTGACTGTAATTATTTTATTAATTGAGATCAAATTCCTGCAAATAACTCCTCCGCTATGATTCAGGCTGAAGGGCTGAAATTTTTAAAATAATTAATTAATGTATACCATAGAAAAACAACCACGCCAGAACTTCAAATACTAATTTTAAGCGTGATAAATCGCTTGCTATCCTTGCTTGTTTAGATGAAAGTGAGTTTACAGCATCAAGCCTTGAACATTGAAGGCTATTTTTCCAGAGATTGGTTTAACAATCCTGACCCCTCTGAGCTTGCTCATTATTGCTCCTGTTTTTCTCTTTCTTTCTCTCTCTCTTTGTTTCTCTTAAAATCTTCAGATCTTTTCTTTTCACTCTCTCCTCGTCCCTTTCTAATTAGCACACAGCCTTGACAACCGGAGCAGGAAAATGTGCTGGGACCACTATACCACTATACCATCACAGCTGAGGAGCCAATGAGGGCTTTCCATTTTTTGTGCTTATCACAATGGGGCAAATAAAACAAGCAGACAAATCTAAGGCGCTAGGTCGCTTAGGGTGTTTATGACAAAAACACAAACAACAAATAAAAAAAATCCTGATATGAACTAAAATCTTCTTTACTGTTCCTCTCTTCAAAGGTATGACAAATTGACCGAAGAGGGAAAAATAATACGAGCTAGAATATATTCGTTTTGATGGTGTAACATCCTGAGACATTTACGAGACAATTCATTAGGTACGCCTGCACTCTCCTGGCTTATTTCCACAACACCAACGAAAACATTGCATCTCACTGACAGTGTAAATCTAAACTAGGCGTCATTACCTTATTAGATTGTGCAGGTTTGCCTAATGTTGTGCTGAGTGAGGACATAAGGATTGACTACTTCAAGCTGATGAATAATAAAACACTGACAGATTGCATTTGGTAGAGATCGCCGCTTTGCAATTACGCTTCAGTGATGCACACACTGCCTTGTACAAACAAACGGCATGCAAAATAAACAAGCATGAAAAGGAGAAGAAAAAAACAGTTGCACACAAATAATAAGATTTACAGTATTTAAGATGCAGGCACACTGAATACGGAAACCGTTTCAATTTACCCGGACAGAAGGGAGACAATGCAAATGTTTAGCTGCTTGTTTAATTGTACTGAGAAATCATTACTATTATTTGGTGTGGAATTTTGTGAGAGCAACCCATATAATATTTGGACTATTACTACTTCACAATAATAATTATTATATCTCTTTTCTTGCTCCCAGATATATAAATCCCCTTACCTTTCTAAAGAATGGGTGGAGCCGGACGTCCTCCTCTTTCCAAGTCACTCACTGTGAAGAAATCACAAAGTCCATGGTAGATGAGAAGTAGTCACATATAAAAATTTGTGTGTGCTATAGAGTCACTCAGACAAAAAGACATAATCATGACTTTTCAGTTTGTTTTTATCTGGTACTTCTTCCTCACCTCATCTGCGTCTAACAGTTTGGAATTTAGACATAATAATACAAAAAAAAAAGACTACTAATTTTTTAAAATAACTTTTTCAAAATGTTTTTTTCCAAAAACTGTGAACATGTCAACAGGTTGAACTGCCCAAAACACATATGGTCGTAATCAGGTCAACCAAAGTAAATTGAATAAATAAATAAATAAATAACACTAAAATGCCTGTTGCTATTTATCCGATTGCGTCCCTGCACGGAAACAAAATAAATTAAAAATGTATACTTTTAAGTTTTATTTTGTTTTTACTTGATTACATTTGGAACTTATTCTCATTTATAATAATAATAATAATAATAATTAAAAACCTTTTTAAGCTAAAGTTTTTACTTATTTCACAATTTTCTTACCTTTTCCCCAAAGCAAAATAAAAATAAAAATGGTTAAAAGACTCTTTTTAGGGAGCTTACCATCCATCCATATATACATATATAGATATATATATATATAAAAATCATAACTATTATTTGGTGTGGTCAGCTGGGCAGCACGGCGGCGCAGTGGTTAGCGCGTGTGCGGCACAGTTCTGAGGTCATGAGATCGAACCTCCTGTGTGGAGTTTGCATGTTCTGCCCGTGCTTGCGTGGGTTTTCCTCCGGGCACTCCGGTTTCCTCCCACATTCCAATGCATGTTAGGTTAATTGGCCGGTCCAAATTGTCCCTAGGTGTGAATGAGCGAGCGAATTGTCCGTCCCTGTGTGCCCTGCAATTGGCTGGCAACCAGTTCAGGGTGTCCCCTGCCCACTGCCCGAAGATAGCTGGGATGGGCCCCAGCACCCCCGCGACCCTACTGAGGATAAGCGGTGCAGCTAATGAGATGATATATATATATATATATATATATACTGGACTGTCTCAGAAAATTAGAATATTGTGATAAAGTTCTTTATTTTCTGTAATGCAATTAAAAAAACAAAAATGTCATACATTCTGGATTCATTACACATCAACTGAACTATTTCAAGCCTTTTATTATTTGAATATTGCTGAATTTGGCTTACAGCTTAAGAAAACTCAAAAATCCTATCTCAAAATATTAGAATATCATGAAAAAGTATACAAGTAGGCTATTCAACTAATCACCTGAATCATCTAATTAACTCGAAACACCTTGCAAGGGTTTCCTGAGCCTTAAAAACACTCAGCTTGGTTCAGTAAACTAAATCACAAGTATGGGGAAGACTGCTGATCTGTCTGCTGTCCAGAGGACCATCATTGATACCCTCCTGAAGGAGGGTAAGACACAAAAAGAAATTTCTCAAAGAGCAGGCTGTTCACAGAGTGCAGTTTCAAAGCATATCCACAAAAAGTCTGTTGGAAGGGAAAAATGTGGCCGGAAACGCTGCACAACCAAGAGAGATGACCGCAGCCTAAACAAAATTGTGAAGAAGAGCCGCTTCCAGAATTTGGGGGAGCTTCAAAGACAGTGGTCTGAAGCTGGAGTCCAGGTATCAAAAGCCACAGTTCACAGATGTGTCCGAGAAATGGGCTACAATAGCCGTATTCCCATGGTCAAGCCACTTCTGAACTCAAGACAACGGAAGAAGCGTCTGACTTGGGCTATGGAGAAGAAGCACTGGACAGTTGCAGAGTGGTCCAAAGTCCTCTTTTCAGACGAAAGCAAGTTTTGCATTTCATTTGGAAGTCAAGGCGCCAGAGTCTGGAGAAAGGCTGGAGAGGAGCAAAATCCAAGTTGCTTGAAATCCAGTGTGAAGTTCCCACAGTCAGCAATGGTTTGGGGAGCCATGTCAGCTGCTGGTGTTGGTCCACTGTGTTTCATCAAGTCCAGAGTAAATGCAACTGTGTACCAAGAGATTTTAGAGCACTACATGCTTCCATCTGCTGAAAAGCTCTATGGAGATGAGGATTTCATTTTCCAGCATGATCTGGCACCTGCCCACAGTGCCAAAACCACCAGTAACTGGTGCACTGACCATGGCATCACTGTCCTTGATTGGCCTGCTAATTCCCCTGACCTGAACCCCATCGAGAATTTGTGGGGTATAGTTATAAAGAAGATGAAAGACACCACACCTACAAAAGCAAATGAGTTGAAGGCCGCTATCGAAGCATCCTGGGCATCAATAACACCTCAGCAATGCCACAGGCTGATTGCCTCCATGCCACGCCGGATTGATGCAGTAATCCGTGCAAAAGGATTCCCAACCAAGTACTGAGTGCATCAATGGACATTTTCAAATGTTTGATTTAGTTTTGCTGTTATAAAATTATTTTTTTACTTGGTCTGAGGAAGTATTCTAATATTTTGAGATAGGATTTTTGAGTTTTTTTCAGCTGTAAGCCAAAATCAGCAATATTCAAATAATAAAAGGCTTGAAATAGTTCAGTTGATGTGTAATGAATCCAGAATGTATGACATTTTTGTTTTTTTAATTGCATTACAGAAAATAAAAAACTTTATCACAATATTCTAATTTTCTGAGACAGTCCAGTATATATATGGGCAGCACGGCGGCGCAGTGGTTAGCGCGTGTGTGGCACAGTTCTAAGGTCTTGGGAACCTCCTGTGTGGGTTCAAATCCAGCTACAGGACTTCCTGTGCGGAGTTTGTATGTTCTCCCCGTGCTTGCGTGGGCTTCCACCGGGCACTCCGGTTTCCTCCCACATTCCAAAGACATGCATTTCAGGTGGATTGGCCGGTCCAAATTGTCCCTAGGTGTGAATGAGCGAGTTGTCAGTCCCTGTGTGCCCTGGGATTGGCTGGCAACCAGTTTGGGTGTCCCCTGCCCACTGCCTGATGATTGCTGGGATGGGCTCCAGCACCCCCACGACCCTACTGTGGATAAGCGGTGCAGCTAATGAGATGAGATGAAATATATATATATATATATATATATATATATATATATATATATATATATATATATATATATATATAGTCCGCCTTGTAAAGTAAAAAGAAAAAAATATTGACATGATCAGAAGTACTTAATATTGCAGATTACATTATTGCAATCTTTTCAAACTTGATCAAAATCATTCTTTAAAATTGGATGCCAACTAGACATGAAAACGTTACTTGGAATGTGTATTGATTTGCTTTTTATATATATTTTTTCTCAAATCAACCCATCCATTATCTGCACCGTTTATCCTCAGTAGGGTCGCGGGGGTGCTAGAGCCCATCCCAGCTGTCTTCGGGCAGTCCCAGGGCACACAATGAAAGACAACTCACTCACTCATTCACAATTTAAACTGGCCAATTAACCTGACATGTATGTTTTTAGAATGTGGGAGGAAACGGGAGTGCCCGGAGTAAACCCACGCAAGCTCGTGGATAACATGCAGGTTCGACCTCATGACCTCAGAACTGTGCCGCGGACGTGCTAACCACTCAGCCGCCTGGCTGCCTTCTCAAATGTAGTTTACGTTTAAAAAGCAGAAATGCAGAATTGAAATGGATGTTTTATTTATCAGGTGAAAAACTCTTTCAAAGCTACGGCCCTGCGTAGAAAAGCAAAAAAGTTGCCTCAGGACAAAAACTGTGATTCTCAGTCGCTTCAGTTAATTAATGTCAGCATTCATGACTGTTTTACTGAATAACAAACAAATGCATGCTAATAATAGTAAGTACATTTCGCTGTATTACCCCCACTGCTTTCATATCTCCAGTGAACTCAAGTTGTGAACTTGTAAGCTCCAAGCAAAGACATGTTGACAGGAGCGGTCTGATCTCTGTTCCGTTTGGACAGGTGTCAGCGTCTAAAGTGAGAGAATCCCAACCTACCCTTAATTGCGCCATAACACTTCCTTTTCTGGTTTTGCACAATGTATAGATATGGACACACAAAGCCATGTGGTATGTATAGCAGAGCTAAGAATATGCCTGAGACCAGCTCACATATACTGCATGTCCCAGCCAGCACACGTCCCTCATACCAGCTGCTCACTTTGTGGTATGGTTCTTCCAAAGCACTCACAGGCATCAAAGAGAGGTGATCGGACACCTGTGCCTGCCAATCTGTTCGTCTGTCCATCCGAAGCAAGAAAACACTATACGAGAGTTGGCTTCTGTCGTAGCTTGCTTTGTTCTGCGGCTCTTATTTCTGGATTGGGGACACAAGAACGAGGACAGCTGGAGTCCAGTGTTGGGAGTAACACGTTACAAAGGAATACGTTAATGGAACGCAATTACTTATTTTGGTAACGAGCACCGTAATGAGTTATTAATAAAATGTTGAAAAGAAACTGTTGTAACAACAGGGTGCATTACTGCGCGGGTCACGGATTACAATATTTTCTATTCTTTAACAATTCCTTCTTTGCTCTTGAAGTAACAAATGACCCACAAAGCGCCAGCAACACAACGTTGAACACAATTTTGAACATTATGTTCGTACAGAATACAACTGAATAGAGTTATGATGGCGTCGTCTTAAGCGCAGAATACAAGGATGCATAATTTATCCCTACAGATATTCTCTCAACCAAATATACTTGCATTCGAACAGTATGTCAAGATCTGGTACACCACTTTCCCCCAGAGGGCACCAACCAGGTCCATTTGCACTGTCATTGCTACTTCTGGTTTTGTTTCTGTTTGTAGTTTCTTGGCAGGACATTTTGTTAGTAATTAAGTGTCCTCCTTTTTGGTTGCTACTTTGTTTCTTTGCATTTCAATATCCGTTTTGGTTTTTGTTTCTGGTTTGGGTCATGTCAGGTTTGCACGTTGTATTAGGGTTGGGTACCAGTGGTTTGTTTACTACTTTGTACAGGGATCAGAATGGAGATTTTCATTTTCAGCTGAAATAGCCAGCGTCCAGGAATAAACCAGGGCGGCAGCTTGTGCGACAATGCGGCCAATTTTTCTAACGGCCGCCAGGGTGCGCCAGAGCAATAAAGGAAAGAGTGAGACAGTCGGATTTTGAATTTGTTTGCTACGCAAGAGAAAAAGTGAAAAAGTCGGAATGCCTTTGGGGTTCAAAAACAGCGGAAATCCGCGGATCCGCAGAAAATTCTGATCCCTGTTTGTAGTTACTTTATTTATTAAATGTCATCATTATTTTGAACACACCTGCTTCCTCCACTTGGGTCCACCCTACAAAACACAACATAATGACCCAACCACCAAAGGACCCATCAAGAGGCTTGCAAATCCTTGTCCCTCTTGGTTTCCTAGCTCGGTGCCCAGGAGAGAGCTACTCGGCCGCTCCTGGTTTCCTGTCTTGGGGGCCAGGGGCAAGGTCATTCAGGAGTCCCATTCCTATTGATGCAGCCCCTTTAAATGTTTTTTTTTCAGTTTATTTTTATTTATTTTGGGGGCGGGGGTAGGGGGAATAGGGCTTCTATTATTCGGCCCTTTTAAGCCCATTTCGTTATTAAATGCCATTCTTATTTCAAACACCCCTGCCCCCACTACCTGTTCCCGACATGGGTCAACCCCCAAATACCGTGACACTGTATTTATAATTGTAAAATAAAATACTGGAGGGTTAGATTATATGCCCAAATAAGGTTGTGTGTCACCAGTAGCAATTGGTAGGCAGCCTGTGGGTAGGGGGCGTGGCTTCTAAATAAAAAAAAACAAAAACAAATGTATTTGTAAAGCTTTTTACAGGCAATAAATTGCAACTCAAAGTGCTGTATAAAACCATTCATGGTACAATAGTACAAAAAAAATTACCCACGTAAGCCCCACCCAGCAACCCGAACTACGTCATATACACACACACACACACACACACACACACACACACACACACACACACACACACACACACACACACACACACACACACACACACACACACACACACACACACACACACACACACAACACACACACACACACACACACACACACGTTAAGATACAATGAAAACAAAACAAATAATGATAGAAATAAAATATGATTATGGCAAGGCACAGACCAACCACTACACGGGAACAACAAAATCAATGGGGCAAACATGAGCACAGAATTTACGATAAAAGAGTGCTGAATTTTGGTCTTTTTCATTCGTAAAATTTTTGCATTACACCATGATTTGTCCATTTCCCAGAAACAAAGATGAAAATTTTGGAGTGGTTTGGAGAAAAAAGACAAAATGGTTATGGAATGTTTCAGCTGTCTTAGTTTGCAAGCTCTCCAGATTGCTAAGGCATAGAAGTATGAGGAGTTCACCACTTCCACAGATTGGAGAAAGTATTTTCTTCTATTTGTTTTATCATGTGGCAATTTTTAAGCAATCGTAGGGTGTCGGCTTCAATTCAATTCAAGTCAAGTCACATTTATTTATATAGCCCTTAATCACAAAATTGTCTCAAAGGACTGCACAGATTACAATTACACAATTACCTGATCGTAAACCAAGTTTATACAGCTATTTGTAACTACTTTTAGAGTAACACACAACTTTCAGGTATGAGTAATCTGGTGGGTAACGCAATTACCTTTTAAAGGAAGTAACTATTTACTGTAACTAATTATTTTTTTTCAGTAACACGCCCAAAAACTGCCGGGGTCATCGTACATTCAGACAGGATTATTTGGCCCAACGGAGGCATTAGCATTACCATGTACATGCCAGCTCTCATCAAAGATACACTTTTTATTCGTTTCGTGACAAAGGAGTGACAGAATGAATATAAATAGGAAGGGAGGGGAAGGAGGGGTAAAGGATTGAAAGCGGCTGTGGGGAACACCGTTGTCTGACAAGCATGACAACAGAGGCAAAATGCGACACCTGGCCTTGTCCTTGATGTGAATAAGAGCTCGATACATCAAAAAGTCATAGGGGAGATGGATGGCTATTACGCAGGGGGAAGAAAATGAGGAGAAAGTGGCTATTTTTAGCAGCAGTGTAAAAAGATGGGAAGGGTTCAGGTAATATTTCCCCTAAATGTAGAAACCCTGCTCGGTGAGTCTTAATATTTTATATGGAGCAATAAAGTTACCGTCATTTTATATAGTGAGTAGGGCACGGACGATTAATCGGCTTTCGATTATAATCAGTCGTTAATGCTATTTCAAACATGGGCCAGAGACAAATCGTTTTATGACATTTTGAGAAAAAGAAAACGTTTTTATAGACGTTGTGAAAGGACCCCAAATGCACCGTTTTGCTTGTGTAGCATTAGCAACCAAGTAACAATTACCGTACTTATTGGTGTCCGATTTATCATCAGATGCACTTTAGACTTGTTTCCCATCCATCCATTATTTGCACCGCATATCCTCAGTAAGATCGCGAGGGTGCTGGAGCCCATCCCTGCTATCTTCGGCCAGTGGGCAGGGGACACCCTGAACTGGTTGCCAGACAGTCGCAGGGCACACAGACACCCGCTCATTCCCGCCTAGGGAAAATTTGGACCGACCAATTAACCTAACATGCATGTATTTGGAATGTAGCCCAGAGGAAAACCACACAGGCACAGGGAGAACATGCAAACTATGCACAGGAAGGCTGGTAGCTAGATTTGATCCCGTGACCTCAGAACTGTGCCGCAGACACGCTTACCACTCATCCGCCGTGCCTCCCCTGACTGGTTTCCCTCGTGAACTTTTTTTGCGTTTATCTATGTATATCAGTATGACTTTCTGTTCTCTCCATTCCCTAACATTCGTCTCTGGCACTGTGACTAAATATAGTATGATAATTATATACGATCTAATGCCTTTTTTATGTCATCTATATCACCGGTGGTCTAGTGGTTGAGATTCTGCACAGTCACCGCCTTGACTTTTTCTTTTCCCGTTGCATCCAATGAGATCAGCAATATTTTTCAACTGATCAAACATTGCTCAAATACAGTGTAATAACATAATAATATACTGTACTATGTAAAACCATGTGTATAATGTGCACCCAAACTTTGATTTCTTTTTAGATAAAACAAAATGTGTTGCACACAAATACATACGGTATGTATGTCTTTTATGACTCTCATTAGGAGTTTATCATAAAACAAAACACACATGAAGTATATCGTTGCTGTCATATGAAATACACTTATCTCCTAAATGTTTTATGAGGATCAAAGCTACACTAATATACCGCAAAAAAATGAATTTGATTTTGATTTGAATTTGTTTTTTTGGTTTATCTGAAATCACCAATACATTTAATTTTGACAGATATAGATAATTATTACTCATTAAATGAACAGGGTTGGGTTTTGGATTACTCCAATACCAAAATATGGTATTGGAGTAATTACTTCAATACCAAATATGCTAATAAAAGACAAACGAAACTAAATATGAATAAAATTACAAAATTTTGTGCAGGCTTGGGGAGTAACGGAATACATGGAACGGCAAAAATGATGTTGGCAAGCTGTTTGGATTTATTTTCATTTTGTTTCTGTCGCATTTTATGTTAGTTTTGCCAGAGATCAAAGAGATCAAAGCCAGGAGAGAAAGCTTACCACGTTTTGTGAGTCATAAATGTATTCATATTTAGTTTATTTTGTCTTTTATTATCATATTTGGTATTGGAGTAATCCAAAAGTATGGGAAAGTAATCAACTGAAAGTAACCCTACTCAACCCTGTAAATGAATGTATAAACCGTTGAGGGATAATTTACATAATTACAAACTTTGTGAAAGGACCTTGAAAACCCCAATCTGCTTGTGTAGCATTGGCAACTAGCAAGTAACAAGCATGTGTATCTTTTGAAATGTATAATAACGCGCATTATGAGAATACAGTCCTATCAAATCTGAGACACAGGAAGCTTTAGAAATCCTTACTCTCTATACAAACCATCTAATAAACCATTTAGGGACTATATAAATAATGAAAACATCATATCAAAAACACTCCGCCCCCAACCGTATAAGGTATGCAGACAATATTTTTTCAGAATGGATAAAAAGAAATCTTAGATTTTGAAAATGTATTTGTCGTAGCATCTAACACCATTTCTGGATCGTTTTTAGGTTGAAAGTTTTTAGACAATGTTATACGGCAAATTATGTCAATGCACCACAATAAATCAATGAACAATCAACATTGTCAACGAGAAAATAAAGATTACTGAATATTTTTTCGTCTGAGAGATTTTCATATTTTGTAATTTTCTAAGACTGGGGCAGTAAACTTCCTTAGATTAGTATATATATGTACAGACAGTTCGAAAGGGCACCATTTCCTGTGGTCTGTCTTGGGTAAGTACAGGCTGGTGGCGCCTATCCCTCTAAAGGCCAAAATATATTTGTAAATAATTTGGCAGTAATTCAACATTTATTCATTTTTTTGTTTGTCTAAATCCATAATCAGCATTAGAAAAAAATCCATAGGAGTTTGTCCCTAGTAACGAAAAGAGAAAATTTTGAACCAATACTGCAAAATAGAGAAGGGTAAGGTTTTATGTACAGGAACTACAGTGGAAGGGATAGGGGAAAACGGGACTTGTATTATTAATAAATTTCATTCTTTTTTACAGAGTTACACCATTATTCTGTGGGGGTTGTCATGCAATGACATCAAAACGATTCAATAATGTGAAAAAAAGCTTCCGGATACCCCGACGAATGGGATGGGCTGCAACGGATCTCCGCATCCGCTCATGTTGATCTTGGATGAATTTTGTCTCGGAGGATAAACTGGCGGCATCCCCGATGGTCTTCTCTTTGATTGTCTGCCTTATCCTCATCTGGTAGGCGTCTGATTGATTTCAGTGGGCTGGAACCCCTGGACTGCCCCTATTGATCCCCCATCTTGAAGGCTCTCTCTTTTCCAATTAAGAGTTCACTTAGCTGCCACTATAGAATACCCCTAATGAATGCCAAGTCCCTGCCAACACCTTGATGTTACTCTTGCTAGGCTGCCTGTTTCACTTCCTTCCCCATTTCTTCTCAATTATCCTGCATTCATTCTATCTGTGCAATGCCTTTTGAAAAAACTAGCTGCTATTTGTGAAGAGGTGTTTGCTTTCACTGCAGACAGAAAAGTACTCTCATTATATATAAAAAAAACACACACACACACACAGATTATTTCCTATACTAGACTGAGAATCAATCTCTCCACCAGCAGCCAGATTTCAGGGATAAAAGCGATTTGAAGTATTTCAGCATGACTGTCACACAAAGAAATAATTACACAAAATAAAGTTGGTGAAGCGGCAAAACCAAGTTCTTATTTCTGTTTATGAGTTGAGTTAACTTGGGAACAGAACAAACAATGTCTGACTCTAATTGGATTTAATTGGCGTGTCTGAAAAAAATCCCCTCAGTTTGCAGTTCAAAAGCAGGTCACTTGTACCCCCGATGCATAAGGTTTTAAACCTGTAGTCACGCTGCTTCGGCAGAAAGAGAAAATCCAATTTCAGAGATCTGTAATTCCATAAACCTTATTACGGCAACACAATGGTTGCTGCACCCCCGAGGCACGAGGGCGGGGTGCCGGCTGGGAAGAGATCGTGCATGCTGGAGTTGCGAATGTGCTCAGCGGAGGGCACGGACAGGGTGACGGACGCAGAAATTGAATTTAAGGATGTTGGAGAGCGGAAAATAAGAAAAAGGGAAAAAAGAAACTCTGTTTTGGCACACTACAATAAAAATAAGGAGTATCGGTATACAGTGAGTTTTGGGATAAGGAGGGATGCAATAACTGAATAAGCATTTAATTGACTTTTTTATTCTATTACTGAAAGTGTACTATTAGAAAACAATTCATCACTTGCATTAATCTAGATTTTGAGACTGGAAGGTTGTCGTTGTGTCAAGATCTGAGTGATGACTTATGTTAATTGTTGATGTTGACTGTGTATTTTCTGTTGATGTCTTTGCAATATCCATTATATTCCTATTTAATGGGAATTACGTCATGGCATTGTAATGGTGGTCTGTGTAGCCCTTGGAAACTTTGTGTGATTAAGGACTATACAAATTAATAAGACATGACTTCTAAAAGAGGAATATTGTACTCATAACAGTATGTATTTAATCACAAACTGTATTTAGGTTGGATGCTTTTTACCAACTTTGTTTTTAAATCAGGAAAGAAGTACCTGAATACTCTACATTGCATTGAGGATTAATAACTACTGTATTTAAAATACTATGTGTATTAAACTCTCTGGTGCTCCAGGGTGGCTCCCTGGTGCTTTTTTTTTTTTTTTTTAATTGATAATGGAAAAATAAATGCTTTCGGACCCAAACATTCTTAACATTTTACCATAAATATAGATGGATACAGTACTGTATGTGTTTCCTTCCTTATAAGGCTTACATAAGACTTACTTTTTTTGCGGCGACAGACATTTTTTTGGGTCTATTTTGGCTCTTTCAACATTTTGTGTTGCCTGCCCCTGCCACGTGGTAAGAGGTAAGATCGAGTATCTCTGTGCATGTTTTTGCATTTCACAATACATATTATTTTTAAAAGATATCTTTTTCAGGTTTATGTGTAATATACAAAAATGCTAATCAAATCAAATAATCCTCATCCCTATATTATATTCCCCTGCTTCTGATTGAACAGCAAAGCTCTCATGTTTAAATTAGCCAGTGGCAGCCAATGATGTCCTCGCGCAAGAGCCGTTCATTAGCAGTCTCCACACAATGGCAAAGCCACAAAAACAGCGGGATTCGACCCAGGCAATTGCCAGCCCTGAGCTCAAGGTGGCCCCGGGAGACGGCTGACATTGGCCCTTGTCAATGACACAACTGGAAACATTGCTTTGCAGAGTCGGAATGTGGCACTCTTCCTAATGGGGCCCCCACTAGCAGGCTCGTTATCAAACACACACAAAACAATACCAACCACACATGGAACACACAAAGGAAAGCAGCAGGAATATAGGCAAAGTTGAGTTGAGGTAATGTACGGGCAGTTTTTTAATATCAATGGAAAATTGCATAGGAATATATCCATTCCTTTTCTTCTGCTTATAGTATATTACATGTGCAGAAAAATGACAGCTTGAAATGGTGAAACAAATGAATAAAATATTAGCAACAACATCCATGCACATATTTTGGTTTATAATATAACCCAGTTTGGGTCATGAGTGGGCCAATCCACTACTTAAATCAAATTGTATACAACATACAAATTTGTACACAAAAAACCTTCCAAAAAATGTTTTCTTCCAAAAACACTATAGTCTTTTTAACTTGGGTGAACAAGTCCATTTTCTTTTAAATAGCACACTACATTTGAGTTGTTTTGTCCTTAAACCAAAAAACCCTTACCAAATTGTGGTCATCTTCATTATATTAAAAGAAAATAATGAAATAATTAATTTTCAATAGGTAATTTTGTTTAGAAGTTGTACAAAAAATGGTATTAAAACATCGCCACTTAAATTGGCCTTTTAATTTAATGCGAAAAATACGGTAAGTCACATTGTCCTGAGAAACCCATCAGATTGGGTAGCTACATAAAAAAAAAAAAAAAAAAAAGAAGAAAGCTGCATCAAATTGATCCAAGAACTGGATTGATGAATTTTCGACCCAATTCTGGTTATTCTTAAATAAAAAAGTCAGCTCCTTATAAAATTAATTTATGAACAAAATCTAAATCGTCACCATTATTAACAGGCTTTCCGACTTTTTGTTTTCAGATGCTGCATTTTCTTGCATCCTTCCACACTCAAGTATACTAGTATCTATTGTTTAAGCTCAATGGGGTATGTTTTCCCCAAATCGAGAACATTTAATCCGCTTTTCTCACATCCCACCACATCTTCAGAACATAGCGCATGCCTCGCCGCCTACCGTTGTGTGAGTGCTCGCGATGAATGTTTCACAAAAATCCCATCAGCGAACTGAAGCGTGTCTGCCGCATTAACACGCACCTGAGAAAACTTGCAGACACTTGAGGACACCAGCTCATTAGATGGTGGCCGAGACACGATTAAAATACTCGATAAAACGCTTCAAATCCATATACGACACTCAAACTTTCCCGATAAAGATAATTACACTAGTGATTATGGAAATATGATTTTTCTTATCCGGCGGGATCGCTGAGGAGGGAGGGATCCTAACCTCCCACTCTCTGCCTGTAGCAAGTTAAGATTCCCATAAGTTATTCGCAACTGCGACAAAACTGCAGCAAAAGGTCACAGATGACCTGGGGATTTGAAATCTGATTGTGGCGAGACTGCGATATAAAATATGGTCATATTACGAGGGTTTAGTATCTTGCGATTTAATGATGGTGTGTCTCATGAGACTTAAAGAGCAGTGACTTCTTTCAAAGGGCTAACTGTGTCTCGCTACAGTCGCCCGTGAGGCACCTGCACTACTGCAGCTTAGAACAAATCCAAAGAAATGATTGCCATCCTGATTGTTCTTACACACCGCCTACCCATGCTGGAATTAAATTACACACGCACGTACACAATGTCAGTGCAAATGCATTCCTGGAACACGATTATTTTTCTCAGTAACGAGTGCTGTAATCCATTATTGATGAAAAATTTGTTCTTCAACTGTCGTTACAACATGGTGCTATGGTTAAAAGCAGATCGCTAATCACAGCAACGTCTACTGCAAATCGAGTGTATGTTTCGCTTGTGAAGTAACATACGACCCTATTTTCGCCAGCAACAAATCACTGCATACAACAAATTAGCAAGGCTGGGATTTTTATATCCTTTTACAAAATATAACTGAATACAGTTACGGTGGTGCCGTCTCAAGCAGAGTACAAGGACACGTGATTTGGCCCTACTGATATTCTTCCTACCGTATATACTCGCACGTGAGCCGACAAACGAGATCTCGTTGCTTCGAGATTACGTCATTGTTGTGGTGCTTGTCGGCGAGGGAAGGTTAAGTATGCATACCTGTCAACCTGTATGTTTTTGCCGTACAAAGTGCGTTTATTATGGATTTTAAGACGTGTACGACGTACAAGAAAAACGCAAATTTGTCAATGATGGGTAGCATCCGGTAGACACAGACTATCACGAAAATAGCAAATCAATCAAGTCAAACGAGTTTGAGTTGTGTAGTAAAAGTCCGTCTCTTTTTAGAGAACCAGCTTTTTCGGCTCAACTCATCAAAGAGAGCTGGTTCTCAAACGGCTCACTTGCTTTGATGCATTATATTACAAATTATTATGTTGTATAAAGATGTTTAGAAAAAAAGGAAGTATAAAAGGAGAAAAAGAAAAAAGACAGGTTTGTGGTTATCCCTTTAATCAGTATATTACCAACAATAATTTAATGCAGAAAATTAATTCATAATTTGAATAAGAAAATGTATTATTCTACTTAATTATATTTGCATGTATTTTTTCCTTCTACAGTGAACGTCCAAGCGACTTCATTCAACTTTATTTAATAATAAACCTCATTCATGTCGAGCATATTAGTGTCTCACAACAAAATGTCCATTTACAATATATATGAAATAAGGAAACACATGTACAATATAACATATTAAACTACATAAATACACACGTTTGAAAAAAAAATATGCTGTAAGATTTTTTTTGTATTTTGTAAGGGAAAATACGACAGTTTGTAAGGGCGTGGAGCCCTGGAGGTTGACAGGTATGAGTATGCCTCCGAAAAAACAGTTAGTATTAGGAGAAAATCAACACAAAATTGGTAATTTCTTCAGTGTCAGTAATGAGTCGAAACATAATGAAGAAAATGATAACAACGGCAATAATTCCGTCACGAAAAAAAACAGCAGAGAATTTCTTCGGAAGATCGCGGAGACAAGGAAAACACGTGTGTTGAAGCAAACGATTCGACAAAAGAAAATGAACAAAATAATATAGATTAATATAATTATTTCAGCAATATTATTTTGTATAATGTAAAGTATTGTTGTGAACTGAAAAATCTTGAAGTGATTTGTATTACCAATAAACTGTGATGATTAAAACTGAATGAATATATAGATTTATATTATATACTTGTCAACCGCGATAACACTAAATTTTGGGGACCCATAGGTCTCTGTTGGGACCCATAGATTTTTGGGCATGCGAGTCCCGGGACCCATCACTTTTCACAGGTAAAATAAACACTGGTGAGAATTTACGGTAATTTGTAACATTATAGTTACTTTCAGAGTACTATACTACTTTTGGGTGACAGTAATCTGGGGGGATTAAGGCAATCACCTTTTAAATGAAGTAACTAGTAATTGTAGCTAATAACTTTTTTAGGTGACGTGCCTAAAACTGCCCGTGAGGCTCCTACCCTACTGCAGTTTAGCCAAATCCAGAGAAATTATTGCAATTCTGATTGTTTTAACACACGAGCCGACCCAAGCTGGAATTAAAGTACCGTATTTTCCGCACTATAAGGCGCACCGGGTTATACGGCGCACCCCCACAAAATAGTTTTGGTTCTATATTTTCTATACATAAGGCGCACCGGATTATAAGGCGCTACAATGGGAACGTCGACAAAACAGTCAGATAGTTTAGTCAAACTTATTACCCCCTTAACATTCCGAAAGCTTGCAAAGAAGCAAATACGTGTCTCAGACATGTACGGAAACAGTGTCTGTACGATGTCACCCATCACTCAAATGCATCGTTCCAAATATCATTCGGAAGGTTAAAGTCTTGGGATTCAAGAAATGCCAAACATTTCTTAGTTTCCATTTTATTTTTTGCTGGCAACTGTGTGGACAGCAAAGAAAGAATTGTGTTGTGCAGGGAAACGGGGTTCTTTACTGTGCATATGACAATAAACACTTTGAATTGAATTTAGTTTAAAAATAGACTCATCACAGAAACATCAAGATCGTTCTAAAACAAGATACCAGTAAAATATAAAGCCGCATAGCTCACCTAAGTTCTCTTGCAGCCATCACGTTCAATAATGATACGTAACCATGGTCTTCTTACAACCGTGAGTGTAGTAAATCCAGGAGAGTAAAATATTTACAAATACAGAATAGTAAAAAATGTTTTTTCTATGCCGTAGTGCAACCCAACGTGTGATTCACAATTATCTTTTTCAGCCAATTGCAGGCTTTGTTTCGCCCCTTTAGCCTATGCGAGCCTGTAAATGATAAAAAGGATCCGCCCCCTTTACCTCCGAATAACTTTAGCCAATAGTGACTGATTCAAATGATGATTGACACATTGGTTAGGAAATGAAACGCCGGTCTATAAATCCCATTATACACCGCGGACTACTTCGCCTTTGGGGGAAAATCTAGTCGGCGGCTGCTTGCCTTAGTTGCAAGACTTTGCGACTTAATATTGATCCATATATAAGGCGCACTGTATTATAAGGCGCATGGTCAGCTTTTGAAAAAAATAAAGGCTTTTAGGTGCGCCTTATAGTGCGGAAAATACGGTACACATACACGTACAAGCTGCGCAGTATTTGCTCTTGTTGGAATGGGAGAGTGTGCGAGCTGTCATCAAAAGAGCCCCTCCGCTATACTATCATTAGCGCCGCAGCGTTGAGATTTACACACTGATCTCCTGATGCTGTTTCACCGCATGGCAAGTAAACTGCAGATCTCACTGGTACAAATAAGAGAAGGGCGATTCAAGGTGCTTTTAATGATAGATAATGAATGCATAAACATGATTCCCTACTTTAGTAGTAAAATGCTGTGAAATGAAATATAGAATCGTTCATTACTTCTTGTTATATCTGCAGATTACTGCAAATAGTCAGACAAAACCAAGTCCTTAAAACATTGCATTTTCAGTATCTCATGAACCATCTATGCACACTCAAGGAACAAAATTGCCCTATTAGCAGAAAAATTGCGCACATTTTACTTATTGGTGTCACATATAAAAATGTATCTCTATAATATTATTCTGTAAAAAAACAGGATTATTCTCTAGAAAATGGATTTTGAAAATATATGTTTGAGCATGAAAGCAACGATACTTTTAATATTGACAGATTTCAAAATGATTTGTGTAGTAGTTGACCACTAGATGTCGCTATATTGTGTGGTGCAACCAAAGCACAAAGAGCTATACACACTACGGAGACCCAAAGTGACCAAACATTTTACTGTTTTTCTACAATACCCTTAGCAGCAAGATGGCAGATAATTATGTCATAACCCCTTTTAGCTAAGGCTTGTGTTATGTAAAATAAATATCAAATTCTTCACGTGTGAGTATTTTAAAAAAATTATGTTCATATGGTAATCAATTTATTTTTTATATTATATTATATATTATTATCCATCCATTCATTATCTGCACTGCTTATCCTCAGTAAGGTGCTGGAGCCCATCCCAGCTGTCTATGGGCAGTGGGCATGGGACACTCTGAACTGGTTGTCAGCCAATCGCAGTGCACACAAAGACAGATGACTCACTCGCTCACTTACACCTAGGGACAATTTGGACAGGCCAATTAACCTGACATGCATGTTTTTGCAATGTGGGAGGAAACTGGAGTGCCCTGAATAGAGAGAGAACATGCAAACTCTGCACAGGAAGGCTGGTAGACCCATGATCTCAGAACTGTGATTCTCAGCTGCCATGCTGCCCTTTAGGATAATATATCATTCATACTTATTTTTAATTTAATATTATTTAACCTTTTAATGAAGGGTTTTCATCACTAGGAGGCGTTAATAATACAAATGTACCCTAAAATAACTCTTGAATAACTTGAATAATCATTGAGGGACAATTTACATCATGGGTGTCAAACCCATTTTAACTCGGGGGCCACAAAATAGAAAAAACACTCTCTCAGCGAGTAAATTAGAGAGAAAGAAAATAGAGAGAGATACCTATGGCTCGCGAGCTATATGTGGCTGTTTTCATGAGTATATATGCCTCGAAGATATAACTCTTTTTTAAAAAAGTATTTTGCAAATGTCATCTAAAGCGTTGCAATTTTTATGATCACTGAGTCGAGCCTAGACCGCACGTAGCCGATGTAGCGCTAGTGGGACAAATACTTTGGGCCAGTATATAAATAGCATACTTCCCATTAACGTTTACAACCAAGGTGTCACACCAACAGACCAGTTTCAGCTGTACATCACTAAAGAATCCTTTATTAATTTAGGTTCACTGGTGAGTGTTGAGACACTTTACAATGAAAACCCAAAGAAGAACTGTAGTTCCCAGAAACGCCAGCTAAGCACACGGAGCAATTTGATTGGGTTAGTGGTAGGGTTGGGTCGAGCTATGCACACACGCACTTCTCCCTCCCCAGATGTGTCTGCACCGAAGGTAAATATGCCAGTATCCTCGCTTGCAGTATTATGTGACATTTTTATATGATACCTGTGCTTGTACCTTGTTTTGAAACCATTATTTATGAAATAAATGAGGGTCGAAATGAGCCTCAACGATCTTAAGTTATTGCGAGAGGGAGACATGTTTAAAGTGGTATATTTGTTGATATAGGAGAAAGGTTTTGGCATTATTCTTATTTCATAGATTTTATCAAACCATCTTACGTCACACAGTGATATAATTGTGCTGGAAACTTAATTTTGTCTGGAGAGCTGATTTGGCGGTTTTGTTAAAATTAATCTTAAAACAAATGGTTTAGTTTTCTCAAAAAAATTAAATAAATCAAAATATTTTGCTATCATGGCTCTTTGTGTCAAAAAGTTTCCTGACGCCTGATCTAAAGCTTTTTCCAAAGTCTTCAATAACTGCATTGGTCTTTTGGTATAAGTTTTGCACTATCAGCGTCAAAATCTGAGTTGAAATCCTGTTGCATCCAAAATTGTGCAAAAAAAGTCAGCAATAGTTTTTAACTCATCAATCGTTGCTCACATGTGGTACTACCATAAAACCTCATGTATAAGACGCATCCAGGCTTTTAGTTCTTTTTGGGTTCAAAAATCAATCCAGTAATTGCAGTGGGGAGACATATTTTAACTGGGATATTTGTTGATATGGGACACAGGCTCTGGCATTATAATGATTTCATATATTTTATGACATTATCAAACATCACACTGTAAAATGAAATGCGCTGAAAATGTGCTTTTGTCAGGAGATCGGGTTTGGCAACTTAAAATTATTGTTTTTTATTGTTTGTTTGTGTTTTTCAAATCTATGCTCCCAATCAAAAAAATATTCAAAATGTTTTGCTTTCATGGCTCTTTGAGTCAAAAAGGTTCCCAACCCCTGTTGAAGAGGATCTACAGAGCAGAAGTCAATGGAAGGAGACCAAGAGGAAGGCCGCGATTGACGTGGATGGATGGTGTTATGAGTGCACTGCAGGAAAGAGGTTTGAATCTAGTGGAAGCTCGAGCTCTTGTTGGTGATAAGAATGAGTGGAAAGGTGTTGCAAAAGGATAGTGGGATGCTCGGACGCGTTCTAAGGGATGGACAGGGCACCTGTATGATGCGGCAGGGGTAAACCAGTGAAAGCTGTCGGGCCCTGCTGTTGAACAAAAGAGTGTGTTGTATCACCCTGGCCCGAGTGACATGGCCGCTTTCTTGTGTCCCGTTTCATCTGAAGGGACGAAAGCATGACCAACTTAGGTGCCGAGGTGCCTAACTTGTTTGGGTGTTCGGGCATTTGGGTTGGGCATGGTCCAAAAAGGTTTGTGTGTATTTTTTTTGCTATTTTTTCCCCTTTTTTCTTTTCTTTGTTATTGTGTGTGCTTGTCTTGCTGTCGGTCACCCCTCTTGAGGGATATGACCAAGGTAGTTAGACAGATAGATAAAAGTTGCATCGTTGTTTTTTTCCTATTTGAGTTTGTTTTTATGACATCGGTCATACTTTAAATAAACTGCACTAATTGCTAATTAAAAAGGTCATTAAAACGCCAATCATTTGATTCAGGTCGCTTGGCAGCAAAACAGCCTAAGTGGGTCTATCTCCAGTCATCTTTGATCCCCACAGAGACCGTTGCAAGGTGTCACCTTGACAGCTGTCACCGATATCCTCCACCTTCCGCCTACGCGTCCGAAGTCGAAAACCCTGCCGCCCACGACGCCATCATTGACATGGCGCCGTGAGGACCATGTCCTTTGCTTCATCAACAGCTTGAGTCAACAGCCGCCATATTAGCATATAATCCATATTCATGTGCGTGTCTTGGCTACCTCTCCACTTCTCCTCCACATTTTTCAGCCACTTTATAAAACAGCACGTCAAGCGCCTTGCAAAATCCCACGCGGTCACTTATGTATTCTTAGCACGCAGGCCACCGGCTCCGACACAGGTCTCAAGGTCGCCGAGATTGTGAAAAACGGTTTTAATTTGCCTTACGGAACGCGTGACCAAGAAAAAAAAAACGGACCGATATACAAGCACATAAGTGGTTGCTATTTTGCGCTCACTCGCGATTAACGTTGGCGTTTTCCAGAAAATGTCATGCAAGTCCGTGGGTGTGCATGCCGATCTCATGCCTTGTTTGCCTTGAGGAACGGTAGACAGGTGGACTTAGCAGGAGCGTCTTCCACAGGCGTCTCAGCAAAAAAAGAGGCCAGTTGATGTGGGGGTTAGAGCTTCCATGGAAGAGTGCGTTGTGATAAATAATGAATGCTTTACGAACATGTACCTCCCTGAGCATCCTTACCTCCTTCTTCTCTCCATCCTCACATTTGTTCATGCATCCACCCATATCGCTTCTATCAGCATGGACCATTGAGCCGGCTTCACCATGAATATTTCACCCCCGAGGTCACTTCCCGCAACCCCTCCTAAGTAATCGCCACATCTAAGCGGTAAGTGACGACACAAGCTCTTGAGCCATAAAGTTATTGACAAAACATGGATAGCGGGTTTAATTGCCGGCCAAGAATATATAGGTTTGGCAATAGCGAGCTGTTAATATATGGATGGTGAATGGCTTTAAAAAAAAAATGATTGAAGAGGTAAACAATCAAAAAGTGTCCCATTGGGGGAATCCATCCTTTTTTAGCCTTGAAGTCGTCTCTAAAATTAGATGGCCACTCACTTGCAACTTGACGGTTTTTATCTGGCTGAGTAAACCGAGACAGAATAAAAGCAAGCCTGTCGTTTGATGTTCAATATTGTCACCAATAAAATGTCTCAAACTTGTACATTGACACATGCAGTATAAATTGGATATGAAGTAGCTCGTTACAAATTACTGTCAGCTCATGCAGCATTAAGAACGTGAACATTTGTTTTTGTTGATTTTGGGTGATTATTTGGTCAACACAAAGCATTTAAAGGGTGAAATAATACATACATGAGGAAAATATTTATCAAATATCAACAAAGATACTGTATATTTTCCTGTTTCCTGATTATTGTTGAAGTGTCAATGACATGCACAAAGAACTATAGCTCTAGTGGATTTTTTTTCCACCACATCTTTCTTTCTGCATAAGTTCTCAGCATTTATTGGCAAAAAAACAGTGAATTGACAAAAATATTCACAGTTATCAGTCAGAATACATTTTCTCCATACGTGTCAACTTGTACATTTTGTATGGTTTTGAACGCCGAATACAAATTTTTGCACGAGAAAAACATGTTTTTGTTAGACCGACCTCGTCTTGCCCATTTCGGCTCTAATCCAGATCATCTCGGTCACCGGTAGAAGATGACAACGTAATGATAGATTGCTAATATTTTTACGGTTGTCTATCTTGTTGTGAGTAAATAGGTGCTACATTGTCTTTGTATGATTTATTATTTCTTAATATGGGTAATTGTAATCATAAATAAGGGGAGCAATTGGCTGACAGGTATCAGGTATGTTTCTATTTCTGTCAGTAGTTGGTAATGGTAACCCACTATCTAATAAATGTTATATCATGCTTGTCTTTTTGCACAAATTCAAAGCTTTTAGTGGCAAAACCGCCACAAATTGACAAAATATTCACCATTAGTCAATCAAAACACATTTTGGCAAACAAGGACCTAATAAATTTCCCATTTTTTTAATCATACCTGTCATTTTGCAAAAGTTCAAAGCATTGCTGGGGCAGATACAACATAAATAGACAAAAATATTTAGCAAATATAAACCTGTTTTCTCTTTATATTCGCTATAATAGAAAGAAAAAAGAACACTACTACAGCTTCAATATTTGTCATCTCGGTCATCGTGCACATGTTGGAGACATTTACATAAATATCTAAATTGAATATCCGACCAACTTACTTTAAACTTGCTGTAAAACGAGGCTGACACTATTATTGTATTGTACTTTGAAACAGCTACGGCCAAAACAAAGAATCCCCACCTAAACTGTGAGACTATTATTTTACATCTGATGATAAAGTTTCCAAACACAGCAAACCATAGTTTTTCTAACACTTTCACAGCGTAGTAACTCAAGTTTCACTTGAATTTCACAAAAGGTTATGATAAACCTGGTGCATAAAACACACGATCTGGCCTTGTCTGAGCTCAATAAGCATTGTTATAGAGACAAATATCAGAAACCAATAGATCAGATAAGAGTGTTCGCGTATGAACTAGGGCAACGCTCCAGCACTATACCCGAGACAAGTCCTGTACAGGCGCAAGCGACCGCTACAGTCTCGTACGCATCCTTTTTTTGGCAGTCAGTTATACATGCATGCGGAACGAGCAACACACCTGCTCCAGCAA
Source organism: Urocampus carinirostris (assembly GCF_059441175.1). Lineage (NCBI taxonomy): Eukaryota > Metazoa > Chordata > Actinopteri > Syngnathiformes > Syngnathidae > Urocampus > Urocampus carinirostris. Next base: position 25,909,076 of record NC_142354.1, on the reverse strand, counting down.
GTCGGTAGCATCTAGTCCAGTCCGGTCTGCTCTGATCCAGTCGGCCGAGTGAGGATCGCGTCCCACCCCCCGCGCAGCCCTAGCGCAGATAGCTCACTGTTATACACGCGCTGACAAGTGAAAAGAGAGAGGCGTGGTCTCACACCAGATAAATACAAGAGGGAGGGAAAGAGGGAGGAGAGACTTTCTCCCAATTTACAATTCAATTTTGCCGGATCCCCTTTAGCAATTATTTCCTACTTTTAATCCTCCCGACTGTTTCATCCTTCACCTGAACTGCTATCCCGTTCACCGAGGTGTCTCATTTCATCTTGTGTGATGTTTACTCCGAGTTAAGTTTTCATCTGCAGCCCCGGCCATCTGTTGTAGCCAAAAAGCTTCACCTATTCACTCTCTGATAAAAGCAGGAGGCACATAAGGGAGTGAGAGAAAGAGAAGGGAGGGAAAGAAGGATCAATCTTCACGGGGCAATGGGGGGAGGGGGAGGTTCTTCTCACACCGCCTGGCATACACACAATATCCATCAGGCTGGCACCTCAGAGGCCAGCAGGCAGCACAGTTGTTGCAGTCGCACTCGGGACTAGGTCCATACGCTCTAAAAAAGAAGACAAACACCAAGTTGCCTCTATTCAGCCACAGGCGTGCAAACTCTTAACATGGTTGACTTGACACACCAAACCTACAAAAAACAATTTTCCGAAAACAAACTGTCTACCGAGACGGGTAATCCTATAAAAGACGAAAAGACCGCAAGGGAGAGGACAATCCAAACCCACACAAAAGGATGAGCAGAGTGTCCTGAATCCCTCAGTCAAAAAACTAGTTTGAGGCTTTTTTGGATGCCAGGTATTTTTTTTCCCAGAGTGCACGTGTCACCCACTAACCCTGGCCATGGAGGAAAAGTAAAGCAGAGGGCAGAGAAATCAATCACTGTCCTCTATGGCCATCCCATGATGGATGCAACTGTTTATCCCTTTCTGCAGGTTATTTAGATGCAGTCACAGCCAGAGAGACTGGTGATGGAGAACTCCTTGCCTTGCTTTCTTCACCCCGCCCAATACATGACACCAATCCATTATCAGAATTTTGAAGGGTTTTTCTCCCAGGAAATTCGAAGCAGGGGTTGGGAGATTAATTGTCCGCCCACTCTCAGAGTTTTCAATTACAAGGCCTGAAATGAATCATTCATTCATCAGCTGTGCCAAACCAATTTTAATGTCAATAGATGAGGTTTAACCTATTCTGCTCCGAAAATATTTTATAGTGTCTTTAAACTCAAAGCCGGATATTTTTGGATGATTAGTTGCTCTGGACTAGGGACCGGGAACCTATGGCTCACGAGCCATATATGGCTCTTTTCAAGAATACTTATGGCTCGGATATAAATGGAAGTTGTGCAATTTTTCAAAATATTGCTTAACGTAGAGCCATTTTCTGCACAAAGGGCCGACCAATCAGAGGCATGTTTTAATAATAGCACAAGCCAATAAAACGCGATTCAAAGTTTGCAAACACCACACTATGCCATACCCACCGTGTGAGCTCATTGAGTGTCATGGCAGACTCCGTAAACATAGTCCCATAGTCAAGAAACGAGAAGTAAATGAAGCTTGCACCAAAGAAGCACGGTATATCACTTGTTTGGATCTATTTTGTTTTGACAAAGCGGACGTGAAACAGAAGAAAATGCCTTCTGAGAAATAAAGAAATAACCAATGCTGTGACTCTAGCTCAAAACATCTAATAGTGACCAACCCCAAAACTGCATTATGGATTAGAGGTAACACTTTTTATTTATGTGAGTTAAAAAGTGAAATGTTATAATAAGTGTAATAAATAGTTGTAGCATTTCAGGAATACACTGGGGAGCCAAGGGGGCACCAGCCTGCAAACGTTTGGGAACCATTGATGTCGAGCAATTTGATTGGGTGAGTGGTAGGAATGCAAAATGAGCCTCAACGGTCTTAACACATTTTAAAAGGTTTATTTATATTGATATGGTACACCGGCTCTGGCATAACTAGTATTTCATAGATTTTATCGAATCATCAAACATCACACAGTGAAATAAAATGCACTGAATAATTAGCTTTAGTTTGGAGGGCGGGTTTGGCGGTTTTGTTGTATTTTGTCTTAAAATATATTGTGTGGCTCTCTACAAAAAAGGCAACCGACCCCTGCTCTAGAATATAAGATGAGTAGGTAAAAAAATACGTAAATTGTAATAAGAATTTATTTTGTGTGCAAAAGATGAGAATGCTACTATTCGGCGAACACAAAGTTTGTAGTTTCCATCAAAGTGGTTTCCGGTATGAAATAGTAATCTATATTAGGGGAAAGAAGAATAAACTACTTATCAGCGTAAAACTACTACATTTGTATTCATACATGAAGCACCTAGATTTTGTTGCTCTAGAGGCCAATGCTAGTTTTTGGTAACGTATATGACATGCTAGTTTTAACTGGAGAAGAAGACACCAGTTTCCAGCATAAAAGAAAATTATATTTTTAGAGTAAAAAAAGAAGCTAGTTTTCGGCAAAGGAGAATAAGATAAAGCCAATTTTTGGCACGGAAGAATAAGCTATATTCGGGCAAAGAACAAGAAACTAGTTTTCAGGGTAGAACTATGTGAATTATATTTATAGAAGAAGCACCAGGTTTTCGGCGTACAATATGCCAACGCTAATTTTCAATAAAGAAGAAGACACACAAGTTTTCACGATAGAAGCAAACACTTGTTTCCAGCACAAAATACTATAAGAATCTCTTAAGTGTCAAAGAAAAAAACAGCTAATTTTTGGCAAAGAAGAATAATATAAAGCCAGTTTTTGACACAGAAGAATAATTTATATTTTGGGCAAGAAAAAAAAGCTAGATTTCAGCTTAGAGCTACGTGAATTTTATTCATCGGAAAACCCCCTAATTTTCGGTGTACAAGATACCAACGCTAGTTTTCAGTAAAGAAAATGTTTTTAACGTACAAGAAGCTAATTTTCAGCAAAGAAGACCTTAGCGTTAGGAGCAGAACCTCATGATGCTTGTTTTTAGCAAAGGAAAACGCAAAGCTAATTTAAGAGTAAAAGATAGAATTAGTTTTCTGCCTAGAAAAAGATCATGCTTGTCTTTAGTGTAGAGGAAAATACCTTCATTTTTCCTCGAAGAAAAATAAGTTAGTTGTCATGTTTTAAGACAACAACTTTGCATGGTAGAAGTTGCATTTGCTGTAGAAGAGGGCAGTGCTAGTTTTCATAGAAAAGGTGCTAGTTTCCAGTATAGAAGGTTTTAGATCAGGGGGTGTTGTAATGATGGCCTGTGCAGCCCTTTGAGACTATCTGTGGTTAAGGGCTATATAAATAAACGTGACTGGACTTGACTTAACTAGAATATTATACAAGTTTTTGACACAGAAGAAAACATTTGTTTTGTGTAAAAATAAATATGTTGTTTCCAGCTTGAATATGGTGCTTGTTTACAATGTAGAACAAAAGCAAGGTTAGTTTTCAGCATGTTTGACTGCTTTCATAAATGGGTTCTGTAAGTTTTTCAAAAATGTTGCAATCTAGAAAATGCCAAAGAGAGCGCTGTGTTTTCCCTGAGCTGTGCCGACATGCCAACACAGCGGCCCATTGACAATACTTAGGCGCATGGATTATTCATGCTCCAACTCTCTTGCTCACTCTGGCATGCACTTCAGCTGACTTGTAATTGGGTCCAGCGCAGATCACCAAATGTATTCTGACTCTAACCAGACGACACGAACAAAAATCCCTATGAGCGATGAAAGCGAGGATGAAGAAACAAGGAAGAAGAGTAGCCACAAATGTTATATTTTAAGTAGACAATTGAGACCTTGGGGAGCAGTTGAATGCTCGCCAGAAGAGGGCGCTAGTTAAGTGACTTTACACAAAACATTTACACAAAAATTTTAGAGGAGAAACGCTTTTCCTATATCCCTTTGTTTCCTTAAAAAGATCTGCGAAATTGATGGGAATAAATGCTACCAGCTATAACTGGAGGCGAACACCGTTTCAGATTTCTTGGGCCAAGAACTCAGAGAGATCTCATGCAAAACAATTTGCTAACAAATACAGAGGCGGTGCACACATAACCATTAATGATGGCGCAGTGTTCTATCCTGCTGTGATGGTGTCCTTGCCTGGGAGTGCGTGGTTACAAATGAATTTGTTCCTTGTTCCTCTGCCAAGCTGATAAAATATTCCCTTGTCAGCTGGCTACATGAGAAGGGGGTACAGACGTAGCAGATCCCTACTTCTACTGTATCATACTCATCCCTCCCTCTCTACCACTCCAATTATCCTTTGGGATGTTGATTCATTGCTACAAGTGTTCTCTTCAACCATATGTACCTTCTCGAGTGGGAGAGCAAGAAAGAGAGGGAAAGACAAAGAACAAGAGGGAGAGAGAGAAAGAGATGATAACAATAATTATAGAGCATTATTATCTTGTCTGAAAAGCAATTGTTCCTTACAATATGTTTGCTTTTTAGTGTTATTTGACATACGGGTGCAATTGAGCCAACGCACGTACTGTGGTTGCAATACTGTAGTTCTCAGGTTATTTCACATCGATAATTTCAGGGAGGATGTAAGTGTAATTGTAGGAACTTTGTAACAAAACTGATAATATGTAGAACAGGAAGAAGAGCAATCAAATTGGGACTGAGGTTGCAGGTTTGATTCCTCTGAGTTAATTGTTGAAGTGTCCTTGGGCAAGACAGTGATCCCCTAATGTCCCTGATAAACAGGTAGGTGCCTTGCATGGCTGACGCCGCTATTAGTGTGTGTGTATGTGTGTGTGTGAATGGGTAAGTGTGAAGCACACTGTAAAGCACTTTGGGAGGTCTTTAATGACTTTAAAAGCGCTATATAAATGCAGACCGTTTACCAATTGAAAAAAATAATAATAAGATTATGTGTATTTTTTTAAATAAGATCCGTGTCAACTGCCCAATGCTGTCGAAATCAGATGCTGGGATAATAATACATGCTTTATTACTTCTCGGCTTGATTACTGTAATGTATTGCTCTCTGGCCTCCAAAATCTGGTATTAAAAGTTGTCAGCTGGTTCAAAATGAGCCAGCAAGACTTTTGACTAGGACAAAATATTTGACCATATTACTCAAATTTAAGCTAACTTGCACTTGCTCCCTGTCAGTTTAAGATTTAACTTGAAGGTTTAATGACTAAAATACAAATGATTGCATGGACTTTATTTGATTTTCCCCGCATGTTCCTGCTTGGAGCCTTTGCTTGCAGCCTTTGCTTGGAGCCTCCGCTTAGAAAATACTGATCTACTTTAAGAGCCAAGAAGAAATCTGGAGGCTCGAGAGTGTTCTCCATTTGCGCCCTGTTGCTGTTGAATGTTCTGCACCCTGAGATAATATCAGTTACCTCATTGGAACTGTTTAAATCTAGACTTAAGAAACACTTCTATTCTTTAGCTTATGATTGATAACGACCTTATACTTTTATTTTCCTGTCCATTCCGGCTTCCTGGTTGATAGCAAAGTGAAGGAGAAGGACAAACTAGGATAGGTCAGCGGACCAGCACCCAAACCTGAAGCATATCATCATCTGCACAGACTAGCCAGCTGAGATGACAAGTTACGTCATCGCTGTCTTGAACTTCTTGAACAATTTTAAATATCAAGTCAACTCACATTCATTTACATAGCCCTTAATCACAAGACGTCTCAAATGACTGAACAGGTTACAATTACACCATCCCTTGATCCTAAACCAACCAATATTAGCTATGTTTATTTTATTGTTTATTCATGTTGACTACGTTTTTGTTACCTAATGCAACATCTCTGGCAGAGGGATTACCTCTTATATGGCCCCTACTTAAGGTTTCTTATTTTCCTCATGCTGAGGTTCTTGAGTTTTTCCTTGCCAGTTTCAGACCAGGCGATGGTGTAATTCTGTCCTGTGCAGTCCTTTGAGACCTTTGGTGATTAAGGTCTATACAAATAAATGTAACTTCACACGACAAAGTCTGTGATAGTAGAACAACAACAAAGTCTGTGATAAAAGAAACAACAGACGTTTGATGTTTTCAACGTTTTAACTGACATTTGTTCTTTGGATTACATGTATTTAATTTCAAATATGTTTGTCAGGCAGTCAGGCATAATGCTCAAGCTTTATTTTATAGTGTTACTTGAATCTTACTAAGGCTATTCGGACTCAGTTTCGTCCAACTGTCCGTCGTGCTCTTTAAATGTCTGTGTGTCACCTAGCTACTGCCATGATACGCAACGTCTGCTTTGCAAACTTTGCTAGAAGTCTGTTTATTGGTCGTATCCAGACTTAAAGACTCCCAAACCTTAGAAGTCTTGGTACACATAATAGATGTCGACATCATCATTTCTGTATGTTTATGTTACCGCTCAAAACAGAGACACTATTGCGCATTAATGACTCTCAACAGAAATAATATTGATGTAGGGATGCCTCACTCTGTAGTACAAATGTGTTTGGTGACAACTATTGACAATGGAATTCATTGTCAACGATTTCTATTATCAATTTTTGTCGACAACGTCGAAAGTGGTTGCAGCCCTAATTGAGACTACTTGAGTGGTTGGACCATTTGGTTGTGCCAAAGTTTGTTTGCCCTTTTTATTCTTGTGAAAAAGTTTAAATTCGCTTTTGAAGATGTTTTGAACGTAGCTTTAAGTTTTAGTTATCTTAGATTCTATAAAAAAGATAGCAAAATTGACAACCACATCAAGGCTCACATTTCTTTCATTCTAACTCATGGCCTGAAGATCACCTATTTGAGCTAATGTATTCAAGTCCACAGCAGGTCGACAGACATTAAATATTCGCTTGCAGACCGTGGGATCCAAAGATCAAAAAGCTATTCCTCCAACGCCCCCACCCCAAAACCCCCACTCCCAATCAAACCACCCTTTCCCAAGTGTGTGATCACAAGGAACGAAAGGCATATCTCTCGACAATTAGCGGAACCCTATTTTTGACGTGTGCTATTTGCATCGGTAATGTACAGCAGTCAGTGCAATGTCTGCCAAACATATTAATTCAAAGCGCTTGTGGGCTTGTATAACAAGACACCGCAGTGTTTTCAGCACAAATACATTTGTAATCAGTTTAAGCGTCATGAGGATGGCAAAGCAGAGGAGCAATACCGCAGGGACTAACAATTTCACACCATAACTATGAGAAGGCTTGTCTAAATTTGACATTATTACCTTTTCTTCTTTATCCTTTGAGATTTTGTATCACAGTAGTTGTATTAGGCAGCCATTTTAAGAGTTCATGTTACTTTTGGCCAGAACTCGGCTAACTAGCAATCACTGTTCGCTTGATTTCTGGAGGACAACTATGATTGGTCAATAGCTGATATAGCAATATAGATCTCATCATCCTGCAAATCGAAACTTCAAAATTGAACCCCCAGGGATGGTTATACAGGTGGACATAAGTACTTAACTTACTGGTATACTTCACAAACACAAAATGCTAGTGTAGGGGCCCATTCAATGTAATAGTATTAACGCATTTCATGGCAGGCGTTTCACTCAAATTGGAGGAGTTCAGACAATTTTTGCCATTTTAACCTATTTTAAAGGCCTACAGAAAATGTCTCCCTTCTCTTCCCCTACACGCTATTTATTGCTGGATACAGGAAGTAAAACTAGGATGTAGGGGCTTCCTCCATGTGTGGACAAGGATCTGATCAAAGCCAATCCTGCCATCGAATGGTGATTTTTCATTCATCACAGAGGCTTGATACTTACTGATGAGCTGTGTCAAACCCTTTATAGTGGTTTTAAAAACAAAAAATAAAATGTATTTTTACGTTTTGGCACTCAGTGACAATGTTTCTGAAAACATACATATGTCATGGCACTGAATGAGTTAAGGAATCCTTTTGGTTAACTTAAAACTTAAATACTGATCAAATTTACAAAATACAAAGACAACAAACAGCATTCAGAAACGAATAAGTCCATCATATAGAATATATATTGCTTATAAACGTATATTGGTGTATCTGATCAGAGATCATACATCATAGCATCGTTGCTCTTTCATAATCTTCTTACCTTTATATTACTTTGTACTGAAAAGAGAAGCCCTCCAATCTTGTACTTCTGAATAATGGCAATAAAAGCCATTCATTCATTCATATTGAAAGTGTCTTGTACAAAGAAAAACTACTGGATTAACAAAAGTAATCACTTCTAATTAAATCTATACTACCGTAAATTCCGGACTATAAGCCGCTACTTTTTTCCCTAACTTTCAACCCTGCGGCTTATTCAGTGATGCGGACAATTTATGTAATTTTTCTAACAGCCGCCAGCGGCGCTCAAATGTTGCTACCATTAACTGCCCTGTCACAGCCACCGTTTGGGATGAAAGCTATATTATTATTATTATTATTATTATTATTATTAAACTCTCTCGGTGTACCGTCTTTCTTTGTAAATATGTGTAACCCATGTATAATATGTATTTGCAACTGTATATTTTGGTAATGTATTTATTTGTATTTATTTTAGACACTTATTCTGATATGTTTTGCACGAGTGGATGAAAAATGAGGGGCGGAACAAACGCGGGGTGCCGAGTTTAAGTGGGGACCGCTAAAGGTGAGGGACAAACAAGTAAAGCAGAGGGGGTAAAAAGTTGGTTAAAGAAAAAGGAGTTGCGTGAGTAAATGTGTTCATCTGTTATATTTTTCCCACCCTTACCTTTGGAAATATACACTTTTTTCCTTGGATTACTTTCAACGGGACCCGGACTCTGCAGGTCCGCATCAAACCTTAAGTACCGGTATCATTTTCCGTTCATTTTGCCGGCTGTGATTTTTGGACTGTGGACTTTAATGAAAGACATTTAGTTTCAATCGCAGGACTTGAAGTCGGGTTTGGGTTAATTTTGTGTTTGTGTTACATGTTTAAATGTGGGCGCACGCGGCTTATATACAGGTGCGCCTTGAGTGTGTACAAAATCGGATTTCCTCTTAAAATGTGGTGGGTGCGGCTTATAATCAGGTGCGCTCTAAAATCCGGAATTTACGGTACAACATGAGCCGAACAATGCTAACGAGAATCGATTATAAGTCTCGTAGTGCGGCAAATTTTAGATAATTATGACGTCAGAGGCGACATCACAGAAATGTAACAAGAGCTGTCTTTCGTATGTTTATTATTTGCTATTTTTATCAGCCCGTGAATATAAAAGGACTGAATGTAATTGAAAACAATACTGCATATGGTGTTCTATTTTTACAAATACTCGTATGTCATAAATGTCTCTTTCCTATGAGGACTACATACACTGCAAATTAAAAAAACTTACCCCATTGGCAAATGTAAATGGTCTGCATTTATATAGCGCTTTTCAAGTCACTGAAGAACTCCCAAAAGTGCTTTACAATGTGCTTTACACTTACCTATTCTCACACACTCACACACGCAGCGTGAGCAATGCAAGGCAATTGACAGGAATTTTTTTAAAATTTATTTTAAGTGTGATTTTTCCCAGTTAAAGCTGTTTAGACAAGTTTTTTTCCAAGTACAATCCAACAATTTATACAAAAGAAATGTGCAAACTTGTTTTTTTATAGCAAGTGGAAGATTATATTGCCAAACAGTCTTTTTACTAAAAGTGGGATGAAATATTTATTGAAATGACAAAACCGTCTACCATCTACCAATTCAAAGACTTTTGCTTATTTTGAACTACTTTTTCTATTTTTTTTAGATATAAGATATAATATCTTGAAATGAGAAAAATATGCTTAAAATGGATAGCAATTTCTGCCAGTGGGGTAAGAATTTATTTTTGTAGTTTATTAATAGAAAGACAGATGAATAAACAGACACTTCTTATTTTAACTGTACAAAGGGCATCAAAATTTGTGTGTGTTTTTTTATAAGAAACCAAATTTGTATAGCTACCTTCTATTATTCTATAGTCTGTTTTTAAAAAATAAAGAAAGAAAAAATAGCATTGTTGGTATATTAAATGAGAACAAAGATGTGTGGGTTTTTAAACATTTTTAGGATTAGGGATCTGTTTTATGGTCCTAAAATGGCCCTCTGGCAGCAGTTTGGACTTCCATCCTGTTGATGCATGGCCATTAGCATTCCGTCATAGTTATAACTGTACTTGGATGTATTGCAATGTTTAGAGTCAGGAAAGACTTTAAACAAATATTTAAATTAGCCAGAAGCCGAGTTTGCTGTTCTCAATAATTAATGGTGTGTTTGTAGCAACCAGAGTGGACCTTTCTTCTTTTAACTGTCGGCACGCGCTTCTGCATCACGCTTTTAAGCATGCAACCTGAAAATGATTGGGTTGACGCCAAATAAAATGATATCATCGTTGAACATAGTTTTTGCACAAAGGTCTTTGTTATTTATTCATTTCTGCAGTTGCGAATGCCAAATACTCATAAAGGGAAAACATGAGGGTATTTAATGAGAAGTCCAAGACTCAGACGTTTTACCAGCCTCAACGGAATGACACTTAAAGCCCTCTAAAAACGCAGCAAGCTTTTATAAAGTGCCTCTCCTTATTCCTACCCACTGGCCATGTCTGAATAGCTGGCCTGAGGCCGCCCTGTAAGCAGACTAACGACAAGTGGGAGGATGAAATAACTGCTTCCCGGGAGAGCGAGCAAGATGATGAATTGTGTAAAATCTCGGATGGCCATGCATTTTAAAAACACCACAGCGTAGGGCAGCGATGAGCCGATGCTGACAGAGCGCAGGACGGCTTATTAAAGTCTGTCTTTCCGTCCGACCGCGTGACAAGTCACTGCTTTATGAGCTGTCTGGAGTCAAACAACAGAAATACCAAAACAATAAATTACGAGGCTCATCGTTTTTCTGTTTGCCCGTGCTCAGATACGGCTGGCTAATCTCTCTATCTCTTCTGCCGCTGTCAATAATGAGATTCTGTCAAATGGCGTCCTCCGAACCGCGGGTTCATTTGCATAACTGCGCTCAATGTCTCCAGTGAAGCTAGTGACGTTTCTTTATTTTCTGTTAATTACATTTTGGAATTAGTTTTCCTAAAAAGACAGAAAATTACAAGATGGCCGCTCCTTTGCTTGCGCTTTTGTTCTCATTTTGGAGTGACAAGATAAAATTGTGTACGCGGGTAATTGCGTGGTATGCTTGGGATTACAACCCGAGTGAAATAAAGTGTATACTGGTACTATAAGTCCAATACTCGACTCCAATTTTTCCCTGTTTAGCATGCAGGCCGTGAACTGTTCCCTCTGACACGGCAAACCTCATTAAGATAGAGCAAACCCATTCGCTCGAGAATGAAAGCTAATTCTCCATACTTTTTTTTCCATCTCAGATATAGAGACAAACCTAAATTGGGTCTTTGGGGACAAGCATGCATGAAGGTAGAGGGGGAAAAAAATGCTGCACCCCCACTTCTCATCATCACGCTTTTACTGTGAACCAAATTGAAGGACAAAACCTTAAGCTCCTTGTGAACCTCTGCTATTAGGATGAAGGCTGACTTAGAGCCTTCAATGCTGCTATTGCATGCTGGGAAAACTGTCAGGTTATTTTGCTCCAAAATAAAATACCAGATTGTTTAACAAAAATGACACAAAATAATCCAAACATTTTTATCAGACGTGACCAAATATTTAACATGGAAAAAGCGTATTTTTAAATTTTATCATCCTAAATAAAGTTATATATCTATAAAGTCAGTTTTTCAAACACTGCTCCACCACAGTAATAGCTGAGATCTTACTTCTTACTGAATACACCTTCATCAATCCAATATTTTGCTATTTAGATAGCTATCAACCATAGCCAACAATAGATACAAGAGAGAATAAAACATATTTTACTTTATTTTTTTTTTTTTTGGTTTGAACAAATTTATTGACACTAAAAACAGAAAACAATCATGACAATCTCAACAGCAATTAAGCACATTCACAATATTATATTCCAATATTACGTTTTTAACAGCAAACACAAAGTGAGGTTTGAACAAACCTTCTCGAAAATCAAACATATTCACAATTTCATTATATAACATCTTTGTTAGTGTCAATAGATCCGTCCAGGCCAAAGTCGATTGTCCTCGGTCTGAACAAATCCACTGACACCAACAGCAGCAAAACACATCCATCAAGCATATTCACATTTTTTTTATATTTGACAATATGACGTGACGATATGACGTTTTAACATTTTTTCCTGACATTTTCAACATCAATTAAACAATTTCAGAGTTATTTTCTTTTAACAGTAGTTAACCAGCGTGTAAAAGGCAATACTATTGTGCAAGGGCATAGCTCTAACATCCCACCCTCCCAAGCAGCATTCTTCCAGTCCTCAGTGTGGGTCCTTTCCATTCTGCGTGGGTCCTCTCCCTTCTGGGTTCCACATATTTTACTTTATAACAGGCAAGCAACTGGATTGTATTTTTAGACAATCAATGAAAAATCATATCCTTGCGCCAATGAGTAGTGCTGATAGTATCCTTTTCAGTGACACTACTTGCTACAACCTACAGAAAAACAAATTCTCCTGCGCCTATTGGGTGGTGCAATTGCTGGCATCCAGTGACACTAGGTGATAAGGTTAGCGCTTGCAAAATTAGTTGCTCATGCTAGCATTTCCTAATGCTAGCAGCACCATCGGTGACGCCAGCCCGGCTCGATGGTTAAAAACTTTTCACACACTACCAGTTGTAGCCATGCTATGCAAGTGTGAGTAAAAAAGAAACTACAAAAACTTGTGAAGGTAAAAAAAAACAGATGCACATTGACGCTACAGTGAAATATAGTGTGGGGATGGTGAGAAACATTGGTTCAATAATTTATAAGATGAAAAATTTGCCAGAAATCAATACATATCCTAGGCCAACTGTCAGCAAAACTAAAGGACACAACCAAAACTTAATGTGTTCTGGCCTTATCAGAAACTGTGTTTGTAGAATATTAGTTAAGAACAAAAAACACCAGTTTTCATCCATCCGAGAATGCTGGCGAGTGAAGCTCACATAACAAAAGCTTCATCTTCAACAACCAATCAATGTTCAACAGCTTTCTGACGTCAAGTCAAGTCTTATTTGTTTGTATAGCCCTTAATCACAAAAACTCTCAAAGGGCAGTAGAGACCACCAGTGTAACATCCCCTTATCTTCAAACTACCTGAGGGCAAGGAAAAACTCAAAAACTTCAGAATGAGGAAAATGAAGGAGCAGAACTATGATTGGTCCATAGCTTAAGCCAGACCAGACAGAATTTTCATAATGGTCACCCACAGATGAATAAAAACATGTGCTATATAACTTTCTAACTCGAATTCTATATGCACAAAATGCCAAGACTGGACTAGAAGCGACCCATACAACAGAATATTGAAAGAAAGTCTTTTGGTTTGACTTCCACATGAGATCCTTTTGAATGTATTCCATCATGATGATTTCCGACTCCGAGCCTTCAACACAGCGAAGGCATGCCGGTCAAGCTGTCAAAGGGATGGACATCAAAAGACTTCATCCTCACGTACCTATTCATGTCCGTAAATCGCATACGATATGACCTTTGGATAAAGACCAGGCGTCCGGTGGAGAAGACAAAAGGAGGTAGGGTCTGCAACGGGCACACGTCCGTAAACTGAGAGCTCAGCATGGGACGTGACATTTAGCAAGAACAGCAAAATGTCATGTCAATTAATCAGGAACACCAACCCTGGCTGTATCGATACTCTGCTCGCTCGCACGCTGTCTTTCAGCAAACACGCACTTCGCCTCTGTCTATGAAAGAGCACTATTAAGATGGAGTACCATGGCCTGGCTCTCCTCCTAATAATATTTCTGTTTCTTCAGCTTGGACCCACGTGGAGAAATGGAACGGATCCATCACTTACACAATCACAGAAAACGGGCTCGGGAGATGGCGTAAATTTTCCACTGCAGGGAGTTGCAAATTGCTTTTGAATAACCGCAGTCTAATTGACGAGAAAAGAATGTGCTGTCATAAACTGTCGTCAACACATTTTTCACTTTGTGCGTGCTCTGAAACGTTTTTCTCTTGCTTTTTTTTCACTCCGCCTGGATCTCTCCCTGGTACGCCGACTATGTCTTAAACTGTTTCTGTGAGCCGCATGCCTCTCCCCCTGAGGGGACTGGAGTGCTGGAACAATTGGCTCATTAGAAGTAAAAACACATCAAAACAGTACACAATGCTGTTGGAAACCCTTCGGAGGAACGACAAAGTTGAGGAGAGGATAGCACAGATGGATAGAGATGAGACACTGGAGGGTAGCCAGCGTGGGAGGTGTCGAGACAGACAAACAGGAGAGACTCCACCTTAGGTCCCACATAGAGTGAATACTATTCGATTTGTGAGTCCATTTGGAAATTACTGTTTAACATGTAAAGTTTAAAAAAAAAATTGTATGTATACAATCCAAAGGTACTATAACACTGGGGCAGATATCTTTTCAGATAACTTTTAAGTGAACTAAAAACAAAACTTTGGATATCAACTCACAACTACGAGGAACCGGTTACAAAAAATATATATCTAAAGCAGGGGTCTCCAACCATTTTGAAGCTGAGAGTGAATTGTAAATGATTGTCAAGAAGAGCTAACTGTTTGATATACCGTTTGGTCAGTTGGTTGGTTGGTTGGTCAGTTTGTTGGTTGGTCAGTTTGTTGGTTGTCTTAACCATTAGAGTTGTAGGGCTGTGTCTTGGGAAAGTACAGTCTGGTGGCGCCCATCCCTCTCTAGGCCAACATGTGTTTCCATTTCTAAAATGACAATTTATCATGCACTACTATGTTGTTACTATGCTATCACTAGGTTGTAATAATTAGAAGTTGAGTTAAACTAGGCTCAGTCAACCACTAAAACACCATGCCAATTAGAAATTATATTTCCTGGAAAATCACAGACCCGACACTGGTTAGCTATTTTGAGAACCTGTCCACGGGCTACTCAGGTAATCTAAGGGGGCACATACATACATACTGTATATATTTACATACACATACACACATATACACATATATACATATACACATACACACATATACATATATACACATATATATATGGGCAGCACGGCGGTGCAGTGGTTAGCGCATGTGCGGCACAGTTCATGTCTTGGGAACCTCCTGCGTGGGTTCAAATCCAGCTCCAGACTTCCTGTGCGGAGTTTGTATGTTCTCCCCGTGCTTGCGTGGGTTTCCTTCGGGCACTCCGGTTTCCTCCCACATTCCAAAAACATGCATTTCAGGTGAATTGGCCGGTCCAATGGATTATTCTATTTAGTGAATGTCTCAATAAACAAATTAGTTATTGATAAACTGTAAGGTGAGTAAAATTAATCTTGAATGTCTATAAGTGTCAAAGTATAGAATTGAATAGAATGGAATATAATTGAATAGGGGCAGCACGGTGGCGCAGTGGTTAGCGCGTGTGCGGCATAGTTCTGAGGTCGTGGGAACCTCCTGAGTGGGTTCAAATCCAGCTCCCGGCCTTACTGTGCGGAGTTTGTATGTTCTCCCCGTGCTTGCGTGGGTTTCCTCTGGGCACTCCCACATTCCAAAAACATGCATTTCAGGTGAATTGGCCGGTCCAAATTGTCCCTAGGTGTGAACAAGCGAGTGAGTTGTCTGTCCCTGTGTGCCCTGCGATTGGCTGGCAACCACTTCAGGGTGTCCCCTGCCCACTGCCCGATGATTGCTGGGATTTTTTGGTTTGATGATTGCTGGGATGGGCTCCAGCACTCCCGCGACCCTACTGAGGATAAGCGGTGTAGCTAATGAGATGAGATATAAATATATATACCGTATTTTCCGCACTATAAGGCACACCTAAAAGTCTTAATTTTTTTCAAATATTTTATAATACAGTGCGCCTTATTTATGGATCAATATTAAATCACAAAGTCTTCCAACTAACTTGCAGCCGCCGACTAGATTTTCCCCCGAACGCCAAGTAGTCCGCGGTGTATGCTGGGATTTATTTACCGGCGTTTCATTGGCTATACAATGTGTCAATCATCATTTGAATCGATCACTATTGGCTGAAGTTATTCGGAGGACAAGGGGCGGATCCTTTTTATCATTTACAGGCTGGCATAGGCTTAAGCTGTAAAACAAAGCCTGCAATTGGCCGAAAAAGATGTGTCAATCATCAGTTGAATTGATCACTATTGGCTAAAGTTATTCGGAGGTCAAGGGGCGAATCCTTTTTATCATTCACAGGCTGGCATTGGCTGAAGCGGCAAAACAAAGCCTGCAATTGGCCGAAAAAGATGAATGCGTATAGCACATGGTTGACGGCATACAGATAGCATTTTTTTACTATTCTGTATTTGTAAATATTTTATTTTCCTGGATTTACTAAACTCACAGATATAAGAGGACCATGGCTGCACATTATTATTGAACACAACGACTTCGGTGAGCTACTTCGGCTATTGATTTTCCCTGTATCTTGTTTCAGACTGAACTCGATGTTTCTGTGATAAGCGGTGCAGATAATGGATGGAATAGAGTGTCTATGTTTAAATTAAACTCAATTCCAAGTGTTTATTGTCATATGCACAGTAAAGTTGCGAGCGAAAATAGAAACTAAGGAATGGTTGGCATTTCTTGAATCCCAAGACTTTAACCTTCCGAATGATGGAACGATGCATTTGAGTGACATCGTACGGACACCGCATCCGCACGTGTTCTCGACACGTATTTGCGTCTTTGCAAGCTTTGGGAATGTTAAGGGGGTAATAAGTTTGACTGAACTATCTGACTGTTTTGTCGACGTTCCCATTGTAGCGCCTTATAATCCGGTGCGTATTGTGTATGTCAAATATAGGACCAAAAAATATTTTTTCGGGGTGCGCCCTATAACCCGGTGCGCCTTATAGAGCGGAAAATACGGTACATATATATATATATATATATATGTATATACACACATATACTTTTTCGAGAAAGGAGACATTAAATGAGTGAAAAATAAATTGTTTATATCTTGAAATAAACAGCTAAATCAATCAAGGTCACTACATAAACAGTGGCACAGTCCATCCAACCACATCTCAGAGAGAAGATAAACCACAGATACTAAACTTCAGACGGAAAAAGGGTAGACCACAGAAAATAACTACAGAGTAAAACATTTTGGAAGCTGTAATAAAGACTACAAATAAAAATCAGTATCAAAAGAGCAGGAAAGAATGTAAATATCACAATCTTTGCTTATCCAGGGAGATATATGCTGCCAAAAAAGCTCACCACTGAAGCTCATACATTTTAGTTAATCACAAAATGTAAACCCACTTGAGAATATGTTTTACAGTCTAAATCTTTTTGCTGTAAAGAAAAAATAGTTCGATCCAGATGTTCTTAGTTAAACCTAAAATCTGAAATTCAACCAAAAGGATTTCCTTATCATTTTATGTTGTATGCCCCAACAATAGTCTAAAGATAGCATTTGATTTATAATGTTTTTGTAAAATATGAGTTAAAAAGCCAAATTCGGCTGTGTTTATCTTACACTAAGGGTGGCCCTATTGATAGCTGGGATGAAGATGTGACCCAGAGCTGAGCGAACCACCAATTGCAGTTCACAAGCTTTCTGAAACAGCTATAATTGATTATTAACTGATACCGGAGCCATTGTGATGTTGAGGATTAATGACACTTCTGATCATTTCTTAAAATAGCTCCTCTTAGAAATAGATGAAAATAGGCGGATATTGCAACTTAACTCAAATTCTAGAACAGGGGTAGTCAAACCTTTTGAGTCGCAGGCAGGGTGGGTTGAATAAATTGAATAATGTATTTACATTTTTTTATACAGCGAAAGAGTCTTAAATCCGATAACTCTGATATACAGAAAGAAAAAAGATGACATTTTTCACACTTGTATTGTCTATTTGTATAAAAAGGGACCATTTTATCAAATTGCTTTTTAAACAGTCAAAATAAACATATAAATATATATATTTACAGATGAAATATGTAACTAAAGGTAATAGTAAATAGATATCCTCCTTTTTAAGCACTAAATTTGATCATTTGATTTACATTGAAAAATTCAAGGTAATAGGCCTACTTCGGAAGTTTTTCTTTTTTGCACAAAACGTAATATCTGGATGGATGAAATTGATCAAAAAAGGAAAGGACAGAACAATGTAGCCAGCTATTTGACTGTGGCCATCAGTGCAATAAAAAATAGTTTTTATGGGAGCACACAAAGGGACACTGAGGATAAGGAAGACACCAAATCAACACATTTTTATTGGTAGTACTTTTTTTAACATATATATTGGCATTATGTTAAATGATTGCTTTCATGATTTAAGTCTTTTTTTTGCTTTTTTAAATAAAAACGTTTACCTAATATTGGAACTTTGATGTTTTTATATCTATTATAAAAAAGGAGCTAAAGCTTTTTTAAGCTTGTGCAAAGAAACCCAGTTGCTGTTTTTTATTTATTTATTAATCCAGGTGAGTGCAATTGTATTGCCTGAATTGACTATTTTTATATTTCTATTTTTCAGCTCATTTTTCTCTTGTGCTTCTTTCAGTTTTCTCTTGTGGGCCGGACCAAAGACATTGGCAGGCCTGATCTGGCCCGCAGGCCATATTTTGCCCACCCCTATTCTAATACACAAAATGTCTTATTTCGACAACATTACATTTTTAGGGAATAGTTTAGGTTAACCTTCCATTTATTATTTAACAGAAGGTCCTTTTCTGTTTAAAATATTACTAATACATTTGCTGGTTTGCGGGCAAACGACTGCCAACTCTCCAAAAATGATGGAAATGAGAATATTACATTTCTAAGTTGATTTGAACAAGTTGATTTACAGTGTGTGGCCTTATTTTATGAGCTGTTACCCGTTTAAAATTTTTTAAAAAAGTAAGGGGCCACTCTGCTCCAAGTAAACAACAACTACTGTAAAATTTGGACTATAAGGCGCACCTGATTATTAGCTGCACCCAGTGCATTTTTAAAGGGAACACCATTTTGGACATACATGAACCGCACCTGACTATAAGTTGCACGTGCCCACATTGGAAAATGAGATATTTACATTGAAAGACGATACACAGAAAGAGTTTTAATAATACACGGTAACTTAACCCCTTAACGTCCTGACGGCCTGCCGGTGGGCCGCCGGATAGGTGTCTTTACGATGTCACAAGACACTGAAATACGGCACGCCACATATCATTGGAAAGCTTAAACTCTTGGGATTCAAGATATGATGACAATTTTAAAATGAACTCATTAGAGAAAAAAATACAATTAGTCTGGAACAAGATCCGTAAATCTATAAAGCCAGCGTAATTCACCATGATGTCCCCTGGCCGTCTTCAACTTCTTTGAATGGCTTCACTACAGCCTTTTTATCCTCCAAAAATGTGCAATTAGAACCATAAACAGGGTAGGATATAGGGATCATACTAATATTTAATGCCTGCAGTCCAAATTATTAACATTGGATGATTTAGTAAAATTTTTCACTTCACAACTGCTATTTAAGGTCAACCAAAACACAGTGCCAGAAAACATCCAAAAACTATTCATTCAAAAAGAGGGAATTTAAAACTTAAGGGGCTGTAGTAAATTCAAAATTCCAAGGGTGAGAACCACCAGGAAAAGTATGTGTGTGTCTGTGTGTGGAGTCAAACTTTGGAACAATTTACAAGACGAGATCAAACAATGTCCAACTATTCACGTGTTCAAATATATATACAAAAAACATTACTGGCAGAATACAGAGATGAAGAAAATGGCGTATAAGTGATACTAGAGATTGGAAATACTGCGTTTACAACTATAGTTAACCTTGTTGTTATTGTTACTATTATTATATCATAACTGTTTTTATTGCTATTGTTGTTATTATCATTGGCGCCACAATGATATTTAGTGACTAGTAGCATTATAACGTTAATAAATGGGCACTACGATGATTAGTGTATAAAATATGTGACTATAGTTATTATTATAATTATTAATATCTGGCCTATATAAAAAAAAACATATATCCATGAGACTTTGTTAAATTTTTTTAACATGTTAACATTATTTTTGTTGAGTCATTGTTTTTGTCCTGTTTTTATTTTATAATTTTCGAAATCAAGTTTTCATTAATTCATTAATTCACATATATTCCACCTGTCTCACTCTTACCTTTACTACTCGGGCGCCCCTGGCAGCCGTTAGAAAAAATGTATAAATAAGCCGCATCGTTTTATAAGCCGCAGGGTTGAAAGCTTGGGAAATAACTTGCGACTTATATTCTGATTTTTACAGTAATATAGAGCCCTCATTGTAATGCTGATGTGTTATCTGCTATCCCAATCTGCTATGAAATTAAATCGCTTTGTCGCAGTGTCTGAAACTCATGACAAAAAGTTACCGGACACCAGGACAGACAACTCTGAAAAGTTGCCTGCCCAGCCATAAAGTTGCCTGCCCCATTTTTATCAACTTGAAACACAATAAGACGACTAATCACAAAAAAAACACATTGTTGCAAAGTATTAAGGATTGATAATCAGAATATGTAACAGAACAACACTTTAAAATAAGGTTTATTATAAATCTACTTATAACATTCATTGCATGTATATGACATCGCTATTTTCAATCTGCCATCAGTATGTACCTGTATTTACTCATCTTCATTCATGCAATGTTTGCGTTGCGTTGTCTGCAACAAGCCACGTGAACTCCTCTTTCCACGAAGCTTTTACTGTATGTTTACGTTTTGTAGCGTCATAATTTTTTTTAGCTTTAGGCTTGATTCCTACCCACTTTACCATTTTTCTTGTGTTCTCTGTGCGTCTACCTTGGAAAATTATATGCAAATGCACGACCTTATAAGGTTTGGGAAAGTCCGGAAGCACGAAGTTATTCGATGCAGGCTTCTCATTGGCTGCAGAGTATGCAAATTGCCCAACGAACTGAAATTTCCAAACCGAACGAAGATTTCAAAATCGGAGTAAAGCAAACGTTTGTAACAAGCTAACATTCCACGCTGTCTTAAAAAACAAAAAACAAAAACAAAAAAAAAACATTTTTTTGTTCTTTTCTTTTTCTTAAAAACATTTTCAGCCACAAGGGCGGAGACGTTTTGTAAACTTTAAACCTGACGAAAATGATGCACGCCCCGGGCGTCCGGGCAGTCATTATTTCAGAAACTGCTTTCTGTCTACAATGGAAATAAAGAAGTTGACTTCACATCTTTTATTTTAGAAGTGTAATTCCATCAAGCTGCCATTTGTGCTGCCAACAAAAATCGAAATCCTCAAATTCCTGACACTTGGGTGTTACCAGAAGGTAATTTAACTGAGGAACAAAACATTAGGGCTGTCAGATTGGATTTACATAAGAAAAAAAAGGTTGGCAGGTGCTGTATTGTAATTCCTTACAAAGTATACTTATTTTAATCAACAATTTGTCTGCAAATTGTGAGAGGAGCGAATAAAGCTTTCCATTCGAGAATTAAATCAGCAGCAAACTAAGAGAAGCACATTTATGATGACATTTCATTTACTTGTGTTACTTATGTCGTCGTTTGAATTTAGATTCTTTCTCTCTTGGGTATTTTTTCCCCCTAAAAATGCAAGATTTATTTACTGATTTAGTAAAACATTTTTCTCAATCATGTAACTAATAATTCACTCATGCTGAGGCAGACGTGTTAACATGTCAACCGCCTAGTAAAACATTAAAATTAGCCTAATTATTTCTTTCAAGTCTATTTTATGAATCAACTTGGCCGTCAAATCACAAGCAGCGCCTTGAATTCCTCCCAGCCTTAAAGCAATTTACCTCATCTAATATGTTTTCAACTGACATTTCACACTTTCTACCTACCGCATTGGTTAAAGAAGGTTGGAATGACGTGGGGATTTTTCTGGGTGCCACTGTAGAGAAGTGAAGAAAGTATAACTAAAATGTGTGTTGATTTACATACATAAATAACTGTAGAGTTCAATAACATCAAGTATTTGAAGATTTTGAAATACATACAAGTGAAACACTCTCTTACCTTGATTATGCATTCCAACTCAGTCACTTTCAAACGAAGCATCTCGACAATCCTTGAACAGGGGGAGAAAAGGAAAAAAACAGTATGACCTTCAGCGGCAGCCTTATTTTGTGGTACATTACACCAAGGCCAAACATTTGCACCTAAAAAGAATAGTCCGTAAGCAAAGATAATGCTTTTGATATTTATACAGTAGACTCTGGGATACAGTGACCCCCGACTTGGGGCGTTTTCATTATACAGTACTGTGTGTAAATAGATGTTTTCAGCCCTTCTTTACGGCATTCTCATCACTATACAACAAAAATGGCACATTATTTTGTGTGCTTAAAAATGTATTAAAATTTGCAATTTCCGGGCATATGATGTAAATATAAATGGTCTGCAATTATATAGTGATTTTCAAGTCACTGAAGACCTCCCAAAGCACTTTTCAATGTGCTTCACACTTACCCATTCACACACCAAATGCAGCGCGAGCCATGCAAGGCAACAACTACCTGCTTATCGGGAGCATTGGGGATTCAGTGCCTTGCCCCAGGACACTTCGACATATAACCTGTGACCTCTTAACCCAAGACGAGTGCTTTACCTCCTGCATTAATGGGGGGGACAGGATTGGGTCGAGAGTAAATCCAAGAGCTTCCCTGCAGTTTTTATGTTTTTTCATTTGTTAGTGTAGCTTGAAAATGATGAAAGTAATAAAAGGCCTGTTTCAAGTAGTCAAAACACCAAACCAAACCCCACGAAAGATGGAAAAAATGAAGCGTTTATTCATGAGTGTTTAAGAAATGCACGCACTCACACAAGCAACCTTACAAGCATGACAGAGGGTGGAGTGATGACACGATGAGTTACTTCTCTAAGATGCCTGTCTGCTACTAGAACATGTAATATAAAATTCTGATCTGCAAATTGCTTTTGTTACAGCATAATACGAGAGGATATTCTTTTGACTGAACAACCTCCCACAATGCCTTTCTCTTTCTTCGTTCAGGTTAGAATATGTTGTGCGTCATAAAGACTTTGTGATACAACACTTTATTTTATGTACTGTATGTTTCTGTAATGCAGTGGTTAGCAGATTTGCCTATCACGCAAAAGGTCACCGGTTCAAAACCGGGTGGAAAGTTTGTTGGTGTAAAGAGGGATGGGCGCCACCAGGCTGTAAAATACAAAATAATATTACACCATATTTATTTATATTATTTAACATGTTATATTGTACATGTGTTTCGTTATATCATATATATTGTTAAATAACATTTTGTTGTGAGATAATGAGTTGCTCGACATGAATGAGGTTTATTATAAAAAAAGGTAAAAAATTAAGTAGCTTGGACGTTCACTATAGATGGAAAAAATACTTGCAAATATAATTAAGTAGAATAACACATTTTCTTATTCAAATTATTAATTCATTATCTGCATTAAATTATTGTTGGTAATATACTGATTAATGGGATAACCACAAACCTGTCTTTTTTCATTTTCTCCTTTTATACTTCCTTTTTTTCTTAACTTCTTCATACAACAATAATGATTCGTAATATAATGCATCAAAGCAAGTAAGCCGTTTGAGAGCCGGCTCTCTTTAATGAGTTGAGCCGAAAAAGCCGTTTCTCTAAAAAGAGACGGACTTCCTTTCACTACACAACTACTACATGAAATCCGAGGCGGCAGATGCATGCACACAGTAGCATCAAACCGCTCGCTTCGTTTGCACGAAAAAAAACAATACCGAGATAGAGGCTACCGCGGCGAACTTGTTTGACTTGATTGATTTGCCGTTTTGTGATAGTCGGTGTATACCGGATGGTACCCATAATTGACAAATTTGCGTTTTTCCGTACAGATTTCCTTGAACTTCGTACTTGTCTTAAAATGCATAACAAACGTACTTTGTACGGCAAAAACGTTCAGGTTGACACACATGTCCTCATTTGGGATGCAGTGACCTTGAGAAAATTCCATATGCCTTTGGACAAGTAAACAAAAATACTTGCAAACATGGGAAGAGCGTGAAAACTACTAACAGAAAGGGTCGGGCTGAAATTTGAAGCAGTGAAGAACTGCCCTCTCTAAATGTGGTTATAATTATTTCCTCGCATCTAAACTAATTGGAACGATGTTGATTAGTGTAATTGCAGCAGCGTACATTTATTATAGCGCATGCTCCTGACGTTGTATTTGCATTTTGTAAGGCCAATTACAGGAAAGTTAATTAATACACCAAAATAATCGCACGCTGTAAATGAATTGGTCAAAAGATTGCAGAATATTTACTCGAGCAAAATTAAAAAAAAATACTATACAAAACAATTTAGTGCATAACAATTGTTGCTTTTAAATGTACTTTACCACAAATGTTGTGCCACTGAGGTCGCCACAATACTTCTTGTTTAAGACTTTTAACAACTTTTTTGGAACGTGGCAATGACTAAATTAAGAAATGTTATCTTCTTTCTTATCTAGAGAACATTTTAGCTAATATCCCTCGCGGTACGTCATATTTATGCGTCAGGAGTGTTGGGCACCGGTTTTTAAATGGATTGTTGGCTTGCAGCGCCATCTGCTGTTTGGCTGACAAAACCGCGCGGGGTGCTTCTCGAACGAGTAGGAAATGTCCATCGACCCATTTACTGTGGCGCTTATCCTCACTCGGGTCGCGGGTGGTGGCGGAACCCATCCCAGCCACCATAGGGCAGTGGGCAGGGGACACCCTGAACTGGTTGCCAGCAAGCCGCAGTTTCAATTTTGATTCTTCTCATATAGAAACCATAAAAATGATAAAGCAGTATCCCTGGATGAATAGAATAGAATAGAATAGAATAGAATAGAATAGAATAGAATAGAATTCAGTAGTCCTTATTGTCACTGAGTAAAAGCGTAGGTATATATATATATATATATATATATATATGATATAAATTAGTATTATTATTAATAATAACTATTGATTATTATGTTCATTTCTCCTTTTATTCTTATCACTTCAACACTTTTTGCGGAGAAAACTTAACACCACCTTTAAGATAATGTCAGGAATATTTTGATGAATTTAATGTTTTCAAAAAAAGTGAAAAAAGAAACGCAAACTCGACGACTTATTATGTATTTTAAAATGTTGATACATTTTGTTCTGCTAATGCTGCGTTTATTACTTCTGCATTTAGATATGTCCTAATATATTTTAATTATTGATTGAAAGTTCAATGAATATAGACTCAAAAGTTCGTCAAAGATTTATTGAAATAGTTGTGAATCGCTCAAATATGAATTCCTTTCCTCTGACACACGGAGGCGCCATAACTTCACACAGAGAGGCAAGCCACAGATCAAACTGACGTTTGAGAAATAAATAAAGAAAATTATTTTAAATATATTTCTCTTCTTTTGGTGTTGGTCATATAATAGCATTTTTTTTAAACTACTACAACTAGTAATGATAGGATAACAGCTAACAATAGTAGAATAGTAATAGTCGTCCACCTAATAAAATAATAGAAATTTAAAAAATAAACAAATAAGACAGCGTTTTACACAAGATAATGTCAATAATTATTTAAGTTCTTTGTTTGTTTGAGTGAAAACAGCTAATTGTAACATTTTGAGTCTAACCCCATCTTTAACCCTTCTACATTCTTGTTTGTGCAATGAGGGGTGTGTATGCTGTGGGAAAAATGTGCTTGGATTACATAAATCCATCTCAGAGTTATTGGAGAGCAATGGAGAAAGGAGTATAGCAATAACTTGTATAGCCCATCTCGATGAGCCAACTTCAAAAGAAGCCATGTTTAGTTTTCATTAGTTTCCACAAGCTGTAAAGGTCATCCAGAGAACATATTGTACTCGGAAACGCTAACTCAAAGAACTCATTTAGACTCCCTGTCTAGCAATGGGAAGACTCTGATTCCTTGGTCGAGATTGCGGACTAACGCCCTTTGTGACCTTGAAAACAGATCGATGGAGTTAAGTTAGCTCTCAACTCCAAATCGAGAACAGTAATGCCTTGCTATATAGCAATTTACTTTTAGCGGTTTAATAACACATTGGATTTTCATCGTGCATTGTGTTTTGCATTCTGATTAGCTTAACAGTCACTCATTTTTTCTGTGTGCGTAAATAAGCTGTTATAATAATAACGGTGGCGAACCATGAAGTTTACACCTACGCTTTTACTCCTGAATAAGCCGGTCCCTTCGCAGACAACACGTAATTTCACCATAGATTCTGTGTTACTGTGTTAAGTTTGTTGAGTATAAAATTGGATAACATTTTTTTTTGTTTATCTGTAAATATTTTAATTTAAGTATTCTGTGTTTTACATACCAAATGTAAAGTTTATTTAAAGTATTACAATGTATCTGTTGTTGCACTCAATATTCAATATTTTTGTGCGTTTTTCGGAGATTTTGAGTTGCTTGCAGTTCATATTAAAGTTGCGTAGTATAAAAAGTTCGAAGTTTAAATCTCGTGGTGGAGTGAAAAAAGAAATGCTACTATGATTTAGTAAGGGCAGCACAGTGGCTGAGTGATTATCGCGTCTGCGGCACAGTTCTGAGCTCTTGAGACCGAACCTTCCTGTGAGGAGTTTGCATGTTCTCTCTGTGCTTGCGTGGGTTTCCCCTGGGCACTCCGGTTTCCTCCCACATTCCAAAAACATGCATGTCAGGTTAATTGGCCGGTCCCTAGGTGTGAATGAGCGAGCGAATTGTCTGTCCCTGTGTGCCCTGCGACTGGTTGGCAACCAGAACAGGTTGTCCCCTGCCTACTGCCCGAAGATGGCTGGGATGGGTTACAACATCCCCGCGACCCTACTGAGGATAAGCGGTGCAGATAATGGATGGATGATTTAGTAATTAAATTTCTTTAATAAATCAACAACAGAATAATTGTTTATAGAGTATGCTTCAAAATGTCATTGAAATCACTTTAGCTTTACGTAGAGCTTTACACTTTTTCTGCATATAATTGTTTTTTCATTTAAAAAAACATACTTACGAAAACCTAAATAATGCACAAGGCATACTATTTTAAAATTATTTGAGACCATGAAAGTCTACAGCTAATAGGAGCAGTAGTTACAGCTTAGGTTTCGTTACAAAAGACAGGCTTTTACGTGTCGGGTCTCAGATGTGTTTGTAAAGGCCTCTGGATAGATTTCTGACCCTGGCAACAAGTAATGGCTGAAATGTGATTGGCCAATTGCTTTAATATGAAAGCACTCATCTGGAAACAGCACAGACAAGGGAGAAGCAATAAAAGCAAGCTGACAGACAATTTATTCATGGACAAAATATAAATCTTCAGATAGCTGGGCACTCCTGCGACCCTATTGAGGATGAGTGGTGCAGATAATGGAGCGGCACAGCAGCTGAGTGGTTAGCGCGTCTGCGGCACAGTTCTAAGGTCATGGGTTCAAATCCAGCTACCAGCCCTCTTGTGAAGAGTTTTCATGTTCTCACAGTGCTTGCCTGGGTTTCCTCCGGGCACTCCTCCCACATTCCAAAAACATGAATGTCAGGTTAATTGCCCGGTCCAAATTGCCCCTAGGTGTGAATGAGCAAGTGAGGTGTCTGTGTCTTTGTGCTATTCAACTGTCTGGCAACTAGTTTAGCGTGTCCCCTGCCCACTGCCCGAAGATTGCCGGGATGGGCTCCAGCACACCCTGAGCCTACTGAGGATAAACGGTGAGATGATGGATGAACGGATGGATTGATGATTCCGATATTTTTAGGCCAGAAGTGAAGGCCTAGCAGGCCCTGACATTCCACAACTCATGATATAGTTGTCAAAGATTTATAAAAATACTTAGCGGATTTTGCAAAAGATGGTTTCTTTTTTTTTAATTTAACCCCTGCAAAAAAACGAGGGATTACTCTAACATTAAAATCTGAAAGATCTCCTGTTTTGCAAAATCGCCATACAAAAGGTGGGACACGCCAAGGCCGAGCAAACGTTTTCAGGCCCACCTGCAGATAGTACACTATCCAAGGCGTCATATTACGGCCATAAAAAAGGAAAAGAAACCTCTCAAATCACTTTGCTACTTTGCAGGTTAACGCACTCGGAGGAGTTTACAGCTGCAGCAGATACAAACCACAAAGCTCACGCCGGACAGGTTTGACAATGATTCACACTCTCACACCTGCACTTGTTGTTGTTTTTAAACAATGCCCTTTATTTTGATTACTTTACATTTTCAAGTTAACCAACTTCAATTACCTTTGGTTTTAGTACATGCAAATTTGAAGATCACCTGCACATGTCATAAAAAATGGTCTGTTTTCCACTTGGCAAGGCCTTCTGAGTCACCCTGCTCAGCACATGAATGATAGTACATTGTTAAATTCTACAACTATAAAGAAAGGTTTATAATATTGAATTCCTATACTTTAGGTATAAGCATGAATGTATGAACTCTGAGCTTCATATTTGATGGAAATTATAGTACACTGGCGATTTCACTTTTATCATTCTCAACAATGAAAATTTTTCCCAAAAAAAGCAAGAAAAAATGAACTCTCAACTAAAGGTCATAAGCAGCAATTCCCACACACCACAGCTGTGTCACTGTTTTTCTTCACCTCATTATCAGCAGTTACATCATATACACACTCATCTGCTCGTACTGGAGCAGCCCGCTTGCATTTTTTTGTAGCTAAATATAAGATTGCAGACAATATTTTCATTGTTTTTTCATTTTTTATTTTATAAATAAAAACCTCGGATGACATTGATCTTGTTGCAATTATGTATAGTGACACTAGAAATATTATATTCTATTTTAATATTGAAAAATGGTGCCTCGGGTACTTGAAAATCTTGTGAATGTGAAATATCTTTGTACAGTACCAACGTCAAAAGACATTTCCTCTTCCGCTTTGCTCAAGTATTAAGTATTAAATTAGCTGTTAAGGGTTTTTGTGCTACTCTTTATTGCGCTATTGCTACAATGCATCATTTTTCTTTGCACTATTATTAAGAAAGACAATAGCACTCAAGCAATACCTTGAAATTACTTTCGCCTAATAATCTTGGAATTTTATCTCGCTGTCTTTTAAGTCTTTATTTTGTGTTTGTCCTGGAGTGCCATGTCTAATCTTAATGCAAACAATGTAAACTACATTATTATCAATGACAATAAGGACTATTGCATTATTTTTTTTAAAAAGTACTTGTAATGTTCATTACATTGTACTTTGTATATATTTTTTTAATAGTTTGATTTATTTGATATGACATAAAAGATAATGATTGGAAATACCTGGCAGCACGGCGGCGCAGTGGTTAGCGCGTGTGCGGCACAGTTCTGAGGTCATGAGATCGATCCTCCTGTGTGGCTTTTGCATGTTCTTCCCGTGCTTGCGTGGAATTCCTCCTGGCACTCTGGTTTCCTCCCACATACCAAAAACATGCATGTCAGGTTAATTGGCCGGGCCAAATTGTCCCGAGGTGTGAATGAGCGAGTAAATTTGTCTGTCTCTGTGTGCCCTGCGACTGGCTGGCAACCAGTTCAGGGCGTCTCCTACCCAATGCCCCAAGATGGCTGGGATGCGCTCCAGGACCCCTGCGACCCTACTAAGGGTAAGCTGTGCAGATAATGGATGGATGGATGGATCAGGAATACTTGATATTTTGATTTTACTCCTTTTTTCTTTTTCTATTAGCAATTAAATAAAACAATAAAACTCAAATTAAAAGAAAAAGAAAAAGTAAGCAAATAAGCAATAGATAAAATAAGATAATGTTCTGATATTTTATGTAAATTATTATTTTTCATAACAGAAAAATAATACTCAAAATTAGCAACAGGATATGCCTTCTTCCATGTCAGACCATTTTGCACATTTAAGCACATATTTTATTATTTCAAAAGAAATTCAAAAAAAAATTCTAGAACAAGAAAAACAATGTTAAAAGGTTTAAAATATAATAGACTAAAACAACAACAATTCCACATTCATTTTTATGAACTTTCTAGAGTAAGATGAAAAGAAAAGAAGTACTCACACAAGATTTTTAACATAATAATAATAAAAAAAATATATATATATATGTGTATATATATATATATATATATATATATATATATATATATATATATATATATATATATATATATATATATATATATATATACACACACACAAATATACATGCCACTTTTGGCTTTGCTATGCTTTATAGGCTTACATTAACAGGACTTTTACTGTCAATGATGGACATCTATTTCTAATCTGGATTTTCAAACATTTTTTTTCAAACCACAAAAGCAACCGTTACTTGAGCACAACAAAAGAGCAGCAAGTACTTCGCAGTTGATACAGGTGGTGAGACGATGTGCAAAGGTTCAACTCGATTGAGAGGAGACCAAAATTTGTTTTCTAAGTGCTTCCAGAGAGTGCAAACAGCGCAATCCAGATGTTTTCTTTCTTATATTACGCTTTTTCTCTCTCGGCTTCTTCCTAAAATGA
The DNA here is from genome assembly GCF_059441175.1 of Urocampus carinirostris. Taxonomy (NCBI): domain Eukaryota; kingdom Metazoa; phylum Chordata; class Actinopteri; order Syngnathiformes; family Syngnathidae; genus Urocampus; species Urocampus carinirostris. The sequence continues at coordinate 25,878,512 of NC_142354.1, read as the reverse complement.
ATATTACCTTGTTTTACCCAAGCAGCTGGATAATTTGTTCCATTTGAGGGGAGGAAAAAAGGGGGGAGGCAGGCGACAGTCAGGCGGGCCGCCACACAGGTTCAAGCCTTGTTGAAGAGTATCGCGTAGCTGCCTTTTATGACCTGTTAAACACCCTTGAGCTCAACGCAACCATTTATCCCACAGTGTAGGGCACGGTGTGAATAAGATAGGGTGAACGTGATCGTAAAAAAAAAAAGAAAAAACAGCATGTTTGTTACTTGGAAAGGAAGTGAGACAACATAGAAAAATAGGAGGCCTTTGTGGGACTACACTACAGTAAATACAGTTATGAAAATTCCTGACAGATGTGTTTTTTTGTAAGATTTCGTCCCACCTGTGTGTTTGATAAACTGCTATTGACTTATAATAATAATCATCTTTATTGTCATCGATAAAAACACAGTGAACATTGTTTACAACGAGTATAGACATGCCACTCAGGAAAGAGTGAAAGAAGATTTCACAATAAATAGGGAAAATATTCACAAGGTGTAAGTGCATCTTAACAAGAGTGCAATTAAAAAGAGTGCATTGTATCAATAGTGCAATGGAATATAGTGCAGTTTAACGGTAGTGCACCAACATTAAAGTACAACAAAGTGTTAAGATAAGTCCATAAATAAGATGTGAATACAATGTTTTTCAAACAAGGAAAGATACAGTACTTATTTGCATATTGTGTAGTTTACAGAAGAAAACTGTGGATCTTGGGCAGTTTATTCTAATATTTATTTTTTAAAAAAACAATACAAAAAACACTTCTTATTATATTCAAGAGAGATTCTTTATAAAGGCCAATAATTGAAGCTGTGTGCTCCAGTTTCGCTCTGACCAATCCAAGGGAAAAAAAATAATGCTAAGATCATCAACTGCCAGCTCACTGGCCTCTTAAGGAAAAACATGTTCTGACTGGTTAAACAAACATTCACATTTCTAATACGATATAGTTTAGGTTACATACAGCAGTCCTGACTTCGAAGGCCCGGGTGGACTATATTTACATTTCAGAACATTGAGACTGAATTCAGATCACGGGAGTTCTTTCAAAATAATGGTATTATTTATAATGATAATAATCTAATAATTTCATCGGCATATATTTTACATAGTAGAAGCATTACAAATTTACATTTCCAAATTATTTTATCAGGAAAAATAAATAAAAATATACGGTATATTAAAATGAGAAATGTTATATCTAAATTATTTTTGAAAATGTACGTTGTTTTTTTTACAAAAATAATGTATGTTAAAATCAATTAATAAAACATATTACATAAAATGTGTGAAATAAGCTGTCATTGTAATTTTTAGATTGAGCCTTGTACATGTGTCACTATGTTTTATTACTGAATTTTCGATCCATGAGAGGATTATTGAACTACTTCAACTCAGTTACTTGTTGGCCTCTACCATTTCCTAGAGATATGAAAGTTTAAAAAAAAAACATTAAAAACCCTCTTAAATAGGAAAGAAGTGCCAACACCAGGAATTGTAATTGTCGGCAATATCAGTCTTTTTTAACCAATAAGAGTATAAGCTGTCATCTGGTGTCTGTATACAATCAGAAACAAGAGAGATTATGGACATTAATTTAATCTAATATAAATAAAAAACATTATGTAGGGATTTAAAAGTAAATCTCTCCGAATATCAGGCTAATTTTGCGGAGTGGTACCTAGCACGGGGGTAGGTTTGGTCTCGACATTGGTGGCGACATCGTGTAGTTTTTTAAGTGATCTCGCAAAATTGGTGGGGACATAGCCCATTTTTATGTGATCAGATAATAAAGGTAGGGGCGAAACAATGATTGCTCAATATTGGTGGGTACACATCACCTCTGTCCATGCCAAAATACGCCCTTGGTACCTTGTATCGATATTGATGACAACTCAAGAGTTGACTGTTGGAATCAGGATGGAAAAATGTGGTAGCAAATATTCTTGTTGCCTGTTATTGGTTTTGATGCCTACATCATTAGTCTTCATATTGACATTGATGACTGCTTAAAATTGAGTATTTTATCAGTCTCCCTCAAAAAAACCTTTATTAAACGTCCCAGGCGCCCCGGTGGCTGAGTAGTCAGTGTGTTCAGAGGTCCCGGGTTTAAATGCAGCCAGCAGCATCTTTGTGCAGAGTTTCTTACGGGCATTCCGGTGCCAGCGTGGGTTTCTTACAGGCACTCCGGTTTCCTTCCACATTCAAAAGACATTCGTCGCAGGTCAGTTGGCGGTTCCCTAGGTAGGAATGAGCATGCAAATAGTTGTATGTCTCCATGTTCCCTGCGACTGCCTGGCAACCAGTTCAGGGTGTCTCTTGCCCACTGCCCGAAGACAGCTGGGATGGGCTCCAGCACCATTTCCACCCTAGTGGTGATAAGTGGTGCAGATAATAGATGGATGGATGAATGTGGTACCAATACCAACTACTTGAAAGTTGAAAACCAATATCAATGACTACTCAAGAGTATCGGTTTCAGTCTGAATAAAGTGGTATCAAACACATCCAACACCATGGGATAATTGGTCCAGATGTCTGATAAGCGATTCTTATAGCAACCAAGGTGAAATTGTGAGAAAAGTCTTCATTTTGCAAGGTATTGCAAGTAAACATTAAAATATAGTTACTTCTATTTCTGAGTGATCGTTTCTAAAATGTGTGCAGGGGTCACCAGCGTGGTGCCTGTGGCACCATGTAGGCCCCTAAGCACACTGAGTAGCCCGTGGATCGACTCTAAAAATAGTTCACCTGGTCTTTGTGATTTATTTTTTTTCTAACCTATTTTCGCTCATTTTAACACTATTTCTAATAACGACAACCTAGCAATAACAATAGGATCATACGTCAACATGTTCATAACATGATAAAAGAAATGTATATCAAACTGGTAGCCCTTGCTTTAATCAGTAACAAAAAAGTAGCTTTCAGTTTTAAAAAAGGGTGTTGACAGCAGTTTTAGTGTAACTATTTCAATGGGAAAACAGTTTTTGTAGCCGGAGATTGGTGCGCCAAAAACCCAGACTTTGGCTGCCACCTGGCTTTGTACACACACGAACCCTTTGGTGGGTGAGAAGCTCAGTCATCTGGGGAGCCTCAGTGTAGCCTCTACACTGTAGAGCCACTGTTCCTCCACATTGAGAGCATCTAGCTGGGGAGGCTCAGGCATTTGATAAGGATGCCTCCTGAATGCCTCCTTTGGGAGGTATACCGGGCATGTCTCACCGGCAGGAGGCCCCGAATTTGTCTAGGTCACGCTGGAGAAACTACGTGTCTAGGTGAGCCTGGGAATGCCTCAGGATCCCGTCGGATGAGCTGGATGAAGTGGCTGGGGATAGGGAGGTCCGGGCTTCCCTGCTGAGGCTGCTGCCCCTGCGACCTGACCCTGAATAAGCATAAGATAATAGATTGGATATTTTAACGTGAAACCGAGTCCTCTCATTTAAATGTATCATCATCACAATAAAATCTGTATGAAAAAGTATGTAAACCACTTTCAGATGCTATCAAAGTTAAGTGGAAGAAGGCGTATTTCTTTTTAATGACGTCAACCAAAACCAGTTAGTGTGTGAGTGATCGTGTTTATTGTACAACTGTTTATATATGTCAGAAGCAATGTGAATCAATAAATGATCTTTGGTACGGATTAATAGTTTTTGATCATCCCCTACATGTTCCCCATCTTCCAGAGGGAGCAATAATAATCCCCTCTGTGATTTCTTCCACATGCATGTCGTGACACGCGTTTCATTTCGGACGTGCTGAGCGAAAATTAGGAAAAGTGAGAGAAAGGCAAGAGGGGGCAAGGCGAGTGGGAGGGAAATGGACCGACCACTTCTTACGTTTCATTTGCGGAGCGGCAGCTACGCAAACAGCGGATGAGGGTCGGATGGAAGCCAAAGCTGCAGCTGAGGCTGAGGGATGGATGGATGGATGTGGAGAGCGCCGAAAGGGAGGGAGCCCGGCGCTCGGCAGAGCCACTGAGTCTAGACTCCAGATGTGCAGGCAGCAGTGTAGTGGCTGCCTTGGCCCCCACCAGGCCTGCTCTGGGAGTATCCCCAGCACATGTCCCCGCACCGCCTGTAAATCAGTTCAGTTCGGCCTCGGGCTTCACCGCAGCCGCAACAACCCTGTGCGCGGACCCCCGCACTTTGCTGGCCGGCGACAGAAAGACGCCAGTGGGCTCTCTGTGTTCAATTTTTCACATAATTGTCTCTCCGACTGCAAATAGCGTCACAATTCGAGGAAACATTTATTCGATGCAGTGTTTGCTGACTTGGGTGGGAAAATTGAAAGAAAAATCTTGTTTTGGTTGTTTACGAAAGCATTTTGGAACATAGTGGTCCAAATATGTATTTAATCCGTCTGTCTTTCTGCCTGCCTGTCTGTCTGTCTGTCTGTCTCTCCGTCCGTCTGTCCGTCCGTCTGTCTGCCTGGTTACCGATAGAGAAAGGGCAGGTTTTCAAAATAGAACCTGACAACAGATGAGCCTGAAAGTTTAATCTCAGAATATATTCAGGGCATAAATGAACTAACAGACAATGGCTGCAGTAATTGAGTTGTGCAAAGACTGACTTGTTTTAGATCATTTTTATACGCTTGTTTAGACATCAAATGAACCGAATTGTATGCTTTCATTGTGTATCTGCTCAATAAGTCAGGAGATATTATAAAATAAAACACAACTGAAATTACATAATTGTGACTGAATAAATAAAAAAGTTGTAAATGAAGAAACAAAAGAATCATGACAAAATATGGGCATTGATATATTTCAATATTCTATCACTAGCTATTACTTTATCTGGAGATGTTCTAGCTTCCTCGCTAGATGTTTTGTCTGTCCGTGTGTGTCAGTCTGTTCGTCTGTCCATTCATCCGTCAATCGGTCCATTATCTATCTATCTATCTATCTATCTATCTATCCATCTAGCTATCTAGCTATCTGGCTATCTAGCTATCCAGCTATCTAGCTATCGATCCACCCAACCACCCATCCATCCATCCATCCATCCATCCACGACTTAACTCGCTAGATGGTTTCATCTGCACTGCTACTACTGCAGAGTTAGCAACTGAGCCAGATAGTGAGCTATATATGTAGCTTACTAGCTAGCTATTAATGTTGCCATCTTCCTGGGTGCCATAAGAAAACAGTTGGCTACCTGCGGTTTCTAATTTGTGTGTGAGCATAATTACACAAACCAGTGCGAGCCCTCACGGGAATGCAGCTGCAGGCAGATCAGAGAGGAGTGCCGCTCGATGTCTCTCCTCATTTAACTCCACCGCAGCTCATCTGTTGCCCCAGTCTGGCTGGCACCAGGGCATTCCTCCAATAGTGCCAAACTTTACATCCTCAAGCACATTTTCACAATTACAGATTCCCGCCGGACACAAGCATTTGCGTGCAATCCCTTTCCATCAACGTGCACACATAATTAGACGTTGGACTGAAAAGCTAGCGCCATATATAGTAAGCAATGCAGGCCGCAAGCATGTGCTACAAAAACCGCCATTCTCATTGTCGTCCACCGAGGAGCTATTTTAAAACGTTTCTTCTTAGTGGGTCAGCGTTTAATCGGAGGTGGACGGTCAGGGCCTGCAAGGCTCTCTCTTCTGGACTGAAAAATCATCTGAATCACAGACTGATTTTAATTATGTTTTGTTTGTGAACAATTATTGAATCATTCCAAATTGTCAGTTTCCTTTTATTGCTTTTGGCCCTGTTGCGCTGCTTCCAGAAGTCAAATCATGTCAAGTCATTTTTATTTGTATATCCCTTAATCACAAAGAGTCTCAAAGGGCTTCACAGGTTATTACACAGACTATTTTTACAGACTATTATTACACCATCCCCTGATCTGAAACCAACATGAGGGCAAGGAAAAACTCAAACACAGAAGTGTGCTTTCATATTTAACCAATAAGATTTCTAGTTGGCAACACCAAGGCCTTCTCACAGGGGTAGGAAATCGTCACCGTTTTCACAAACTATGATTGGCTAGTGATAGAGTGTAGACCTAGCAAACTTTATCTGAAATTAACTGCATAAGCAATTACATTGTTCTGTTGATTTAATTGCAGTTTTGTCAACCCACAATGGTTGAAGGAGGAAAAGAAATGCATTTGGTTGCAGATTATACTGTCAAAGCCATCTTCTAGACGAACATTTCAAGGAAAAGCTGAACATCATTTGGAAAAGCCAGCCTGTCAGAACTGGGAAAATGGTTTTGACTGCCACTTTCCACTAAGTATGAGCGGTACCCCTGGCTCAAAGGCTCCGAGAACACTGCAAATTGTAATCATGGCCGTGCTTGTAATACGCCACAGATCGACAGGGTATTTGGAGCAACATTGGATTTGTAAATTTGACTTACTAGCCAAGGCAGCAACAAGACACCAAGCACTGCTGAACACTTACAACCAACGGCATTCTCAAAAATCTTTGGGGAAACCAGAGTGGAGATACATGCCCAGGGAAACAGAGCTCCACGATGAAAAGGTGAAGGATAGCATCCCCCCGTCCATTGGTTCTGTCAAACGGGAATTTCAGCCCTAAATAAAATAAAATCCTGTGCCAGAAATACGACAGGACAGGCTCGACTTTCTGCTCTAGCTTCAATGGTAATGGAAAAGAACTTCCTGATGAAACTGAAACACACAAATAGTCTGTACAACAGATTAACTGAAATCTTCTTGAAGAAAGAAGGGTGCATGGTTTTTGTGTACAGATTAAAAGGATTTTGGTGAGTAAATGTGGCAAGATATAAGTTTATTGATGATGCTTTTTATATGTGTCGCAGCTGCGCTGAAGGTCTGAATTAGACGTAGCACCACCAAAGGCCTAGGTGTGAAATGCTTTTAATGCACCTGAATCAGGAGGAATGCAGGGAGAGGAATGAGGCTCTGGTTTCTCGCAAACACGAACCGCTATTGTGCGAAGTGCGAGAATCGGCGCATCGCTCAGCTGTTCAAACAGCGGAAACGCTGGCGGAAATGCTGCCTCCGATTGATCGGGGCGTAGACGTCCTCTGAGCAAACAAGTGGGAGATGGCGTGGTCGGAATGCTGATGAGCATATGGGCCTGTGTGGGTTTGTGTGGGTTTTTGTGGGTTTGTGTGCGTATGTGTGAACAGGTGAGCGGGCCGGCGTTTGCAGTTCCGCCCAAGCACAAGCGAAACAATGAAACGCGTACATGACACTCAGGCAAATCCTGGATGATTCCCAACCTTCATTGCAAATACACCCGGAACTAGCTTACTGTGAGATTGCTTTAGCAGAAGAGTTCACACACACACCCTTTGTGTCCTTATTTGCGTGCATTAGGGTTGTTCAAACATTTTAATTGTGTTGATACGTGTCGCAGACATACATTGAGAGCTTTCCCGCTTCGGAGGCCCCGAACCTCCCATTCCCCCATCGGCTGGAGGTTCCTGGTAATAAAATACCTGACAGTTTGTGGAATTATCCTGGTTAACTTGGCTTTAACCTGTGCTCTGTGTGACATAGAGGTAAGATATGAGCCTGACCGGACCCAGATTCAGTCAGTCGGGCCTGAAATATTAATCATTAAGTTCGAGTCGAGCTGGTGTTTTCTTAATAAATATATGGTAATGAAAATGTATACTAAAATGATGTGTGGATAATAAAGAAGAAAAGTATTTGACGGTCTGTCATTGTTTTTCTTTATCTCTCTGCCTCTCTCTCTCTCTCTTTCAAATTGCTGCACTAGATTCTTAAGGGCGTACTGACACTGTGGTATATGGCCCAATTTTCTACCCGTAAAAATGACGGACAGCTTTAAAATTTTCCCATCAACTCTGTAAAAAATCCGCCAATGATGAAAATTGCAGATTAAGATAACCTCACACAGAAATATAAAATATGTAAATGTATAGTCTTGTCTCTCTTAGATTTCGTTACAAAAAGCAGGCTTTAATTTGCTTCTCCTTCCGAGTCCTCGCGAATAAATTATGACATTTCAGGTCTCAGAGTGAATTGGTCAGGCTCATACTGGGTTGAGCTTTAATACCCGCGGCCCTAGGTGGATTTTTAAGTCCCGATCTAACTGTACCTCTAAGCTTATGTGATAAAAGTGACACAAATGTAAATTGAACAATTACCCTATTTTCTTAACTATGAGGCGCACCTAAAAACCCTAAATTTGCCAGAAATTCAAAAGTCACATTAAAACCTGGTGCACCTCATTTACAGGAAATACAATAAATAATATCAAAAATGCATGATTACAACTAAATGCTTCAACATACGGTCTGAATGAATGAATTCATTTTAGTTGTGAAACTGGATTTCTTAGTATTGATGTCTATGATGTCTCTTTTTTTCATCTGGCTAGCCTTATATATGAACAATTTTTCACAAATGAATATTTTTAAATGTGTGCCTTATAATCAGGTGCGCTGTCTAGTCCGGAAAATATATATATAGTATAATTCAGACTCAAGATTAAAAAAAAAAACCGAGGTTTTGTTAAACAAGTCCACTCTTTATTCTCATTATTTGTAAGGTCAAGAGTTTTAACCCCTTGAACGAATCACATGTACCAAAGGTCGGCCAGCTTGGATCGCTAGCTACGACAACTACACTTGAAAAAGGTAGTTTATAATACCCTTGTATGATGCATCCGAGTGTCGTTGTCACATGAAAAGTATCTCAATTTTTTTTTTAAAGGAAAATGCAAAACACTATAATTCCCCTAAAACTATTTTAAAGAATTTATTTTCACATGAGGGCAGCACGGCGGCGCAGTGGTTAGCGCGTGTGTGGCACAGTTCTAAGGTCTTGGGAACCTCCTGTGTGGGTTCAAATCCAGCTACTAGACTTCCTGTGCGGAGTTTGTATTTTCTCCCCGTGCTTGCATGGGTTTCCTCCGGGCACTCCGGTTTCCTCCGGGCACTCCGGTTTCCTCCCACATTCCAAAGACATGCATTTCAGGTGGATTGGCCAGTCCAAATTGTCCCTAGGTGTGAATGAGCGAGCGAGTTGTCTGTCCCTTTGTGCCCTGCGATTGGCTGGCAACCAGTTCAGGGTGTCCCCTGCCCACTGCCCGATGATTGCTGGGATGGGCTCCAGCACCCCCGCGACCCTACTGAGGATAAGCGGTGCAGCTAATGAGATGAGATGAGATGAGATTTATGATTACTCAGCAAATGACTATTCATTTAACCAAAGAGGGATAATATAGATAATGCAGAAACCCCCTTACTCATGAGAGTATAATATACTCTTAAATCATAAAAAAATGAACTTTTATTAAAACAATAAATTGAATGAATTTGACTAGTAATTGGGTCAAAATACCTCCTCTTCACAAAGAAAACACACTAAAGAAATCCAAGACTGAAATAGAAAAAAAAGAACTGTCGAATACTTTTAGACGCAATTTTATGTGGATTTTGATGAATTAAACTGTCATGATTACCGATGTGAATCACCTATACCCGCTCATTTGGCGCCAACCGCCGCGGGCTCTGATTGGCTCCCTGTCTCTACTTGAACCCAGTCCTTCTGCGAACCTTTTTCGAGCCTGACTCCCGCCTGTGTTTTTGCTCCCGTTTGTCTCCGGATTCGACCTGTTTTGATCACGACCACGTCTTCTCTCCCTTCCCGGCTTACGACCCATTTTTGATCCCGACGACGTCTACTCTCCCGTACTGGCTTACGACTCGTTTCCGATCCCGACCACGCTTTGCTCTCCCAGTCCTGGCTACAGACCACTTTTTCCATCCTTGACACCGCCATCGCTCGCTATGTAAGACCCACCTCCGTATTCGGATCACAATCCGAGTGCGAGAACGACTTGCTTCCCGCGCTCAGTGAGCATCGGATTGCGGGCGCTGCTCTTCCTCTTTCTTTCACTAAAATTGTGAGAAAACGTTATGCGATTGGGTCTACCTCGTGTGCTGGTCCCGACATAAACTTTTTAAAAAAAACTTTGATTTTGTTTGTCTGTGTGGCTAACTGTAACTTGTTTAGTTTAGTTTCAGATCATTTTGACAAATTTGGAACATGTCCATAATGGATTCAAAGAGGGTCCTTCAAGTACTGAATGTCAATAATTTGTCAATAATTATCAAAAGCAAACATGACAAAACACTAAATTGCATTTAAGCTTCCGTTGAAAAATAAAGAAAAATTTCTTGCAAAAATTTCGTAATAACCATTTTGCCTAACTATTGCAAATACAGAATATCTTTGAAGGCTGCATATTTAAGATATGTGAAAGTGTCTTCATTAGCATGAAGAAGTAGTTAGCGATCCATTGTGCAGGCTTCACTGATGCAGAGGTTACAATTCATCGATTGTTACTTCTCAACTCGAATACTGTAATGTATTGCTTTCTGGTCTCCCGATGTCTAGCATCAAAAGTTTGCAGCTGGTTCAAAATGCGACAGCGAGACTTTTGACTAAGACAAAAATGTTTGAGCATATTACTCCTGTATTTGCCAACTTGCACTGGCTCCCAGTCCGCTTATGACGTGACTTTAAGGTTATCTTACTTACATACAAATGTTGGCATGGTCTTGCGCCCTCTTATCTCTCAGATTTGGTTTACCCCTATGTTCCGGCTCGGAGCCTCCTCTCTCAAAGTGCCAGTCTGCTTGCGACTCCAAGAGCCAAGAAGAAGTCTGCAGGCTCGAGAGCATTCTCCATCCGGGCCCCGGTGCTGTGGAATGCTCTGCCTCCGGAGATAAGATCTGCAACCTCATTGGAAGTTTTTAAATTTAGACTTAAGGCCCACTTCTATTCAATAACTTATGATTGATGCCCACCTCATATCTTTTTCAGACTGCCTGGCTGGTGGTGATACGAGGGAGAAGAACGATTTGAGATGAGTCAGCGGACCAGCTTCTGGACCCAACCGGTAGAGATAGGAAGCTGCGTTGTTGCTTTTATGGACATTTTGGAATATTTTACAGGCTTATATTATTTATATTATATATAAATAATGTTATTTATATTATATATAAATAATATATGTATTATTTGTAATTGCAACATCCATTGCAGCCTGGTCATCGTGAAAGGGGGATTACCACATGTGCGATCCCTTCTCAAGCTTTCTTTCATTTTCCTCATGTTGAGGTTTTTGAGTTTTTCCTTGCCCTCATGTTTGTTTCAGATCAGGGGATGGTGTAATAATAGTCTGTAATAATAGTCTGTGCAATAACCTGTGCAGCCCTTTGAGACTCTTTGTGATTAAGGGCTATACAAATAAAAATGACTTAACTTGCTTAGAGCATCGTTGCTGTCATCCACTTTCTGGACAAATTTCAACATATTACCTATTGTTTTCTTTTATTGATGTTCACTATGTTTTGTGTACTGTTACCCAATGCTAAATATTTTATACCCTGGTCATCTTGGAAGAGGGATTACCATTTGCGAGGACCCTTTTCAAGGTTTCTTTTTTCCTCATGCTGAGGTTTTCAGTTTTTCCTTGCCAGCATGTTGGTTTAAAATCAGGCGATGGTGTAGTTGTAATATTGTGCAGTCCTCTGAGACATCTTGTATACAAATAAATGTGACGTGACTTGACTGATTGTGTGTTGTCAGGCATCATTTTTTGTGAATTTGGCTCAATAATGGCTCCATTTTGCTGATTTTCTAATTTTCCACTAAACTATCACAATGCTGTGCTGAAAATTGTTCAGTTTACATCCTTCTATCAGAATTTTACTTAGATCGTCGGACATAACTCACAGTGGAGACATTTTTTAGGGTTGACTTTCGTTTAACTTGTCAATGTCAGAACCAAAACAGACGGTAAACCCAAACGCGTAACATTTTCACACCAAGCTTTATTTACGGGAGCGGGGCAGTCATGCGCCGGAACAGACACGGCAAAGATTCGGCGATTGCTGGGCAGAAGAAGCGGGGAAGAGAAGTCAGGCGCGGGAAAACAGGAAGCCAGGGACAGACGAGCAGGATACCGGACAGGACGGGACAGACGGGATCGATACCAGATACAAGATACATGAGCAGGATACCGGACAGGACGGGACAGGCGGGATCGATACCTGATACAGGATGCACAAGCAGGATACCGGACAGGACGAGATTGATACCGGATAGGACAGGACAGAAGGGATCGATACCGGATGCAGGATACCAGACAGGACAGGATAGACGGGATCAATACAGGATACCGGACAGGACGGGACAGACGGGATCGATACCAGATACAAGATACATGAGCAGGATGCCGGACAGGACGGGACAGGCGGGATCGATACCCGATACAGGATACACAAGCAGGATACCGAACAGGACGGGATCGAAACCGGATAGGACAGGACAGAAGGGATCGATACCGGATGCAGGATACCGGACAGGACAGGATAGATGGGATCAATACCAGATACAGGATACCGGACTGGACGGGATTGATACCGAATGCAGGATACACGAGCAAGATACCGGACAGGACGGGACAGACGGGATTGATACCGGAATGCAGGACACCGGACAGGACGGACGGAATCGATACCGGATACTGGAGACTGGACAGGACGGGACAGACGGGATCGATACCGGATACTGGATACACGAGCAGGATAACGGACAAGACGGGACAGACGGGATCAATACACGAGCAAGATACCGGACCGGACGGGACAGACGGGATTGATACTGGATGCAGGATACCGGACAGGGCAGGACAGACAGGATCGATACCGGATACTGGATGACGGACAGAACAGGACAGGCGGGATCGATACCGAATACTGGATACACGAGCAGGATAACGGACAGGACGGGACAGACGGGATCAATACACGAGCAAGATACCGGACAGGACGGGACAGACGGGATCGATGCTGGATGCAAGATACCAGACAGGACGGGACAGACGGGATCGATACCGGATACTGGATACCAGACAGGACGGGATCGATAACAGTTACACGAGGAAGATAAAGGACAGGACGGGACAGAGTCAAAATGCTTACCTGGCAAATGCAGAGGTTCGTTGACGGACTGACCAGGAGTAAATGAGAGCACTGAGTTTAAATAAGAGGGGAGCCAATCAGGAAACGAGCAGCAGCTGGCGCCAAACGAGCAGGCACAGGTGAGGGCAATGGGTAATCGTCAATGTAAATGTCAATCTTGTGCTATGACTTTCCCCACAAAAGACTTAAGGGCATGTTGTCTCTCCTTTGTAGACATTCATGCAATTTTCACACATCGAAATGTGTGTTATTACAACAGGAATACTTTGTGGTATTTAATTACAGACTTACATTTCCAACTAATAGCCCGGCATGTTAAGTACAGTATTATCAGATATGTTTTGGGATTTCTATCTAATCACACACCAAGACTTTAAATATTTTTAGAAGAATGGTTCCAAGGCTACGTGACCCTGCAAGTAAAATTCCTAGAAACCATGATCAAGTCTAGAGTTGCAATCTCCAGGAAATATGGATTTTTTGAAAAACTTAATTCAATTACTGTTATTATTTCAGTTCCTTGTAAAAAGCAGCATTGGAAAAAACGTCCAACTACAAAGCATAGGACAAAATAATATTTTCATCAGGGGTCTCAAACCTAATTGACTGGAGTGGAGTTAAGGTCCGGTTGACATTCGGCCAAATCGGGTTTTCCATAAAAAGTTCTGCTAAAAACAATCAACTGTTCTCAAATTACGTCTTTTTAATTCCCTACACTCCCCCCAAAAACAAAAACCTGATGAAAATTCGAAAAAAAATGTATATATATATATGATTTATGGTCAGTTTGAGTCTCTGCGACATCTTGTGGTCAGACAATACACACTGTCCCTTTAACTTTTATATCAAGGCAGGGGCATCAAACTATCATTTTGAAGGCCTAAATTTCATTCTAGGCCACAAGTCTGAGCCAAATGATTTAGATGCTTTCCCGATATTCCTATCTCAGTGGACTGAAGCTGTTAATCCTCGTATGATGTCTTCAACAGTTTAGTGTTCAGATTGGGGGTCCCTATCTTGCTACTGACAGGCACGTGAGAACCTCCAAGGAACATTGTTTTCTAGGAAATTTCATTTCCAACTGGCATGATATACTGTTGATTTGATCAATGTATTTAAACAAGTCGTTCTTAACTCTGTTGGAGCTAACAAACCCCCCAGTTCCATTAGCGCATTCACGAAACCCTACTTCAGTATAAAATCAATTTTGTATATATGTATTTTTTTTTCAAATTCAAGACCTTTAGTTCTTAGACTACTTTAGCCAAGATGTCTATACTTATGTCCTCTATTCTGTCACTGATTGTGTCATTTTGAAAGAGTAATTTGGGATAATTTACCTTCGGCCGTTGTTCCGAGTATCAGATTTGCCATTTTTAATGCAGCTGGATTCACAAGCTTTTCACAGATGGTGTGTGCCTTGCCCTGTTTTGCGGTCGTGTACGCAACTTAATATGTGACCCGATCTGCTGAAATGAGTTGTAAGTAAGAACGTTCTATTTTTAGCTACAGGCCGATAACTGAGAATAAAATGAGGAAAATCGTGAAAAAAAAACATTTTTGCTATTTTGAAAGATATGACTTTCAAAAACACTTGCCCCAAGTTTTATCATCTACATACATAGGGAAAGTAACTCATTACACTCACCTGTGCCCACTCGTTTGGCGCCAGCTGCTGCTGGTTACCTGATGGGTTCCTCGTCCTACTTAAGCTCTGTCCTTTCAGCCGCCTGTTGTCAGACCGTCAGCGAACCTCTGTTTTCACAAGGCAACGTTTTTGGCTCTGACTCCCGTCGGTCCCGTTTTGTCACCCGTTTTCCACTCTTCTGTTCCTTATTTTCCCCATTTGTCTCCTGAAAATAACTATTAATAAAGGCAAGAGCTGAATATTTTTTTTCCAGTCAGCAACTATATATGTTTCATCAGTTGTTTATATCTCCTGTATTGTTTACCTATTACTGATTGATTGATTTGATTGAATGATTGATGTTCTCATACATTTTAATAGGTTTATTATTTCATCTAATTTTGTGTTAAAAATAAAGATATTTGAGGATATTGGAATGTTTTAATCAGAGCTTTTCCGATGAATAACCTCCCCAAGACTCTCTTTCCAGCAGCCCTTGGGTAAATTGAGTTTGAGACCCCTGGTTTCCTTGTGAATATCCCGTGCATGTTCTCGGTTCCTCCACTTGAGGGCCACCTACACCATCTGCGATTCTCCAGGGGTCGTCAACCCATTGGAGTCTGTGAGTCTGCCTGAGTGTCTGTCATGCATGCATGAGCAATCCCGAATTGGGGCTGTGTGCAATAGACAAGGCAGTCAGTCAGAAGGTCTTGGGTTCCACCATTTAATTAGTAGCAGTTTCTACAGCCGCAAAGGAGCCGGCGTCCGCCGCCTGGCTAGCTATCGTCATGCGAACTGCCTGCAGGGGAGATGTTCTCTCTGGTGCTGACTGTGCAGATCGAGCCCAAAGTGCTTATCAGAGGTTGTCTGGCCTTGTCTTATCAGATGTGACCGCAGCGTTACATCTGGTGCAAAGTGAGATAGTTCCTAGTACATTTAGGTGTGTGTGAAAAAATGTCAAGAATCACATTTTCTTTTTCCGTGAGATGGCAACCAGGTCAGTGTGAGGTCGTCACCTCATGAAGGTCACATTTCAAGTAAAGCAACATCGTAGTACAGTTACGTAGATGTGTTCTGTGATTAAGTCATGATTTATGAGGTGATTAATAACAGAGCTCTGTGTGGGATATGTTCAGGAGTGTTTTCATTTAAGGCCACAGCTCAGCTATGGCAAGTGTTTGGTATGGTTTTCATTATTTATTGCTATTAGTCAACGTATCACTATAGGGGGACTCGGATATCACATGTTAACCAGACAAATGGGTTCGTTATCGTACTAGTTGTGCTGCAATGTACAAAATTGAAAAAACAAACCTGAAAAAAACCCAAGAAAGTAAATCAAGCCGTAATAATTTAAACATTTTTAAGACGCGAGTTGTGCCACTTGTGCGTCAACTTTATGTTTTCCTTGTACGTTATACGTTTGTTGATCATTTCAAAAGATCAAAATAAAAAGAGTTATGTTAGACCAATCTTGTCATTCCCATGTCAGCTCTAATTCGGATTATCTCGATTACTGGTTGCCAGTGTTGGGCACATTACTCTAGTTATAGTCATAGTTACTCACTACTTCTTCCAAAAAGTAACTACTTTAATAACTGGATTACCCCGTAATAAATATAACTAGTTACTAAGGAATGTAAGTATTTTCGTTACTTTAAAAAGAAGTTTTATGTCAAAGATTTTGAAATTTTCTGACCAGTATTCAATTCAGTTTAATGGAAAATGACAAACAGGTATTTCTGTTATAGAACCTTGTAAAATAAATGTATTGCTCCTCACTATCAACCGATTTATCCTACACTTGAAGCGCAACAAAAATCAACAGTAAACAATATCATAAAATAACAATCAACAGTAAATAATATAGAGTGAGTTTAATAAATTAAATCTGACTCTCACCACCTGAGACAACTGGTCAAGTAGACATATGCTACTGTACTTCCAGTATGGTCAGAAAACAAAGTTCAAGTTAATCACAAGAAGGGCAGTACAGACCATTATTATACCACCCCATGATCTAAAACCTACATGAGGGCAAGGACAAAGTCGAAAAACTCAGCATGAAAAATTGAAGAAACCAGTTCAACAATGTAAAGTGTGTTTAACATTGAAGTGTAAAATAAATAAATAATACTCTCACAACCTGAAACACTGGTCAAGAAAAAAGAAAAATGCAATTTTAATATTTTGTTTTGATAATAAAAGTCACCAGTAATACAATTTAAAGTGACTATCCAATCCTTCTCTTTATTTGTTGTTATGTGCTTAATTAACATAAGAACAAAATTACCCATAATGCCACATTGTTACTGCGCATCCGCGGTGTGTCTCCTAATGTTTACAGTGGTATTTAATGGTTTACTTGAGTGTGAAAGTAAAGTAACGATTTTGACCATGATGCAGTTGTAACGGCAGAAAAATATAAGGGTTAGATTTCTCTGTTACTAACAAAATAACGCCATTACATAACGGCGTTATTCCCAACACTGCTGGTGACAACTTCATCGTTGATTTCTAATATCGTCGCGATATTCTACATAGTCTTTCTAGCTGTGAGTAAATAGGTGCCACTCATTGTCGCTTAACAAGGTAAATTGCAATAATTAATAAGGGTAGAAATTGGCTGAGGTTGACAGTAATTTTAGTGCTAAATTGGTGTGGTTGACAGTTTAACAGGGCTAAACAAGTCAACGTGATCGCTATTTTTTGCCCTGCGACAATAGCTATTCAAATTTAGCTAAACAGTTTACCCTGGTCCGTCACAAATCGTTACATTGACAATGTTAGCAATAGAGTGCCTTTTTCATCAGATCTGCAGATCAAAAATGTTGAGAGAGCCAAAACAGACCGAAGAAAAACCAAAACATGAATATGTCTGGAGCTACAATAAAACCCGATGAATAAATGTATTTTAACTAAAACCAGGTGGATTCTTACTTAAAAGTTAGAAATTTAGAATTTATTCTAAACGTTTTAAAGCACTGGAGTTCGTTAAGAATGTTTGTGTTTTATTTACCTCTTACAGAAAACCACAAAAAGATGAAAAACATAACCGCAATCCTTAAATGGCCTACTAAGTGACATGTCGCCGTACCTAACAAATATCCTTAATGCATATAAGAGGATAAAATGCTAATGTTAAATGGATCTAGGTACCATCTTTGGTCCCCTATGTGAAACAAAGCTAGGTAGCTTCCTTGATGCCCATTGTTAAATAAAGCTAGGTAGCATCCTTATTAACGCTAACATCCTGGGCCTCCGATCCTAAACAAAGCTAGCTACTTTCTCAGCAAGCCACAATGAGCCATCCGTGACGGGCTGCTAACATTGCTAATGCTAACACCGACACCGAGTGGGAGCCTGTCCTTTGTGTTGGACTTTATCTTTATTTGAAACACTTCCTGTCCTCAAGTATCAAGTTGTATTGCTTTTTTCCTGTGCCCTGCTAGAGATCGCTGCAGATAAGATACAAGAGGAAAATAAGCCTTCTCTAAATGTTTCTTGATTAGTAGACACATGGCAACCAAATGGCAAAAAAATTAAAATTTCCCGAAACTATACTAGCCAAACGGGATTACTGTTCACTCTATCTATGCTAGGTCAAGCACTAACAGAGTCAGATCCGATGACAGAAACGTAGGTTTAAAAGGACACTGTGCAACATATGACTACTAGATGCTTCTGGTTTATGTAGTCCAACCGAAAACAAGTGCTACTAGGAAGAATACAAACTACAAAGACTTAAAGTGAGCATGTCTTTATATGTTTTTATTTTGGAAAGCCTTTTGCAATGTTCTCCTTAGAAGCAAAATGGCGGACAATTATGTCAGCACCATTTAGGTTATCCTCATGTTATGTAAAAAAAAAATATATATTTTTTTTTCAACCTTCAAGTATTTGAAAAAAAGCATGTTTGTATAATAGTGTATTTTTTTGCTCATCATTTAAATAAGTATTGTTTCTTTTTTAATGACTGAAATTGTTTTTACCACTATGAGGCGCTAAATAACACAGAAGTTCCTTTTATAACAGCTTACTTCGAACTCCATGACCTTTTACTTTATTACCCAATAACAGAACTAGGCTTATTTTTGTGTATGTTTTTTTTTTAGTAATATTTCAAATGATTATTTTCTTTCTTTTACAACGGCTAGCTTGTCATGAGGCATAAGCTAACCCCTGCAAGGGTTCATCTCATTGGCCCAGCATCAAAAATCGCAACTTCCCTCCAGGCAACAAAAATGAAGTAAGAACAACTTGATACACTGCTTAGATGGCTTTTATTGACTGATCGCCTAACGGTTTAATTTAATGATGGTTAGCCGGCCAAACGTTGTCGTACACACGCAAACACTTCCAGATGTCGGGTCTCCAACAGTTCACGCACAAGCTGCCATTCAATCATTCCTATATGTGCGATGATTCCATCTTATTACTAGCATAACATTTTGCAGATTTTCACGTGGAGATCGCTGTTATATTGAAATATGTCACAGCTCACATTTAGTCTTGATTATATATACCTTTCTTCATTTATTTGTTTATAATTTTGCAATTACAGTTGTGTTACATTTTATATCACCTTACTTCTTTGAGTGGAATACATGGTGAAAAACATTAATTTTAGTTCAGGAGGAGCTCTGTAAACTTGTACATTCTGGAGAAAATCAGACTATTGAAGTCCAGCTTCCGTTTGTGTTAAAAGAACACTGTGTTATATTTGACCACTTGATGCCGCTGTATTGTGTAATGCTTTTTTTTGTTTTGACTCGGACTTCTGTTCTGAAACAGTTTTAATAGAAATGTCCATCTTTATTTATAATACTGTTAAAGATAGCCTTGTACTTGTCAGGACCAGAATGGAAATAGGACCCAATTGCGTGACATTTACCACACGTTTTATTGAAAGATAGAGGAAGGGCTGCACCCACAATCCGGTCTTCGCTGGTCGCTCTCGGATTCGGACTGTGAACATGGAAGTGGATCTTCCGCAGCGAGCAATGGCGGTGTCAGGGACGAAAAAACTGGTCGGTAGCTGGGACTGGGAGAGCAAAGCGTGGTTGGGGTCGGAAAGGAGTCGTAAGCCGGAATGGGAGAGTAGACGTAGTCGGGGACAAATCAGGTCGTAGCCGGAGACATACGGGAGCAAAAACGGGACAGGCGGGAGTCAGGGTCGAAAAAAGTTCGCAGACGGACTGACAACAGGAGAGTGACAGGACTGGGTTCAAAGAGTGACAGGGAGCCAATCAGAACCCGCGGCGGTTGGCGCCAAATGAGCAGGCACTGGTGAGTCACATCAGTAATCATGACAGTACTGTAATTTCCGCATTATAAACCGTATCTTTCAACCCTGCAGCTTATGCAGGGATGCGGCCTATGTATGCTTTTTTTTTCTAATTTCAGTGCTGTTTTACTTGTGTTGCTGCTGTTTTTTTATTTGGTATGCTACTTCTGTCGCTGCATCTCAGTGACTTATCCGTGTGTGTTTTTTAACAAGCCCTGTTCTTTGCTGTGTTACTTGAGTGCTGTGTCTCAGTGTGTGTTTGTTATTAAAACTTTGAAAACTGTTTCTGAGTACCGTCTTTCTTTGGAAATATCTCTTTTGTCAACACAGGCACAAACGACTTAGTCAGGTGCGTGTTATGTACGTACAACTTTCTTTTCCTTTAAAAGTGTATTGGGTGCGGCTTATAGTCAGGTGCAGCTTATAGTCCAGAAATTAAGGTTTTGTTGATTTGCACCTAATACCAACTATTTTTTTGGAGGCATACTTCTCTTTTACTCGACAACCGCCACAACAATGACGTCATCTCGAAGCAACGAGAGCTCGTTTGCCGAGATCGGCGCGAGACCAAAACAACAATGGCGGATGGCGGATCTGCCTGACGAAAAGTTTGGAGTGCGGTAAATCTTTGTTAAAAAAACAAACAAACAAAAAAAAGTACTAATAATGACAATTTGATGTCAAAAACGTTGCGTCCCCAGCAAAAATGATGCGTCTAGGAGGCAATTGATACCAAAATCCTTAGTATCGCCCACCCCTATCATTGACCTTATGGACTGCCCTTAATGTATAAGAATGGTGGTAGGACACATTAGTCTTTGCACAAGTGAAATGCTACAGCCATTGTTCTGTAGCTCAATTGAGCCCAAAATATAACTAATAATATTTTTGAAGTAACTGCTCATCTATTCTTAGCCTCTACAGTGGTACCTCTATATACAAGAAGATCTAAACACGAGAGTTTTGATATGAGATTTATTTTGAACAAGTCTTTCTAGGCGTACGGAGGAAAATCCAAGTTACGAGCATTCCCAGGGGGGTGGTACAAGGGGAGTCAAGATTTGTGGCGACAGTATCTAGATTACCAGAAAAACGCTAACAAACTAGCATTGAGCCAAGGAGTATTTAAATAATGAAGAGGGAGAGGTGTGATTAGAGGGTAATCAGGACCATTGACACCTGGTATGGGGGGGAAGTTAGAGCTAGCAAGTGAGGTAGAGGCAAGCAAGAGGGAGAGGAAAGAGAAAGAGAGGAAACAAAACCTGAGTGCAGGATTGTGAGTTTTATAGGGATTTTTGGAGGTTGTGAACAGCCCAATTAGTTTTTCAATTTTTCACATCAGGTAAATTCGTTACACAAGCATTTCTAGCTACATGCAAGACCCCAGAACAAATTAACTCATTCAATGCCAAACATTTCCCTCAAATGGCAACTGCAGGTGCCAGACAATTTTTTTGCTACTTTGACTCATTTTTGAAGGCCTACACAAAATTTTGTTTTGAAGTTATATAGGCTTAGGACATACACAAATGAAGCTTGAACCCTCATCTTTCATCAGAAAAATGTATGTTTTTAGTTTTTACTGTTGCTTAGTAAACAGCAGTTGAACAATACCAAGTTTTTGGGAACTTTTCATTTCCCAAAAAAGTTCTGAGAAAAACATCTTTTTGTGAGGCGATTCATTTCGTGTAGAACTTTCACTGCGGGGCTTTTTTTGATACCTCCAATACCTAAACAATTCTTTTTTAAACGCAATGGCACAAAACAACATTTTATTGCAAGAACACGGAACACATGAATGATGCGTGAACTTTGAAAGAACTTTCCAGAGCCCGATGATTCTGGTGACGGGATCACATTATTTTTATCACTCAAGGGTTTCCCACTCTCAATTGCTTAAAAGAGGAAGCAAAGCAACACGAAGAAGAGACTGCTCCTCAACGTTTGCACAGAGATATGATCAACACCATTCCTGCCATTTATAGGCGATTTATCATACTGAAATCTTTCCCAGAGGCTTGATACTTACTGATCATCAGCAGCAAGCACTCAGGCAAAGCACCCTTGACTACATCACAGGGGTGTTCTGTCCATTGAGCGATATTGACTGCTTGATAGGGAAGCAGGAAAGGTTTTAGTCTGGTTTGCTCCCTCGTGGACACCGAAAGGCCATTTATGGATCATACCCTGGATCTACAAAACAGAGGAACCAGGGCTGGTCTAAATGATGTAAAAGTTTTTAGATTTGTTTCTGGTTTGCAAGTCCTCCTGCCCCAAGTCAGCTCCAGGTTCACTCGCTAAGCCTCTGTTTACGGAATAAGGATAACATCGTTGACAGGGGCTCAGGCCTTCATTTCGCGAGTAACCGCCATTATATTGCGGCTGGTGGTTGAATCTGTTGCCAAGCGCTTCTTTTTCGGTAAGCTTAATTTGCTCTATTTGACCAGTTTGGGCTATTGCGTGATACCAGATTATGAATCAAACAAACAAACAAATAGACAGTGCCAAAACCTTTAGAATAGTTTTTCAAAATAAAACAAAAAAATAATATCTTTACGTTTTGGCACTCTGGGGCGATACTTATTTATACATTACGGCGCTGAATGAGTTAAGCTTATACGAAGAGGAACAACCGTGTGTTGAAAACCTGCCTTCGTGGTACCTGAAACCAATAAACACACTGAGGAAAGAAGCCACTCCTCAACAACACGCACAATTCAGACGTAGTCCGGCTCCACCGCTAATTGTTGTCACCCACCGTCTACCCCAGGAGTGACCCCCGCTTCCCGAAATGCAAACACATGCAGATACAGATGCACACACTCAAACACATTAACACACAATGTTGACACAGCTTCGGCGGTGATGCCCCCCCTCTTATTTTCCCCTTACACATACACACCGTATCCCCCATTTTTGCCTTCTTGATCCCTCATCCTATCATCCCTCCCTATGACACACACACTCACACATTCACACACACAGTGCTGTTTAGAGATCAGAAGCCCAGCTCGGAGGCCCCACACCTGGGCATGTTTGTGGAGGAAGCGGGCCCTGGGCGGCCCCTGGGCGGGCTTCGCTCCATGCGCCTGTCGACTGGCTCCACCAAGTCTGGCCAGCTGTGCTCCTGGCCTGGCCTCTTGCTGTGGGGGCTGTGCAGCTGGGAAAGGCATGTTTCCCAAAAGGGGAGAAAAAAGGACAAGCCAGGGGAGGAGGGAGGACATAGAAAAAGAAGGAGGAAAAAAAAGAAAGGGGGCTTTAGGTTATTTTGAGATCATTACACATTCATCCCCGGGCTTTCCTAAAGCATCTCCTTTTGTATGAAAATACCCCATTTGATTCCAGATAAGGCATTCCGGTTAATGAAAAAGTTTTTCTTATAACCAGTACTTCAAAAAAAGGAGCGTCTTTTGAATTGCCTAAATTGCAGCTGTTGTGAACAATGCCTCTAGACATCCAAATTAAACATTGGGCTTCATTTATAAAGTCTTCCGTGCTCTTAATCCCGTTCATGCACTTTTGAATAGCAGTACGGTTTTCTTGAGAACACTTTTAAAAGTGAGTGAACATAAAATAATTAAGCCTATTGAGCATTGGCAACAAAATCAATGTGTCAGTTTTCTTTATGTTTAAAAACAGATGTCAACCCCAAAATGTACTTAACAATATATTTAAATGGTTTTCCTAGTTCATTTTTAAATCTTCATTTAAAATGTCCCTTGAGAAAACGTGTGGAACTTGCTGCTGTATTCAAATGCCAGAAAATTGAGTAGTCGTGGCCCCTCAGTTTTTAGAGATGGACCAAAAACTAAATACAAATTATAGTAAGTAAATAAATACAAACAAATATAACAAATTAAGTTAATAAATCAATCTAAAAAAGCAAAATAAGAATTATTTTTATTATTATTAATTTATTATTAATCAGAAAAACAAATAAAAAATAGCAAGAATGTAAATAAAAAAGCATAAAAATCAAATAAATAAATACATGTAAAATATAAAGAAATAATAATAACAATAAATTCATAAATGCAAAAATGGTTAAATAAATACATACATAAATCTATGATATAATCATAAATACAATCAAAATACATAAGTAAATAAAACCGTGACTAACAGTGACTTTGCAACTCATTAAATAATTAAATAAATCTCATCTCATCTCATCTCATTAGCTGCACCGCTTATCCTCAGTAGGGTCGCGGGGGTGCTGGAGCCCATCCCAGCAATCATCGGGCAGTGGGCAGGGGACACCCTGAACTGGTTGCCAGCCAATCGCAGGGCACACAGGGACAGACAACTCACTCGCTCATTCACACCTAGGGACAATTTGGACCGGCCAATTTACCTGAAATGCATGTTTTTTTTTAATGTGGGAGAAAACCGGGCACTCCGTAAACCCACGCAAGCACGGGGAGAACATACAAACTCCGCACAGGAAGTCTGGAGCTGGATTTGAACCCACGCAGGAGGTTCCCATGACATGAACTGTGCCGCACACGCGCTAACCACTGCGCCGCCGTGCCAAAAATAATTAAATAAATATTAAAAAATAAAATGAAAAAGTAAGCAGGTAAATAAATAAATAAAAATAGCAAGAAAATACATAGAAAAAAAGATAAGAAAATAACTACGTTAACAAATGAAAGTAAAAATGTAAATAAATAAAATAAAAACAAATATAGAAATGCAAAATTGGATTAATAAATAAATTAATACAAATTCAATGAAATAAGAAATAATAATAATACTGTTAAAAATGCAACTTATAAAATAGGCAACTAAATAAATAGTGTAAAAATGGTCCGTAAATTAATAGATTTTTTTTTTATGTAAATCATATAAAAAGTAAGTTCGCAGAAAACTTAATAAATGGATAAATAAACAAGTAAATACACGAATATTTACATCTTTCCTCGCAATTTACTACACAAAAACAACACATGAATGTTTTTTTGTGTGCTTGGATTATTCTATCAGTAAGTAAATCATAATTAGGTATATAATCACATAATCTAGAAAACTGTAATTAGCTTAAGTTAATATGTAACAAAAACGCAAAAATCACTGGCTTTTTGTATGCTTTATCAATTATTCTGCTAATTAAAGTTGATTGTCATTCCATGATTTCTTAAACTGTAAAACATGCAAATGAAGCACACATGGAATAAAGTTCCCCAGTGACACCTGTTCCTGAGTGTACTTAGACCGTTGCCATGTGGCACTCCTCGGGTTTACAGAGCAAAGGGGAGGACGTGTGGAAACGCTCGCTGCCATGTCCGCCCGTCACTCAGCAATCATCTACACTGAAACATACGGGTCGTGCACCGTGCGCAATGCATCTTGGGAATCGTCTTAGAGCTCATCCTTGCCTTCCTAAATATGGGTGCCAAATACTACATGGCCTCCATGATGATGGATCGTGGGTGAGATTGCACTGATCCTATCAGCTGCACAGTTGTTTTTCCAAGTTTGAAACACCCAAAGAGCCAACCAGAGGTTGCTACTAAATACCGCTATCTCGCTGAAGAATCTTGACTTTGTTTGCTATCACACGGCTATTTTTCGCCTTGCGGAATAGTTTGTGTTGGAGACACATTGATGTAATCCGCGTAGACAATCCAAATCCCTGACAGCTGCACAACCTCCAATGACCTGAGATTGAGTGTTCAGGTGAAACAACAGCAGTTATACAACTTGCCCTTTTCAAGGCATTTTCAAAAATGGAGGGCGAACACAGCAACTGCGTTATTCCTTTAACTTGATTTCTAGTTTTTAATTATTTTACATATATATATATATATATATATATATATATATATATATATATATATATATATATATATATATATATATATATATATATATATATATATATATATATATATATATATATATATATATATATATATATATATATATATATATATATATATTGGGAGATTGATACAGAGGAGGGGATTCCCAGCCCCCTCGCTCAGCCCAACTGATGTGTTGGGAGCCATTAGGTGACCAAACCCCCCAATTCCAAGCCCTCATGTTGAACGCCAAGCAGGAAGGCAACCGGTACCAATGTTTAAGTCTTAGGTATGACTCTGCCGAGGCTTGAAACACAACCTTCCAGTCTCGGGGCGTAAATATTTAAATTTATATATATATATATATATATATATATATATATATATATATATATATATATATATATATATATTTAAAATATATATATATATATATATATATATTTAATATATATATATATATATATATATATATATATATATATATATATATATATATATATATATATTTTATATATATATATATATATCATATAAAAATCCAGCTACCAGACTTCCTGTGCGGAGTTTGTTTGTTCTCCCCGTGCTTGCGTGGGTTTCCTCTGGGCACTCCGGTTTCCTCCCACATTCCAAAGACATGCATTTCAGGTGGATTGGCCGGTTCAAATTGTCCCTAGGTGTGAATGAGCGAGCGAGTTGTCTGTCCCTGTATGCCCTGCGATTGGCTGGCAACCAGTTCAGGGTGTCCCCTGCCCACTGCCCGATGATTGCTGGGATGGGTTCCAGCACCCCGCGACCCTACTGAAGATAAGCGGTGCAGCTAATGAGATGAGATATATATACTTGAAATTATCAAAATTAGCAGGTAAGGCAAGTGTTAGTATTACTTTTTCTTGTTCTAAATATTGTATTCTGTGTACAATAATAATAATAATACAAATATTTATAATCGTAATAATAAAAATACTTCAACTTTCATACTTTATAGCTCAATTTCAGGATTTTTTTTATTGGTACTACACACACAAAAAAAAATAAGATTGGAAAAATAATCCTTCAATTGGTAAAATATTTGCTAAATTCCACGTAAAGAAATCTATAAAATTAAACATTTGTTCTTAGTTCAAAAACTCTTAAAAAAGCACCCAATATGTCTTCCAACTATACTAATAATAATTCTAGTAATATTTATAATAATAATTAGAAGATGAAGAAGAAGAAGAAGAAGACTTCAACTTTCATACTTTATACCTCAATTTAAGGATTTTTTATTGGTACTGTACTAGACATAAAAAAAACACTTTTTTTCCTAATATAAAAAATTTAATTGAATTAAACAAAGTAGGATTGGAAACGGGGCAGCACGGCAGCTGAGTGGTTAGCGTGTCCGCACATTTCTGAGGTCATGGGAGAAATCCCGCTGCCAGCCTTCCTGTGCAGAGTTTGCATGTTCTCCCCATGCTTGCGTGGGTTTCCTCCGGGCCAATAATATGTATGTCAGGTTAATTGGCCCGAAGAGAGCTGGGATGGGCTCCAGTTCTCCCGGGACTCTACTGAGGATAAGCCGTGCAGATAATGGATGGAAGATTGGAAAAAAATCCTTCAATAATAATAATATATAATAATGATAAAAGGAAGAATGATAGTAATAATAATTAGTAATTATCATAATTTTGAATGGAATACACAAAAAAAGCAAAAATTAATAATGAAAATGCCCAAAAAGTATTTTTCATGTTTTCATGTTTATCCTTTTTGTATCACGCAAAAGGTCCCCGGTTCGAGACAGGGTGGAAACATATGTCGGCCTGGAGAGGGATGGGCACCACAAGGTTGTACTTGCCCAAGACACACCACAGGATATGGTGTTCATACGAACCGTGCTATGAAGGGATCTAACCAACCAACCAACCGACCAACCAGCCAAACTGACAACAAGCCAACCAACCAACCAACCAACCAACCAACCAACCAACCAGACAACCAGACAACAAGCCAACCAAACAACCAACCAACTAGCCAAACAAGCAAACAAGCCAACCAACCAACCAACCAACCAACCAACCAATCAACCAACCAACCAACCAGACAACCAGACAACCAACAAAACATTGCCAAGGTATTAGATTTGAGACTGAAAGATACAAAAAAATAAAATCAATTTAAAAAAAATTCCAGCCCTTTTACCAAATGTTTTAACCCAAAGCGGCCCGCGACTCAAAACGTTTGCCGAACCCTGAGGTAGAGGTTGTCATTTGGTGACACTGGACACAGTTTGTCCATAAGGAGCCCATGTGTTGACTCCATCCCTCCACTTCAAAGTCAACGCACACGGTTCAACCCCAGGGGATGTCAAGGTGCCTTATTCACCAACATCAGCATGCAACCAGACTTTAAACCGCCTGCAGGAAGTGACCCGCCATCCTCAGACCTGGTCCCGCTCCCTGCCGCTTCCATCGGTGGCCCGAAAAGGACATACAGTGAGGGAGCGACATAAGGTGAACATATGCCCTGAGTGGGTGTCAGGAACTCTGATTGTTCTATTCTAAACTAAAATAACATTTGTGGATGATAGGTGATGCATGGTGGCATGGGAAAAACCTAGAGCTCAGACAGAGAGGCGTCTCAAGTCGAACACTCATTTTTGGGGGGTTGTTTTCTTTTTCTTTTTTACTGCGCCTCCTACACTCTCACTTTTTTCAAAATCTTGGGTCGCCCGCTTCTGTTTGCTCATCCAGTCAGGCCTCCTCCTTGTGGGAAGTCGGAGATTCTTCTGAGGTCGTGTTTACATCATAAGCATCTTGAATGCATTTTCATGACTGAATGGGAAGATGACCCGAATGCACCGAGTGTGCGACATCAAATGACATATGGATTTATTTCAAATATTCATGTCACCAGGGAAATAGACGAAGAATTTCTAAGCCTGGCTAAGCTAAAAGATGGATGGATGGGTGGATAGATAGATAGATAGATAGATAGATAGATAGATAGATAGATAGATAGATAGATAGATAGATAGATAGATAGATAGATAGATAGATAGATAGATAGATAGATAGATAGATAGATAGATAGATAGATAGATAGATAGATAGATAGATAGATAGATAGATAGATAGATAGATAGATAGATAGATAGATAGATAGATAGATAGATAGATAGATAGATAGATAGATAGATAGATAGATAGATAGATAGATAGATAGATAGATAGATAGATAGATAGATAGATAGATAGATAGATAGATAGATAGATAGATAGATAGATAGATAAACATTTTGACTGGGCACTTTTCCCTCATGCCAAATTTCTGCGGCATTACCAAGACTGACCTGTGAGAGGCAGTGTGGTGTATCAAGACATCTAACACTGCCCAAAATGAAAATGAAAATTGTGTTTATTGTCACTGATTACAACCTACTGTAGTTTGTTCTTGAGAATAAATGAGTGGCACTCCAAGATAACAACATAACAAGAGACTGTAAAGAAAAATAATACAAAATGCAAAAAATACAAAGAAAATCATTTTTAGATGAAGAAAAAGAAGTACAAGTAGCTATGCTTACTCATATCAATGTGATATTGTCATTCTTAACTATTCTACATATCATTTTAAATTATTTTCAGAGGAAGAGCCCTTGCCGCGCAGACTTGTGACACATAAAGCCTGTCTTTTGTTATGAAATCTAAGTTAAACAAGGCTGTATAAACAGAAGGAAAATAACGGTTTTTAATTTTTAAAAAGTCAACATAAGAGAATCTCTGCCCGACCCCAACATACCTGACCTGTAATTTGGATTAGGTTGGTACGGGCTTTGGCTCATGCTTAAGATCCTTCCGCTTGCAAAAGGCTTTCTCAGTTGGGAGTTGTCTGATCTTTCGCTATCAAATCAACACAATACACAAATCTTTTGTTCAGGTTTAACAATTGCATTTTTCGATACCACCCCCTCGCCAGTCATAGTGTGTGAAACCAGTGACATTTCTCAAAGCCAGCAAGCCGGCATTCAGATGCGACCGCGGAATTCGATTGGCCAGGCCATCAGCTATTTTGAAGACTGATATTATTCCTCAGGGCCTTTAGAATTTTTTGAGAAGGCTTCCGGTTAGATTTCTGAGCCCAGCAACAACTAACGGCTGAGATGTGATTAGTTAAATGCTTAAATATGAAAGAGCACATCTGGAAGCAGTGCAACCAGATAGAAACAATGACAGAGAGCAGACGGACAATTTGGAATTATTTAAGAAGTACTGATGGACAAAATATAATTAACATCACATGATTCAGGTATTTTTCAGGCCAGCAGGTCTTGCAGAAATGCTCCACCACTACTGTTAGCAAATATATGGTGCAGTACTATAACTGACCTGTGAGATGCAGTGCTCAAGACCTTAAAGTCAAATTGTAAAGGAAAAACATAAGTAACCAGTATCTAGGCTATTTTTTTAATCAATGCTACATTATGGTTCTCAACCCTGATGATTTTTTAGTAACTTTAAGATAATTTTTAGACTTTCTTTAGGTCAATTCAAGAAAAAAAAGTTAATTTACCAGGGTTGAATAAGTACAAAAATCTGCTATTGAATTTTCTCCTGACAATAGTCTCTTCCCAGTTACCGAATATTTTTTGCAGTATTAAGAATGAGTTGTGAGAGGCAGTGTGGTGCCTGAAGACACACAACATTGCCTAAAGAATTAGAATTGTTTCGATTGTCACTGAGTGTAAATTAGTAGTGTACATTGTTACCAAGGAGATTAGATATTTGGCGTTCCTGGATAAACATGTAATAAAATACTTTAAAGGGAAAAAATAATACAAAGAAGAGAAGTTATAAAAGGCGCAAAATAAATACAGGTAGGGATGCCAACATTTATCAATACAATTTATTAACTTTCCTACATAAGTTGTTCATTGTAATAACTGTCAGGCAATTTATAGACTTACTTGAGTCGATTCAACAAAAAAGTGACACTATTTGTTATCAAAGGCATATATATTGTATTTTCGCTCATTGAGTATGCAAATGACACCAGCTTTTGAATTTTCTACTTCTCTATTCTTCCTGTTACCAAATCTCATCTCATTAGCTGCACCGCTTATAATAATATAATGATAATTTCCTTTGTATTGTCATTCTTTGTAACAATGTACACAGAACGAAATGTCGATACACCTGACCCGTTGTAGCGAGCCGATGCAGCCGCAGCCAACAGAGGGCGCCGCCATTATACCAATTAGGTATGACTCGGCCGAGGCGCGAACCAGCGACCTCCCAGTCTCAAAGCGGGCACACTACCATCTAGGCTATCCTCAGTAGGGTCTCGGGGGTGCTGGATCCCATCCCAGCAATCATTGGGCAGTGAGCAGGGGACACCCTGAACTGGTTGCCAGCCAATCGCAGGCTGTTACCAAATATCTGTAGCAATAATATGGCTGACCTGTGGGAGGTCTCAAGACATCCAACACTGCCTAAAAAACAAAAAAGACAAGATGTATAAGAAGGGAATCACAGGTAGCTATGCTCACTTTCATCAATGATATATTGTATTTTTTAACTCTTTTACATATATTTTTTATTGCGAATTACTTCACGAAAAAATAATAGACATATTCAAGTAAATAAAAAAGTTGAACATTGCTAAAATTTTCCCCATGCTGTCCAAGACTGATGCAGGGATTATAATTTATGCCTTTGTTACCTGCCGCCTCGATTACTGTAATGTACTACTCTTTGGTCTTCCTAAGTCCAAAGTCATGAGCCTGCAGCTGGTACAAAATTCTGCAGCGAGGCTTTTAGACAAGAAAGTTTGATCACATTACCCCGATTTTAGCTAACCTTCATTGGCTCCTTGTTAGCTTAAGACGTGATTCTAAGGTTCTGTTGGTAAGTATGCAAAATCATACATGAACTTGCTCCCTCATACCTTTCAGGTTTATTTTCCCCTTATGTTCCGGTCCGGACCCTTCGCTCTGAAAATGCTGGTCCACTAGTATTCCAAGAGCCAAGAAGAGATCCGCGATTCGAGAGTATTCTCCATTCGGGCCCCGGTGTCTTGGGATGCTCGGCCACCTGAGATTTAATCTGCAACCTCAGTGGAACTGTTTGAATCGCCGCTTAAAACACATTTCTTTACTCTAGCTTATGAATGTTTCATGTTGACAATATCTGTGTGTTGTTTGTTATTGTTGTTGCAGCCTGGTCATCCTGTAAGAGGAATTAATTCATGTGCAGTCCCTTCTCAAGGTTTCTTCATCTACCTCATGTTTTGGTTTTTGAGTTTTTCCTTGCCCTTATTTAGGTTTTAGATCAGGGGATGGTGTAATAATAGTTTGTAGTTTGCAATAATCTGTGGACTGTGCAGCCCTTTGAGACTCCTTGTGATTAAAGGCTATAAAAATCAACAGGACTTGACTTGAACCTTACCTAGACAAAAAATTGGCCTATTTTAAGTACTTTTTTTTGTCAGAAATTGAGAAAACTAATCCATAAAATAGGCAAAATTACCTCATCCGACTGATAGATTTTTTGAAAATGAAAAATAAAATAAGATTGGAGGTAATATTTAAAATTACAAAAGTTTTATGCCTCCATCAATCAGAACATGTAGCTGTTTTAAGTATAATTATTTTTATTCAATTTACCAGCTAAATGATAAATTGAAATTTTTTTAATTGTGTATATACATGAAAAACCTATATTCACTTTTTTTTTTTAAAAGAAAAAAATCTTCATTAAAATGTAAAACCACGCTATTGTTTCACTTTCTTCAAATACTGTAGAACGTTTGGAAATATGTTTAAAGCACAAAAGTAAAAACAAAAATGAAAACGTGTCTTTTTTTTGCTTGCCCGCATTGATAAATTGATCCAAAGTAAGCGTGGGCTTTTATTACCGTGCCTGTGGAAAGTGCAATTATAACGTTATGGATAATTATGGGCTTTGCTGTCCTCGGGCAAAGTCATCACACTTGTAAAGTTGTTTATCGCATATTTGTCATGTGTTGGCATTTTCGCAATGCCCAAGTATGGGCGGCCACCCGTTCCACTCTCACTCGCTGTCATCGGCCTGGAATAAATCAACCGTGATAACTGGGGGAAAATAAATAAACATTGCACATAGTTTCCAATATTTGAGTTACCAGTAAATTCTTAAAATTAATCATCTGTTGCTCTAGAACCACCCGCATTTGAATTGTGAACAGAGGTGTGCAAAGGTTTCATATCCAATGTAATAGGGGTGGGGAAATCAAATCAAATCAAATTCATTCGATAGATACTTTCTATGTCACTTTGTAAATTTGCTTACCGTAACAATAAAATCAAAGGTAGGAATTTAAGATTTAGGTTAATTTATTTAAAGTTGGTGGTGAATATTAACCAATGGTAAGTGAGTTGTTCATTTTGGCATTTAAAAAAGATACCATTGGTAGCTGTTTCCTGGTAGAGCTATGATGTCACGGTTGCCATGGCGCCCAATTGGCCCCCGCCGTGTGGCGCCAGCTTCTGTCACGGTTGCCATGGCACCCAATTGGCCCCGCCCGTGGGCGCCAGCTGAAACCCGTTGACAGATTGGCTCCCTGTCAGTATTTAAACGCTGTCCTGACAGTCGCCTTTGGTCGGTCTGTCTGCGAATCTCTGTTTTTCCTGTGTTTTGGCTCTTGTTTTTCTCCCGCAACGATCTGTTTGATTTCGACTCTTTTTTGTTCCCAACACCGTCATCGCTCGCCACGGAAGTCCCACTTTCCACGGCTGAGCAACCTACTCCCCACATCCATCCGTCCATTATCTGCACCGATTGTCCTCAGTAGGGTCACGGGGGTGCTGGAGCCCATCCCAGCTATCTCCCAGGGGACACCCTGAACCGGTTGCCAGCCAGTCGCAGGGCACACAAAGACATACAACCATCGACTCGCTCATTCATACGTAGGGTCAATTTGAACCAGCCAACTAACCCTACATGCATGTTTTTGGAATGTGGGAGGAAAACTAAATTCCCGGAGGAAACCCACGCAAGCACGGGGAGATCATACAAATTCCACACAGGAAAGTTTGATCTCATGACCTCAGAACGGTGTTGCACACGTGCTAACCACTGCGTCGCCGTGCTGCCCCAATATGCACATATGAATTTTTATTTTGAAATGTATAACGTATTTATTTGTGTATAACGCACACTCCTATATAACTTTGACCTCTAATTTTTTATTTAACATCAGTACAAAATTGTATCTCACTTTTCTCAGCTTAAACTAAGCATTTTAAGTGACAAATGTTGTTACATTTACATACATTTAGCCATGATTATAATAAATTATCAACAAAGTTAACTATAAACACATTATCAACAAAAAAAAAATTACAATATATTTATATAACGTTCTTCAATGTCTGATTTATCATCATAAACACCAAAGACTTGTTTCCCGCCTCGTGCTTTATTGCATTTATTTATTTCATTCAGGACGACGTTCTGTTTTCTCTGCTAAGATACGTCTCTGGTACTGTGAATAAAAATAGTGTGATAATGACATCAAATTGAATGCCTTTTCTTATGTCTTATATACTGGACTGTCTCAGAAAATTAGAATATTGTGATAAAGTTCTTTATTTTTCTGTAATGCAATTAAAAAAACAAAAATGTCATACATTCTGGATTCATTACACATCAACTGAACTATTTCAAGCCTTTCATTATTTTAATATTGCTGAATTTGGCTTACAGCTTAAGAAAAAACAAAAATCCTATCTCAAAATATTAGAATATCATGAAAAAGTATACAAGTAGGCTATTCAACTAATCACCTGAATCATCGAATTAACTCGAAACACCTTGCGAGGTTTCCTGAGCCTTAAAAACACTCAGCTTGGTTCAGTAAACTAAATCACAAGTATGGGGAAGACTGCTGATCTGACTGCTGTCCAGAGGACCATCATTGATACCCTCCATCAGGAGGGTAAGACACAAAAAGAAATTTCTCAAAGAGCAGGCTGTTCACAGAGTGCAGTTTCAAAGCATATCCACAAAAAGTCTGTTGGAAGGGAAAAATGTGGCCGGAAACGCTGCACAACTAAGAGAGATGACCGCAGCCTTAACAAAATTGTGAAGAAGAGCCGCTTCCAGAATTTGGGGGAGCTTCAAAGACAGTGGGCTGAAGCTGGAGTCCAGGTATCAAAAGCCACAGTTCACAGACGTGTCCGGGAAATGGGCTACAATAGCCGTATTCCCATGGTCAAGCCACTTCTGAACTCAAGACAACGGAAGAAGCGTCTGACTTGGGCTATGGAGAAGAAGCACTGGACAGTTGCAGAGTGGTCCAAAGTCCTCTTTTCAGACGAAAGCAAGTTTTGCATTTCATTTGGAAGTCAAGGCGCCAGAGTCTGGAGAAAGGCTGGAGAGGAGCAAAATCCAAGTTGCTTGAAATCCAGTGTGAAGTTCCCACAGTCAGCAATGGTTTGGGGAGCCATGTCAGCTGCTGTGTTGGTCCACTGTGTTTCATCAAGTCCAGAGTAAATGCAACTGTGTACCAAGAGATTTTAGAGCACTACATGCTTCCATCTGCTGAAAAGCTCTATGGAGATGAGGATTTCATTTTCCAGCATGATCTGGCACCTGCCCACAGTGCCAAAACCACCAGTAACTGGTGCACTGACCATGGCATCACTGTCCTTGATTGGCCTGCTAATTCCCCTGACCTGAACCCCATCGAGAATTTGTGGGGTATAGTTAAGAAGAAGATGAAAGACACCAGACCTGCAAATGCAAATGAGCTGAAGGCCGCTATCGAAGCATCCTGGGCATCAATAACACCTCAGCAATGCCACAGGCTGATTGCCTCCATGCCACGCCGGATTGATGCAGTAATCCGTGCAAAAGGATTCCCAACCAAGTACTGAGTGCATCAATGGACATTTTCAAATGTTTGATTTAGTTTTGCTGTTATAAAATTAATTAAGTATTCTAATATTTTGAGATAGGATTTTTGAGTTTTTTTCAGCTGTAAGCCAAAATCAGCAATATTCAAATAATAAAAGGCTTGAAATAGTTCAGTTGATGTGTAATGAATCCAGAATGTATGACATTTTTGTTTTTTTAATTTATTACAGAAAATAAAGAACTTTATCACAATATTGTAATTTTCTGAGACAGTCCAGTATATATCACTGATGGTCTAGTGGCTAGCATTCGGCGCTCTCGCTGCCGTGACCCGAGTTTGATTCCCATTGCATTTCTGTTGTGCTATTTCTGTGAGTGATATTTTTCGCCTGATCGACCATTGCACTTATACGGTATTGTACTACTGCAAAACCTCGAGTATGATTATAATAAATGTATTTTTAGGTGAAATAAGGCCCATTATACACAAAGAGAATACATACGTAAACATAATTTTTTTTAATATATTCTTACATTTGATTTAATTATATAAGGAATAAAATCACTTGAATAGGACAAATGAAACCTGCCGCACTAAAGAGAAAAGGAAAAACACACAACAGAGGGAAAATCAAGTCCCCGGGGATGTACAGACAGAAAGAAGATGAAAAAAAAGTCCTGACGAAAGCAGAACGAGAGAATGATCTGTGCAGCTGTCTGAGCATCAGGATGTCGCTCTCAGAGAGTCAGCTCCGAGCGGCCTGATCACAGAGATGGCGCAGGAAGTCGCACAAAAAGCAGAGGAAGTGAGCGCAAGCTCCAGGAAGTGATCTTTTTCTGTTTTTTTGCAACACCGGCTCCACGAAGTCTGGATCCTGGGAGGGGAGGAGGAAGGGAGGCAGTCCGTCTAAACACCAGAGTGTGAGAGAAGAGGAAAGGGAGGGAGAAACCAACTGTGGGAGGGAGAGATTAAGGCAAGCACATTCTAAGTGTAGTGACATCTGTCTCTTTGCCGCCCAGCTGTGTGTCATTTAGCCAGCGCTTCCAAATGCTCGCCCGGCACCAAGTGAGTGATGCGCCTGATGCCCTGGCGCCAAGGCGGCCCGCTTTCGATGACGCCGGGTGCCGCCGCCAACCTTTTCTCA
The DNA here is from genome assembly GCF_059441175.1 of Urocampus carinirostris. Classification (NCBI taxonomy): domain Eukaryota; kingdom Metazoa; phylum Chordata; class Actinopteri; order Syngnathiformes; family Syngnathidae; genus Urocampus; species Urocampus carinirostris. Next base: position 25,841,755 of record NC_142354.1, on the reverse strand, counting down.
GCCTACGCGCAAATTGTCCAAAAGTAAACACAGGCTTGGGTTTCTAACCAAGCTTTTTCCATTCATCTTCGTTACCGAAAATATAGCCTGTTTTCCACAATATAGGGCACAAGATGGGCACTATATGATGGAATTATGACTAAAGTAAGAGCTAGGGTTGCACAAAAATTAAAAAAGTACAGTAATTGTGCATTGATTAAACAGTCAGTACATATCGTCGATCACAATTACATAGCATTCGATGCAACGAGAATCGAACTTGAATCGGCCAGTTGAGAGTGCCGGATCCTATCCACTAGAACACTGGTTTTACAGAAGGACCCATCATTCCACCCTAATGACACGTTGCCACCCAAATCAAGAATGAAATCCCACTTCTCAAATGTATCCAATGAAAGGATTGTGCAGTTTGAATTAGAGATATATATATTCACGGGCAGCAAGGCGGTGCAGTGGTTAGCGCGTAGGTAGGCGCCACCGTTCTGATGTTATGAGATCGAAGCTTCTTTGTGGAGTTTGCATGTTCTCCCCGTCCTTGCATGGGTTTCCTCCGGGCACTCCGGTTTCCTCCCACATTCCAAAAACATGCATATTAGGTTAAGTGTGAATGAGCGAGCGAATTGACTGCCCCTGTGTTCCCTGTGTGATTGGCTGGCAACCAGTTCAGGGTGTCCCCTGCCCACTGCCCGAAAATAGCTGGGATGGGCTCCAGCACCCCCGCGACCCTATTGAGGATAAGCGGTGCACATAATGGATGGATGAATTGAGAATATATTCACCCTTTTTTTAATTTTCCAAAAAAACTGTATGACCAGCAAAACCAAAATGACTTCAAGTACCATATATCCTGGCATAAGTGACCCCCACAACTACTTTAAGATAGCCACATAAAGGACATTCAAAATATCAATAAAGTGTGTATTGAAAATCGATTACTATTTGATTAGGTAGTAAACATTCATCTGTATACTGCTCAAAAGTGCATCGCTTTCATATTTTGCGAGTTTCCCCTTCAACACGATCGTTGTCTCTGTTTTCCATTATTCCTTCCCCTTATCACATATTTTTTTGGGAGCCATTATTAAGGACAGAAAAAAAGAAATAAAACCAACACAATCACAATAAAATCTGATGTGATCAAGTAGAAAATATCGAGCATGACATCATCGGAATCTACTGTTAAGTATTGTAATTAAGCCTCTGTTTTCTGTTCTAAGCAATATGTCGCCAAGGAAAAAGCATGTGACCCAGTGAAATCAAGTCTACAACCCTCTTTTGTCCCAACCCACCAGTTGAGAAACACTGCATTAGACCAATAGGGATACAGATGCCACATGAAAAGACATTAGGTTTTATCTCAACATCACATTATTAATTTTGATGTTACAATTGAAGCCGGGCCACAAGAATATTGTCAGACATCAAACTTTTCCGTGGTACAGAAAAGGTTTGGAATCACTAAAATACAGTGCTGTATCTCCGACTCGCAAAGTCTTTACGAACCACACGGGAACATGAACTGAATGAAAAGAAAGGCATTGTGGGAAGTTATTCATCCCTGAAAGACATAAATAAACGCATGGCTAAACATATTCGAAATGTTTTTGACTTACAATGCTTGGAAAAAAGTGAAAGAGATTTTCATGATTTTTAATCACTTTTGGTTTTCTCATTTCTCTTACATATCTGGTACCTTGACAAAAAATTGCGCGATAATGAGTAAATGCCTTTTCGAGTATTGTCTGTAGCATTAGTGGTCTCTTGGATAGGATGGAGCACTACTGTGATCTGGGTATGTTGTGATGCAATTGTGAACAACCCTGCATGTAACTGGCGGTCTGACCTGGTGGTAAGGATTTGGCGCTCTTACCTTTGCAATTCGATCAAATTCCCCATTTTTATGCCAATGTTGCACAAAAATGGTAAAGCATTTCCAATTGTTTCCGCAAATCAGATGCACCAGATTATGAGACGCACGATCAAATTTCTGGCCAAATCGGGATTTTCGGGTGTGCCTTATTGTCCAAAAGGTACGGTAAGTAGTGACAGTTACTAGTGACTTCATTTAAATGTAACTGAGTTACCCCTCAGAAAACTGACACCAAAAACTAGCTGTTACTCAAAAAGTAACTATCTAGTAACAATTTACCGTATATATTGCATAGAAGCCAAACCCTAAAACTGCTCTAAAATAGCCACATATTTAAGGAAATAGAAGAGGATGTGTTCACCAACCTGCGGATGCATTAATCCCATCACATCTTTGGCTTTTGCAATCTTGAGAGCTTGCAAACAAACACTTAGCTGAGACACTCCATATCCATTTTTTCTCTGGGCTTCAAACTACTTATAGCTCTCCTTCTCCATTCCTGGTTACGGTCCATAACCTTTTTTTTCTCTAGCCATGATGTTTTGCAAAAATAATTTTAGAAATAAAAGTACCAAAATTAAGCACAGGTTATCATGAATTCTGTGCTTACATTTGCCTTATTGATTTCCGGTTGGTTTGTTGCTCCTATACAAGCCTTTTCCCCTAGCGCTGCCTACCATTTGCTACTGGTGACTCCAAATATTTGCATATAAACTGACCCTCTGAGTTGAGTATTTTATATTATAAGTGTAAATCCGGCTTGGATGCAAGAATATTGAGTAGGGAGAATACTGTATATCTATGAGGAGAACTACCTATATTTTTTGCTTGTTATCGGATCTAGGACTGTATGTGACAAAGTGAGTGATGTAGAAGTGTTCAGCAGTTACAATAAATTGTTTTACATGAATCTGCATTGAAAGAGTAGTGGAATAGTGCAGTAATGACAGAAGTTACAAATTGTATCCATAACATGTTACAGTAGTAGTTACTGTAATTGTTTTCCTTTGTAACATGCTAGTCCCAACACTGACCACACGGTATTGGAATATGAAAAGCGTCGCTCGGCTGTAATTCGACAGTAACCAAGCAAACATCAGGACAAACAGATTTAGGCGGCTCCAGTGACAACAAACCGCTCTCTCCCACCATGCACCTGTGTTCACGTATTTACCACCTAAGTCGTCATTTCGCATGTAAATAGAAAGCGCGGCTGCGTTGGAGATGTGCGAACTCCCTCGAGGTTGCACCTGGACCGAGGGCTTTTGCATGAAATGGGATGACTGGGAAGGAGGTCCGAGCTGGAGGTGTTAATAAAGTCGAACCTGATAATTGGGGGGTACTTAGTCAAGCATTGTCGGTCCAAGGAACAACAGGCCTCCTTTTAATTGCATGTGACTTGAACTCATATCACATTTGTTTTGGGCGTAACCATTCCAATCTTGATTCTTACTTCTTTACATTTATTCCACTACAAAAAAGACATGAATTGTCCAGACTTGCAAAAACAAGAAATATGTTATCAAGTTGCACCTCAAGCAACTGAATTTATAAATCACATAAACATTAAAGTATCCAAAACTGACCCTTGTGGAACACCATGTTAAAAGGGCTCAGATTTTTGGAATAATGTCACACTTTAATGTTTCCCTGCTAAAAAATAATATATGGGACAACACATTTCTTATTTTTTATTTTTTTATTTAAAAAGAAAATTTGAAAATAAGAAAAAAACATTTCATAAAATATAAAAATATCTATGTTCAGGCAAATGGAACATTTTAAGAACAATTTTATTATCTGGAGAAAAAAAAACGCCGAAAATGACAAAAGTTATTTGCCATTTAGCATATCGGATATATCTGCTGATTCTTCTTCTTTTATGTATGATATTATAATGTGTTTAAATTATTGATAGAAGAAGTTGCTTTGGGGACAGGTCTCTTTAAAGCACTTGGCTACAATCCTTTTTTCTTTTCAGGTGACTTTTAATTTGTGATAAGATGTGTGCATCGTGGTAAAAACAAAACATAAACTGGAAATACAATTATAAAGTATGCTCAATATTAGTCCTTGTAGCCTTTAGTCTTCCTTGGACTCCTATTAGGTTGCATTACTCATGACAATTATAAACACTGTCCCCCTAAAAACTGCAGAATATTTTTATCAGCACTGTTATTGTGGAAAATCCCATTTAGCCCAACCTCACCCGCATCCTAGCTTCCAACTCAATTGAGTTTGAGACCCCGCTTTACATCACTCACAGCGTTCACCGCATCATAGGGCGCGCAGCACATTTTCAGAAAAAATCGGAATTTTTTTTGTCTGTTTGATGGTCGTGAAAATACAGTAATCGTTATACATTTATTCATCATTGAGCCATTTTCAATATACAGTACAGACGCTCCCCTACTTGCCACCGTTCGGCTTATGAAAAACGGTAGATACGAAAAAAATTGCGAGATGTCGAAAAATATCCAGACATTGCTGTAAGTTAGATTTGCTCCTTTGCACCTTTTTCCGAGTAGAGGACATTTCTGTAGTGTTTCTTTCCGCCGCTACTGTCGTGTGGTGCTGTGAGAGGTCACCCAGCATCCACCCCGAAGAAAAATCCACTTCCTCTTTTGAGTTCGTGTGTAAACATTATACACTGTATCTCCAGGGCGCTAAGAACTTTGCCATTTTTATTGTTTAATATCTCGTGCATCCATTCAATATGGTTGGTGTAAAGTGTAAAGAAGAGGCGAGCCGTTTCATTTGAAATGAAAGTGGAATATGGCCACTTTCTACCACGGATGAGGAGGTCGCCTAACTCTTGAAGCTCAACTTCCAAAAGTAAGTTAAACTTCACTTTATTTACCTTTATAGAGCATATTATTTTATGAAATGTTCATTTTTTAGTACGAAACCATACAGGTTACTTATACAAGCCTTAAACATACCTATGCAAACCTTAAACATACAAAGTATAGCACTGAAGAAACTTACGAACAAATTCAACTTACGAACAATCGTCCGGAATCTCGCTCGCAAGTAGCGCAGCGTCTGCCTCTGCTGCAGCGATTTACTCGTTCTTTTTTCATTTTATTATAGCGTGGATTGGAATTCAAAATATGCGGCACATAGTTTTGTGCACCAACATCCCATCATCACAAAGTGAGTGTGCTTTTCTTGAATCTTGACCCCAACTAAGTCCTTCAACTTCTGTAGCCAGACATCAGAAAGACCGCTTTGACTGCAAACCAAATGGGATAAGACGAAGCCATCACGTCTGAATGCAGCCAGTGCGACCCGTTCCGTATCTCGGCGTCCTTTTGCTTCTGACTCTGCTCGTTCTCTACAGATAAATGATAATGATAAAAGCAGGCGCTCTCCATTTTTTTTTTGCAGTTCTGTTATCAGAATTGTATCTGTTGCGGCCTCGTCAAGGTCATGACGAAGCTCACCCCTCAAAATAATCTTTCGTTGCTTTTCAGATGCTTCTTGGAATCGGTCCCTTACGCGCAGTCAAAACATTTGGCTTGGATTCCGTGCAACAGACATAATTCAGCGCAGCTTTCTAAGCAAAAAAAAGATAATATTCAATAATGTTGTCATCAGCTTGACTGATTTGGCTGGAGTTATATTTGTTCGTTAAATCAGTGGGCCATGACCTTTTCTGTACCACGGACTGGTCTAATGTCTGACAATAGTCTTGTGGCCTGACTCAATAAGAACATTAACAAAAATCCGTTATCTGCACCGCTTATCCAGTTGGGTCGCGGGGTGCTGGAGCCCATCCCAGATATCTTCGGGTAGTGGACAGGGGACACCCTGAAGTGGTTGGCAGACAGTCGAAGGGGACACAGAGACAAAAAACTCTCTGGCTCATTCACACCTAGGGACAATTTGGACCGGCCGATAACCCGGTCATGCATTTTTTGGGAATTAACAATAATAATAATCACAATGATCATAAAAATAATAGTTATAATAATAAACCTAAATCCACTAGAGCAGGGGTCAGCAACCGAAAATGTTGAAAGTCCCATAACGGACTAAATAAAAAAATAAAAAAACTAGGATCCAAAGATAAAATTTAAAAAAAACAAGGAAACTTTTTAAAATTTCCACGGCATAGTACCCGTCGGCAGCCTAGTGGTTGGGGTCGACTGTGTTAAATGACTCGGCAGCTATTTTGTTGTTGTTGTTTGAGTCTCATTTTCAGCAAACTCTGTGATCACCTGGCCTATGCGTTCCTCAGGCCTTTCATTGGCAGCACAAAGAGCCAAGGGGGCATTAGTCCAAAAGAAAAGGCCCAGCTTTGGCTTCTTTAAGAAAGCCGAGGTTTAGCTCTTTCACTTCCACCGCATTGTTATGCTAAGGCCCAGCTTGGGAATGAGAGCGAACCATTAGCATCTGAAGAAGAGCCAACATCTGAGGGAAACGCGTCTTTAAGGCCCCGAAAGAAAAGAATCGGCCCTGTCTCTCCCGCTCATTTTCTCGTCCTTTCGCTAGCTCACGGGCTCCTCTCTCGTCCATTTCCCTATTCTTTACGAGTCTCTTTTGGCGCCGAGAGGGTTCGGGACGGAGGATTAGAAACGGGAATGCGCGCTGATGACACCATGAATGCGGCTCTTGAAACGGGATCTCAATCGATTCGAAACGGGACCCTCGTCCGAGTGGACCACGGGGCCACCAAGAAGCTGGGAGATGTTTAGTCGTAGTGCGGATATGTGACGTGATGATGACACCCTAAACAATGAACAGATTATATTCTAATGTTAGCCCGATTTATAGGGGTGGGGGGGCAATCATCCCTCTGTACTTTGCAGTACGACTATTGCAGTTCCGCTTTAACACAGTTTGTGTTTGTAAACAACTTTTTTAAAGGTGTAATGTGTAATACTTAGCACCTTCTAGTGGTATAAAGACTTAGTTAATCAAAAAAACAATATTTATTCAAATAACAAGAAAGAAAACAAATGAACTATTGTATATATATTTGAAATGAGCCTCACCATGAGGGAGCTAACATAATTGTCTGCCATCTTACTGCTACAGATACCTTAAACGCATGAAAAGCTTGCAAAAGGCTGGGCAAAAAAATTAAAAGGAAATGGTAAGGTTTGGTCACTTTGAGTAGTTTGTGTTCTTCCTTGTGCTTTTTAGCACTTGTTTTCAGTTGCAAGACACAATACATCAAGAAATGATATATATATATATATATATATATATATATATATATATATATATATATATATATATATATATATATATATATATATATATATATATATATATATATATATATATGTGTGTGTGTGTGTGTGTGTGTGTGTGCGTGCGTGTGTAAAATAAAAAATTAACTGAGAAATAACATTGTTGCCACATAGTAATAACATGCTGAGTTATTTTAGGAATTCAAATAAATTACAGTTCAAGGGCTTCATTGAAAAGTATTTATAACACTTTTTGAATAATTAATTAAGACTGTATAATAATGATTTATTTGTGTATTGAACACTTGTATTCATTCATATTTTTATTGATTTATTTGACAGGAAATACAAAAAACTAAATTCCAAATTATTGGTTTTATAAAGTGAACGCTATCTGGCTACCTTTTTAGCTTTGTCGCTAGCTAGCTACCTATTTAGCTATTTGGCAAGCTATCTAGCTAGCAATTTACATTTTTTTGCATGCTATGTAGCTAAAAATGTTTGCTAGTTATCAAGCTAAATTATTGCCTTTTTATCTCTCTATCCAGGTTTGTTTTTACCTTTCTATCTGGCTATTTAGATGGGGTTTTACTCTTGAGCTAGCTATCTAGCTCTCTTTTTGTTTTTAACCTGTTTACCTTTCTAGCTAGCTATCAATCTACTTCTTTAGTTATTTAGCAATCCATATAGCTAAGTAACAAAAATTATATCTCAGTATGAACAAAGTTGGATACCCCTTGATCTATTATAACCAAACATTCTGAACTTGTACTAGAGAGTAGGCCTCATCAATGGGCAGTTACGTTAAAAGTCCACATCAGCACCGATCGATCAGCCAAGAAGGATACCATTCCTCGGATAATTCAACCTGGCGGCATTTTGGGTTTCCATGCGTGCAAAAGCACTTTGTTGTAAACAGAGCAGGCCCAACATGGACATTCTGACTCCGAAGCTGCAGCCAGTTTGAGGGCAGCTGCAAGATGAATCATTTTGCCGACGCACGAGCGAGCACACGTAATCTTGGGAGGGAACGTACAGATGCTCCCCTGGATAACAGCTGGACTGGAAGAAAATACCAGAAAAAGTGGAATTAAAAAAAAAAAAAAAAACGCTCACCGTACTCCATTGCTAAGATCGGTATCATTGAGATCTGGTATATCGATTTGACCTTAGGTAAATCTCTCTGTCTAGAAGAACAAATATTAGAACAAATATTACAATCAGCCTCGCCATCATCTATTTTTAGATGTAAAACAAATTAAGCATGATTATTATGGATATAGTGCGTATTATTTCACCGCTGTATGTTGCTTTGTAGCAGGGGTGTCAAACAGGCGGCCTGCGGGCCCAATCAGGCCCGCTAAAGGATTGAATCTGGCCCGCGAGACAACACTCAGAGAAGCGCAGGGGAAAAACGAGCTGCAGGTTGATATAAGTCCACTTGATGTTGCCAAAGCCAGGTGCTTCTCACAAAGACGCTGTCTCTTTTCCTTCCTTTTTCTTTCAAGCTCTGTCCCTCTCTTTTTCACTTTCTGTGTCTCTCCTTTTCTCTTTCTTTGTTTCTCTATGTCTCTTTCTCTCTCTGTGTGTGTCTTTTTTACCTTCTTTTGCTCTTCATTTTTTTACCTTTTCTCTCTCTCTTTTCTCACTTTCTCTCTCTCTCTCTTGCTTTCTCCTTCTCTCTTCCACACTTTCTCTCTTTCACTCCTTCTCTTTTCTCTCCTTCTCTTTTTTTTCTCTTTCTATTTGTCTTTGGATTTCCTTCTTTTTCTCTTTTTTGTTTCCACTCTATGACTATTTCTCTTTTTATTTATTTTATTTGTCACATTCTTTTTCTCTCTCTCTCTCTTGCTCCCTTTCACTGTTTCTATGTCCCACTCTCTCTCTCTCTCGCTCTCTCTCTCTCTCTCTCTCTCTCTCACACTCTCTCTCTCTTTCTCTGTCTTTCTCTTTTGCCCTTTCTCTCTTTCTTTGTCCCACTCTCTCTTATTCTCTCCCTCTCTTTCTCTTATTTCTTTCTTTCTCCTTTTCTTTCTCTCGAATCTACTAGTCCGGCCCCCGAGATAATGTCTGTTCTATCGTGTGGCCCCCGAATTAAAATGAGTTTAACACCCCTGCTGGATAGTGTGGTGCAACCAAAAATCTGTGCTAAAAACCACAAGAATACAAACATGTTGGTTTAAGATCAGGGGATGGTGTAGTTATGGCCGGTGCAGTCCTTTGAGACGTTTTGTGATAAGGGGGTATACAAATAAATGTGACTTGACTACGGAGACTCAAAGCGACCAAAATACAAAATTTTACTTCTCATTTCTTGGTACAGCCTTTTGGTGTTTTCGGTTACATGTAGCAGCAAGATGGCAAACAGACATGTCAACTCCCTTTGGGAGAGACTCTTGTGTGAAATGAATGCTATTCGGCGCAGGAGTATTCTCCATTTGGGCCCCAGTGCTGTGGAATGCTCTTCCCCCTGAGATTTGATCTGCAACCTCAGTGGAAATGTTTAAATCTAAGCGTAAAACACACTACTATTTTATAGCATATGAATAACCTGTATTTCATGTTGACAAAATCTGTATATCATTTACCCTCATGAAGGTTTTAGATCAGGGGATGGTGTCATAATAGTCTATGGTTTGCAATAATCTGTGGTCTGTGCAGCCCTTTGAGACTCTTTGTGATTAAGGGCTATACAAATAAATATGACTTGACTTAAGAATACATATTTATATGATAGTTCATGCATTTTTTCTTATAATTCAAAATTCAAATCAATGCTTTATTTTAAAGAATCAAGACGTTCTTACCACTAGAATGCGCTAAATAATACACAGTGTCCCTTTTATTACAATCTATAGCATATGAAAAACCTACTCTTTTCGTCGGCTCCATAGCAGGGGAATGTTTGATAATATTCTGAAAAACAGTCTGTGTAATATAGTGTAATGATCTGAGAAGCCCTTTGAGACTCCTCGTGATTTAGGGCTATACAAATAAAAATGACTTGACTTGACTTGACTTAAGAGGTGAATTACGTTAAATTGGTTGAACTTGTTCAACAATTTTAAAGCAAGTTGTAAATCTGTTTTAGCCTGCAGAAACTGGGCATTTTCCCAATTTTAAGAAGCAAACCAAACAGGTAAAATGAGGTGGACAAAACATTGAAAATGTATTTGAAAAAGGCCGAGGTTCCATCCAAAAGACGCATTTATTTAGAGAGTGAAGGTCGGAAACAAACATCTTTTTCAAGAGGATTTTTTTATTACTTTTATATATTTAAAAAAATGGTTAAAAATATTGAAAAAACGGTTTCCAAAGTCCGTCCTGGGGGCCAGTTATGGCCTGTGATTACATTTTTACCGCCTCGCGTCCTCCGTCATTAAATCAATAATATGTGGACCGCCAGTAATGTTGACCCCAGTTAAAATAAATGTGGACAAAATCAAATTCACCCTTTCACCACCTTTTGGCCACCTTTTGGCTCATTTCCGACATTGCGATTGTAAAGTATATAAAAAAGGAAAGTTGACTGTGAGAGCCGCCACTTCCAGGTCAAGTGGAAATTGGAGTATTTTTACACCGAAGCTACTGACTGCATCTAATTGGCCAAGAGACTTTGGCTGTTTTCAAAGAGTATAATATCAAAAGTCTCTGCCAGATGTAAAATGCTGACTACAAAAAGCTAACTGGAAATGAACGCTGTGAAAAGGTGAGTCAACTGGAAGCTGTTTTAATGGCACGGCAGCGCTTGTTCATGAGACCCTGCGATTCAAATGAAAATTCTACAAAGGGAAGCTATGAGTTTGAGAAGCTGGTCGCCAAGCACTGGAAACCTTTCACAGAGGGTGAATTCATCAAAGAGTGTTCAAAGATTGTCAGGCTGAATACTCGGCCCTGACAAATTTTCAGCTTACCAAATCTGGCCTGCTTTCTGAAAAGTTTGGACACTCCTGGTCTATATGATAGGTCATGGATTATTGATTATTATTCAAATCAATGTTTTTTTTTTTTATTTCATTTTTTCCTACCACTCATGCCTCACGGATCCTTTATCCGCCTGTCTTGTCGGGGCAGCCTGGTGGTGCCCATCCCTCTCCAGGCTTTTTTGGGGGGGCTAGGGGTTTACCCCCTGCATAAAACCGGTTTTCATGGTTATCAGTAGAAGAAGTCTCCTGATGTGACTCAGATCCAGCACCTTCTTCATCTGGTTGCTGTTGTTTTTTGGTGGAAAGCATCCATCCTCTTTACAGAGACGAGTGTGACGATAATAAAACCAGATCCTGAATCACTAGGGGAAAACTTTTTTGTTTTTCGTTTTCGATGATCAAGATGGGAAAAAAGCGCGATTCTGATCTGAAGTTTTGAGTCGGCCTTTTTTGTAAAAAATCACATTATACGATACACATTTCATCAATTGTGGCTTTCATATTTTAGTTGCAAATGAGCTATACAAATGGGAGGCGCTAAATACAGACGCTCCCCTAATTACAACCATTTTTTGGAGGATGTCGAAAAATATCCGTACATTACTGTAAGTTCGATTTTCTATCGTGTGCACCTTTTTCCGAGTACAGGATATTACTGTAGTGCTTCTCAGTGCTACTGGCGTTTGGCACTGTGAGAGGTCACCCAGCATCCACCCAAAAGAAAGTAAACATTCTATACTGTCTATATTATGTCTATACTATCTCCAGCGCACTAAGAACTTTGACATTTTTATTGTTTGATATCTTGTGCATCCATTCAATATGGTTGGTGTAAAGTGAAAAAAAAGGCGAAAACGGAATAAGAAAGCTTGATGCGGTTGAGAAAATGGTCGGAACGTTTGTTTTCGGCCACTTTTTACCACGGAGGAGGACCTCTTGAAGCGCATCTTCCAAAAGTAAGTTAAACTCAACATTAATTATCTTTACAGAGCATATCTTTTTCTGGAATTTTTATTTTTTAGTACAAAACAATACAGGTTACTTATACAAGCCTTAAACATTCTTATATGAACCTTAAACATCGAAAGTATAACACTAAAGTTACTTACGAAAAAATTTAACTTAAGAACGATGGTCCGGATCGTTTACAAATAGGGCAGCGTCTGTAATACATGTCCCTTTAAGCTCAGCGCTCCATTTTTGTTAGGGTTACCAGTTTGATATGCATTTCTAATTACCAATTACTTTTCTTATCATTATGTTATTTATGGTTCAAGGATCACTTAACAACCTGGGTTGTAGGGGAACCACTACTGGTGGTGTGTCCTGTGGTAATTATTTAAAACAGGGCTAAAGCAGGCTTAAACACATGAAAACATCAGGCCAGTTAGGAATCAAATTTCCTAGAAAATGACAATAACCCATCACTTGTAAGCGATTTTTTGGGGGCTACTCTGGTGATTTAGGTAGCTACCTCGTGCTCACGGGCACCATGTTGGTGACCCCTGCACTAAATACAGCAAAGATGCTGACTCAGCTGTCATCCTTGAAAAGTGTTGCTCTAAGCTAGTTATGAGTGGCGTGATAACAAACAGCACTATATCATAAACAAGGTTCTTGGGTCTAAATTTTCCAGCTGAGTAACGGCTCGCTGAAACCCGTTTTGGAAAAAAAAGTTGCATGACTAAGCCTCGCACCTGTCAGACTGCGGCATTGACAGGAGCGAACAGGGAGGCGGGTGTGGATTTCATATGAAAAATAGGAATTTCCAAGGACAGGCGACGAGATGTTGTGAAATTGTCATACAGCTGCAGAGGGAGTGGTGTGTAAACGCATGAATCACCATAAAGAGTTCCTGAAAATTCAGAGCATACGCTCACCTCTTGGATTTCGAACCCCCCCTTCTTTCTTTTTGTCTTTTGAAATGCAGGTGCTCACAGGGAAGCCAGATGATCGCATGAACTACGCACGCCGACCAGATTGCACACACTTTATCGACAATGAACAATGCCGGAGTCGTCCAGAGTTTCTTCATCGTGAGATCATGTGACACATATAGCACATGCACACACTTCCTCCACCCCAAAGAAAAAAAACGAGTTGAGTGCAGGTGGCCGACTGCAACAGCCGGAGCAACATTCCTGCTCCGTTGTTAAGTGACATCTCCCTTGTACGGGTGTCCTCATCCAGGAAAAGCAAATGACTCATGAGCTTGTTTACTTCGGATGGCAGCCGACACCAATATGTGGAAGTTTGGGGGAAGGGAGGAGAGCTATATGGCCGTGACACCTGTTGCATTGGATGCAGACGGGATTTCTCGCAAGATCGTTTCGTTTACTGTAATCCTTAACATTTTATCTATCTATCTATCTATCTATCCTGGTCATATCCCTCTAGAAGGGTGTCCGACAGCAAGACAAATACGAACAAAAATTTGGACCATGCCCAAACACCCAAATAAGTTAAGCACACCCAAGTTGGTCATGCTTTTGTCCCTCCAGATGAAACAGGGCACAACACACTCTTTTGTTCAACAGCAGGGCCCGACAGCTTTCACTGGTTTACCCCTGCCGCATTATACGTGTGCCCTGCCCATCCCTTAGAACGTGTCTGAACATCCCACTATCCTTTTACAACACCTCTCCACTCATTTCTATCACAGACAAGAGCTCTAGCTTCCACTTTATTTAGACCTCTTTCCTGCAGTGCACTCATAACACCATCCATCCACGTCAATCGAGGCCTTCCTCTTGGTCTCCTTTCATTTACTTCTGCTCTGTGGATCCTCTTCAACATTCACTCCTCATCCATCCTCTCCATGTGTCCAAACCAACCAAGCACTTTCGGTTATCCTTAACATACTGTATATTTAAAATCTCTCCATTGCATACCTGTAAACCTATGCCAGTTGCTCACCTTATTAATGATTGTCATTTCCCTCATTAGAGATAGATAGATAGATAGATAGATAGATAGATAGATAGATAGATAGATAGATAGATAGATAGATAGATAGATAGATAGATAGATAGATAGATAGACAGACAGACAGAACGACAGACAGACAGACAGACAGACAGACAGATACTTTATTCATCCTCGTAGGGAAATTCACACTTTCAGCAGTATCCTTGTGTTGAAAATAAAACAATATTAAGTAAAAGGAATATAATACATAAATACCCAATGTAACGTGTTGATATAGAGTATTTAAATAGTGCTACATAAAATACACACTGTAATAAAAATAGGGTAATATGCAAGGTGGGGGTGTTGTTTAATGTGGGCTTTTACTCCCCCGGGTGGAGTTAAAGAGCCTCATGGCATGAGGAAGAAATGATTATTAGGCAATAAGGTAAATGGTCTGCATATCTAAAGCATTTTTCAAGTTACAGAAAACCTCTCAAAACTCTTTACCATGTGCTTCACATTTACCCATTTACACACACACTCACACACCGATACCGGCGACAGCCAACCTGCTTATTGGAGGCAATAGGGATCCACTGTCTTGCCCCCGGGCACTTCGACATCTAACTCGAGGAACCGGGAATGGAACTTGCGACCCCTCTGTCCCAAGATGATCCTGAGCTTGCAAAAACAACGCGACACCTATTCACTCACAACAAGACAACCTATGTAGAATAAAATCATTAGTGCAAACGAGTTGATTTTGTGTACTAAATAAGCAACCAGGCATGAACATTTCTCACCTTTTGGAGAAATTTTCCATTTTGAAGTCAAAACGTGTGACCTACATGAATTGTATAAATCAGAGGAGAAACATTTTTGAGGTAGGGAGGAGGTATTGAGATTTCCCAGAGTGAATCTGGCGTTTGAGGTGGTGCGTTTGAAATCATATAATTATCATTCCTTTTGTACTTACAGTACCAGAGACTAATGTTAGAGAATGGAGGAAACAGAAAATTGAAAGATATAAATGAACTGAAAAAAGCACGAGTTAAAGAACTCTTTAGTATACAGACGCTGCCCTCCTTTCGAACGAGATAATTTTCGGATGATCGTTTGTAAGTTGAACTTGTTCGTAAGTTACTTCAGTGCTATATTTTGTATGTTTCATGTTTATATAAGTATGTTTAAGGCTTGTATAAGAAACCTGCATTGTTTTGTAATAAAAAAATAAACATTTCATAAAATAATATGCTCTATGAAGATAAAAAAAGTTAGTGTAACTTACTTTTGGAAGATAAACTTCAAGAGGTCCTCCACCGTGTTAGAGCGTGGCCAAAAAAAGCGATCCAACCACTTTCTCAACCGCATCAAGCTTTCCTATTCCACTTTTGTCACGAACTAGGAATGGAGACGGGACCCAATTGCGTTCGTTTTACTCAGTTTTATTTAGAAGGAGGGAAGGACTTGCACCCACGATCCAGGGATCGTCGGACACGGGTAGCAGATCGCTGGGAACGCGGAAGTGGCATTTCCGTGTCGAGCGCAGGCAAAGTCGAGAGCGAGGAAAAAAACAAGTCGATGGCCAGGGCGAAGGAGCAAAACGGTAAACGGGTTCAGAAAAAGGTTGGCAACGGGAATCAGACGGAGACCAGGACAGGATTGAGTCAGAAGTCACAAAAGTTTGCCTAGCGTGTAGCGTAGGTTCACAAACGATCCGACGAGTGTTATCAGGAAAGCGGGGGTTTAAAAAAAAGGAAGCAGCCAATCAGCGTCCGCGGCTGTTGCTGCCAACGGAGCAGACTCAGGTGCCCCGCATCAGTAATCATGACAACTTTTGTTTCAAAAGAAACGGCACGCCTCTTCTTGACACTTTTCACCAACCATATTGAATGGATGCACAATATATTAAACAATAGAAACATCCAAGTTCTTATCGTGCTGGAGATACAGTATAGTATGTTTACACTCGAACTAGGAAGAAGAGGCCGGATTTCTTCTACGGGTTGGATGCTGGGTG
Source organism: Urocampus carinirostris (assembly GCF_059441175.1). Taxonomy (NCBI): domain Eukaryota; kingdom Metazoa; phylum Chordata; class Actinopteri; order Syngnathiformes; family Syngnathidae; genus Urocampus; species Urocampus carinirostris. The sequence goes on along the minus strand of NC_142354.1, from coordinate 25,825,828 downwards.
AGCTCTCACAGCGCCACACGCTGGTAGCGGCGAAAAGAAACACTACAGTAATGTCCTGTACTCGGAAAAAGGTGTACAATACGAAATCTAACTTAAAGCAAAGTCTGGATATTTTTCGACATCCCAGAATTTTGTTTCCTATCTACCCTTTTTCATAACTTGAATATCCGTAAGTAGGGGAGCGTCTGTATCTGATGATGAATCGGACTTTGAAAGACATGAATACACATTGAATTTTATGTTGGTATTTTGTTCACCTCCTTCCAGAGGTAAAAAATGATTGATTATTAATGATTAATTTTGGTGTTTTACATGGTTAAGAAAATAATGAGGCTTTTTTTGTAGTAGTTTAAATATAACAAAAACTCCTGAATTTGTAAGTTGTTTAATCCATATTTTGGTTTGAAAACAAACATAATCATTCCATATTAGTTCCATTTTAGGATCCATTATTTTAGGTTTTAAATGAATTGACCAAAATTTGAGTCGTTTTAAAAGGATGATGACATTTGTTGTGAGTTTCAATCAAAATGACCCATTTCTTCAGCCTGTTTTCAGTAAACAAACGAACGTTTGAAAATTAAATGGATTACTGATTTTTTAGTTTATAAGTAGTGGACGACAGATTGTTCCACTCCTGACCCAAACTGGGTTGTTTTAAGAGTGGGTAAACTTAATTTGTTTCAAAATAAAAAAAGAAACCCTAAGTAATGCAATTTTGACATAAGACCATGGGAACATACCTACAAGTCTTTGGAAAACCAAAGTCAACTGGGAGGTCTCCAAGTCACCCGCTAGCATGGAAAATGGATGGATTGACAAATGATTTTTCTTCCTTAATGGAACCGAGAGGCCGGTTCCTTTTTGCTGTCCACGGAACAAAATCCTCGTTCACGTTTCGTTTCCACGTACTGTACTTACATCTGGAATTGATACACAACTGGGATGACAGCACCTTTTGTTCAAAAAACATCAGTTTTTCCTTAGTGAGCTCAAGTATTGGAACGTACAACTGACAATATTGTTGTGATTTTGCTGAATCAGGAAAAAATGCCAAAGCAATAGAATCATTTGGGGATCGTAAAGAAAGACATCGGTTTTATCGATGTCAAAAAATCCTCAAGAGAGCGAGTGTGAAGTTATCTCGCAATCTATCGTTCACTCGGACAAAAGGTAAACCTTATGAAATATGTTGGCGGATAGGTTTTGGCCCAATTCAGATTATTTGGAGTACAGTAAGATAAGTAAAATAGGTAAACAATGAAGTTCTAAGTCAGTGTCAATCCCTGACTTAAACCTTACAGATCATGATTTTTTACATGCTTCATTGTTTCATTGTTTTTATGCATAAATACAGATGCCCTTAAAGAAGGGCCCCCAACATGGAACACCCGAGTAGTCCATTGACTGATTCTGAAAATAACTCACGAGTCATTGTTATTTTCTAGGAAATGTCGTTTCCAAACGGAATGAGAAATCCTTGACAGGATCAGTGTCTAGATACATGGGAATTTCTGCCAAATGTATTTTAAAGCTATCTTGTAATTTATATATATCAATGTACAAGGCAGATATTTAGTGGCCGCTAAGCTTTTTTAACCCAACATCTAATAATTACAACCTGGTAATAACATTATAATTACATAGTAATAACATGACAAGCTGTACAAATGCATATCAAATTGGTAGCCCTTTGTGCCAATCAGTGACAAAAAATAGCTCTCAACGTCAAAAACGTTGTTAACCCCTGCCCTGAAAAATTCCCTTTGAGTAATACAACTCAATATTTTTATCATCTATTGTTTACTCAACATTATAATAGATCCCTTTGCCCCCCTTTCCCAACAATAAACTCCCGCACTATTTTAGTCCCTGCCTTGTGTCAAATCTGCAACTTTCTGGGCGCCGATAATTTTGTTTGCAACAACCTTGACAATTTTTAGTAGCGGGTCTACTGAGCTGCACCTTGCAGCTGCCAGATGGTTCAACATGAGGAGATGTAAAACGTTTTGTTTTTCTATTCCTGCCTCTGTCTTTCACAATAAGCAGATAAGGGCTAAAATGGGTTGATACCTCCCTGTGGCCACCTTTGACCGCTTGAAATACTGGAGTTACTTCAGTAACTTCAACCGTAAAATGTATTTTTTTTTCACTTTAAATCTATTTAAATCATCATTATGATATCTAGGGATAGGTTGAAAATATAGCTTTCTAACAACAAGCTAACGAGATAGCATGATGGACAGCCAGTAAATTGGCAAGCTAGCTAGATAGCTAGCTTGCAGACAGACGGACAGAGAGGCTCCAAAACTAAAAATTTAAAGCAGTAAAAGCAGTTTAAAAGTATTAACTCAATAGTTAAACCAGCACTAATAGACAGGTATAGTCTAAGTTTAAGATTTTAAGTTTTAACTCTGAGTTAAAGATGATTGTGGTGTCAAAAGCATACTCTCAAGAGTTAAAACAGCAATAAAGACAGGTAATTGTATTCCCAAAGTTAAAGATTTGAAGCTTTGACCCTGAGTTAATGATGATAGTGGTGTCAAAAGTCAAACTTAAAGAGACAATATAGCTCTGGAGGTAAAGCTGGTTTTAAAAGGTAACACCTAAATTAAAGCAGCTTATTTCCTCTAACTCAAGGGTAAAACCCGCTATGAAGCTGGATATTTAATTTTGACAACACAGAGATATATTATTGTTGTACTTCGTGAATGAAATATCTGAAAATATTTAACATATATTATAATATCGTTACCTGTTTCCCTGTGATTTGATTTCTAAATATGTTTCTAAAAAAATGTGTCCCAAAAACAAAAAAAAAACATTTGTACTTTGACTCCATATTTCGCACGTTTCAGGAAGTACTAGAATTGCTCTGTATTGTCCCAACGGTCAATGAAAAGTAAATTTTGTGTTAGCCTGTTAGCTTGTTGGCTAATTAAAAAGCCCCCCATATGAGTTTTCTAGGAACTGAGGAGTATTTCAGTGCATATGAACGTTACAAATGAATAGAATTTGGGGAGGTCGGCAGTTGAGAAGTTCCCCAGTGAAGTGAAGTGGGTGCCGACATCTCTATCTATTCAAGTCAATGCTCAATTGAGAGCTTTGGAATGTGTCTTTAATACTGATTGAATAGCTAAATCCATCCATAGCCAGGCTGGCCGATGTGGCCCCGAGGGTAAATTTGTTATCCAGGGGTCCCCAAGGACTGTCCAGTGGTCTTACGTGTGGTCTAAGATACCTCCCCCGAACCCTCCCTTCAAATCGAAGGTCCGTTTTGAGCCGCCTTGCCCTCCTTTGATATCAAGAGTGCTGGAATGGAGGAGTAAAACGGCAAAGGAGGGGAGGAGGGGGCCACGTTGCCGGGTCTCCCCAGTTGCCAGGCGAACGCCATATGGGCAGCTCACTGGTGTTACTGGGGGCCCAAGGCTGTTCCCAGAATTCACATGATAATGAAGCCCGGGGCCATTCAGAGTGCTGGCCTAAAGCTGGGTCCTAAGAGCTTTTGATAGCCCCCGGCAGGCTGTAGGACTGCCCACCCCGGGTTCGGCCAGCTTTCCTGCCAGGCCTAAACCACCTGTTTGATTTTCCCAGGGCTCTTGCCACAGTGGAGCAGGATTTAGGGGAGCAGCAAAGGAATGCCTCACGTTTTGTCACCAAGTGTGTACTTCCCATTTACTTCCTCTTTTATAATCCTGCAGCCCTCCCTTCACATGAACTCCTAGTTAGTCCCATAAACACACACACACAGTTTAACCTAGATCCCGGGTCTCAAACACACTAACCACAGGGCAACTGCAGCCCATAGGACGATAGTTTGTGGTCCCTATCTCCAGGCGTTACGTAATTAGGATAAAAATAATGCAGTGGTGGGCCGTGCATTTCACATCTAGCCATTTAGTAGTGCAACACCTGAATCAATCCAACCCTCAATAACTATTTCATGGCTATCTAATTGTTACTGCAGCTACAGATGCACCACATATAAAAAAAACAGCATAAATAATAACCTCATAAAATGGAAATATTATTTACAAATAAAGCTCCACTTTACTCACCTAAACTCAATTTTATTTGTGCACCAGATCAATCTTTTTGTCTTTTCTTAAGAAGATTTCAATTACTCTGTCGAACAGATTATCCATGTGGTTCAGTTCCGTCAAGTAAAGTCACATTTATTTGTATAGCCATTAATCACAAGGATTCTCAAAATACTGCACAGACCACAGATTATTGTAACTACAGACTATTACTAAGTACACCATCCCCTGATATAAAACCTGCATGAGGCCAAGGAAAAACTCAAAAACCTCAACATATTAAAAATGAAAAAACATTGAGAGGGGACCGCACATGAGGATGACCAGGATGACCAGGCTGCAATGGATGTTGCAATAACAAATAGTTGTTTTTATCGTCATCGAAGCGAATGCCAAAATTTAAAGTGTTCTGTGGTAAATAATGAGCACTCCCAGCAATACATTTTGCTGTGTTCCTAAGAGCCTTAGAGCCAGGGGCATTGCTTGTAGTAAGTTGGCTGAGACTGGCAGACAAACCGTTTTCCTGGTTGTGACAGTCTTGCTAGCTTCGGGGTTGTCCACCTTTGCTTATTGATGTCCAGCTTTCCTCTAAAAGTCCATCTTGAAAATGGTTTTGACAGTAATTCTGCGACCAAATCCTTTTCCTCTTTCCACAACTGTAGCTTGACAAAAACACTATTAAATCAACACTACGACATATTTGATTGTGCAGCTCACCACATATAGTTTGCTAGCTCTGACTTGTACACTCTATCATTCGTCTTTTTCCTATTCAAGTTAAATGTCAGTTGGTACCATCACTTTGGTGCATTACTTTCCCATAGCCAATCATAGTTTGTGAAACGACGTTTTTCCAAAGCTTGGTTTAAGCAACAGCTGTATCGACATTTATTTTATCCTAAAAGGCCTGCAAAAGTGAGTGTGAAGGCCTCCAGGTAGATTTCTGACCTTGGCAGGCTTGGTAATGGCTGAAATGGAATGATTTAAATGCTTTATAATGAAAACACACTTCTGGAAGCAGCGCAACCAGGAGAAAAGCAATGAAAGTAAGCTGACAGACAATTTAGAATTATTTAATAAGAATTTGTGGACAAAATGAAATTAACATCACATGATTGAGAAATTTCAAGCCAGCAGATAAGACCTTGTAAGCCCTGATAATAATAATAATAATAATAATATGATAGACCAACACTGAAAAAAAATAACTGTATTCCATTACAGTTACAGGTAAAAATTCAGATTACTTTGCAACATTACAATTTATTATCACATTTGCCATTGGAGTAGACCAAAAGTAAGAGCTTTACGTGTGTCCAGCCACACCTTTACTCCCCCAGGTAAATTGAGTTTGAGAGCCCTAACCTAGATGCTCACACACAAAAACACACCAGCGATTCTCCCGCGAGAAGAATGAAGTTCAAAAGTAGGGCACCTTCTGCTGCACAGGAGCTTCACACAAGCAAAAATGCTGGAAAGTGGGCCCGGGTGCGCCCTTCACGTGGGAACCAGGGGAACGTGCTCCTGGGCAGGGTGGGGTGGGGTGAGAAAGTGAAGGGGACGCTGGGGATGAAGCCCCACAGTTCCTGGGGGGCTATATATGTTCACAGGGGGGAAAATTCCTCTATCGTGAGAATGGCTGGTCGGCAATAACAAGACCAGCACAGACATGGCAGATGGCCTCAAGCCCAGCGCGTGGTAGCTACTGTACATGAAAACAAGTCACGCATGAACAAAATCCATCAATTGAATAATCATGCAGGCAGTTGCAAAGAGCATTGATTTTTACTCCATTTTTTTCTGAACTCCTTCACTAAAATGAATCAGTTTTTTATCATTTATTTTTTGTTTAATTCCATATTTATTATTTTATACTATTACACTTCACTTGTTGTTTTAAACTCTGTATTTTATTTTATAAATGTTCTTGCACCATCGAGATGGCACTTTTTAATTTCGTTATCCATTTCACAATAAATGTCGTGATTACCTAACCGGAGTCACCTGAGGTAATCAGCTGGTGTGCTGGAACGCGATCTCTTGATTGGTGGAAGTCTACTACATAAGCTGTCAGCGTCCAGAGATGGACGTTCGAGTGTCTTCCTCATTTCCTGAGTGAACCTCCAACATTCAAGGTACCACAAGCCCATGTATATTCCAAGTCTGATTCTCGTTGCCTGACCCTTGTCTGTTAAAAGTTTTCGATCTACTCTTCCGTCCCGGCCACCGACTTACCTGCTACGTTTCGCCACGCGTTTTCACCACGGAGTTGCCATATCGTCCCAAGAGGCTTTCCACTGCCAAGGCTCGACGTCCCAAGCCTGCTCCACCGAATCTTGTCACAATAAATCCTTTAACTGACGCTATTGGATCCGAGTCCTTGTTCTGTTCCTTGACAGAACACTCGAACCAAAGCATGGATCCAGCGACAGTTCGTCCCACCTCTGAGAGATGCGGAAATGCCGAACAGGAATCCGCGCTACAGCGCCTACAACACACCGAAGGCGCAATACAACAAATCGTCCACGACGTATCCACACTAGTCCGGCAAGTACAACGTCACCAAGATTTTTTTGAACAGTGCGAAGCTTCCCCGGCAACACGAGCACGAGATCCAGTTCCGCCCCTTTCTGATCAGGTCGGCAGTGTTGAACCACGAGTAGGTTCGCCAGAGAGATTCAGTGGAGAGCCCGCCCAGATCCGCCCCTTTCTTATAAATTGCCGACTAATTTTTGATCTACAACCGCGAGCCTTTGTGAACGAAAAGGCGAAGGTGGCTTTTGTGATAAATCATCTGACTGGCAGAGCCCGCCTTTGGGGAACGGCAGAATACGAACGAGGGGCGACAGCATGCACCTCTTTTAATTTGCTTAGCCAGGAAATGATTAAAGTTTTTGATTCTGGAGCCTCATCAGTCGATGCTGCTCGTTCAATCTTGAACATTCGCCAGGGGAGACGCTCCATTGCCGACTATGCCATTGACTTTCGCACACTAGCAGCCCAGAGTCACTGGAACGAAGAGGCGCTGGTCGACGCCTACCTCCATAGCTTGTCCGGTTATATCAAAGACGAATTGGTTTCCCACGCTCCTCCGGTAACTCTTGACAATGCTATCGAACTGACCGCCCGGATCGACCGTAGGGTTCAGGCAAGACGCAGAGAGAGAGAAGATCCCAGACAACCCATCACCCGGCAAAGTCAAGACATTAGTAAGATACCGAACCCCCCAACCAATTCTACCGCACCTCATGAGATGATGGAGGTGGACCGCACCTTTCTCTCCGTCGAAGAACGCCAGCGAAGGCGTACCGAACGGCTATGTTATTACTGCGGTGGCCAGGGACATAGGGTGGTCAATTGCCCGTTAAAAGCAAACGCTCGTCGGATATAGGGGACATCCGATTGAGCTCAGCTTTATTATCGTCCCCCAAGACTGATAGACCTGTTCTCCGGGCAAATCTCATTATTTCCGGTACATCTCAACCCTTCCATGCCCTCATCGATTCTGGCGCCGAAACAAATATCCTGGATTTGTCACTCGCACACAAGATGGGGATACCTGTTGAAACCCTTCCTAACCCGGTATCAGCTCGGGCTTTGGATGGCCACCTATTAGGCACCGTATCTCAAATAACGGAACCCATTGAACTACAGTTGTCTGGAAATCACAGAGAGAAGATCCGATTTCACTTACTTCACTCCCCTAACCAACCCCTTGTCCTGGGTCATCCTTGGTTGGTGCAACACAACCCCCATTTCGACTGGCGCACTGGGTCGATACTTGAATGGGGCATGGACTGTCACCAAACCTGTCTGCAAGCCGCTCCTTACCCAAATCATCCTGTTTCCACGAGGGCTCCACCCAATCTGTCCAAGGTCCCAGCCTGTTACCACCACCTACGGGAGGTCTTCAGTAAAGCTAAGGCCTCTTCCTTGCCCCCTCATAGACCTTATGACTGCGCAATTGATCTCCTGCCGGGGTCTGCTCCTCCTCGGGGCCGCCTCTACTCCTTGTCCATTCCCGAGAGGAAGGCCATGGAGGAGTACATTTCCGATGCCTTGGCGGCTGGTATCATTCGACCCTCCTCTTCTCCTGCTGGAGCGGGGTTCTTCTTTGTGGGAAAAAAGGACGGGTCACTCCGGCCCTGTATAGATTATCGGGGCCTTAATGAAATCACGGTTAAAAATCGCTATCCCTTGCCTCTGCTTGCCTCTGCATTTGAGCTTCTACAGGGGGCCACGGTCTTCACTAAACTTGATCTGCGCAACGCCTACCACTTAGTCCGAATCCGGGAGGGTGATGAATGGAAGACGGCATTCAACACACCCAACGGTCACTACGAGTATCTGGTAATGCCGTTCGGATTAACCAATGCTCCAGCTGTTTTCCAATCTTTGGTAAATGACATTTTACGAGATGTGCTTAATCGTTTTGTTTTTGTGTATCTGGACGATATCTTGATTTTCTCAAAGTCCCTCGATGAACACCGAAAACATGTCCAGCTGGTTCTCCGTCGTCTCCTAGAGAACTCTTTATTTGTTAAGGCAGAGAAGTGCGAGTTTCACGCCAAGACAGTCTCGTTCCTGGGCTACATCGTGGCGGAGGGGACCCTTCAGATGGATCCTGCCAAGGTATCAGCAGTCACCTCTTGGCCTGTCCCTGAGTCTCGGAAAAAACTCCAACAATTCCTTGGTTTTGCCAATTTCTACCGGAGGTTCATCAGGAACTACAGTTCGGTGGCAGCTCCCCTCACGCTTCTTACCAGTCCTAGAGAGCCATTTCGGTGGTCTTCCGAGGCTAATGCAGCTTTCAACCGTCTTAAAACCCATTTCTCTACGGCCCCCATACTCCAGGTACCGGATCCTGCACGCCAACTGGTAGTGGAGGTGGACGCCTCAGATGTGGGAGTGGGTGCTGTCCTGTCCCAGCGGTCGGACAAGGACCAGAAAATGCACCCGTGCGCCTTCTTTTCCCGGCGGTTGTCCCCGGCCGAACGCAACTACGACGTGGGGGATCGTGAGTTGTTGGCCGTCAAGCTAGCCCTGGAGGAATGGCGGCATTGGTTGGAGGGGGTAACGGTGCCGTTCATAGTTTGGACTGACCACAAGAACTTAGAATATATTAGATCGGCCAAGCGGCTCAATCCTCGCCAGTCACGTTGGGCCCTGTTTTTCACCCGCTTTAACTTCACTCTGTCCTACAGACCCGGATCTCGGAATGTGAAACCCGACGCGCTGTCCCGACAATTCCAGAGTTCCAATGACACACCTCAGGGTCCCGCAACGGTCCTTCCAGCTTCCTGTATGGTGGCAGCAGTCTCCTGGGATATCGAGTCCCGAGTCAGAGAGGCGATACCCGATCAGGCGGGTCCCAGCTCCTGTCCCGAGGGTCGACTATTCGTCTCCGAACCCTTACGGTCCGAGGTCCTCCAATGGGGGCACAATTCTCACTTTTCTTGCCATCCGGGGTCGGCTCGGACTCACAGTTTCTTGTCCCGACGCTTCTGGTGGCCTACCATGGCCAAGGACGTTAGGGAATACGTCTCCGCCTGTCAAGTGTGCGCCCAGAACAAAACATCCCACCAACGTCCGGCCGGTCTGTTACATCCACTTCCGGTTCCCCGCCGCCCATGGTCCCACATCTCCTTGGACTTTGTGACGGGGTTGCCAGTATCCGAGGGGATGACGACTGTACTAACTATCGTGGACCGGTTCAGTAAGATGGTCCATTTCGTGGCACTACCGAAGCTCCCCTCCGCCAAGGAAACTGCATTGATAGTCCAGCAGCATGTGTTCCGCCTCCATGGCATCCCTCTGGACATTGTTTCTGACCGTGGTCCCCAGTTCTCATCCGCGTTTTGGAAGGAGTTCTGTCGTCTGTTGGGTGCCTCTGTCAGCCTCTCATCAGGGTTCCACCCTCAATCCAATGGTCAGTCTGAACGAGTGAACCAAGATTTGGAAACGGCACTTCGCTGCATGGTCTCTAGTGAACCGTTGTCCTGGGCTCGGCAATTGGCATGGGTGGAATATGCTCACAATTCCTTGGTTAGCTCATCCACTGGAATGTCCCCCTTCCAGTGTGTGTATGGGTACCAACCCCCTATGTTCCCTAGTCAAGAAGAGGAAGTAAACTGCCCGTCAGCTACGGCGAATGCACGTCGCTGTCGGCGAACTTGGGCTCGTGCTCGGGCCACACTCCTTCGGGCAAGCAAGACTCATGCCGTTGGGGCTAACCGACGGAGGAGTCCTGCTCCGAAGTACCAGGTGGGCCAGAAGGTGTGGCTCGCATCAGCTGATCTTCCACTGAAGGTTGAGTCGAGGAAACTGGCTCCTCGGTATCTTGGCCCGTTTCCTATAGTAAAAATTATCAACTCCTCAGCAGTCCGTCTCCGTCTACCAAGATCTATGAGAGTGCACCCCACGTTTCATGTTTCCCGAATCAAGCCCGTCAGCCAGAGTCCGTTGGCACCCATTCCACCTCCTCCCCCAGCTCCACGCTCCTTGGACGGGGAGCCTATCTATACAGTGCGCCGCCTGCTCCGCTCCCGACGCAGGGGTCGGGGCTTCCAGTACTTGGTCGATTGGGAGGGATATGGTCCGGAGGAGAGATCATGGATTCCCAGCAGGCAGATCCTGGACCGATCTCTTGTGGCAGAATTCCATCAACTGCATCCTGACCAACCAGCACCACGCCGTGGTCGTCGTCGGAGGTCCGACGCTGCTGCTCTTCCACCGGCAGACCCACCCGCTACCACCCCTTCAGATGCGGACGAAGGGGCCTCTATCCACTCGGAAGAATTCTGAGGGTTCATCGGACGACCTCTGGGCCCTCGATTTTTGGATTATTGGTGATGTATTTTGGGTTTTGGGGAATTATTTGTAACTGGCCTGTGATTTTTTTTTTTCCCTTGGATTACCGGTGTTGCCATGTGACGTGTTTGGATTTATTTTTATTTTTCCCTGGGGGACTTCTGGAGCCGTCCCTTGAGGGGGGGGTTCTGTCGTGATTACCTAACCGGAGTCACCTGAGGTAATCAGCTGGTGTGCTGGAACGCGATCTCTTGATTGGTGGAAGTCTACTACATAAGCTGTCAGCGTCCAGAGATGGACGTTCGAGTGTCTTCCTCATTTCCTGAGTGAACCTCCAACATTCAAGGTACCACAAGCCCATGTATATTCCAAGTCTGATTCTCGTTGCCTGACCCTTGTCTGTTAAAAGTTTTCGATCTACTCTTCCGTCCCGGCCACCGACTTACCTGCTACGTTTCGCCACGCGTTTTCACCACGGAGTTGCCATATCGTCCCAAGAGGCTTTCCACTGCCAAGGCTCGACGTCCCAAGCCTGCTCCACCGAATCTTGTCACAATAAATCCTTTAACTGACGCTATTGGATCCGAGTCCTTGTTCTGTTCCTTGACAATAAATTATATTCTATTCTATCAAAATTCTGTTCTATTCTATTCAATTCAATTCTTTTCTATTCTATTCTATTCTTTCACAGTTGTAAACATTCAAGATTAATTTTACTCACCTTACAGTTTATCAATAACTAATTTGTTGGGCGAGACATTCACTAAATAGAATAATCCATTATCTCAGTTCACTAATTTAACTAATTCAGCTAGTACAACAGTTAACTCAGTGAAAAGGTCACTAACTGAATGAGTTAACTCAGGGGTCACCAAACTTTTTGTAGGCGGGAGTGTCTTTTTTGTTGCTGATTTACGTGAAGGGCTTAAATACCATCATGCTATTACTATATTGTTACCATGTTATAATATTAGTACTAGAATTAAATTGCTAGAAGTAAGATTTAAATAAGCTTAGTCAACGAAAAAAATATAGTCCCTGTACAATAGCCCACTGATTTATTTATAGGTTATTGGTCAATTTTAAAAATAGTTTTGTATCACCATGTTGGTGACCCCCTAAGTTAATTGTTTCACTGCCTTACTTAACTTTTTAAACTCAAAGATCAGTAGCCAGCGGTATGAGTTAGCTGATTTAAAGCTTATGTTAACAGCTTTAAGCATTTAGGTAGCCACTTTAACACAGTAAACAAGTAACTAACAGAATGAGTTAAGTGATCCAGTGCTTTGTTACCCGCCTTCAAATCGTTCACTAGCTCTTTTAATTCAACAAATATTAGTCAATGGAAAGAATGGACTGAATAATTTCATCAGTTAACTGCTTGAATTGATTAGGTCAGTGCAAAAGTTTACTCGGTGAATGAGTTGCCGAATGAATGAGTTAACTGATTCAGTGCTTCAGTTAATCCATTGTGTAGCTCTGCAAATTAAATAATAAGTTAAAACCGATTTGGTGCATCAGTTAACTGCTTTCACTGATTCAGTGGCTTAATTAACTATTAAGATGGGTCCCTAACTGAATTTTCTAAAAGTTTGGAGCCTCAGTTAACTGCTTTAACTCATTCAGAAGAGTCAAAAGAATGAGTTAACTGATGTATTGCCACAGTTAACTGATTTAACTGATTTACCTGATTTGGTGCCTCGTTTAACTCACTGAATGACGAGCCAAAGGTATGAGTTCACTGATTCAGCGTTTCAGGTCACTGCCTCTGTCTTAATTAACTCAATAAGTTGGTCAGGAAATGAGTTACGGGATTGAGTGTCTATCAATTCTTTTAACTTATTTAGTGCCTCAGTTGCCTTAATGAACAAACGGTCAACGAAAGGAAGTATTCATTTGTTCATGTTTTTTTTTTTATTTTCAGTAGCACAGCTAGCATCGTTAATTTGTAGCCAAAAGAATTGTTTAAGTGATTCTTTGTTGCAGTTAACTGCTTGAATTGATTTGGTGTCTTGTTTAACTTTGTGGATTACAGGCTAACGGTTTGATTTCTCTGATTCAGTATTTTGAGATCATTACGTAAACTGACTTCAGAGTCCTAACTACCTCAATAAGTCATCAATGGAATGAGTTAACTGACTGAGTTTCTCTATTCATTTATTTGATTTCTGTAGTGCCTTGGTTAACTTGTTGAACGTATGGCCAACAAAATGAGGTAACAGGCTCGATGCTTCGGTTCCTCGCTTTAAATCATTCAGAAGCTCAAGTAACTCAGTCATTTTGTAGCTAAAGGAAAGAGTTTATTGATTCATTACCTCAGTTAACTGTTTCGGTTCCTCATGACTACCCAATACCACGTGTTCTCTGATTCATCGCTTCAGTAAATTATTTTAGCTGACTCAGTGCCCTAAATATCTAAGCGAAAAGTCGCCAACTAAAGGATTGCATCTATTTTTTTCTTTAACTCATTTGGTGCCTCAGTTTACTCAATAATTGAATGGCCAACAAAATGAGGCAACAGGTTCAATGCCCCGCTTCACAGCTTTAAATGTTTAGTAGCATGGTTTGACACAAATATGTAGCCAAAAAAACGAGTTAACTGATTCAGTTTTTCAGTTAACTCTTTTAAATGATCCAATGTCTCATATAACTTAAAAAGTAAGTAGCCCAATTAAGTGTCCGCCAATTTAAAAGACATTTTTGGGGGTCAGGAGACGTCAACAGCAGTGTATAAGTTGATGGCTTCCTCGCCAAAGCATATTGAATCAGGATTTATTGTATCTGATTGTCTGGGCAAGATTATGAGTCGGATCTTGTGAAATCGTGTGATCGCGGCGGCAAAACACAGGCGTGGGTAGCAGGTGTGCAGGTGTGGCCTGTGTACGCAGCAACCACTTCTGGTTCCCAGTGCAAAGGCGGGGCAGCGTTCCTGCTGTTTAACCTGAACTGCCGCCTTGCTAAGGGCTAAACACCTGCAACACAGTTACAGACCAAGGTAGAAACAGCCGTGGGGGGGCAAGAAGGAGGAGGGTGGTGTCTAGTCCCATCTCACCGAACAGGGTCTCCGGTTTCTGTGCTAGTTTTGCATATTATTCTGGTAAGGCGCTCAGGGGCAGGCGACAAAGCCACACAATGCCTTCCGTGGCTAGTTCCCATTGACGCTGATGAGAATACACCTAACTACACTTGTTGCACCTGAATTTCTGTCTGGAGGCCCCATGAATGGATGATCTTAATTCCCACACCCAAGTAAATCAACTCTGCTCGTTGCGCCCTTCCGACAAGGGAAAACAATAGGTGGGGGCGATACTAGGAATTTTTAGGATCGAACCGTTCCAAGTGAATAGAGGGTAGTATTGATCGATGCGAATCAGTGGTTAGGAATGTCTTTTTTTCGGCGTGTTTGTCGGTTTCGGATACTGAGAAAAAGATATACCTTACTTTTGTGGAGCTTGGAACGGATTAGCGCATTTACATTCAAAAAGCGTTTTCAGATTACAAAACTACTCCCAGAACGAATTATATTCGTAAGTAGAGGTAGCACTTACAACACACTGACAACATTAATGTCTCTGTGATAGTTAAAATGGGAAGACCGTATTGATCCTCAGACAATAGTATCGATTCAATTCAGGTTCTCGCTCAGTATCGCTAATAGTGATATTTAGATGGATCCACCCACCCTTAGAAAACAACAAGCGGGAGCGAGAAACCCGAGCGAACGGCCAAGCCTTGATGAGGTGCGACTTAAATGTCAAGAGCGAAAAAAAAAACCCTGGCGAGGCCCAAATAACTTGATTATAGCCGGCCAACAATCGGAACAAAAGCGGAAGGCCCCGATCTGTTGGCTGTCAATGGCGGCTTCTCATCTGTCAAGCCCATCCGAGAGGTCGGTTCTCAGGCAGTTTGGACAATGCGGTACGGCTCTCCTTTTGGGTCCGCCTGCCACCGGGAAGCCCATCTGAAGTATTAATCTTTAGGTGGAAGAGTGGAGGAGAGGGCTCAGCCTGGCCCAGCCATTGTCCCTAGGCCCCGGGCCCTTGTGAATGGGGCTTTGTGGGCTAACCCAGCTGCCACTGTCCACGCTGCGTCTTTAGGCTCTCGGCTCTAGCGACCACAACATACCCCCCTTTTCCCCTGCAACCCCCCTGGTAGTGCTGACTGGACGCCTCTGTGCAGCTGTGCGCGTTTGTTTGCCATGAAGCGAGAGGTCAGGTGACGGACGCTTCATCCCGTGGTGCTCCCTTGTCACTTTTTTAACAGTTTTCATGAAACCTAAAATGAAATGAATACCGTAGACATAAAATGGTGTCAGTGTAACATCAATGCAGAGCCTTAGGGGCTTCAGAGCTATAACTCCCTGACCTTTGACTTCCCCACTGTGGTTAAGCACCATAAAAGCACTTTAAAACGTCTTTTTTTTCCAGCATCGCAGACTGGTTTCACTGGTTTGTCCAGTGCCTTCCTCAAATATTGTAGCGACGTGGTCAGGTCCTTTGTTTTTTGATGTGTACTGAACATGTTTGGGTTTTGGATCCGGATTAGGACATACAGTAAAAGTAATATTCCTTTCTTTACTTTGCTTCACTTCAGTTTCTTTCAGTTTGTAGAAGTTTCTTAAGGGGACAGTGTGTATTATTTATTGCCTCCTAATGATAAAAAAACCCTTTTTCATTTAAACAAAAACTACATCTACCGTATTTATTCATGTTTAACGCACACTAGTGTATAATGCACACCCTAATTTTTTGTATAAATTGTAAGTAACAAGGGCTGTTGAATACGTGTGGCCATGATTAAAATATTTTTAATAACCTTAACTATAACCACAATAACAACATAAACATTTACAATATGTTTATTTTATGTCCTTCAAAGTCCGTTTCATCATCAGATACATCAATGAGTTGTTACTTTTCTGTGTTAATTCATATATTTCAAGAAGACTTTCTGTCTTGTCCCTTCTCTGACATTATTTTCTGGTACCATGAATAAAAAGCAATATGATGAGATAAATTGTAATGCCTATTCATATTTCATCTACATCACTGATGGTCCAGTGGATAAGAGTTGGTGCTCCCATTGCAGTAACCCGGGTTCTATTACCGTTACGTTCAATGATTTGCGATAGAGGTCACTGATTTTTTGACTGATCAATCATTGCACAAAAGTGGTAACAAAAACCATGCATTTTTCAAACACTTCTAGGTAAAATAAATTGCATTTAATTTATATAACACGAGGCTTATCTAGAAGGATCTGACATGGTTGTCTGCCATCTTTCTGCAAAGGTTACACCAAAAAACAAAACTTTGTAAAACGTTGCGCAAAAAAAAGAGAGGATACAAGAATATTTTTATAAGACAAGTTAAAGCACGGAAAATAATGACAGACATTGTCCATCGCTTGCATACTGAATTACTGAATCACAGGAATCTGTGACCCTTCCTTATATGACCAGCAATGAAAGGCAAGTGACACAGGAACACTCAACAAGCTTTTTTTTTACATAAAAAGCTAACAATAACAGTAGCAGCTAGCAGAGAGCCAGAGGTTTGGGGCCAGTAGCTAACAAGTGTGGCTAACGCTGACGAGTATATAAACGGAAAATCTTATTTATGTTATCTTGCTTTGATTATTCCTTTGAAATTAAATCAGTGTTTTGTTTTTCTTTTTATGAGCAATTTCTTATATGAGGTTTGGGCTTTTTCCTGTTCTCCTTGCATGTTCAAAATCCATTGATGTCTTTGCTTCTTATTTTGAGGGTCTACTAAACTATAAACTTACCATCAGTTGTTTGAATTTATAGCAGACTGGTAGCCCTAAACCAAGCCCTTCTCATGAGTACGTATGGATGGTAGATTAAACTGTAATCATGTTAATCTCATCTCTATTCTGTTCCAATTCTGATAGGCGTGGAGTTGATACTAGTGCGCGCATAGCTGACATGGCAGAAAATCTATAATGGTTTGGTCTAGCGTATAAAGAGCATACTCCCCGCTACAGTTTGCACTCAAGGTGTCACACCAACAGACACCTGTCCTTGCTGCAAATCACTAAAAACATCCTTTGAATCGAAGCTCAGTTAACAATTTAGGTTCACTGTTGAGACACTTTATGATGAAAACCCACAGAAAAACTGTAAACAGAGAGAAACACCAGCTAAGCACACAGAGCAATTTGAATGATTGAGTGGTAGTGGTGCCCAGCGCCGCCTGCACTGAAGGTGAATATGCTAGTGTCCTCGTTTGCAGTATTTCTTGACATTTTTACCAAAGAACACTACTTGTTTTGAAACTATTGTTTATGGAAAAGGAAGGTCAAGATTAACCCTAAAACGGTCATAAGCAATTGCGGCAGGGAGACAAGTTTAAAGTGCTATATTTGTTGGTATGGGACACAGGATATGGCATTTTCGTTTTTCATAAATTTTATCATCTAATGTCACACAGTGAAAAAAAATGAGCTGAAAAATAAGTTTTTCTGGAGAGCGCTTCCCAATATTAGATAGATGGCTTGATTGGACCGGTGTGACATTTCATCCTTCCGAGTAGCTCTCGGCTCTGTAACAGGAAGTAACAAAAACAAATAAACGGTAAGCGATGAAAAGAGTTGAAAAACTTTATCGCTAAAGGTCATGTCAATCAAGCGATGAGAGTGAAACGACAAGGAAATGCAACTTGTCGTTTCAGGACGGATTAACTTTCGTATTATTGGCTACTGATACACCCGAGACCCCGAGGGTTGTGTGGAATGCGTGGGAGTCTATTATCACATTGTTTACCTTTTCATATCACGCCCCGTAGAGATCTTTTCTCTGACTTTTTTTCAACAAAGAGAAAGTGTCGATGATATGGAAGGGTTTCATTTCTCACAGATTCTCACAGGTTACTTAATAGTTCTTATCGGCGTATGTCTGTTGCAGTATTTATTTTCAGAATTGAACCCGATAGAGCAGTGTTTCTCTAACAGTGTGTCCAGTATGCCCTAGGGAATTTTGACACCGTATTTTACTTGTTTTACCAAAACAAGTTCAGATTTTTTTACAAAAAAATAGCAGGAAATGTGGCTAATTATATGTCCACATTTTCTCTTTTTACGGGAGAAAAAGTTTAAAAATCAAGTGAAACTGAAAAAAATGAAGATAAATACATCGAAAAATTTACCCATACTCCCTCCTGACCCCTGGCCACCACAAATCATACATTTTATTGGAGATACTGTTAGGATATCTTCAAAGGGAAATGCGTATTATTTAGCACCTCCTAGTGGTAAGAAAATCTTCCTTTGTTAAAAAACAATACCCATTCAAATAATATGCAAAAGTACATGAACATGCATTTTTTAAAATCCTTGTAGGTCAAAAAATTTGCATTCATTTGAAATAGCATGAGACTGACATTCTTGGTTGCATCTTGCTGCTACAGGTACCCAAGAAACTTAAAAAACTGGTCAAAAAAATGAATAGTAAAATGGTGCTTTTGGGTCCCTTTGAATCTCCGTAGTTTGTATTCGTCCGTGTGCTTTATAGCACTTGTTTTTTGTTCCACTACAACGTACACATCATAAATTATACACTGTCCCTTCAAACCCAACAAATGACAATTTGGGGGATGTTAAAATAAAATTAATCTCTTTGTTGTTTCTTGAGTTTCCGAAAAACAGATGTGATTTAGAGTTTATAATTAAATTTTTGTTTTGTTTTGGGGGGGGTGTCAATTTGTACAATAGGTCCCTTTTTAATTTTTTTAAAGCAAAGAACATACATTTTAAGATGATAAAAAATCTCATATTTTGATATATTGTTTTAGTTTTTTATTTATAAAACAAAAACATTGTTTTCTTTTGTTTTATCCTTTTATAAGGTTTTCAGGGCAGGGGGGTCTTCCTGCCTAGTGACCAATTGCTATCCTCGGGATGATAGTTTGAGGCCCCTGCCTTTATGAAAGTTAAAGGGGCAGTGTGTATTTTCTGACCACTAGATGTCGGTGTATTCTGTTATGAAACCAGTAACTAATGATAAAAATGACAAATTAGAACACAAACTATGGAGACTCATAGTGACCATAAAGCACCATATTCTTCTGTTGTTGTTGTTGTTTTTTCTTGCCTAGCCTTTCGCTAGGTTTTTGCTTTTTTGGGTACCAGTTGCAGCAAGATGGCGGACAATTATGTCATATCCCTCGAGGTGATAAAATAAATAGAATTTTACCAACCTGCGAGTGTTTAAGACAATGCACATTTATATCATATTTAATGTATTTTTGCTAATCATTTCAATCAAAAATTTACCACTAGAGTGCACTGAATAATACACACTGTCCCTTTAAGTCCAACTTACTAGATTATGTATTAATTGATAACTGATAGATTTATTTATTTTAATATTAATTCCTATTCTGTTTTATTTTCAAAACTTATTTTGAGTAGAGAATTTCAAAAATGGATACTTGAGAGCAGTGGAATGTTTCTATCAGACCTGATTTGAACCAACCTCACCCAGCCCCTAGCCCCGGTGGCCCCCAAGTAAATTGAGACCCCAGTTTTAGGGGGAGGAAGGTTCTTCAATATAATGCGACATATTTTAGTTGGGTTTTAAACCAAACTCATTTTTTCCTTATACTTTAAACAAAAAGAAAATCACATTTTAAGGGTTGTTTTGAGTGTCACAGTCCTGCAGTCGGGTTTGATTATTTCTCTTCCCCCTCTTGCTTGCCCTTGCCTTTTTTGGTTACTTGCTTCCTAGTTCTAACTTCAACCCCACACTTGGTGTCCATACCTGTCAACCTGTACGGTTTTGCCGTACAAAGTACGTTTTTTATGCATTTTAAGATGAGTACGACGTACAAGGAAATCTGTACGGAAAAACGCAAATTTGTCAATTATGGGTACCATCCGGTATATACCGACTATCACGAAACGGTAAATCAAGTCTAACGAGTTCGCCGTGGAAGCCTCTATCTCGGTGTCATTTTTTTTCGTTGCAAACGAACCGAGCGGTTTTATGCTAATGTGCGCATGCGTCTGCCGCCTGGGGATTTCCTATCAAGCATTATTCCGGAAAAAAAAAATATGGTGTACGATTAATTTGTATTTTGTATGGGAAAATACGACACATTGTACGGGCATGGAGCTGTGGAGGTTGACAGGTATGGGTGTCTCTTGTAATGATTATTCCCTAATCACACCTCTCCTGCTTCACTATTTCAGCACTCTGTTTTCATGGCTTGGTGCTAGTTGGTGGCCTATATTTTGTCATCCTAAGCCTTCTTGTCACAGTCTTGTTTATCACAGTGTACCGAACACTTCCCTCCCCTTCTGAATCTTGATTACCGCCTGCTGAATTCTTGGACTGCCACTACAGTTGTCTGCTGGATCACCGACTCCTCACCTGCCTCTCGGAACGCGACTTCTGCCTCTGGTGTTGTAGATACCGTTGCCTGGATACCTGATTCCACGTGTACCAAACCCTGCCCGTAATAAAAAAAGTGGTCTATTTCCTGCATTGTGCTTCTGCACCCTCTTAGCGGCACCCTGACATTGAGTCCAATCCATCTTTTAAGATTTTTATCTTCATAAGGTGACCCTGTTTTGCGAAAAAAAAAAACTGAGCCCAGTCCTATTTTGTCTAAAATCGGGTTAATTTGAACCCAACAGCTGTAAGATTCCTTTCATCCTTCTTTGCCGTTCTGCAAATTGAGGGAATATTGAGGGGGGTGGTCCGCCAGTCAGCAGCGATCAGGCCTGTCAGTCCCCCACGGTCATCTTCTGGCTACCAGCTGGGAACAGCTGGTCCCCGTCCTGCTACCAGTGGACCGGGAATCAGTTGGAGTCCTAGCCGAGGACATGTTCTCATAGGATGTGACAAGCGATTGGAGTTGCAAACACAAGACAGGGGGCCTCATTAGGCTACACTTACAGTTTCTATAGAGGTGCATCTATTGTTCACTGTACAACCGCTGGGCTCAGTTTGGGACAAAGGAAAAAGCTCACGGCGTGTCGTCTACTTTGCCGTGACCCCATGCAAAGTCAGGGTACGCTCACACGACTGCATCGTGTTTTTATCAGCGAAAACGGTTACCCCTTGGGAAAAATCAGGCCGGCATCAGGGTATTTATGGAGGACCGGTCCTGCCATATGTAGAAATAAATGTACAGTACAAATAAATACATATCAAGAAATATAGCGCATGTAAAAAAATGAAGACAGATATAACCTAGAATGGCTGTGTGCCATTTGACTATCGCCCGCATTGAGAGAGAAACTTTTTGTGGTCTGGTAGTGTAAAATGTCTTTCTGAGAAAGCTGCTGATTCAGTTTTTTTTTGGCAGTTTTCACACTTAGGGTTACCTACCTGACTTCCTGTAAAAGACCAGGCAGACTGGAATGTCTTTCTGGAATAAAACGCTGAGTCTACAAAACTAAAAGTGTTGAGTTAGCTTTTATTGGCATTTTTCACATCTGGAGCAACCTACATAAGTTCCTGTGAAAGATGATGGTCATATCTAAACTCCTGTTGCCTTTTATTGGAAGGACAGACAAATAATCAGATAGGTATGCACCTTTTTAGATCTCAAACGAAAACATTATCAACAGCCACCCCACCCCCCGCACTTTTCTAGAAGATAATAATCATGTAATACTTAGATATATGACATAAATGCAGTGTATTCATGTGTTTAAACGTTTTGTCATTTATGTCATTATGTATTTTGTCATTAATTTTGTCACTTGTTGTTGAGTATGTTGTCATGTTTTGTCATGTATGTTTTTTGGGTATTTATTTTCTTGTGTATTTTGTTGTCACTTTTTTAATGTGATTTGTCATTTGAATGAATGGATGTTCTAAACGCAGTTTCGTTCATCTTTGACAATGACAATAAATATTCTAGATCTGAATCTGAATGTGAATCATTTAGTTTTTTATGTATTTATTCAGTCATTTGTTGTGCATTTTATCATGTCTTTTGGCATTGATTTTGTCATGTATTTTGTCTTTTCTTGTTTTGTCATTTTTTTTATTGGGTATTTTGGTGTTGTATTTATTTCATTATTTTGTGTTTTGTCAATTCTCTTTTTGGTATTTATATTTTTACTTGTATTTTTGTGTTTTTTTTCAGTATTTCGTCATTTACTTTGTCGTGTATTTCATTGCGTATTTTGTATTTTGTCATTTTTTTATTTCGTCATGTATTTTCTCGCGTATTCTGTCACAACGTAATGTTATTCAAATGAGGAGGGCGGGTCTAACTAGCTGAGCTTTTCACCTATTTGTTGATCAATGAGTGCGCGGATTGTTTATTACTTATCAACCAATAGGTGAAAAAGCTCAGGCAACTTTCTCACTTCCTCATTTTGATTTTATTGTTACGAAATACTCGGCAAAATGCACGATAAAATAAATGACAAAATAAATACTGACATAAGAAAATGCATTAATAAATGAACGGATTGCATTAATGTCATATGTTTAGGTTTTACCGGATTGATTTATGTGTTTATTTGTTTATGTGCGTTGTTTGTATATACTTCCATTTATTTCTAATTATGGCAGGATCCCTTGGGAAAAAAACAATCCGGCATCAAGATACTGACGGAAGGGGCGTTATTCAATTTCGCAACAAGCCGTAACACTGTCTCCCATTGTGTCCCCCTCCCACCTGTGAGCATCCCCTCAATCTCACCCCCGACTCACCAGAACGCCGAACACCATGGCCCTCCCCTTCTTACTAAAGCTCTCTCTCCAGGCAATTGCCACTGGAGTGGAAAGTATTCCAGAGTACAATGTTGGAGCTCTCAATGGGTGCTTTAGCATGCCACCAGTGCGCTGTCACCAGCAGATGGGGAGCTAATTAGAAGCCATTAAAGAGCTTTGATAGTGTGTGTGGGAACCAGGCAGTGGGAGAAGGCCACCGGGGTGTCGGGAGGGTGGGCACGTTTCGGGTCTGGTGCATTCACACCAATGTTGGGCGTGTTACTGAAAAATAAGCAATTAGTTACAGTTACGAGTTACTTCATTCAAAAAGTAATTGTGTTACCCCGAGTTTACTGACGCTCAAAAGCAGCCCGTTATTCTGAAAGCTAGTTACAAATTACAGTATATACTCACATTGAAAGCGACCTCTTAAAGACGCTTAAAATATCCATTCATCAATCCATTATCTGCACCGCTTATCCTCAGTAGAGTCGCGGGGGTGCTGGAGCCCATCCCAGCTATCTTCGGGCAGTGGGCAGGAGACACCCTGAACTGGTTGCCAGCCAATCGCAGGACACACAGAGACAGACAACTCACTCGCTCATTCACACCTAGGGACAATTTGGACCGGCTTTTTCACCCGATATGCATGTTTTGGAATGTGGGAGGAAACCGGAGTGCCCGGAGGAAACCCACACAAGCACGGGGAGAACATGCAAACTCCACACAGGAGGTTCGATCTCATGACCTCAGAACTGTGCCGCACACGCGCTAACCACTGCTCCGCCGTGCTGCCCCACGCTTAAAATAGCCACACAAATAAAATAATCCGAGAAAAGACAAAACTGCGGAAGCAGTGAATATTTATTGGTTTGTGTAATCTTGAGAGTGTGTAACCAGGGGTCTCCAAAGTGGTGCCCCCAAGGACAGCAAAGGTGCCGGCAGAAACATTCTGAAAATAGCTGACCAGTGCTGGGTCATTTCTAGTACAATCATTTTTTGGGTGGTTGATTGAGTCTATTTAACCATGCTTTCAATCGTTTACCCAGTTAAAAGACATTGACAACATAGTAATAATGTGATAAACTGTTATTTTACCTCTACTTACGAATTTAATGTTTCCTCGGGGTAGCTTCGTAACCTAGAAATGTATGTAGAGACATTTGTATTTAGCAATACCACTGTACATATCAAACTGCATGCCCTTTGCGCTACTTGGTAACAAAAATAAGCTCTCAACTTGAAAAAGCTTGGGGATAGAATTACCAGTGCTGACACCTAAACACTTTAGGTGAATGGCACATGTAGCTGATAGATAGTTGCAATCGCCAATCAGATCCTAAGATAGTGACAGTAGGGCCAGCTAGAAGGCCTTATGTTGCAAGTGACGGAGGGATAATGCACCAAAACCATGGTGCCTGCTGCCGTTAAACTTATAGATGAAGAAAACGATGTGACATGTACGCGTCTTTTTGATTGGATACTCACTTGTGTTAAGCAAAGGCAGTACTATGCAGATCAACCTAGCTATATCATAACTTTTTTTTTTAAATGTTAAAAATTTGCCAGGTTAAAATGTTTAACCCATTATGGCTAAAGGAGACGGCAACAAAGATTTGGTTTCAGATATACATGCCAAGCCATTTTGAAAACGGACCTTTCAAGGGAAGCAAGATCTCGTGAGAATATAAGACTTTGAGGACAATTAATTTTCAATTCTCTTATTTGTAATTGTTTGCATTATTATTATGATACATTTTAATTGCTGATTCATATTTATTGATGTTTGTGTATGTAAGAGTTCTCGAACGATGATGCCATAAATGATGGTCAATGTGGATTGAGAAGGACATCACTAAAGGCCGCTGCAGTATATTGTATTTCTAATCTCATCTACTGTATTCTGAGGTATACAAGTGTTATAAGGCTTTCACATTTCTGGCCAATTTTGATTTTTTTTGGGGGTGTGTTATTGTCCGGAAAATACTTTACTTTTGAAATGAAGTAACTTTTATTAATTACTTTTTTTTTCGGCAACGCGCTCAACACTATAAGCGAGAGACCAAACTGTCGCCGTCAGGCCAAGGACATCGACCCAAAGGACATCTGTGGGCCGCCAAGGCTAACGTGAAGATAGCGCCACTTGCCCGGTGGCACCCAAGGAAAAAACAAACACAAACACACAAAAAGAGTCGGCTCCGGCCAGTCTGCGATGCTGATGACACATCTCTGAACTGGGACTCCCACAGGAAGTGACTCCCGACCACGGGCCCTCAGTCATTACGCAGGGAGGTGCCAAGCCACACCGCGGCGCACCAGCATCTCCAGGAATGTGTGTGCAGCAGCTGACACAAGACAACGCTAAATGGCACGTCGCACTTCCCGGAAAGAGGCGCGTCCGTCGTCAGTCAGCCGAGGACGAGATGCGACAGCCGCCCAATGAACTTCCTGCTCTCATGTGAGCCAAAGTGGCCTGCTCACCTGTGTGCAGGTGTGATTGTTATCTAGCAAACAGGAAGAGCCTGAACTGGAAACTAAACCCGCAGCTGTGAGGAGACAAACTGGTGTGTGTGCATGTATGTATGCGTGCAAGCTGGCATGGAAACAGAAATAGTAAGCTAGCTCGCAAACTGAAAGATTGTTTGCAACGGGATAAGATGTGACACTCCAGGATAAATAGGTAAGACATAAAAGAGTTAAAAATACGATTTAAAAAACTGTCAGGATGAATGAGAAAAATATTAATAGGGTAGTGCTTGGAGACTGGCCTGTTACTATTGCAATGATACGTAGTGCATTTTAACAATAGTGCAATGAAAACTAGTGTGTAGTAGTGCGTAGGTTTGGTCTCGGCATCAGTGGGGACCAAAGAATTATTGTTTGATATTGGTGTGGACACGTCCCCTCCGACCATGCTCAAACTACGCCCTTGCTCAGTAAGGATTTTTAAATCTATATTACCATAACAGCTATGGATAGGTAGGAAGTCTAGCTTTGTAGGAAGACAGCAAATTAGCAAGAGAGCAAGTCACTGAGACCCCAAAATAACAAGCCAGTGAACTATAAAGATTGCTAGCCAGTGAGTTTGGTAGGTGTATGTGTCGGTCGGTTGTCTGTTGGTTGATAGGTTGGTTGATCGGTCAATCGGTCAATCAATTGACGATGATCGATTGACTAATAGACTGACGGATGATCAATCGGGTGAGGAACGGACAGATAGCTAACTGACTATCTTGCCAGATCAATAGAAAGCTAGCTAGCCAACTAACCTTCTAGATTTATACCAAGCCAGCTATCTAACTAACCTACAAATCAACAGACTATTAATCACTTGAAAAGCATTAACTTGGGAGTAAAATGAAATGATCTGCACTTATATAGCGCTTTTCAAGTCAATGACTTTCCAAAGCGCTTTACAATGTGCTCCACATTTCCCAATAGCGGCCTTGCAGCCATGTAAGGCGCTAACCTGCTTATTGGGGGTATTAGGGGTTCAGTGTCTTACCCAAGGACACTTTGACATGTAACACGGACGAGCCGGGATTCGAACTGGGATCCCTTGATCCCAAGACGAGCGCTCTACCTCCTGAGCTACTGCCGCCCCAAAAAATGTTATAGCGCTAAACAAGGGCGTAAGCACCCACAAAAATCATATTATTTTTTCAAAATATCTTTTCCTTATTAAAGGACAGGATCGGCTTAAATAAGATGAAAAACGCTAGATAAAAAAGTTATACGAAACAAAGTTGAACAACGCAGCTTCAAAAGTGGTACATCCCATTTGGTTCCTAAAACTGCTCTCGCCCCCTTCTCCGCTTCTTTTTTGTTCAGCTAGTGTCACTTGCAGCATAACGGCAGAATCTGTGGAGGCTCGGTGTGATTACAGTGAGAGTATGTTATATAGTGATTATGTTGAACAACTCTTTAACCACCAAATATCATAACTTTGTTATCATCAACTGATAATAGTCCTCATTTTTTATGTGAGTAAAAACTGGGCATGGAGTAGTAATAGTGTTTCTGCTAACCATAAAGTGTAATCTTATTTTCAACCTTTTCGAAGTGTACGATTCTAAATTATTTTAAGTGATATAATAAAATATTTTAACCAGCCTGAGACTGGTTGCTCAGCACCCCCAAAAGTCTGAACCTAAAATTTGCCAATGGCGCAAATAGACGGAGAAGTATATTGCCTAAGTCAAAGATTTGATGCTTTAACTCCAGGTCAAGATGATGATGTAAAAAGTTAAAAGCTTTTAGTGACCGTTCTAGTTTTAAAATTAATTTAAATCCAGAAGTAAAGTATGTTTTAAAATGTATCTTCAGGGTTAAAGCACGTGTATTGCTTTAACTCAAGAGTTATGGTAGCTTTAAAGCTTTAACGACAGGGTTAAATATTGTTTGACAGCAAAAACAGATATTCTACTAGTGTACTGCAATAAAAGCTCTACTTTATGAACTAAATAAGTGGAATTGATATTGCATGTTCAAATAATTTTGTCATAATTTTCCTTTGAAATGATGTCTAGAAACTGTCTTTCTGTCCAAGAACCCCCAAAAAACATTGATCATCGCTTTCATGTTTCAGGAAGTAGTAAGACTGCTTCGTATTGTCCCAATGGTCATAAAATCGGCAGCAAAAGTGTGCTGGAATGTCCCGTTTCCTCCGAAGGAATTCCCGCATGGACTTTTCCTGGGTACTTCCTGTAATGTGCTTGTCTCTTGATAAAGAGGGCGTTTTATTGAACACGCTTCCCCTCGACCCCTCGGAACAATGTCGGCAGCAAAACAAAAAAAATCATAATAAATACACGGCGTTCTTTAAAAAGCCTTTTGGCTCCTTGACGGCCGCAGGATGCTGTTACAGAGCTTCGCCGACGGTGGCCTGTCAACAAACGTGAAATAATGACTGGCTAACGGGCCCGCTGGGAAATGAACCCTACGGAGGACGTTCTGTCACTTAAAATCCGGGGCTAATATGCTTCACTTTTTCTCTTGCCTCCTCTGCCTTGGTTCCCTCTTGTCCCCCCCACACCCCCTTTCGCCTTGATGTGCTGTAAACAGGCTAAAAAAGGGCCCAGCTGTGTGGAGTTATTGTTGGTGTCAGTAGGAAGTGCTGATAGCTTTTGCAGCTGAACAAAAGCTGGATGAGGGGAGTGGAGGGGAGCTCCAGACACTGTGGCTCCAGCCTAGATTCTCTCCCACAATCCCTGCATCGTGCTCCCATTGTTCTGCCCACCCGGCACCTCCCACCGCCCCGTCAGCTGCGACCTGGGACAGAGGGCAGGGGCAAAAAAAAAAAAGAAAGAAAGTTAGGGAAGAAAAGTTTTTACAGGTTACTTCAAGTGAATAAAAAGAGGGGGGAAAGCCTTGGGCTTCAGGGTGAAAGAGAATAATGAGTCATGGCTCTTTTAATTGATTTGAGACTTAAACAAGGGGGAGTTTGAATATTTCATAATATTGTGTATTTTTGTGCAAGGCGGGTATATGACAGAAAAAAATCATTACTGTTGATAAAGGTCATTGGGTTAGGGTTAATCCTCATTTATAGAATTATTGTGTTCTCAATCAATTAGGGCTAAGATATAGGGTCATGGTAAGGGTGAGGAGTGAGGGGCTATTTGTTAGGCATATGGTCAGGGTATGGGTTAGTACTCATTTCTAGAATTCTTCTATTCTAGATCTAATGAAATAGTTTTAGGGTTAGGGTTAGTCCTCGTTTGTAGGGTGATTCTACTCCAGATATTAATTAAAAGGGTTCAAGTTTGGGGGTTAGGTTTTAGGTTTAGGGGTTAGGGTCAGGGGTTTCGTTTAGAGTTGGTGTTTTTCCTCATTTGTAGAATTAATCTATTTTATATCAAATGAATTAGTTTAAGGGTTAGTGTTAGTCCTCATTTGTAGGGTTATATTTTCATTTATTTTAGGTTAAATTAATTAGGGCTTGGATATAGGGTCATTGTAAGGATTAGGAGTGAGGGGCTAGTCATTTCTATTTTTTTAGGATAAGACTAACATTACTGTATTTCGTAATTTGTGTATTTTTTTCTATTCTAGATCAAATTACATTCTACAGGGGCACCATAGAGAGTATCCTGACCAACTGTATCTCTGTGTGGTGTGGAGGCTGCAGCGCTACCGACTGGGGTAGTGTGAGGAGGGTAACGAGGACAGCAGAGAAAATAATCGGGACTACACTTCCCTCCATTCAGGACATTGGCCAGAAGCACTGCCTATCCCATGCAAAAAACATTACCGGGGACCCCTCTCACCCCCATCATGGACTGTTCACTCTGCTAGCCTCTGGGAAGAGGTACTGCAGTGTGCGGTGCAGGACCACCAGGCTCCGCAATAGTCTAGTCCCCCTGGCCATTAGACTGTTAAATGGTCAATCTAACATATAGTTAACTTAAATCTAAACGGCTGCTAATCTGACTTTTGCACTACTGGCAGTTTTTTTTATAGCTTGCCACTCCTTGCACATTGCTCTCTGCACTATTGTAATTACAGCGTTATTGTTACAGTGTTAATGTTACTGTGTACCTGACTTGTTAACCTGACTGCCCATTTTGCACATCTGGTTAGCTACTCTTCTTGCACTATCGGCACTATGGTAAAATACTACACGTAGCCAAAATACAATACAACATTATTTATATCTGTACATTCAAGGAAACTGTGGGGGTCAGATGCATCGACATTTCGTTCTGTATACACGTGTACTAGAATGACAATAAAGTAGATCTGAATCTGAATCTGAATCTGAATCTGAAATGATTTAGTTTTAGGCTTAGGGTAAGTCCTCATTTGTAGGGTGATTGTATTCCAGGTAAAAATCAATTTAGTTTAGGGTTAAGGTTTGAGGTTAAGTTTTAGGTTTAGGGGTAAGGGTCAGGGGTTTCGGTCAGGGTTGGTGTTTGTCCTCGTTTGTAGAATTATTCTATTTTAGATCAAATGAATTAGTTTGAAGGATAGGGTTAGTCCTCATTTTTAGGGATATTCTATTCCGGATACAAATCAATTTAGTTTAGGGTTAATGTTTGGGGTTAAGTTTTAGGTTTAGGGGTTAGTTTCAGGGGTTTGGGTTAGGGTTGATGTTTGGCCTCATTTGTAGAGTTATTATTTATTTCAAGTAAATCAATTAGGGATAGGATATAGGGTCGTAGCAAGAGTTAGGAGTTCGGGGTTAATGGTTAGGGATATGGTCAGGGTTAGTGTTAGTATTAGTACTCATTTGTGGATATATTCCATTCTAGATCAAATGATTTAGGTTTAGGGTTAGGGTTATTCCTCAATTGTAGTTTTATTGTATTCTATGTCAAATCAAATAGGTCTAGGAAGGTCCGGGGTTAAGGTGTAAGGTTCAGGTGTTTTGGTTAGGGTATGTCCTCATTTGTAGAATTATTATATTCTGGGTCAAAAGTGGTGATGGTTAGAGTTTGGAATCAGTTTTAGGGAACAGGTTTTGTGTTAGTCCTCATTTGTAGAATTATTCTTAATGAAAAATTATTCAATAATAATAGCTAATATTTCTTAATTAAGAGACTTTTAAAACACTTTAAGAAAAGAAAAATTCAAATAACAGTTTTCTTTAATAAGCATAGTTATTTTGAATATTTGATTATAATTCTTTCCACAAAAATAAGTCAAAATGTTTTTTTATAAAAGAACACGTTTAAAATACAGTCAAAAAAGAAACTTAATGCTTAAAATAAGATTTTTTTAAAAAATTTAGGTTATATTTTACAATAATAAATAAAAAGGTTGTCATTTAAAAAAATAAAAGAATAACTTTAAAACACAGTAAAATAAAAAAAGTTAGAGTAGCTAACAGTTTCCACTAATGCGCTAAGATTTAAAAAAAACATGTTTTCACCCTACAAAAAGCAAATCAAAAATGTATTCCAAAGTTTAAATCTTGATAAAACAACAAAATAAATACTTAAAAATAAAAATATTAAAACTTAAGATAACAGCCTCACTCAATGGGCCAAAAAATTTTCTATATAAAAAAAGAACCGATCGCACTTCCTGTAATTGGTCTGGACGAAAATATCGTTGCAAAACATCAGGTTGCGCAACCTTGAATTTCTGTTACCCGCCATGATGCCGGTGCACCTGTCGAGCGGTATTTTGGCACTCTTGTCACGAGAAACTGCTCCGGCTGGTTTCAAATGGGGAAGGGTGACACCTTTCAGTGCCTCTGCACAGGTGTTCCGCAGGGTTTTGGTCAGGGGTCATTATATTCCACTTGATTTGTTTCAATCAAATGAATACATGAATTGTATTTTTTTCCGACAGCACCAAGAATATATGTGAAGGATAAGATTTGTTTTTGCAGTCAGTGTATTTTACAGGTCATCCCTTCTTTTTTAAAAAATAATTTTAAATTTGGGTGACAAATTCAAGGCCAGGCTAAATGTATTGTATGTAGCCCAAAAATCATCCGCCATCTTTTTTTATATGAATCGTTTTTAAAAACAAATCAAATTGTTGATGTAATAAATTACATGACTAAGATATTTGTGTTGTCACGTGTGTTCTTATTGGGTCTTGTCTTGTTTTTTATCTGGCCTTGTCTGGTCTTGTCTAGTCTTTTTAATCTTGTCTTGTCTGGTCTTTTCTGAGTTTGTGTAGTTTTCTGATTTTGTCTGGTCTTGTCTGGTCTTGTCTAGTTTTGTCTGGTGTCCTCTGGTCTTGTCTGGTCTTTTTTGAGTTTGTTCGATCTTTTCTGGTCTTTTTTTATTTCGTATGGCCTTTGTGAACATGTCTGTTCTTCACTGGTGATTTCTGGTCTTGTCTCATCTTTTCTAAGTTTGACTGGTCTTGTCTGGTCTTTTCTGATCATATCTGTTGTTATCCGATCTTCTTTTCTCTGGTCTTGTCCTACTGTACCTGGTCTTGTCTCGTCTTTTTTTTCAGTTTCTGGTGGTCTTGTCTGGTCTTTACGAATGTGTCTAGTCTTGTCTGGTGGTTTCTGATCTCGTCTGAGCTTGTCTGGTGACGTCTGATCTTGTTTGGTCTCTTCCAGTTTTGTCTCATTTTATTGAGTTTGTCTAGTCAAGTCTTTTTAAAATTGTGTCTGGTATTTTCTGATCTTGTCTTTTCTGAGTTTGATTGGTCTTGTCTGGTCTTGTGTATCCTTTTCTGATTTTCTCTTTTTTGGTCTTTTCTCTTCTTTTTGGTGTTGGTGTTGTCTTTTCCAATTTCGACTAGACCCAACTGATGTTATTTGGTCTTTTCTGAACCTAATTGCTCCTACCTGGGAGGGTTTCTGATATTGTCTGGTCTTGTCTCATTATTTCTGAGTTTTTCTGGTCTAACCCCGGGTTTGTGTGGTGTTACCTGTTCCGGTCTTGTGTTTATTTTTTTTATTTTTATATTTTAGGCAGTAAATTATTTCAGAATTTTGTAAATATTGCAAATCTTACAGGGTTATTTATTTGTTTTTATTTTTGGAGGATGGGGTTAAGGAAGAGTATTGGGTTATAGATCAATAAATTAACAGCCCAGGCTAATGTTGCTAGTATTATTACTTTGACAGATAAATACAAAATACAGCGATGTTAGGCTTATCCGCCCGACCCCCCCCAAAAAATAAATAACTAGCAAACAATTTGTTTGAAGCCAGTGGATTTTAAAAACCTTCAGCCCACAGGATTATAGTTTGACCATAATAATGCCTTAATATGAAAGTTAAAGGGACAGTGTGTATTACTTGACCATTAGATTCCCTGCATTGGGTTGTGCCACTGAAAATTAGTCCTACAAAGCACAAGGGAGAATACCAACTATGGAGGCTCAGAGTGACCAAATAGCACAATTTTCTTCTTTTTTTTCCAGCCTTTTGCTGGGTTTTAGGATTTACGGGTACTCGTTGCAGAAAGATGGTGGAAAATTAAGTCATCTACCTCTAGATGAGGCTCATTTTGCGCAAGATAAATACGTCACGTAATGTCATATTTATTTGTATGGACCTTTATCACAAAAAGTCTCAAAGGGCTGTACAGAGCACAACAACAAAAATAACTAGTAAAATATGACATCAGCTATATAAAATATTTGCGCAGCACAATTTTGAGGTTAAGCTGCTTTCAACAAAACTATAACATAGTTCATGTGTTTTGCTCACTTTTCAAAAGCAGTATTGTTTTTTTTTAATTGTTTTTTTTTTTCGACCACCAGGCAGTTAATAATATGCACTGTCCCTTTAAACCTTCATATTAAGGCGGAGGGAATTTAGCTTATAATAAAATGATTTCCCACATATTTGGATCTTTTTTTTCATGCTATCAACCTAACATTTTATCTTTTTTGGCCTATTTTAGCTTGCTATCTAGTTCCTATTTAGTTTTTCACCTGAGTATGAACTTTACATGACAATATTATTATCATTTATATCATCATATTTGGGGCAGCACGGCAGCGCAGTGGTTAGTGTGTGTGCGGCACAGTTCTAAGGTCTTGGGAACCTCCTGTGTGGGTTAAAATCCAGCTACGGGACTTACTGTGCGGAGTTTGTATGTTCTCACCGTGCTTGCGTGGGTTTCCTCCGGGCACTCCGGTTTCCTCCCACATTCCAAAGACATGCATTTCAGGTGAAATGGCCGGTCCAAATTGTCCCTAGGTGTGACTGAGCGAGTGAGTTGTCTGTCCCCGTGTGCCCTGCGATTGGCTGGCCACCAGTTCAGGGTGTCCCCTGCCCACTGCCCGATGATTGCTGGGATGGGCTCCAGCACCCCCGCGACCCTACTGAGGATAAGCGGTGCAGCTAATGAGATGAGATGAGATCATCATATTTGGAATTAGAACCACACACAGGGTAGGATATCGGGATCATACTAATATTTTATTCATGCAGTCCAAATTATTCAAATTGGATGATTTAGTAAAATGTTTCACTTCACAACTGCTATTCTAAGGTCAACAAAACGTCCAAAACAAAAACCACAAAACATCCAAAATTTATTCACTCTGAAAGAGGGAAGTTATAGCTTAAGGGGCTGTAGTAAATTCAAAATCCCAAAGGTGAAAACCACCAGGAAAAGTATGTGTTTGTCTGTAGGCAGAGTCAAACTTTGGAACAATTGACAAGACGAGATCAAACAATGTCCAACTATTCACGTGTTCAAATTTAAATACAATTACATTACATTACTGGCAGAATACAGAGATGAAGAAATTGGGGTATGAGCATACCTGTCAACAATACAAAATACAAAATAATCTTACACCATATTTTCTTTTTCAAACGTGTTTATTTATGTAGTTTAACATGTTATATTGTACATGTGTTTCGTTATATCATATATATTGTTAATTAACATTTTATTGTGAGATACTGAGTTGCTTGACATGAATGAGGTCTATTATAAAATAAGTTAAAAAATTAAGTAGCTTGGATGTTCACTGTAGAAGGGAAAACACATTTCAAATATAATTAAGTAGAATAATACATTTTCTTTTTCCAATTATTAATTCATTTTCTGCATTAAATTATTGATGGTAATATACTGATTAAAGGGATAACCACAAACCTGTCTTTTTTCATTTCCTCCTTTTATACTTCCCTTTTTTCTTAACTTCTTTATACAACAATAATGATTCGTAATATAATGCATGAAAGCAAGTGAGCCGTTTGAAAGCCAGCTCTCTTTAATGAGTTGAGCCGAAAAAGCCGGTTCTCTAAAAAGAGACGGACTTTCTTTCACTACAGGACTACCACATGAAATCCGAGGCGGCAGATGCACGCGCACAGTAGCATCAAACCGCTGGCTTTGTTTGCTCGAAAAAAAACGATACCGAGATAGAGGCTACCGCGGCGAACTCGTTTGACTTGATTGATTTGCCGTTTCGTCATTGTCTGTGTTTAACGGATGGTACCCATAATTGACAAATTTCAGTTTTTCCGTACAGATTTTCTTGTACGTCGTACACGTCTTAAAAAAGATAGATAGATAGATAGATAGATAGATAGATAGATAGATAGATAGATAGATAGATAGATAGATAGATAGATAGATAGATAGATAGATAGATAGATAGATAGATAGATAGATAGATTGATAGATAGATAGATAGATAGATAGATAGATAGATAGATAGATAGATAGATAGATAGATAGATAGATAGATAGATAGATAGATAGATAGATAGATAGATAGATAGATAGATAGATGGATGGATGGATGGATGGATGGATGGATGGATGGATGGATGGATGGATGGATGGATGGATGGATGGATGGATGGATGGATGGATGGATAGATAGATAGATAGATAGATAGATAGATAGATAGATAGATAGATAGATAGATAGATAGATAGATAGATAGATAGATAGATAGATAGATAGATAGATAGATAGATAGATAGATAGATAGATACTTTATTCATCCCCGCAGGGAAATTCACATTTCCAGCAGCATCCCTTCGCTGAGAACATTACAATAATAAAGCAAAAGGAATACAATATACCCCGCGACCCTAATGAGGATAAGCGGTACGGCTGATGAGAGAGATGAGAGAATACAATATACAAATACCCAATGTGACGTGCTAATACCCACTGTAGCGTGTTGTATAGAGTATTTAAATAGTGCTACATAAAATACACACTGCAATAAAAGTATGGTTATATGCAATGTAGGGGATGTGGTTTAATGTGGGCCTTTACTCCGCCGGGTGGAGTTAAAGAGCCTCATGGCATGAGGAAGAAAAGATCTCTTCAGTCTGTCCGTGGTACAAGACAGTGACAGCAGTCTGTCGCTGAAGCAGCTGTTGAATAATTTGGACTGCATGAATAAAATATTAGTATGATCCCGATATCCTCCCCTGTGTATGGTTCTTATTCCAAATATGATGATATAAATGATAATAATATTGTCATGTAAAGCTGCACAATAAACTTACTTTGTACGGCAAAAACGTACAGGTTGACATTTAATGGTTAGAGATATGATCAGGGTTAATGTTAGTGTTAGTACAAATGTGGATTCTATGTAAACCAAGTTACATATTCAGTTTTTCCATATTTTTTACCTTTCCTTCAAATATATATTTTACTCGTTATTTTGTTGTTGCCCTTTGAGACTTTTTGTGATAAAGGGCTATACAAATAAATATGACTTGACTTGACTAGTTGAGCAAGCATGGGGGGGAGACTAGGCTGCGTTTAGCTGAAGAGAATGCCTAAAAGACACTCGAAAAAAAGCAAGCTCACGTGAAAGTGGTCATGTGAAAGAATGCAAGTGATGTTAAATGCAAATTGGGATTGCTCAACCTCGCTCTTCCCCCCTCCGCCCTTACTCGTTTAGCGGCGCCAGTGCAGGTGCGCTGGGCGGTAATCTCATCTGGCTGCTGCAAGGTGATAAATGAAGGACAAAAGCTCCGGAGCCGGTTTGTTGTCGGGGTGCAGGTTTCCTTTTTCTTTCCTTTTTTCTTTTTTTTGTTGTCGGGGTGCAGGTGAATGTTAGAGCGAGGCGGTACTCGTTTCTCTTGTTTGCCGTTTCCATAGAGACCGCCCGAGCGGCGCCAGGCTGACAGGCGTCAAGGCTCCAATGAATGGATGACGTCATCGCGCTGGCGCCTGCCAGTCTGCGCGCAAAGCGGGCTTGTTTGGACAATCTGCGAGGGAGGGGGAAGGAATAGGGAGGGAGGGGTGGATGAGGGGGGGGGGACAAACCATGTGAATGTGAGCTTCGGCACACACTGCAGAAACATGTGAAGGAATCTGCACCAAACGTTACACTGCTCTTCTTGTAGATGCAGAAAAGTTAGGGGGTGGGAAATGAGCAGGAGGGCAGCTTTCAGCCTGGAAATGCATTCAATTACATTATTTTTTGTAGGATTTTATAATATATTTTCTAATCATCATTTTACAAACTTGAAAAGTATCCATATACAATATATATGTGTTTGCAAAAGTTGGGTTTGTCATTACTTAAAAAGGATTATGTTTCTTGTTTTTTTCTATTTTGGTCCCAGTAATTTTTGTTTACATTTATTTTACAACCCATTTAAAATATCGGTAACACTATTATAAGTATATATGATTCACGATAGTTACGTTTGACAACCCTTAGCTTTGTATATATATTATCACAAAATTTAAAAAATGTTCTGTCAAAAACACACCCCAGATTACTTGATTTTTTAACGAACCAGCATTGGTGTTGTTTGTTTATTCTTTATTTGCCCTTGATATTGAATATTAGTACTAGTATTACGACTAATATTACTACTACTAATATTACTTCTAGTAGTAGTAGTAGTAATAACAACAATATAGATCATAATTATTATTATATATCAGGATGAATAATCAAAAGTATAAAACAGCACTTATTAATTAATTTGTTTGTATACATGTTTATTTGTTAAATTGCTTTCATATTAAATGCTATTATTACCACTAGTATTTTTACTATTATTACTATTTTTAATTCTAATAATACTGCTATTAATAATAGTCGTTTTAGAGGCATGTATTCATGTTTTCCCCTTTGATATTAAGTATTAGTTCTACAATTACCACGAGTATTAGTATGATATGATAATAACATTGTAATAATAATTATTATTATTAATGATCCATAATAATATTTTTATCATGTATTAGAAAAATGGGAAAAAATGAAAGAAACAGCTCAAATATTTTATTTGAGAAATTGATTTATTTCCCTTCATATTAAATATTACTACAGTAGTACTACAAGTATCACCACTAAAAGAACAACAATGACAAATAAATAAAATAAAATACTAATAATAATAACAGTAAATAATGAAATTATTTAATGCTAATTCAATTTTTTTGTCAAACATGCTTTTTGCACTACATACAGTAAAGATGAAAAACCTTTTCGCAGCATGCAAACAGGCAATAAATATAACAAAATACAAATTCCAAATTATAACAACGTTAAAAAAATAGATGTATGTCTATAAAAATATATAATTTTTTAAATAAAAAATGTGCAAATTTATCGATTGATGCACTTCAAGTAATGTTGTCTGGGTTCACGATGTTATACTGATAAGAACAATAAATGATGGCGTTATTTTCACTTCACATTTTATTAGAATATCCAGTCATTATTATAATTGGCACACAGAAAGTCCCTCAGAGAAATTTGTGTTGGACCCCCCCGGCTCCCCCCCATGCAAAGACAGCGGTGCACATCTGCAGCAAACAATGGTCAAATGTGTCGCAGCCTAATTATCCCAGGCGCCTCCATTCCTTCCTTCTTTCATTCATTCGTCTTCCCGCCGCAAGCACCCCGCCAATCTCCACCTGCGGAGTCCCCAATCTTGGCGACGGACAGCTGGATTCCCACATATTATAGACACACATTTGTTTCCCACATATTAGCCACAAAAGAGGCACATTTGTTTCCATTTGCAACGGCATCCCACCCACCAGATTGGAAATCCCGATAACAGTACGCGCTCTCTGATTGGATAATTTGCCAGCGCGTGCATTCGAAAGACAACACGTGATTGGTCAGGATCCCACTGAAACCGCACCCCCTTCTACTGCTTTCCTTTATAAAACCAAGAAGTCTCTCCATGTGGACGTTGCGAACTGTCAACATTACCTCTTCGCGAAGGAGAACTTTACGCGTCTTTCTTTTTGTGTGTGGACACTACAAACCGAACTTTTACACTTCACCATGAAGGTTGTTGGATCTACCTGCGCCCTGAAGAGCAAAGTTGGAGGCGAGGACGTGGTGCGTTGCTTATCCGAGCAAAGTCTCGCTATCTCCAAGTGCAAGATCCCGCTATTGGACGAGCAGATGAGCGCCTTCCTGCAGGACATGAACAGCTGCTACAGCAAGCTCAAGGAACTCGTGCCCACCTTGCCCACGAACAAGAAAGCCAGCAAGGTGGAGATCCTGCAGCATGTCATCGATTACATCTGGGATCTGCAGGTGGAGTTGGACGAGCCCGAGAAGAACCGCCACCACCTCCACCATCAGGTCGTGCAGTCCCGCACGCCGCTTACTGCACTCAACGCTGAGTTAGCCGGCATCTCTGTGGAGGTAAGCCAAGCTCAAATTCACGTCGAATGATTCCAAAAGTCTCGTCACTGCACCGTGCTAACGTTTCTTCTATTTTTTTCCAGAACGCATGCTCGGATGACAGAATCATGTGCCGCTAAAAGCATCTCAGTGGAGGCTTTTCCAAAGCAGAACTTTGAAATAGTAACAAGTGGGAGTTGTTCTGACTCCCTTCTCCCTTGTGTGGACATACGTGGAAGCAAGAAAGTCCTTCCAAGCTCTCGATTCAGGTCCACAAAGAAGATGCAAGACTGTGCTGGTCACTGGGAACCCGGACCGAGACCTCATCCAGCAGAATCGATCTCCTGTTACAGACTTGTGCAAACTCTCTGGAGGGGAAACAAGAATCATTCCACAAATTGTATTTTTGTTTGATTTAATTCTCAGATTCCTGAGTGATAAACTAGTATTGTATATTACAATGCCACATTACATGTGAACATATTGTTTTTTACAATGTATATTTGGTTGATGTTTTTATTAAAACAAGACAATTATTTTTCAATGCTGGTTTTGGGCTTGGATTATTGCTTACGAACACTTATTGTTTATCTGTGTATACTATGGGCTATTATGGTGCAATTATGGGTTTATTTGAGTGAAATTTCAGATGGGATTCACCTGTTTATGTCAATTCAACGTCACCTTTTTTTAAAAATAT
The DNA here is from genome assembly GCF_059441175.1 of Urocampus carinirostris. Classification (NCBI taxonomy): domain Eukaryota; kingdom Metazoa; phylum Chordata; class Actinopteri; order Syngnathiformes; family Syngnathidae; genus Urocampus; species Urocampus carinirostris. The sequence continues at coordinate 25,786,562 of NC_142354.1, read as the reverse complement.
GACACATCGAATCTATAGATCATTGATAAAGGGTTCTTTATTAGAATTAGAATTGGCTTTATTGTCATTGATAACAATGTTTTTAACCCGATTAGGCGTGGAACTCAAGAATAAACTTGTCATAAAGACCCACAAGAGGAAGATGTCAGGATAAATAGGCAAAATATCAGTATACGCTTGGAAGTCTCCGCTAAATTGTAAAGGCAGTTGGGTTTTACATGTTTATAAAACCGTTTGTCACATATATTTCTAAATAATATATGCTACATAAAATCTAAATCATCGTGATCTGGTTTAGTAAATGTCTCTTTATTAGAATTTTCTTTAATTTTAGTGATAAATAAAATCTAAATTAACATTCTTTACAATGAGATTAGACGTGGCACTCCCGATCAAACATAAACATATGTTAAAAAAGGCTGATACATTGACCATTATTTACAAAGTACTATGTACTTGAAAATTGGGCAACAAGAAGTCCATAAGGTCCCCCTGTAATATTTACATTGCATTCATTCATTTCAAGCATCAAAATGACCCACAAAAAATCCCTAAAATTATATTTTATATAATTCTAAATGTTACAACATGTCCTGAACAATAGAAAAAAATAAATGTTGTTTTTATTCACAAGCTGAATAAAAAGGTACAAATGGCAGGGTTAACCTAATAAACCCTAATATGAGATTAATTGGTAGGTGTAGCACGTTTATAGATCAGAATAACTTTGTACAAGGTTGTAGATACTTAAATCCAATAAAAACAAGAAAAACAATAAAACAAGAATTCAACGTGTTCGTAAATCGAGGTCATCGTAAACCGAGGCGACCCTTTTTCCGTCTCTTAAATCTCTTAAATTAATTTCTCCTCCAATCCAACTCGCTTTTTTCGAATGTGTTGTGCCGTAAATCAACTAACTCGGGTTTAAAATGAGACTTGGAGATGGCTTGGAAGATTGATTCCGTGTCCCTTGGTGAAATGCTTTTCTCATTTCTCCCTGCGGTGCGATGCGCGCAGCTGCGGAGGAGGAAGGCAGCAATGGGTCGTTCGCGAATAAAGCGGCATAATTGGCCGGCTCTCTGGAGAGTCTCTCTCGTTTTCTTTCTTTCTTTTTTTCTTTCTTTCTGTTTCTCTTTGGCTAACACCTTTTCTTGCTCGTTCTCCCCTTTTCTCTCTTTCTATCTCTTTCTCTGTCTTCCGTCTCTCTTTCTGTTCCCCCATTTCTCTCACTCTGTGTCTGTCGCTCACTCTCCCTCTTTCTAACTTCTCTAAGATTTCAGTTTCTCTCTCTCACTCTTTCATTCTCCCTTCTTACTTCCATTCTTTTTTCTATTACGCTTTTTCACTCAAGTTTTCTCTCTCTCTCTTTCTCTCTTTTTTAATCTTTTTCTCATGTTTTGCTCTCTCTCTCTCTTTCCCTCTTCTCAGTTTCTTTCCCTCATTCTGTCTTTCCACTTTCTGCCTTTTTCTCTATTTCACTCTATCTTTCTCACTTTCACTCTTCTTGCTTTGTTTCTTTATTCTCTCTTTCTCTCTCTATCCCTCTATATCTTTATCTCAACTCTTTCTTTTTCTTTCTCTATGTCTTTTTCTTTTTTTTTCTTTTTTTGTTCTCATTCTTTTTCTTTTATTCTCTAACGCCTCACTACATATTTTTCTTACTTTCACTCTTTTCACATTCTCTCTTTTCTCTTTATCTCTCTTTCTCTCTCTCCCTTTCTCTTTCACTCTGTCTATATCTCTCCCCCTCTCTGTTTATCTTTCTCTTCCTCTTTCTCTCTCTCTCTGTCTCTCAGTCTCTCTATATCTCTCTCCCTCTATGTTTATTTTTATCTTCTTTCTCTTTCCAGCCTCCTCTCTCTCTCCCACTCTTTCTTTCTCTCTCCCTCTCTATTTCACTCTGTCTATATCTCTCCCGCTTTCTGTTCACCTTTCTCTCTCTCCCTCTCTCTCTCTCTCTCTCTCTCTCTCTCTCTCTCTCTCTCTCTCTCTCTCTCTCTCTCTCTCTCTCTCTCTCTCTCTCTCTCTCTCTCTCTCTCTCTCTCTCTCTCTCCCTCTCTCTCTCTCTCTCTCTCTCTCTCCTTTAGTGAGCCGAGTCGAAAGAGCCAGTTCTCTAAAAAAAAGAGCCGGCCTTCACATCACTAGTGGCCGCAGCGGTGCGATTGTGTTTGCGCGATAGCTTTGTGCCAAGGGCAGGGAGGAGGCGAAGGGGGGGAGAGAAAGGGGGGAGAGACTGGAGGGTGGGAGGTGAGGAGGCAAAGGGGGGAGGGCGCCGGGGCCCAGACTGAGCGGCGCCGCGGCACACCTGGGGAAGTTCAGGTTAAATAGTTCCACATTCCTCAACACACAGCTGATTGAAACATTAACAAACAGTAATCCGCGGGCCAGGCCGCAGATGGGCTGGGAACACGGCCAACGCGCACGCGCACACACGCAGAGTGAGACGGAAGAAGGGGGGTAAATACATTCACAATTGCTGCGTCCACATTCGATATTTCTGCACACTTACTCACGGAATTACCTTAAATTTACACTTTGATTCTTTATCGAGTATTAACGGACAGTTTACGCGATTTTTGTATGATACTACCGGAATTATTAAAGCCATTTCGTCATCTAAATCTATGACGTGATTTGTACAAGGAAGTGGCGTCCTCTAGTGGTTATTTGTGAGTACAGCTGATAAATTGCGCACTCACTCACGGAATTACCTTGTATAAATATTGTATATTACAAAATTTATTTTAACCATTTAAACCCACTTTAATTTTTGTCCTGTATATTTTGCATTATATGAAATTATTAAAGCAATTTCGCGATTTAATATATGGCGGGTTTTGTGTGCAAGGAAGTAGCACCCTCTAGCGGTAAAGTTTGAGTATTGTATTTAAATGGTAAATACATTTTATAATTATTTTACACACGAATTGACTCGCTTATTTTACTTGAATTTATATCATAAAATCTCTGTTTTTTTACCTGAATTCTTTGTAAATTTTGTGTTGTATTACTGAACGTGGGCAGCACGGCGGCGCAGTGGTTAGCACTTGTGCGGCACAGTTCATGTCATGGGAACCTGTCGTGGGTTCAAATCCAGCTCCAGACTTTCTGTGCGGAGTTTGTATGTTCTCCCCGTGCTTGCGTGGGTTTCCTCCGGGCACTCCGGTTTCCTCCCACATTCCAAAGACATGCATTTCAGGTGAATTGGCCGGTCCAAATTGTCCCTAGGTGTGAATGAGCGAATGAGTTGTCTGTCCCTGTGTGCCCTGCGATTGGCTGGCAACCAGTTCAGGGTGTCCCCTGCCCACTGCTCGATGATTGCTGGGATGGGCTCCAGCCCCCCGCGACCCTACTGAGGATAAGCGGTACGGCTAATGAGATGAGATGAGATTACTGAACGTATTAAAGCAATTTTGTCATCCAACCTACATACGTATTTTATACGTCTTTTTTTCATCATTTCAATTGTGTACCCAGTATAACAATACGTACAGGGAAAATAGATATATTGCTATGTATAATAATAATATTGAAATATAATATTGTGAATGTGCTTGACTACTGTTGAGATTGTCAAGAGGGGTTGTTCAAACCTCACACTGTTTGTTTTCTGTTATTAGTGTCAATACATTTGTCCAAACCAAAATAATAATAATACTGCAACTAGGGAAATAACGAGGAGATGTGCTGAGAGAATTGTTTCTTGTTATTTACATGGTAAAAACACTTGTTTACACGAATTATTTTTGTTTTTATTCTACACAGTTTGCCTTGCTATGAGCAAAAAGGTGCTGTGTTATGTAATAGTTATTATCGCTTAATAAGGGCAATTGCAATCTTTAATAAGGGAGTAATTGGCTGAGGTTGACAGGTATGGATCTATACTGTATAAAAACACTTCCATACATCCATAGTTTATATTCATATTTAACTACTTGGGTACGCCATTCTTGAATTTTCAGTATTTTATTCCTGAAATTAGAAAATACATTTCGTCATCTACTTCTAGATAGTAACTGTATGACAAAACGTGTGCATGGAAGTAATACCCATTGGCTTTAGCGGATATTATATTATATTACTATATTATCATTTATTGCATTTAAATGCTAAATACTGGTAGATAGGAAATTGCCCCAACACCTGATCTTCATACTCACTCACTCACACATCACTTCCAACTCACTCTCCGTCATATCTTTCAGATTTAATTTCCCCTTATGTTCCGGTCCGGAGCCTTCGTTCTGAAAGCGCTGGCCTACTGGTGATCCCAAGAGCCAAGAAGAGTTCCGCAGGTTCGAGAGCGTTCTCCATCCGGGAACCGGTGCTGTGGAATGCTCTTCCCCCTGAGATCTGATCTGCAACCTTAGTGGAAATATTTAAATCTGAGCTTAAAACACACTTCTACTCTATAACATATGATTAACGTATATTTTTTTGTTGACAATATCTGTGTATTATTTGTCATTGCAACATCCATTGCAGCCTGGTCATCCTGAATGGGGGATAACCACATGTGCAGTCCCTTCTCAGGGTTTCTTAATTTTCCTCATGTTAAGGTTGAGTTTTTCCTTGCCCTCATGTTGGTTTCAGATCAGGGGATGGTGTAATAATAGTCTGTAATAATAATAGTCTGTGCAAAAACCTGTGCAGCCCTTTGAGACTCTTTGTTATTAAGGGCTATACAAATAAAAATGACTTGACTTGACCAACTCACTCACTCACTCAAATTTAAACTTGGATAACCCCCATAATTTATTACTGTAATCATTGAAACAATGGTGAGTATTGCAGTTGAAGGCTAAATTAAATGAGCATTGCTGCAACAACATTTGATATTTTTTACACACTCAAACATTTACCTTAAATTTATAGTTTAGCTATGGACAATTCAGGGAAATTTTACCCATATCTTCAACAAATTTGTCTTATTTTACTGGAATTATTACAGCAATTTCGGGATTTAATATACGATGTGATTTGTGCAGGGAAATTGCACTCTCTAGCGGTCGTTTGTGAGTGTTGCAGTTAAATGTTAAAATAGATTGAAAGTTTGATAATTTCTATACGGCCAATCACGCACCTAATAAATACTTGTATTTTAGATTCTTTACCAACTATCTAGGGACAACTCACTTGAATTTTCTGTATTTTATTGCTGAAATTATTAAAGCAAATTTTTCATCTAATATTTGGCGTAAGTTGTGCAAAGTAGTAACACCATTTAGTGGTCATATGTGAGTATTGCGGTAAAAGGAAAGCATTGAGAATTGCAACTACATTTGCTATTCGTCACTCATGGAGGTACTTTGAATCATAAATCGAGGCTATCATTTTTTTAGGGATGGTCTACTTACAGTTCTGTGGTATTTTGTTGAAATCATTAAGGCAATTTTGTCATGTAACATATGACTTATGGTGTGAAATGAGGTAGCACCCTCTTGCGGCACTTTCATAGTCATTTTATTCTTTAAAACCGCAAGACTAAGAATTGCTGCAAAGACCCTTCATTTTTTTTAACACATTCACGCACTTTGCTTATTTAGATTTGCTATTGATTTACTTTCATTTTTTATAAAGTACAAGAGATTACAGTTAATGGTATAGTCATTGAACTAAAATACATTTTGTGTGGGATTATCGACCAAAAATTATGCTGGAATCCAGTTTAAAAAACAGAAATTGTGGCAACAAAATTTTGAGAGGATGTCTCTTAATAAAATTAAATATTTCTTGATAAATTAAAGGCCTGTAAATGTTGGGTTCGTTATATTGCTCATGAACTTTGCACGTCAGGCTTCGTACACCTTTTTTATGACCAAATTCATGCACTTTTCAAAGACTGTCAAAGCTATCATTTCCAATTTCTCTAGTACCATTAAAATTAATTAGACTTGGATAACGTATTTTAAAGGTACAGATAAATCTGCGATTTACATGTGCGACTTTTAAACTTGCGTGTCCATTTTTCAAGACAGATGATTTTTTGATCTTGAGTGCATCGCGAATATATTTGTGCAGCTGATCAATGCGTGTGTAAATGTTTTTAAAATAAAATCTCTCATTTAAGTGTTGGATAGTAATTTACATTTTCAGTTGCAGGAAGTTCTTCCCAAATACCACTGGGAAACGCGACAATCATTTTTTACATGGCCCAAAATAAACGCCCACATTTGATGCGCGATCCTTGCACTAATACAAATTTCACAATGTAGCATGTAGCTTTCCTATAGTGACAATGTCATAAGAACTAATGCCAACTGCTGTTAAGAAAGCAAATCCACGTTGAACGCAGTGTCTAGTGTTTTATGAAGAATGTTTGAGAAGCACGACAATTTTACAAGCACCTTACCCAAATTTCAAGCACTTTTAAATCCTTGAAAACATTTTTGAAGATTTGAAAAACCTTTACAACCCTGGCATGTACACCGTGATTTCCTATTTTCCTTTACGCGTTTGAAAATAATTTCATTCATTCGAATCTGACTTGAGTCAACCAATGATCTCATGCACAATAACATGACACACGATGGTTTCTCTGGTTTATTTTGTAAACATTATATACCAGCTGATGTGCTCGCCGATAAGTTCACAATCAAAGTGTTTAAATAGAAATTTGTATTTACATCAATATCGACATCAACTGGGAACCAAAAACCTGTAATATACATCTTGTAAAATGACAGCTATTCAAATCCCAAAGATAGGGGAAAACAATGTTCATTGATCTTTTTCGGGACACTTCATTTTAACGTTACAAAGTTCTCCCGCCCAAGAGGAACAACATCCGGGCACAGAACTCAGTTGTAGATGAGCAGTTGATATGTCTCGCGGTGAACTTTTATTTAAAAAAATTCGGTTTCAGCTTGGGAAATTCCATAGTCCTTTTTGCTCAGAGCTCCAAACAACTACAATTTCTTTTAGGACTAAAATACATAACCATCATATGTGTTTACAGGTGTATCATATGTACCCATTTACCATCCGAATAACATAATGTATATCGTAAAAAATGTACACCCCGTAAAACCTTAGAAACTATACAAAGATGTGGAAAAATATCTTTGGATTGCGCTTGTTGAAAAGGTAGATTAAGCAGAATGAGAGTCCAGAAGGAAAATGACAAAACAGTTTCCAAAAATAAAAAAGGAAACCAGAAGAACACTGGGTACATTTACATGCAGGCAATAAAATTGCCAGTATTCAAATTATATAAAATCACATAAACATGCGCAATAATTTGATTAAAGTGTTATTCTGTTTGCAATAGTTGAGTTAATCCAATCATTTTATAATAGTTTAAGCGCACGAGCAGTTTCCATCATTTAGGATATTTTAGGCTGCAAACCATCATGGGACTTGTAGTGCAGAGATAGATCAAACACATGCTCCGGCTTACTCAAAAACCTCATGTATATTCTACGCTTTCGGGCCGCACCTTGGCAAAAATGACACAGGTACATTCATCTATATACATTATAGTAGATGTCACCGTTGTATCCATTCATATATAATGTAAGCCTATGCTCTGCGCTATGTTCCATTTCCAATAAGTTTACTGCCTGCATGTAAACATAGTCAATGTAAGGCCAGGGATGTGGACTGTTGTCTTTACGTAACCGGCAGTCCAAAAAGACAGCTCACCTGACCTAGAGCTCAAACTTTCAGGTACCTAGATCACTGTCACAATTAAAAGTGCCTTGCTAAGACATGAAATACCCTCAATTGTGAAAATAAAAAGTCAGCGTTTATAATGAAACAAATTCATATCAGACCTGTAATATTTGTAGAGGTCCTCAAACAAAATACGCAAATTAGACCCCGAACAAATAAAAAACAGTCTCATTCTTTGTGCAATAATAGGCCTTTAAAATCATGTCTGATACATTTTTTTGCAGAATATTTACAATTCATATTCACAGATGATGTTTTTGAGACATCTTAATACTGCAGTACCGTTTGTTATGCTTCAAACAGAGGTGGAGATGCTCAGTTACAGACAAAAAGATGGACATTATTGCTCCGATCTGTATACGGCGAGAAACTGTGCTTTTTGCTTCCCATTACATTAAAAACAGACATAAAACAGGAAATGAAACCCACAGTTGTGAAGGCATCCGATTGCTTATAAGGCTGCGCAGATGAGGAAATATTGCATCAATCTTTGTTTTCCCATACAGAAACCTCCAGGTAAAGTGCGGTCAGAGCCGGTTGTACCCTCGCTCCTCCGTTTTTCTGCTCGACACCTAAAATTGCGCCGCTAAACCTGGCACTGACTTGTCCTCGGTGAGTGGTGTGATGTGTCCATGTTACGCTTAATGTTGGAGAATGCGGGAGTGTTCTGGGGGCCTGTGACTTGAGTACTCAGCAATACTTCTGTGGAGAAAAGAGAAAAATAAATTGGACTTATTGTATTTTTCAATCATGTTGCAACAAACATCCCATCACAGAATGAACAAATCATCTGAAAAGAAGAAAGGGATGACAGGTAGAAGCCAAAAGCTTATCAAGGACCCGTCACCAAAATCCCTTTGGACGCCTCTTCAATCAATCATATAAACAAATGGTCATATCCTGCATCATTAAAACAATCGTTTGTTGATCCATTTAAAAAATGACCACATTTATTGGATCACGTTATATACAGTATTTTACAGTTTCTGAGAAATTATTCTTTTAACATCCCCCTTCTCACTCTCGAACAACAATATAATGCGAAAAACCTGTGACAAACACGAATTTACTTGTGAAAATTTCAAAGAGGGATTGAGATAAGGCATCTCAGACTCCTTTAACGTGGATTGGAAATCTACACTAGACCAGGGGCCTCATCTATAAACAGGATTTCTACAACTAAAGACTTTCTCGTGCCTTTTGAAACCAAGTTTTGGACCAATTCGACAAAAAAACCCACAAATGAAACGGGGAAAAAAAAAAATCACCACACAGATCAGAGGCAATTTTAAACGAATATTTATTTTATTTTTCTATCAACTTCAGTCAGCTCAAGCAAGTTCCACCTACCTAATGTATCCATCTGACCTGGTCACCAGCTGATGTGGATAAACTGCGCGGATGTTTGGAGTGCACGGACTGGGAAGTACTCAAACACGGTGTCTGATTAGGTACGTTTCTGCCAGGAGCAAAACTCAGTACTCCAATTCAAAACCATGGTTCAACAAGTCCATCCGGAAATTGATCATTGCCAAGGACGCCGCCTATAGACACAAGGACTCGGACCCCGACGCTTACCACCAAGCGAAATCAGCGTTGACAAAGGGTGTTAAGGCCGCCAAACGTTCATTCCGCGATAGGGTGGAGGTACAATTCGACACTCAGGACTCCAGAGCTCTATGGTCAAACATGAAGCTCATAACTCAGTACAAAGGACCAAAGAAGACTATTGGTAATGCGGACGCTACTCTACCCGATCAGCTCAATGACTTTTAAGCCCGATTTGACAAGGACAATAGTAGTACTCAAGTGCCGGCCCCGGTGACCGAGGACGACAATCCTTTGATCATCAGTGAAGAGGAGGTAAGACGTGATTTCGGGATGTTGAAAGAGAGAAAATCACCAGGCCCCGATAAACTCTCATCCCGCCTTCTCAAAGAGTGTGCTAGCCCCGGTCTTTACTGGGATTTTCAATTGGTCTTTGAGTTCTGCTACTGTACCCTTGTGTTGGAAGCGCGCTACAATTGTACCGGTCCCGAAGAACAACAATGTCTCATGTTTGAACGATTATAGACCCATAGCACTCACGTCCGTGATCATGAAAACCTTCGAGAAGATCGTATTGAAATTCATGAAGTACTTTCTACCATCAAATCTAGATCCGTACCAATTTGCATATCGTGCTAATAGAAGTGTAGATGATGCCATTTCAATTTGTATTTATGAGATTCTAAGTCATCTTGAGCATAGGAATTCATACGTTAGGGTTTTATTCATAGATTTTAGTTCAGCTTTCAACACTATCATTCCTTCTAAACTGCATTTTAAACTTCTTCATGACCTAAATTTTCCCGTTTTACAATCAAATTGGATTTTAGATTTCCTTCTCAATAGAGAACAGTCCGTTCGCATTGGTGAGAAAGATTCATGTTCTATTGTCCTCAACACTGCTACGCCTCAGGGCTGTCCATTGTCTCCAACTTTGTTTTCCCTATTCACACATGATTGTCAACCCAATTCTGACCATTCACTATTCGCTAAATATGCAGACGACACCACGGTTACTGGCTTTATTTCAAATGGAGACGAAACTGAATACCGAGCAGAAATTGATTCACTTTCCACCTGGTGTCATGAGAGTAATCCGTTATTGAATGTAGGTAAAACTAAGGAGATGATAATAGATTTCCGTACTCAGCCTCCCCCGCACGTGCCACTGTCAATTAATGGTAGTGAGGTGGAACTGGTCCATTCATTCATGTTTCTGGGTACTCACTTGTCAGCTGACCTCACATGGACTGTCAACGCTACTGATATTCTAAAGTCAGCCAGACAAAGGCTCTACTTCCTTCGTCAACTCAAATCATTCGGAGTCAGTCAATCCATTCTAGTCAATTTTTAGCGTGCCATCATTGAATCCATTTTAACTAGGTCAATCACAGTTTGGTTTGGTCGCGTCAATCAGAAAGAATTGTCAAAGCTGGAATCAGTAGTGAGGACGGCAGAGGAAATAATAGGTACTGGCCTCCTGACCCTGCAAAGTATCTACATCGATCGAACTAGAAAACGGACACTAAAAATTATAGACGATCCCAGTCACCCTGCTTGTATTACTTGCCGTCAGGTCGCCGTCTTCGCTCCATTGCGAGCAAGACTTCACGTCTTAAAGAGTTTTTACCCTTCCGCTATCCGTATGTTCAATGGGAATTGATTTAGGTTATTATGTATAGTATTATTATGCCAACGGCGTTCCTCCGATCTATTCTACTCTAGTCTTGTTTTTTACATATTCTTTCTTTTTAAACTATTCTATATAATTACCTTGTATAGACATAAAACAGGAAATGAAAACCCACAGTTGTATTATACACTACAATATATTTTTTACTCTATTCTTTTTATTCGTTTAAATCTATTATTTTATCATTATTGAGTGTTCGCGTGTCAAATGATTTCTTGTCTATATCATGTTTATGGTTTATACTGGCTGAATAAATAAATACAATACAATTTGGTCCAGTTGAAAATTTTCCATCTGAAAACACAGCACTTCCAAAATTTTAGACATGGAAAACCATAAATAACTACTAATTCCAAAGAACTCTTCTACATTTAGAAAGAATTTGAATCATGTTGCATGAAAAATTACATTTTACCAAATCTTTTAAGTTCAAACAAATATGGATAATGTGTTCACATTTTAAAGACTTTTGAAAATTAGATTAAAGATATTTTAATGCCAATTAAGGCCTATTTTTAAGAGAATTCATTCAATACCTTTTAAGACTGTTCATGGATCCGCAGGAACGCTGTATAAAAGACTATGTACGCACAAAACAAGGCGTACGCCATTTGTAAGCAATGTTGGGTATTTATTTAAAAAATTAAATAAAAACTTGAACGGGAAAAGTGCAGACTTTAACGGAAGATCTGGCCCTGCCGTAGACACAAAATATGGAGAATCGGGATACTAGGTCCAAACGCCAGATGGATGAAACCAAAGGAAGTATCTGAAATCAATATATTTGTGTTCAAAAAATATATATTATTTTTCACATAACAAATACGAAGGGTATATTTAAAAAAAAAAACGAAGAGGCGACATGGACTCTACCCGGTGTTGTGCTGAAAAATGCACCCCAGGCATAAAATGTCCTCCCCCGCGGTAACGTTAACATAACGACTTCAGATTAAATTTTTGGGGGAATGTAACAGTAAAGCACGGAGCATTTGCACACTGTATGTTAAATGTTCTCTAATGCCTTGTTCATTTAATTGCCGGCTTTTGTTCAAATGAACACAGTGGTGTTCAATAAAGCGTGGCGCACCTGATCGGGTCCCATCGGCATCCGCCCCATTCCCATGGGGTTCATGCCCATCTGGCCCTGCATTGGTCCCGGCATCTGGCCCTGCATTTGATTCTGCATCTGGCTCATTTGTGCTGGGCCGGCAGCACCGGTCCCCACACCGGGTCTACTCATTGGGTTGTTCATCATCATGCTTCCGAACTGGCCCTGGGTGCCTTGTTGAGGAAATTGTTGCTGGGGATAAGAGCTGGAGGATACAAAGAAAATATTATTTTAATGACAATGGTAAATGATTGTCATTTTCTTTTTAGGAGCTATACAAACCTCTTGCGTGGCATCCCACCCTGCTGCCAGCTCTTCATGTCTCCCGTCGGATACATGGAGGCTGCCTGTGGATTTCCTTGCATTCCTGACATCATGTTATTCTGAGGACCTCCCATTCTCCCCGCCATCATGTTTTGTGGCGGGCTGTTATTTGGAGCCATGAACGACTGCTCCCCTTGAGGGTTTATTCCTGCACGTGCGATAACACAACATCGGTATTGAGATAGATATAAACAGACAAATACGCACACAAAATGGATAAAAAGTTAAAAAAATACAAAATGAAAGAAACGAAAACATGACCCCCACAAACACTCGCGAGAGATGTACAGGAATGCTTATGGAGGACTTTATTATCATTAAAAATCATTTATTATTATTATTATTATCATCATTTATTATCGGGGGTTTATTATCATTTAAATAAACAGAAAGAATACCAAATAGTAAAGAGACATATTTATCCGAGGAGTAGGGATTGCAAGAACCGAGCCACCTTCTCAAAAATTGGCATTATAATATAACTTTCTATACCCGGTGCCACCATTTATTTATGATCATCACTTTTTTATACTTTATTATTGGTCATAGGTGAATATGTAGGCACTGCTATGTCCTTTTTTAGTCTGTGAAATTTGCCTCACTCCTTCCACTCTTAAAACCCAAAACGCTTTGTCTCACCATAGTTCCCTGCGTAGTTGAATCCTTGCTGTGCTGGTTGGTTCATGCCTCCCATGCCGCTGTCCATCCCTCCCGGCGCTGTGACATTTGGAGGCGGGCTAAATCCTGCGGCAGCTCCCTGGGCCTGCATCTGCTGCTGCTGCTGCTGCTGCATTAGCATCATCATACGCTGCCTTCTCATCACCTCTCTGCTGCGCTGGGCCATCATCTGAGCATTCAGGAAACCAGGCTATATGTATTGAAAATATATATATGTATGTATTAAATAATTTGACATAGATGAGGTGATTGAAGTTAGCTTGCATACCTGACCACTCATCCCTGGCTGCATTCCAGGTTGCATTCCGGGTGTCATGCTAGGTCGCATACCAGGCTGCATGGAAGGTTGCATGGCAGGTTGCATTCCAGGCCGCATGGCGGGTCGCATGGCTGGATTTGCTCCAGGGGCGCTTTCCATCTTCATGCCTTGACGGGTCTGGTTCATAAACTGTCAGAAGTGATGTTTTAAGACCCATGCCACCAAGGTGTTCTGTATGCAGCCAATGCTTTGCAAAAGTAACACATAACATTAAAAATGCGCAATAAATGTACCGTATTTTCCAGACTATAAAGTGCACCTAAACATCTAAAATTGGCCAGAAATTTGAAAGTACACCTTATTACCCGGTGTGTTTTGTATGTGGATAAAATTGGAAATGCATACAGTATTTACTTGTGTGTGATCCTACACGAAATTTAACGGTATAGTACCATATTCGTGCAGTGGTTGTCAATTGAAAACCTAAACATCTGGCCACTAGTGATGCAGATGACATACGAAAATGCATTACATTTTATCTCATTATCACACAATTTTTACTCATGGTGCCAGAAATGAATGTTAGGGAATTTAGAAATCAGAAAGTAATTCTAAAAAATGTACACGCAAGGTATGATACATCATCAGATACACCAAATAGCTGTTCCCCTTGTGGATTTTTTTTTTTTTTTTTAAATCTTTCAGTATGAAAAATGAATATTTTTTGGGGGGCCGCCTTATAATCTGGTGCGAGAAATATGGCAAATGGTAATTATCAATTAACACTATTCAGTGCCAATGATAACCATAGTATCAATATATTTTAAGAATTCAGGAACTATAGGTCGAGTTTGATCACCTGCTGTCCTTGAAGCCTCTGCTGCAACTGCAGCCGAAGAGGCTTGTTAGCCGTCATCATGCGGGGTCTCATCATATTAGCGCGGGGGTTACCCAGGCCCGCTATAGCCCCCATTCCCGGAAAGCTCCCGGGCTGGCCTATCTGATTCATCATGGGGTTGAATCCTCCCTGGGACTGGCTCGGGATGGCATTGCCACCATAACCAGGTTGCATGCCCATTGAAGCAGGACCCGGTGGCCCAGGATACCCTTGGCCGTACACAGGCTTTTGTTCCAAGCCCATAGTCGAATCTGGACCAGAGAAAGCTTCCGATGGGCCAGGCTGAGGCTGTCCTTGATCCTGGACCTGAGGATGACTTTCGGGTCCGTGGTTCTAAAGAAGGTAGACATTACCAGTTAGATAGGACTTTGCAAATATTTGTCATGAAAAGATCCAAAGGTATCTGGCAAACAGGACAGTCAGCATGGATAAAATCGCTATTAGTTATGCTGCCAAAGAAAGGAAACCTCCAACTATGCTCTAACTACAGAACCATCAGTCTTATCAGCCATGCAAGTAAAGTTATGCTAAATGTCCTCCCGAAACCACAAGCTGAAATCCAGGCGGATAAGGGATCCGTGAACCTTGAACAGTATACTGGAGTTTACACGATACATTATTCCTTTACTCTGCTTTGTAGCAGATTGTGTTTCACCATTTGGCTGCTTCTCGGTTTTGCATGGTGTATTGTGTTCTGGATTTTGATCGGCTAAACAGTTTCCCGTTTTGCTGATATTACTGGTCAATCTACTGGACAAAGCATCAACCCAGTATGGGATGGAAATCAGCACAAAAAAACAAAACAAAAGTAATGACCAGCAATCCCCAAGGTATCACCACGGAAGCACAGTGAGCTGTCACCACATTTAAGTATCTTGCAGCTGTCATATCAGGGGAGGGGTCAGAACCGGAAATCATGGCCAGGATAGGTCAAGCCACAGTCGCACTTGCCAGACTTAGACCAATATGGAAGGACAAGAACATAGCAGTGAAATCAAAGATGAGACTTGTGCAAGCGTTGGTTAGTTCCATCTTCTTCTACGCTTGGAGACATGGACTCTCAGAGCAAAACTGGAAAAGAAAATCCAGGCCATAAAGATGCGATGCTACAGGAAACTTCTAGGCATCAGCTACATATCCCATGTGACAAAAGAAATTGTGCGCAACACCATCAGAGGGCAAACTGGACCCTACGAAGAATAGTTGTCAACTGTACAATGTCACAAGATCATCAGGACTGACCAAGATCATTCTCCAGGGCATAGTCCAAGTGGGCATGAAGAGAAGAAGACCGAAAAAAAACTTGGCTGAAAAAATTCAGAAATGGACTGGGCCAACTTTGTTATGACCAAAGAACAGGCCAGGGACCGTCAACGGTGAAGAAGGCTGTCCAGAGTTGCATCCTCATTGGTGCCCCGACGACCCATGCGGCTAAAGAAGCGGTGAACCGTGAAACAGTTTCCAAGAGAGCAGTTGGTAAGAGGGGGGGGGAAATGTTTAAAAGGTACATTTTAAAGCATACTATTATGTGGCAGATAAATGCTTAGGCTTGTAAAAATGTATTGTTCTTTGGACTTAATCTAATGTGGAGTATGCCAATATCAAATATGCCAGGCCAGACATCTCCAACTCACAAGTTCTTTTTGGATCGCAACCCAGGTAAAAAAAAGGGACAATTTTTTGTCCAACTTTGTAATTGACGGAAACATAAAAGTACCTGTCCTACTATTTCGGGGATGCCCAGGGCTCTGTCGATTTCCTGCAGTGCAATCATGTCAGCTGTGTTGAGCAGAGAGTCCAGCTGATCCAATAGCGCCCGCTCATCACTTTGTCCCTCACTGCTCGTCAGAGGCCCAAGAAGTTCCTCGAGTGGGTTGCTAAACTGTTCCCTATGACAAAAAGAAAGAAAACATTACATGCTAATGTCACAAAAAGAAAGTCTGTATACAATAAAGAAAGACTCGGCTTTACCTGTTTGTGTTGTTCTGCTGTCTTTCAATCCCCATAGCAGAGTCTGGCCAGGAAGGGGACCGAGGTGGGGCCCCGCCAAATGGGCTCATATTCATATTTCCATCATTAGTACCTGCGGTGAAGAAAGTGGGTCATTTTTTGAAGAATATTTTCTGATTCTGTGTGTTTTCTCTACCACTTATCTAGACATACCCATCTCCATAAGCTGTTGCTGCAAGATGGACCTCGTGTTAGCAGGAACACTGTTGGACCGGTTGATCATAAGTCCTCCCATAGGCCCCGAGCGACCCATGCACGGGTGACCAGGTCCGGTCATTGGGCTGGTGTTTGCTCTTTGCATTACCCATTCGCCGTGACCCACCATTGGAGGACGTTGCGGCATTCCAGTGCCCCTTACCATGCCCCCTGATTGACGAGAATCAAATACAAAAGTCCATCAGTTGCTGAACACTGCTAAAATTGATCACACAAGAAATATCTATAATTTCAAATAGACAATAAGATTATTCTATATTTACTTGTTGGATGTCCTCTTGATGGACATGCTCCAGGACCTCCGGGAAAGCCATTAGGGACTGTCCCAGGTCGGATTGGCGTGTCCATGTTTTCTTGTTTGATGAGTGTGGGACAGACAGCATTTCTTCTTCCAGCCAATCCGACACCCACAGTGATTTCACCAACCATCGGCTTAGAATCGACAGAAAGCGCTCTTTGGCAGGGGCCACGCTGACCTGGAGTGATTGCGACTCGATCTGCTTCTGAAGCAAACAATAAAAAATGGTAGCAATGACCATCATAGTCATTTGTCATTCCTAAAGCACCCTTTTAAAAAAATTGAAGCTGTTGAAAAGCGTTAAGGCCATAGGTAAGGTGTGGCTTACCGAGCAAACTGTCGGGCATCATTCCTTGTTTGTTCCTGACTTCTTTTCCAGCTCTGGAATCAGGCTCGGGGAAAAACCCAGGAACATTCCTTGTTCCTAGGATAGTCTCCAAAGTTTCCACCTAAAATCATTGACGTGTAAAGTAGAATATCTCACAAAATGTTTTATTTTCTGAAGCTAAAATAAGATTGGCGGTTCTGTTCAATCTCTCTCACCTCATCAGAAGGCTCAAGCTTGACCTTGCCATCAATTAAATGAGTCTCGGAGCTTGAGACCCCCGATATCAGACCTCCTCTCCCCTCCAGTTCCTCAAGTTTTGGCTTGATATCTGCACCCTCTTTTGAATCATCCTTATTAAGGTAGTAGTGAAGGAATGGCGCATTGGTCTTCTCCTTCTTAGGACTGTGCTGCTCCAGCTTGGATTCAGATCCCCTCAGACCCCCTCCGGCAGATCCTGCCTCTGTCATGCTGGATTCTAAGCTGCTCTTGCCGGTGGCCTCAGCTGTGATGCGGGCCACCTCGTCGGGAGTGTTCTCATTTTTCAGGAGCTTGTGGAGAATCTTGTGCTTCTCTTGAAGTGACTGACCCGAGAAATGCCCCGCGCTGCCAGATGAGGTCACAGCGGCACGGCTTCCACCCGTGGATGACGATACGCCGGTTGAAGAAGAAGGGCTCATGACGCCGGTGTTTCCGTCTTTGACATCTACTGTAGAGCTGGGTCCAGAGCTCAGTGGGTGTTTGGTGGGCGTGAGCTCATCCGTCGATGTGAGGAGCTGCAAAAGCTTCTTGTTGGGTTTGTCTGGTGCCCGCCGGTTTGATTCACCCATGTTTGTATTCCCCTCCCGGCTTGCTTGACTGTCCGGTTTGTCCGGAGGGCATTCGCTTGAAGGGGTGTGGGGATGCTGCTCCCCGGGGGCCCCCAGTGAGCTACCAGGGCTCTTGGAGTCACAGTGGGATGGGAGGCTGGACTTGCACGGTGCGCCTGTAAGCTGGTTGGTAGAATGTATGCTTGGTGAGCTGTCAGGCTTGAGTGTAGTGGGAGAAGTAAGCGGAGAGGGCAACGGATTTCCAACACCCTCGCTGATTGCCTGCAGAGCGTTCAAAGAGCTGCTGGAGAACGTAGTGGTCCCAGGTCCTGAATTACCCGAGTGACCGGTGCTCATGGGAGAATTCATACCTGAAAACGAGATAGCATGTTTGAAATGAAATGATCTGCATTTATATGGCGTTTCTCAAGTCAATGACTTCTCAAAGCGCTTTACATTGTGCTTCACATTTTCCAATAGTGGTCGTGATCTGTGCAGCCATGTAAGGCGCTAACCTGCTTATTGGGGGTTCAGTGTCTTACCCAAGGACACTTCGGCATGTAACACGGACAAGCCGGGATTCGAACTGGGATCCCTTAATCCTAAAACGATCGCTCTACCTCCTGAGCTACTGTGGGTTTGAGAGAATTACAAATTATGTGTTTATATCTACACTACCGTTCACAAGTGTGGCGTCACTCAGGCAATTTTGTGTTTTCCATGAAAAAGTCAAATTTTTATGAATCAAGTCAGTTGTCCAGGGTGTGTTTTCTTTTGCCCATATTAATCCCTTTTGTTAGCCAGTCTCGAATATGGCTGTTTATTTGCCACTCTGCTTTGTCGCTAGCATCTCTGAGTTGCCTCATCACTGTAACGGTTGACAATGGTGATTTGAGGGTACCATTTAACAAAGCTGCTAGTTGAGACTTGTAAAGAGTATTTCTTAAACTACAGACTCTAATGTACTTACTTGATCTCCTTGATTGGCCTCCCACTTCTCTCAGTGGTCTGGTTATAGCCCGTTAGTACTGTTCTAAGTAGCTAGTAGTACACACCCTTGTGGGAGATCTTCAGTTTTTTGTCAATTTCTTTCATTTAACAGCCTTCATTTTCTAGAACAAGAATGGACTGTCGAGTTTCACATTTAAGTTCTCTTTTTCTGGCCGTTCTGAAAGTTTACACCCACCCACAAATGTGATGCTCCATATACTCAACTACCTCAAAGGAGGGTCATTTTTATAGCTTTTTTTAACCCAGATAAACCGTTTTTGGCTGTGCCAACATCATTGCACAATAGTTTTCCAATCATCCATGCGCTTTCTAACACAATTAGCAATCACAATTTAACATTTAGAACACTCGAGTGCTGGTTGCTGGAAATGGGCTTCTATACACTTATATGGATTTTCATTCAAAACCATACATTTGCACCTGAAATAGTCAACTATCATGTTAACAATACATAGGGTGTATTTCTGGTTAGTTTGACGTTCATTTATCTTCATTGAAAAAAATCTGTGCTTTTCATTTAAGAATAAGGACATTTCCAAGCGAACCCAAACTTTTCAACGGTAGTGTAATTGAGAGTTTGTATTAATAAAGACATGTAGTTTTACCTCCTGGTGAGAAAGGGCTTGCGCCCATCTTGGGACTTCCTCTGACTCTGGGTGAACCCATGACATTGTGCGGGGGGCCACTCATACCGGGACTGGCCTGTGGGGGACTAGTCATTCCCATCCCGTATCCTCCGCCTCCAGAACCACCTGAGTGGAACTGACCCATCTGGTGGTGTTGGTGCTGCTGATGCTGATGCATGCCGTGGTGGCCCATCTGATTCATCTGGTTGATTGTGTTCATTGAATTCATGGAATTGATTGGGCCCATGTTGTTCATTTGATGCATGGGATTAATTTGATGCATGGGGTTCATCTGATTCATGCGGTTGCTTCCACCGTAAGGAGCGGCACCTCTTTGAGCTATGTTACCCTGGTCGGACAGCCCGTAGGTCATGTTCATGCCTCCAGCGGACACCATGTTCATCTGCTGGTTTGGGTTGCTCGCACTCATACTTTGAGGCCGAATGCCTCCGACTTGGTTGCTGCAATAGCTGTTCTGCTCTCTGAAGTTAAATTAAAAATGAAAAAAATTAGTAGTTGAATTCTAATAGAATTTTAACTTAAATGACCAAACAGGATACAATTTTTATATTTGTTTTGGAATATCATAGTCTGTAGCTACTAGTAAATAGTGCATTCGTGCTTTTTTACTGTATGCAAAGCATTAACATTTTACAGTTAAACCAGGGGGTTGGTCAAAGCACTGGAGCACGGGTGGGTTTTAAAAATTTTTTTTTTAGAAGCAATTATTAAATAAAGGCATCAAAAGGCTCAAACAAAATTAATCTTTTATTAAAGGTGGGGTGCGCCGTTTGAGGCGTACTTGATATGTAAAGTTAAATACTTTCTCTGTTAATTTGTTAACAATGCTTTGATTTCAAAGAGCCCTTAAGCTTTAATTTCGACTGAGCCGATCTGCTTTTACTTTTGTTAGAGCTGTTTGGTGGCGGAACACATTAGGTTCGAGGAATGAGAGCTGGGAGGAGTGCTGGAGAGTGACATCATAATCATCCATGCAGGGATGATGTCAGTGTAGCATGGAAATGGTGAATGTAGAAAAAGACGTGCTAATAGTAAAGTCCAAATGCCAACATAAACCCCAAGAAAGAAGGAAAAAAAGGTTAAAACAAACGCATCTAAGAAATGCGTGTACTTACACGCGCATCATAAATGAGCTGACTGAGGTGGCAATCATGACTTTAAGATAAGAGATGGTAACAAAGCTCCAAATTAAGGGAGGCTCCTCTAAGAAGGTTGGTTGGTTGGATGGATCCCTGAACCACTAGGGTCATAGGGGCACCATTTCCTGTAGTGTATCTTAAGCAAGTACAGCCGGGTGGCACCCATCCCTCTTCAGGCCAACATACGTTTCCACCCGGTCTCCAACCGGGGACCTTTTGCGTGTTAGGCTAATGTGCTGTACTACTTGAAACTGTTTGGTCCCGAATAAATTATGAACAACTAATTTGCCCCAAATTCATTTTGACTCAAATGTTCTTCTGTTTAATAAGAAAAAAATAAGTATTTTGGTTGTTTAAGTTTAAAACAAAAAATGCGTTTGACAAAAAGGTTTTTTAGTGCAAAATTAGATGACCAAAACTGTGTCCTTTTGTTGGAGTTTTTTTTTTAGTTTGAAACTACCAATTTTGTGTTGTTTTATTTAGAATAGCATAATGAACAAGGTCATTTGGTTTTAAACAACTCCACAATTTGGTATCTTTGATGAATAAAAAAACTTTGAAAGTCTGATCAAGTTAACTACAATTTCAGACAAAACTAAATATACCATGCATTAGATAAAAATTACATTCTTACCTCTGAAGCAAGTGAGTTGACAGAAACGAGTGTGGTTCCTTGGTGTTCGGATTCCTGCAGAGATCACTGCGCGTCTGGGCCGTGACAGGCGTGCCATCGGAGAGGGAGAATCGGTAGAGTGGTGTCTCTGCATGGCCATTATGGAAAGCTGTTGTGGAACAGAGCAATGGAAAAATAAAATAAAAATTCCACCCGTCTAGAACGGAGACCGACCCAGATGTGAACCCTCAACCTGTTAAAAAGTGTCAAAAAGGGCTAGGAAAACATGAAAAATGAAGCACAAACCATCTTGATAGTGGCGTTTGTAAGACCATGGTTGCCCGTCGCTTCGACTGAGGAACATTTGTATGCAACGCCTCACCAGGTCCTCCCAGCCTGGACGCATTGTGGTGTGAAGAGTGCTGTGCTGCTCAATTTCAATGAGTTTACCTAAAATTGTAGGACAGAAATAAAGTGTCAATTTTAATTGAATCTTATATTAGCACTCTTTACTATAAAAACGGTTTGGTTAAATATAAACTAAATTTGGTCAATATTGGGGCAATCCACTACTTTGATCAATTTGAATCAGCTTCCAAAAGTTTTTTTTAATACAAAATTTAAAACACAAACAAGGGAGGTGTTTTTGTATACTCTAACCAAATATCTTTGATCTAAAAAAAACTAACAGCTGCATTTTGTTTTAGTAAAAAATTATTAAAAATGTTATGCCATTTTTAACAAAATAACCCCTTTTTTAAAGTTGTTTGGTACATCCATCTATTACATTTTTGCACTGCTTATCCTCACAAGGGTCGCTGGCGTGCTGTAGCCCATTCCAGCCATTTTTGGGGTAGTACTCTTATTTGGTACAATTCAACCAATTTTTTTCTGGTGATTAAACACCTCGGGGCGTATAAAACAAATCTACCAATTTTAAAGAGACTTTTGTTTTGGGGTAGACAATCCAAATTATCCAAATATCTTGTTTTTATTTGGGTTGTTTTTCAAAACCCAATTTATGTTTAGCTTTGAAAGAGGACTACAATTAGTTTTTTTTTTTATCTTGACAAAAACTAACTTATTTCGTAGGTTTTCATGTGCAAAGCGATCTTAAAGGCTGGATCCACACAAGCCGAGAAGTGATCAGTCAACCCACAAACCTGATTCTTTTTATTTGACCCAACTGTTTTCAGACTCTAGTGAGTTAGTTTTCAAGATGTTTCAAAAAATATATCCTTTGAGATGTACATATGAGAAAAGTACATGATTAAGGCAAATTTAATTTTAAAAGTATTGATGTTGAAGAACATAAGATTTTTTTTCCTTCAAATCAGAATGAGAAATTCAAAAGTATGTGGATTTTTTTGTGAACAATTTCACAAGATGCACTCTGCCTGAGACACAGCATACGTCTTGTCAGTAATTTAGCTCCTACCAAACACACTGAGGCATATCTTTGGTAACATTCTCCAGCATATTTCTGTACATAGAGGTTCTTCTAAAAAAAAAAAAACCAGCATATTGTGATAAATTTCATTATTTTCTGTAATGTACTGAAACAGACTTTCATATATTTTAAGATTTATTTCACACAGCTAAAGTAGTTCAACCCTTTTAATGTTTTAATTTTGATGATTTTGGCAAAAATTGTAAAGAATAACCAAAAATCCTTCCTCACAAATAAGCATATTTCATGCATTCAATAAAAAAATGTTTTTAATTAAAAAAAGGCAACCTTCAAATATTTAAGTTCAGTTGTGCACTCAATACTTTGCAGAAACGACTGCTTTCATGTGGCGTGGCATGGAGGCAATAAGCCTGTGGCACTACTGAGGTGTTATGGAGGCCTTAAGCTCATCCAATGTTGGGTCTTGGTGCCGCTCAACTTTCTCTTGACATTATCCCAGATTCTCTATGGGGTTTGGTCAGGAAACTTGGCAGGCCAATTGAGCACAGTAACACCATTGTCAGTAAGCCATTTACCAATGGTTTTGGCACCATGAGCAGGTGCCAGGTCGTGCTGAATAATAAAACCTTTATCTCCATAAAGCTTTTCAGCAGATGGAAGCATAAAGTTCTCCAAAATCTCCTGATAGCCAGCTGCATTGACCCTGCCCTTGATAAAACCCAGTGCACCAGCAGCTGACATGGTGCCCCAGACCATCCCTGTTTGTGGGTACTTGACACTGGACTGCAGGCATTTTAGCATTTTATTCTTCCCAGTCTTCCTCTCAACTCTGGCACCTGGATTTCTAAAGGACATGCAAAATTTGCTTTCATCTGAAAAAAGTACTTTGCACCTCTCCACTCCAGTGTTGCTTCTTGTTGCCCAGGTCAGCAGTTTCTGCCGCCGTTTCTGGTACAAAAGTGGCTTGACCTGGAGAATGCGCCAAACGTAGGCCACTTCCTGCAAACGCCTGTGCATTGTGGCTCTTGGTGCTTCTACTGCAGACTCAGTCCACTGCTTCCCCAGTCCCCCCAAGGTCTGGAATCGGTCGTTCTCCACAATTTTCCTCAGGAACCAGTCACCTCTTCTGCCACATTTTTTTCTTCTCACAGACTTCCCACTAAAGTGCCTTGATACAGAACTCTGGGAACAGCCTAACCACTCAGATTTTTTTTTTGTGTCTTACCATTTTGCTTGAGGGTATCAATGGTGACAGAAGTCTTACCCATGATTGCGGTTTTGAGTAATAAACAAGACAAGGAGTTTTTAACAGCCTCAGGAATCATTTGCAGGTGTTTAGAGTTAACTCGTTGACTCAGATGATAAGTCAGTAGCTAGTTCAGAGCACCGTTTAATTATAAGCCAATTCTTTGAGATTTTTGGCGTTTCATGATCTGCGTTCCAAAATTATTAATATCACAACAATAAAAGACCTGTAATATTTCAGTTGGTGTGCAATGAATCTAAAATATATGAAAGTTTCATTTTTATCAGTACAGTTTGGAAAATAATGAACTTTATCACAATATGTAAATTTTTTGAGAGGGAACTGTATATTCATTATAAAAATTAATATTCAAAGAATATAAATATTTTTGAGATGCCCTGTATTTCTCAATATGCCAATTCATATGTGTACAATACAAGGAATTAAAAAAGATGGAATACCTGACAGTTCATGTCGTGTAGTAAACCGCTCTGTCCTCTCTGGTACTGTGATGCGTCGGGCCACGCAGATCATACATGACTGGAGATCTGAATCGGTAGAGGATAAAATATGACATTCTGTAACAGCAAGAAATGTTTTACAATAATTCAAATCCATTAGTAATTATAGATCAAGCCTGATTGTTTTTTTAATTTGGGGGAAAAACAGTTTGCTATTGGTACCTTCTCCTTCTTCCATCATTGCCCGCGGCTGGGTGAGAGCAAAACACTGCATGGTCTCATAGCGCTGTCCAGCGGGCCTGTCTTCTGACAACCCATGACTTTGACCGAGAACCAAGTTTACCAACATGCGACAATTGAATGTGTGGCTCTTCTGTCTGAGAGTCTCGCCCGCCCACGAGGCCCCATTTGGAACTACAAGTAGTGGTAAAAAGGGCCACTGAGTGACTATGGCAACATTTTGTATTGTGTTGTATTTGTATGTACAATTAATATCTCACCATTGGTTTTGGGCAAATTTTTGTGGAAGGCTTCCCTGTCTTCCTCATGGATGATATTGTACACACTGGTGTTGATGAGCTCCTCCTGTTTGTACTGAAGGTATTGTGTCACATTGTCCGAAACAAACACAATACTTCCATCACGGTTCACTACAAAAAGGAAACCATCTAGAGCCTGGAAAGGATAAAAACAGATCATTAGTAACACAGACTTTGAGGTGAAGACCAAATTATATTGCATTTCTGGCTCAAGTGGGATGCTGACTTGTAAAAGTAGGGGCCCTAGGTGATCTTTATCAATGACGCCCTGGCCAGTAGAGGACACATCGGCCTTCTGAACATCATCGGAACTGCAAGCATTTTTACCTGTGGAAATATTGATCAGCGACAGGAAAAAAATTAAACTCACAAATAAGGGAAAATAATTTTACAACTGAACTAAATGATCTCTAGGTCAATTAGTACTAAATGTGTCAAAATATGATAGACTTACTTCAATACTGATTTTATATATATATATATATATATATATATCCCCGCGACCCTACTGAGGATAAGCAATGCAGCTAATGAGATATAAATAAATATATATATATATGTGTACACATACATACATACATGCATACATATATTATGTGTACTGTATAATATTGTTTTAGAATTATAATTGTTTTACTGTTGTAATACAACAATAGCAATAATAACATAATATACATTGTTGATAACAAGATTAGAAATGGCACTCCAGGATAAACATATAATAAAATAATTCTAGGAATAAAAAAAAGAAATATTTAAAAGGTAGTGCTTGTAGACTGCCTTGGGTTGTAAGCCCTTCATAAAATAGTGCAATGAAAACAGTCCAATAGTGATGGATTGGAAAGATAACACCTGCCCAACAAAAAAATGTATTTTATTTCTCATCACCAGGTGGCAGTGCAAGTCACGTTTGCATGCTTAACATACCTTTCTATTTTTAAATTCAGCATGTGTCTGAGACTTTGTTTGACAGCCCTCAATATAGTACTAAAATCTCTGGGCTTAAGTGCTTAGTAAGATACAAAATAGAGCAACCTTGGAAAATATGTCCTTATACATTTAACCAGTTGTTTGATCGTATGGAGATTAACGTCAACTAGCTAAGGAGCTGACTGTGAATGTAATGGGAGGAAACGGTAAAGATAATCTTAACACTTTACCAGCCACAGACAGATGAATACATCAAAAATCCAGTTTACTGTAACTGGGCTGGTTAATCAGATCATATTTGCAATGATGCAGAAAATGTCTAAGGTTCCTCGATATTCTCAAATGAGAAGCAGTGTTTGGCAAAACAGACCAACAGTGTCCCTGACAGGCTTGCGGCATAAGCACCGAGCATTGGTCTCAATTACTGGTGTTCGTTTACCCTGGATGACACAGCCAAACTGGCTGTCAATCTGAGTGAGGCCTGGCCCTGAACCAAAAGTACCACTTCATCACCGACCGACCTCATCTGCTCTGCAGAAGCGTGATCCATCTTGCCGAAGCGAGTTCACTTTCAATTTTCCACATACAAATAAGGAGGATACAAATTGCGTATCGTGCCTGGGAGGTGCTTATCATGTGCTGTGTTTTGTTGTGTGCACTGTGTTTCCCTCTACCTTGCTCTTTGATTTGTCTGATCTGCCGCACGGTCTCCTTGAGGATTGCACATTTGTCAGGCTTCACATTGAAGCTATCAATGTTGGAGAGGTTAGCGGAGATGAGTTCAGCTAGCTCCTCGATGTACTTGGTCTCTTGTTCCCGTCGACGTTTGTCACACCTGCCGGGGCGCCGAGGGGATTAGAAACGTTGCCAAGACAACCTCACCACCCCGCCAGTAAGCGCAGTAAACTGTTTGGGTAGTTGCAGGGCAGAACAGACGTAATACCAGAAGCATGCAACTAAATAAAATACATCTTGCCCAATTTGCAGATAATTCTACTTGTGATTAAGTTTTTATTATTGTAGAATTTTCTTAACCCCAGTTGTCGGCAACCGCCGGGCTGGCACCTAGCCACACAGAAAGAAAAAAATGTGCCTTATGTTTTGGCGTACACCTGATTTATCAGTGTTTGCACATAATTTTTTCACCCTGACTTTGGGAGCGCGATACATAAAGGTTTTACAGTAGTATACCACTGTAATTAAGCAATGAAAATATCGAGGTCCTTATTCGCTCAGCATTGAATCCAACGGGACTCAAACCCGGATCGTGGCGGTAAATGCGCCGAGCCTAACCAGTAAATCCTCTAACATTGTAGATAACAAAGGAAATGCATTAGACTTTCTTATCATCACATTATTTTTACCCATGCTGCCATGTTGTAATGGTGCATTAAGGAAAAGAGTTCAGCCAACAATGTGCAACGCAGTAATGTGAGTAAAAATAGTGTCATGAGATCAAATCTAATCCCTCTTTCTTTGTCATTTGTGTCGCTCTAATGTTTACAAAGTGGCTTTTTAGATTACTATAATTAAAATTATTATTATCATTACCATTATTAATGGTATTTTTGAGCCGGGCTGTGAGAATATTGACATTGGTGTTACAGAAAATGTCACTTCTCTATCTTGTCTTTCCAGTAAAACAAGAACATACTTAAATATATAGTTATATAATAACCAGGGTAACGTTTCGGGAGCAAAAAAAAAAATATATATATTTGTAAAATTTGAAAAATGACCTCCCAATAGAGCAAGGTTTCACACAACTTCTCCAATTTCATTTTTCTTACATGGTCAGGTGGGGAAGATGGGGGATAATTTTGCTACTTTTAAGTATTGTTTTTTACATTTAAAGCTACAGTGTGTAATATTTGACCACTAGATGGTACTGTGTACAGGTGCGAGCGGGTGCAGTACAACTGGGCAACGGCTTGGGACAAGATAGACATGGCTCAGACCTAAGTTGGGATTCCACTGTGTAAAAGGAATACACATTTCTAGACTGTTTTTTTTTTTTTTTTTTTTTTTTTTACAAAAAATAACATTGGTATGATAGTTTATGTATTTTGCCTCGTAATAATAATAATAATAATAATAATAATAATAATAACTAAAAATCTCTGCCTTTTGGGGTTTTTTCTACACTACAGTAGTTATTTCCATACATGAGAGAATACTGTAAATTGCAATTTTTCATTAAAAGCATCTGTTTGATGTAGCCCACTTATGCCAAACAAGGAATTATAAACGATGTTGCACTGTTTAGATTCTAAAATAGGTAAATAAGCAAAAAAACTGATTATCCATCGTAGTGGGGAGCCATTTTGCCACTCAGTGTGGAGAGAGAATGACATTAAATCCGAGCTGTGATTGGCTTTTACTTGAGCTAATGAGATGTCCTCCTCAGACCACAGTGACACAAAATCTAGATTTTGCAGCTTTACTTCTATTTTAAAAAACAGAATGCAAAAGCACTCACCCTATGCCCGGAGTATCGCAGGTGGACAGTTTACGTTTGCGGTCCGAGCACAGCGGCTCCAACGAGTTGTCGCCCAAGCCACTCATTGTCAGAGCATATCAGCACCTGGAAATTTACAGTCACATTTTAATATGTGTCCACTCACAAATAAGCGCCAATAAATCAGACCTGGAACGAGCTGGGAGTGTTTTACGTGCTCTTGTACAATCTGATCAAAGGATACACACATCCTCTGATGTCAGTGAAATATGTCAGACCTCGGGCAAACCTTGAAAGCTTAGTGTCAAGTTTAAAAAAAAAACAACTCACAGATACACACAGCAAACTCCCCAAGAAACTGGGGTTATAAATGAAATGACTTCTACGGGGAGAGCCGATTCCTTCTGATTTATGGGGGGGAAGACTATCCAGTTAGTAAAGCAGCCTTGGTTCTTGATGGGATTGAAATCTCATCTGTTCCACTGTGAGGAGCGACTGATGATGATGTGGTGATTTGAGGCCTCGAGGGAGATGGGTCATCCTGCGTTCAGCCAGCCGGCATATGCGGGCAGCAAGAGAGCCGTGAAAATGCCTTTGCCCCCTTCCTGAAGTTGTGTTTTTGCGTATTCATCATTCACAAAAAGGTTTCAGGTCATCAAACCAGTTTTAATATCACACATAGACAACCCAAGGAAATACAAAATGCGGTTTTAAAATTCCGATTCCATTTATTAAGGCACAAGAAAAATATCAAAACCTATCAGGCCCCATGTGAAAAAGTATTCGCCGCCCCTTGTAAAGTGACAAAGTAACTGTGACTAACCACAGGAGAAAGCTGAGTTTAATTTCACAAGCCACACCCAAAATTAATTGCCACCACTTGTGATAAATGAAGAAATCACTTTAAACTGAATCGTTAAGACAAATTGAAGATTACAAAATCTCAACACAACTGACATGCCACGATCCAAGGAAATTCCTGAAGAAATTAGAAAAAAGTGATTTAAATCAGTCCAGAAAAAGGTCAAAATAGCCCTTTCAAAGTCAGTGAGGCTCCAGCAAACCACTGTCAGAATCATTATCCACATATACTGGACTGTCTCAGAAAATTAGAATATTGTGATAAAGTTCTTTATTTTCTGTAATGCAATTAAAAAAACAAAAATGTCATACATTCTGGATTCATTACACATCAACTGAACTATTTCAAGCCTTTTATTATTTGAACATTGCTGAATTTGGCTTACAGCTTAAGAAAACTCAAAAATCCTATCTCAAAATATTAGAATACTTCCTCAGACCAAGTAAAAAAATAATTTTATAACAGCAAAACTAAATCAAACATTTGAAAATGTCCATTGATGCACTCAGTACTTGGTTGGGAATCCTTTTGCACGGATTACTGCATCAATCCGGCATGGCATGGAGGCAATCAGCCTGTGGCATTGCTGAGGTGTTATTGATGCCCAGGATGCTTCGATAGCGGCCTTCAGCTCATTTGCATTTGTAGGTCTGGTGTCTTTCATCTTCTTCTTAACTATATCCCACAAATTCTCAATGGGGTTCAGGTCAGGGGAATTAGCAGGCCAATCAAGGACAGTGATGCCATGGTCAGTGCACCAGTTACTGGTGGTTTTGGCACTGTGGGCAGGTGCCAGATCATGCTGGAAAATGAAATCCTCATCTCCATAGAGCTTTTCAGCAGATGGAAGCATGTAGTGCTCTAAAATCTCTTGGTACACAGTTGCATTTACTCTGGACTTGATGAAACACAGTGGACAAACACCAGCAGCTGACATGGCTCCCCAAACCATTGCTGACTGTGGGAACTTCACACTGGATTTCAAGCAACTTGTATTTTGCTCCTCTCCAGCCTTTCTCCAGACTCTGGCGCCTTGACTTCCAAATGAAATGCAAAACTTGCTTTCGTCTGAAAAGAGGACTTTGGACCACTCTGTAACTGTCCAGTGCTTCTTCTCCATAGCCCAAGTCAGACGCTTCTTCCAATGTCTTGAGTTCAGAAGTGGCTTGACCATGGGAATACGGCTATTGTAGCCCATTTCCCGGACACGTCTGTGAACTGTGGCTTTTGATACCTGGACTCCAGCTTCAGCCCACTGTCTTTGAAGCTCCCCCAAATTCTGGAAGCGGCTCTTCTTCACAATTTTGTTAAGGCTGCGGTCTTCTCTCTTGGTTGTGCAGCGTTTCCGGCCACATTTTTCCCTTCCAACAGACTTTTTGTGGATATGCTTTGAAAATGCACTCTGTGAACAGCCTGCTCTTTGAGAAATTTCTTTTTGTGTCTTACCCTCCTGATGGAGGGTATCAATGATGGTCCTCTGGACAGCAGACAGATCAGCAGTCTTCCCCATACTTGTGATTTAGTTTACTGAACCAAGCTGAGTGTTTTTAAGGCTCAGGAAACCCTCGCAAGGCGTTTCGAGTTAATTAGATGATTCAGGTGATTAGTTGAATAGCCTACTTGTATACTTTTTCATGATAATCTAATATTTTGAGATGGGATTTTTGAGTTTTCTTAAGCTGTAAGCCAAATTCAGCAATATTCAAATAATAAAAGGCTTGAAATAGTTCAGTTGATGTGTAATGAATCCAGAATGTACGACATTTTTGTTTTTTTAATTGCATTACAGAAAAAAAAAGAACATTATCACAATATTCTAATTTTCTGAGACAGTCCAGTAGGAGAAAAATGCGAAGAGTGGCAAACCTTCCCCGGGTAGGTTTAAGCGTTTCCAAAAGTGGCCCTGTGGAGATCAGTTTACACAATAAAATCTTTGCAACTGTGTATTTTACTCTGGCAAAATTTTTTTTTTTTAGACATTTTGAAAGCGTTGTAAATATTTGACTTCTTTTCAGAAGTCAATCAATGATTGTGCACTCTTGTGCGTAATAATGATGCATAGAAATCAATCACGTGGCCTTGGAGTCTAATTTGAATAGACAGTGATGTCTGAGTATCACTTTGTTCAGAATTTCATTGGCTAACCAATTTGTCAATCGTCGTTCGAATCATTTAATACTGGTCGAAGATATTCTGAGCTAAAAAAGGCGGTCTCGATGTTAATAATACATACTGCTATTGACCGAGAGTGGTGTCAACAAAAACAGATTAGAAATAAACGGACTCGTAAAATTATTTCCGAATGGAAATTTTGTCGCAAAACAAATTGGTTGCAAAATGGAACGTGCAGCAATGTAGAAATGCTTTTAGGTCATTTTTTTTCGTATCCGTTGGCATTGTGTGTTTTGGAGTAAATATTTTACACAGTTGGACTTACTGGATGGTCCTGGATGTAACGACTCCATGTTTGCGGGGAATCCTATAATCACATGACAACTAGAGGACTTATTTGTGAGCTTTCACGGCTTTATAGTTTTTGGGTATCTTGTTTCAGACTGACTGTGATGTTTATGTGAGTAGTAGGTTTTGAAGTAATGGTCATATCTTGAATCCCAAGAGTTTAAGCTTTCAAATGATTTGTGGCATAATGTATTTTAGTGACTGGTGACATCGTAAAGACACTAAGGCGGGCCAGCGGACTACTGATAAAGTCAGGCGTTAGTCAGTGTTCATGAGTCAACAATAAAAACACTTGACAGGCAAAATCGCGGCTGACACAAAATAACACAAAAGGCGTCTCACATTTGACAAGGAGCATCTTGATTATCCTCAAGACTGAAACATTCTGTGGACTGATAAGTCAAAAATCAAACTTTTTGGAAGGTGTGCCAGCTGGTTACATCTGGCGTAAACATCACACAGCATTTGACAAAAAGAACTTGATCCCTACAGTAAAGCATGATGTTGCCAGTGCAATGGTCTGGGGATGCTCTGCTGCCTCAGGACTGGGACAACTTGCTTGGGTTGACAGAATAATGAATTATGGTGTTTACCAGAAGATCCTGAAGGAGAAGGTCCAGCTATCAGTTTGTGCCCTAAAACTCGTGCGCTCTTGGATCATTAAACAGGACAACGATCCGAAACACACAAGTCCACCTCTGAATGGCTCAAAAACAAACAGGATCAAGGTTCCAGAGTGGTCAAGTCAAAGTCCAGATTTGAATCTAATTGAGATTCTGTGGTGAGAGAAACAGACAGTTTGTGCTAGGAAACCCTCATATATAGATAGATAGATAGATAGATACTTTATTCATCCCCGAAGGGAATGGCAACTTTGAAACGATTTGGCAAAGAAGAGTGGGCCAAAATCCCTCCAAAGTGTTGTAAAAGACTCATTACCAGTTATCGGAAACGAT
This sequence comes from Urocampus carinirostris, assembly GCF_059441175.1. Lineage (NCBI taxonomy): Eukaryota > Metazoa > Chordata > Actinopteri > Syngnathiformes > Syngnathidae > Urocampus > Urocampus carinirostris. The sequence goes on along the minus strand of NC_142354.1, from coordinate 25,753,989 downwards.
TGATTTTTTTATTTTTTTCATTGCTGCCAAAGGTGGTCCAACTTGCCATTACTTTCAGGGGGCAATTACATTTTCACATAGGGCCAGATAGATTTTATTTTGTGTGTGCCTTGATAATGGAATCAACATTGCAAAAGAGAATTTTGTATTTCCGTAGGTTGTCTCTGTGTGATATTAAAATTGGTAAAAAAAAAACACATACCAAATTTTTCCCGACAATGTATATTAGGAGCACTTTCTGGTGAATGTGCACGCTAGGGCATGCCGCAGCAGTGTGTGAGCGAGATTCATGCAGGGAGCAGCGAGGCATAGATTCGGCAGCCTGCCACTATGACTGTGAACGACCACATGAGCAGAAAAAAGGGTATGCAGTTCTCAATCAAGTGTAGCCTAGATTTGATTTTTATGCATTCCTTTGCTTAGATTTGCCCACTCAGCTGCATCCGTTCTTTCCCCCAAAAGGTTTTAACTGCTCTTTTCCCTGCATGCCATCCAATGACAAACCCTCCCCTTTTGAATATAGAATTCAATCCAGTGGCATTTATATTGCACTGAAGCAAAACCTCAGTTATGTCTGGGCAGGTCAAGGATTACATGTTTGACCTACATTTTCATCGCGACAACAGCGCCAAGGAATATTGGCATTTAACTGACAGCTACCAAAGGAAGAGTATTTTACAACAACTGTTTTCTTTCAAACGACAATTATAAAAATAAAAATCAATACAGTACAATCCTGGCACTACAGATACTGATCATTGATTATATACAGTCAAGAGACGGGCGGCATGGCGGGTGGGTGGTTAGCGCGCAGCCCCACATTGTGGAGGTCTAGGGTCGATTCCAGCTACCACAGCCTCCCCGTGTAGAGTTTGCATGTTCTCCCAGTGCATGCGTGGGTTTCCTCCGGGCACTCTAGTTTTCCTCCCACAGTCCAAATTGTCCCTTTGTGTAAATGAGGGTGTGAATGATTGTATGTCATTGTGTGCCCTGTGATTGTCTTGAAACCAATTCAGGGTATCCCCTGCCCACTCCCCAAAGAGGGCTGGGATGGGCTCCAGTACCCCTGTGGCCCTAGTAAGTGGCCTAGAAAATGGATGGATGGATGGAGTAGAGAAACACTTTGCGCTCCGGTTTACTACGGATTGTGTATATACCGTATTTTCCGCACTATAAGGCGCACCTAAAAGCCTTTATTTTTTTTCAAAAGCTGACCATGCGCCTTATAATACAGTGCGCCTTATTTATGGATCAACATTAATTTGCAAAGTCTTCCAACTAACTTGCAGCCGCCGACTAGATTTTCCCCCGAACGCCAAGTAGTACGCGGTGTATGCTGGGATTTATTTACCGGCGTTTCATTGGCTAACCAATGTGTCAATCATCATTTGAATCGATCACTATTGGCTAAAGTTATTCGGAGGTCAAGGGGCGGATCCTTTTTATCATTTACAGGCTGGCATTGACTTAAACGGCAAAACAAAGCCTGCAACTGGCCGAAAAAGATGCGTCAATCATCAGTTGAATCGATCACTATTGGCTAAAGTTATTCGGAGGTCAAGAGGCGGATCCTTTTTATCATTTACAGGCTGGCATTGACTTAAACGGCAAAACAAAGCCTGCAATTGGCCGAAAAAGATGAGTGTGTATAGCACGTTGGGTTGATGGCATAGAGAGCATTTTTTACTATTCTGTATTTGTAAATATTTTATTCTCCTGGATTTACTACACTCACGGATATAAGAGGAAATTGGCTGCACATTATTATGAACACAACGACTTCGGTGAGCTACTCCAGGTTTTATATTATCCCTGTATCTTGTTTCAGACTAACTCGATGTTTCTGTGATAAGCGGTGCAGATAATGGATGGAATGGAGTGTCTATTTTTAAATTAAACTCAATTCCAAGCGTTTATTGTCATATGCACAATAAAGTTGCGAGCGAAAAAGAAAATAGAAACTAAGGAATGGTTGGCATTTCTTGAATCCCAAGACTTTAACCTTCCGAATGATGGAACGATGCATTTGAGTGACATCGTACGGACACCGCATCCGCACGTGTTCTCGACACGTATTTGCGTCTTTGCAAGCTTTCGGAATGTTAAGGGGGTAATAAGTTTGACTGAACTATCTGACTGTTTTGTCAACGTTCCCATTGTAGCGCCTTATAATCCGGTGCGTCTTATGTATGTCAAAAATAGGACCAAAAACTATTTTTTCGGGGTGCGCCATATAACCCGGTGCGCCTTATAGTGCGGAAAATACGGTAATTGTCTAGATTATCATTCATATCAACAGATTGTACATAGTGTTCTGCAGCAGAAAGCACACAGCAAATGCTATCACGGGGACAGGTTGGAGAGTGATAAGTGTGTTGGGTGGGCGTGACTGTCATTGCGCGACTGATATAGGCTTTTGTTTACTATCAGAAAAAAAGCCGGCATGGGCAGGTGCACAAATTAATCTGTCCACCCAAAACAAACTGAGAAGCACAGCTACAACTAGTATTTTCAGCGGCTCGTTACATGGGAATCCTGCAATTAAATCAGTCATTGTGGAAAGTCAGAAAAGCGGAAAAAGTGGTGATTTACAGCAGGATACTCCGTAGATGAAGCGGCGCCACAGGGCCGGCCTACTTACATAACTCTTACAAGCTACTCCTGTCGATCCTGTATCACTTTATGGTAGTACATTACCGTATTTGTGAAATGATTGATCGGTAAAAAATATATATATATCACTGACAACAATCACACAACATAGTATGCAACAAGATTTAAAACCTGATCCTGGCAGTAGAAGCGCCAAATTTTAACCACAAGATCACTAAGGTTATAGATAATATGGGAAAAGGCTTTACATTTTATCTTATCCTCACAATATATTTACTCACGATGCCACGTTGTAATGGAGCATTATGGAAAAGAGTTCCGCCAAATCAACGTTACAACGTGACACCATGAGTAAAAGTGGAGTGATGATGAAATGAATGTAATACATTTACCTGGATCATATATCTAGTAGTAGTCTAGTGGTTGAGATCTGTCGCTTTCACCACGGCCATCTAGGTTCAAATGCCATTACTTCCATCCAAAGTTGCACAAATGTGATCAGCAGTACTTTAAGGGTTCGTTATACACTAACAATTATGATACCTTATTGTCATTGTAAAACAATACTTTAAAGAGGTTTGTTTTTCTAAATTTACAATATTTATAAAACATATTTTTTAGTAATATAAGGTGCATACATAAGCTTCTAAATAAGCAAAATTGTCTAGTATGGTAAAGTACTATTTTTTTGTTTAAAGTAAAACTTTCCTAATCTACTACATTTTAACATAATTTTATACTAAAAATGAAAAAAAAATTCTGCATTTTCACATGTTTAAAAGGTAAATTGATCCCGAATTGTTTGGGTTCTGACCTCGGCAAATTACATTGTACATTATGTTGCAATTCTAATACAAATTTGAATAAAAAAAGATTCATAAATGACTAAAACTTAATTCCCCTTACTTTGAGGATAAACTTTCAATTCATTAAGAAGGATCAGTAAAGGAGCACAAAAAATACACTGAAATGAGTACAATTTATGATAATTGACCAACAACTGATTTTTAGCCGTGTTTTTTTTTAAAACACACACAGAATTTAAATTTCAACAGTGCAACTGTGTGAAGCTCCTACAAACACGACTCTGGAAAGCTGTGACGACTCAGCAAGGCTAATGTTGACCAGCCTTATTATTTTGTGAAGTTTTTTTATGCTACCATAAAAATCTGTCCGCTAATCATTGAGCATCCCCCATTACCAAGTTAAACTCAGAATAGTCGCGATGCAATCATCAATCTTGTTTCTTTGCACTAGCACTGACCCAAGACTGACCCTCCCTTTACTTCACACTGGAGGAAATCTTAATTCCAGGGCAGAGAGGTCTCTCCTCCTTCCAACTAATACCAAGTTGCTGATCTCTGCTGTACGACCATATTATCCTGTAAAACCATACTGAGTAAACGTGGGGAGAGCAAGCAAGTCTTTCAGCACAAAGGAATGAGCTCATTCCAGGGTTGAAAAGTGGAGAACGGATGAGAGCAATTATGCAACCCCGGCCCTACTTTTGCAGGCTAGGACATGCAGCGAGGTCACCCGCCGCCTCTACTACCAACGCGCACAAGTGGACTACCTCAGAATCACACTCTATACTATAAATCTGCTTGCCCAACGACAGAAATTATCTTGCTTTGCTCCGCTATGGCGAGCTGCCTTGGGCTGAACTCTTTTCTTCCTTCCTTCCTTCCTAGTTTGTGTCCTGGGGCTCACCTTTCCAGGAGCAGACAAAGATGACAACAAAGACAGCATTGCATTCTCAAGCGAGGCTTTCTGAGAAAAGGGACTCACATTGCAGGCTGTAAATTTTCACTCTGCTTGCAGAAAAACATGTTAGAACATGTTTTAACCTAGAGACGGTGTTTTCTCACAAAAATAATGATAAAAAACGGCTATGTTGCTAGCAGTAGTGTATACTCTTACCTGGACCGATCGAGCAGGAGTTAAGAGAATGTCACGTATCTTCAGGGTCTATATGCTGATTAAATGTCCAAATTCAAGCACGTTTGAAGGACTTTCAAAGTCAATTTTCCAATTTCACCAGTACTGGTGTGAATAACGCATTATGCAAACCCACAAATATATTTTCAATTTTCAAATGCGATTTTGAATCTTGCGTGTGCAATTATCAAGATATAAGATTTTTAGATATTGGGTAAATTGAGAATACATATTTTTTAAGATAAATCTCTCGCAATATATGGGTGTTTGGTAAAAAATGACTTAACATTTTTAGTTGCAGGAAGTTATTCCCATTACAATTTACCACATCATTTTTTGTTTAGCCCATAATGTATACGTAAATACTTGCACTAATACACCTTTTATTTTGCCCTGTTAGGTGTAGCATGCATGCACCTGTCATTATGGGCGCAAGACGCTTCCGAGGACAATGCTGTACAAACTAATGCCAGCTGCAGTTAGACAACAGAAAATTAAATGGAATGGCAAAGCCAAGCCATCAGAGAGCATTGTTGGTGTCATTTTTAAGCGGACTTGTTAAGACACAGGGCAACAATTTCAAGCATTTACTAGCACTTTACCAACAATTTAATCACTTTTTAAGCCTTGAAAACCCATTAAACTTCAAGCATTTAAGGAATTAAAGAACCCTTACAAATGCTTTATCTTTTTTTTTTGAACACATACACATTCTCACCTTAGTGTGTACAATCCCCACAAGAGTGCCATCCGTGTTCCCCAGGTAACTTCAACGTGCTGTCATCGCCTGAGGAAGTGAAGAACAGTTTAAACATCACATCGTGCGTTTACGTTGAGCTTGACGTAAATTGTTGAGGATAAATTATTTTGTGGAAATTTAGCAAGAAAGCCACAGTAAAGTTGCATCCTGTTTGCTTCGTTGCTCAGCTTGCTCCACTGCGTCATCACTTCCCTTTCCTGGAAGAATGCCCACTGCCACTTCAGCCACCCGATTTATATTCTGTCTCTATCAGACGCGCTGTTTCGAGTCTTTTTGTTCTATGCTTAAAATCATGCATTTACAAGCAAGCAATAAAACAGAAAAAAACTTGCATTTATTAATAGTAATTCAAGGGACACTACACAAAAAAGAGTGTATGCTGTTTAGAGCCGGGGTCACCATCCTTTTTTTAAGGTGAGAGCAACTTTTTACTGATTGGCACAAAGGGCTACCAGGTTGATATGAATTTCTAAAAGGACAACTTATGTTATTACTGTGTTGATAATAATTGTCACACCTGGTAATAACATAATAAGAGTTAGAATAGGCCCAGTCAACCACTGAAATGTAATTCCAGTTAGAAATCAAATTTGCTGGAAAATCACAATGACCCACTGGTGAGCCATTTTCAGAACCTGTTTGCAGGCTACTCGGGTGTTTTTAGTGGGCTACCTGGTGCCCACAGGCCCCCATTGGTGACCCCTTGTAGAGGTAAAAATTAAGCTACAACTAATCAAACATGAAATTAATATTTAGTCATGTATTCATCTTTTTTATTCAAATTTGTATTAGAATTGCAACAAAACGTAAAATGTAATTTAAAGTTTTTTTTAAACATTTTGCCGAGGTCCGGACCCAAACAATTCGGTAAACTTCCGTTTTTCAAAAATTCTGACAGTGGTCATCTTACAGGGGTAATGATTGAGGCCATTGTCTGTATAGAAAGGTTCTAAAGAAAAAAAGCCTGGTTATTCGGCATGTCTTTCACTAGCCATATCTGGCAAAAAAGAGGATACTTCGGAGTGATGACAGCAAAGTCACCATTTATGAATTAATTATTTTAGTGGTGAAACTAGATGTCTTTAGATTAATTTATGTTCTATGAAATCAAGTATTTTAATTTAGATGTATTTATTCATTGTTTATCCAACCCTAGCTCAAACTGTAGCTTTAATCCCATGCATCTTTTAGTCCAGTGTGCCTTATGAATGAAAAATATTACACAAAAGACAATTTTTTGGGGTGCGCCTTACAGTGCCAAAAAATATGGTAATCGACAAATTGAATGTAAAATAATCCTTTACTGCAGCCTTAATCCTGTTGTATTACAAGGCAATTTGACACCACCATGACACTACCTCAAAGAATAAAACCATTAAAAAGATCTACCGGTAGAACAACATTCAATCAAGTACAACTAGTTTATTCTTTCCACCATTTCTGATTGGTGGAAAGGAGTCGTGGCACATGCCTAAGTGTATCATCTTCATTCTTGAATGCATGCCAAACACGGGACAGTTGTGCAAGTTTCACGCAAGATAATGAACTCGAAAGGGCACATGCAATTTTTCTTGTCGGCTCCTCCTACCAGGAAGAGCAGTCTTATCCGAAAAAGGCAATAATACTTTTTTTAAGGTATACTGTGAATTGGGGAAAAGAAGTACCATAAATTCCGGACATTAGAGAGCCCCTTACTGTAAGCCCCACACAGTACATTTAAAAAAAAAAAAAAAATACATGTACATATGTAAGCCACACCAGACCACAAGCCGCATATGCCCACACTAAAACAAGAGATATTTGCAAAGAAAACCGGTACACAGAAAAAGTTTTAATTATATACGCTACCCAAAATCCTGCTGGCGGGCCACTGGACTTTTGATCAACTAATACGAGTCTGTACAGTCTCCCCAGTCACTGAAATACGACATAGGTGTTCAAATACTTATTTGCAACTGTATCACACAAATAAATCGTTAAAAAAATCATGCATTGTGATTTCTGGATTTTTTTTTTTTAGTTAACCTCTCTCACAGTGGACATGCACCTACGCTAAAAACTTCAGACCCCTCCAAAATTTAGAAGTGGGAGAAATATCAAAGTAGCAGGGTGTTCAAATACTTATTTTCTTCACTGTACATTCCACGCTTTACTGCTCGTGAGTCCCAGGCGGCTACTAGAAAAATATTCATAAATTAGCCGCATCATTGCATAAGACACAGGGTTGAAATCTTGTGACAAAAGTTGCTGCTTATGGTCCGGAATTTACTGTAATTTGCTGTGGGTGTGGTAAATTTTGGAAAAAATTTGGGACTATGATCAAAATGTGAGATGTAGCTGGGACATGCACTTTGCTTATGTGATCAAATGTTGGCTTCTCCCATTAGTTTACCTAAACAAAAGCCACACACTAAGTGAGTTCTTACAACATTTTAGCGTCTCATATCACATCACAAACAAGTAAAGCATTTTAAAAGGACGGATTTCAACCCTTTGCTTTGTCCTGTTATGTTTATAGACAAGATGTGAATGAAAAATTGAGTAGTTTGTGTTGGTAACCTCTGTTTAGGTTTTAAAAAAACCAACGTAATGATTTAGAATTGTACTTAAATAATAAGATGTTCAAGACGGATCTATCACTTGCGCCAACATATACAGAAACTTCTCTGCTCAAATTATTTCAGCATCCAATTCTTTTGGCCCTCACTTTGGCAATGGCAGGCGGCACAACTGGTTTTATTTCTCGGATCTCAGGATAAGTTGTATAATGAAAAACTAATGTGCCCTCGTTTCACTTGTGAACTCAAGAAAATGCTATTTTATGCCACAAACACTGCAAAGTGTTTGAAATGGTTTTCAACAAGATGCATGATGAATTATGATAACTGCAAAAGGTGATAAAAAAAATAAGCGAGTTGATGACAACTGAAAAGGAGAGCTCCAACTAGTTTTTTTGTCCTATACGTTGCAGCATATTGGCTGCGCCACTCCTGCCGTTCTGAACTTTGCAGCAGTATCACGCACTCAGTACAGAAATAGTGAAGAGGACATTCCAGCTCAGCACAAATAAAAGCTTGAAACTTGAGCTGTCCGAGACAATGACTCGTGGCTCGACAATAAACGCGGACACACCCAAAACAAACTTGGGCGCACGCACATGAACACTCAATTACAATCTCACAAAATCCCCACAGATTTATTGTACACTGTCCGTACTCTGCAGATGAGCTAAACAAGTGTGCTTCAAAGCAAAGAGGTTATGAGTTTTATGATTCTCCTTTAAAATAAGACTGATATATTCTAGCCCACTAGAGAAAAATCTTTCAATAAACCATTTTAGGTAAAATATAAAAAAATAGGGAAGGAGAAAGTGCTAAAAAATCCTTGTTGAATTTTACTTACCCAAAATCCTTTATGAAAAGGTATTATTGTGTACAAACACTAACAGTGCAACGATCTGAAAGCTAACTATTATGCAGCATTATATCCAAACAATATTTTTCGATATTGGCATCTTCTAATCTAAATATAGCATTCTGTGTTTCTGAACGCTAGATCAGGGGCATTATTCACACGTTTATAATCGATCTCAATGCTTTTAAATAAGGATGACATCACAAACACTCAAGCTTCAGCAAACGACCAATCGCGGTTCTTCTTCTTTCTGATGCAAAGTCATGATTGGTTAATAAAGAAGTGTCGCTTGCTCTTATAGTCGACAAATATAATAATAGAGGGCAATCATCAAACATTTTTAGGAAACCCTTTGGATTGATTTTAAATTGCACTCCTAACTGGTAAATGTATTTATTTATTGAGAGATCAATGAATCTGAAAGAATAAAAATTCTGTATTCTATTTTTTTTTTTTTTTTTCAAAAATATCGTATATATTATAAATATTTTAATTTCAATATTAGTTTGTCCCTTTGAGTGTCAGAAAACAGGTCAAAATATGTAATTAAATTTCTAAAAAATGTAAAAACATACACAAATGTATGCTGACATAGATTACAGATTTAATGATACAGAATTTGTGATTTATTATGACTTGTGAATTTTCAAATTCAACTTAAATGTAAATCACACAAAGAAAGATCACATGATATAATGCATTTTGATTGGCTTTAATGTTATGTTAAGTTTCACTGGCGGCCAAACTCGTATAAATGATCACAGACAGACACTGTAAACAGTGGTGCACGAGATCAATTCGCGTGCATCTGACATTTGTATTCTTAATCATCAACCATTAAAAAAATGTTTCCAACAAACATCTATTAGTCCTGTTCGTGTTTATGCTTTAACCATAAAGAGCACAGGAAGTGCAGGGATGACAGCAGCAAGGGAGCGTGAATATTACGAAGCAAAAGGAAAACTGCTTTCAATTTTAAAGGGGGGAAGAAGAAAAAACACTAAGCCAGCAAACACACAAATGCAACACAAACATCCCTGGTAAGCAAGACGAGGATTTTCCAATTCCATCATGCAAAAAGCAACACATGAGGAGAAAGTCAGGAAATAAATGAAAGTGGCAACATTGAAGTAGTAGTTTCGACTGTGTGTGTGTGAGTGTGTCTAATGCAACTATCCATCATAAATGGTGACAAAAAAGAAACAGGGAATTGTGATTCAGCCACCAAAGGCAAACTGTTATAACACTGTTACGAGCGAATACATCTTTTTTTTTCTTTACGTCTGACAGCAGAGGAATGCGAAACGGCAAAGAACACTACTGTTATTTGCGGAGAGAATCCGTGATGGCACCAGGCTAATATTATGGAAATTTTGCTCATTAATCAACGACCAACACACTTTTTTATCAGCGGCGCCAGAGCGGCCTTCGAGCATCCTGCTCAGATAAAGCAAACCTGTGCTGCATGCAAGCAAAAAAAAAAGTCTCCTGAGATCATTTAGACTAAAAATATGTCATACATATATATATTATATATAAATTACTATTTCATGCAAAAAAGATAGTGAGCTAAAAGGAGTCATAATATTTTTGGGACCGTAAGGAACACCTAAAAACCCTAAATTGCATCTCATACCGTATACCGAACAATACAGTGGATAAGAATGAAATGCATACCAGAATTATGGATGAGCGTTACTACACGAGAATTTATGGTTTACCGGTTTTGTACAATGATTGGTTGGCAATGTTTATCGATTCATCAAAATTGAGAAATAGACCAAATAGACCACTAGAGGTACAGTTTAAAACATTGGAGGTTATCTCGTCATGACACTATTTTTACTCATGGCGCCAGGAACACTGATTTGCATAGTGCATTTTGTTCTGCATCCTGATAAGTTAAACAGTCTCTCCACTTCAGCAACGGATGTTAGCGAATGGATAAAAAAGAAAGTCTTTCAACAAAATGCTAATTAAGCTGTATTTATACACAGAAGACCGAAACTTTATTGATGCACAGTTGAAGTGGAGAGACTATTTAAGCCAGTGTTACTCAAATGGTGGACGCAAAAGTGGGTGACGGACAAGTTTTCACATCAAATGTAAGAATTTTTAGGCTGTCGTTTTTATGCGATATAGGCTAATATGTGAGTATACAGTATAACGGTACTGGAAGTCCTTTTTGTGGACATTTATGTGTTTTTTTTTTGGGAGGGGTTGTGAATATATTCAGCTATATATGTGTATTACTGGTGATCAAGTGGCAAAGGTTGTCACCTTTACCTCTACGCTGCAAACACTGTTTTTAGATTTTTGTCAGCAACACTTAGAGAGTGATCAATCATTGCACCAATATGTACCGTTAGTGAATAAAGAGCCCATTATGACCGAATAAACACGGTGTGCCTTATAGTCCGGTGTGCCTTACGCATGAAAAATACATTCTAAAAATTGTATCTTTCAAGGTGTGCCCAATGCAAAAAAATATGGTCCTTGGATTGAGGCCTCTGTCCATATTTCACAATTCAGACTGCAGAACAGCACCAACCGACACCCCCCGCCCCCCATGCATTTTCTCTCCGCCCACACTGCGATGGCTGCCCCCAACCCTCGAATCTTCCCCCACGTTCCTGTTGGATTGGCGGAGTAAACACAGGAAGAGAGCGGGCTCTGTTCCACTATGCCAGAGCCGGGGCTGGGCGTTCCTGCGGCGCTCCTGCGCTGGGGTCAAAAGTTTACGGTGGTTTTCGTTTCACCTTTCCTCAACCAATCACGGCACGGCATGGTCGCGCGTGAACTCTGACCCCTGCAAAGAATTTTACTCAAAAGACGGACTGACGCCAGTTTCACGACTGCGCCCAAACCTAGTCTCCAGTCTTCTCTCTAGAATGGTTTCATTTTCTTCCTACAGGCCATTTAGGTGTTTGCACTCAGGGATTTAAAAAAATAAGAAAATAAAGCAAATTCATCTTTAAAGTCAGGTTCAGAGTCTTTCTATTCCGCACGTTTCTTCTGACCACTCACGGTTCAAAGCCAGAACAAGTTCAAAAGGGGGTGAGATTTATTGGACAGAGAAACACATGCGCAGTGCACACACACCATTTAAAACGTGAAACTGCCTTTTGTTTCTGACTTTAAGACACAATTCTTTCCAATCCCAAGTATGATTAAGCTTGTGCCACCAAAAATGTCCTTCAACTGATTGTGAACAACCATGGAAAAATGTTGATCAACATAGTAATGACACTATTTCAATCTGACAGCACCAAATAGGGTTTGGATAGGAAGGAACTCATTTGTAATAATTTTATGCCACACTCTTCAGACACAGCTGAACAGAATGATTCTATCGATCTACTTTGGTCATATCCCTCAAGAGGGGTGACCGACAGCAAGAATGAACAGAATGAAACATAGTTTAATTTGTCATTGTAGCCTTAGCGTCACACAATTGGGGCTGCAAATAACAATTGCTCTAATAGTCAAATACTTACAGACTATTGAAATCATGGTTAAATATTCTGATAATTAGTATTTTTTTCAAAATTTTAACATGAAGTTTAATATATGGCAAGTGATAAGAAACACGAGAAAAATGGGGACAATGATAAAGACATTTTATTGAACATACTGAAGATTCGTATTAAAATGTCTCTTCTAAAATTAATTATGCACAGTTCTTGGTCAGTAGGGACATAAATCCATGAATAAACCTCTATCCATCTTGGGGACAGGCAAATACATAATAAATTAAAATCGAAAAAACATTTTGTATCCTTGTAAACCAAGAATAGACTCATTAGCAGCAGTAAAACAGTAGTTAAAATAAGTAATTTGTGTGTTTTGTTAAGCAGTGATCAACTGCAAAGTCTGTAACAGAAGAACATTTTTAACATTTTATCAACTGACGTGTATTCTTTGGACTGCATGCATTTAATTTTTATACGTTTGTCAGCCATAGACTGGCATAACGCTCAAGTTCTGTTTTATAGTAAAATGTACGCGTATAAAATGTACAATGCCTGTCATCACAACTGTATTGGCTTTTAAATTACTTGAATCTTCCAGAGCAAGTCACACTGTTTCGTCCGGCTGTTCTTTTTAAATGTTTGTGCGTTACCAAGCTACTGCCATGATAGGAAAAGTCTGCTTTGCAAATTTTGCACCCGGTCTTTGTACTTCTTTGGATACATTTATATTCTCCCAAACTTTAAAAGTTTTGGTTGGCGTTCTTAATGTTAAAAGGCGCCATTTCTGAATGTTTATGTTACTGTAATGAATACTATATTGAATATTTCTATGATTCAATTTTGTCCCAGTGGTTGCAGGATTAAAAAAAACAAGAAACACGCATGCCTTAACCAGTGTTAACAAACTGTAGTATGTATCCAGAACCTTAAGTAAATTGTAGGATAGCTCCTTACAAGACTTTCCATTGAACAGAAGGTGGCAATTTAGTAAAAAATGGCATTTGTGGAAAATAAAAAGGTTGGGTGGCTCCATTGACAATTTCAGTGAGAACTGTCATCAAATTGTTAAATTGGCCGTCTCACTTATAAGTGAAAACAGAGAATCACGCGTGTAATTTATCACACATTTCTTCATTTTCTTGCGCATTGTCAGCTTTGCCATTTATTTCCCCCTTATTCTTCCACAAGGGAAGGGACAAACCTACCTTTATAATATGGTGAGTGATATAAAACAGTGTCTTAGCAATTAAGAGGTGCAAAATATATTGGTCAGCTGATTCATCCTAATACAACAGCTTAATTGCTTTGCATATATTGTTTCTCTCATGTGAAAAAAAATTATAAATTGAATTTGCTTTTGTTTGTTAAATATTCAAATTCCTCCTTCACTGGTTTATTAAGGAGTTGAAGAATAATAAAATAATAATGATAGTGTTTTTTTCACCCACCATACAAAAATTACTTTTTTTTCACCAGACAGCAAAAGTATTCGTTACACACAACATTAAAAGAGTGGACGGATGCAGTAGATTTTATTACAAAAATTGTCAAAATTGAGAAAGGCATCCTTGACTTTAAAAGATCATGGATCGCTAATCTACTTGAAAAGTGGAGAATTGGGATGAGTGCACCCAAAGTACAACCAAGAATAAGTGCAAGTTATCTTTATGCCGTTTTAGGGTGTATATCACATGACAATGTCATAAGTTATATTGAAACTCAAAAAATCATATTGTGAAGAAATGATAATAAACAGTCGAACTTTATACCACTCTAATATTAGGCTTGGGCAATGAAATTATGAATTATTGTCATAAAATGTACACAATAAATAATAAAAACGTTTGATAAAAGTTGATCATTTAAACTGTAATTACACCACATGAACATCAGAGACAGTGGGGGTGCTAATGCATTATAAATGGAAGTTTCAGATCAACATTTAGGAGACAAAGAAGGTGACAAGGACCAGCTAATCATTTTACATGAATAGGGGAAGGGCAGCTCACAAAGTGAAAGCCAAACAGGACTACAACACAGTCAAAATGAAAAATAAAGAGACGAAAGATAAGATTTAGCATACCCACTCAAAGCATGCAGAGAGTCAAAGAGAGTCAAACGCGACATACTTATTGCACCATTTTAAACAGTATCGGCCGCTAGAACAGAGGTGGGTAGTAAAGAGTTACATTTACTCCAAAACCTTTCCTTAAGTTTTGGTACATTTTGTACTTCTGAGAGTATTTCTAAGTCACTATACTTTTTACTTGGGTAGATATATGAAGAAACAGTACTCTTACTCCACTACATTATGCTACATTGAAGCAGTTACTAAGTAACTTAAATCCCCTCCACGTATGAAGGCCCATATCTAAGAGTCCTTCACTTGCTTTTCTCTCTGGTGAGAATCACTGTGCAGCCAAAGCCCCACCAGTATTTAAGGACCAGCGTCAACCAAGCAGGTGGCTGTTTTAAAGCAAACCGGCGCCTGTGTGATCGGACATAGGGCCCTAAGGTAAAGAAAGAAAAATAACTCCACAGAAATCAAACTTAAACTGTATTAATGTGAATTTATTTATTTTACCTTTTCAAAAGGTTTCCATTTTATTTTCATAAATGCATGCTAAGTTTTTTCCTCAGTTTTTGTTGGCCTGATATGGGGCACATTACGGACCGTTGTTTCCCCCCCCCCAACCATCAAAATAAAAACGACATCCTAAATTGGATTTCTTACATTTCATATCTTTAATTTGATCAAAACAATTAATTCCATCATTCATTATAAACTTGAAGGGTTATCATACAACAGAGAAGTCACATCATTCTCCACAGGATGTGCTGCATCCAACTTAGTCATTTTGACAATGGGCTATCATAGATACATACAGCCTGTGCTGCATTCATTAAAAGGCATATATAAGGCTTTACGTTTTTTGCGGCTCCTGACAAATTTGTTTTTTGGTCCAATGTGGCTTTTTCAACATTTTGGGGTGCCGACTCCTAGGCTATCGTGTTGTTCTGACTGCAGAGCCAGTTAAAAACATGTACTTGGGCTTTAAATGTGCTACTTGTGCTTGATTTATACCATTATATTTTCAGTGTTTATTGAAGTTCTTAAATTTACCTTGGTTATTTTAATCTAATATTAAATGTAATTCATTGTTCATTGAATGGATTTTAATGATCTGATCGAATAGTTGTTTAAAAAGAATTAATTCGACGTTGCTTCAGTGTTTTTTCACCAAGTACTTTTTTACCTTTACTCAGGTAATAATTTGGAAGACTACTTTTACTTCTACTTGAGTAATATCATTTGAAGTAAGAGTATTATTACTTGAGTAAAGTTTTTGGCCACTCTACCCACCCCTGAGCTGGAATACACTGAAGGAAGAACTATTCAACCCCAAACAAATGCTAGCAGACATTCAACAAGCAAAGGGACAGTGATTGTTGAGCCCAAATGGCTAGCTAGCAAGGCACTACCTGTGTATAGCTGAAAGCAGGTGGGAACCTTGTGACCCGTCACAGAGCAACATTAAAGCCTGATACTGAGGACAGACTTGTTTTCTGGCCCATAACCTTTGAGGCAATGGTCGTTTTGTTTGTAACATTTTAAAACTAATCATTTTCTTTCGACCATTTATATTGTTAACATTGTCAGACACCTTAAGAAGTCATGCATAAAAGGCTTTAACATGTTGCTTAGTGTTAATCAAAATTGGTTTGTGTATTTATGGTTATCTAAATTTGGGCGATTGCAGATTTACATCAGACTGAGTGCAATGTATTTTTGTTTAGTGTTTCTCATACTTGTGAAATGCTGTGTAGTAGTTTGTCACCATGAGTCTCTGTTCTGTCGTTAAAGAATGGTTAAAGCAGCATCTGCTTTTATCAATTTTCACTCTGGAAATAAAATTGACTTAAAACGTGATAATTACCAATAATGACTGATAAAAAATAGTTCATTTCAAAAACAATGTGTATCATATCACCCAGGCCTACCCTTAATGTAGAAGAACTTCATTTCCCCCAGTTTGTTGAGCAGGAACTAATTGTGTGGCTTGAAAAGGGGTTGGTAATAAAACAAAGCCTGGCCTTTAGGGTCTCGTAATCAATCGTCATCAGAACAAATGGTCAAAATTTCCTATTACACAGCTTGTAAGTTGTATTCGCCAATTAACGAAATGATAATGGAAAAAAAACAGAAAACTGTCAAAAAAGAGAACATTTAGAAACACCATGGAACAGTTGAAAAGTTCATCTACAGACGACAGTCTATTTTTTTTTTTTTCCTTTCTCCTACTTCGGCTCCCTCACTTCACTCAGAGCTGCCAAAAGAGGCAGAAAGACAGCATCTGGTAGCAGTTATGACACAAACCAAACTTGTCGCCTTTTTGGTCTCTTCCCCCAAAGCATTTCTTACAAACAAAACACAAACACAGCCTTGCTATAGAATTTTATAATAGTAACAAAAACCGGAGCTCGGGATACCCTTCCCCCCGCCGGCTTGTTCAGGTGAACTCATTTTATGAGCATTCTTTTGCTCTGGGGGTTGGGGAGTTAAAGAGAGAGTTGAAGTTAAAGAGGAAGGGCAAGGAGAGGAGGAGGTGGGGGGACAAAGCTCTTGGCACCCCCTCTGCCAATAAAGTCTTGCCTTTGTCCAATCAGCTAAGACTACAGAGAGTTAACTGTTCCAAATCCTTGCTTGGTTATAAACTGGAATTGGGTGCAATGATTGCTTCAGGCTGCCTGTTTGGCTTTGACAAGTGTGCATGGCTCACATATGGCCGGGCTGGACTTGCCCGATACTAGGATATTACTACACAGTTGAGGACGATGGGATTGAAGGTGAATGGATTGTGGCTTAGAAAACAGTCCAAGTACAAACAGCGCAGAGTATCTGCCGTATGTCTCCCATTGAGTTGTGAATAACAATCTAGAATGGGGTGCTCTCCTCATACTCTCACTTGTTTGGGCGAAGTCACAGTAAATATTTTAGCAGTGGAAACACGCCTGTCTTGTTAGGCAGCGTTTTCTATATTTAGCTGTACGGACGAAAGCGGGAGAAGCAAACCGACCTGTTGAGGATCATTGAAAGCGCCAGTGGAAAGCAAAGTTTGGAAAACAAATGTCGATCACCGAATCTCAGATTTGTACAAGACACATTTTTGTTAAAGAAATATACGTAAAAGAGGAACAGGAATATCTTAATTACAAAATCTTAGCTTTGCATGAACGCAAAACATTGCAATTCAAACCATATCAGGCAGAAGACACAGCTCAAGAAATTCTGAACTGCATTGGGCCTGACAAAAAAGTGCATGGAGTCATATTTCAATTAGGGTATACTATCAGGCTTTCCTTTCAGCTTTGTGTTGTCACGACTACTGTGACTGAAGCCCATCTACACTGGTAATTTAAGGTCAAGTCTGCTGAGCAGGGGGAGGTCTCATAGGCTAAAATTGTAATACAAGTCTAATAATTCAGAGGCAATGTAAAATAAGTAAATTTCATCTTCTTAATATAGTTTTAGATTTAAATATAAGACGACTCATAAAGAAACACAAAACTGTGTTATAGTACAGTAAATTGGATTTTAGAGAAAAGTAAGAACTGACACCCACATTTTTAATGTGCACCCACATTGTTTTAATGTGCATTGGAAGAATACCAAAGAGTTGTAACTTGTCAGTGAAGGTAAGATAATCAAAATTAAATGGAGACAGGCACCAGTCAAGAATAAAGATAGTTTGTCATTTTTCAAAGCCAAGTCACTAAACAGAAATAAATGGGTGTTTAGTAGGAAAATATCAGATTGATTTGGAATTCATATAAAAGATTTAAAAAAATGTGAAAACATTAAAAAAAGCTAATTTAACGGAGAATTATGAACCTTTCTGGTTAAAAAGTAACAACATTAAAATTGTCTTGAGAAGCAGTTAGCATTGATAAAAATGTCCAAAGATTGGATTACTTCCAGAACAATCAAACTGAGTTGAGACAAAAACGTAAAAATATATAGTTTTAAATGCCTACACCACCAAAGTAATGATTATCACCGTGCATGTTCATATTTTATTCCTCAATTATCTCAGTCAATTTAAAGATAAGATAACTGTTGGATGATAGGGAAAATGGCCTCATCTTCTATGGTCCTTGTGAGATTGACAGTTGTATGAGTTTTAACTCCAAAGTTAACTTCATTATCTCAGTCCTAATGCAAAAACACGGATTAACACCATGTAAATTATATCCATTCAAACACCAGGGAAGAAAAATGCAGTTTCTACAAAAACAAGTTAGAGACAGCTATCAAAAACAGACCTGCCACACTGAAGTGGAAAGCTAGGTCCTTGTTTTAATTGCCTCTTGCTGATTCCAGTCAAACTTGGATACACAGTTTTACAAATACATAAATAACAATCATTAGGGGGTTGTAATCTACACAGACTGCCCGGTTTCTCAAACTTGTATAAATGTCCAGGGCCAAAGCCCAAAAAGGGTTATGGAGGACACTGTGCACCTTGACTATCCAGTGAAATTCAGTTTAATCATCACAGCAATGTAACTACTCAATTGTCACAGCTCTCAAATAAATAAATAAATGACAATTCATAGAACCTACTTGAAAGGAAAGCAGTAATCAATATTCAAAACCATCTGGGAAATTACCAATTATACATGTTAAATTAAACACATTAGGATTTATCAAATCCCATGTTTCTACTGTTAACCCATAAAGTGTTGTGTTTGTAATTCATATGATTTTTATATATCTGACACAGAATAACAAGCATTTCAGTAAAGATGCCTGAATTGGGGAGATGGGTATCCTCTATCTGCATTCCTGAGACCATTCTAACACCCGACGAAATAAGTACTATACTGGATACCAAAAGCAAAACATTCAAATTTTCGAAAAAGTAGCAGGAAAAAATATAAATAAATTCTAACAACAACATGTATTTGAATGTAATTGAAAGAGGGAAAATTGAGCATTTCAAGATTAGAGTCTTGTAGCATTGTGCACCTAAAAAAAGTTGTCGCCACTGTAGACTTTTCTGGGTCTCATGAGAAAAACTGATAAGTTAATGAATTATTGAGAGCAAGGGGGCTGACAGACAAAGACCCAAAGCCATGCATCCCGGTCACTTCTTCACCCCATCTGCAGTCAAAGAATGCCCTCAAAGATTGATTCATTGTTAACACAGCCTGACACCCTGTGTGAGGGAGAAAGAAAGTGTGAGATAAAAGGACAGAGAATGGGGGACAGGGGGCTCCATTTACCAAGAATATGAGCAGAAGCAGTCTATAGGACAGATTCCCACAGTGATCGTTTTGCCACTTTCAAAAATACCACATATATGGGCATGAGTAATGGCATTCCTTCAACTTCAAAATGAGCGGCACATCGACGCTGAAGAACAATGTTCCTCATTTCCCAGCAAGAAACAATTGAAATGTCTGCATTATTGATATAGCACCACTATATGCAGACTTTCTGCGTCAACTTACGCAAGCAGGAATGTTTCTGTAGAGAGGAGCAAATTTAGTTCCAGCAGGGAAAATTGAACTGTTACGTCTGTGGATTAAAAATCATTGGATTTCAGGGAGCATGAATTAAGCCAGAATAGCCAAACACATCTGCTAGTAACGAGAGGAAAAGTGCATTTAAACCTCGAGCCTGGATGGTTGTACATGAAAATCACATAAAACTCATTTGGCACCACACATGAAGCCGCACTAAGCAAAGATACAAAACTGGGTTCAATGTTGCTCCTGTGTGAACTTGGAGGGAGCCGAGGGGGCTGCTTGCACGTTCAGTCGGGGGTGGAAACAACAGGATTGTGCCGTAAAATTCCACCAGGGCCATATTTGAAACTTAAGGGTCACGTGACGACTATTCAATCACGAATCTTAATTTCCAAACAACTGGGAAAACTTATGTGCACCTTTTCTTCAAGTAAACTCAAGATACATACGACATTAAAATACAAGTAATCGTCCCTGCTTCCAGTCATATTAAATGTTTTCGAAACACATTTACAACAAATAAGCAAGGCAAACCAACAATGACCTAGCCTCAGCACTGCAGGTTCGGCAATTGCAGTCTAGTTCTGCTATATTAGGAGTATAAAATGCTCCTGAAGTCTTCAAATTTCCTTCCGCTGAGAAGCATTTGTTGGCTTATGTCTTACTTTTATCCATGCAACGTTGGTCTAGATGTAACTTTAAAAATGGTTGATATTACAATCACGCATGCAACCTCAGTAAGCACGGCAAATAATAAACAGCACATGCCCTGGAATCCATTAGAGTTGATAAAGCCAGTTCAAGTTGGATTCTCAGCTCTGTGGACTGATGGTGAAAAACAAACAATAAAAGGTAGTGGTTATTTTGCAGTAAAAGACTAAGATTGGTCAATTGCCACATGGATATATTCCCGGGCTGGCATGAAAGGTTATTTACAGTGAGGATTTAGCATGATGTGTAGGCTGCTGGGAATCGTTTATTTTTTTGTGAGTCATGTACTAAGATTGCTAATGGTCTGGCTTCACCACCTTGTGTCTTTTTACAAGGTTTGCTTTTGTTTTCCAACCAGAAATAGTCTGTGATTGGTTTTACCAGCCCAACTGCACATATAAACGAGGGGTGTACCGATAGTTTAAAAAATTCATCAGCTTTTATACAAAATGTCTGATACTGGTTTTGACAATGGCTTACATTTACTAGAAGGCCATTCCTGATTCCGCTCTTATCAGTAAGAAAATAAATAATAATCTGAACATATATTATTTTTGTTTTGGATAGACCGAATTTGAGAGGAGCATGACTTACAATTGATAAAAGTTGATTAGCTAACCTTGATCACTTTGATGGACCAGAACCAAAATTCTTACTATAGAGCCTAATTCCGTTAAGGAAAACAAATGCACAAAAAACAGAAATCTCATCACGCTATACAAACTAGTGAAAAATATCTTGGCAATGTATTGAACAAATTATATACATATTTTGTTTTTGCACAAAGGAAGTGCTTAATGTCTTTGCACTATTTTCATTATACTATTTTATGGATCGCTTACAAAGTGGGCAACATTTACAAGGAATTGCTTGTGGATTGACTTATCGTAAAACGCCATTTTTCCTAAAACGTATTTTATTACATGTTTATCATGGAGGGCCACATCTAATCTCTACGTCGTAACCAAGAATAATAAAGGCAATTCTAATTCTATGCTGTCCTTTTGTTGGTATCATGAAAAAATATCAGTATCGGACAACTATCTAGGCTGCGATATCATAATTGTATCGATGTGAAATTTGATTGGAAACCCTTAAATCTCTTGAAATTTGAAAACACCTCAGATATTTTTCAACAAACGTGTAGAATATAATGACAATATGATAATAATATATTCACTACTGCAAATAGCTTTGAGTGAAATTAAAGTCTTTGAAGGGGGAATGGTACAGAATCACGATAAGATAATCATGAAATCAGGCGTACCGAAACCTTAGAAATACATGGATCAGACAATCGTACGATATGCATAGGATTTGGTTAGTTCGATTATTAAGTTATAAGGCGTCACAACATATGATTCGGTGGAACAAGCTCTTTGACTGGACATTTCCTTTATTCGCCTGGAAAGCAAAGCAAGCCGGTTGGCTAAAAATACAACCCTCGAAGCCATCCCGTTGTGTTGTGAGAAATGTCAAGCGGTGCCAGAGATAAACAATAACCCGACACGAGAATGTCCCGCACATGAACCGACGTTCTCGAATAGCACCCGGCAAACGAGACGTCGTATCTACACCGTAAAGTTTGGACGTGGAACGCGCGTGTAAACGCACAGAAGCGAATCCTCGCCATGTTTTTCGGAACCAATATACGTAATTACTCTCTAATGTAACCAGAAATAAAGGATAAACATTTAAAAATGGAAATGTGGCTTGCCTGTATCGCGACAGCTTAAAGCCCGAATAGTCCGTTACGGAAAGCAACTGCCCGGGTGACCAATTCACGCAGTCAAACATACGGTAGCAACAGGGTTTCAAAAGTCACTCGTGGACTGACGATAAAACAGTTCCGAATAAACTCACCGGTTTCGACGTTTCATTGAAGGGGTAGTTTCTTTTTTTTTACATCTCTACAAACTCTCCGCCATCTTCGGAAGGACCGTGTTTGTTTAAATGGGAAACACTCCCAGACGGAGAGCCAGCTTGTGGGCAGACCTGAATGCATTCTGGGTAATGTAGTCATGCCGCCCTTGCACGGCCCAAATAGTGACAGCAGGACCGCAGCACGTACAAAAACAAAAATACCAATATGATTTGCACCAACATGAATTGTTTGTGGGAATTATTCAAGGATTTAGTTTTAACATAGTGTTAACAATCTTCATCCAACATCGATACAAGTCAAGTCAAGTCAAGTTTATTTGTTCTCAAAAGCTGCCCTGAACATTGACAAATGTAATATCACCCAGAGTGACTCAGTCAAAAATTTAGGTGTCATATTTGACCCCGATCTGTCCCTTCGAACACACGTGAAGAATATTACTAGAACAGCTTTCTTCCATCTTCGCAACATTGCTAAAATTCGTCCTATGCTGTCTCAGTCAGATGCTGAGATTATAATTCATGCGTTTGTTACTTCCCGTCTCGATTACTGTAATGCACTACTCTCCGGTCTCCAGAAGTCCAAAATCAAGAGCCTTCAGCTGGTACAAAATGCTGCAGGGAGGCTTTTAACTAAGACAAGAAAGTTTGATCACATTACCCCGATTTAAGCTAGTCTGTAGTTTGCAGTAGTCTTTGATCTGTGCAGCCCTTTGAGACACTTTGTGATTAAGGGCTATACAAATAAACCTGACTTGACTTTATTTGTATAGCCCTTAATCACAAAGAGTCTCAAAGGGCTGCACAGACCACAGATTATTGCAAACCACAGACTATCATTACACCATCCCCTGATCTAAAACCTAGATGAGGGCAAGGAAAAACTCAAAAACCCCAACATGAGGAAAATGGAGAAACCTTGAGAAGGGACCGCACATGAAGTAATCCCCCTTCCAGGATGACCAGGCTGCAATGGATGTTGCAATAACAAATAATACAAAGCTATTGTCAACATAAAATATAGGTTATTCATATGCTATAGAATAGAAGTGTGTTTTAAGCCTAGATTTAAACAGTTCCACTGAGGTTTCAGATCAAATCTCAGGGGGAAGAGCATTCCACAGGACTGGGGCCCAAATGGTGAACGCTCTCGAAACTGTGGATCTCTTCTTGGCTCTTGGGATCACTAGTAGACCAGCATTTTCAGAGCGAAGGCTCCGGGCCGGAACATAGGGCGAAATTAAATCTGAAAGGTATGAGGGAGCTACACCATACATACATACATACATACATACATACATACATACATACATACATACATACATACATACATACATACATACATACATACATACATACATACATACATACATACATACATACATACATACATACATACATACATACATACATACATACATACTATACACTTCTGACTTCTGATTATTCACAAAATCGGATCAAACTTAACATACAAAATTAAAGAGTATTCAAAACGATAACTACTCCTGTATAAATCTAATGGAATAGATTTTGGTGTTTGTTTGGTGTTTGGATCCCTTAATGACGAGGGTCTTAGGGGCTTCATTCACTGTGGTGTGTCTTGGGCAAGTACAGCCCGCCCATCCATCTCCAGGCCAAAAAAAGGTTCCACTTAAAATATGATAATCGATTAAAGTAATAATTGACTGCTCAGACCAATCACTCATCGCCCTCACATGAATTTAGGTAGGCAACCGTAGATGTGAAAAAAGCCAAAAAACCTGACTCAGCATTTTCAACCAAAAATGAGCAAGAGGATGACTAAGCGGAGGTTTCAGTTTTCTTTTGTCTTCTCGTTGGATTATTTGCGTTTTAGGGTTAATATTTTCCAAACAACACCTTTCATGGTGGTGGTAATGTTTTTGTTTGCAATCTGAGTAGGTGTATGTATGTATATATATGACCACCATGCGGTTAGGTAGGTTACCCTGGATGTGAAAATGCCAAAAAAGCTTACTTCGTACTTTTGGTATTGTTGACCCTAGATTTTTGTCTGCAAAAAAAAAAGCAGGATGACGACTGATCATCTGCTTTCAACTTCAAGTCTCCAGTTTTCTTTGGTTTTCTTCTCTGATTATTTGCATCTCGATGCTAGTGTTTTCCAAACAATATATATGTACAAAATACACACTTGGGCTATTTGTCCCCTTATTTTGGGTTTTTAGTCTCCATCTAGACTCAATCTTACTCTTTGGGTTTTCTGTTCTCATGTAGCAATGACCCTGCCAAAAAGTGAAATGCCACACGAAAATGGTTTTGCGTCTCAACGCGGGGGATGCTCTAATGGCGCATAGCCAATCTAGTTGGTGGATTCATTGATTTTTGCACCTGAGCAAAAAGCCAAGCTAAATTGAACTGAAATAATATTGTTAAGGTTAAGTTCAATGCTCTGCATTGAGTTCTTCTACTATCTAAAATTTGATAATCTGCAATATCGCTCACTATGACAATGTAGCTAACATGCTTTGCAAGACAAGTAGCAATGTGGGCATGGTATTCGTAAGGGCCCCTAGGCAGACGTAATTATGCATTGATTATTGATTTTTCACAAATTAGTAATGCTAATATTCTGATTCCCCTCCCAAAATAATATACACTCCATAAAACAGGGAATGCAACTGTCAATAGTTAAATTGTGGTTTTATTTTATTGCTATGAACGTTTATAAACTTGATTGGGAGAAAAAGAGAGAAGAGAGAGAGTCAATTACATTCCTTGGAGCAACTGAGGGGCCATGAGGCCCCTGTTTATGTCCCAACCCCCAACAAAACATGCAAAACTGACCTTCCCCCTTGGTGAGTGTGAGACACTTAAATCCACCCCACCCCCTCATTCACTCATGCCACTTTGAAAGGACAGGAGATAACAGTTTGAAAGGACAGGAGATAGCCCTAATCATTATTGTATTCAGACTGGTTTACCTGTAAACAGCTATAAAGCCTTCACTAAATACTAAACACACACTAATTCGTAATTGGCATCACTTGTTATTTGTCATTTTGAATGAAAACTAATAATATGTTGTGGGCCTTACTCACGTTTTGCATTTTATTTTGATTCCAAATAAATCACCACAAAGAGTCAGATACACAGAATGGCATTAAGCTGCTCAAGATGCACAGGGTCCAGAAACCGTTTGTTATCAGATTATTTCATAAACAGATGCGAAATTGAAGATTTGTTCAACTAACGTGCTTCAGTATTTTCTTTCGAAATTCCAATAATCGTGGCTGAAAATATACTTGTGTATCACAAACACACGATATACATCTTTTAATCATGACAACGACAAGACGAGGAATGACTATCGACAGTGCCCTCTTGCGGTTTGTTTGATTCACTGCTAATAAGGCGCCAGCCAGATGTCACAACCTGAGCACGAAAGGTACGATGGCTAACCAAAACAAATACAAACATATAAACATATTTTGTAGATAAATTACTTTAGTTTCCATTACAAACCATGTTCAAACTA
Source organism: Urocampus carinirostris (assembly GCF_059441175.1). Taxonomy (NCBI): domain Eukaryota; kingdom Metazoa; phylum Chordata; class Actinopteri; order Syngnathiformes; family Syngnathidae; genus Urocampus; species Urocampus carinirostris. Next base: position 25,728,149 of record NC_142354.1, on the reverse strand, counting down.
TGTGCTGTTGTGGTACAAATATATAATGAGCTAAATCCACACAATTTGTAACTACGAGGACGAGGCCTAGCTGAATTATTTGTGCCTTCTAATACGCCATTTTTATGTAATCTTTTATTTATGGAAACTTCTTTTGACGCCTGCCGATTATCCATGGTGCTTTGTTAAATAATGAGAATATGATGTACATTTTTAATCCAATTTAAATCAAATCTAGTATTAATTAAATGTCCGCGAAATCACTAATCCTAAATTGCCAGATAGCACATTTATAGAGAGGTAGCGCACTTAAAGGGGAAATTTAAAACATATTTGTATTGTTTTAAACATGAAAAAAAAACTTATAAAATCAGAATATGTACATATATAGCAATTGGAAAAAAGTCATAACCTGGGAATTTAAATAAAAATGTTGCTGGGCTTTCCATTTGTAAAAATTAAAAAAATGACAGTCCCCAAAATTATGAGATTTAGTAGAAGTAATTCTAACATTTCATATTTTTAATCACTTAACAAATTATTCATTTAACGACCCAAATAAAACAAGTCAAATGCTTACCAGTTTATGTATTGTTACATAGTTGCCATAATTGCTACTGATACGGTGTAAGTCATTTAACTTTTTTTCTTTAGACAAGATAAAATTGCATCAAGATATTTTACTTCATCACTTATTTCAACATACATGTTTATAGCATTACATGTCGTGCCCATCCTTCAGTTTCTCGGAAAGACGTTTACAAACGTGTTGGCATAAAGTTATACAGTACATCCTATAATATCATATTATATGTTTTGTTTATCTTTGCAGTCTAAACAAGTTACATATTTACTTTTTTTACATTTTGGTTAAAATATTCCCGTTCTTACAAAAATATTTTATATAGCTGATGTTATATTTTACCAGTTATTTTGTTTTTGTTGTTCTCTGTACAGCCCTTTGAGACTTTTTGTGTTAAAGGGCTATACATATAAATATGACTTGACTTGACGTAAACGTGGCATTCAGATTAATAACGCTCCTGTAGAATATGAATCACATACAGTTTTTCAAAGGGTCAGTAAAAACAGTCACTAGAGGTGAAATGGCTGCCCCCTGATATTGCTAAAAATATATAAATGTTATTTCTTAAATAGTTTAATCCAAAGGATATCCTCAATATAAACTGGGTCTTTACTTGTCTAAACTTTTTTTTTGTGTGTAGAAAATGAGATAAAAAGTAATTTTAATTAATTTCTTGTTGTTGTATCACCACGGGTAGTAATTTTGAGAAAGTTGTCGAGTAATGATAACATCATGCACACTCAGGGTTTAGCTAATGTTCAAGAAAGAAGGTAGGCCATGATTGTTTTTAATGATGTCATCCTCCCATGTCTCTAACCTCAAAAGAAAGGATTTAAATAAAGTGTATCTTTCCTACTAACCCATATTCTACCAACACAATATTAACTGAAATGCTGTGTTTAGATTAGTAGTGTTCCAGACAGCATATTATAATATCTGTTATAACTCATATTAAAAAGATGGCATGCCTACTAACCTTTGATATTAAAAAGTGGTAGATTTTACCACACACTATTCTTACGTGAAAAACATAAATTGTCTCTAGAAAAACAAACATGTGCTTTGAAAAAAAACATGTGCTTTGAAAAAAAAAACGGAAATCTGATGCAATAATTAAGGCAGTTTATTCACACACAAAGACTCAAAATAAAGCAGTCATAGACTAAAATACTAGTCTTGAGTCCAGATTAGGTTTGTTGTTTAAATTTGCAAAAGCAGTAGATTTTTAAAAAATCTTTAGGGATTTTTAAGGGGAGAAAAGCAGTAGTGTTGGTGAGTATACACTAGAATGCCATGTTTTCAGTAGTGTCGTGCATATGAGGCATTTTGCTGTCAAAAGTCTCCAGGTAGATTTTGGTTAAATTTTGATGGTATAAATTTTCTGTAATTTTTGGCAATCATTGAAAAATGAAGGCCCCAGCGAGAATTGAACTCGCGACCCCTGGTTTACAAGACCAGTGCTCTAACCACTGAGCTATGAGGCCTGTGCTCACCATTTGACCACTTTGGTCTTTTCTTTTGTGTTCAGAGGTCACATTGCAAAGAATTGCAAAGAATGGGCTGTCTTTGATGAGGTTCTTGTCAGTACTTTCTAGGTTGAATACCAGGATCTTTTCATGAGGCTGTTTATGAACAGAACACCTCATATTTTCTTGCTTTGGTAAATAAAGGGTGGTACATATCCTGATGTTGCGAGGACTTGAATTAATTTATTGTGCCGTGATTATTAAAAATTGAAATCTCTAAAAGCACGAACGACTGATCTGTTGGGAATTTTGTGTTTCGGCCTTGTCGTGTCACGGTTCCGCCTCTCCCTAACAAACAAAAGCCAGGCAGCCAGGAAGTCGTGCAACCAATCGGCGGCTGCCTTACATTCCGCCGGCGCCTCGTCCAGTCAGCGTTTGCTTTCTATGAGAGCAGTATGAGAGTGCAGCTGCACGTTCTGAGCAGGGTGAGGGCTGACAGGGCCGTCCTCCATGTTGTAATAAGCACTGACATATCCCACACAGAATTGTTAGGCATGCATCCATAGAGGTAAGCTGGATTTTCTTTCTTCTGCTAATGTGACTCTCTTGTTTAGGCATCAGCCGTGGATAAGCTATGCCTTGGACACCAGAGGGGGAGGGGAAGGAAAAAAGGTAGTCACATTATGGAATTGGAACTTAAAAGATCACCACTTTGTGGTTCTTGCTAATGGAAAAGAGGGACCCAGGCGTAGGGTTTTTATACATGACAATTTTAGGCCCACCTGGTTGGTTTTCTAAACCCCCAAAAATACCCCGCTTGTTTTGTGTCTGGCACTGGCCTGTGTTGTCAAGCTTGCAGGCCTGTCGAGGTTTTCAGAATAGGAGACAAGCCACTGTTGCAAAATGGGATACCCCAAAGGAATCAACTCATGGGAAAGTGACAGCAAGGCAAGTTTAATTTAGGCCCGAAAACTGGCGTGAGCAGGTAATGGCAGCAATTGCATATCAAACATACTTCATTGAATAACAATCACAGAATCTAATCCAAACCTGCAATAAACAGGCCAGATTCTCAAAGCTGGTTTTTGGGCGGTGTTCTTGCTGCTTTTAAGTATCGTGGAAAACTGTCCTCCAATAGTCTCTGCTTTCGAGCGTCAGCCATCTTGGAGAACTTCCCCTTTCTCTGCTAAGTACGCAGGAGGAGAGATGTGAAGTAGTTCTTCTGATCAGACACTGCAGTGGAAACTCATCAGATCTCTGTTTTCGAAGAGCTGTCTGAAGGGCAAGGAGGTTTGGCAGCATACTTTCTTTATTTATTCATGGTTCTTTTTTGCTCTCTGTGCATATGAATCTGAAATCACAGATTGGGTTTTTGCTCTCTGAATTGTTTTCCCTGTACAGTATTATTTTTCTTCTGACAATAATCAAATGATCTGGTTTTGACACTGTGGCCTGGTCATGCAGATTTGCTACCTAGTTCACTTTAGTAGTTCTGCATATTGGTCCTATTAATATTCCCCTTGGTAGCTACTTCACATCAAATGCTGTGATATCACTGGAATTAGGGCTAGGCAATCCTTTAAAATAATTGGACTAATTTGACATTTTCAAAATCTGCAAAAAATGTGTAATAGAAGTTGGGATTGTAAGAGCTCATTTTAAATTTCTCAAAGCTTAATAACAATTTTTAAATTACAAAAAAATTAGTAAATTAGTTAAGAAAAAGTCACCAACGTTTTGTATTAAATCAAGGTTTTCAAATGTTTTATGCATCTCTTGTGAAATATAAAAAAATAAATAAATATATATATATATATATATATATATATATATATATATATAATATATATAATATATATAATATATATAATATAGGGCAGCACGGCGGCACAGTGGTTAGCGCTTGTGCGGCACAGTTCATGTCATGGGAACCTGTCGTGGGTTCAAATCCAGCTCCAGACTTTCTGTGCGGAATTTGTATGTTCTCCCCGTGCTTGCGTGGGTTTCCTCCGGGCACTCCGGTTTCCTCCCACGTTCCAAAAACATGCATTTCAGGTGAATTGGCCGGTCCAAATTGTCCCTAGGTGTGAATGAGTTGTCTGTCCCTGTGTGCCCTGCGATTGGCTGGCAACCAGTTCAGGGTGTCCCCTGCCCACTGCCCGAAGATGACTGGGATGGGCTCCAGCCCCCCCGCGACCCTAATGAGGATAAGCGGTACGGCTGATGAGATGAGATATATATATATATATAGTATAAATAGGATAAATTAATATTTAAATGATTATTTAAAATTTCAAGTATTTCAGGGGTACGTGGACTACGATTATAGAACCAAATTATAAATCCAACTGTAATCAATTTGTATTATGATGGGGGTTTTTTGTATCATAATGAACTGCAGTTATCTCTACAGTTACATTTACAACTGGTGGGCCGTTTTCAGTGGGTTGTGGGCTTTTATAAAAATGTTCCTTTCTTTTCCCAGTTCTTCTTTTTATTTCTTTTTATTTTTTCCTTTTCTTCTTTTCTTTCCTTTTGATTCTGCCATCTTGCTGCTAAGGAAACACCTCAAATACCATGTGAAAGGCATTAAACAAGAAGAAAAATGTTGCGGGCGGTTACTTTGACTCTCTGTAGTTTGTGTTCTTCTTTGTACTTTGTATTGCTCGTTTTAGGTTGCACTACAAAACACAGCGACATCTAGTTGTCAAATATTACACATTGCCCCATTACAAAAAAGGTAATGTTATATTTTGAAGTCTTTTTGTTTTGGTGGTCATTTTGTTTTGTTTTAAAAAAAAAACGTGAATATATTTTAATATTTCTGATTCAAAATGCACTATTGTTTTTGTTCAATACATTTTAGATGTGCAATCTATTTTACTCAATATTCGTCGGAGCTTGCAATTATGGAGGGATGGTGAGTCCTCGAGTCAGACCTGCTGAGAACCAGTGAGCTAAAGTACATTTACTTCAAAAATATGCAGATAATGTTGAGATTTTGACTTTGTTTTTTTCTTAATCGGCCAAATTCCTGCTGGCAAATATCTCATCAGTGTAACATTGTAGCGAATAGAGTGGTAAACATGGCTGGAGATTAAATTTAATTCTCTGAATTTAATCCAGTGTCCTTGTGCCTAGAAGATAGGACACAAACAGTTTTAACCTTTATGTGGTCCTTGTTTGCTGTCTTTCACTTGTGTGGTGCGAGCACTAAACGAGTGAGTGAGGGAAAGGAAGCCTCATCAAAATGGATGCCAGACACCTCTGAGAGCACAGCAGAGAGACGCCAATCCTTCAGGAGCCTACCTCACAGCGCTGCCTCTCACACATCTGCGGCCTTTCAAGCTGAGGAAAGGGAAACTTGCTTTCAAGGATAGCGCAGAGAAGCCCTCTCTGCATTGCAGCATCCTAGCTGAGGAGCTCAAGAAGCAGAAAAGCTTATGTGGTACATACAGCTCCCCATCCAATCGGGTACCTTAGTGCGCTGCTCGGACCAATCGGGCTCATTCAGCTGAGGTTAAAGATTGACAATCGCATGAGGAAGCGGCAAGGAGAAGAGAGGAGGCCTTCTGGGGTATTTGGAGACATCGTTTTGCCTCAATGAAAATAGTTCCAAAAAAATCAGGTGAAGAATCTTAATGTGAGTAAGTCTGGATAGCATGCTGTTGATTTTCTTCATTGATGTTCTGTGGAAACTGATGTATAAATACCTTTTATGCCATGTAATTTGATCTCATGTTTTTTACTCGGATTGCTGTTGACTGGTTTTGTATTTTAGTTAATTGTTGGGATAATTGTGTGCGATTGTCCGGGCAGGCTGCTGGAAAAGGCCACAATGTCTTTTTTCTGCCTTTTGTGTATGGTCTGTGTTGATGGCAGACACATGATCACTGTCAGACTGAGATGGAGGAGGAGGGGGTAGGATAGGTGAGTGGTCTCGGTGAACAAGATTACAGAAAACAATCAACAGTGAGCCTAGAAACCACTGTGGTGCCTACAACAGGGTTCGTATGCAGGGTTCATACGGGTGTTAGAAATAATTGAAAATACTTGATTGTTGTTGCGTTTTCCTGCATTTAAACGTGCTTGAATTTTGGGTGAAGTGCTTGAAATTGTGGCAATGTTTCTCAATAAGTCAGCTTAAAAATTGACGCTGACTCTGCTCTCTGGTGGTTTCGCTTTGCCATTGTATTTCTTCTTCCCTCGTGATTAACTGCAGCTGACATTAGTTTGTTTAGCATTGTCCTATGAGGACCGACGCATGCTACACCTAAACAAGACACTATGAAATGTGCAGGGTTGGGTAGGGTTACTTTAACTTGATTACTTTTAATTACTTTTGGATTACTCCAATACCAAATATGCTAATAAAAGACAAAAGAAACTGAATATGAATAAAATCATGACTCACAACACTTGGTAAGCTTTCTCTCCTGGCTTTGATCTCTTTGATCTCCGGCAAAACTAACATAAAATGCGACAGAAACAAAATGAAAATAAATCCAAACAGCTTGCCAACATCATTTTTGCCGTTCCATCTATTCCGTTACTCCCCAAGCCTGCACAAAATTTAGTAGTTTTATTCATATTTACTTTCTTTTGTCTTTTATTCGCATATTTGGTATTGGAGTAATCCAAAATTAATTGAAAGCAATCAAGTTAAAGTAACCCTACCCAACCCTGGAAATGTGTATTGGTGCAAGGATTGCATACCAATTATAGAGATTTATTATGAGCACTGCAAAAAAATGAGGTAGCATTTCCCAGTGGTAAATTGCAATGCGAAGAACTTCCTGCAACTAAATATGTAAGTTACGTATTGGTCATTTTTATCCAACACCTACTGTATATGGGGAAGGATTCGTCTCAAAAAATATATACCGTAAATTCCGGACTATAGAGCGCACCTGATTATAAGCCGCACCCACCACATTTTAAGAGGAAAACCGATTTTGTACTTACACAAGCCGCACCTGTATATAAGCCGCATGCGCCCACAGTAAAACATGTAACACAAACACAAAATTAACCCAAACCCGACTAAGTCCCGCGATTGAAACTGAATTTGAATTTCCTTCATTATGGTACACAGGACTAAATTCACAACCGGCAAAATGAACGGAAAATGATACCGGTACTTAAGGTTTGATGCAGACCTGCAGAGTCCGGGTCCCGTTGAAAGTAATCCAAGGAAAAAAGTGTATATTTCCAAAGGTAAGGGTGGGGAAAATATATATCCACTATTGTCCGCCGCGTCCACAAACACGTCTCACCTTTACTCCACTTCCCATCAGCCCCCGTTGTTTTCGCCCCTTCTTTTTGATTCGCCCGTGGAAAACAGAATAAGTCTCTAAAATAAATACATTACAAAAATATACAGTTGCAAATACATATTATACATGGTTACACATATTCACAAAGAAAAACGGTACACCGAGAGAGTTTTCAAAGCTTTAATAATAATAATATAACTTTCATCCCAAACGGTGCCTGTGACAGGTAGCAACACGCTAGTAACACACTAGCAACACGCTCGCAACACAGTAAACGGGTCTGTTAAAAAAACATACCCTACTTGTAAAAATCACGGTAAACCGTCCTCATCTTCCTCCTTTGAACTGAAACCATCAAAGTCGGACACTTTCGCTGGAACTTTCATCCACTCCTGATTCTGTGCCCTCCTCTCCGTCACGCAACAGACCGGCTATTCGGAACCCGTTGGTGATGGTGGATTTTTTTATGCTGCCCCACGCTGTCAGGATCCACTGGCAGACTTGCAAAAAGTTGCCTTTCGCATGCGGCCAATTTTAGTGAAAGATTTCTCGCCGCTAGTCAAGCCAAGAAGTTGCAGTCTTCCTCGGCGCATATATTCCACCGGTCTAAATCTTACCTTTTGTATTCGAGCGCCGCTGGCGGCCGTTAGAAAAATTACATAAATTGGCCGTATCACTGAATAAGCCGCAGGGTTGAACATTTGGGGGAAAAGTAGCGGCTTATAGTCCAGAATTTACGGTATTTGCAATTTACACAAAACCTGATAATCATACGTCTAGATACATACACATGCAAGATTAAAAATCACATGTGTAAATAGCCGTTTTATCTGTGGCTAAGCAAAATGCATGATTCACAGTTTTTTTGTTTTTTTAACCCTACTGGAGAAATTAGAAAATTGGTTTTAATGCTCTTGAAAAAGTGCTTGAATTGGGCCATGAAAAGGATGTACAAACCCTGCTACACACCACATTTGAAGCTTTAACTGATACTGAGAAAAACCTGGACAACAAACTCATTTAAATATGACATAAGTATTGGTGAGGTCATCAAGATTAAGTTTTTTTAAAAACTCTGATAGAAGATTTACATATTTTATACCACAATTAACAAGATCTTGTACTTGTTTGCTGGCTCAGAAAATTCAGGTCTTTTGTTATATACAGTATATAGGCCCTTGTTCCCTGGAAAAAAATATTAACCGAATGTATTGGTGTATAACACGCATTTTTCTAACTTAAAAAAACACCTCAAAACTTAGGGTGCGTATTATACACGAGGTAATGTACAGTAGTACATCACTGTATTTGTCCAATGATTGATCAGTTGAAAACATCGCTAACCACAATCACAAAACATTGGATGCAACAGGAAATAAACCTAGGTTGCGGGGATCAGAGTGCCTATTTAACCACCAGCTAGCTGACATATATTAAGGCATTCGATTTTATTTCATTATAACTCTTGTTTTATTCACGGTACTAGAGGCGAATGATTTTGGTCATAAAACCCAGTCTTCGACTCAGTTTTTGATGGCGAACACAGTCAACTCAAACTGCAGATTAATATACGATTGCAGGTTTTTGCTGGATATGCAATCATCCAGAATTCAAGTGCTCGTTGCGGCGACCACTCTGGACTGTTTACTTAGCCTCGGAGTGCTACGCCAACAAGACCCAGCGGCCTACGAAGCAGAGTGGCAAGAGAAGGCGGTGTGACCGGAGGAGGAAGCGAGGTTGTCGGGCCGGGCTAACGGCTAGGCTAAAGGCTAAACCCTTCAAAACGCCTCTCCCATCCATTTTCCTCTCCTGGACCATCTACCACTGGAACTAACATCGAACCGCAAGATGACGAACTGCTGCGCTATAATTCTGACGGAGACATGGTTAAACTCATCTATCCCGGCTGACGCTGTTAGCATTGTGGGGCTAACTGCATTCCGCGCTGATAGGAGCGGCGAACTCACCGGTAAGAACAGGGGTGGCGGACTATGCATTTATACCAACAACAACTGGTGTAGAAATGCTAGGATAATCTCGAATCACTGCTCACGGGATATTGAACTTTTGATGGTGATTGGCAGACCCTTCTACCTCCCCAGGGAGTTTAGCGCTGCTATCACTACTGCTGTGTACGTGCCCCCAAGCGCTAATACAAGGGAGGCAATGGACGTTCTCTACCGAACTGTGAGTGAACTGCATCATGCTTACACGGAATGCATTTTTATTGCTGCTGGGGACTTTAACCAGGCCAACATGAAAACAGTTCTCCCGCATTTCCACCAGCATGTCGACTTTGCTACAAGAGGTAGGAACACATTGGAATTGGCCTATACAAATATCAGAAGAGCATACAGAGCAGCCCCCCGCCCCCACCTTGGCTCATCACCTTTCTGTTATGCTAATTACTGCATAAAGCCCCTGCTGACCAGAGAAAAACCTACAGTGAAGCCAGGTGAGGGTGTGGACTGAGGGGGCAATGGAGGCACTACAGGACTGCTCTGAGTACACAGATTGGGACATGTTTAAATCGGTTGCCACTTACAACAACAAAATAAACATAGATGAGTATGCCATGTCTGTGTCAGCCTACAGTACATCAGTAAATGCGCAGAGGACGTCAGCAACACCGAAACCATCTGCACCCGTGCCAATCAGAAGCCCTGGATGACTGCTGAGATACGCAAATTGCTAAAGGCACGGAACCTTGCCTTTAAATCTGGTGATGAGGAGGCACTGAGATCTGCGAGGGCCAACCTGAACCGTGCTATCAGACTAGCAAAGCGATCGCACAGTTCTAAAAATCCAGGACTTTTTCCTCAGCACAACCAACACCAGGGATATGTGGAAAGGCATTCAGGCCATCACCAGATAACAGCCTACCACCGCCCCAGTGGGGGACACTAGCATGGACCTTCTGAATGACCTCAACAACTTCTTTGGGAGGTTTGAGGCACAAAATGGCACCCCTGCAGTGAAAGCGGTTCCATATCAGGACGAAAGAGCACTCCTTCTGGACTCAATGACGTGAGGAAGACCCTGAAAAGGGGCAACACACGGAATGCTCCAGGCCCTGACAACATTCCAGGGTGGGTCCTTAGGGAGTGCGCCGATCAGCTGGCTTGTGTCCTAACAGACATTTTCAACACCTCGCTAGACCAAGCCACGGTACCATCATGTTCCAAGATTGCCACCATCATGCCAGTGCCAAAGAATCCCCAGATCTCATCACTGAACGACTACCGGCCCGTTGCACTGACTCCTATCATAATGAAGTGCTTTGAGAGACTGGTCAAAGAGCACATCACCTCCAGTCTCCCCTCCTCACTCAACCCCTTTCAGTTTGCCTACCGGACAAACCGCTCCACCGGGGATGCCATCTCTTCTGCTCTTCACCTGAGCCTGACACACCTAGAGGAGAAGAACACCCATGTGCGGATGCTGTTGCTGGACTTCAGTTCAGCATTCAACACCATCATCCCACAACACCTGGTAGACAAACTGAGACTCCTAGGCTTCAACACCCCCCCCCTGCAAAACTGGCTGCTGGACTTCCTCACTGACAGACCCCAGTCAGTGCGGCTTGGTCAGAACATCTCAGATGTCATCACCCTCAGCACGGGCTCCCCCCAAGGCTGTGTCCTGAGCCCCCTGTTGTTCACCCTGATGACACACGACTGCGTCCTTAGGTCAGCCACAAACCACATCGTGAAGTTTGCGGACGACACAACAGTGATGGGCCTCATCAGGGACAACAACGACCTGGCCTACAGAGAGGTGGTGGAGCAGTTGGTGGGCTGGTGCAGAGTCAACAGCCTGGTCCTGAATGTTTACAAAACTAAAGAGATCATTATCGACTTCAGGAAAAACCAGCCCAACCATGCCCCACTTCTCATCAACAACAAGGCTGTGGAGGTTGTCAGCAGCACCAAGTTCCTAGGGGTGCACATCACAGACAAACTCACCTGGTCCGTGAACACTGCATCACTGGTGAAGAGGGCACAGCAGCACCTGTACTTCCTGCGGAGGATGAGGAGAGCCCACCTGCCCCCACCCACCCTCATCACATTCTACAGGGGCACCATAGAGAGCATCCTGACTAGCTGTATCTCTGTGTGGTGTGGAGGCTGCAGTGCCTCCGACTAGGGTAGTGTGAGGAGGGTGATGAGGACAGCAGAGAAAATAAATCGGGACTTCTTTCCCTTCCATTCAGGACATTGGCCAGAAGCGCTGCCTATCCCGAGCCAAGAACATCATTAGGGACCCCTCTCACCCCCATCATGGACTGTTCACTCTGCTAGCCTCTGGGAAGAGGTACTGCAGTGTGCGGTGCAGGACCAACAGGTTCTGCAACAGCTTTGTCCCCCTGGCCATTAGACTGTTAAATGATCAATCACACACATAGTAAGCCTACACAGCTGCTAATCTGTACATCTGTTTGTTTTGTTTCTTTTTTGTCCTTGGACTATTGGCAGTTCTCTTATACCTAGCCACTCCTTTGCACATCTGTTCTCCTCTGCAATATCGTACTCCAGTGTTATTGTTATTGTATAGTGACTTGTTTACCTGACTGCCCATTTTGCACATCTGGTTAGCTGCTCGTCTTGCACTTGTTGCACTACTGTATAATACTATACATAGCTATAATTATTAGTATATTATTAGTACTTCAATACTCCAACTCAATACAACATTTTATTTATATCTGTACACTCAAGGAAACTGTGCGGGCCAGAGGTATCGACATTTCGTTCTGTATACACGTGTACAAGAATGACATTAAAGTATATCTGAATCTGAAAGTTAAGTAAACGCAAAGAGCACGACAAGGGAGAGAACTCTTTTGTATCTGATGAGGAATTGGACTTTAAAGGACATTAAATAAATTAATTGGAAATTTTCTGTTGGTATGGTATTCGTAGTTTACGTTGTAGATAAATGATTGTAATCATTCTTGCACGTATTTAACATTTGTCACTTACAATGCTTAGTTTGAGCTAAGAAAAAGTAAAAATAATTTCATTCCAATTCTTGGTAAAAAATAAAATAAAATTAGGAGTTCTCGTTATACATGAATAATTGCAATAGTTATGTTAAGCTATTTGTAAGTGTCTTAAGTACGTCGTAATTTTTATCCAATGCTTTTGTTGTCAATTTATCAAGACTAACGTCTGTTTTGTCCCATATTAGTAGAGATTTTACTGTTAACGTGGTTCAATTATTTTGAGATGTGTATAGACTGTCAAGGGTATTTATTCTGTTGTGCCTCAAATAATCTCTTTTGAGATATTGGTGCCACAGCACTGCATTTCTTTCTTCTAATCTGTTATCGCGACACAACATTCTGTTTATCTTCCATTGTCTTCTGTTGGCCAAGCATGCTTCTCGTATCTCTCTTTGCCCAGTTACTGCCATTGAGCTACTTACACTAATGTACACTTTGCTGGTTTAAGCATCCCCGGCTCACAAATCTATTAAAATGTCCTTGCGCTAGCAGAACTAAAAAACAGATGTGAAAGAAACATTTGAAAATTAAATGTGCTCTCTTCTGCTGCCAATTATTACTGCACTGTTGTATGTATAATATTTTATTCATATATACAACTGAACTGCATATAATATATATATATATATATATATATATATATATACAGTAACTACTAAATAAATATAATATATAGTATGAATGTATTATTTTAAGTTTAAAATATGTACTCTTGTCTATACATGCAGCAGAGGAAGTAAAGAAGACAACTGTCACTCAGAGAAAATGGAAAGCTCAACGAGATCTAAAGGTGAGAATTAATCATAAATACTGTCAAATATCTACTGTAGACCATATATCACACTTTTTCACAGCTATATATGAAATAGTATAAATAGTTTTACAGACATGCATTAGCGTGTGTCATGGTACCGCGGTGTGAATCTTCTCTTAGGATGAAAGAAGTATTGTGTTCTTTAACTTTGAGAACTAGCATCTTCTTCTAATACACTAACTTCTATTCCAATATTTAGTGCTGCATCCAAATCTAGTTTATTATTTTACATGTAAAACCAGCCTCTTTGTTTTAGCAGAAATTCAAAGTTGTTGTTTTTCATATGTTGAACACTAGCTCAATGTTCTTTTACTGCAAATAAAACCTAGCCTCATCTTTTTTGTGTGGGAAGCATTTGTTGTCTTTTTCTATGCCAAATCCGAGTCTGTCTGCACTAAAAACTAGCATATTTTTCTGTACAAAATAATGATCTTCTTTAATTTTTTCCCAAATCTTATGTAATCTTCTTCTACGCTGAAAACTAGCGTCATCTTCTTCTGTGCGGAATTTTAATGTAGTCTTCTATACGGGATCACACTGTTGTCTTTTCTTCTGTACTGGGAAAAAGTTAATTATTTCATGCCAAAAAAAATAACCTCTTCATCTTTGCCCAAAAAAAGCGTTGTCTTCTTCCAGGCTGAGAACTAGCTTTTGCTTCCAATTCAAAAACTAATATATTCTTCTGTGCGGAGATCTAGCATTGTATTCTTCTTTTAACATTGTTTTTTTTTCTGCACTAAAGACGAGCTTTTCTGTCTACACTGAAAACTAACCTCTTAGTTTTTGCCGAAAACTAGCTTCATTTTTAGAGAATTTGCATTGTCTATTTCTGTGCCAAATGGCTCGGTAATCTTAAAAATTGTAACCTATAAACGCCAGTACCTTATGTAATTTTATTTTCTACTTAATTACTGAATGCATTTTTGGCCTCGTCAATTATACTCTGGACCATCTGTAATACACAACATTGGTTCATTAATTTCAAACCTCCACATGCAACACAAGACACAGGCTCAACAGAGAGGACGACTCAGAAGCGAAAACAGCCAAGCCCGTCACACTCATCAAATGGTCATTCCTCTGCTGACACTTCCCCCAGCCCAGCCAAAAAGAAGAAAAAACCAGGTGCCGTTAGCAGCAGCAAAGATCAGGTAATAAACAAAAGTCATAAATACGTAAAATGGACACTGACATTTTATGATGACTTCGTTTGTCTAATTTGGTTTAAGTTGGAAATCCTGCTCGTTTTCATCCATCTCTTGGGGTGATCAATCTGCCTCTTTTTGTCACCTGTTAGCCTAAAAATAAAGACCAATCCCTCTTAAGTTTTAGATATTGGTTACTGGTTGGACAACTACAAAGTCATTCACTTTTTTTACATGCAGGTATCATGCTGCATTCCAGAAAAGTGGGAAGTGGTAGTTCTCCAGTCTTGGAAAATATCATTAAAATGATACTCGAGGTGGGAGAAAATATATGTAACCCGACTTCATAAGTACTTCAATCTGACGTCACTCGTCGAAATGGCAATGCCCAACGACAAACTCACTGTGAATGGTCAAACATGATTTACACGATTACAGTGTGCGCTATTGGCCTCAGATGCCGTTTCACAGCCCATAATTTGAGCGCTTGAGAGAAGGCTGGTTTTCCTGAGGTCCAAATGTCTTTAATGAAAAAAATAAAGAACATTCACATTCGTTTGGAACGCTTTGGGGTTGGATCTGGTACCATCCGAGTGGGAGATATCCAACTCCCCACTCTCTTGGGATGCAGCATTAGTCGGACCGGGATTTAAAGTTGAAATTTTTTGGCAATCCGAAGGGATCGTTTACATGCCTAGAGACAATCAAACAAGCCTTTATATTACGTAAATAGACATAGTTTACGCATTAAACTCTTGACATTACAGAAACAACAATTTAATTCATGTCACTAACTAAATTCAACAAAGTACTGTGTTTGTTTCCTATGCACTCCCAAATATGTGCTCCTATGTGGCTAGTCAAAAGCATAGACCTACACCAGAGAGAGATTCAGCTCTAATTTGCTGCGATACGGCCGCTAGCATTTACGGCTAGCTTTGCCGACACAGCCACAGCATTAGCAGCTAGGATTAATGACAAGATTGTCTGACATGTTCACTAGTTTCGTGAACTCAAGATTGACTGTTGCCGACACTAGCATGTGATTTTAGCTTTGCTAACAATGTTGTTAGTATTGGCGACTACTTTCAGCGATGTATATGCTAGCATTAGCGCCTAGTGTCAAAGAAATGCTGATATGTTGGCGAAATGTTGATTGTCCCCCCAAAAATGTGTCCTTCTCCATAATGCATAACATTTGCTTTTCTGAATCTATATTAATTGAGAAGGACAAATTAAGAATAACTCTATATGGATGGAGAAAACTGTTTATCTGGACTGTGGCATTTTCCCTGGAAACAGAAAATAAAAGGGAAATATCCCAAGGAAATCAAATGATATACATAAGGGTTTTTAGCGAGTAAACCAGAGTTTGCGTGGATCATTCATCTCGGTACTACAAGTCCCACAGTGCTTTTCGGCAAAAAAATATGGATGAGGGAAACTGCGTTTGCTCACAAGCAATTTTATGTGAGGCCACAGCTATTTACACTTTGCATACAGTTCACAGATCCCTTAACCACCAGGGCATGTGACAATACTAATAGTAGATCCTAAATTACTTGTGAAAAAAAAGATTCTTAAATTTTGAGTATCACATTGTACAATTCGCATTGGATCATTTGTGGCTTTCATATGTCAGTTGAAATTCAAACTTTTAAAGGCTTGTATTCTAGATCTTTAGTCAAATTATTCATGTATTAAATTAATAGTTAGCTAGATGGATAAAGAATTAAAATAAACTATTTAAAATAAGTTCTATTTAAAAAAAAAAACTTCCTAACAACAAGTCCCACCTGGTGTTTTTTTTTGTGTCACTGGTCAAATCTAAATAAAATAAAATAAATAACTAAATAATGTAGCTTGGCAGAGACAGACGGATGCGTACTTACATACCATAAGTAACGGCTTCAATGTAGGCTAATGTAGTGGAGTAAGAGTACACTTTCTTATTTTAATCAAGTACTAAGTAAAAGTATAAAGCATAGTGATTTAAAAAATAGTCCTAGAAGTACAAAATTTCCCCAAACTTACTCAAGTCAATGTGACTTATTACCACGAAACCTCTGCTGGCAACCATATTATTGCCGGCATGTAAACGTACCCTTTGTAGGTCAAGAGCAAGTGGCAAAATGGCAGATTTTGATCATTTAATTTCCAGAGAAGGACTGCTTCAACTCGACAGTGCACCTTTTTGTTATTGTTGTGCACTTCGCCTGGCTTTGTTCACCTTGGCCTGATTTTGACCCTCCCCAATCTTGTGCTTCTTTTTTTGCCTGGATTCCAGTCAGAACTAAGACACGGTCCCTTTTACTATGCGAAGCAGCCAGCACTCACCACAGACCCTGTTGATGTTGTACCGCAGGACGGCAGGAACGATTTCTACTGCTGGCTGTGCCACCGCGAGGGTCAGGTGCTCTGCTGTGAGCTCTGCCCCAGGGTGTACCACGCCAAGTGCCTCAAATTACCAGACGAGCCTGAGGGTGACTGGTTCTGTCCGGAGTGTGAGGTATTCTGAGTGTGAAGGGGTTGTGAATTACAATTCATACTTTTGTAAAATCTAGTTTTTTACCTTTCGATCTGATTTCATAAGGTTTGATCTTACCGATAGCGATTGTCAACACAGCTTAAGCAAATAAATCTGGATCGTCTCAATAGTGGGATTTTTGTTTGTCCAATATATTGATTATCTTAAATTAATTATTTTTTACGGACGTTTTTAATAAATTCGAAATTCGACTACCATCTGTCAACTCGAGTTTGCACTTTACTTTCTTTGTTAGCCTGGTCCTTGTTTTTGTGAGTTTCCTTAGCTTCCACCCATCCCTCACGCTAGTGTATTATTGCATCTCTCACAAGCCTGGTTACATATTTGCGCCGACAAGGCAGCTAGCAGGGGCTAGGATTAGCGTCTAAGATAAATGACTAGACCACAGTCCCCAACACTAGATCTGCTGTTTCAAACAGTAGCATAATCTCCGAGCTTTGCCGACAGTTCTGCTAGCATTGTCGATTATTTTAGCAGATATATATGCTATCATTAGCGGCTAGCGTCACAGAAACCGATGCTGATCTGTTGGTAAAATTTTCATTGAAGTATGAAAAACTTGCTTTCTGTCTTTATAACATAATTATTTCTTAATATCAATATCATTATATCAGCTACTGGAGTTGAATAGCTACAACATTAGAAAGGTATGAGAACTTGATTGCAGTATATAAATCTCAGGAAAAGATATGTATCTTCATGTTGGATGTTTGATAAGACAAAACTAAATGTGTTTCGAATTCTTAGTGTCCCTTTTTTGTTCCTTCATGATAGCGGTGCATGGCATGTTATATGACATGTACACAAACTGCAGCTGGCCTAATTTAGCCTTTATTTGCTCTGATACGGCCGTTAGCCCTTTCAGTTAGCTTTTTGACACAGTCGCTAACATTAGCGCAAGGGTCGGAAGCTTTTTTACCCAAAGAGCCATAATAACAAAAACATTTTGAACCCCCACCATATATTTTAAGAAAAAAATCACAGAACCGTCATAGCTGCTCTCCAAACAAAATAATATTCTTCAGCGCATTTTAGTTCACTGTGTGACGTTTAAAGATTTGATCAAATCTATGAAATATTAACAATGCCAGAGCCTGTGGCCCATATCAACATAAAAATACCACTTCAAATTCGTCTCTCTCCCACAGTTACTTCAGAGTGTTGTTTTTACTTTAGAGTGTAAATAAGTTTCAAAACAAGTCCTTTTGTAAAATAAAGGGACAAAACATTGCAAACTAGGACACCAGCGTATCTACCTTCTGTCCAAACAACGCTGGGTGAGAAGGAGGAGTGAGCACCCCTGTATATAATCCTGCAAATTGTTACCGCTCACCCAATGCAATTGCTCTCGGTGCTTTGGTAGAGCTTCTGGTTGTTTAAAGTTGGATATGTGGCTTTTCATCATAAAGTGTCTTAACAATTAACATCATTTGTTTAATGAGCTTCCATATAAAGGATTAGTTTGTGATGTACAGCCAAAACAGTTTCCGTTTGTGTGACACCTTGACTGTGAACTGTAGTTAAAATTGTGTCTTATATATACTGGACTAAACCTTTTGAGCAGTTAGCATTGTCGGTTTTGCGGGGCGACGATTGCCTTTGTATGTAGCAATACATTAAGTAATAGTGCAAGTTCTATTTTATCTCTGGGCCATATGTAATCATAAAAAGAGTCATAGATGACTCGCGAGCCATGGGTTCCTGACTCCTGCATTAGCGGTTTTGATTAATGACAAGATTGGCTATTACGGATGCTAGCATTAGCTTTAAGCTAGGCAACAATATTTTTAGTATTAGCTAATGGCTTCTACGATGTATAGGCCAGCATTAGCAGCTAGCGTTGAAGAAACGGACGCTGATTCGTTGGCAAAATGTCAGTTGTCCAAGAACAAATTTATTTTTCTGTTTCTTGTATTTATATTAATTAAAAAGGAAGATCTCAGTTGCATTTGGTATTGTATAGCGACACTATTTCAACTATGATTACTGAACAACAGTATATAAACTTTATATCATTTACCGTGTGCAATTAAAACATGTATTATCTCAGGGAAAAACAAGGTTGTTCGTATTAGATGTTTAATAAGAGCAAATCTAATGTGTTTAAAATTTTCAGTGTCATTTTTATTTATCTGATGTGACCCCATTTGATTTTATCTAATACTGTATTCAGAAAAGCTGATTAGGGAGCCGATACTAAATATTGGAACGGGATCCCTTAACTTCACTTTGGACATTTATTTATCATTTTGTTGTCTTTCCAATAGAAAATAACAGTTGCTGAATGCATCGAGACTCAGAGCAAAGCCATGATGATGCTTACTATTGAGCAACTGTCTTACCTACTAAAGTTTGCTCTTCAGAAGATGAAACAACCAGGTGTAAGTATATTGCTGACACCGTGTCAATGAGGGATTTCTGATAAATGGAAAGCCAATGTAAATTCATCATTTTTACTCACCTGGGCATAATATACTTAACAATTAAACAAACAGCACGCTTGTAAGAGCTCTTACGTTCATGGTAGTCTCACCATTCTCTTCCCTCAAAACCTCTTTGGCTCCGGCATGAGACTATATTAATTTGCATGCGAAAATAATCTCACGCAAGTCACATGGCATTGGCAAACATTGAAGTAGACTGGGCCTGTCATGGCTGGGAACCATGAAAGTAAACCTGCAAGCCGGTGGTGAGGATACAGCTGCCCCTTTCACTCTTTTTCAGGATCATCCCCGCTTGTCATCTCGCTCTCCCCATGCAGCTTCCACGCAGAGAAAGACTTTTAATTGGGTAATAATTGCACCACTAACAAGTCCCTGTCTTGATTCCTACCTTGATTGGTTGTGCTCCTTTTGGTTGGATGCCACTTTTATTGTAGCATGAAAGTAGTGCTCATCTGCTAGCATCAGAGGATGGATTTGAAATGCCAATTTTATATTTAATTTAAACACGTATTTTCTTTTGCTCCATCTTAAAGACTGAGCTCTTCCAGAAACCAGTTTCTCTTGAGCAGCATCCAGACTACGCAGAATACATTTTTCACCCAATGGACCTTTGCACACTTGAAAAGGTGAAATATTTGATATCTATATATATGATATGTTTTTGTGTACGTATGTATATACAGTGTATGCGGTTCATGCTTTCATTTGAAATTGGATGTTTAACATTTGCAAATGCAGAACATCAAAAAGAAAATGTATGGCTGCACCGAGGCCTTCTTGGCAGATGTCAAGTGGATTTTGCATAATTGCATCATATACAACGGAGGTGTGTTGCATATTTTAACTACTAAAAACTGACATATTTTTGGGACTGTATGTTTTCATGATGTACACTATAAAGCAACAAATGGCCAAAATAAAAACCATACTCAAGCCTTCATGTGTTTTATGTTTTGAGCTCACTGAAAACTAATGTTATTTATTTCAACTTTGAAACAAGCGTCTTCTTCAGCATGATAAGATAGATTTGTTTTCTTCTACACCAAAAATCTGTGACGTCTTTTGCACAGAAAACAACCATCTTCCTTTAAACTAAAAACTAGCATTGTCTATGAGAAAAAAAAATGGTGCAGAAAAAGACCACTTTATCTTCTTCTATGTCAAACTAGTGTTTTCTTGTTTAATGCCTAAACCAGCTTTGTGTCATTCTCTGTGGAAAGCTAGCATTGTATTCTTCCATGCCAACATTTTTAATCGCCATCTTGCACAAATAAAACTAGCTTATTTTCCCAATGCCGAAACCAGCATTGTTTTTTTAAATGTCTAAAATTGGCATTTAAAGATGCAGTATTGTTTCATTAGAAGAAATACATTTTCATTAAAGTAAAATTAATAAACAACCACCTAAACTCATTAAAACCTGTACTATAAATAGTAACTTTCCTTATTTTTTTCAGGCAACCATAAACTGACAGCAACAGCTAAAGTTATCGTGAAGATTTGTGAACATGAGGTGAATATGCGGTCTGTGTTATTCTTTTTAGAGTGGATATCCCTTTTTTAGTGCTGGAATGATTAATTCAGCAAACATAATTTTGCATCTCTTTTTTCAGATGAATGAGATTGAAGTTTGTCCAGAGTGTTATCTGTCTGCTTGCCAAAAAAGAGACAACTGGTTCTGTGAGCCGTGTGTAAGTTGGATTTGTTTGGATTACCGGTAGTTTGTGTATCACTTATAATCATTCTGTCTGTCTCTCTCAAGTTAGCTTGCTAACTAGCTTTCTATTTATCAATTAAGCAAGCTAGTGAGATGTCTGTCTGTCTGTCTCAAGTTAGCTTGCTATCGATCTAGTAAGCAAGCCATCTTCTGTCTGTCTGTCCCAATAAAGTTAGCTTGCTAGCTAGCTTGCTATCCATCTAGAATGCCAGCTAGTTGTCTTCTAATCAATCCGTCCGTCTCTAGTTGGCTAGCTAACGAGCTATCATTCTAGCAAGCTAGCTAGTAAGCTCCCACTCTGTCTGTCTTAAATAAATCTATCTATCCATCCATCCATCAAAATTAATCAAAAACAAATAAATCTAAATCAGAGGTCGGGAACCTTTTTGACGCAAAGAGCCATAATAGCAAAATATTTAAAAAAAAAACTGAGAGAGAGAGAGAGAGCCAGGCCATATATTTTTAAGACAAATTCCAGCAAAACCGCCAAACTTAGTCACCAGACATTTTTAAGCGCATTTTATTCCACTGTGTGATGTTTGATGATTTGATCAAATTTATGAAACAAGAATAATGCAATAGCCTGTGTCCCATATCAACAAATATCCCATTTTAAACTGGTCTCTCTCTAGCAATTACTTAAGATCATTGAGGCTAATTTTGACCTAATTTTTTTCATAAATAATAATGAAACACGGTGCAAGCAGAGTTCTGTTGTAAAAATGTCACATAATGCTGCAATCGAAGATACTAATTACCTTCAGTGCAGATAGCACCGGGCAGACAAAAACTCATAACTCCAATCCCAACTGCTCACCCAATCAAATGGCTCTGTGTGCTTTGCTGGCGTTTCTGGCTATACCAGTTTTGCTGTACAGCCAAAAGCATGGTCTGTTGGTGTGACACCTTGACCAAACCATTCTCAATACTAGTGCTACGTCAGCTATGTGCGTAAGACTGAACATGGAACACTGCGGAAGAGATTTGCATGGGTATATGGTAAATGGTCTGCATTTATATAGCGGTTTTCAAGTCACTGAAGACCTCCCAAAAAGCTTTACAATGTGCTTCACACCTACCCATTAACACACACACACTCACACAACCATGTAAGGCACCTACCTGCATTAGGGGTTCAGTGTCTTGCCCAAGGACAGTTCCACATTTAATTCAGAGAAGCAGGAATCGAATTAACAAATACCTCCTGAGCTACTGCCGCGCCATAATATAATAATAATAATAATAATTATCTTTTAATTATAATAAAATGATAATAATGATACGATTTTATCTCCGAGCCATATGTACTCATGAAAAGTGCCATATATAGCTTGCGGGCCATAGGTTCCTAAACCCTCATCTAAATCAAATAAAATCGTATTTACCCTTTCAGCGCTGTTTTATCGTGTGACCACAGGGTAACCCTCACACTCTAGTCTGGGCAAAACTGAAAGGCTTCCCCTTTTGGCCGGCGAAAGCTCTACGCGACAAAGACGGACAGGTGGACGCTCGCTTCTTTGGCCAACATGACAGGTCACCATCTTCACATTTTTGTATCTCTAAAAATTAAAAGTTACTAACTAATCATTTTACCCTTTAGGGCTTGGGTCCCTTTAAATAATTGTTACCTCATGTCCAAAGAGATCCCCTTCTCTGTGAAGAAGACCAAAAGCATTTTCAACAGCGCCATGCAAGAAATGGAAGTCTATGTGGAAAATGTAAGGAAGAAGTTCGGCGTGTTCAACTACGCCCCCTTCAGGACGCCCTACACCCACGACAACAGCTTCCAGATGCTGCAGGACCCCTCCGACCCCTCGTCCGCGCCTTTCAAACCAGAGAAACAGGAAAAAATCAAGTTAAGCTTCGATATGACGGCATCCCCAAAGATCTCCTTGACCAGGGCTGTGTTGTCCGGCGTTGGTGGGATGAATAGGGGCCGCCGACTACCTGTTGGTGATGGACCCCGCTCCCCCATGAGCACCAACTCCTCTACACACACGGGTTCCGATGGAGAAGAAACGACAGACAAGTCCAATGATAAAGCTGGAAACAGTGTCGGAGAAGATTCAGTGGACTACACAGGTATTTGTTTAACTCGATTAATTCATATCAGAAAATCTTAAGAATTTTCTCTTTTCTCAACATTTTCGCAGTGTCTCCTGGTAATCTTCAAGGAAGTCAAGCGGACCAATCATCGGACAACACCAAACCTTCACACACACAAGCCCCAGGCAACGACAAGCAAGAGAAGACGGGAAGCATTTTGAATCTAAATCTAGGTGAGTTAATCGCCAGGCCTGTTAAAAACTATAAAAAAAAAAAAAGATGGATTAACACCTGTTACCAGAGCTGGTGCCAGCCTTATTTAATGTATCAGTCACTTAAAAAGAAATTGAAATAAAACATAGATATAAGAGGTACAACATCTGTAAATTAACTCACTAACTGGTTATCAAATTAATCAATGATTATTTTCAAAACCTATTGATTATTAAAATACATCTTGGGTTATGAATTGTGCTGCTCAGCAGAAAATATCTATAAGTGTGTATTTTACTCAACAGATGATTTTCGAAAAAATATTTGGTCACAATTTGTTGAATTTGGGTCAGTTCAGTTTTTTTTAAATCTATTTTAATCTATTATTAGATCCATTTGTTTTGATACAATATATGGACTAATTTCTCATCTCTCATTAGCCGTACCGCTGATCCTCATTAGGGTCGCGGGGGGGCTGGAGCCCATCCCATCTCCGGGCAGTGGGCAGGGGAAACCCTAAACTGGTTGCCAGCCAATCGCAGGGCACACAGGGACAGACAACTCGATCGCTCGTTCACACCTAGGGACAATTGGGACCGACCAATTCACCTGAAATGCATGTTTTTGGAACGGGGAGAACATACAAACTCCGCACAGGAAGTCTGGAGCTGGATTTGAACCCACGACAGGTTCCCATGACATGAACTGTGCCGCACAAGCGCTAACCCACTGCGCCGCCGTGCTGCCATGGACTCATCTATGGATATTTATTCATTCATACAAGTAAAAATTAATACAGTAACACGTTCATTTAAAAAAAATAACTTGTTGCTGTGGCTGTTGTATATTTTCAATATTTGGCAGTTTTGCTGTATTACGTGTCTTCTCACCATAAAACTCACCTTTATTCGCCAATATTGTCATTTGGTACTATTATAGGACTTTAGCAAGACATTGGTTCTTCAGCCTGATTATTTATGTATGCATTTATTTATTAATCATACAATGTTAACAAACAAAGTATAGAAAATGATAATTCTCGAGGTAGGTTTGCTTGGATATTGAAAAATATTTTTGATTATATTTTGACACATAATTGGCAAAACAAGAACATACACTAAGATAAATGCACAATTAATAATTTGAAGCAATGTTTTATATATGGATTTGAATCAATAAATTCTATGTTTATCTGCCCTAAATGTCATTCATTTAATACAATTAAACAATTATTTTTTATTGTTATACAGAATATGCAACAAAACACTCAGTGTTTTGTGCAGATACTGTATATATATATATATATATATATATATATATATATATATATATATATATATATATATATATATATATATATATATATTTATATAGATATACATACATACATACATACATTTAAGTAGTTACTTAAGCGTTGGCAAAATGTGATATCAAACACGCCTTGTTGGAAAAAAAAGGTCTTCTTATATTATTGTTCTAGACCGGAGTAAAGCAGAAATGGATCTTAAAGAACTCAGTGAAACGGTTCTGCAGAAGCGAGGATCCACCCCTGCTCTGACCTCTCCCAAAAGGCAGATCAAGAGCCGTTTCCAGATGAACTTGGACAAAACCATTGAAAGCTGTAAAGCACAGCTCGGTTAGTGCATCAGACACAAAAATATCATATCCTTGATTTTTAACAATGCTGTATTGTTTTTGCAGGCATTAACGAGATCTCTTCCGAGGTGTATAAAGGCGTGGAACATAGTGACACTGAGGACTCTGAGGTAAAATCCGACACCAGCGACAACGAGTATGCCAGTGATGAAGCACCAAAATTGGAACAGTCTAAGGATATTGCACCAATTGAGGAACCTCAGATTAAGACTCAGGAGCAAGATCGTTCATCTCCCAACCAAGAGAGCAAAGCCGAGCTGCCTCAGGACTCTGAGCCTGCAGCGGCGGACGTTAAAGCAACACGGTCAGAGACCGCAGCTCAAGAAAAGGTTCAAGACGTTAAGAGTCCAGAAAAGACCCAATCACCTCCACTGTTGCCGGCGTCCAGGGAGAAGGGAGAGGTGAAAGAACATCATCAGCAAAATGTACCTATGGAGGATTCAGAATCAGAGGGTGAGCTGGTAATTGACCTTGGAGAGGATCAGGGAAAAAAAGAGAGGAAGAGACGCAAAAAAGATACAAAAGAGTCCGCTAATAATAAACCTGAAGGTAAGACGATTTGAACAACTTCGCTGCAAAATGTCCAGCTTGATAATGTAGTAAAATTAGTACTTTCCTTTTTTTAAAAGTATTTATTACTTTTTTCGTTGGCTGATAATTTAGCTCATTTTGTATTGTTTACTTATCTTTAAGAAAATTGTGGGGAAAAAAATCATAGAAATAACAAAAACACTGAACATTTTACTCATTTTATGTATTTTACAATTTCAAAAATTAACAATAAATATATGAGCAAGATTACTAAAAATAATTCTTATACCAAATATTAAATAAAACAGTTTTTGTAAAGATTTGCTCTTTTATATTTTGGGAGAATTATAATTTTCTTTTTGTAAAGAAGCAAAAATAATATTTCACACAAACAAAATTGCCCGGCTGGTACATTTTATTACTATTTAAAATTGGAACAATTACCAGCTGGGTAAAATAAATAAAAAATATAGTTAAAAAATAAAAAAGAGAGCCAGAGAAAAACGTTTAAAGGAATTTTTTCAAGGGAAATTTCTGTATTTTGACATGTTTTGAGTTAAATAAGAAAATTAATACCTTGAATTAGCGACGTTATCTGCTATATACATTTGTTAATTTTAAATATTGATTTTATTGTTTTATTCAAAAACAAGTTGAAGCTAGAGTATAATAACATTTAGTGCATAGGAAACCCAGTAATTAGTTTGAAAAAAAGGGTTTTAAGAGTTTCTGTTTAAGAATTTTTAGTAAAATGCGAAATATAACACATGACGATTTGATTTTAAGTATCTGCCGTTAGTGTTCGGATCCAATAAATGTCATGATGTTGGTTTTGAATCAAATAAAACGTAAAGGAAAAGGATATAATGTCCCATTTTAAAGGACCTTTCTGGAACTTTGTTACTCTCTGCCGCCATCTCCGCTTGCTTAAAGTCATGATTGCAGCCTTAATCAGCTCATTCATTATGCCCGTGTAAGTACGTGCATTTCTTAGACGCGCTCGTTTAAACTCTTTTTTTATTTATTTATTGGTTATTTACCTTTGGACTTTACTTAAAGAAGGCCTGTTATTACATTCGCCACTGAAAAATAGAAATTAAAAAATACCTGCAGGGAGGAGCATGGCATCACTCTCCAGCACTCTCATTTCTTTGATCTAATGTTTTCCGTCCCAAATAGCTTTGATAAAAGCAGATAAATGCAGTGGAAATGGAGCATAAGGGATCTTTGAAATCAGTTAGGCATTATTAACAAATACTTAATAGAGAAATTATTTAACTTAAACCTTTGAAGGACACCTCAAATAACCTACTTCATCAATTAGATGAAGAAAATTTTCTTACAGATAAATTTACCAATAATTTAATGATATTTAAACTGGACAAAATTTTTTGATCGGTAAAAGAAATCTAAAAAGTACTTAAAAAGGAAAAAATGGAAAAGGGAAAAAAAGAAAATTGTTTATTTTAACATGTGGTTCAAGATGTTAAGAAGTAAAAAATAAAAATAATACTTTAAAAGGACTGAGTGTAATTTTTAGTGCCTCCTAGTGGGACAAAAATGTTCGTTCAGTTAAAAAAAACGTTGATTTGAACAACAGGAAAAATAAATGAACTATCTTACCAATGTTAATGTTTATGAATGTTCATAGGTTGATGTTTTTTATTTTGCATTTTTACGTAGCAGAACTCATACCTAATAGTCGCTACCGTGTTTGTCTGCCATCCTGCTCCTACGCTGTGGTGATTTCGCACTGGTTTTCGTTCATATTAGACAAAACAGTGCCAACTAATGGTCACATAGTAGACAATGTACCTTTTAAATAGCAAAATTATCAGCCGCATAGATTTGTTCATTTTAATTGTATATTGTTTCATATTAATGAAATAAAAAGTTGAAAATGTATTAAAATAGAAAGAAATTAGGACAAGGGTAATTATGTATGTTTTTATAGGGTTTTTTTCGGTTTCATGGGACAATACAGCAAAATCTAATCATTATATAAAAGCAAGTTACCGTATAAAATGTGCAAATTTGTCAGTACTGATAAAATAATCAATGCATTTATTTACTTTTGAAGGAAAATCCCCGGCCGCTTCCACAATCCCATCTCAAAGCAGCACAACCCCATCAACCCCTTCCAGTGTGGCCTCACAGTCCCCAATGGCCCTCCCCATCACTATGATTTCCCTTACTGCACCTTCTGCAGCCAATGCCAGCCTCGCAACAGTCTCCAACGCGGCCGCCACCCCACCGTCTTCCTCCTCATCTTCGGCTTCCGCTGTCCCAGCCATGAAGAAACCGCGCCCCCTACTGCCTCGGGAGACCCCGCCGGCGTGGAATTCTTCTCCCAAGCTGCAGAACTCCTCACAGAAATGGCCGTCGCGCCAGCAGCCTCAAGGCCAAGTGTCCTCGCCCAGGCAGGGCACAATACAAACGTCTGAGAGCTCTTCACAAAGCACACGTTATCAGACCAGGCACTCCATTAAAGGTGGCATTGCTTTGCATTATAGAACTAAGCAGGGTCTAGATCAGGGGTCGGCAAACTTTTTGACTTGCAAGCTTGAGTAAAAAAAATGACCAATTGATAGATTTGATTTTAAGTATTTGCCAATACAGTGTCTGGATCTGATACACTGCATGGATCCGAAACATGTCATGAAATTTGTTTCCAAACAATAAAAATTGAAGCAAAAGTGCTTACCGTATTTCCTAGACTGTAAGGCACACGCCCAAAAAAATAGTCTTTTGGGATATCCATCCATCCGTTATCTGCACCCCATATCCTCAGTAGAGTAGCGGGGGTGCTGGAGCCCATCCCAGCTGTCTTAGGGCAGTGGGCAGGAGACACCGTCAACTGGTTGCCAGCCAGTCGCAGGGCACACCGGGACAGACAACTTACTTGCTCATTCACACCTAGTGACAATTTGGACTGTGCAATTACCCTGACATGCACGTTTTTGGAATATCGGAGGAAACCTGAGTGCCCGGAATAAACCCACGCAAGGACAGGAGAACATGCAAACTTCACAAAGGAAAGTTCGATCTAATGACCTCAGAACCGTGCCGCGGACACGCTATACACTCAGCCGCCGTACTGCTCTCTTTTGTGATATATTTTCTATATATAAGGCGTACTAGTTTGTAAGGCTCATGGTATTAAAACTACAGTAAAAGCTTGGGCTGCATAAAAGATTTTATAAATACATTTAAAAAAAAATGATTGGCTTCATAGAACACAAATTAACATTATGACATCCGGTTTTACCACTAAAATTTATTTTAGCAGAAAACAATTAACATTTAAAAGACAAGAGGACACCTTATGTTTCTCAAAGGCAGAACGGTTACTGTATCCAGTATCGTTAAACAAAAATTCAAACGAGCGCGTACTATTGTACAAAACGTTACCATGAACAAAAATCACAGTCCGTTTCATACTTGCGGTCAATTATTGAGGATTTGCGATAAGCATTCGAAAGTTGGCGTCCTAGCGCTTTTGAAGGGCGTTGATAGACCACTCTAAGTGTTTTTCAAATGCAGAATAGGTACCGTATGGCGGCAGCAGCTCAGGAGGTAAAGCACTCGTCTGAATGCCCCCGATGAGCAGTTAGTTGCCTTGCATGGCTGAGGCTGCTATCGGTTAGTTAGTGTGTAAAAGGGAAAAGTGTGAAGCACATTGTAAAGCGCTTTGGGGGGTCTTCATTGACTTGAAAAGCTCTATATAAATGCAAAAACATTTACATATATGCATGCAGTATAATTTTATTGTAACCAAGCATTTCCAGTTTTCTCCACCGTAATTTCCGGTGTATAAGGCACACTGAGTTATAAGGTGTACTTTCAAATTTCTGGCCAATTTGGGGTTTTTAGGTGTGCTTATAGTCCAGTCCATATTATTTCTAATACTTTTGTTCTGCTGGCTTGAATACAAAGCCCGCGGGGCGTAGTTTGCCCGTTCTTTGTCTAGATCAATGTTTGAATTTTATAAATAATCTATTTTTATGTCCCCTTGTTGAGCACATCAGCTGTCACCCTGGTGACATCGGGTGTAGGCACGTCATCTCCGACCTCGTCTGGGGAAAACGAGCAGTACACGGCCTCGGCGGACGTTGCAGCAGATATTGCCAAGTACACCAACAAAGTCAGTCATTTTAGTGAATATGTAAGATTGTTAATTCAAAGATGCATGACAACATGATTTTTACCCCAAGGTAATGGATGCCATCAAAGGTACTATGACTGAAATCTACAGTGACCTCTCCAAGAGCTCCTCAGGAAATACCATTGCTGAGGTATCCTGAATTTGTGGCACACTTTTTTTTTTTTGCATCTGGTCTGCTTTTTTCTTATTGTTTGTTTTTCCCCTTTTTTCAGATGAAGCGACTCAGAATCGAAATTGAAAAACTGCAGTGGTTACATCAGCAAGAGTTGTCAGAAATGAAACACAATCTGGGTAAGGACAAGCTAAATACAAGTTATGTATGAAATAGTCCTTTTCAAAAGAAAAATTGCTTTTCCAAGCTACAGTATGTGTCATCAAATTGAAGTAAATACAAGAAAGTGAATAAATGTTCATTTTTGTAAAATATGAAAGTATAACATTGTATATATATATATATATATATATACAGTGAAGAAAATAAGTATTTGAACACCCTGCTATTTTGCTATTTCTCCCACTTAGAAATCACGGAGGGGTCTGAAATTTTCATCGTAGGTGCATGTCCACTGTGAGAGAGATAAACCAAAAATAAAATCATGCATTGTAATTTCTGGATTTTTTTAACGATTTATTTGTGTAATAAAGCTGCAAATAAGTGTTTGAACATCGGTGTATCGTCTAGAATTCTGACCCTGAAAGACCTGTTAGTCCGCCCATTACAAGTCCACCTGCACTCCATGTATCATCCTGAATCAGATGCACCTGTTTGAGGTTGTAAGCTGCATAAAGACACCTGTCCACCGCATCCCATCAGTAAGACTTTGACTTGTAACATGGCGAAGACAAACGAGCTGTCCAAAGACGCGAGAGACCAAATTGTACATCTCCACATGGCTGGAAAGGGCTACAGAGCAATTGCCAAGCAGCTTGGTGAAAAAAGGTCCACTGTTGGAGCAATCGATAGAAAATGGAAGAAGCTAAACATGACGGTCAATCTAAATCGGAGTGGAGCCCCATGCAAGATATCACCTCGTGGGGTCTCAATGATTCCAAGAAAGGTGAGGAATCAGCCCGGGACTACATGACAGGAATTGGTCAAAGAGCTGGTACCACCGTTTCCAAGGTTACTGTAAGTAAAACACTAAGACGTCATGATTTGAAATCATGCATGGCACGAAGGGTTAACATACATTTTCTCAGGTGTTCAAGTACTTTGCAGCTATTACACAAATAAATCATTAAAAATGATGCATTGTGATTTCTGGATTTTTCTTTTTAGTTTGTCCCTCTCATGCACCTATGAAAAACATTTCAGACCCCTCCATGATTTCTAAGTGGGAGAAGTAGCAAAATAGCAGGGTCTTCAAATACCGTATTTTCCGCACTATAAGGCGCACCTGAAAGCCTTTATTTTTTTCAAAAGCTGACCATGCGCCTTATAATACAGTGCGCCTTATTTATGGATCAACATTAAGTTTTCCAACTAACTTGCAGCCGCCGACTCGATTTTCCCCCGAACGCCAAGTAGTACGCGGTGGATGCTGGGATTTATTTACCGGCGTTTCATTGGCTAACCAATGTGTCAATCATCATTTGAATCGATCACTATTGGCTAAAGTTATTTGGAGGTCAAGAGGCGGATCCTTTTTATCATTTACAGACTGCCATTGGCTCAAACGGCAAATAAAGCCTGCAATTGGCCGAAAAAGACGTGTCAATCATCAGTTGAATCGATCACTATTGGCTAAAGTTATTCGGAGGTCAAGAGGCGGATCCTTTTTATCATTTACAGACTGCCATTGGCTCAAACGGCAAACAAAGCCTGCAATTGGCCGAAAAAGACGTGTCAATCATCAGTTGACTCGATCACTATTGGCTAAAGTAATTCGGAGGTCAAGAGGCGGATCCTTTTTATAATTTACAGGCTGCCATTGGCTTAAACAGCGAAACAAAGCCTGCAATTGGCCAAAAAAGATGAATGCGTATAGCATGTGGCTGAGAAAGCATTTTTTTCTATTCTGTATTTGTAAATATTGTATTCTCCTGGATTTACTACCCTCACGGATATAAGAGGACATTGGCTGCACATTATTATGAACACAACGACTTCGGTGAGCTATTCCCGGTTTTATATTGTATCTTGTTTCAGACTGAACTCGATGTTTCTGTGATAAGCGGTGCAGATAATGGATGGAATGGAGTGTCTATTTTTAAATTCAACTCAATTCCAAGTGTTTATTGTCATATGCACAGTAAAGTTGCGAGCGAAAAAGAAAATAGATACGAAGGAATGGTTATCATTTCTTGAATCCCAAGACTAACCTTCCGAATGATGGAACGATGCATTTGAGTGACATCTTACGGACACCGCATTCGCACGTGTTCTCGACACGTATTTGCGTCTTTGCAAGCTTTCGGAATGTTAAGGGGGTAATAAGTTGGACTGAACTATCCGACTGTTTTGTCCACGTTCCCATTGTAGCGCCTTATAATCCGGTGTATGTATGTCAAAAATAGGACCAAAAACTATTTTTTCGGGGTGCGCCCTATAACCCGGTGAGCCTTATAGTGCGGAAAATACGGTACTTATTTTCTTCATTGTATATAAATTAAAATATGTAAATTAAAAATACAATAATTTCACACTTCTGGCGAATTTTGGGTTTTTAGGTATCCCTTATATACCTGAAAGTACGGTAATTTAATTTAATTTTTCGAAGTTTTAATCAAAGCTTAGTCTTTAAATTTAGTTTAGACTTGAAAAAAGGGCTTTGGAGGTCCTTACTTCACACTACGGATACATAAAACACTACAATAAATGTGATTTAGAACTAACTATGGCGGAGATGAGGCAGAGTCTGGAACAGGAGCAAGAGCGCTTGGTGACGGAGGTGAAGAAACAGACGGAGCTGGAGAAGCAGCAAGCTGTGGACGAAACCAAGAAGAAGCAGTGGTGCGCCAACTGCAGGAAGGAGGCCATCTTTTATTGCTGCTGGAACACCAGCTACTGCGATTACCCGTGTCAGCAAGCCCACTGGCCCGAACACATGAAGTCCTGCACTCAGTCAGGTAAAACCAGCTCCCACTCCACAAGGACCCCGACAGAGATTTCAGTTTTTTTTTTAACCTCGTTGTGTCTGCAGCCACAGCGCCGCAGCAAGAAGCCGAAGCGGAGGCAGTTGCAGATTTGTCCAGCAAAGGAGCGGGACAAGCTAATTGTGGACCAAACACCCTCCGAGAAGCGCCGGTCTCTGCTTCATCAGATAAAGACTGTGACACTGAGACCAGCAGTGACAACGCTGTTGTCGCTTCCACTTAATTCATTCGTTGAAATATTTATGACTATAGTCAATGGTACTTGAATTAAAATCGATATTTGACTTCTATAGTCGCCGATGTCACTAATATTAATACCCACCGTCATCTCCAAAAGTCCTCAATGGCACTAAAAATTAAAAATCAACCTTTGGTGTCAATTGCACTGACATTAAATCATCCTTTTCCGTCTATAGTCGTTAATGGCACTCAAGTTAAAATCAACATTTGACGTCCTGAGTTGTCATACTACCGTAGACACCCAAAGTCGTCAAAGGCACTGAAATTAAAATCAATATTTGACTTCTGTAGTCATCAACGGCAGTGAAATTCAACCTGTGGCATCAGATTTAAAATAGACCTTTGACTTCTAAATTCATCAACGGCATCGGATTTAAAATAAACCTTTGACATCTATGGTTGTCAAGGGTACAAAATTTAAAGTCAACCTTTGGCATGTATAATCGTCAACAGTACCAACTTGAATATCAACCTTTTGGCTTCTATAATTGTCAATGACCCTGAAATTTAATTTAACCTTTGACTTCTATAATCATCAATCGCACCCAATTTAAAATAGAAATTTGACTTAAAAAATGATCAATGGTATCAGATTTGAAAAAAAAAAAACCTTGGACATTTAATGTTGTCAATGGTACAAAACTTATTACTTCTGAAGTCACCATAGCTCCAACTTGAATATAAACCTTTTGGTGTCTATAATTGTCAATGGCCCTCACATTTAAATCCATCTTAGACCAATATTGTTAATCAATAACATTGATATTTGGTCAAACTTTGACGTTTTTAGCTATCAACGGCACTGAAATTAACATCAAGCTTAAACGTCTACAGTTTAAATGAAAAATCAACCTTTGGTGTCTATCATCATCAATGGCACTAAAAATCAATCTTTGATGTCTCCGGCCGTCAAAGATGCTGAAAGATTTAACTTTGTGCAATATGTTTTTTAACCAATACACTGATGTAAATCTACACTATGTTCTTTATATGCCGTATCCAAATGATTTATTTATTTATTTGTCAGGTTTACAATGTAAGGCTTTGAAACCGCTGACCTTGTACAATGTTTTCTTGTTTTGAATGTGAAAACTGACCGCAGTTTTTAAGCGAGAACGAGGGGCCAGTCGCAAAGGAAACCCGCACTACATGCGGTCTTTGTAGTTTGTATCGGCATGCATCATGAAGACGATCGGCGCTAACGCAGCCAAAGACGTCGAATCAAAGAACCTGCAGTGTTCGAACGGACTTAAAGGTTCTGCTGACAAACAAGTTCATGTTGAATTTGCTTTTCATTTGTATTGATATCATGTTGGCTGTATTCTGTACTCTGGCGAGAAAAAGACTTTTTCAAAAACGTACATTTGCGTTCTCTGGTTTTCAAATGTGGATATGCGTACCCATGACGAGTATGTGAGATTTTAAATCAAATTTAATAAGTATATATTAGAAGTATTAAATGATATCATTTCAGGAAACTAGAATTAAGAAAACTTTAAGTTCTTATATAGAACCAATTTTATGACCCCTGAAACATTTTTTTATTATTTTATGAGAAAAATTACAACCTAACTAAACGTTTTATTTCAAAATAAAATTTGTATTCAACTCCTTCCCATTTTTAATTGTAACTTTCCCCTCATTTTCTTGTTAGTCATTTTGCAGTTTAGGTCATGTTTATTTGTATCGTAAAGGCTGCAAAGACTTTTACACCATCCCATGAGCTAAAACCTACATGAGGGCAAAGAATAACTCAAAACTTTAACACTAAAAGAAGAAACATTGAGAAGGAACCGCACATGAGGTATGCAGTGATGTGCAGTCAGGGGAGGCAGGTGAAGCGGTGCCTCACCTGTCTTCATGGAAACATAACATAAAAAAAGATATTAAATGGTCATATTTATTCATAAATGTGGAGAGCATCATTTGAGATACTTCTGCTGGACCTTGGTGCTGCCTTTGACAATGTGGACCATAATATCTTGCTAGAACGGTTGGAAAAATTGATTGGTCTCTTAGGACCCATCCTCTTAAGGTTCAGACCCTACCTCTCAGATAGGACGCACTGTGTTAAATATGGTGAAGAGACATCTGAGCCCTTTAGTGTTACCTGTGGTGTTCCGCAGGGTTCAGTACTTGGCCCCCTTCCATTTAGCATTAACATGCTTCCATTAGGTGATATTGTTCACAGGTATAATATCAGTTTCCATTGCTACGCAGATGACACTCAACTATATCTTCCGATGGAGGAATCTTCCACACTAAACAGGAAATTTGGAGGCCTGCCTCACTGAGATAAAAGAATGGATGTCACTCAACTTCTTGCGCCTTAACTCTGAAAAGACCGAAATGTTAATTATTGATCCATCTAAATGCCGTGACTTTTCAAAAACTGCTCTGAACATTGACAAATGTAATATCACCCAGAGTGACTCAGTCAAAAATTTAGGTGTCATATTTGACCCCAATCTGTCCCTTCAAACACATGTTAAGAATATTACTAGAACAGCTTTTTTCCATCTTCGCAACATTGCTAAAATTTGCCCTATGCTGTCTGAGTCGGATGCGAAGATTATAATTCATGTGTTTGTTACCTCCTGTCTCGATTACTGTAATGCACTACTTTCCGGTCTCCTGAAGTCCAAAATCAAGAGCCTTCAGCTGGTACAAAATGCTGCAGCCAGGCTTTTAACTAAATAAGAAAGTTTGATCACATTACCCCGATTTTAGCTAACCTGCATTGGCTCCCTGTTAGCTTAAAATGTGATTTTAAGGTTCTGTTGGTACTATAAAAAATCATGTATGGACTTGCTACATCATATCTTTCAGATTTAATTTCCCTCTATGTTCTGGTGGGGGGCCTTCGCTCTGAAAATGCTGGTCTACTAGTGATCCCAAGAGCCAAGAAGAGATCCGCAGGTTCGAGAGTGTTCTCCATTCGGGCCCCGGTGCTGTGAAATGCTCTTCCCCCTGAGATTTGATCTGCAACCTCAGTGTAAATGTTGAAATTTAAGCTTAAAACAAACTTCTATTCTATAGCACAGGGGTGGCGAACAGGTTTGACACAAAGAGCCGAAATTTTTAACTGTGAGAGTCAAAGAGCCACACCACGCACTGACCGGCCATGGCAGACAAACACACACAATTAAAAACATATTATTTCCCATAACACACTCTTCTCCTTACAATACAACAAGTATTGTTCTTGTGTTGATTTCAAGGAAAGTGTCCACCCTCAATACACACAAAAAAACCTAAACATGAAACAAGGCAAAGAGCCACAGTATATAGAAAATATGATGAGGCAAAGAGCCGCATGCGGCTCTAGAGTCACGTGTTCGCCACCCCTGCTATAGCATATGAAAAACCTATATTTTATGTTGACAATATCTGTGTATTATTTGCCCTCATGTAAGTTTTAGATCAGGGGGTGGTGTCATGATAGTCTGTGGTTTGCAATAATCTGTGGTAGTCTGCAGCCCTTTGAGACTCTCTGTGATTAAGGGCTATACAAATAAACATGACTTTTGACTTGTTAAAGATGCCCAACCTAGTCCAGATAGCCCCTATGCTTCACCTTCCATGCGTTGTCTGTTTTTATCTTCCTCTCATCACAGCTCTTTGGAGCGGAATACATTAGGTTTACACAAGATTTAGGCATCATCCTTTGTTTCGTTTATTTCTAAATAGATAGAAAACAATTTTGAATAAATCACATTATTATTACTATTTCATATCCTTCATTATAAAAATTATATCCGTTATGTCCCAAAACATTTATTATTTTACTATACCTCCCTCATTTTCCTGAATTTTTTTTGGGGTATCTTCATTTTTCTCACATGTCTTTTATTTTATATCCTCAACTTAGAAAAGTATTTTGATGGTTAG
Source organism: Urocampus carinirostris (assembly GCF_059441175.1). Lineage (NCBI taxonomy): Eukaryota > Metazoa > Chordata > Actinopteri > Syngnathiformes > Syngnathidae > Urocampus > Urocampus carinirostris. The sequence goes on along the minus strand of NC_142354.1, from coordinate 25,691,328 downwards.
GGGCACTTTTACGAGGGGTACATCACAAAAAAAAGGAAAATTTAAAAATTAAAAGAAAAAAAAAAACTAATCTGCCAACACTATAAAAAATATTTTCTTCCTGGAAATTTTAGAATTGACAGATTTTTTTTTTAATTACAATTTTATTTACCCAGTTCTTTTAAATTCCGAATGGATAAAAAATAAAAACCATCCATCGTCTTCCGCTTATCTGGGGTTGGGTTGCGGGGGCAGCAACCTTAACAGGGAAGCCCAGACGTCCCTACCCTCATCCACTTCCTCCAGCTCATCGGACGGGATCCCGAGGCGTTCCCAGGCCAGCCTGGAGACCTAGTCTCTCCAGCGTGTCCTGGGTCGTCCCCGGGGCCTCCTGCCGGTGGGACATGCCTGGAACACCTCCCAAGGGAGGCGTCCAGGAGGCATCCTTATCAGATGCCCGAGCCACCTCAACTGGATCTTCTCAATGTGGAGGAGCATTGGCTCTACACAGAGTCCCACCCAGATGACTGAGCTTCTCACCTTTATCTCGAAGGGAGAGCCCAGTCACCCTGTGGAGGAAACTCATTTCAGCCACTTGTATCCAGGATCATGTTCTTTCGGTCATAACCCACAGTTCATGACCATATAAACATGTTTAATAAATTTGATATTCTTATTGTTATTCAATTATTTAAATCATCATCAACAACAAAAAAGGATTCCGCTGGTTAAGGGCACTTCAGAGAAAAAGTATTAAAGAAGAGTTCCAAAAAGGTTTTGGAATCAGAATTTTTTTAGTTTTAGTATGTTTTATTTAATTAAAAAAAATACAACAATTATACGTGTATATATATATATATATATATATATATATATATATATAATAAAATAGATACTTGAATAAGTCAAATAAATATTATTATTAACCTTAATTGTATCTGTATTATCCTCAACCAAAAAATGCTTTCCGCTAGTTAAGGGTGATTAACAAAAAGAATATTGAACAAGAATTGTTTTTTGTTTTATTTTTAGTTATATCTTTTAATTTACAAATTGATAAAAAACAAAAGATTTTCTATTGAATAAAATTAGATAAATATGACTTTAACTATTATAAATTTTATCTTTAATATCTTCTCTAAAAGTATTCCGCAGGATAAGGCTACTTAATGTTGAAAAAACATCGCTCTAGGGTCCCAAAAGTTTAGAATTAGGTCTTTTTTGTTGTAATCCTTTTTTAGATCTTTTAATTTCCAAATTGACACAAAAAGGGTATTCTGATGAATGAATTAGATAACTATTATTGGTAAGTTTACAGTATCTTTAATATCTTCAAACAATATAGTATTCTGCAGATTCAGGGTGCTTGATGAAAAAAAAAAAAGTTTGAGAATTGGTTGGATTATTATATCAACCTTTTAGGGTGCAAAAACAACATATCACTCCAAACCACAAACAAAAATTTAGAAACAATGGCGTGTTTATTTATTTTATACAACATTTCGCTGACAAATTTGCACTTTTCCGCATGTGTATCAAACCTGACATTAACAATCCGGTCAGACAGACTACCAACCCTTAATTGCTTTGCAACACACCCATAGTCTCGGTATTCAAGGACAGCAGCGGGTTTAATACTTTAAGGACCCGCCTTTGTTTATTTGGCCTTTTGTTCTCTCGCGGTAGAAAATTCAAACTTCCAAGTATTGCGTTATATACAGTCGCTGCTATCCACAATACACAGACGTTGATTGTTTACACCCAGCCATTTCTGAGCGCTGGGGGCGGCGGGCATCAGAACTGTGGAGGGGGGGGGAATGCACAATTGTTTTATGTTATAATTTTTGTTTTTATGAGATGCGTCTTTCTTACGTTTTTGAGGAATTCCTCGGCGACGATGCGAGCCCTGGCGTTAACGCACAGCTTCATCTCGCTGATTTCCTTGTCGATTTCCTCCATGAAATGGATGACAAAGTCCACCAGCTTGTGTTTGTACATTTGCTCTGTGTGGAAGTTGGTGATCAGGAAGCTTATATCGTAGCCCTGAAAGGAAGGAGGGGAAAAAACGTTTACAGTACAGTAGACCCCCGCGATAGAGCGTCTCCGCTTTACGACATTTTCGTGTTACGGGTACTCGAAATCCTTGAATTTTAATGTTTTCAAGGTCTGGAAAATGCTTTCATTTTGGGTAAAGTGCTTGGAAAGGCTGAGAATTGTTGCCATTGTTATGTTTCTTGTCAGCTTGACTCTATCGACCACGCAATAAATGAAGAAAATGTCTGAAAAGTGCATGAAAATGATGCCAACAAGCCTGCGCTGGTGGCTTGTCATTATGGCGTTGTACTGCGAAGCATTAACGCCCCCTACTGGATGCACCAAGGAGGACAGCTCTATTTAGAAACCGGCTCTATTGCCTTCGGCTCCCTAACAGCTCCGCAGATTTTGTATCACAGATATATTATTATGGTAAATGGTCTGTATTTACAGTATATGGTGCTTTTCATGTCAATAATAATATAACTATGTACCAAAGTATTTCGCAATTTCATATTTTTGACAGGGGATCTCTGAAAAACACATGAAATATAAATTGAAATATTCACAGATCTAAAAAAAAAAAAAAAAGTAAAATACAAACCAATTTTAGGTTTTTGCACAGTGAACAGATTTTAATTCCAACAACACAAAATCCCCAAAAATGCAAAACAATAACTTTTAAATTCAACATATTAACTCTTCAATCCTATCAATAAATGATAAAATGCAAAACTATTTACAATTTTCACCAATTTAGTCACAGATCCTTGGAAAAACAGGCAAAATATATAAATTAAAATCGGTGAAACAAAAAGCCAAAGATCAGCACTCGACTAAAACTTGAATGCATGCTACTTCGGAGCAATCAACATTATTGTAATGAGTCCAAATTTGGCTCATTTTTTGTTTTTTATACATACAGTGCATTATATCTTTTTTTGTCTTATGTATTGAACTTCATTATTACCCAACACCTATTGAGCCTTTTCAGTTTTTGTAAACAAGTGTGATGTAGCCAAGCAGTGCATTAATTGTTGAAGCAGAAGGGCAGAATTTGTGTCAGTCTTTAGCAGCCCTTTGACTCATGAAGATCGTAGATCATAGATGGGAATATCTAAAAATAGCTAAGTATGTGCTAGCAGCAAGATAGTGCCATTTTTGCTGTCAAAGTCAACAAAATTAAAACTTATTTTGATAGGCACTGGATTTCTGCCTTTAAAAAGGTACAGTATTGGAAATTTTGAAAAATTGGCCTTGAAAATGCTTGAAAAGTGCTGGAATTTCGCCATGTTAAAGGTGTACGAACCCTGGGTACATGTGTCAAACTTATGACCCGCAGGCCAAAAGTGGCCCACCACATCATTTATGTGGCCCACCAGCAGTGCTGGGGATAACACAGTTATGTATAACCCTACGTAACGATGTTTTTTTTTCAGTAACAAGGTAATCTAACTAATTTTCCCCCTGCCGTTACAATGATATTACTGACAGTCAAAAGTGGTATGTTACAATGAATAAATTAATAACTATCAGCCGTAGCGAGTCTACTTTGCTGTTTATTGGTCATACCTATATTACCAGCAAAAATGGATACGTGTCGTTTTGTTATTCTTGTTTCGTCCATGGGGTGGCGCACGTTAGTTTGGTGGTTTGTTTGTATTTTCAGGCAGGCATCTGACACGGTAGGCCAAAATGTTTTTTGACAAGATAACAATAAGCCACAATGACCTGCAGTTTTAAATGTGTCCACTGGAGGTCACCAAAGCCAGGCGCCACTTGCGAAGCACCCACTGTGGCTGTATTTGCTGACTACCATTATTCAACCAGAGAGGAAACCCGATGTAATTTATTCATATTCACATAGAAGTAGCACTTACAATATACTATTATTGTTTTTTTTTATCTGGAATTCGTTTTCTAAAATACAGTAAGGAAAATGCACTTAAAATAGGCACAATTATCTGGCATTGGACATATCAGAGCATTTAAAATGGTATGTATGTGTATGTCTATATACAAGTGTATGTGTGTGTTGTAGAATTATAGTAGGGCTGGGGAATATAGCCCGATATTAAAATGTAAATGTTATCAATCATTTACTCAATTTCAGACAGACAAGAAACAGAATATTTATCGAAAGAGACTCCGTTTACAAAAAAGATCCTGTGCACAAAAAAGAAAGATTTGAATCAGTTTTCACACAAGCGTTACATTCATAACTATACGCTTTAAATAGCTGATGCATGAACCAATATTGGATAAATAGTATCTCTTATGAATATGTAATGTAGCCCCGCTTCAAGTATTCTGCCCCCTCTGTGCGATCATAAAATGATCAAATTAAACTACTTAACTCAATCTCACAAATCGAGCAAGTTTCATTTATTGCCCAGTCCTTACAGCAGGGGTCTCATACTCAATTGACCTGGAGGCCGCTGGAGGCAGAGCCTTATCAGGATTTCCACAAGAAAAGTGCTGATAAAATATCCCAATGTTCTCAAATACCTTTATTTTCAATAGAAATTAATAAATAAATGAAAATGTTCATACAGCAAATACAGACAACCTAAAAAACACATAAGTGACTGACTAGCTGATTAGAGATGGCTTTTTTAAATTCAGTTTCAAAAGTCTGTATTAATAGTTGTTTAACCTTAAACATTCTGAACATGAATAGAACATTAAACCTGAACTGTTCTGAAAAAAAAGGCTTTTCTTGCCTACTTCTTGCTGCTAGAGCGCTAGCAGCACTTCATCTCACATAGCCAGGCCACCTTTGGCTTGAGGGGAGAGGCAGTGGAGAACTACAGTAGGGCATGAAGGTCTAATCAGTAAGTCTGGACCTGAACTTGGACTTATTCAAATTAAGGGTGGAGAAGAGCTTCTCACACAAGTATGTGCTCCCACAAAGGTACTTGGTCCACTTGAACACTTGGGAGAGTCAGGGAAGCTGGGTGTCTACCCTCTCATAAATTGCCCGAGCCTGTCTGCTTCTCCACTTACCTCCCTGGACCTAGCTTAGAGTGCAGAGTTCCACCGCATGTCAATGAGCTCCATTTGAACCACGGGAGGGGCATCTTGCAGATAGAAGGAGAAATCGTAATATACAGCGTATTTGGACAGTGGCGGTGTAGTTGGGGCTCTTATTTTGACGGGGAGTCTGTGAATATGTGTGTTTGGCTCAGCTAATCAGCCACAGTGATTTAGTGTGGTGTGTGTATGGCGATTTTCTGTAACGGTCCCGCTGTCATGCTCATGTTCAAACACAGAGAACAAGACACGAAAGTACAAGTATCATTCGCCACGCAGTTCAAGCATTCGCAAATAGGATACTTTAACAGACAGGAACAATTTTGGAGCGATTCACTCAAACAGTAAGCTTTAGACGCAACTGAAAAACCTCGCTCAGTTTATCCTGAGTTTACAGTTAAGTTTCAATTTGACTCACGGGGCACCTACAATGAGTAGTTCGGAGTTTCTAAGAAGAACAAACACACAGCAGCGTAATGAATACGTACGAACAAATGAATCAATGAGGCAGGCGCCGGACAGCCCGGCAGATGTCCCGCCAACCAGGGCCGTATACCTAACCGTGATTGGTTAATTCAGCTCCGCACACAACAAGCGCCATTCATATCAATTTTGCAAATGTAAATATTCTTTTACCCGCACACACCAAATAATTGTGGCTGCATTTGTGAGCAAATTATTTCCTGGTTTTGGGCTCTGCCTAACAGGTATTCATATCAAACTTGTACGGGCCATATGAAGCATTCATATCAAGGCTGGGGCCTCCACTCGCGGCCCGCTGGCCAATTTGAGCCCCCTGCCTTAGAGTAACCGAATGAAAATACAGTAGATACTCCTTAGAAAAGCACTGTAAAATATAATAACACTGGAAACATAATACCGTATTTTCCGCACTATAAGGCGCACCTAAAAGCCTTTATTTTTTTCAAAAACTGACCATGCGCCTTATAATACAGTGCGCCTTATTTATGGATCAATATTAATTCGCAGTCTTGCAACTAACTTGCAGCCGCCAACTAGATTTTCCCCCGAATGCCAAGTAGTCCGCGGTGTATGCTGGGATTTATTTACCGGCGTTTCATTGGCTAACCAATGTGTCAATCATCTTTTGAATCGATCACTATTGGCTAAAGTTATTCGGAGGTCAAGAGGCGGATCCTTTTTTATCATTTACAGGCTGGCATTGGCTTAAACGGCAAAACAAAGCCTGCAATTGGCCAAAACAGATGTGTCAATCATCAGTTGAATCGATCACTATTGGCTAAAGTTATTCGGAGGTCAAGAGGCGGATCCTTTTTATCATTTACAGGCTGGCATTGGGTTAAACGGCAAAACAAAGCCTGCAATTGGCCGAAAAAGATGAATGTGTATAGCACGTGGCTGACGGCATACAGAAAGCATTTTTTACTATACTGTATTTCTAAATATTTTATTCTCCTGGATTTACTACACTCACGGATATAAGAGGACCACTGCTGCACATTATTATGAACACAACGACTTCGGTGAGCTACTCCGGCTATATATCTTGTTTCAGAGTGAACTTGATGTTTCTGTGATAAGTGGTGCAGATAATGGATGGAATGGAGTGTCTATTTTTAAATTAAACTCAATTCCAAGTGTTTATCGTCATATGCACAGTAAAGTTGCGAACGAAAAAGAAAATAGAAACTAAGGAATGGTTGGCATTTCTTGAATCCCAAGACTTTAACCTTCCGAATGATGGAACGATGCATTTGAGTGACATCGTACGGACACCGCATCCGCACGTGTTCTCGACATGTATTTGCGTCTTTGCAAGCTTTGGGAATGTTAAGGGGGTAATAAGTTTGACTGAACTATGTGACTGTTTTGTCCACGTTCCCATTGTAGCGCCTTATAATCCGGTGCGTCTTATGTATGTCAAAAATAGGACCAAAAACTATTTTTTCGGGGTGCGCCATATAACCCGGTGCGCCTTATAGTGCGGAAAATACGGTACTTTAAATAGCATAATAATATGTTGTTATGAATCCTGATGCTGTGGTCTCTTTTTTCCCGTTACTTACCTCTACAGGTTTCCTCCTCAGAATGAAGAAGTTTTCTGCCCTCATCATCATGAAGCGCATGAACTTGTGGCAAAGGATCTTCTCGATCTCGTCAGCCTGCGGTGGGAAATGCATCACAATCGTTTTAATATAATACCGAGTAGAATATTGCTCACTTGGTTCGTAAAGCAACGCGGTTATTGTGAATACAGTGGAACTTCGGTTCTCGACCATAATCCGTTCCATTTCTTTGTACGAAAACCGATTTGTACGATCACCGAAGTCGTTTTTTCCCATTAAAAGTAATGTAAAATCATTTTAATCCGTTCCAACACCCTGAATTTTCACAACGAACGTAAACATTAAACTAACCCAGGCTAATGGTACGTTCACGTTAGCGTAATCTTCCGTACGAAAGATTACGCTAACATGAACGTGTAAAAATAAAAAAATCAGGTCGTTTACACGTCATTTAGCACCCAGGTCGCCACAACAAGTGGTGAGCGGTTAAAGGATAAAAAAAGATTTATGAATAGGATTTCTTACCTTTGTGGTGGTCTGCAGAAGCCATGCTCTATTCCCTCGAAAGAAGGGAAACTCGCACACCTTCTTCATATTTTGATATTATTTCTTTCTTAAATGCAATAGTTGTACGCACTACTCCTCTTTTTTCACCTGTAGCAACTTTGCTGCTTGCACCAACCTTCTTCCGAGGCATAATTAGGGGTTAAAACACTCTCTTCACCGCTTTTTGAAACGAAAGCAGAAAAGGAGTGCGCGTTGCCGTGACAACAGTTCTTCACAAGGGGTGGGGGCAATCTACACTCGTACGCTGCTCAGCATCGCCCCCAGCGTACCGGCGTTCGAACTCCGATTTTTTGAACGAAAAGCGAAGCAAGAATTTCTCGAAATTTTTGGTCGAGAACCGATTTGTTCGAACTGAGAGGCGTTCGAAAACCGAGGTTCCACTGTATTATGATTACTGTTTGTTTTGAACAAGGGATTTCAATGTTTCAGTCAGGAAATTTGGAGGATGGTGACCTGTTTAACAGCAATGCTGACTCTGACAGAATTGATGGATCCTTCTATCAGAACCTTCTCCTTGTCATTGCGGCTGATTACAACAGGCTGAAGAAGAAGTTCCTTACTGCTCCTGTAAACGAAAACAAACAAACAAAAACACAAAAATCTGTCACACTGACTTAAAGTGAAACTGTGTAAAAAAAAAAAAAAATCATCACTTTTAGAATGGAGCTGAAGCGGGAAAGCTTCAAACCTTGAAAGCAACAATAGACCGGGCAACCTGGATACACCCCGGACTATCTGAAAAGAGCGGATAGCGAGTGTAGGTGACCAATTTTAGCGGCTAGCAAGAGAAGCTGCTGAAAGTATCGGTAGAATATTGAAAGAGCAAAGCAGAATTTTTCAAGTGTCAAGACTCTGAATCACAGTACTCAACAAGGTTCGCTTGTATGATCAAATGTGGAAGGACAGAGACACTTCTTTTACACGGATTATCTAAAAATAAAAGTCAGTAGTGAGCCATATTCCCAAATATACATTTCTGCAAGCAGGAACCGGCGGTATTTCTGCGATTATTTCAGCCTAGAATAAATTACAGTACGATAGTGTAGCTGCGATCCATTATCCCCGTATTACTGTAAGCAGGGACCGGCGGAAGGCACTATTCTAGGGTGGTGTCCCATTTGGGCCTGCCCAAAACAAAATGTACAGTTGTGGCTGCGATCCATTATCCCTGGTCAACTTTTGCTGAGAGCAGAGGGTGGCAGAGCACTTCTTTTTCGGTTAGGACCGCTGAAGCATGCCATTGTAGTCTGTCAAAGGGAACGGCACTGTTTGAGCTGCGATCCATTATCTCCACTTGACCATTGCTGAAAGCAAGGGCCGAGAAGGCAAATTTGAGTCATGCGTAGCAGTGGGGTTTTTTGTGTTCCTACCGCCTAAAATAAACTACACTTGTGCGGCTCTAATCTATTATACAAGATTTTTAGGACGTGGCGCCTCTATTTCCGACGGTATTTTTGCCTAGAATAAACTGCTCTTGTGCAGCCGCGATCCAATATCACAAATCCGACGTTGCTACGAGCTGAGACCGGAAAATTATACTTTTTTTCGGAAAATTTGCCATTCTGGCCCGCCTAAATTGAGCTGCAATATATGAACTCGGGTTGACTATTACTAAGAACAGGGGCTGGCAGAGCGGTTGTTTTTCGTTTCTGGCTGCTTTGCGGTCTCCATTAACCGTGATAAATGATGGATTTAGGTAGTCACAAATACGACACCTAAAAAAAATTATTGCTTGTATATTTGGTATATGAAACCTACTCACACTGCCCAAAATTAAATTGATAAAATATTTTTACACCGCTAGGGGTCGCTATATAACGCACACACACACACACACACACACACACACACACACACACACACACACACAGGGGCTTTAACATAGGGAGAGTAACTGCAGCACTCCAGCCATTAAAATGTGCCAGGGCTTAAAAAGGAGAGAAAGGTGTGTAGGGAAAACCATAGTCATGCTTTTTTGCATGTATCAATATCTTTCAGGATGACATTCTGCTTTTTCCATTTTCTAACATTCGTCTCTGGTACCATGTACAAAAGAAGTGTGATAATGAAATAAAATCTAATGCATGTTGCACAGGAATAAATACAGTACTTCTGCCCATGCGATGTACACAGATACTAATTCAAACACCCCACATCAAACGCCCAATTCACTCTGGGAAATCTCACAAACCCCTCCTCAAAACATTTTCTCCTCGGAAATATACAATTCACACAGGTCACCCTTTCTGACTTCAAAAGGGGAAATTTCTCCTAAAAGTGAGAAATGTTCATGCCTAGGAGATCCAATTCAACACCATGCATGCACTTCCAGCATTTCTCCAACTTCGACGAATGCCTTATGCAAGTTTGCACAAGTTCAGACTTGCAGAAGTTCAGTTCCTTTGCAAAACAGGGGAACATACCTGACTTCCACCTCGGGCTTGTTGTGACGCTCCACAACCTGAGAGGAGAAGTTCTCCAAACACAGGGCCGCCTGCAGGGTGGCCCTTACTGCGTTTAAGTAGGGACGCAACGTCGCTGTCTAAAAAAGGATAAAAATCAAGTGTGAGAGCTTTTGCAGAGAAAAATGAATTAAATCCATAAAACGCCAGCATCACGGAAGCAAATGCCCATGTCAAAAAAGTAATGACATGTATATTAAAATTATTTTATTTAAGAAGATCTCTTATGAATAACGGAAGTTGACTTTAAAATGAATTTCCATTCACATTAATAAGAAACACAATGAGAAGAAAATTATTATACATTAAAAAAGCAAATTCACGTCGTCGTCCCCGGAAAACTCATTTTAGCAGAAACACATTAGTAGCAAAGCAACCGTCAACGTAGTCTGATTACGCCCAATAACGTAAGATTATAGACGAAATCAAGGTCTTAAAATCAGACTTACCATTTTTGCGGTGTTAAAGACGGAAGTTCCTTAGCCACGCCTGGAATTCAGCTTCCGTAAACCCTACTCAGCCAGAAAATGAAAGGAAGCGCTTGTTTTATCCAGATTTAGTATGAGGAAGTAGGTCGGTGGCTTTAAAATTCAGGTTTAGGACTAGCACCTTTACCCCGCCCGTGTTGAATGAACAGTGAATTAAAACGAACGCTTCTTTAGGAACGAGTCATTTGACCACGTAAATAGGAGCCACTTATTTTGTGCTCTAGGTTGTATTTTATTCACAGCACAATTATTTAAAAATATTTCAAAGGAAAAACATACAAATAGTTATATTTTTTACTTTAAATAACAATGTTGGACAATACAAAGGGAAAACGGCTATCCTTCTGACCACTATCATAGCACAATATGGTTTAAACCCGGCGCTACCATTAGTTAATGACGGATTTCTTGAAACAGGAAAATACTCAAATCATTTAACACCCTAATTAATTTAACGTAGCAATTAATTTATGTTAGTATCAACTATGATCAGAAATATTGGTATTTCAGCGTAATACCAGGGATTTTGAAAGTTGTACACCCCTCTTTGGTAAATGGAATTTTCCATCATGGACGCCATTCCATGACGGTAAGCGTCGCCGCTGTTTAAACTCACCGATTTATCACTTTTTCCTTCATCACCACCCTTTGTTGATTTTTCAGCGTGGTTGATTAAAGTCTGTAAGTGCAACTGTGGGAATATAGTGTACTTAAAGATATATTAGATAAGGGGCCTTCACGTTAGTCTTTATGGCCCAAACATAAGGTGAAAAACAAGCTCTCGTAATTCTATATTCACGACGGCATAACGGGTGGTACACAATTCAAACGTTCTCATTTTTCTAGTTGTGTATTGGTGTTTCATCTTTCAGACTGAATCCGTTCCAGGTTGGAGGTTGAGGTCTGAATTGGTCGAGGTCTGAATTTATTTTTCCCATTAGAACCAATGGGGAACTCGTTAATCCGTTCAGACCCATATAAAAAAATCTGGATTGTTTTTTTAAATTAAAGGTTTACTTAATCAGCAATGTAATATTTAGTATGTAGATGTATATAAAACTGCTATATGAAGATAACTGATATATTCATGTATTAATACTAATAATAATACCCTAATACACTTTTTCCCCAGACAATTTACATAATTTTGGAGTGACATGTGATACTACGGTATATTTTTTTCCTCGTGTTGGATGTCATTTTCTTCCCAAAAAGACAATTTTCTTTGCATTTGAACACTGATGAATAAACTTGTGAGCCTTTGTGTACTGAGCAAACTTGGTCACACATTTGCAGCAGTTTGGTCCAAAACTCTCCGCCGTTCCATGTCAAGTATTATGACCCCTTCTGCTTTGGGCATACTGTGGGATGCTTGTACATTATGTCGTGGTCGTGGAATCTGCCACCATGTTTAATTTTGATCTCTTTCGTAGTCCAGTGATTACAATGAGCTTCTTGTTTAACGTTTAGGCATTTTATGAACAGCTTCTAACTCAACCCTTGTATGTTTTCCTTCACAACTCTTCCGCACACCAACAATGTATAATTGGAATAATGCTTCTTTTATAAATGATACCAGTTCTCTGCTTAAACTTTACATTACTTTCAACATTACTCTCACTGCTCATACATTTTTTCAGTTCATCATAAATAGCATGTTTAATTGTCAAGAGACAAAACCCCTCAGTAAAGCGGTTCGGCATGACTAGGTCTTTGTAACGCTCTCAGAGGGTGCCGTTCTGAATTTTTCTTAAATTTTGGTCAAGAGTCGAATTGATCAAAGTCGGATGTGAAATGAAATGAAATGATCTGCATTTATATAGCGCTTTTCAAGTCAATGACTTCCCAAAGCGCTTAAAAGCTGTGGCACCACTGTACAAATTTGTTTTCTTTCCGATGTTTCAGTAGATCCCAACATAGGTGGGCCTCAGGTAGTCAGCATCATGAGTGAACTGAAGGACTGCCCCCCTTTAAAGTATTATGACTTCAAGCCTGTGGAGCACGTCAAGGTTTGCCCCCGCTACACGGCCGTGCTCGGACGATCAGAGGACGATGGGATTGGCATCGAGGAGCTGGACACTTTGCAGCTGGAGCTGGAGACTCTCCTGTCCTCGGCTAACCGTCGCCTCAGAGCTCTCGAGGAGCAGAGACAGGTTTGGAAGCATCTATTTTCCACTTCAGTTCAAGATAAAAAATATCGTACATTTGCAGATTCTCACAGACTGGCAGGACAAGAAAGGAGACAAGAGATTTCTGAAGATGGGAAAAGACCCCGACCCTGCCGCGTCATCCCGCCACAAGCCCAAGAAGCAGAAATTAGATGGCAAGAGTAGTCACGGGCCTGGGCCAGGTCCTGGCAGACCCAAATCCAAAAACCTGCAACCCAAGGTCCAAGAATATGAATTCACGGAGGATCCCCAAGATATTCCTCGCACTCCGAAGAACGATGTGCCTAACAGGTCAGCAGTAATCTATATTATGTATGATTTCAGTAAAATGTCACATCTGCATTGTCTGTCTCACCAGATTCTGGGCTTCTGTTGAGCCATACTGTGCCGACATAACAAATGAGGAGATTCGCTTGCTTGAGGAACTCCTAAAACCGCCGGATGATGAAGCAGAGTATTTCAAAGTAAGCCGTTCACATATACTGATGCTAAGTTGAGGAGATTGTGTTAAAATCCTGGTGGTGTGTTTGTCATCGGAAGATTCCGGCTTTAGGGAAACATTACTCACAGCGATGGGCTCAAGAGGATCTTTTAGAGGAGCAGAGAGAAGGAGCACGGGCGAACGACAAGAAGAAGAGTCTCTTAGGTGGTCCGCTGTCTGAGCTTGATGCCAAAGGTAATGTATTTCTCCTGAATTGCAATTTTTCTTAGGGTGGCTGTTTCTGTGGGGTATCAGAATCAGCAAATTATACATGAAATAAATCACAAATTTCAGGGTCATGCAGTCCTGTGTCAGGCTATGTGGTTCTCTAAGGACATGGAAAACTGATTTTCTTGAAGGCTGAAAACATGGGTCATCTTCCACTAGGGCTGCAAGATTTTCGTAAAAAATCCTCATTGCAATTTTTCAGACCTAAATTGCAATTTCGATGCGATAGTTGATTTTAAAAGAAAAGTGCATTTTCTGTGCCAGTTTCTTTTTCGGGGAAAACAAACAGTGACATGTAAATATAACTGATGACGTACTTGGAGACTCAGAGTATACGACTTTAACAAAATATCAACCATAGATTTCTTAATAAAAACAGAATTGCAGTTAAATAAATTGTCTTTATTATGAACTAGCATTGTCTGTTTCTGCATGGTTCCTTCTTCAATATTTAAAATTGGTGCCTTTATTTTCTGTATCAAAGGGTACAATGGTAACTTGGTAATAATTAAGCCGCAGTGCTCCATGGACCATAATAAAAATCGAATTCAGTAATTTTTTTCAACCAAATTATGCATTTTTTGCCTTGTAAAATGTACATTTTGAGCATTTCCTAGTTGGGAAAATACTACATAATTTGATGGATCATTAAAAATAATTGATAATATTATTGTTAATATTATCATTTATTATTGTTATTTTTATTACTATTAAGAATTGTTAATAAATGGACATACTAGCCTACGGGTAGCCCCCTAAGATCACCGGAGTAGCCTGCAGATTGGGTGCAAAGAAATATCATGGGTCATTGTGATCTTCTAGGAAATTTGATTTCTAACTGGAATGATGTTTACTGGTTGACTAAGCCTATTTTAACCTCCGGTAATAACATAGAACAGACACTCCCCTACTTACGACCATTCGACTTACGAAAAACAGTAGATATGAACATTTTTTCTCGGGATGTCGAAAAATATTCGGACATTGCTGTAAGTTAGATTTTTTATTTTGTGCACCTTTTTCCGAGTAGAAGACAGTACTGTAGTGCTTCTTTCCGCCGATACGGGCGTGTGGCGCTGTTGGAGCTTTTCCAGCATCCACCCTGAAGAAATCCACTTCCTCCTTCTAGTTTGTGTTTAAACATTCTGTACTGTATCTCCAGCGTGCTAAGAACTTTGACATTTGTATTGTTCAACATCTCGTGCATCCATTCAATATGGTTGGTGTAAAGTGTATCGAAGAGGCGAGCCGTTTCTTTTGAAATAAAAGTGGAATAAGAAAGCTTGATGCGGTTGAGAAAATAGTGAGATTCCTTTTTTTTCGGCCACTCTCTACCACGGAGAACCTCTTGAAGCGTATCTTCCAAAAGTAAGTTAAACTCAACTTTATTTATCTTTATAGAGAAGTATTTTATGAACTGTTTATTTTGATCACAAAACAATACAGGTTACGTATACAAGCCTCAAACATACTTACATAAACCTTAAACATACAAAATATAGCACTGATGCTACTTATGAACAAATTCAACTTATGAACGATCGTCTGTACAAAAGAAGGGCAGCGTCTGTAATATAGTAATAACATGTTATTTTAGAAATGTATATACAACTGGTTGCCCCTGTGCTAATCGGTAACCCAAAAAATGTTAGCGACCTCTGTACTAGCCTTTAGCATTAGCCTGTTTAGCATTTTGCTCATGCAAAATGCCTGGAATCCATAGTCAAGTCAGGTCATTTTTTTATGAATGGACCTTGATCAGAAGAGGTCTCAAAGGGCTACAAAGACTACAGACAACTAATTATAGGGTTTTTCTCGGCAACCTTTAACTATTGCGGGACCTTTTTGAAACGCAAGCCTCGCAAAATGAGGCATTTCTGTATTTAAATGGATACTTTCAATACTTAAAGAGACACATACAAACCAAAAACCTGGAATCTCCCATGGCCTTGACTGAAGGAGGAGGAGCAATTAACTGTCATGCCTAAGGAGGCAGTACCTCTCCCAGCCGGGGAATGTTAACTACACGCAGAGTTATCCAAGTCCAAAACAGACGTTTAAATGTCACGGTGGGCTTGGCTGGTGTTTTTTAGATGTGGACTCTTTGCTGAAGAAGTCCGAGTCGCAACACGAGTCCGCGGACGACGGCTGCCCCTTCGGTCCCCTCACTCAACGCCTCCTCCAGGCTCTTGTGGAGGTGATTTTACTTGAGAAATATTTTGAAAGCACCGGATTCGGGCTTGATCTTCAAAACGCTCTTCCTTGTTGCATTCAGGAGAATATTATATCCCCGATGGAGGATTCCCCAATACCAGACATTTCAGGAAAGGATGCTAATGACGGTGCCGGGACGTCTCCACGAAGCCAAGGGAAATCTTTCAGGTAGGAGTGACACATCAAGGAAAGTGGCGGAAACTACAATGAGAGAACGTTCCGATTTTGCTGTCTCAGCGCTCCTCACACGCGTTCCCTCGAGGCCCGGATCAAAGAAGAACTGATCACCCAGGGAATACTCGACTCTGAGGAGCGACCGGGTCCGGGCGGGGACTGCGAGGACGAAGTGCTGGTGGAGCTCCAGAAAAGACAGGCGGAACTTAAAGCACTCATTGCTCACAACAAAACTCGCAAGCAGGAGTTGCTTAGGTGAGCGTCTGAAGCGGTACCACAAAAGTCTCAGGGTCTCTGTCAAGGAACTAGCGACTATGTTAATACTCGACTAGTCAACTATTGAAACTATTAGTCGATCAGTTATTTGAAATCAAACGAATTTTACACCTAACGTTTGTCGTTTTTAACAACTGATTTTTGAACTGCATGTTTTTCATTTTAAATGTGTTTGTCAGGCATGGTCTGGCAGACTGCTCAGGCCACTTTTATAGCGAAATATAGGGATTTCATCAAAAACTAGGCCCGCAACAACAAATCACTAAAATCGATTTTGAAAAGCGTTAGCAGCAATGTTCCCTCTAAGCTGCGCGCGTGCGCAATCGCGCAAGGTCCGCACATTCTCAGCGCAGAAGAAAATCTATCCAGCGCAATGTCCCCTCTAAGCTGCGTGTGTGCGCAATCGCGCACTACCCAGAGCTTTTCTGCACACAAGAAAATCTAGCCAGCTCACAAAAATCAGGGCTCGAAATTGCTAATTAAGTAGCAAATTAAGTCAAAGTTACAGTGCATGAAGGTAAAAATACAAAGGTTCACCTGACGTTGTGTTCTAAATGCGGTATTTTGAAGTCAAGTTCGAAGTAGAACGAAGTTGAGTAAAGTCAGTAGAGTTTTTCGAGAACCGGCTTCTTCGGCTCACTAAAAGGAATCGGCTCTTTCGGGTCCTAAACTGCTCTTCAGGTTATTTTTGCTTCTTTCATCCCTATATGACCAAATATTATGTAAAATTATGCACAAAATGACTTAAAGGAAGGGGGAATAGAACAAAAAAGAAAAAATACCAAAAAAGTAGTGAAAAGCTGAGAAAAAAGAAGGAAAAATTCAGAAAAAAGCCAGAAAGAAAGAAACAAAGGAAAAAAATTAAATAGAGTATAAAAAAAAAAGTAACAGCTACGAAAAAAATAAACACAATAAGATTTTTTAAAGGAATAAAAAAAAAAATAATAGAAAAAAACAGGGAAAAAGAAGAAAAAGTTTGTCTCATCTCAACTCATTAGCTGCACCGCTTATCCTCAGTAGGGTCGCGGGGGTGCTGGAGCCCATCCCAGCTATCATCGAGCAGTGGGCAGGGGACACCCTGAACTGGTTGCCAGCCAATCGCAGGGCACACAGGGACATATTACTCTTTTGCTCATTCACACCTAGTGACAGTTTGGACCGGGCAATTAACCTGACATGCATGTCTTTGGAATGTGGGAGGAAACCGCAGTGCCCGGAGGAGATCCACGCTATCACATACAAACTCCGCACAGGAAGGCCGGTTCCCATGATCTCAGAACTGTGCCGCACATGCGATAACCACTGCGCCGTGCTGCCCGTGAAAAAGTTTGTGTTACATTCAAATAATTTCCAATTATACCACGTCAATCTTGATGCCAACATTGTACTTCCACTACACAAGAAATGTTGTGTCTCGTGCAACCGACTCAATAAGCCCCCCAAAATGTTAGTATTATGCGACAAAAGATACCAGGAAAAAAAAGAAATGGAAATCTTGTGAAAGAATTGCTGTACAAACAAATGACGTTTGTAGGCCGTACAACCTTTGCAATAATACATTAGTCAATTCATTCAAAAGTGAAAAAATTGTTTGCATTGCCGGAAACTCAGCAAAATGTAACGTGATGTCAAGTTCTGGACATGTTTGATAATGACTTAGTTGCCACACTTGGGATTGCTGTTGCTCACTGTTGTTTCAAGCGTTGCTCACCGACTTTGTGTGAACGCTCAGACCCGTGGAAAATTAGAGGGAACATTGGTCAACAGCTTAAATCACCTCTACCCGAGTCGCGGGTATATAAACCCGAACCCACCCAAACTCGATGGATTAACTTGATTTGATCACTGAGCCCTAAACAAACCCGAAGCTTTAATTTGCCAGAGTAAACACAAAGCTTTATCTCCGCCCTACATAGTTCAGCGCTAAACTGTGCGTTTCAGCTGAACTGAGGACCTTGGGGTTTACTCTGGGCTGAGTCCCTAAAATCAAAAGTGCACTGCAGAAGCAGCGCAAAAATAAACGGTTCCGCACAACAGTGCGCATTTCGGCGACATTGCAGCGAACAAAAGCTAAAGTTGAACCAAACAAAACGGCGCCGAAAAGAAACTCAGAATTTGCAAATTACAAGCTGCAAATCGTGCAATATTTGGGGGAAAGGCAGGAAGAAAATGACTTTTACAAAGAAAGTTTTTAAATGAAGCAGAAATTACGTTTGACGTGAGGGAGGTGGGAGGAGGAATCCACGCGTCTTTTACCCTAACACGGAGGACGTAAATGTCTTTGGATTTAGTGGTTTGGAGTTAAACTGATAGTTTGGTAAGCATTTTTCTTGTCTAAATAGTTACTCGAGTAAAAGTAGGTGCATGCTGTGCAAGGGAATAAAAGAAAAAACGGGAGATAAATTTGGGCCAAGATCTTACATCTACTCGAGATCCCTTTTTGCACATTGGTCCAGCCAAGGGCGCCTCAAGACCGTATTTCGATGCACAAAGTCCTCTAGATATTACAAAATACTCTTGTTTCTTTTGCACTTTAGAAAAAAGGTAAAAACAGGGTTCGTACTGTTGCTTGAAATCTGTGAAAATGCTTGAATTTTAATGTTGTGTTTTTAAGGGTTGAAAAGTGCTTGAATTTTGGGTGAAGTGCTTGGAAATGCTCAAAATTGTTGCTATGTTTCTGTAGCGTAATTTGGGTGGTAAAGAAGTTATTTTAACAAATGAATTATTGACTAATAAAATGAAATAGCTGAGTTTATTGTTATCTATCTATTATCTATCCTATTTTTATTATTTTAGTTATTCTGAAAGGTGGGCTACGCACGACTTTTAATTGAATTCCTTTTACAGTTTTTGATAGTTCAATATACTTTAATCAAGACAAACACTCTCGGATTTATGGAGCCAAATACAAGAATTAGAAAAAAAAACACTGAAAGATCTGAATTGGCACCATTTAGATAGAAAAAAAACGTTAGGTCCATTATTACGTTATTGTAACTCGATAAAATTCCCACCTTAATGTTACAGCAATACTAATACCTAGCACCTTGAGATTCAGGTTCTTGTTCGATAAAGGGGACAGCCCAGTCTTGAGGTTGTTGATGGTAGGACGGTGAGGAATCCTTAAGGCTGGAGACCCGGTCTGTAATAGGACCACGTAATGCAGCGTGTTGAAGCTGTCATTGGCTGTGGGTGGCTGGTGGCTTTCTTTAAGGTTGCTGGCTCGACTGGGTTAGAACCTTTTTGACTGGGCGTGGGCCAAGATTTGGTCCTAGCTGCTTGTTTAGCTGGCTCCAGAGAACTCTTATTTAGTTTTTGTCAACTCATTGGCCTTTTTCAAACTGAATTCTGAAGTGGCCAGTACCCTGGCACCTGGCTCCGGTCTAGCCGGCCCCCTCGGGGGGAGTTGTCACGAAGACCTTTGCATATGTGCAAGATAACGCGCTAGCTCCCAGCATACAAGATAACAAATCTCACCCCCGGTGTGATCCGATAACTCTGTCACTGTGAATAATTGAATAAAAGCATATTATTCGGTTCTCATGTTCTGACATTGCAAAACGAAATCCCGTTCTAATGTTGAATACGCTACATTTTCAAGTCTGCTAAAAAATGACACAGACCCTCATCTCGGGTGACTTCGCTTTGCCATTGCATTTCTTCTTCCCTCGTAATTGACTGCAGCTGACATTAGTTTGTACAGCATTGTCCTATAAAGTGTCATCTACGGGTCGCGCCTAGAGGACAGGTGCATGTTATACCTAAGGAACTAGGAAATAGGCCATCCAAAAAATAAAGTACCATTTCCTAGTGGTAAATTGCACTGGGAAGAACTTCCTGCAACTGAAAATGTCAGCTACATCTTGTTGTCATTTTTACCCAACACCTATATGGATAGAAAACCGTCTCAAAAACAAATAGATTTGCAATTTTCTCTAGATTTAAATATCTCATGTCTTTATAAAGGCAGACGCAAGTTTAAAATCGCATATGTAAATTGCAGATATATATGCGGCTCCATTCACAAGGGTTGTTTTTATTTTATTGGTATTGTGAAATTGGCTTTGAAAGTCCTTCATAAGTGCTTGAAAATTTCCATTAGAAGCAAGGTGTACGAACCCTGTACATAAACATATATGACGCTTTAGCGCATAAGCCACTATCAGAAGAGACTATAATTATATAAGATGCCGCAATCGGTTGGAAAAACAAGTCGGACCACAATGGTCGACAAGTTTGATTTCTTCTTTTTAGGCTGGCGAAGGAGGAGATGCGTAAGCAAGAGCTGAGGCAAAGGGTCCGGGTATCCGACAACGAGGTCATGGAGGGATTCCGAAGAATCATGGCGGCCAGACAAAAGAAGCGCACTCCCACCAAAAAGGAGAAAGACCAAGCATGGAAAGCTCTGAAGGAGCGAGAAAGCATCCTGAAGTTACTGGACGGCTGAAGCAAGGGAAGAAGATGTTTTGGACCAGCATTTGAGGAGCATTTTCTCAAGAGTTTCCATGATATGTTTATAATGTTTTGTCTGTAGATAGCAGTGATTTTTTTGTTTTTGTTTTTTTGTGTCTCTTGTGATGTCATAAAACTATGCTTATCCGTGTTTGTATAAATGATTAAATCTGTTGTAATTACGCTAACTTTTCTATCATTTTTGAGCCATTTTCAAACCATTTTACAATACATTGGTTGGTTGGATCCCTTAACCACTACGGTTTTAGGGGCACCATTTCCTAGGGTGTGTCTTGGGCAAGTACAGTCTGGTGGCACCCATCCCTCCCCAGGCCAACATAAGGTTCCACCTGGTAGATTATAGGGATTAAATTATTATATTTTACCTTTGACTCATTCTAAATCATTTTAAGCACTATCACACTCAGTCATTGAAACAAATAATACCTTTCGCTTTTTTTTAATTAAAATACTCTCAACCCAAGATTACTTCTATTTCTCAAAGTTAAAACTGGAGATTGTATTAGGATAAAGAAAAGAACACAATATTTGAGTCAGAAATTGGGTTTTTGATAGCCCTTCCATCAGAGGCGCGTGCTTCCAAGCTCAGCTCAGGAAGGAACCACGCTCCCCCAATGGCTAGAGATTCATTTTTTAGGGAACACAGACATAAAACAACACATCTGATTGGCTTAAGCGAGATCACATGAACACATGAAACGAATCTGATTGGTTTAGACAGAAAACACAAGTTTAAATGAAGTCAATAATGCTGGTTCTCTGCCCGGAGATGGCTGGGATGGGCTCCAGCCCCCCCGCGACCCTAATAAGGATAAGCGGTACAGCTAATACGATGAGAGATGGGAATAATGCTGGTCGCTAGATGGAGTGTGAGCATAATAATTGAGCAGTAAGGAGAGTGAAACTTTGTAACAAAAAAGGTTCAATACGTCACTGTGAAGAGAAAGGAATGTAGGGAGGAAAGCCCTTGAGCAGACTTCCCGGCACTAAAGCAAAGGCCATCTTGCTTAATAGTTAGCATGCCCCTAGAGGATACATTTGTTGCAAGAATACAAACAGCCCCTGGCTATAATCTTTGGCGTCAAGGGACTTTTGATGATATAAAGGCACATTCAAACTATCATGGCAAGTCAAGTCAAGCTGCGTCGTGGCTGTCATAGACTTTCTGGACTAGTTTACAGGCTGGGGGCGTCGCTGCTGTCATGCACTTTCCGGACAAATTTTCAACATCTTACCTAGTGTTTACTATGTTTGTGTACTGTAATGCTAAATGTAATTCACTCTGGTCATCCTGGAAGAGGGATGACCACTTGTGAGGTCTCTTCTCAAGGTTTCTCTTTTTCCTCACGCTGAGGTTTTGAGTTGTTCCTTGCCTGCATGTTGGTTTAAGATCAGGTAATTGTCATTATAATCCTGTGCAGTCCTTTGAAACATTTTTGTGAACAAGGGCTATATGAATAAATTTGACTTGACTTGATTCTTTCTTTTTCTTGCTTGCTTTTTTGCTCTCTGGAACTTTTTTCATTTATTTTTTTCTTTTCTCCTTTCTTCCTTTTTTCTTTCAGTCTTTTTATATCTGAATCTTCTCATTTCCTTTTTACTTGCTTTAAAACCTTTTTTTTCCTTTTTTATTTCTTTTTCAATTTTTCCTTGTTGTCTACGTGTTTCTCTTCTTTCAGAAAGTATTGAGGTTTGTTTTGGTCACTTTGAGTCTATAGTTTTTTTCCCCCTTTGGGTTGTGTAGCACTCATTTTTTTTTTGCACTACACTACACAATACAGTGACATCTAGTAATAAAATAATTCACACTATCCCTTTTACTTTCATGTTAAAGAATGGACATGAGTTTGAGACCATTGAGCCAAGAAGGACGGACATACAGACAGACATTTAAGACTTTTAACCTGGCCAAGAGGGCGGCACGGCGGCGCAGTGGTTAGTGCATGTGCGGCACAGTTCTAAGGTTTTGGGAAACTGTGTGAGTTCAAATCCAGCTACCGGACTTCCTGTGCGGAGTTTGTATGTCTGCCCCGTGCTTGCGTGGGTTTCCTCCCACATTCCAAAGAAATGCATTTCAGGTGGATTGGCCGGTCCAAACTGTCCCTAGGTGTGAATGAGGGAGCGAGTTGTCTGTCCCTGTGTGCCCTGCGATTGGCTGGCAACCAGTTGAGGGTGTCCCCAGCCCACTGCCCGATGATTGCTGGGATGGGCTCCAGCACCCCCGTGACCCTACTGAGGATAAGCGGTGCAGCTAATGAGATGAGATGAACCTGGCCCAGACAGACAGACGAATAGTCATGTAAGACCTATAAATCGGCCGAGATAGATGAACCGACGGACATGTTAGACCTATATACTGTCCAAGACAGACAGTCCCTTCGGACTTTTTTTTAAAAATTGCTCACCAGTTTATTATTGTGATTTTCAAGTAATATGCTTTTTTAAATGGTTGACCCAGCTTTCAATAACCAACCTGATAATAGTATAGTAACAAAATATCATTTTAAAATGCAAAATTATTTTAAAAATGCATTTCAAATTGGGTGCCCTTAGCGCTAATGAGTGACAAAAGTAGCATTTGACTTGGAAAAGGTTTGGAGACCCTTGCGTTAAACAGTGAAACACCGCCCCCTTGTGGTAATAAAATCAAAGCGCATGTGCTACCTGCCGATTACTTGGTGCTAATCTTCCTTGGAGGTGTGTTTTGTTTTGGTCTTTTTTTTCGGTCTTGAGAAATCTGCGGAGGATTTAGTCAAGCACAACCAACCAACAATCATGCCTTCTTTTTTCTTGAAAGCGTGCAGGTTTCTTTGCTCGTGTGTGTCTTTTCCTCTGCTTGTGGCGGCGTCGCTGGGCTTGCTCGCCCCTTACAAGCGTCTCTTTCCCCGGTTCGCCTACGACATGACGTTTTCGTACAACCATAAAATGAACCGCGCCAAGAGGGAACTCTTTCGGAACGTGAGCCGCTTCGCCGACCGCGACGGCTCGCTGCGCCTGCTGGAGATCGGCTGCGGGAGCGGGGCCAACTTCCAGTTTTATCCGTACGGATGTACGCTGCTCTGCACGGACCCCAACCCTCACTTCGAGAAGTTCTTGAGGAGGAGCATGGAGGCCAACAAGCACCTCACCTACGAGGACTTTCTGGTGACTTCTGCGGAGGAGATGAAGGAGATTGAAGACGAGTGTGTGGACGTGGTGGTGGCCACCTTGGTTCTGTGTTCGGTCAGGGACGTCAAGATGGTCCTGAAGGAGGTTCGCCGCGTCCTCAAAAGTGTGAGTGGACATGTGAAGGTTGGGTGAAAAGCTGACTATTTCTGTACTGCAATTAGACCACTGGTGTCAAACAGGCCCCCCGTGGGCCAGATCAGAACCGCTAAGGGATTGAATCCGGCCGACAACACTCAGAGAAGTGCAAGAGAAAAACAAGCTGCAGGTTGAAATATGTCAACTTGATGTTGCCAAAGAAAGGTGCCTCGAACAAAGACACTGCACTTGTATTTCTCTCTCTCTCTCTCTCTCTCTCTCTCTCTCTCTCTCTCTCTCTCTCTCTCTCTCTCTCTCTCTCTCTCTCTCTCTCTCTCTCCCTTTTCCACCCCTTTTCATCCACTCTCTGTCTCTGTCTTTCACTCTCTGTGTCTCTCTTTTTCTCTTCCTTTGTTGCTCTTTGTCTGTTTCATCCCTGTGTATTTTTAACTTCTTTTGCTCTAACTTCCTTTTTTCCTTTTCTCTCTTTTCTCTTTCTCTATTCCTACCCTTTGTGCTTTCTTTTCTCTCCTTCGGTCTTTCTATTTCTCTTTGTTTTTTATTCTTCCGCTCCCTTTCTTTCTCCCTCTCTCACGACTCCTCTTTTTAGCTCTTGTTTCTCACACTCTCTCCCTCTCTCTCTTTGTGCCACCCTCTCTCCTTTTCCCTCCCTCTTTCTCTTCTTTTTTTATCTCTCTTTGTCTTTCTCTTTAATCTACTAGTCCGGCCCCCAACTGAACGTTTGTTCTATCGTGTGGCCCCAGAGTTAAAATTATTTTGACACCCCTGAATTAGACACTGGATTTATCAAAGGGGCACGGAGTCATTCTTGGCCACTAGATGTCACTGTATTGTGTAGTGCAGGGATGTCAAACTTCATTTATCTCAGGGGCCTCATGGGAGAAAAATCTCTCTCGCAGGGGCCGGGGACTTGAAAATTAACGGCATAAAAACAGGACTTGGCTGGAAGGTTGGGGATCTTTTGGAGGCTCACTCTTAAATTATGATTCAGGGCTGTAACATTTGACTATAAAACAATTACTGAGGGTTTTTTTCCCCTCATTTTTTCTGTCACTAAGATTTAATCTATTGTATCTTGTTTATCAACTGTGCATTTGTTTGCATTGTATATAGCACCTTCTGGTGGTTAAAAAACATGATATTAAGTCAATTTCTGATAGGGATGGGGGTGCTGTGTGATTTCACCCGCATGCTGCTTGTTTTCATTTATTCCAGGATGAAAATGGTGAAAGTAAGAAAATAACTGGTTAAATACAGTCTAAATGCCAACCCCCCCAAAAATGGGAGTTTATTTGAGCGCTTTTAAAAATGACACAAACATGCACACAGGCCGCTTGAGAATCCAATGATGGTTTCAGCCAAGATGGCGCCAGCAAGTAGAATATTTTTGAAGGTACAGACACCCCCTCTAAGGAAATAACATCAAATGTTCTCTCGTTGATAAATGGTGGTCTTCAAAAACAGCTGCAGTGGACAACTTGCTTTGCGAGTGATATCAAGTTTTGGCGTCATCGAGTGGACATATTTAAAACTGCAGGTCATTATGACTTTTTTCTTTTATGCTTATCACAACATTGTTTTATAATAATAATAATAATAATAATTTCCTTTGTATTGTCATTCTTTGTAACAATGTACACAGAACGAAATGTCGATACACCTGACCCGTTTTAGCGAGTCGATGCAGCCGCAGCCAGAGGGCGCCGCCATTATACCAATTAGGTATGTCTCGGCCGAGGCGCGAACCAGCGACCTCCCAGTCTCAAAGCGGGCACACTACCATCTAGGCTACTGAGCTGGTAGCAGGCCGGATTAAATTTCTTGGCAGGCCTGATCTGGCCCACGGACCATACATTCGGCAACACTGTTGTAGTGCAACGGAAAACGAGTGCTAAAAAGAACAAAGTATACAAACTGTGGGGACTCACAGTGACAGAACTGCACAATTTTACTTTTATTTCTCCCCATGTCAACAGCATAAGGCTTTTGGGTCTTTGGGTACCTGTAGCATAGAGGTAGGCAAACCTTTTTCATCACTGTCATTTTTTTTCTCATTTCTATTTTAATATGCAAGCAAGACATATTGTATTTATTTTAATATCAAATGAAATCAGTCTCATCGAGCTGGTTGAGAGTGCTATACTAACAAGGATTCACCATTTTTCCTTGACAACCGAGGGCTATCAGTCTCGTATACCCTTTCTGAAATAAGTTACCTTCAATTGCTAATTTGATACATAACTACATCTTGCATCCATTTTCTGTGAACATAGCCCAATGTTAGTTTTGAAATCAATTTCTCCAAAATCCAGGGTTGGTACACCTTATTTTATGGCTGAATTAAAGTTCCTTTTGAGGACGTTCAAAGCTGATTTTCCCAGTGCCAGTAAAGGTAATACAGACCCGAGCAGAAGAACAGGAGCGAAAACCTTAGTTTCAAACCCCAAACCTAGCCCCAACTTTATTACGAAACCCTAAAATTTGTTTAAAACTAACTTGTAGCCTAAACCCGATCTCCTAACCCTAGCTCCAAACCCATTTTGGAACTCTACATTAAGTCTATAACCCTATGGAGCTCAAACCCTAGTTCCCAACCCTAGCCTTACACCTAATCCTAGAAATAACTTTAGCCCTAACCCAGTGTCTGAAACTCGTGTCAAAAAGTTACCGGACACCAGGGCAGACAACTCTGAAAAGTTGCCTGCCCCATTTTTCCCAACTTGAAACACAATAAGACGACTAATCACAAAAAAACACATTGCTGCAAAGTATTAAGGATTGATTATCAGAATATATAACAGAAGAACACTTTAAAGTTAAGTTTATTATAAATCTACTTATAACATTCATTCCATGTATATGACATCGCTGTTTTCCATCTACCATCAGATGAACCTGGATTTACTCATCTACATTTATGCAATGTTTGCGTTGCGTCGTCTGCTACAAGCCACGCAAACTCCTCCTTCCACAATGCTTTTACTTTATGTTTACGATTTGTAGCGTCGTTTTTTTTTTAGCTTCTTTTGAATATTTCTTCTGGGGCTGAGGTTTTGGCTTGATTCCTGGCCACTTTACCATTTTTCTTGTGTTCTCCGTGCGTTGGAAAATGATATGCAAATGCACGACCTTATAAGGCTTGGGAAGGTCCAGAACGACGAAGTCATCGGCTGCAGAGTATGCAAATTGCTAAACGAACCGAAATTCCCAAACCGAACAAAGATTTCAAAATCAAAATAAAGCAAATGTTTGATTTGACAAGAAATATTTTGCTTTTTTTTTCCTTGAAAAAGTTGTGGTCACCCGGGCAGAGACGTTGTGAAAGTTGTACACCCGACGTAAAAACTGGACGCCCCGGGCGTCAAGCAAGACGTTATTTCAAACAGTGCCCTAACCCTGTTTCTAACTATAACCCTAGCTTTGACCTATTTTGGAACCCTCCATTTAAGTTAGAACCCTAGTATGGAGCTCAAACCCAAGTTCCTAACCCTAGCCCTACAACAACCTAGCTGTAAAAGTAACCGATGCCTTAAATCAGGGAAAGTGGTGTCAATAAAATTTTGTTTTTAAATGTGTTGTCTTGAAACAGATCACATCTGAGGGACACAAAAAGACGTCTCCATTTGATAAACCATTGCTCGTGGAAAGTTTCTGTGGTGCCTATTTGCAACAATGTCTTAAACAATATTGATGGTTTTTAGTCCGTATAAAATGGTCTCATTGATGGATTATATTTATTTTAGTAGTTTTTTTAGGTTATTTGTAATTGCAGTTTTGAACTTGTCATTTTATTCATTGATTTATTTCTATTATAATAACTTCAGTTTTCTCGTTGAGTTTTGCTTTCTTTGTGGGTTTTTTTGGGTCTGTAGCTTTAACTCTGGAGAAATCATGGCAAACATGTTTGCTCATTTTAGTTATAATTATGCTACTATATTTGCACAATTATTTACTAGTAAGTGAAAGTAAACCCTAGTTCCTAACCCCAAGCCTACACCTAATTCTAGTTGTAACCCTAGCCACAACTCTATTTCAGACCACTAAATTCAGTTCAATACCCAAATACGGAGCCTAAACCTTAGCTCCTAACCCTAGCCCAACACCTAACCTAAGAAACATGGCAACGATTATAAGCATTGACAAGCGCTTCACCTACAAATCAAACACTTTTCAAACCTTGAAGACACAGTGTTAAAATTCAAGAATTTTTAAGGATTTCAAGCACCTGAACAAACCCTAAAAATCTCGTAAAAATCGTTATTTTAGAACAGGGCGGTCATTTCTTGGGGTGTATGCTTGCTAGATAGCAGCACAAAACCGGACAAAATCTTGCAAACCTGCAAACAACAGTGATGTAAAAGAAATTAAAAATAGTACAACCAATAACCTATCACTTGATTATTTTACAAATATTTTATTACAGAAAATAATTGCAGTTTCCACAGTTTTAACATCGAATAGTCCAAGCACGGTCGAGTTTAGCACGCTCGTCTGCCAGGCTGCACACAAAAAAACGACGCTGCCGTTATCGTTACATGAGCGGTTACATTTCATCTTGCGGTGTGAAAAGAAAATTGTACAAAACAATATTGTATTTATCTTGCAGGGTGGTGCTTTCTACTTTTTGGAACATGTGGTGTCAAAGCCTTCAAGCTGGACTTTCTTCTTGCAGTACACATTGGAACCTTTGTGGTCTTACATCGGAGACGGGTGTAGAATTACGAAAAACACATGGGAAGACATCGAGTCGGCGGGTTTTTCACAGCTTCACCTGAAACACTTTGAAGCCCCGGTCACTCGGGTCATACGACCGCATATTATGGGCCATTGCATCAAGTGAAATTCCAAACTGCTTCTTCTCAGACATTTCTTCAGTTTTGAGTTTTTGTGATAAAAAAAAAAAACGGAAAAATACTTGTATTATTTCTGAAAACCCATTTTGTGTTAATATTATAAGAACGGCCTAAAGTGGACTTAAAGGGACAGTGTGTATCATTTGACCATTCAGGTGCTGCAGGGCTCTAAGAATCAATTCACCGTAAATTTCAGCACCCGATTAATAGCCGCATGAACAAATTTAAGGGAGAAATACAATGTTAAGCTGCAGTCTTCAACAGCCTAATTGTACTCGTTCACGTCCATTTTTTAAAAATCAGCGGGGAAATGTCTAGGAGAGAAAAGTGACACATTGTTTGCGGGCTGTGTCTGCAGCCTAATATCAACTTGTATGAATTAAATTGGCATGAACATGGACGCACGAGTGTGACAAAAACCTTGTACGGTACTAAAATTCAGAAGCCTGATTTGATACTTTTATGAACACTGGGGATCAAAAGTGTTTTAGTACCATTAGTACCAGTAAAGACCCAATAAAATGTTTATGTAGTCGGTACAGCCTTCACTTGAGATAACTGTGGAACAGTAAAGAAGGTATTACATTTTTGACAAGTTGTCCTCTAATTTTTATCTCCATGTAGCAGGATTTATGCTCCCCCATCCCTTGCGCATGACTACGTGATAGAGAGGGGACAAAGTATTAAAAATAAAAAAATTAATATCAGGATTCTGAATTTTAGTCGGTAATATACATCGAGTTTGGTTCAGAGAATGTCTTTGACGCATCCGTGCGTGTGTGTTAGCACCGATTTAATTAATATGGACTGCTGTGTTTTAATCGTGGCACAATGTACTTTTCTGTACAAGACATATCTCCGCTGATTCTGACAAGATCACGATCTTAGTCTATAGGGACAATAGGAGTCTTGTTCATTCATTTGCGTCACTAATTGAAGAGGAATATGGCCACCAATGAGATTCATAGTTACTCCCGTGGTTAACCTACGCTTCATTGAATTCCTTCACCTTGATATTCAGAGCACTTGGCAGAATTCGCAACGCTTTGTTTTGATTTAACAGTTGAGTTCCTTGGTCCGCACCATTGCTAAGCCAGCTGAAGGGCCCAGCACGCAACCAAAATCACTGCCGACACAAAAAAGAATACGCAGCATTGTGTTATAAGCAGGGTTGGGTAGGGTTACTTTAACTGGATTACTTTCAATTACTTTTGGATTACTCTAATACCAAATATGCTAATAAAAGACAAAAGAAACTAAATATGAATAAAATGATGAATCACAACACGTGGTAAGCTTTCTCTCCTGGCTTTGATCCCCGGCAAAACTAACATAAAATGTGACAAAAACAAAATGAAAATAAATCCAAACAGCTTGCCAACATCATTTTTGCTGTTCCATTACTCCCCAAGCCTGCACAAAATTTAGTAATTGTATTCATATTTAGTTTATTTTGTCTTTTATTAGCATATTTGGTATTGGAGTAATCCAAAAGTAATTGAAAGTAATCAAGTTAAAGTAACCCTACCCAACCCTGGTTATAAGCAACAGTGTTTAAAATGTAGAAAAAATATAGCTTGTAGTGCAGAATTTACAGTAAAGAGAATGGCCCAAGGATGACTTTAAGGGACAATTGTATTATTTGATCTAGATATCGCTCTTATTAGCTTGAGCTTTATGGGTTTCACACAAGAAAAGCTGATAAAAACAGCTGATGATTTTTAACTGATGCTCATGTTATGTAACATAAGTGCACATTTCTCAGCCATAAGTATTTTAAAAATGCATGATGAAAAAAAAGTCTTTTTGCCTTTAATTTAACCTGACATTTACCACTAGAAGGCGCTGAATAATACACACCGTCACTTTAAAAGAACCAGTGTGAAAAGTTAGCCTTTGCCTTGCTCGGATGCCAAAAAAAATCAACCAAAAACAGAGGGAAAATATATATAATTTACTTACATTATCAGAAACATTTCATACATTGTTCTACCTTTCGGCCCTACCGTGATGAAAATAATCTGGAAAACATTTTTGCACAGTGTTATCAGATTGATACGGCCAATGAAGCATTACACAATGCTTCGGTTACCCTTTATAAATCCCATTGCACACAAGCTGTAACATTTCCCTGTTTTGGATGCAGCAGAGGAATTTCTGTGTAGCAGACATCTTCACTCCAGACTAATACAGTCGATTCAGTAAATGCTGCCGGCAGATGTAAAAACCACCGAAAAGCGTCTTTTAAAAAAAAAAAAAGAAAAAAGAATGAAACAACTTTTAGAAAATTGAGAGCCGCAAAGCAAAAGCTCATAATTTCAAACCTCCCAGTTTAAAAATATACACAACTATAAATGTTATAGCGTTAGTAAATTACAAAAAAGCTGGAAAAACATCCTTTTTGTGTGTGTGTGTAGATATATGAAGCATTGTTACCAGAACACTGAGATTAAAAAGGATAATGGACGTGGACCTCCAGCGTTCCCCCGAATCATGATGAAAGCCGAGCGCTGTTCCTGCAGTCTCTGCAGTTTATCCGTTTTTCACGCAATAAAGTTCCTTTAAGCTTTTGATTTCCTCGATCAGGGTTTTGTTTTGGTTCTCCAGCACCGCCACTCGATTTTCCAGGCATTTGACGTATTCTTTTTTCTTCCGCCGACACTCGCGGGCTGCTTCCCTGTGAGAAAGTAAACGACGCGTGAAAAAGCATTTGACAATAACGTGTGTGTATGAAAAAGTATCTGAATCTTGTGGTAATTCTGACATTTCTGCATAAAACATCAAATGTGATATGATCTCTGTAAAAACCACATCAATAAAAACTGTCCGCTTTAAAACCAAACGTTTAAAAGGTTTTTGTATCATAATAAAGATAGCATGGAAACAATGGCAGAATGGGGAGGAATAAGTAACTAAACCACCATATTTAATATTTTGTGCCGCCTGTCTTTGGCAGCAATAACTTCAACCAAATGCTTCCTGTAGCTGCAGATCAATGTGGTATTACTCAAGACTAATCTTGGCCCATTCTTCTATCCAAATTTGCTTCACTTTCGCCAGATTCCTTGGATGTCTGGCATGAATCGTTGTCGTGAGGTCATCTCAATGGAGTTCAAGTCTGGACTTTGACTTGCCCGCTTCAAAATTGTGTATTTTGTTCTTCTGAAATAATTGTGAAGTTGATTTACTTACGTGTGTACTTCTTGTTTCAGCATCAATTTTCTTTTTGGTTTCAAATGTCACACATTAATTTATTGCATTAATGATTGCAAGTTGTCCAGGCCCTGAGACAGAGAAAACAGCCCCAAACCATGACGCACCCTCCACCATGCTTCACAGCAGGGATGAGGTGTTCCACACATAGTGTTGTGTGTTTCTCCCCAAAAATCAAACTTTGGTTTCATCAGTCTGCAACATATAATGCCAAAACTTCTGTAGAGTGGCCAAGTCCCTTTTTTTGAGAACACTAAATAAGCGACAATATTTTTTTTTTAGAAAGCAGTGATTTCCTACGGAGAGTCCTCCCAATGAAAACCATTTTTGCCATTGTTTTTCATATAGTTGACTTGTCCACAGATATTAGACAATGGCAGTGATTTCTGTAAGCCTTTAGCAGACACTATGATTCTTTACCTGTTTTTAGCGAGTCGAATTTCCCTCTTCATAGTGGGATCTTCGCTTTTGGTCTGAGGCAATCCCATGGACGAAGCCATCACCAAAGCCTGGGGCAACGAGCCCGATGTGGGTGTTGAGCGGATCTGGTATGTTTGTACTTCCCCCCCTGCATCATAGAAAAAGACCTGATCATGACTGTGGTCACTCGTGAGATGGCATGAGAACAAGGGTCAGGTGTGACCGTTTTTAATCACAGGAAAATTCCTGGAAAATCGGAGCCACTAGCTGCTACTTTTTTTTTGCTAGATTTTCAACAGCGCGGCTTCGAATGCAGTGCGGCTCATTCTTTTTTTTGTGGCGGCACAAAGAAAAACTGCGGGCTGCTCTTTTACACAACGCCTGCGCTCTAAGTACAAACACTTTTGTGACAGCTGAAAACAGTTATAATGCCCTTCAAGAGAGCAAAACAGTACAGTAAATCAAGTCCTCAATTTACACATCCGTATTAAAAAGCAGTGGAAGTTATCAATAATACTACACTGCTCTGTCCGCATCATTGGCATCAATGCCCTTTCGCTGAAGTTTCCTTTAATCCCAGACGAACAAT
Organism: Urocampus carinirostris; assembly: GCF_059441175.1. NCBI lineage: Eukaryota > Metazoa > Chordata > Actinopteri > Syngnathiformes > Syngnathidae > Urocampus > Urocampus carinirostris. The sequence continues at coordinate 25,658,364 of NC_142354.1, read as the reverse complement.
AACCAGCACGAATGCAATTTGTCTATTACCGCGGAAACCACCAATGACAACACAAAAGACTGCTTCCTTGTCTGTGTTGCAATCTGGCACTATTCTCCACAGTATGATTGCCTTGGTGCTGTCATATAAAAATAAAGGGCTAATATTTTAGGGGACACAGGCCTCATTTATACTTTCTTTGGCATAAAGTTAAATTTAAACTTGATTCGTAACACTCCGGTTCGCACCATCTCTAATGGTCACATGATCCGAAAACATTAGGGATTGACCAATATGGGACCTCTAGAAAACACTAGCGTAAACAACATGCAGTACAGCTGAAAACGGCTTATGGTGCACTTTTGGGGTATTACAGCCAAATTACCCACACAATTTGGTGGACAGGTACGCGAAATGCTATAGACTGCGGCTTAAAATCCCATGCTGCTTGTCCAAAGTCAGAATTTACACTTGTTATTAAATTAGAGCATTCGTTTTTAAATCAGGTGCGCTCTGTAGTCCAAAATTTGAAAATACACGTAGAGAAAATCCACCCATGTTTATCCATTTCAAAAGTCAACCATTTTGTCGACTGAAAATGAGATCACAGTTGCTCATGTGATGACCAGTCACAGCTCACATAGGTTCGGTCAAATGACGGGTGCAATCAAAATTATGACTGGCTGTGAGCTGACCATTTGTGACAACATTTCCAGTTGATAGCTAAATGGAAAACAGGGGGCTTTTCCTATGATATCAAATATCCACCAACTAAAATCACCACTCACCCTGCACGACAACTTGGTTACTCGGTACCAGTATCTGCTGGCCGTCGGGAGTCTGAGCATACTGGAGGATCGTAGTACCCTGCTGGCCTCCCGTCTGGTTGCCCATAGCAACCTGAAGTTCCTGAATGCCATCGGGTCCTGGATTTGTCAGCTGGATCGTTCCATTAGGAGTCACAGTGACTAAAAGGACCACAAGGTGTTAGCATTAAAATCTGTAAACCAAATGTTACACTGGCGAATACATGTCTGCGTTCCGTACTGTACTGGCCGGTGGTGGTCTGGTAGATGGGTGCAGGTATGGTTACACCTGAAACGCCCGAGGTTGTCGAGCTGTCCTTGCCCTCACTGTGCGGGACGCCCTCAGACGAAAGGTCATTTAGGATTTTTCTATAATTGAATGAAGACAAGAAATATAACACGCAGATAGTGAAAACATTGTTAAGTTAACGTGAGCTTTTGGCATTCTCACCTGTACGATGGTCTTCTGGCTAGGAGCTCTCTAGTCTTTTGAGGGGTGGTCCCACTTTCTGACGACTCCTGTGAATCTTCACTATCTGAACCCTTTATTGGAAAAGTGTTGGGGAAATCATTAGCACTGAGAATCAACAATATATGTTCAAGTTAAGGAATGGGCAAACGTTTTCAGTCAACGGTCGCATTGGGTTGAAGAAAGGGGGTCAGGCCAGAGAAAAAAAAAACAGCTGATTGATGTATTTATTATTTTTATATAGGGATCAGCAACCCAAAATTTTGAAAGAGCCATAACAGACCCAGAAACAAAAAACAAACATGTCTGGAGCCACAACAACAACAAAAAAAGCCGAATAAAAACCTATGTCAGGGATGTGATTTGACCAAAGTGAAATTATCTGAAAATTAGCCGGGGGTCTGGGGGCCGCGGGCACCCAGCTAGGTCCAGGGCAGTGCCCTGTTTGAGGGACAAGTGGGGCGAAGCCCCCCGGAGCTCATGGGTTTTCCGTGTTTTTAAGTACTTTCAATGCACTCAGATGACAAAGAAATAGACAAAACAACAGCATAAATTTTCAATGTATATTGAACTATCCCATATAAAATTACAGTGTTAGTCAACTCAAAATCAGTCACATTAAAAAACATTGGACTGCCTTTGCTTTTAAAAACTATCACTGAGAATATCATCATATCTAACTAATGTGATTACTAAGTTAACACATAAATCATGTTGAAGAGTTCAAATTTCATGAAGAAATAATTGTATCATGACCAAATGAAAAGTAACTCATATTAGAACATACCACAAATGTCTTTGTTATAGCAGAAGATGTTATCTGTCGGAGTCATGTGCATACACAATGAACTACTAAATCACTGGCCATGCAGAAACATGAAATTCATTCAAAGTTCTGAAATTTATATTTTCTGTCACATTCTAGATGAATTATAACATCACTTAATATCACAAATATTGTTTTCTATGTTCTACTCATTAAAACATTCAACATATTTACAGGAATATACAAGTGTTCATTCTTGAGCACAATCCATTCACATGACACAAACACTACTTCCTCCTAGACTTCATTGCTTTGGAATGGGTCTTTCTAGCCTGCTTCTGTGCAGCTTTGATGGTAATTCTTGAGGCAGCCTTGCTCATTTGGGTGTCCTGTTTCACAGCAAGTTCTGTTCCTTTTGCAGACAACATAGCTGCTTCTGCATCCTTCTCCTCCCTGTACCTTTTGGAGGATGTCCTCAGATTTAGGCACAGTTTGGACTGCACAGGATCCATCAGAATGTCTTTCCTTCCAAAATGGCTGACAGAGGTGGTCTTTCTTGCTCTTAGGGCATATTTCACAGTCTGGATAGAACTGTATGTGGCTATGTCCATTCTGCATGCTTTGGGGTTCATGGTAGAATATCATACAAGTACTTAATTTAAAAAATATAAATACTGACAATAATTTTGATTACTTATAGGCTTAATAATATTTTTAAATTTCCTAAATCATATTTTAAATGTTATAATTAATTATTTTTAATAGCAGCGTATCCGAATATTTGATAAATGAAAATACAATAATTATAGGCCCTACAGTAAAGTGTTGGTGTAATGTACACATGAAAATCTATTATTGTAATTGTTAAATATTTATGGCCATTTTTATTACGTTATAATATTTTCGAAAAAAAGGGGAAAACTGTCAAATAAATTTGAAAAGTTAACCACCTACCTCAAAATTCACGACTCTATCAGCAACTGGTACAGGTTGTTGGGGTGGATACGTCTCTCTATTACCGCTTCCGATTGTGATGTCAATAAGGGATGGAGGCCGTAAAGTTTTGGAGTTTTCGTTTGGGCACCGAAACTTCCAGCGATGGAATAACTTGTTGTTCTTGACTGGAGTTCTTTCACGTGTTTTTTTGCTCTTTGCGTGACTTTCAAGAGCTTTGAAACCTCTCCCACCATAGTCAATGGTATCATGGCACCAAATGCAAAGCCCTTTCCCGGCACGATCGATTTTCCGAATAAAGTCACTGAACAAATTTGTCACAGTCTTCTTTCCAACATTTGTAGATAAGTCCTCCTCTAACCAGTCCCATCGAAACTTGTTTTTTACGATCTTATCAATTTCTTTAACTCGCGGAGCATCTTTGCGTTCGATCATCTTTCTTTAAACACCCGGCAAAAACGTGTGAGAAATGAACAATGGCATACTCCTATGCCTTTATAACAAGCGCGTTTATTGGTCAACACGGAGACTTCAACCAATCAGTTACGGAAACACTAAAATGGAATGCTGTAGAGACGAAATCGGATTTTTTACCACTTAAAAAATCGGAAATTTTTAATTTTTATTTTTGGAGATAAAAAAAGCGGAATTCCGCGAATTAGCGGAAAAATCACATCCCTGCTATGTTTAGATTGGAATTTAAAAAGTGATTCACACATATGAGTTATTCGTTCAATATTTAATACTTCTTCAAAAGAGGGGTCCATGCCTGCTTTGGCCCCAAAGTGCGCAGTACGGCACCAAAGTGCTTTTTTTGGCCGAGGTACGTGCGGGTGCCAAAATGCTGCGCCACTGTGTAGCTTCTGGTTTACTTTGGGATGAGTCCTTCAAAACAAGTTTGCACCTTGTCACTGCGGTACGCGCAGTGCCAAAGTGCAGTGCCAAAGTGTGTTAATCAGGTAAAAGTAGAGTAAATCGAGAATAATATCACTAAAGTATAAGTAAAAAGTAGTCATCCAAATAGTTACTTGAGTAAAAGTAATTGCACGCTGTGCAGACCCTCCTCAAAGGAAAAAAAAAGAAACCAAACAAAAAAAAATGGCAAGAGAGAAACTCTCCTCTGCGATTTTAGGGCCGGGTCTGGGTCCGGGCCCTAGATCCAACCTCTAATTCTCCCTCAACAATGCGCGCTCAGCTTAGCAACATCACACAGAAAGATGTGAATAGGTTGAACATACTTTCACAGAAAATTACTGTCGTGCGGGTGATAAAACAATTGTGATTGTACAGCATCATGGCAAGTAAACGTGTCCTAACCTGTGAAGTCTGCGGCGCTTGAATAACTGAGGACTGCGGAGACTGGATGACTCCTTGGACCTGAAGCTGGCCCCCTGGCAGCTGAACGAGGGTCACAGGAGAACCGCCAAGTGACATCTACAACAAACAGAACATCTTTTGTCTTCAAAACCCAATTGATTCCCTTGCCATTTTGTTCAAATGTAGGGAAAAAACTGTCTACAAAGAAGAAAATAACAATTCAACATTGCATTATGGTTTCTAATGTCTGCAGCATCTCTAATCCCTACACCCGTCGCACTGTTGTAGCAGACAAACCGAAATGAGGAAGATTAAAACAATTCGTTTGTGCGTAAAAAGGACAGTATTATTTAGCAAAAAAATTGCTCATAATACTGATTTAATTGATAGCAAAAACCATTATCTATTACAGGCACGTCAAACACACAACCCCCTTTGTATGATTTTATTCAGCCCGTCATAAATTTCAGAGTAAGTCAAAAAATGGTATTTTGATCAAAAAGCATGATTTTTTTTAAATGAATGCAAAACAAATACTCACTCTGGCTGCTAGAGGGCAGTAAACGATATACTCCCAGCCTGGTAGTTTAGTGTGATGAAGTCTCATCTTATTGCCCATGCACTGCTAAAACTTTTATTTTGTATTTCTATTGTATAATTAAGGCAAACATATTTTATTTAGTTTGTTTAGCGTGGTGAATTGGTTTAGGTGTAAAATTGCATTCATTCAACTGTTTAAATAAACCAGTTAACGCACGCAAGGGTAACCATGAAAAACGTTTTTCCCCTATTGTTTGTGAATATTATATCTTTCCCCCCATGGATTCTTTGTTGTTGACTTTAAATTTGTTGAGTTTATAAACAGTTTAAATTGTTTTTTGTACATCTGTAAAAATTATATTTTTTCCTGTGCTTTTCAGGAATAATGAGTTTCATGATTAGCTTTTTTTTCATTAAAAAGTATACTTTAATCTTGTATTTCATAGTTTATTTAAAGTTGCAATGAATTAAAAGTAAACATTTTTAATTTACATTTTTTGTGTCAAAGTTCAAAGTTTAAATCAGCTAAAGAGCCAGGGTGTCAAACACGCGGCCTGTGGAATTTTAGTTGGAGGCCACCGTCTAAATGTAGTTTTGGTTGTTTTTTTTCAGTCAACTTTCGTCATTTGGTGTCTTCTTTTTTTTTTTGCCTTTTTGATTATTTTTCATCAAAAAACAGTTCAATTTTTTGTTAATTTTTCATACCTTTGAGTAATATGTACTTTTTTCGAATTTCTAGTACTTGTACAAGACTTTTTTCATGCTTATCATTACTTTTTAAACTATTTGGTTTTGTTTCGGTACCCTATCATATTTTTCCCATACTCTTCTATACGTTTGTTATTTTTTTCATCTTCTGATAGTCGTTTTTCAAGCAAAGAGTAGGCAAGAGAGAGCAAGTTTAGAGAAGTTTGTTTACTGTTTCATTCATGCTTTGCGAGTAAAAGAGGCAACTGAATTGAAGTATATTTATTCCTGATTGATATTATTATTATTATGTTTTTTGTTATTCTGTGAGCTTTTCTTCTAAAGAAAAAAAAAAAACAAAAATCCTGGTCTGAGCCAAATTTCGGGTCCAAGTCAAACCTAAATTGTCGATAACTATATTCGAGTCAGCTTTTCTCTTGCTTTGTTTTTTAAAATAATCTACCTGCCATTGTTCTTTGCATCTCTCTTCTCCCTGTCCTAAAGTGACGCACGAGACTCTTAAGGATGTTCTTGCTGCTGTGGTTAATGGCCCAATTTCAACCAATCATAAGCTATGGCCTAAAAATGTTCCCTTCAGCTCTTGAAAAAAAATCCATGAATGATAGAAAATTGACGATCAATGCAACCACGGCAGAAGCTTAAATATAAAATACATTAATGTGCATGCGGTCTTGTTTGACCTAAATTTTGTTTAAAAAAAAAAAAAAAAAGACAGGATCCATTTTTTATTATAAATCACCTCCTTCTCCTGATTCCTCACAAATAGAATATGAAATTTTGGGTTTGCTTAAGGCTCTGTCCTGCAAGTCAAGTATGTTAATTGGTCGGGCTCGAGCAGTGTCGGGCTTTAATACACAACGGCCTGAGTCTGATCAGGCTAAATCTTTTAGGCCCCATCTTACCTATACTCTGATTCAAGTGGCCCCCAGGTAAATTGAGTTTGAGAACCCTGTTGCAGAGTGAAAAAAATGAATGCTTCTATGAGATAGTACTACGATAGATTCTTTAAAACTAATTGTTAAATCAATTTGTGGATAATGTTATATAATAATTGGTAATATATCGATTAATGCTTCATATATATATTTAAAAAAAACAACAACAAAAAAAACGGTCTAAAGAGCTGTTTGGGAGCCGAAAGAGCCAGCTCTTAGCCAAGCTGAAAGAGCCGGATCTCTAAAAAGAGTTAAAATGATCATTACTCATTCAGTGCCATAATGTATAAATACTTTTTCAAAAACATTGTTGCCCAATGCAAAAAACGCAAAATAAAAGTGTTTTATTAAAATTGTATTTTAAATAACTATTGTAAAGGCTTTTTGGCGCTACTGATGAGTAAGTGTCAGACCTCTGTGAACCATTTCTGTGTTAAAACCACTAGATGTCAGGAAAGGCTTAATCAGATTTTTTTTCAACACATTGAGGCACCCTCTTTGTTTTTTTCTCATGTTGTTCCCTCTAATTAGGGATTGAGAGCGTGCAGGTGACCTCCGAGTGACAAAAATCGAAAAAGCATGTCACCGGAAACACTGCGCTGAAAAGTTCTTGCATCGTTTATCAATATTTTAATTGTTCTTGCGATAGTGTTATTTTGAAAGAAAACTGTTGTTGTGTTTATGGAAAGCATTTTTTTTAAGATATTGGAAGCCTCACAAATGCACAAAAACACTGAAGTGAAAGTTCTACTTGAAATTCATTTTTTCACAAAAAGCTGTTTTTCTCAGAGGTGTTTTCAAGAAACTTAGCAGTATTCAACTTTTGTCTACTTACCAATGGTAAAAGCTAGAAACATACTTTTTTGTAGTGAATGATGAGGGTAAAGACTTTCTTTTGATCTGTCCTATGTCTATTTAATTACACAACAAAGTTTTCCGTAAGCCTTTAAAAACAAGTCAAAATGGCTAGCACCCACAATTCCCATTTGAGATAAACATCTGGCATTGAAAATGTCAAGTCATTTTGTGCATGATATTACATAATAATTAGTAATAAATCAATTAAAGAAACCGCCCAAAAATCTGAACAGCAGTTTGGGAGCTGAGCCAGTTGTTTTAGTGAACAGAGTCTACCAGTTCTCTAAAAAGAGATAGAATTCTCGTCACTGAATAATAAGTTTAGTGTTCTTTTCGAATGTTTGGTCCCGGGCCCATAACATCAGCAATAGGACCCACTATGTGACGCCCTAAGAACCCCCTTCGTCCTAAGACAAGTTTGTATGAGCGACATTTGAAAAAAATGGAGGTGAACAGGAGGCGTTGTCGGAGAAGGCAGGGCTGGGCAGTGCCCACCCACAGAAAAGGGGATGTAGAAAAAGTAAAACACAAGGAGAAAAAAGAAAAAGGGAAAATGAAGAAGTGAAAAAATAAGTAAAAAACTAGGGGGGGGGGGAAATTAAACAAGACTAAAAAGCAGAAAAAAGAAAATACAGATTTTTGGGGTCCCTTTATCAGGATTTTACCAATTATAACATTATGCAGATTTTTTTTTTTAAAGTCATGTTTATTTGTGACGCCCTTAATCACAAGGAGTATCAAAGGCCTGCAGAGACAACACACTATTGCAAACTACAGACTATTATTACACTATCCCCTGATCTAAAACCTACATGAGGGCAAGGAGAACACTCAGAAACTTCAACATGAGGAAAATCATTAAACCTTGAGAAGGGACCGCACATATGAGATCATACCCCTTCCAGGATGACCAGGCTGAAATAACAAATAATACACTGATTTTGTCAACAGGAAATATAGGTCATACATGAGCAAGAGAATTGAAGTTTGTTTTAAGCCTAGATTTAAACAGTTCCACTGAGTTTCCGGATCGAATCTTAGGGGGAAAAGCATTCCACAGCTCAGGGAACAAAATGGAGAACGCTCTCGAACCTGCGGATCTCTTCTTGGCTCTTGGGATCACTAGCAGACCAGCATTTTCATTTTTAATCAATTGATTGATTTACTGATCAAAGACAGAAACGCACTGGACATGGTTCTGATTTGAGGAGTTTAAAAATCTTAAATGGGACGGTGTTATCGTATACTAATGTCTGATCATCGTTTAGTTATATTTGAGGTGCTGTCTAAATGTTGTATTAAAAACATTATTCTATTCAGCTCGGTGTCCTAGGGGCGCCAGCCCCGAGACTGGGAGGTTGCTGGTTCGGGCCGGGTCATACCTAAGACTTAGAACATTGGTACCCATTGCCTACCTGCTTGGTGCTCTGCATTAGGCGTTAATTGGGGAGTTTGGTCACCTAATGAGTCCCAACACATTAGTTGGGTTGAGCGAGGGGGCTGGGAATCCCCTCCTCTGTATCAATCTCCCAGAAAGAGTCAGAAAAGACTCTAGCCACCCCCCACTAGGGGGAAAAGGCTCCGATTATATATATTTCTATTCAATTATAATAGAATTTAATTTTTCACTCTCCTGTGAACTTTTAAGTAATTTAAACGTTGAACCTTTTTAAACTTTATACTTTTTATACTTTGATACCTCGTATAGTCAACAGATTTAAAGTCAACAACACAGAATTCATGGGAAAATGCATATTGACTAATCAAGGGGGAAAAAGAAGGGTGCTGGCTGTCTATTGTTTTAAATAATAAAACCTGATGTCACATGCTAATGGATGTATTGTTGATTAAGAATAATGCGCATTAGTGCCAAGTAAACATCAATTGAGGCAAAAATAGTTGTACCCCCCCACACGATGCATTTCATATATACCCCCCTCCCTGAGATTCATGTCTGGTGACGCCACTGGAGGCAACCCAAACTGAAACTAACCGTGGTCAAACAAACTCGAGACTTGTTTAACTTTTAATACGAAATGACTCGAAAACGAAAGTGTACGCCGACTCATTAAAGCGCTCGAATCAACTTAGCGAGTTTTGCAACTGTGCTTCACAGGACGGACGAACTTGTTTAGGTCTCTGGTGAGCGAATGTGAGCAACTCTGTCACTGGCGTTCGGTTGGGCCGCGTCAAGAGACGTCAGCAACACGGGGGAAGACATTGAGACATGAACACAACTCCACCTTAACCCAGTTTGAGAAGCGCCAAGGAGTTATCGAAGCGGCAGCCGCCATTATGAACGCGGCGGACGACGCCAGCAAACCTGGGGGGGCGACTTACCTTTCAAAGGCCGCCAAACAGCTTCCGATCACGGCGTGGGCTTCGTCGAAGTCCTATTTCGACTTGGACACAATAATGAGGAAAGTTATTTTGAGGAATATTTTTGAACTCGGAATAAATGCAGGCGAAATGGCCAGACACAATAAGCTTGTATCCAGCCCGTGAAATTGTTAACAAATATCTAAGAGGAATAGTGGCCGACTGGGAAAAAAAAACTGACGTCATAAATTTGGGCCTCGTACGGCAGAGTCTCTGTGACAAAGTACGTCACAGAGCATGCCGCACGTCACTCCTCCTCCACCCGCCTCCTAGTCTTCTTCTAGCACTTGAGCGGAAGCTCCACTTCTATTGTTTTACTACAGCGCCTCTCGTGGACAACAAGCTCTTTACACGTTGGTTAACTACTGTTAAAAGATATCGCTTTTGGACTGGACGGATCTATTGAAACTGACAGAGATGTTATATAAGGAAGTTGTGAATATGCTTAATTGCTGTTAAGATTGTCGAGAAGGGTTGTTCAAACCTCACATTGTTTGTTTGCTGTTATTAGTGTCAATTAATTTGTTCAACCCCAAAAAAAATAAGCCAGGGGTCAGGAACCTTTTTGACCCAAAGAGCCATACAAGCAAAAAATGTTTTAAAAAGAAATTGAGAGAGCCACATCATATATTTTCAGACAAAATTGAAAAAACTGCCAAACACGCTCTCTAGACAAAAGCTAAGTCTTCAGCACATTTTTCACTGTGTGTCATTTGATGATTTAATCAAATGTATGAAATGATGAAAATGCCAAATCCTGGTTCCCAAATCAATGTAAATATGCCATTTACAATATGTCTTCCACCTTCAGTTAAGAGTGTTGAGGCAATGTTTTTCCATTAAATTTGTCCTTAAAAACGGTTTCAAAACAATGTGTATGCAAAGTTGTTTTGTAAAAATGTCCCAAATTACTGCAAACGATAAGCATATTGTCATATTCACTTTCGGTGTCGACTGCACTGAGCGAGAGAGAGAGAAGGAAGTGCCTTGCGCTGTGTGCTGGGATCCGCCCACCGGTACTGCTCACCCAATCAAAGTCGTTTGCCAGCGTTTTTATTTACCAGTTTAAATGGTTTCTTATCGAACTTCTGCATTGAGTTGCTTCGGCTTTATATGGACCAAAATCGGGATGAAATCACTTGACTTTGGAACGCCACAGAGAGATGTGCAATAGTTACATTTTATTTCGGAGCCATATGTACTCATGAAAAGAGCCATATATGGCTCCCGAGCCATAGGTTCCCTACCCCTGCTATAAGCAATCGTAATTGGAGTTTTAGCTACCAGCGCCAATGGATTATAAACATTCCAACCTTTTGACATTAAAGTCCCGTGCACACCTAGTGCCAACCACGCGTCATCATCATTTTGCGTGCGGAAGCATTTTAAGGAGGAAAACAACATGGCGCAGAGTATAAAACATTTTTGATTACTTTAGTGTTTGGTCACCAAATTATTAAAGTGTGCAGGATAGAAAACCGCGACTTCACGCATGCGCTTTAAATACGAAACATGTCCTTGACAGGAGTTTTCTCTATACTCCAAGAAGTGAATGGTCTGTTGAAGCGATGCGAATTCTGACTCCTTTTTTTTTTATTTTTTTTTATTTTTTTTTAGAAAATCCGCTCTTTTAGCTTGGCTCACTAAAAAGAGTTGTCTTTTTCAGCTCCAAACAGCTGTTCTGGTCGTTTTTGTGGTTTAATCCATTTTTTTTTTATTTTTTTTACAATTTTTAATGTATTATTAATGACTCAAAAGGGGAAAATAAGGCAAAATAACAACTGGGCGGTAGCTTTGAACAACACAGGAAACAAAGTAAAATTTAAATAAATGTTTGGTTGGATCCTTTAACCACTAGAGTTGTAGGGGCACCATTCCCTGTGGTGTGGCTAAGTCAAGTACAGCCTGTCAGCACCCACCCCTCTCCAGGCCAACATATATTTCCACCCAGTTTTAAACCTGGAACCTTTCGAATGTGATCACCACTGCACCGAGAAATCCATCCACCCATCCATTATCTGCACCGCTTATCCTCAGTTGGCTCGCGGGGGCGATGGAGCCCATCCCAGCTATCTTCGGGCAGTGGGCAGGGGACACCCTGAACTGGTTGCCAGCCAGAGACAGACAATTCACTCGCTCATTTACACCTAGGGACAATTTGGACCAGCCAATTAACCTGACATCCATGTTTTTGGAATATGGGAGGAAACTGGAGTGCCTGGAGGAAACCCATGCAAGCATGGTGAGAAGATGCAAACTCTACACAGGAAGGTTCGATCTCATGACCTGAGAACTGTGCCGTGGATGCACAAACCACTGCACAGCCGTGCTACCCTCCCAGAAATAGATTTAAATATACAAAAGTCAAATTACAAAACAATTGTAATATTTTTTTTACTCCGATATAAAAATTAAAAGCACATAATCACTGAAACAACGCATCTTGACCAATCACAAGAGCAAAATAGCGTTTCGAGGTAACCAGCCCCTGATTGGTGGGCAGCAGGATCCCGTCATCCACTTACAGGAGCTGGCCCATAGAGCCGTTTTGATAGATAGATAGATAGATAGATAGATAGATACTTTGTTCATCCCCGAAGGGAAATTCACATTTCCAGCAGCATCCCTGAGCTGAGAACAATCGAGAACAATCGAAAATAACACGGGAGCTGCTGGAGTGGCTGCCATTCGTGACGGCGCCGGAAGAAAAGATTCAATTTGAATCATGTACAAACAAACAAACAATTGAATCATGTACAAACAAACAAAACATGAGGGCAAGGAAAAACTCAAAAACCTCAACATGAGGAAAACAGCATAAAATATTGCTAAACTTGAAAAGAGATGAAACATATAATACAATCCCAAATACCAGAAAAATTAGTAACAAGAATGAATAAATTGGTTAACCTCCTGACCCACGGTGACCACAAATATGATGATAAAAATGTTAATGTTAACTGTACAGTACTTTATTTACACAGCCCTTTACAACAGTCCTTTCAGTGTACCAACGTGCTTATACCTATGCTTTATATTGTCATTTTGGCAACCTTATCATCAGGGTTGGGTAGGGTTACTTAAACTGGATTACTCGCGAACGACGCAAATCTTAACAGTAGCGGTGACAAAAAAGAGAAAAGTTTATCATGCACTCTATTTCCACGCACGAAACAAAATATGTATCCAGTATATATATGAAAAACGTGTTTGTTAAAAACTGGAAGTGGCAAAGTTCTACCGAAAAGGTCTCTTACGCACAAAAACAAAGAAACAGCCATAAACTAAAATAATGGCCTCAAGTCAAGATTTTTATTTGGTTTGAATTTGAAAAAACAAAAACGATAAATAAAAAATCTCATGGTGTTTTTGAAGGCAGAGTGTAATATTTGACCAGTAGATGGCACTGTGTTGGAGAGGGCAATGCCACAGTGCACAGCATGGCGACATCCTGCCGGACAAACATGGCAGAGACCGAAGTGAGGATTCCACCGTGTAAAAGAAATACAAATTCCCCAACCTATGATTTTCTATTAAATGAAAATCACCATTGGTTTGACAGTTCGTGTCGTTTGTGCACCAAATTTTACACACCGTCCCTTTGAGGGGAGAAAATCGGTACTCGAACTTGTTAAGCAGTAGTGTTGGTTAGTGTGGTTGGTTATAGTATAGCTGGTTAGCAATAAGTCTTTAATAAACCATGTAATGTAATGTTCCGGTCCGGAGCCTTCGCTCTCTAAATGCTGGTCTACTAGTGTTCCCATGAGCCAAGAAATCCACAGGTTAGAGAGTGTTCTCCATTCGGGCCCCGGTGCTCTGGAATGCTCTTCCCCCTGAGATTCGATCTGCAACCTCAGTGGAATTCTATAGCATATGAATAACCTATATTTTATGTTGACAATATCCGTGTATTATTTGACTTCCTGTAGGTTTTAGATCAGGTGATGGTGTCATAATAGTCTGTAGTTTGCAATAGTCTTTGATCTGCGCAGCCCTTTGAGACTCTGTGATTAAGGGCTATACAAATAAACATGACTTGACTTGACTTAATCCTAACATAGGCTGCAAAAAGTAACCACAAATCAAAACACATGCTCATCACCCAAGATTAAAGGTTTTTCTTTATTTTTTGTTTTACAGTATAAAACAAAATACAACTGAGCAAAAAAAGAAAAGAAAACGTGAGTAAAAACATAAAAGTGTAAGACCTGGAATTCCGAACTACATATGAGTTGAACTGCTTTCTTTAGTGTAATCACACCGGCATGGGCCAGTCATTTCATCAATACGTCATAATTCTACAACATGCTGAGGGTGCATATAGACAATATCAACATACAACTCAAGAGATTAAGAAACACCTTAAGTACTTTTGAAACGGGATCAGTGACTTGGTACTAATTAAAAATGGATGTGGGTTGTTGACCGGACGGTGCAAGCTTGAAGGAAATTGCACAGTCATCAGGTTTGCATAGTGTGGAAGAATTGACAAAGAGCAGGAATTTAAAAAAAAAAAAAAAAAAAGATTTCTTAGCGATGCAGGTAGAATGTAGCTGCTCTTTTTTGTTAGATTTGGAATATGATTATATGATTTGCACCAAGGGACCGACTGGCCCATCCCTGCCTTAGCTGAGTTTGGTTCCCTGAATATATACATATTTATATTTATATATATATCATCTCTTCCTTACTTCTGCCCCAGGATGAAATGTGTCTCATAATGGTAGAGCCATGCACACATTCTGTTGCAAAAGTATGGTTAAAGCGAAGGAGGAAGAAGAAAACATTTCTTCTGCCAAGATTACAACACGGGGTGGAACCCAATAAAAGGTAGACACTTTGTTATGCATTCAAGGGAGCAGGAAACAGGAATAAAACACATTTTGGGATGATTTACAGTACAGTACAGTGCAAAAGCGCTGAGTAGATCTCGCGGTGATATTTGAATTTCCGACATCGTGTTGGGTCGTAACACCAAAACGTCAAAAGTTTTATCTACACGGAGAAAGTAAAATATCAAAGTCGCTCCGAATGATAACAGATCAAACACAATGCGAACATGCCTCTTAATGCTAAATATTTCCCCTCCCCCCAATTACCATACATTCCGGACTACAGACCACACTTGATTTAAAGGCTAATGCGCAAATTTAAGGAAGAAACTCAACTTTGTTTTTGTACAAACTGCACTGGATTTTAAGCCAGTCTTTAACAGCCATTAAAAAAAAAAATCAAATAAATCACATCCATTTCTTACGTAAAAAAAAAAAAAATCAGCAGGGAAATGTTTAGTACAGAAAAGTAACACATTATTCCACGGTTAAGAAAATCATTTGCAGACTGTATCCGCAGCAGTCAATATTATTGAAGCTGGGAGTGTGACGAATATATTCTCAAAAGAAAACCTAATGCACTCTTAGTTGTTTGGATCCCTTAACCACACAGCTCGTAGGTGCACCATTTCCTGGGGTGTGTCTTGAGCAAGTGCGGCCTGGTGGCGCCCACCACTTTCCAGGCCAATATGACTAAAATTCAGAAGCCCTTACAATCAAAACGGCCTGTACACATGCTAAACCGTGCGACTAATCTTAAGCTCTCCCATCTCTTGCACACATGACAAAGTCATAGAGAGAAGTAATACTACTGCTACATAAAATAAATCAGCATATATTAAATGCTTGGAATCTTTCTAACAAGTAGCGTCGGTTTACTGAATATTTTAGTGTGGCAGCAGGTGACTAAAAAGGGGGTATATTTTCCCTATCAGGCAAAAAAACTGTGACTTCATATTAGGCTGTTATCATTTTGATAACTGTCAACCCAATAATTATTGTGTGCACCTCCTTAGTAACTAGTGTTTGCATTTCAAATTTTTTTGTATATAGTAATAGCAAAACTTGGTCTCATTCCTATCAAATTGACATGTGCGCAAGGGTTGGGAGAGCTTAAGATCAGTCGCATGGCTCAGCATGTACACAGGCTGTTGTGATTATACAGGCTTCTGAATTTCAGTCAGTACAGTACATTGAGTTTAGTTTTGAGAATGTTTTTGTCGCACTACTGCGTATATGTTATATGCCGATTTAATTAAATGTAAGTATTCAATATTAAAGTATTGTAAGCTGCAGTGTTTTAAATGTAGAAAAAAAGTAGCAGCTTGTAGTCCGGAATTTACGGAATTTGGATCCAAGTCGCGTGTTGCAAAAAGTACCAACACGTTTAGATATTTATTAGTGAAAAACCTAAATCCATGTATTGCTGCTGACCGTCACGAAATTAAAATTGCAAATAAAGCTTCACAAAATTCCACAATGACAGAAACACTCAAATGACTCCGAAGTAAATGGGGAAACAATAATTTTACAAAATAACATTACAAAATTGGAGCATTACTTTTCAAATGCAACAAAATAACTTGGCGGCCTGTAAACAGTCTTTCGATCGCTTCAACCCCCCCGTCGCGGTTACACGTTTGACATAGAATTGCTTCTGATGCCGTTTTATCAGATCGGCATTCGCACGACTTTGTTCGATACCCCGGTCGCCGTCAGCGTCTGATTGGCTGAACGCGGAAAAGGTGCAAAAGCATCTTCCATGCTGGGAAGGTAGAAAGACGCGGATTTAGTGCTGCTCATTTACAATTACAACCATTTTAAATGGCTTTAAAGGTGCATTGCCGAGTTATATTTTTTTCTATATCGTGTATGTTCGAACAAAGCCCAGATGACTTTATAGTGTACTGTCTTTTTAACCTAGCTTTAGCTTGACTCTTCTTTATACTACAGTGCTCTGAGGCAACACGAAGATTAGAAAGAAAGGAAACAATGTAGTACCAAAAGATCTTGTTTTGAGCTAAAATTATCTGGCTACACTAGCATATATTTTTTTCTCATTTTAGATATTATTTGTTGTATTTGAATACTTATTTTCAATAAAATAATGAAGATATACCTAAAATGAACAAAATCATGCGTCCTTGCCCATTTAAATAATTGACACTTCTGTCTCATTTTACTAGAAAAACAAATGTAGTTGTTTAAGACTGTGCTTGATTTTAATTTTGTCATTTAGAAATTATTGTTAAATATTAATATAAAAAAATTCTGATCATTTTTTCAAATGTAAACTTTATTTTCACAATTTTATTAAATACCTTAAAGGGACAGTGTGTCATACATCTGAAATTGAATACTGCAAAGCGCAAGGAACACTACAAATTGTGGGGATTCAAAGTGACAATTTTTATTTATTTTTTTCCTTGCCCTCATATAGGTTTTAGATCAGGGGATGGTGTACTAATAGTCTGTAGTTTGTAATAATCTGTGGTCTGTGCAGCCCTTTGAGACTCCTTGTGATTAAAGGCAATACAAATAGACATGACTTCACTTGAAAAACAAAACAAAAGCAATGATAAAACAAGGAGAAAAAAGAAAGTGAAAAATAAAAAAATAAAAAAAAATAAAAAGCAGAAAATAAAAACAGGCAAGAGAAGAGAAAAGGCAAAAACAATTATTCAATGAATAAAAAAAGAAAATGAGAAAAAAAAAAGGGAACATACAAAACAAACAAAAAAGCAAAAAAAATGAAATGAAAAAAAAGCTATGAAAAAAGACATGTTTTTGGTCTTTTGTGGTACCCATAGAAGCAAGATGGCACACAATCATGTCAGCTCTCTCATATCATAGAAATTTATTGACGTAGGATTACTTTTAAAACAATTATTATTATATGATAATTAATATATGTTTGCCAAATATTCAAATCAATATTGTTTGTTTTAAGTAATTAACGATTTTTTTTGTACCACTAGGAGGTGCTAAATAATACACAATGTCTCTTGAAATAAGACAATGGGGTGTGTGGCTGGATCCCTTAACCACTCGAGTTGTAGGGGCACCATTTCCTGTGGTGTGTCTTGGGCAGCCTGGTGGCACCCATCCCTCTCCAGGCAAACATATGTTTCCGCCTGGTCTCGAACCTTACGCGTGTTAGGCAGATGTGCTAACCACTGCACTACAGAATAAGCAAAACTGTCCTCCAGTAGGGCAAACTAATTTTACCTTTGTTCTCAAAATAATATAGCTTTAATAATGGAACGACTTAGAATAATACATAAAAAGTGCAAAAAAATATCAGCCAGGGGAGAATTACCAGTAATTTATTTTGTTTTTTTTGCAGCGTATGCAAAATGTGGACACAGAGACTCAATACTTTTTAGGCCAGAGGTGGCAGTCATTAGAAAAAACATGTCAACATCGGCAATGCACCTTCAAATAGCAACAGCTAAACTCAAAAGCTCCTCAGGCCAAATATTTTTTCCTGAAATGTTACTTCTACTGCCTTGTTATTGTAATAAAAATAGAAGTTTTTGAAGAAAGTGCAATACCATATGTATGGTGTCTATTGATGATTTACAGGTATTCCTAATATTGCAAGTACCATTAAACTGGCAACTGACTCCATCTTTATTTACAGTCTGCTACCATTTCGACCGCAGAGGAGGAAGGGTACACTTCTATACATTTATACACTTTAAAATATCTTTACAGAACGGTATCGAAAATACAAAAGAGGCTTTGGAGTGCACAACAGGCCTCTTATTCTGAATCCTTTGCCTGACTTGTCAGGATTGCCAATAAAAGCCAAAAGAGGATCAACAGCCATTAAAAATAGATTTATGAACAAGAGGAATGTATGGCTGAAGGTCCGTAAGGCAGAAAATAAAATACCGTATTTATTCATGTATTACGCATATTTTTTTAACCTAATAAATGACTCAAAGTTTGAGTGCACGTTTGACAGTAGGTTTTACAGTACATTATCACATTTGTGCGTTGATTGATCGGTCGCAAATATCGCTGACCACAATCCCAAACCATTAGATGCAACAGGAATCGAACCCGGGTCACGGCAGTGAGAGAGGTGAATTCTAACTGCTAGACCTTGGGGTCTCAAACTTATTTGAGGCCCTGCCTTGATATGAAATTTGAAGGTAAGAACATCCTTTTTACTGATTGATTTATTTTTGTATTAATCCTTAATTTTTTCGATCAAATTAGGTGTAGAAAATGTATTTCATCAATTTTTTATTGAATTATATCTGTACTTTTGAAGTTTATTTAATTGAATTATTGTTTTATGATTTATAGATTTAACACTAATTTATTTTCTTACAAAATTCATTTCTGTTTCCTGTACTTTATTTTTATAATTCGTTTTGTCTATGAAAAAGAGATATTTGAGAAAAATGGTTATTAACGGTTTGACTTTTGAAAACCCAATTTGGCCCAACCTCACCCAGACTTTAGCTCTGGCGGGCCCCCAAGAAAATTGAGTTTGAGACCCCAGTAATATTTCTGACATAAAATAAGGCATTATCACACTATTTTTACTCATGGTACCAGAAATGAAAGTTAGAGAAAACAGAAAGTTGTCCTATAGGATATAAATGTAATATAATAATAAAAAGCACAACAAGGGTCACAATGACAACTAATTAACAAATGAGTCGTTTGTGCGTTATACACAAATACATACGGTACTTATATAAGGTGGGAAAGCTGTCAAAATATTTGGCTTTAATATCTTGGGATGTATCATTTTTGTTACACATTTGTGGTCAAAGACCAGATGAAACATATAAAAGTTGAGGGAAATGCCAGCTTATTACATGCATGGGGCAGCAGTAGCAAAGGAGGTAAAGCGCTCGTCTCGGGGTCAAGAGATTGCAGGTTTGATTCCCGGCTCCTCCGTGTTAAATGTCGTAGTGTGGGCAAGACACTAAATATACGCCTCTGATGAACAGCTAGTTGCCTTGCATGATCGACGCTGCTATCGGTGTGTGTGTGAATGGGTAAGTGTGAAGCACATTGTAAAGTGCTTTGGGAGGTCTTCATTGACTTGAAAAGCGCTATATAAAAGCAGACCATTTACAGGTGAGTGCATTTGCTTCAAAAATGAAAACAGAATCAAGTAAAGTAGCTCTTTGAATCAGTGTTTCCACTAAGAGGAACGTGTATCAAGAGGTTTGTTGCATTTTTTTTCCCCAAAGGCAATAACACGGAATTTCAAAAGGGGTTCTATGTATTCGGACCCTCGCACACATAACTGACTTTGAGCGGGCTACTTGCAACCAAACACTTACTGCTGGGGAATCATTTGCACAAACCTTTTTGATGAAACACAGTGAATATCCAAACGTGACGGCTCCGGTCACAGACATGCAATGAGGACGGATATCAAACGGGGTTTTGTGACGCATGATACCAGGCCAACCAGGCCGGGTGTTCAGTAGGCCCTCACATATTGTAAGCCACGTAGATGGGATCCAGCTGGTCAGCCAGGAAGGAATCTCGAAGGTGCATGCGTTGCTTTTCTCCCCTTGAGTTGATGGGGATGACCCCGGGGTCCACAATGACCACCACGCCCACAATCAGGTGGTGCTCCTCCAGGACCACGTTGGTTATCAGAGGCACCAGATCCAAAGCGTCCTGCTCCGAGCCGCACAGCTCCGACACCACCACCAGTAGGTTGGTCCATGTAAACACAGCGCTGCAAACAATAGTTAGGTTGATATTTCTGGAAATCTGTTCATGTTTTACAAAATAGCATGCTCATCATGAAAAAAAAAAAGTTGATTTATTAAAATTCGTTAAATGCGAGACGTTTCTCTCAAATGGGAAGAGCTGGTGCCAGCCAATTTTTGTCATTTTGACTTATTTTTGAAGGCCTGCAGAAAATGTATTCCTGTAGTTTTATAGGAATAGGACACATAAAAGGTTTCCAGCTTTTACCATTGTTTAGAAAACAACAGTCGAACATTGCCAAGTTTCTGGTAAATATTAATTTCAAAGAAAACTTCAGATAATAAACAGCATTTAGTGAAAGGATGCATTTCAAGCAAAACTTTCACTTTTGAGTGTTTTTGGCATTTTTAATACCTCCAATACCTAAACCAATGATTTTCAACCACTGTGCCGAAGAACACTTTGTGTGCCTGTGCGGTCTAGCAAAAGCTATCTTTCATTTCAATTTACTTTAACCGGGGATTAAACGGCACTGATAGGTGGTGTCCTGTGAGATTTTTTCAATGAAATGAATGTGCCTTGGCTCAGGAAAGGTTAAAAAACACTCTAAACAATGCTTTTAATAATCACAACGGCATTTGGCTTACGAAAATAACATTATATTGCAAGAAAACAGAACTTTTTTGCGTTTTTTTGCAGCCAGCTATCCTGCCTGTGTTTTTTTTCTTTTCCCAGTTCGCCCCATTTTGGCTGCTCGCTATTTGTTGTAACATTGCTGCACCCATCTGCGACACAACGCCTAGGCATTCTCCACAAAAACTACCAAAACTTGGCCCTACACATTTAAAACTTTTTCAACGAGTTAACATGTAAACCAATAGGGTGACTGGCTTGCTAGGGTGCTGATGTAATTCACATGTTGCAGAGCTCAGGATGTCAAAGACAAGACATACTGTCTTCAAAATGCATTATCTCTGAAAATAATTGGAATATACTATTGACATACAGGTATATATAGATATTATGCAAAAAAAAAAAACTTTACCATTTCCTCACAATTTGTATGTTTTACAATTTGGGAATCCTTTAAAGGAATTAAAATATGTCATTTGGTCAATGTTTGTTTTCTCTGGAACATACTTCGTTACCATTCACAAAAAGTATATACGAGTTCTCACCTCTCAGCAATACTGCGATGGGCACGAGAAACTGAGGTCTCAATATCAATGGGGTGGTAACGAAGTCCTCGAAGTTCCAAAGTTTCATCCAGTGATCCCACCACAAAAAGAGCGTCATGACGATCTAAGCATCGAGATACACATCAACGAGTTCATATCATGTTGGTAATGTAGGATTCGTTTGTGATTTTTACTACATTGCATCCGTGTTTATTTTACCCCCACTGGCATCCAGAAGCTCTGTTCTCTTCACGAAGCCCAAGTAGCCAGTTCTGGCCCATAAAGTCTGTGGGTCACCAAAACTGAGCTTCGTGTTAAAGTGGTCAGCCTGGAGACTCTCCTCTCCGTAGATGGTGTAGTAGCCACTGGCATTGTGAGGGCTGTTGACCCAGATCTTTGAGAAAGAGGCTCACGATTAGTCAATAGTCATTGCTTCCGTGATGGCAAAATCTGAAAATGCATAGTTAAGGCTACTTCTCCAAGATGAGAGTCTCCAAGTGGACCTCTGGTTTCAGGATTTACGATTATGACTCGGACACCAGGCAAAATCTAGAAGATGTTAAATACATGTTAGTCATCTTAACACAGAAGTAAGGATGGTTTTACATTACTTTTTGAAGTTCTCATTTCGAAACAAATTTGCATTTTCATCACATACTTATTGTGCCTGATGCACTACATGTCATGAAAAAAAAAAAAAAAAAAAAATCACCTTTCCAGACTCCATCAGGGGAAGACTCTGAGGTGCTCCTCTCTCCACCAGCCTTACTCTAAAAATGAAATTCACAACTACAGTAACATATTCAGCCAAGATTTCAACGTTGACACAAATATAAAATCAAATCTTTCAACTTTCACAGACACATACTTATGCTTTTAACCATTTTATCTACAATAACAAACTGCTTAAATAAGCA
This sequence comes from Urocampus carinirostris, assembly GCF_059441175.1. Taxonomy (NCBI): domain Eukaryota; kingdom Metazoa; phylum Chordata; class Actinopteri; order Syngnathiformes; family Syngnathidae; genus Urocampus; species Urocampus carinirostris. Next base: position 25,636,032 of record NC_142354.1, on the reverse strand, counting down.
ACATCACCTGATACAACATAATCCTGCTCATTTTATATCTTTTTTCTTATATTAATATAAACAAGTAGTAAAATAAATATTAAAACATTACAATATTCGAAATGAGCAAGTAATCTGACCATGAAACAAGATACGTTTACTTGAATAAATAGTTATATATATATATATAAAATTATTAGTGAAAAAAAATTCTAACTGGACTTTTTTATACAGTGCATATATTTATTATAATCAGGGGTGTTAAACTTATTTTAGCCAGGGGCCACGTTGTAGAAAATCGAAAATAAGTGTGCCTGAGCTGTAGATCTTTTGGAGGCTCACAATATTACAATCATGGAGTGTAAACCTGGAATATAAAACAATTATTGAGGTGTTTTTTTAACTTGAATCTTGGAACTTTACTGTTAGATATCATAACTATTACAGAAAAGAGCTCAAGCTGCAAAGACACCTAGGTGCTATTTTTTCAATTTAGTATTTTTTCAATCGAAGAGCTGACCGATAATTCCCAATCACTGGGGATATAAAGCGTAGTTTGGTAGCAAATGTTGCAATTAAGAGAGACATTCACGCACACTACGTGAGTGGAATTGTATTGCGTTAAACAATTTAAGTAACTACCATCAAGATGGGTTTCTCCAAATGTTCTTTGGTTAGTAAATGGTAGTCAGTAAGTACAGCTACAGTGGGCAGTTTGCTGTGGGAGTGGCACCTGGCTACCAGCAAACATATTGGAAACTGCAGGTCATTGTTTGACCTGATGCAGCTCATTCTTCTTTTGTGCTTTAATGAGTATAGTTTCGAAAAACTGATTAAATCAGTTGACTGGTTTGATCCAGCTTGTAGGCTGTATGTTTGACACCCCTGATTCGGATAAAAGAAATACATCGACTCTTTAAATTTAGCAATCAATGAATTAATCAATCTGGACTGCTTGATATTGTTCTTACCTGTCATGCCGTAGAGATTTCATATCCACATACACAGTGCAGGGATCCGGACCAGTGGTACCCTAGGACATATACAAATAGCAGTCGTTACAGATAGCCGATGAAGATATGGCACATACTGTATTGATTGACCCGACGTGAAGATGACCTACCTGCAGACAGACAGCCAAGTTAACCCTGGATCCAAACGCAGTGCTGACGGCCCTGGTCGACAACCCCAGATCTTTAAACAGCTTGGAGAAAGAATGCGTGAGAGCTAAGCGAGGACGTTCCTCTGCAATCACGACGCAACTCCTCACGCAGGACAGGTTAACCCCACGGGCCTGTTGAAAAAAGCAAATAAATGGCTCACTACTGTGAACACCAGCTCGACATTGATGTGTTTCCGCACCTTGAGCAACTCTGTTTGTGTGCCGAGGCCTTTAGTGCAAAACTCCATGACCGAGTACGAGCAGAAGGTGTCTCGGACGCGGTACTGGCTGAGACTGCTGAGCCAGAGTGACAAACAGCTCTCAAGCTCAAACGGAGGTATGAGGATGGATTGGTGACCTGAGTAAACACTGCAGGACAAAAATCTAATCAGGAGCAGCTTAAAAAGATAAAAGGCCAAATGTGGAGTGCAGCTTTTATTTCCTGTACCTTGCGAGGCACCATAGGACGAAGCCCAGGCCGCAGTAAGGGTCCAGGCAGATGGCGATTTGGCGAGAAGAGTATAGCTCACACTGCAGTTTTATAGAGCGGCACAGTGCACTGACGGCTGCGTGCGAGACCTGAACCACAAAGTGACGTTAGTGAAAAACATACAAGAAGTGCCTGTTGTGACCAGGTAAGAATATTTGATAAATGAGGCTACAATTTGTTTAAAGTTTTGCTGTGCAAAATCCATTTATCCATACAACCAATTAAAAAATCCCCATGCCCATTATGAGCAGAAAGCATTTTATTATAATGTAACTAAATATAAAACCACACTGCAAAAACTAAAATTTTACCCCATTACCAGGCAATCTGGCTCAATTTTAGCATCTTTTTTCATTGTTTGCAATATTTTATCCAACCTTACTAATAAAATAATAAAATGAATTCTTAAAATAAGCAACTAGTTTGCAGAATGTAGATACCGGTAATTCTTGCAGATGGTAGATAATCACGCTCATTTCAAGAAGGATTTTTCTATTAAGGTTAAAAAAAATACTTAAAATGTGCATTAGAAAATAGCATGTGCTGGGTATGACATTTTTTCTTGTTTTAAGTATATTTTTATATATATTTTTCAAGAAAATTAAGATCAAACATAATCAAATGAGCAACATTTTCTGCAAATGGGGTAAGAATTTGATTTCCCTTGCAAAATCAATTTAACAAGTAAAAGCAATTTCAAAAACCCCTAGGCCCATTATAAGCAGAGAGAATATGCAGTAAATCATTTGTTTCCTACAATTCAAGGGCGGCGTTACCAAATCTTCCGAACCACTTCCACTAATACAAAGTTATGTAACAACTGCGTATTACACGAGAAGTGAAGCATGCACTGCAAAAAAAAAGAATATTATTCATTGACTGAAAAAATGCCTTTCTTTTAATTCGTCTTTATTATTATAACTTTAATTTCCTGTAAAATAAGAAAAATTGTCTCTAGTTTATGGGTCTCCCAACGTGGTGCCTGCGGGCACCAATATACCCTCTATGGTCAGCTGAGGATCTGTTCTGAAAATAGTCTACCAATGCTGCGTCATTGTGAATTTCTACTAAAATGTTTTTTTAGTGGTTGACTGAATCTATTTAACCCCAATTCCAATAGTTAACCTAGTAATAACGTACAAGGTAATGCTTTTATTTTAATGTTTTTTTCAAGGATTAAAAAGGGCTTGAATTTTTAGAAAATTGCTTGTAAATGCCTAAAATTAATGCCATGTTTCTCAACAAGTCAGCTTAAAAATGACGCTGACACTGCACTCTAGCAGCTCCGCTTTTCCATTGCATTTCTTATTCGCTCGTGGCTAACGGCATTACTTTGTATGGCGTTGTTATATGAAGCGCCATATCTCCCTGTGGGTTGTGCCCAAGAGGACAGGTGCATGCTACACTTAAACAGGGGGATATGGAATATGTACAGTAGCAAGGATTACGAATCAATTTTGGACAATAATGGGCTACGCAAAATATTTAAGGTAGCATTTCTTGATGAATGCACACGAAAGAACAAAAATTGCATATTTAAATTGCAGATCTTTCAGTGATTCTGCAAAATACATGACTCACACCAGATTATATTCTTTTAATGGTACTGTATAAATTGGAAAATTGGCTTTGAAAAGTCCTTAAAAGTAATTTGACCATGAAAAGGTTATTCGAACCCTGAACACAGTAACAACATAGTAATATCATGAAACATTATTTTAGAAAAACTTATAAAACTGGGTGGCATTTGCGCTTGGTAACAAAAAATAGCCCTCAGCTTGAAAAATGTTGGAGACCCCCTCTAGCCGATGGTGAAATATTTTGCACATTTATTTGTTTTTATGATTTAAATAGGAAATACTGCTTTTATGCCAATGTGGCGAGAATAGATTTCATGCAGAGTAATTATGACTCCCACAACACTGGATGCTGAGACTGCCTGTGTGACTTTTTTGATCCATTCATGCAGAACAAACAATTGATGTAGCACCAGAAGGGGCCTCACTCAAATTCCACGTTCTAGATAACCGAAAAATGATCTGAGCACACATTTATCCCCCTTTGAAAACAATCTCATTTCATCTCACCTTGACCCCAGTGAGCATGCCTGTCGTGGAAACACTGAAGTCCAGATATGCTATCATCTCCGCCGTGGGCGGTTTATAGATTTGAGGAGGACGGCGACGGGGAAGGTCATCTGCAAACGACAACACACGGAGTGATTTAGTAAACAGAAATGAAGCATCTCAAATCTGGCAATAATTTATCTTTCATTTTCATAATTAATATTAAACTAATAGATCACACATGTATAATTTTTTGGGGGACATTTTTCCTGAATCTTACCTGTGTCAATGATTGTTGGCCAGGTTTTAATGTTTACAGATGCAGCGGCCTCCTTGGAGCGCAATGTCCGCATGAGATTTTGAGTAGTGAGGATGCATGCTGCTTTACTGACCTGATGACAAACATAAATTGGAGTGTCATTAGTATAACTTTTTCACAAACTGTAACAAAGTAGAAACATTCAGTTAGCTATAGCAAAGGTGACAAAACTTTTTCCACTTTTAGAGATATCTAGCTAATAATCTATGTACAGTAATTCATTGCTGTAACGGTGTCTACTTATCACGTATTGCTACATTTCATCATGTTTTGCATTCTGAATGGCAAACTAGTCACCCCGCCTCTTTTCTGCCTGTGTCCTCCTGTACGTCTGACGTTGTGATATGAGTTTTAAAACAGCTTGACGAACCTACATCACCTATGCGCAAATCATTTTCAAGTTAAAGTTTCTCTAAAAGCCATAATGTCAACAAAACGCTCTGGACCGGCAAAGGCATCAAAAGGCAGAGGAAGATAATTTCTATCGCCAACAAATTGGACTTCTGACCCAGTAATCTTGCTGTGTGAGGCTTTTTGCGATATCTTGGGGCTCCCGGGCACTTGTTCCAAAATGTTTTATAATGGGAAAATAGATGGTTTCCGTCAGAACACAAAGTGGACACGTTTTTAATGTTTTCCAATGAATAGAAATACAGGGTTCACACACCTTTTCAATGGCCGATTTCAAGCACTTTTGAAGAGGCTAATTTTTAAATTCTTCCAGTGCCTTTAAAAGAAGAAATCCAGCGGCCACCACAAGTAAGTTTATTTTTCTGATTGACTTTGATGACTAAAATAAAGTCGCTACCTTGCTGTAGCACATTATATGTGCTAGTTTGAGATTTTTCTATCATGATCTACACTATTTTTGTGTCAATAGTGTAGGCTGGTATGAACTGACATGAATTCTCCCATTCAGCTCCAACAATGTATGCGCAGCTTGGCTACGTCAAAGAGGGCTCTATGGGTGTTTCATCATAATAGAGTTACATGCAGAAAACAAAAAAAGAAAAAGAACTGTATTTATAAAAAAACAGAAAAATATCAAAATTCTGACTCATTTTAATGTTGTTGATTGCATTCAATATTTTAATCTCAGAGACTATTACAAAGCAGTGCTTAGAAAAACTGGCCTAATTCATAAGAACAAAAATGATAATACAGTGGGACCTTGCTACTTCGCGCTTCGACGTTCGCGGGTTCAAAGCTTTGCCGGCCTAAAAATAATAATAATAATAATAAAAAAAAAACATAAAATATATAAATACCGTATTTTCCACGCTATAAGGTGCACCAGGTTATAGGGCGCACCCCGAAAAAAATAGTTTTTGGTCCTATATTTGACATACATAAGACGCACCGGATTATAAGGCGCTACAATGGGAACGTGGACAAAACAGTCAGTTAGTTCAGTCCAACTTCTTACCCCCTTAACATTCCCAAAGCTTGCAAAGACGCAAATACGTGTCGAGAAAACGTGCGGATGCGGTGTCTGTACGATGTCACTCAAATGCATTGTTCAATCATTCGGAAGGTTAAAGTCTTGGGATTCAAGAAATGCCAACCATTCCTTAGTTTCTATTTTCGTTCGCAACTTTACTGTGGATATGACAATAAACACTTGGAATTTAGTTTAATTTAAAAATAGACACTCCATTGCATCCATTATCTGCACCGCTTATCACAGAAACATCGAGTTCAGTCTGAAACAAGATACAGGGAAAATATATAGCTGAAGTAGCTCACCGAAGTCGTTGTGTTCAATAATAATGTGCAGCCATGGTCCTCTTATATCCGTGAGTTTAGTAAATCCAGGAGAATAAAATATTTACAAATACAGAATAGTAAAAAAATGCTTTCTGTATGCCGTCAACCGTCAATTCCAGGCTTTGTTTTGCCGCTTCAGCCAATGCCAGCCTGTAAATGATAAAAAGGATCCGCCCCTTGACCTCCGAATAACTTTAGCCAATAGTGATCGATTCAACTGATGATTGACACATCTTTTTCGGCCAATTGCAGGCTTTGTTTTACAGCTTAAGCCTATGCCAGCCTGTAAATGATAAAAAGGATCCGCCCCTTGACCTCCGAATAACTTTACCCAATAGTGATCGATTCAAATGATGATTGACACATTGGTTAGCCAATGAAACGCCGGTAAATAAATCCCAGCATACACCGCGGACTACTTGGTGTTCGGGGGAAAATCTAGTCGGCGGCTGCAAGTTAGTTGGAAGACTTTGCGATTTAATATTGATCCATAAATAAGGCGCACTGTATTATGAGGCGCATGGTCAGCTTTTGAAAAAAATTAAGACTTTTAGGAGCGCTCTATAGTGCGGAAAATACGGTATATATATATATATATATATATATATATATATTTTTTTTTTTTTTTAAAGCATTTTTGAAGGGGCGTCGCTACTTCGTGGTTCCACGTTTACGGGTTCAGAGCTTCGCAGGTCTAAAAAAAAAAAATAATAAAATAAAATAATTTAAAAAAAGAAAAAAAACAACAACTTTTTTTTCTTTTTTTTTTAAGCATTTTTGAAGGGGCATCGCTACTTGGCAGATTTTCACTTTTCGCAGGTGGTTCTGGTCCACATTAACCAGGTCTAAAAAACAATAATGATCAAATTAAAATAAATAAATAAATAAATAAAATACAGTTTTACAGTTTTGTGCAATAGTATAGATTTTTTTACCCAGTTTCATTTGGCAAAAGCAAAAAGAGTTGGGCTTAAAAAAAAATCAAAAACATTTTAGGGTGAGTACACATTTGTTTACGATTATTTAAAATTTGAATTAAATGTCACATTAAAAAATATATGAAAACTGTCAAACCTGTATGTGAAAACATAAACAAACTTACATCAATGATCATACGGACAGTGGGCAGCGTGGCCGCCAGATTCTGAGGGTGAGGTGGTCTGACGTTCACGGGCACGCATCCAGCGTACAGGCAACCGTAAAATGACGCGATCAAGTCGATACCTTACGAAATGAGATTAGAAACATGTCAGCAAATCGATCAAATCAATATGAATGTGAGCGCTTGAATCTACCAGGAGGATAAAGTAAAACCACGTTCTCGCCAGTGTTGATGCTGCCTTTCTCCATGAGGGCGGCGGCAATCTTCTCAGCCCGCTTGTGAAGTTGAATGCAGGTGGCTGTACTCACCACCACACCCTGTTGGAAAGACAGAATAAATTTAAGATAAAGAAACGTTGATGTCATTCGTCAGTCCAAATACCTACCTTGGCGTTAAGAAGGACAAAAAGAACGTGATCGGCATCTGTCTGTGCCCTCCATTGCAGCGCCTCTGTCAAGTACTGATGCTGGAAAAATAAAAAAAAAATTGTGTCGTTAAGACGAACTTTGATACGTTGAATACCAGGGGTATATACAGTCACTAGCTGCAACGTATGGCACTCCTGCACAATATAATGCAATCGGGAATTGTATCATTATACCCACAGTGGCAGACAGAGACGTACTCATTTATTATAAGAGATGGGCAAAAATCTAATTAATTTAATCAATTTGCCTTTTTATAATCTACAACTCAGAAAATTGCTTAAACCTAATATAGAGAATCAGAAAACTTGCTAATACTCAATACTATTGTGGATCATTAACCAATAATTACTACATTGTGAAACGTGGCATTTTAGCAAGATAAAGAAACTATAAATAGCATTTGGCTAACAAGCTATGAGTTTTAAATGTCTTTAAAATCAAAAGGTTTCCCCTGAAAATTCATGACAACATGAATTTTTAATCAATAAAAAGTTGTGTTGCTTGGTTTTCGGGGGATTAAAATAGTAACCATGCAGACTGACATTAGATCCGGATTAGAATTTTTGGCTGTATCACTCAGTACAATTTAATGTTTTATTATTCTAATACTGGCAACATTGTTTTATGTACTATATTTTATGACATATCAAAATATATTCAACCTTCAATGCAGATCAAATCCATTACCGCATACTGCATATATATCAAATATCTTTAAATGAAGAGGGTTTTTTAGCAGCAAAGGTGTGCTTGTGAAGGATCCCATTAGAATGTGCAGAGGTACAAAAGCAAGTGTCCAGTGAGGGCTTTGACCTGGATGAAAAGAAACCTTAAACATCTACAGAAGGCATGAACTGCAGCATTCCTGAACATCCAGCTGCCCAGCATTGAAAAGAAAAAAATCATCTTAATTTTTGAGAGGAAATTTCAAAACAAAAGGTAAAAAAAAGCTTATGTGACATATGAATGCACATAGCTCTGCATGTGTCAGGCAAGTACACAAGCAACTAAAGTTAAAGCACAAAACAAAGCGTGACATAAAAATCAACAGGGGTACAAGGATAATGCTAGAAGGGGCCATAGTCTTACCATGACGGTGGGCCACATACAGAGCTAAAGTCACAAAAACAAGTAAAAGCAGAGAGAGTTTTTTTTTTCATCTCAATCTGTAGTTTACAACAAACACTTTCCTTTTCCTAATGGTGAATTATCAGGCCACACAACATGTACCCCCAATTCACAGTGTGTGGGTTTAATCTGTTCATTTAGTAGCCGGCTGTTTTAAAATGAAAGGCCAAAGTACCTTCCGGACCAGATCCTGGTCGTCGATCATGCCGAGCTCTCTGCCAGACGCCTGAGCGATCCTCTTCCCTGCCACTAGATTTCCCACCATCACTGATGCAGGACCAACGCCAACTATTAGGAACATTTCAATCAGTGACTTAAAGGTATTCCCAAACAGAATTATTTATTTTCAAACTAGGCACAGAACATGTAGTGTTACTCTCCACAATTATGCAAATATGTTGCAAAAAAATTCCACGTGCCGGGGGACTGGAGAAATGTTAAAGTTTACCCATCAAGTTTGTTTGTTGTAGGATCAAAGTAACACAACACTTTCAAAATGATGAATAGCATTAACACAACATGTGAGATGAGCTCCAAAACAGACAGCAATTGTAGTGAATAAAGTTTCTCAAACCTCGATTTTATGGCCAATCATGACAAACAAATGTCACTGACAGATATGGCTACAGAAAAAAACAGTGCCAGAGAATTAGATATACAGCCGTATCAATTTGAATTAGTGGTCAAGGTGAGTGACGAGGAAGAGGGTGAACTTGACATTTGCGACAAAGAGGAGAGAGGCAGTGTTCGTTTCCTGAACACATATTGGTAGGTTGTGTTTAAGAGGCTTCTTCTGAGATAGTGTTCAATCTTTTTACCAGTTTATATCCCATTGTTATGGTGGTAATTTTGCAATTTTTTGTTATGTAGTGGACTTGTGGTTCTCTCAACCGGCAACAAAAGATGAGGCCAGTTTTCCATTTCCTCATACGTGCGAATCAGAGTCTTTACTGTCGGTATAGCCAAAAGCTCCAGTCTTGCCTTGTAGCCTGTCTCTCTTGCAACATTGCAGATTTCCTGGAAGAAATCCTTTCGGAGTGCGCCGAGCACAACAATGACCACTTTGAAGGGCCTTTCTCCACTCGTGTGTTCTTCACAACTTTTGTTTGTTTTGATTTATCGTCCGGAATTGGAGGACTTTTTTTTTGCCATCACGGAGTCTTGGCTTTCCCGACGCCGCATTACATCACCGGCTCGAACGAGACGAAGACTCCGGTAAAAACAGGGGTTGGAGACTACGCGCTACAATAGTAGCGGAACCATTGATACACAATGCTCACTCGATATGGAGTTTCTAGCTATGTACCGGGAGAGTTAACTGTGGTCTTTGTGTTTGCTGTATGCTTTCCACCGCTAACAGTTTCGCCAGGTGCTAACGTTAGCATAGCGCTATATCTCCTGCCCGCTGCTGAACGTCAGCTTGCACTACCCCAACGGAGCTTTATCGTCGACGGCGACTTTAATCGGGCATGTTTATTGACTGTACTCCCAAATCCCTTCAATTGTGGACTCCCAAATCTACTAATTGTGGACTGAGCGATTCGGAGGAACGCTGGACTGTGTAATGTAAGATCAAACATTCGGGAACTCTGTTTGACCCTCACAACATGGCAACTGGCTCACAACTGTGCTGGTGTTACTCTGATGACATCACAGCACAGGATGTCAAAGACAAGACAGGCTGTCTTCGAAATGCATTATCTCGGAAAATAAGTGGAAATAAAGAGGATTTTATGCAAAAAACATGGACTATTTCCTCACATTTTGCATGTTTAAGAATTTGGGATTAACCTTAAATATGAGTAAATTTGTGTATGAGTGAATTTTTTATGTTAGTCAGTGTGATATTTGAAAAAGAAGAAAGACAGACAACCCCCAAACATTGGTTTACAATAAAATGCTCAGCATGTTTCAATAGTCCACAAGTTTTCATCATTCTTGCAGTCATTTTCTCACTTTTGGTCGACCAAAAATTGTAGTGGTTTAGACATTTTGACGCCTAAAATGTTTTAATCGAGAGCAACTGGCAAAATGGTCCCCCTTGAAATTGTTAACCATGGTTGAATTTCTTAGCTTGAGACAGGTTCAATACCACATTTGTGAACCCAATTTAGTTCATTGTTCTCACTTATTATGTATTTTTTCCGGATTGCAAAACAGTCACAGGAAAGCACACCAAACTGGCACAGGATTTATCCGACTTCAACGATGCTCGGTTCGGACCATACTGTTGTAAATCCATTACAATGGCATCGTTTGTGCCAAGACTACTTCTTTGTGAGTTAAGTGGTAGATTTCTGTGCCGGCTAGCTGCCAAAATGGCGGGCTGCTACGCGCTGCATTGCCAGACATGGAGATAAAAGGAAAAGCATCTCCTGTAAAAATAAATCTGTTGGTCGTGGTTTAAGAGAACGGATGGACAAATGTCGAGCAGGTCATAAGTCTTATTTTACCAGTGCTGGCTAATAGGGCTGCACGATTTTGAGAAAAAAACCTAATTGCGATAATTCAGTCCAGTGTTGCAATTTTGATGCGATTTTAAGAATAAGTTTAATTTTCTGTCCCATTTTGTTTTTTTCATAAGTACTTAACCCTTGGATGCATAACATACCAGTACATACATTCCTTCATGAGTGAAATCAGTACTTAATGGGGAAAATAATCCAAAATACCGATTGCATCATATCATACATATGTTTTATGAGGAATACTTAAAATATGACAAGATTGCAACTTTTTAGTTTTTAAATATTTTGAAGAATAACAACCCATGGGGTATTTTTTTTATCCCAAATATGCATTCAAAGGTTAATACTAGTGACAGAGATGTCAGACTGTTGAGAAGCAAAGACGTGTCTGTACGATGTCACCAGTCACACCTAGACATACCCTTAGAAAATTTATAAAATGCTAATGTTTAGTATTTCAGATGGTGATCAAATTTGACAAGGTACCAGGTAAGGCTTCAAGTTATCGTTTCACCTGTTTTCCACCTAAGATGCCCTACTATACTCATCTGCAGGCATTTGATTGCAAAAAAAATAAATAATAATAATTCAGGCGAGAATAAAAACCTTCTATTTCTGTGTGTTCCAACTTAGATTACTCAATGTTCGTACACTTGCAGCGATTAATTCAGTTAGTTTCAAAATAGACAGAAATGGTCCAGATTCTCCAAATGGTTCAACAACAGCATTCAATTTACTTTGTGTACATCTTGGATTGAGTTCTCATGTGAATTTTACAGGGGTTGAATTTAAATAAACAGCGCTCTCTTCTGGGGAGCTTTGTTAGGGTTGCTCTATATAAATCTAAAAAAAAAAAAAACAATCTTTTTAGATTAAAGCAAGCTACCACAAACCCAAATAGATACAAATTTTCACCCCATCTTTCAATCCAAAGCATAAACTTACCTGGCTGCTTCTGACGGGGTTTAGGCAGGTTGGTGACGCAAGTGTGAGGACACATGAGGATGTTGCAAGGGTGTAGGGTGCCCTCTAAGAAGAACTGCTTTGTGTCTGAGATGTGGATGCCTCCCAGGGGTGTTTTGGGTAACGTGTTGGCTGGGACCAGAGCCAGGCAGTAGAGACCCACTTGGTGGATACTGTCAATTGCCTATACAGGAGAGCGGGACCATTAATGGCTACTTCACACATAGCATGTTTGTTTTTGCTGGACATGCAAGTTAAAAGAAACTAAAACATCTGGTCGAAGCTTTTACCTGAAGTACTCGACTCATCCACTGGAAGCTGTCCTCCTCACTGGCGTCTGGCCTCTGCTCAGCCACAATCACGACTCTCTCATCATAGAACACAGTGACTGAAAAAACGGCAATCCTGATGCCCATAAGGACACACACACGCAAAATGTCATTTTCGAAAAAATACTGGATGTTTACAAAATATCCACTCATTCATTTAATTCCAACCATTTTTCCAAGATGACGGTGGTAAAATTAAGCAACATAAGAAACATAATACTTGATATGACCAATTATAATCAATTGTTTTCTCTAATCTAATTTGAATAAACGGATTGCATAATTGTTTCAAGAGAAAATGAAAGTAACTTAAATCAGCTAAATCAGAACACCTGACTAAAAAGATTCTTATTTTACTACATTTTTCTAACAGGAATTTACTTATTCATTTATTTGCTTGTTTGTTGTTTTTTTTATGTATTCCTTTATTCATTTAATATTTGTCAATCATCTGCCATCTTATATATCAGTTGCATATTTAAGTGTATTTTTTCTTATTTTAATCAAAAACTGGTTCACCATTGTTATTTGTGTATAACATGCATTTTTTTTTACCTCAAAAAAATAATTCAAAGGTTGGGTGCGGATTTTACACGAGGCTTTGCGGTAATATATTACCGTATTTCCATAACTATTGATCAGTCCAAATATATAAATCGCAAAACATTGGATGCAAGATGAATCAAACCCGGGTCGCAGGAGTGAGAGCACCGCATCCTAATCATTTGGACCACCAGTGAAATATAGCAGTTGACATATGAAAGGGGCATTAGATTTAATCTCATTATTGGACTATTTTTAATCACTGTACTAGAAGCGGATATTATAAAGTGAAGAAAACAGAAAGTTGTCCCGAAATATATAAACGCAAAAAAAAAAAAAAACGACGAGCGAAACAACTCTTTGGGGTATCTGATGATGATTTTAAAGGACCTTAAATAAACACTTACATTTTATGTCGTTATTGTGCTTATAGTTTACAATGTCAATAAATGATTTTAATCAAAGCAACAGGTATTCAATGTTTATTACTAACTTAGTCTGAGCTGAGAAAAACCCAAAATGTGATACTGATTTTTAATCAAAAACTAGGTGTGCGCGATATACATGAGTGCGTGTATAAAATACAGTATATGTGGCAGAAAAACATTTATTTTTTGTATTTTACTGGAAAAATAGCTAAAAAAATATAGTGAAATAAGGAAAATAGTTTAAACATATTTTAAGGATTACTGGTCATTTTACTAGAATAATAAAAAATAAAAATAAAAAATTTAGTAGAACATTGTTTTTATATTTGCAGTGCAACCCTCTCACCTCCCACGGTACACGGTCTTGACTGGCTCCACAGCGAGCGCGGTGGCCACTAAATCGTCGGCATTGTGTCTCCGTCCACTCACTTGTAGAAGACCCTCGATTTTGCCCACCACAAAAATCAGACTTCCCTGGAAATGCATTGGTGGGTTAGAAAGGAAAGAAAGACGGATCAAAAATTTAATGAAATATTCCATCTTACTGGTCCAACAAAGCCCAGAAGACCTGACCGCACAAATGGAATCTCTCCAATGGGGACTCCGTTAGCATTTACCGGTATTACCTGGAGACAAAAAAAAGAATGAATTAAGTAATGAGTAAACCTTTAAATAACTAAATATAACCCCACTCGGATACCTCAAAAGTATTTTTGGTGAGCCCTGGCAGGCCGTAGTACATGGTACCTCCAGCCCGGGAGTTAATTATGATCTCACCGATCTCATCAGTTTTACACAATTGAGGAGGCCCGTCGGGTTTGACTATGCACATCAAAGCTGGAAGCACACAAAGTCAGAAAATATATGTAAGTATGTACAGAGATCCCTTGTTTTTTGCAGTTAACGGGGACAAGAACCACCCGCAAAAAGAGAAAATCTGCACCTCCATAAAAGCCCCCAAAGGGTTAAACTTACCTCGACATGACGTCATTACTGTCTTACAGTATACAACTGTAACAAAATAACAACTGTAGATCTACAATTGATAACACACAACGCATAATTAGCATCAGGTGCCTCAATTTATGCCAAGTCTCTGCGATGATTAAAATAAAAGAGTCCCAAAAGTAGCTGTTTCCCACAATTGTAGCACTAGGGCATCTGTTTCATGGCTAATCGACCTGGCATTGGCCAGATACAGGGTCTGCAGCAGTGGCTTAGCAGAATTGTTAGCTTAGCCGTAGCAGTAGGCCAGACCTGCAGCCCCTTTTGAATTACAGAACGGTTTTCTTATGCAAAATTAATATGAAATGTATTACGATATTCTCGCCGCTTGGCCCAATAATAACATCAACAATTTGGTACCATGTCTAAAAATAGTGTGATGAGATAAGACCTGTTCGTGTATCATTTTGCATCCCTAGTGGGTTATGATTCTTGTTGCATGTATATTTTTTGTGTAATCCTTAAAGTCTGATGCGCCTTATATGTGAAATAATATCACAAGAGGCTAGTTTTTGGGGGTGCGTCTTGTAATACGGTGCAAATAAGTGGAGATACATGTGGAAAATATGGTAATTAGTTTATATCTTTTTAGATGTATGCTTTTAGCTCACCTCCGGGCATGACATGCCCTACGTCTTGCACAGTGAGGGCAGAATTTTTGTCCTCTGTGTTGACTCTGATGACTCCATGGCTCAGGCCGCCCAGGGAAAGGACAGCACGGGCAGGAAGGGGGGCGCCTGGCAATCCGGGTCTGTATCAGTGAGGGTGTCATTTGTTATACCGCAACAACAACAAACTAACTCTCAAATGTGGGTCAGTGTTGCACCTTCGTATTGCTACTGTCATGGCCTCCGGGGATGTGGCACAGGGACAGATGACCTCAGGCTTTAACCCGTGGGATTGGAAAACGTTCAGGAAGGCATCACAGGAAGAAACCGACCCTGAAAACAAGCACACAAAGAAATAGGTGAGACTGTATGTACCGGTATTATTATTTTCTGTAAGAAATTATCATCAGGATTTCTCACAGGGGTTGGCGCCATCAGCAACAATCAGCATACGTAATGACACCAGGCTGATGTCTCTATGGTCCCGGTGGGCCATCATGGCCCAGTGCAGGTCCCGACACTTCACCAAAGCTAATCGGGCTGTTGAACACATTTTTACATGTTGTCGCATTTTGGGGAAGTAATTGTCAATGTGAGGCACTATCTTTTTACCTTTGTGAATGTGAACCCTTTGCACCCAGGAAAGAGGGCACGCCTTCATGACTGCATAGGGAACACTTATAGTGTGGATTCTGTTCATCACAGCCTGTTAGCAAAAAAAGACATTTGCATTTAAGGTACCTAAATACGTAGTTGAAAAAATGTGGTATAGGGCTTTATCTGCTCCTCCACAAAACCAATTATATGTTAAATGACAATGATTTCTATTGACGTAAACAAAATGAAACTAGGCTGGTCATGTGTTAAGACTAATGATTGACAATTTTAAGGCAGTCACGTTTGGGCCTGGGCCCAGGTTCTTACTTCTATGACAGACCTAACCCAAGTTATAATAATAGTGCAATACTTATAAATGAGAACGAAAAGTGCATCATAACAATAGTTCAATGAAAAGAAGTGCAATAACTTATTATAGTGTGGAAAATATGGTGGATTTTCATTAATATCCGGGAATATAGCATGAATGCTCTCACCGTAAGAACCCCATGCCAAAGACCCATGTCCTTCTTACAGTCTAACACGTTCACCAACGTTTCACCTGTGAGGAATAAATAAAGGACATCACAATTATATTGATTGAGATAAACCAAAATCTCAAAAAAAAAATCCACACTCACTCACCCTCACAGTAGTTGCAGGCCTGTGTTAGCGCCTGGCAGTGGGTCAGCATGGCAACCTTAGAGACCGCCACGCCAACAACGGTGCCTTCCTTATTTGCTTTGTACTGTGTGGGAGAGAAAAAGTAGTAGTCAAGTGCAGTAGTCAAGAAAAATCTTTTTTACGTGAATGTATCGCCAAAACTGAGAACACCCTAGTGTCCAATGCCTTTCGTCGAAAATAAGCGGATTTAGTCTTTGACTCACCCCTGAATTTAATAAGGGCAAGTGCAAAAGAAAAAGATGGATCTTTCAAGAAAATCATCTTTGTCACCTCAATGTATGCCGGGTCAGTGTTAGCAGTCGGAATGTGCGGCTGCCAGTCTTTTGAAGGCTTGGTCAGGTACTTTGAGTCCGTGATCACCCATTTCATTCGAGGCCAGCCTGGCAGACAACAGAGTCAGCCAAAGTAGGCTTCATTTAAAAAACTATCTCATCAGACTGAGCACATCCCAGCCCTTGGTTATTTTTTTCCCTTAATATTCTTGGCTAAATAATTTGATTAAAATAGTGGAGATACTTGGTGAGTAATTCAAAGCAAAATGGCAGTTGTTATAGTCAAAAGCACTAGATTTTACAACCTTTAAACTGCATAATTTCTCCAGTGGGAGTCTTGGGTAGACCCTTCAGACATATTTCGCTAGTGAGAGCCAGGCCCACACCGCAGCTACCAAGTAGAAAGCCCACCTGGCTGATACCTGCATCCTACGTGTCCAAAACACAAATATCCAAGTGTATTACAGCAAAAGCCTTGACTCTGAAGAAAGTCATTGACTGTAGAAAGCTCTTACCTTGCGAGAGAGAGGCACCTCAATTGGTACAGGTATGACCTCAGCCAGGAGGCAGCCATAGAAGGCCACCCAGAACATACCGGGGTCACTGTTGGGGTACACAAGTGCCACCTACACAAATTAAAAGGACCTAATGTTAATGATTCAAAAATCAAACAATTGTTATACATACTTAATATATTAATTGAGGTGGAGGTAGGATACTGAGACTCCAATTTGTATTGTTTTAATATGGGTGGTTTAAGTTATGTAAATGAAAACTTGTATTATTTTTTTTTTCTGTCCATTTTGCTTCATTCTATGTTTTATGAAAAAGTATATGGACTTTGCACTATATTATCACACATTTAAGTGTTCTACAAAGTTAGAAGGGATCCACGATGTACTGTACTTGTTGCATCATCCTGACAGCTAACAAAAAAGACACCAAGAAAAAAATAATCAAAACATAACGTTCTGCCTTTTACATAGTGTATCATATCATTATGACGTAAGAAAAATATAGATAATTGGGCTAATTAAAAAAAAAAAATCTGTTTTACTGTACTGTGTTTACTGTAAAAGTAATAATAATAAAAATAATATTAATAGTAATAATAATAGATTGTTTGAATTCAAACAATGATCTGTTATGAAAAATAGGACATAATTTGGTTCAGAATTAACTGTTTTACTAAAAACAAGTAGTAAAATAAATAACAAAATGATAAAATTAATATTGCAAATGCCCCACGACTCCAGTGAGGGCAAATACAGTAGTTCAGGAAAAGGATGACTGGATATTGGAAATTAAGTAAAACAAAATAATTTAACTTGGAACAAATTTTATTTCTAAATACTTTTAATACACGAATTCTTTAATTTTCAAACTGGACTTTTAGTGGTGTATTTTGTTGCCAGGAAGCTTTTGTGTCACTGTGTCCTCACCCTGTCCCCAGGTTTCAGAATCTGTTCATTTTTATTGCCAAGCTTGTTAAGGAGAGTATATGCAAGTTTCACACTGCGACTCCATAGCTTCCCTGAAAGACAGACAAATGAACAGTTACAAGATAACAATTACATATAATTATTTATCATGGTAATTATGGCATATATTGACATTGTAGCTATCAATACATTCAGCTCTTACCATAAGTCAGTGTGTAAAGCGGTTTGCCTGTAATGTCGAGGGCTGTGAGGGCGGGGCTTTTGCCTTGTGTGGCCCCCCACCGAGCCAACGCGGCCTGCAGGGCTGGGGGCCAATTACTCACCACCCCCAATGGTTCGCCCTTCACTGGGATGATCTGGCGGCCTTCTGGCTTGGGCATGTTGGGGTCTGGCTGGGGTACTGAGAAAGGACATTGTATGGAGCAGGGTTATTACAGACATAAAGAAGGTGATGAGAAACATTATTGATCAATCGCTTAAGCGTCTCACCTTCTACTATCTCCTCTGAGTCATCAGTGAAAAACTCACTGAGGGGGGGCCTCTTTGGTCTCTTCAGTGTGTTGAGCAGCTGCTGGATCTTTGTGGACACCCTGCTGTTCACTGGAACTCCTACAAGGCCAAAGCATAGGTGGTGGTTGAAATGTGGAATTTAAAGAGCACGTTTACGCACGCTCCGCTTGTGCACACATGAAGAAAAGTGCAGCTGTTTGAGCGTCTGATTTCCTCACAGTCTGCTGCTTCTCAGCCCACAAAACGTAACCAATCAGACATTTAGCTGGAATCCATTGATGTCATGTTTGGGATGGAAAAAGCAGCACACGTTGAGTATGATCATCACAAGGAAAACAAGGTGAGAGTTGGATCAAGAGTGTTTTTCGGACTGGGACTTGCGTGTCCACTGGGGGAATTGATTTCTCTATGCTTGGATTGCAAACTACGGGGGTAATCAGGGTAAATAGGACAAAGACACAAGGCTAGGGATAATATAGGAGAAGGCATTTTCTTACTCTGAAGATTAATTCTTCCTACCAGCCAGTCAAAAACATGTGACAAAGCAGAAACAGAGCGAGAGCAGAAAAAAACGGTGGAGTACGATTAATGGCAACATTAGAATTTAATTGACAGGATTTAAACGGGCTGCCATTTGGCATACAAAATGGAAAAGCTGCAAGGTTGGATTACCGTCTGCAGTCTCCATCATGCTGGACCGACTCTGCCCTCGACTCATCCCCCTGACCGTAGCGTTGGACGGCAAGTCAACCCGCGGTCCTCTGGCTGGAAGAGCAACTGCAGTTACATCTGGAGGTGGGGCGTTGTTCTCTGAGGGGGCTGCAAGTAGTGAGGTGAAAAATATTAATATGATTGACAGAATTGTTTTTACTATAATATTAAATTAAGTCAAGATGGTTATGATACAGTTGCTTCTCAATTGGCATATATTTTGTAACAATTAATAGAAAGAAGACACCAAAAAATATTGAGATAATATGTTTTACGCTTATTACATGAAATATAACCAATTTAAGTTAGTAGTGTGATCCAATCTTAACCCTTGGATGCATGACCAACAAATATAAACACGCTTCCATGAGGGGGGGTGGCAAATTAGTGGCCTAAAAAATAAAAACACTAATGACATCATGTAATAAACTTTTTTTATGAGGAAAACCCTGAACAAAAGAAAAACTGTTTATTTGTAAAGATTTTGAAGAATAAAAACCCATTGGGTAATTTTTGACCCCACTCGAGCATCCAATGATTAAAGAGGAATTCAAGCAAAGCTTTTCTTCACAAGAAATCTTTACAATATTAACTATGACATGATTTGAATTTATTTTGCTTTAAATTAGTTTTGCAAAAATAATACAATTGAATAAAAGCTTAAATTATTAAACATTTTAACAAAAATAATATTTTGTTCTCTCTCTGTGTTTGGTATTTAGTAGCCACATAAAGAGCAAAAATAAACAGTCAAATTGCATTAAACTACATTAAAGCATGGATTTAAAAATGCATTCTTTATAACAAAAAAAACTCTTTTCCTGTGATACAAGATGCAAACTTAATTTACAAAATTTTTGAATCTAGAAAACAAGAACATTTGTAGTTGGTTACATAGCACATTCTCAATTCTAAATAAAACACATTGTTTTACTCTACAGATGTACAATTGTTAACCTGACCATTGCAACATTTGTTTTCGTTGAATATCCTGAATAGCATTTTTCAAATGTGTGCTTTAATATTTATGCTTCTATTCACACATTTTGAAATGTTAATCAGGAAAAGAATGACTACAAATTACAACAGTCGCATTGTTAACCAAAATTATTATTTTTTTTTACGTTAAAACTTGCAGAACCGTTTAACAGCAGAATTAAGGATTATAGTATTTTTTCAAACTATATGGCCCACCGCCAAGATTCGTATGTGATATAGGTATTTTCATATATATGACACACTGGACTACAAGTTGCATGGAATTTAAATTACAGTAAGAGCTAGGGTTGCATAGTAAATAAATAAATAAATAAATACATTACAACTAAAATTATCCATTTTATAGAAGAAGAATTTACTTTTATTGTCATTTTTGTGCCCATGCGCACAGAACGAAATGTCGATACATCTGACCCGCACAGTTAAACTGTAGCGAGTCGATGTAGTTGCAGCCGAACAGGGCGTCGCCATTTTAGACCCAACTGCTGTGTTGGGAGTCATTAGGTGACCAAACCCCCCAATTCCAACCCTTAATGCCAGCGCCAAGCAATGTTGTAAGTATGACTCGACCGAGGCTTGAACCAGCGACCTCCCAGTCGCGGAGCGGGCGCCCTACCCACAAGGCCACCGAGCTTCATATAGAACATGAATTCACATTATGACATCTGGTTTGTGCACCAAAATATATGAATTAATTAATAAACGGTTACTATGCTGTCCTTACTCCGAAGTACACCTTTTTCGTCAGATAGACAGCTAGTTAACGAGGTATAACAACTTCTTGTTTTTAGTAACAGTTTATTCGACAAATACCACAACCATTCCCCTTAAAAGGTCGTCGTAAAATAAAAAGTAAGTAAAAAAAAGTACTGTTAGATTGCCAACTACACAGATACATTTGTTACCATAAGCAAAAAAATCTTCAATCACGTAATCACAATAAGTTTCATGCTTTAGAACAATTATAGTCCAAAGCAACAAAAAGGAAGATTTTCAATGAGCATGTTACCTACAAGAGGGCACTTGAATACCACTCTATATGTTTCTCAAAGGCAGAACCAGTCACCGTATGGAGTATTATTTGATTTGACTATGCATTTCAAATTTTATACAGCATATTTTTGGTGTATAAGATGCACTGGATAAGAGTGCACTTTCAAATTTCTGGCCAATTTGGGGTTCTTAGGCGCGCCTTGTAGTCCGGAAAATACAGTATTTTTCATCTGCAAAAAATACTGATACTATTTTGCATGTATATCTGTGTTATACACTATTAGTAACTTATACGTTAGTTGAATAATACCAATACGTTGTTACTTATGTACTGTACTATAAGTTGTTTAAGAACTGTGAAACAAGTTAAGTTTCCCACAGTGAACAGTCTCACCAATGCGACTGTGAGCCATCATGTTGGTAACAGCTGCAGTATGAGGCGGTGGCTGGTGCTGGGGCTGGTGCGGCTGCTGATACTGAGGTTTATACAAAGGTTGGTACTGAGGCTTATACTGAGGCTGGTTGTGGGGCTGCGGCTTGGCCTCCCCGTGAGACAAGGTGGAGGAGGCTGACGAGGATGTGGAAGAGCCCAGGGCCGAGCGGTTGATCCAGCAGTCGGGGGTCTGCATGCTGGAATTGGGCAAAGGTGCGGGGACGACTAGAGACGACTGCCTGCGTGCCGACATCTCGTCTTCAGAGGCTGACGAGGAGTCTGAGGTGAAACATTGGCATAAGAATAAAAAGTGATGATTTAACTGAACTGTCTGAAAGCCAATTGTGTCCTTCTTTCTCCCACCTGGTGGCGTGCGTGTTTCGACAGGAGATGGCACATAGGTTGATCGCCGCTTAGTAGGCATTGGTAGTGCCATTTTTTCTTCCTTGTGTTTAGCCAGGGCAGCTTGTACGGCTTCAGAATGAATATCTAATCAAACAAATAGCAAAAACAAAATGAAACAGCTGTATTGAATTAAACATTGAACTTAAATATTTGTACTTTAAACTTCACATTGAAAATATAGAATCAAGATGAAATATAGATCAATATTAACGACAATATTTAAAGGTGGAGTGCGTCATTTGAGATGTCTTTCAAAAGTTGAATGTAGAATATTTTCTCTATTAAGTATGTGTTAAGAGTGTCCAAAGAGCCCTTATATTTTCTCCCCACCGCTCTTATCTGCTTTATACTTACTTACAGCAGAGCTGTTCGGGGCAGAACACAATAGGTAGGAGGAACGGGGTGGAGATTAACTTCATGTTTGTCCCCACAGTTTTTTTATGTTTCCATTTGTTTGCTCTACTGCTCAGGGTGCAGGGATCTGCTCTGCTTAGTAATAAGCTTAAATTCAGCGTCTGATCTGAGGGTGTGGTCAGAATGGGGGTCCTTTGCGGGCCTGCTCACAGACCCCTCAGTTACACCCTGACATGAGTTAGTCATTCCTAAGGGATGGACGAACGCCTATCGAAAAAGCAGGGCGATGACCTATGTTGCACTAGGTTGATCGAAAGGGATTTGCATAAGTAATACGCCCCTGGCAGGCCGTGGCGGGTACTGCAGCTTGCTAGAGGTGAAATTCTTGGACCGGCACAAGAAGGACCAGAATGAAAATATTGCAATGATGGTCTTTGCAGCCCTTTTAAAACTTTCTGTCATCAAGGGCTATACAAACACACATAATTGGTGTTAAAGCATAAAAATGGTAAAAGTAAGAAAAGGCCTGTTTCAAGTCCAGTCCAAATGCCAACCCAAACCCCAAGAAAGATGAAAAAGAAGGGTTTTTCGAGTACATCTAAGAAATGCATGTACTTTCACACGCAACGTAAGGAGCTTGACAATTGCTGCATAAGGAAAAAAAACAGGAGATGGCTGCAGCAAGTAAAAAAGTTCCAAATATCGTATAGCTCTTTTAAATCCACTATTCATTGATTACGGTTTGCAGATGTTTCGGACTAAACAATCTACTAGTATTTGCTGCTAAATGTAAAGCTCCGTCTCTAGCTTGTTGCATTTCAGTTAACTAATACACACACTTTTCACACCGCAGTCTATTTTCCTTCTAAAGAACTAAAGGTCCTTAGAAGAGTAGTTCTTATGTAAAACACTAAATACTCACAATCTGTACACTTTGTAAAAATGCACTGTTACAATTGTTATCATTTTAGTCAGGTTAAATAATCTGTTGTCAAACAAGGAACAGAAGAACGTGTTTTCTCGCTCGGCACGTAATCACAAGAGGAGGCTAAGTTTTTGTTAACCCACGCACATAATTGCTGATGCTTTGACTTGATGGCACCCACAGGCGCTTTAGGAGGACTTACATGAGCAGCCACGCGTTCATCACAGCGCGTTAGGACGCAACCCACTCGGTGACACATAGCAGCCACTGACTTCATTCAGGCTTTAAAAGATAAAAAACCTTCAAATGGCGCTCACGTAACTGCTGATCTTTTGCACACGTATGCTGCTGCCACGGGAGAAAGGGTTGAAATCCTTTGAATCTTTGAACATCAGAGGGGTGAAATACATCTCCATGGCGATAAGATGGTGTGTATTGGTTTATTGAAGCTTCATTACTAAATTCACAAACACAAGCTTTTTACATTCATCCAGATTTCCCAATTGAATCTATGAAGTGTTTCAATGTCCGGCTTGAACACTTGTAGAGTCCCTTTTCAGTCCGTCTTAACAATAATCTTTTAAAGCCAAAGGTGTCGGTTGCAAGGGCAATTTTCTCCACGCCAGTGGGAGTTAATAAATACTCTTATGCCCATTGTTTCAGCACAAAAAATGAGGTAAACTTTCTGCCTGTAATCTACTGCTTAGCAGTCTTTCCCTTGTAGATTAACATTCATGTGTTCTCCACGAGGGCGTCTCCTACATGACCAGGAAGTGATGTCATTTAGGTCCTCACTGTGGGGGCTTTCCAACTGTTAAATTGTCTCTGAAGTATACATCAATGCACTTTTCACAATTCCAAATCCAAAGTAGTTTTTTATGAAATAAGGGGAATTCAATGAAAGTTTACCTAACAATAACAACATTTCAACATCAACAAAACAGAATGACATTTGTTTTTCTGGGTTCAGATGTAAACCTATCACAGCTTGGCTCAGAATATTGGTGATTGAGCAGAGAACTTTTTTCATTTTCAGGCAAGTTGAGTGTCAAAATGTCCGCTTCCAGACATTTGAAAAACGGGTCAATTTTGATGTTCAACTCATATTCCACAAAAGCCAAAGTATTAAGAATAAGGATTTTAAACTAGCAAGGAGGTCTTCATTAACTTCAAAGCGCTATATAAATGCATACCATTTACCATTTATTCTGTATTTATTAGTGTGTAATGCCCTTTTTTTTACCCAAGAGAACTCGAAATTTGGGTACACGCTATACACAAGGTCTTAGAGAAGTATGTTACTGTATTTGTGTAAAGATTCATCAGTCAAAAATATCGCTGACCAAAATAATCGCAAAATAATGAATGCGGTCATTTTTTTAGTAATAATATCCAAATTACTTGTGTTGACATTCTATAATAATTATGGTAATTCTCAATAGCACATGTTCACAGGCAAAGCGGCTCTTAACTTATTAGTGACATTTTGGTACCTGTTGGATCGCAACTTCGGCTGAAAAGAGGAAACTTTCTGCATATGACGCCTCTTTCAAGCTCAAAGTTGCTGGCATTCATGAAAATCAAGCAGCTAGCCAAAAATTCACTGCACCCGAGATGAATGTTAGAGAATGGAGAAAAGATATATAGATGAAACCCAAAAAGTACGACAGAGGAAACAACTCTTTGGTGTATCTGATGATGAATGGGACTTTGAAGGACATTAAATACATATTTTACATTTTATCTTGGTATTGTGTTCATAGTTTAAATTGTCAATAAATTATGTTTATGATGGAAAATAAATTTTAAACAGATTTTTGAGAAAAAAAATTAGGGCTGCATGTTATACATAAGTACGTGTTACCTCATGTGCAGCCCCTTCTCAATTTCCTCATGCTGGGGTTTTTGGGTTTTCCCTTGCCTTCATGTAGGTTTTAGGTCAGGGGATGCTGTAATGGTAGAATGTCGTCTGTACAGCCCTTTGAGACTTCTTGTGATTAAGGGCTATACAAATCCCCTCCCCTTTAAGTGTCACAAGTTTGTTACATAAAAACGGTTGCTATTTCTTTCATTATGTTACCTGATCTGTAGCGGTCATCCCTGGTCCCACCATTGCGATGCGTCCTACGGGTTCGGCGTTCACGGTAACGGGATGAACTGGAAGGTGGAGGCCCGTGGGTGGATGAGGAACTGGGGGCAGGTGGCTGAGCATTGTTCTTCGGGGTAACTTCCACTGGCGTAAAAGAAACAAAATCATCCAGTATGACGTGGAAGAAGTTGCTAAATAATATTAAATAATACTAATACTTAAATAATACTTAAATAGTAAATTCATACAGTTACTCTCAAGGCTTTATTAAAAAAAAAGATCTGCAAAAAAGGATGCAAGACTAGAATGATGTTTTCTCAAAGACACGTCTATTTTTGTTTTGGTTTGATTGAGTGCAATAATGTATAGCCAAAAGAGGCTCAAGAAATCAAAAGTATTTCAAGATATTGGGCATTGGCTTAACCCAGGGCATGTGGCTCTCTAACGCCACCTTCGTGGCTCCCTGGCATTTTTTCTGAAATGTTTGAAAACAGAAAAAGAAGGGAAATGTGTGTATGTGTATATAAACATACACTGGAGATGCAAATTAGAGAACAATATACAGACAATTAAATAACTCTGAAAAAAGGCCATCTTCACTACTCAACAGTTTTAGGATATTTTGCTGTTTCTATACTATGCCACTATAACACTTTTTCACAAAATAGATACCAAAAAAAAACATATTTTGCAAATCAATGCATTGATCAAAATTAGAGTTACTTTCAGGTGACTCCCACTCAATGGTGCTAATCTAGCAAATGGTGTTGTTTTCCTTGATTAACTGACAACTCCTGTTTAACTTGCATTCTCGGTGGCAGTTTCACTGACTTTACAGGATGGTGGGCCGTTTTAAAGTGATTGAAAGCCTCCGGCAGCAGGTTCTCCAGATAAAAATGAATATTTGTTTTTCTTTGTTCTTAAAGTTTGACATTTAAGAAGTTCTCAGCCCCGACCTCAAACTTACCTACCGACCTTTGTGGTAAAGACAGATTAGATTGTGACCGGACTTGTCCATAACCAGTAACCACAGAATACTTTCTTGATTTAACAGACAAAAATTCCCAGAGAACCCTGTTTTTTCTGTAAAGGCATTAAACAGCGCAAATGAGGAGACAGGCTTAATATCTAATTTTACTCTCCATGAATTTACAGTCGTATAATGCCATAACTTCCTAAATGCCAGTTCCTGCTCTGGTCTTAATCATAAGATAGAACTCTTAGCCCAACTTATTTTATGTGCGATGTCACAAGGGGGCAGCAGTTATCAAAGCTAAGTCTTGTACATCATAATTTTAAATTAAACAAGCCATTTTTATAGAATTAATGTTTGACATTTTGTAAAAGATTATTCACAAAACATGAATATTCACCTGGCGTTTGAATGATGTATGGAGCCAGGAGTTTGGTCCTTTTCTTCTCATAGCCCTTTTGTGTGATGTCACCTGTACACAAAATAACAATTCATTTTAAGAAAGATGTTTAATTCATGTCAGTAGTTCTTGAGTATTGGCAACATAGACAGGAATAAAGACCCAAACATAAACTGAAGCCACCAAAGATTGCAGACAATGTCAACACTGCGTGTTAGACAGCCCCACACTTATGTGCGAAAAAGGGAGAAACAAAACACTTCTAAATTTGGAAAAAAAATTGTGGGCAAAAAGCGTGATGATTCAGAGATACCCTGAGGAGGAGAGGACAGAGATGGTGGAAAACAGATATGTTATTGAGAGAGAATGAGAAAAAGAAAGAGAGAGCGAATGAAGGGGTAAAAGAGAGACACAGGGACAGACAGAGAAAGAGAGAGAGAAAGAGAAAAGCAGGAAAAAAGCTGGGGAAAAAAATCCATGTGAAAGAACCCAAGGGCTAAAATCAGGAAAGATTGCAAAGTATCATCGTCAAGCACTATTATGGAAAACAATCTATTAGCAACAATAACATGTTATCTTTGTAGAAGGTAAAGTAACTAAACAGATTTCACTCCCACTCAATTTGGAAACGTTGCATTCACTGATATGTGAAGCAATAGATTAAGTACAGCATGAACTTATCATTGGTGTTCATTGCATCGTTTAAGTTTTCAACTCTTATGTTTGGCAGGGCAATTGTTGTTTGACTGTGCTACGGATGATTTTGGTTTAGAAATTAGCGCTGAAAGCTAAATTTTGCTTTAAGAACAGTGTGTATTATTTAACCACTAGATGTCGCTGTATTGTGTTGAGCAACCACAAACGAGAGATTAAAAGCACAAGGAAGGATACAAACTAGAGACGCAAGGTGACCATAAAGCACAATTACTTGCTCAGCCTTTAGAAAGATTTGGGGCTTTTGGGTATCTGTAGAAAAAGGATGGTGGAGAATTAAGTCAGCTCCCCCTAGGTGAGAAGGTCAGGTTATGTAAAACAAGTGCACATTTTTCGACCTACTAGCAGTTTATGTAATAATTCATGTATTTTTGCTTTTTTTTTCAATGAATGAAGGTTTTTGTTTTTTAACCACTGATATGCGCTAAATAATATACACTGTCCCAACAAGACTTTAAAGCTGCTTGGCACCTGAGTTACAGCAGGTTTAAAGCTTTAACTCGATTTACACTTTAAAACTTTAACTCTGAATGAAAACTTAAAAAAGTCAACCTTTGACAGGATTATAAATACCATAAACCTGAAGTAAAAAGAAGAATCACTTTAGGTCTTGTCCTACAGATGGGCGGATTTCATACGATAACATAAACACAGTACTGTATTTGAGGGACAGAAATATCTCCTTTAAATACTGTATATATAAATGTATCATTTGTGAAATGTTAATGCAGAGCGCAAGGTAAGAAATCTAAGGATCAAATCTGCTTGAGTGCTTTGCTTTTTTATTTTTAAGGTTCCTTTTTTTGTATCATTCATTTCCCAATGTGTAATATTAATTACTAAATATTATCAAAAGCATGTCCCGATGATAGACACTCCAAAAAAATCGCCATTAAGACAAACAAGTTAGTTTTCCCCCTGTTTAAAAAATGGTGATAAAGAATGAGATATCATGCCACAATTACGAAAGTGTAACTATTGCCCATATCATATACATCTTATTAATTATTGTGTTATAAATGTGTAGACTCACAAATGTATGGTAAAAATATTCTGGCGTATTTATCTACCATGCAGTACAGTATATTAAGCAATTCGTACGAACACTGAAAATATTAGCCTGCCAACTCACAATTTAAAGCGCGTGCATTTTTGGGGGCGGAGGGGCGAATATCTGAAGAAAAGTATACAGAACAATAAGTAATGCATGAACAAAATGGTTGGCCTTGCTCAGTCACATGATTTATTTTTAGCTCATGTGAACAGGCAGTTTCGCTGCGGAAGGGGGAGAGAGGGATGGCGTCTTTGTGGGGGAAGGGGATGGACGAGCATTAAATGAATTTCTAAGTCACTCTTCCATCTGGATGATTTGAAATTCAGCTGTACTGTATGCCACTTCCATTATGGTATGTTAGTTCCATCGCCGCCATCAGAGGAGTTAAACCAGTGGACAAACGATTGCTGGGGATGGATTAGAAACTAAAGTGGTTGCTATCCAGATGGATAAGTCATTTTCAATATGTTTTCTCCCTATTTGAAAAAGGGTAGAATCTTAATGAAGAATAATTAGCTGTTAATCAATGTGGTGGTTAAATCAACCACTAGCAGTGGTGACCAAACCCCCCAATCCCAACCCCTAATGCTGAACGCCAAGCAGGGAGGCAACGGGTACCAATGTTTAGGTCTTAAGTATGACTCGGCCGAGGCTTGAACCACAACCTCCCAGTCTCTGGGCCGGCGCCATACCCCCAAGGCCACCGAGCTGGTCAAATATAAACCTTAAACATACAAAATATAGCACTAAAGCAACTTAGGAACAAATTCAACTTACGAACAATCGTCTGAAATGTATCTCGTTCGTAAGTAGGGGAGCGTCTGTACCACTGGTAGTCTAATGGTTAGGTTTCAGCACTCTCACCACCGCGACCCGAGTTTAATTCCCGATGGCTACAATGTTTTGCAACTTTGGTCAGCGATATGTTCGACTGATTAATCATTGCACCAATACACACCATAAGTTTACAAAATGTGCAACGGTTACACATTTGCTCCTAGTTTTAATTGCATGTGCCTTATAGTCCAGTGCGTCTTAAATAATATAAAAATATATGTGATTAAAAAAATATTTTTGGGAGGTGTGCCTTAACGGTTTTAAGTGTGTTCGTGTGTACATTACTAGGCCTCGTGTAGTAGTATTTTTTTAATATTGTTGTAGTTGTATTTTTGTAGTCCATCTGTTGGATTTTTGTGGCATTTTTGTACTGTCACTACTGTAGTAGTGTTTTTGGACTGTAGTATTGTTGTAGTATTTTTATAGTATTTCTTCTTTTCATAATTAAAGCAAAATAATATATTAAGTCACTGTTTTTAAGCACTAATTTTGTATTTTTGTAATAATATTTTTGTGGTAGACACAAAAAGGGACAAAATTTATTTTATTAGTAGTAATTTATTTACCATTTTATATATATATATATATAACATGTTATCTTTGTAGAAGGTACAGTAACTAAACAGATTTCACTCCCACTCAATTTGGAAACGTTGCATTCACTGATATGTGAAGCAATAGATTAAGTACAGCATGAACTTATCATTGGTGTTCATTGCATCGTTTAAGTTTTCAACTCTTATGATTAAGACCAGAGCAGGAACTATAATATGACCATATATATATATATATATATATATATATATATATATATATATATATATATATATATATATATATGTATGGTCATATTTTTTTTTCTTTGTTTGGATAGAAACGCCAAACAGCATGTGGCCCACAGGCCGTAGTTTGCCCACCCCTCCTTTGGATGCATAAAACAGGTGGACTCATATTCCACAGAGGAAATATTTAGCAGGTTCTGGTTAGTGGATATTACTGCGCCGTAAAGAAATGTCTCAGCTTACTTCCCCTTTAAGAAGGCTATTCTTTACAAAACTGGTTTCGCAAGATGGAACAGTCATGTTTTATCCCCCACTCCGGGTAGGTGAGCACAGGACAGCTAAACATAAAACAAACTTGTCGAACGATGTCATAAAAGAATATGTTTTTGTCTACTTGGGAGGCAAAGCGCTTTACTCCTGGGGTGACTAGGCCCCATCTTGTTAACCCAAATTCCCACAAAGACCGATTCTCATCGGCCCTTCAGTTGAAAATCGAACGTTTACAGGCCATAGTCGTGCCATTCATTTTGACTATTCAATGGTAAGGATGGCTCAAATGAATTCTTAACGACCAAAAAGAGAGGAACGGCGCAGTTTCCCAAGTTTTGCTCGGTGCCAAGCGTAGATGATTTAAATTGCGGAAGCTTTCTCTCCGTGCACCCTGCATGCACTCCGTCTGAATTGTAATGAACTGCTGACCACTTTCTCCCCTTTTCTAGCTTTTTTTAATTAAAACGCACACCCCCTTGCTTCCCCCACAACGTGATTAAATCGCATTGGACACCTGCACTAATAAAACTTTGTAACATGCTTGAATTTTTACAGCTGTTGTTTCATAGAAAACAGATCCTTTAGAAGATGGGATGCTTGGAAGCAGCGTGCAATATACACAAAACAAACAGCTTGTCTCATTTTAAATGTGCGAAAAAAAACAGATTGAATTTTACAGATTGATAAGATGACATAGTCCTCTTTCTATGTGCACTCACACTGAAACATGCATGTGCACACAAAATGTATTAAACAATGAAACAGCAGATTGTTATGGTACAGAAATCCAATAACATTCAAAAAGCTGTTTTTGTTTCCTAGTGGGTGTCTTGCTTTGACAAAGAACCTCTAAGTGTGAGGAATATTATTTGAAATCGGCAGACAAAACAAAAACCAAACCCAATAGCTTCTCAGGGGCTACAAATAATGGTTTGTTTTCATCTTGGCTGCAGTAACTTTCACGGAATTTGGAATGTATTGTAATAATAAAACGTTTTCATCTCAGCTTTCTTCTTCCTGAACAGTGATAACTCATCATCAGTCTGTCAAATAGCAATCTTGCAATATTGTGAAAAAAAGTAATACTGAGGATTTATCACAAAGTAATCATCTTTGAATTCAAAACTGAAAAGCAGCAGAACGTAAAATGGTGCATTTGCTTGTCCAATGTTTGCGTGTTTTTTAATTAGCAATGCACAGATCTAAATTTCTAATGCACCAGCTTTATTTGTTTTACACACAACACACCTTTAGTTCTCCAAATATTATCTACAGGGAGTGCAGAATTATTAGGCAAATTAGTATTTTGACCACATCATCCTCTTTATGCATGTTGTCTTACTCCAAGCTGTATAGGCTCGAAAGCCTACTACCAATTAAGCATATCAGGTGATGTGCATCTCTGTAATGAGAAGGGGTGTGGTCTAATGACATCAACACCCTATATCAGGTGTGCATAATTATTAGGCAACTTCCTTTCCTTTGGCAAAATGGGTCAGATGAGGGACTTGACAGGCTCTGAAAAGTCAAAAATAGTGAGATATCTTGCAGAGGGATGCAGCACTCTTAAAATTGCCAAGCTTCTGAAGCGTGATCATCGAACAATCAAGCGTTACATTCAAAATAGTCAACAGGGTCGCAAGAAGCGTGTAGAAAAACCAAGGCGCAAAATAACTGCCCGTGAACTGAGAAAAGTCAAGCGTACAGCTGCCAAGATGCCACTTGCCACCAGTTTTGCCATATTTCAGAGCTGCAACATCACTGGAGTGCCCAAAAGCACAAGGTGTGCAATACTCAGAGACATGGCCAAGGTAAGAAAGGCTGAAAAACAACCACCACTGAACAAGACACACAAGCTGAAACGTCAAGACTGGGCCAAGAAAAATCTCAAGACGGATTTTTCTAAGGTTTTATGGACTGATGAAATGAGAGTGAGTCTTGATGGGCCAGATGGATGGGCCCGTGGCTGGATCGGTAAAGGGCAGAGAGCTCCAGTCCGCCTCAGACGCCAGCAAGGTGGAGGTGGGGTACTGGTATGGGCTGGTATCATCAAAGATGAGCTTGTGGGGCCTTTTCGGGTTGAGGATGGACTCAAGCTCAACTCCCAGTCCTACTGCCAGTTTCTGGAAGACACCTTCTTCAAGCAGTGGTACAGGAAGAAGTCCGCATCCTTCAAGAAAAACATGATTTTCATGCAGGACAACGCTCCATCACACGCATCCAAGTACTCCACAGCGTGGCTGGCAAGAAAGGGTCTAAAAGAAGAAAAACTAATGACATGGCCTCCTTGTTCACCTGATCTGAACCCCATAGAGAACCTGTGGTCCCTCATCAAATGTGAGATTTACAAGGAGGGAAAACAGTACACCTCTCTGAACAGTGTCTGGGAGGCTGTGGTTGCTGCTGCACGCAATGTTGATCGTGAACAGATCAAAGCACTGACAGAATCCATGGATGGCAGGCTTTTGAGTGTCCTTGCAAAGAAAGGTGGCTATATTGGTCACTGATTTGTTTTTGTTTTGTTTTTGAATGTCAGAAATGTATATTTGTGAATGTTGAGCTGTTATATTGGTTTCCCAGATGAAAATAAATAATTGAAATGGGTATACATTTGTTTTTTGTTAAGTTGCCTAATAATTATGCACAGTAATAGTCACCTGCACACACAGATATCCTCCTAAAATAGCTAAAACTAAAAAAACCCACTCCAACTTCCAAAATATTCAGCTTTGATATTAATGAGACTTTTGGGTTCATTAAGAACATGGTTGTTGTTCAATAATAAAATTAATCCTCAAAAATACAACTTGCCTAATAATTCTGCACTCCCTGTAGATATCAAAAGTGTGTTAAAAGAAATCAAACGTTTTTGGCGCATCCAAGTAGTGCTCTTAAGTAAAAGTGAAGTTTGTATGAATTCTCTCTGCAGAAGAACAGTGTCTGACACTTTTAGACATTGAGAAGGAAAATGAAATAGTGAGTAGAGATCACCTTATTATTAAGCGATCTGACCATTGGGATCAAGGAA
This sequence comes from Urocampus carinirostris, assembly GCF_059441175.1. Taxonomy (NCBI): domain Eukaryota; kingdom Metazoa; phylum Chordata; class Actinopteri; order Syngnathiformes; family Syngnathidae; genus Urocampus; species Urocampus carinirostris. The sequence goes on along the minus strand of NC_142354.1, from coordinate 25,602,775 downwards.
TCGGCATACCTATATATCCGCACACCTTTACTTAAAAAAAAAAGACTACATAGAGCATTTAAGTCTTTGTATTGATCATGATAAAAAAAAAAAAAAAAAATTTATTAGTATCAACAGCTCCTACTGTTTCAAAGTATATTATTCAGACAATGGTAAAAGCTTAAACCCCTCTATTTTTCTCATCATTAATTTAAACTCCATCCACTTTAAGTTTGTTTTTTATTCTCATACCCATCTAATTAAGAAAAAATACTATCATACCGGAATACCTAATGGAGAGTGCATTGATTTGTTTACAGCTATTGATCTCTAACTCAGATAGCATTTAGCATGACCCAAAGTAAAAACTAAACGATCCATAACAAGATTGTCTAGTGATGATCACTTTTCCTCTCATTTGTTGGAGAATGCTCTTATCTGCACGGCAAACAAAAGCAGGCAAGACCTAAAGTGCTACCCGATATCTTGTCTGGTCTGAACCTTATAGTGCTAAAACTAGTAAGACATTTGTTTCACAAAGAATATCACTCTATTAACCAGGCTTGCCTTATATGTAAAAAAAAAAGTTTTTTAATTGACTTCACACGGTACATTACAGCTAAGTATTAGTAAAACTATGGCGGTGTTTCCCATGCGTGGGAGGATTCTGGTGGACCACCATGGTTTAATTAGTCTCATAAACTTGCATTGTTTGGAAAATATAACAATATTTTTAAATACATACAAATACAAAGTTAATCAAAAGAACTTTTATTCAGTGTCTTGCCCAAGTACACTTCGACATATAACTCGGAGGAGCCGGGAATTGACCCTGTGACCTCTTGATCCCAAGACGAGCGAATTCCCCAATTCCAGTTGCACTCATGCAGCCCCAAACCATGACATGCCTGACTTTAGGCACGACACAACCATGTTTGTACACCTCAGCCGGTCGCCACATATGTGTCACACCATCCGGGCAGCAGTAGCTCAGGAGGTAGAGCGCTCGTCTTGGGATCAACAGATCGCAGTTCGAATCCCGGCTCCTCCGTGTTACATGTCGAAGACACTGAACTCCTAATGCCCCCAATAAGCAGGTTGGAGCCTTGTATGGCTGTGAGTGTGTGTGTGAATGGGTAAATGTGAAGCACATTGTAAAGCGCTTTGGGAAGTCTGACTAGAAAAGCGCATATAAATGCAGATCATTTCATTTTCATTTCATCTGAGCCAAATCAATTCATCTTGGTCTCATCAGACCACAATAAGCCATGGCCATTGTTGACAGACTCCATTGTGTCGAAGCCATGTTTCTTCAGTAATGGTCTACTAAACATCTCACGAAACTCTATGGGAAACACTGCATGCATATTCAAAATAAGTACCATATTTTCCGCACTATAAGGCGCACCTAAAAGTCTTAATTTTTTTCAAAAGCTGACCATGCGCCTTATAATACAGTGCGCCTTATATATGGCTCAATATTAAATCGCAAGGTCTCGCAACTTACGCAACAGCCGCCGACTCGATTTTCCCCCGAACGTGGAGTAGTACACGGTGTATGCTGGGATTTATATACCGACGTTTCATTGGCTAACCAATGTGTCAAACATCATTTGAATCGATCGCTATTGGCTAAAGTTATTCGGAGCCTCGGATAGGCTAGAGGGCCGAAACAAACCCTGCAATTGGCCGAAAAAGATGTGTCATTCATCCGTTAAATCGATCGCTATAGGCTAAAGTTATTCGGAGCCTCGGATTGGCTAGAGGGCCAAAACAAACCCTGCAATTGGCCGAAAAAGATGACTGAATAGCAAGCTAGCTAAACTACGCCATAGAGAAACATGTTTCATTAGTCTGTATTTGTAAATATTTTACTCTCCTGGATTTACTACACTCACGGTTGTAAGAAGACCATGATTGCGTATCATTATTGAACGTGAGAACTTAGGTGAGCTATGCGGCTTTATATTTTCCCGGTATCTTGCTTTAGAACGATCTTGATGTCGCTCTGATGAGTTGAGTGAATTAAACTCAATTCCAAGTGTTTATTGTCATATGCACAGTAAAGTTGCGAGCGAAAAAGAAAATAGAAACTAAGGAATGGTTGGCATTTCTTGAATCCCAAGACTTTAACCTTCCGAATGATATTTGAAACGATGCATTCGAGTGACATCGTACGGACACCGCATCCGCACGTGTCAACGACACGTATTTGCTTCTTTGCAAGCTTTGGGAATGTTAAGGGGGTAATCAGTTTGACTGAATCATCTGACTGTTTTGTCGACGTTCCCATTGTAGCGCCTTATAATGCGGTGCGCCTTATCTATGGAAGATATAGGACCAAAAACTATTTTTTGGGGGTGCGCCCTATAACCCGCTGCACCCTATAGTGCGGAAAATACGGTAGCTTTTTAAAATATATGTTTATTACTAAACAATTAAAACATATTTAAAAGAAAAATATGCTTTTAGTAAGCAACAATTACAATCATATTAGTCAGATATCAGTGAGTGTGAGGGTGTGGCTAATTCAGGTAACACTGACTCACATATCCGTTTGCTTTGTCGTTTTTAAGTCAGTGCCGGAAAGGGAACACTTACAGTACATGCAAAGTAGCACATGCACACGCACTTGCTCAATGCAGAGGGCCTTTGGGTGGGGAACAGCAAAGGAGTGCAAGGAGTTGACGGAAAATTTGACGCGACTCCACTTCAACCCCTCTAAGCAAAGAGTGACAAGAGGTGCGGTTGACACACCTGACACACTACACTTCACAGACATCAACAGTGCTACATATTTTAGCGTGAGAACACACAGTTTAAAAAAAAAAGAAGATAAATTAAACCTATGTATATAGACTGCAGTGTGAGAGAACAGGTGCAACTAAAACAAATGTTTGTCCGAGAAACTTAATTGTCTTTCTACATTCTACAAGAAGCATTTCTATTTAGAGGCAATTATTACAATTTGATATATGTGCATTAGGTACACATTCTGTAACTTAAAATAACAAATGTATACTTTTACTAGGTTTTATTCTCTGTATCTAGGCCTGGAAAGGGATGGGCGCCAACAGGATGTACTTGCCCAAGACATACAACAGGAAATGGTGCCCCCCTTAAGGGATCCAACAAACCAACCTGCCTCTACAGTACCAATAAGGCTGCCTCTATCAGTGAACTAATTCATTTGAACCTAAAAAACTGAGGCATGGTTAAACAATGGTCTGTTTTTGTCTATTCATTTAATCCTGATCAGCCTAAGCAAGATTTCTGGTTGTGGCTGAAATGGGAATAATGTTCTTGAGCCATATTAAGCACTGAAAGGGAATTTCATTAAAATCCCTTTTTTTCTCATGTATTGTTACTCCTGTTAAAATGGATCTTTAACGTCCATAGCTGTCAAAAGGTGAAGGAGTTAAAAGAACTATATGGAATTTGGAACTTTTTTGCACAAGCCCACCACGTCTGCTGTTTTCAAAGTCAGGCTACTTCTTGATGCACGTGCAAGTACGTGTATTTCTCCGACGGAAACGAATAAACTCTTCTTTTCACCTTCCTTTGGGTTTGGTTTGGTGTTTTGACTGTACTTGAAGAGGGCCTCTTATCACATTTTAATTCAACACTAACAAATAGAAGAAAAAATAAACGCGGGGACAAGGATGATATCAATCTCCAGTACTTCCTCCACACACCAGTCATCCTCCCTAATATGGTATGCCCCGGACAGCTTTACTAAAAGTAGGAAAAGAGCAGATAGGTACGGTGGAAAAAAAAACATAAGTGCTAGTTTAACTCAGTTGAGCATTGTTAACACATACTATTCAGAGACACTTGCAAGTATTTTAAGGACAATTCCAAGGACGCACCTCAACTTTAAGAAGAAGATCGACAACTAAGGGATGAAAAAAACGAATGATGAGGTGAGAGCAATGCCTTGCAAAGACATTTTGTAGGCAATAGTTGAGAGGGGAAAAAACAGTGCTTTAGTGTATATGGACGTTTCCTCATAGAATTGTAAATTCATATATAAATTCATGTGTTAATTATGCAAACATCTTCAATTTAATAGGACTTTTACGGTATTCATAAAATATAATGAAAAGGTTTTTTTCACCATATAACACATTAAATCAAATGAAAAGAAAAAATATTACAAAAACATAGCCATTCTGGACAATGGGCGATCTCACCAATCACTAAAACCTTTAGCTAATTATTACAACAAAATGAATAAAAAGAACATTAAAAAAAAGAGCATTTTTGAAAGGGCGGGGTGGCAATAATATCTAGCACCACCTATTACCCATCTATGCAACCCACTGGCCAAAAGTTAACATTTTGCCCCATATGTTTTGAGAGCATAAGGTTAAATTGCTGTGTATTTGACATATGGCTGCAAGAAAACTTGTATGTAAGTCGGAGCCTAGGGGCTGGGCATGGGGCCCAATGTGACAGGCACAATGCAGTGCTGACAAGCAGGCCTGGATTACTTAATAATGTTGCTCTTTGAGGGGATTTGTCCTTAAAAAGATCGTATATAAAAGGTGACGCTAGCATGCTCAAAAAAAGACAAAAATTTGACAGAAAGATTACAGCTGTACCAGAAAAATATTCCTTTACTGTGCTGTCATTATGTTTTGATACAGAGTGTTTGTTTGTTCTATCTGTATGTTAAGCTTTAAAACCATGAAGAAGAGATGAGTCAGAGTCGTGACTCTTGATGTGCTACAAAAGGGGGCAGCAAAACGAGGAGGTCCGACTGTGAGGTTGCCAAGGCTCCTGCAGTTCCCTTCAGAGTTGAAAGGAAGAAATTTCAGTGACCTAGTGTGTGTTTGTGCAGAGTGTTCATTTAAATTATTCAGTCTTCCAGCTCCACAAAGACTCCATGCATTCTCTATAGAGTCTACTGGTGTCGTGTTAATGTGTGGGTGCTCGCATTAACGAGCAAAAATAGACAGTTAAAACGTTAGGTAACGCTCTACATTCGTTTCCAAAACCTGCTATGAGCCTGTGTAACACACGGAGGGGAGCAGAGGTGCGCCTGGTGGTACCAAGCAGCAGAGATTATAAGAAACGTTCTGAAGCAGCACTTAATGAGCTTTTAAATGGATATGCCAAATCAGATTCGCTTCTACTTGCCTCTGTGCTAAAATGTTCGCACAAGAAGTTTCCTCCATCATGACTGACACCTTATAGAGGACCCGCTAGAATAAATCCAATTGGCATTGCAGATACATATTCTCATATTGAAAATTCCCAAGAAACAGAATCAAGCTCACTCCCCAGATCTCAACCCTATTGAAAATCAATGTAAGTCAGCATTAACAGGAGAGAGCAAGGGGAGTGCGATTTTCTAGGATACTGTTTGTCTCACACAACAAAAGTACAGATTCCAAAACCCAAAGGTTGTGGAATTGCCCCATTCTGCAGAGAACCTGCAGTCATGAAAGAACATTTATCAAAATCCAGAGCTGTGCAGAGGGCGGGTATCAAACTGTGAGGGGTAGTCTACAGCAAAATGACACTTGACTTTAAAGGCTAACATTAGCTTTGTGAGCACTGAAAATAGATTTGTAGCCATTTCTAGGATTATAGCCTAAATTGTTTCTGTTAACCATTGTTGATGACTATTAATTTATTAGTATAAAAAATATTGAAGGTCAAGGAATAAAATATCCATCTCACCTCAGGGTATTTGGAATAAAGGGTAATCCAGTGTTTGTATTAATAAAAGATGGTGACAAGTTATATACATTTTAAGTCATATTTGACCACGTAATGTCACTGTGTTGCAACCGAAAACAAGTGCTAAGAAGCACAAGGAAGAATTCAAACTACAGATACTCAAAGTGACCAAAACTGCACCAATTTGCCTTCTCCTTTTTTTGTCGCAAAGTTTTAGTTTTGTTGGTACCCGTAGCAGTAACATGGCATACAATGATGTCAAATCCTTCTTGGTGAGCCTCATGTTATGTAAAATAAATGAAAATGATCTACCTACAAGTATTTTTTTTAAAAATACGTTTGTATGATAGTTCATGTATTTTTGCTTATTATTTTAATCACGATTTATTTTTATTTTTGTATGGAGGAAGGTTTTTTCACTACAAGGAGGTGCTAATTAAAATACACAGTCAATTTCAAGTTTGAACTGAGCATTGCAAATAGGCTCCTGGTTGTTCCGCATTTTTTTGTTTGCTTATGATAGTGAATATTTAAATGACAACACACAATTCAAATATGACAGTAACAAATACCTCTAAGAGAATATGTTTTTTTTTGTCATTTCTATTAAAATAAATAATTAAACATTAAAATACTAAACAATCTGATCCCGATAAAAACAACAGTAAGGTGAACATGAAAAATATTTTTTTCTAGTGCGAGCTGTTGCCAAATACAGTATATACTACTACCGTTTCAAGATAACTACAGAGAAATGTTAAAAAACAACAAGCTAATCTATACATTAGACAAGGCATTGGTGGTAGCTGCGAGAGATCCAACGCATCCAGGCCCGATGAGGCAGGATGGTTGCCCCCTGATGCTCTGTGACCTAGATTAAGAAACGCAGCCAGGACTATAATCTCTCGTGCCTCCACCCCCCTTTCACTATGGAACAGGCTGCTCGTTGGGAAGAATAGCCTTTCTGTTAGCATGCTAACATCATCAAGCCTGTAGATGCATTGCGCCAAATAAGAATGAATTATGAGACTTTGTATTTTTTAGACTGAGAAAACAGCTCATCTGGGTGATGATGGCATATAATTAGATTAATTTTTAACTAAATTGATGAAATACATATCCTTGAGATTTGATTTCCAAAACACAGCTAATTTATTTGATAGGTCATGTTTATATTGTTCTTGAGGTTTAGGTACCGTGGCAACCAGGGGGGCGGTGCCATACAGATATAGAGATATACACATGGCAGATGGTCATGACGCTTTGCAAACTGCAGTAACAGCATATATTCATGGAGCATACATAGATAGATAGATAGATAGATAGATACTTTATTCATCCCCGAAGGGAAATTCACTTTTCCAGCAGCATCCCTAAGCTGAGAACAATCGAAAATAACTGAGAACAATCGAAAATAACACGGGAGCTGCTGGAGTGGCTGCCATTCGTGACGGCGCCGGAGAAACGATTCAATTTGAATCATGTACAAACAAACAAACAATTGAATCATGTACAAGAAACGATTCAATCTGAATCATGTACAAACAAACAAACAATTGAATCATGTACAACAAACAAACAAAATATTTATGTTTCAATAAGTGGAGTGTTAATAAAATGGGGGGAAAATAATTTCTGATACTGATATAACCAGGTAAAACTAATTTTAAGTTACCTGACCTGTCCAAATGAATGTTGTGCCATCTCACCTTTCCCACTCTCTCTGCTCGCTCCTGAAACTTTATCAAATAGTCCAAAATTAATGTATACCTGTGAGAATTTTGACTAATCTACATGTGTTGCTGCCATTTGTATTCAAATAGATATTTCTTAAGGGTTGTACTATTTATTGAAATATTATTGTTGTAGTGAAATTACATTCTGATGAATTCAATTCTGTTTTTAATTTCTTCAATAGTGTGTATGTAACTTCAAAATTATCCTAATTGCTGACTCCTTCTTCTGGTTGAAATAGTCATTGCAGCATCTAAAAGGTATTCTGAAAGGACTCAAATCAACTCTTCCTTTTCATCTTTTTGGGGGTTTGAGTTGGCATTTGGACTGTATTCGACCCGTTCCTTTTCTTACTTTCAATACTTCATCATGGAATAAAAGAAAATCACCGCCACACGTGTGATATGACTCTGTCCCCCCTAACCGCCCGACTCCTTTCCTTCAGCGTAATTCACTTCATGGCCGGACCGTCGATCATAAAAGTAAGATAAAAGCAGAGAGGCAAAGTAAAAAATATATATAAAGGCTCTTGAATAATAGGGCATTGTTAACACATACCTAATAAAGATTACATTTATTTTTAAGGACACCTCTAACTACCCGCCCCACTTTTGAAGGTTGGACTATTTATTGAGATATTATTGTTTTAGAGAAATTACCTACTGATTAGTTCATTCTGCTTTTGATATTGGATACTTGCAAAAGAGATTGCATAGGTGGAAGGAATCACCCTATAACTATTCCATGTACATATATTTATTATACATTTACAAAAGCTGGTAAAATAAATTTGTGTCCCTTTAGCACAGGGGTCTCAAAAATGCAGCCTGTGGTAAAATATTGGGAGGCCCTCACCCAAAAATGTAAGTTTAAAGTAATAGTTTGATAAGGACACTCCCTGGGGAGGAGATCGCCACCAATATTAAACTGAAGCTCAAGGGACAGTGGATGCACCTTCCGTGTAACTTTCTGTGAGTTTCTGCCTTTGAACCACAGACATGTTTTATCTGTGATAAGTTGATTCTGTTTTTAGGAGATTGCAGAAGGATGCAAGTTCATTATTTTGACTATTATTGGGAAATGTTTTTCGTTGTTTTGACTGTTATGCACTGTTTGCATCATTGTCACTATCGTCCAATCATGTTGCTGTTCTTTGATTCCCAAACCCTTAAGGCGGATGTGCTTCTGTAACCTAGGAGCAACAATAAAAACAAATGGCTCAAGGGGGCTTTTAGAACAGATTAAAACATATTATCAGAGGTTTGGGCTCTCTTCTTACTTTTGTTCATAACCCATTGATGTCTTCTCTCTTAATTTTGAGTGTTTACGGCAATGCCGAGGTCTGGCTCATCTCTGTAGTATAAGGTGACGCTTGAAACTGAAAAACAACAGCAACCAGATGATGAAGGTGCTGTATCTGAGTTAGATCAGAAGGCTTCTCCTGCCTCTGGTAAACATGAAAACCTGTTTCATGTGAGGGAGCAGACCCCAAACCAAAACGACCACCTGGAGAATGGTGGACCCGCCAGGCTGTACTTACCAAAAAACACACCACAGGAAGAGATGCACACTCAAGCAATTAGTGAACTACACTTTTAACTTAACACTTTCCCTTAATAATATAATCGCTATTATACAAAAAGATGCATTGACAATCTCAAAGCGGTTTGTTATCTTGGGGAACTCTTCAGAAGACAAAGAGTTCAAATATCCGAATATCAGCCAACACCAATGCATTACAATTCTCCATTAAGCGAGGCCTTCTCACACTTGCTCCGAGAGATCAAGATATTCAGTGACTGTTACATTATTGCTAGCTAATGAAATGTGTCCGTTCAGCATTGTTAACAAGCAAAGATTGAGTTAATCAATCTTTACAATCAGTTATTAACAAGCCTTCATTGAGTATTTTGTGGTGGAGGAGAGAGCTGGTAAATTCGGAGTTTGGTTGAAAATTTTGCAGGTTTTCAAAATGTGTTAATGAGTTGGCTGTGTTAATGAAGTGTGTGTTTTAAGGAGGAGTGACAGAGAGCCACTGTTTTTTTTACGATGAAAAATATCTAGTAGCTTGCAAAAACTGGTTTTATAAGGAGGGTTATTTTTTTTCCTATCTAAACATTTTTGTTTTGGGTCGAATGTAATATTTATTGTCAATAATGTTTTACAAATATTAACTTTAAGGCCCGGTCACACAGCCTTCCGCGTCTGTATCGCGGGTAAAATTTTGTGATTTTTTTTTGCCCGTGTTTGCCCGCGGTGGAAAATGTGCAAAATTGGCCGGCGACTGTTCCGCGTCCTTATCGCGGGTAATTGCGGCTGCATCGCTGTGCCGCCCGCGGTTACCTGTGGTCTAAATTTTTTCGCAGCGCAAAACTTTTTCGCGCGGCCAACTGCGTGTGAATTTCTTACCGCGTGTAAAGCACGGCTGTATCGCGTCTGTATCACGATCTCAAAGCGTCCAACAGCGTCTGCTTCACGGGCAGAAATTTCTGGCCGTGACTCAGCCGCGATACGCCCGTGAAAGGCTGTGTGACCGGGCCTTTAACAGAAGTTCAGGTAAGGAAGATATTTATGTAGTTTCATTTTTAGTTGTTATTTATGTTTTCGCTGATAGTAATTATTACAAATTCTGGGGTTAGGATTTCAAAAATAAAAATTAATTAATTAATTAAGCAATATAATTACATCTATTTATTCCAATTTCAGGATCAATCACAAATTTTGTGCTGATGTTTTTTCTGTTATCCTACAGCCGTAGTTTTAACAATTACAAATAAAATCAATTATCTTTCTGCAACAGGTACACAAAACAGACACATATTTTAGCAAAAGGCTGGGCAAAAAAGGAAAAATGGTGCGATATAGTTATTTCAAGTCTCCATAGATTGTATTCTTCATGATGCTTTTCAGCACTCATTTTCAGTTGCACAACACAAGACAGTGATGTCTGCTGGTCAAATAATACATAGTGTCCCTTTAAAGCTGCTGTAAGAAAGAAAATGTGCATACATTTCATGACATCTCCAGACGGAGGAGAGGGAATTCAAGCATTTAGTTCGTTCTAAAAAAATGATGTCTAAAGATTCAAAGAAAATTATAGGTGATTGCACCCTCCTTACATCTCCCAGTGACAATTGAAGGACAAAAATGTCCTCCCCCCAACCTAAGGATCCAAATGTGATGTCATTGCACATTTATTTATATGCTTGGTTTGTTGGATCATTTAAGCAGTAGGGTCGTAGGGGCAACATTTCTGTGGTGTGCCTTGAGCAAGTACAGCCATAATCATTGCGAGAACTGAGTGAAAAATAAATCAGGTAAGACTAATTATTAAGGTAATTATTTGACTACTACATATCACAGTATTGTGTCGTACAACCAAAGATAATACTAAAAAGCGCAAGGAAGAATAAAAGCTACTGAGGCTCAAAGTGACCACCATTTTCTTTTATTTTTTGCACGGCCTTTCGCAAAACTTCTGGGTTTTGGGTACTCGTAGCAGCAAGATGGCGGACAATTATGTCAGCTCCTTCTAGGTGAGGCTCATGTTATGTAAAACAAATGCAAGTTTTTCTTCCAAGATTATTCACATTCAAGTGATAGTTCTGTCACGTCTTCTGGGGGTGGACTAACAATATAGGGAAGCAGGAAATCAGGCAGGGTGCTAAAAATAAAGAGGGTATCTAATAACAAAACCAGGAACTAAGTAATAAACAAATAAGGGTCACACAACAAATGAAATATCCAAACAAAATCATACCTGACAATGTTCAAACCAGGAACAAAGACCGAAACAGAAAAGCAAATGCTAACAAATGCTAGCAGATACTAACAAACTGTCCAAACAAAAAAAGCAAAGAGAAAAATAGCGTGGCAGTGGTAATGCAATGACCTGACCCCATGAACTGTTCAAACAGTCATTATAAAGGGCATGCCAGATTCTAACAAAATCGTGAATTTTTACTTACTATTTAAATCAATCTCGTTTTTATTCATGAATGAATAAAGATTTTTTTACCACTAAGGGCGCTAAATGATACACACTGTACCTTCAAGTATAGCTACAAAAACACTTTTGACACAATTGCATCTTTCTGCAAGGTTCTCAATCTTAAGACCCAAAGAATCAAGTGCACAGATGCCATCGGGGCTGCACGCTACCAAGTTGAGCAGCTTTAGCAGTTGCGGCTCCCTGCTCGAAATTCCAGCCCGACTCACTCACAAAGTCTTTGATCCTCTCAATGGCTTTCTTTGTGTCCTTACAGTCAAAGACGTGAAAGTGGGTGGTGTTTCCCCCTCACACACACAACACCAACATGCTAATGATGACACACACACACAAACTACTGAAAACGACTATTTCTGTGATGCCAATTTTCCCCAGTGAGTTACTGAAGGGGGTCCCAATTCAAACAACAATGGAAAGATTGTGGCCAGAAAAAAATATCCATGAGAGACCTTTCGACGTATTGCGAGGCCAGATGTCGCTCCGCCCGGCTCAAACAGAATGCGCCACTTATCCAGACGGCCAACGCGTCTGACCATTAGGGGGTGAAATGTGGCAGAACGGTGAGGGCATCTGGACAGCGCAAAGCTGGTGTAAAGTTGCAAGCAAAGACATATGCGGCATCATCTGAGGTCTGGTATGATCTCACTTGAGGAGTCGTCTTACTACCGTAAATTCTGAACTACAGAGCGCACTTGATTTAAAAGATGCATGCTATAGATGCGAAGCTGGCCGGGAACTAACCAACTAATACGGCAAAACCGGGGTTAACACCAGGCTATCCGGCCAAACAACACATGGTGGTCAGCCTACAAGTGCCAACTAAGAGCAGACAAGACTTTAAAGCCCTTTGGTAGCCCCGATGCTAACAGAAAGCGAGCTTGACAAAATCATACTAACCTGGACACATGCGCCAAAAACACAAAAGAAAAGCCATAATCGCCTACTTTGAAGCAGAAATGAGCAGTATGCAATCGCTGTTCGCTACAATCATTTTCTATTTCGGAGGTTGCCTCACATGTTGTGTTAATCGGGTTCGCCATTTTGAAATCATTTTTTTTCTTCCTCTACAGCATGGGTCTTTACCTTTTTAAGCTAAAGGGGTACTTTCGTTTCTAATTAGCGCGAAAGGAACCCAGTTTGATATGCATTTCTAAAATGAATCATGTTATTACTATGTTCTTATTTTGTTATTAGCAATTCCAAGCTCCCTTAACCAATTCCTGTACAGCCGTATTACCAGATTAATTATTGGAAATGAGGTTGAATAGACTCAAGTCAGCCACAAAAAAAACACAGGTGAGGTATATTCAGAACAGGTCCGCGGGCACCTTAGCTTTCCTTAGGGAGCACCCTGGTGCCCACAGGTACAACGTTGGAATCCAATGAACTACCGGAAACAAGCCAGCTGGGTCAACTTTAAAACTATATTCTCGAGTCCCGGGGCGTGTGGAATATTATGCAACATATTTCCATAATTGTAGGGAGGACCACTAGTTGTTCTGTGCCTAATTGAAAATAAAATTTTCTGTTTGGGAACATCTTTAGGAACGAAACTGAATTTTGCCTTTTGCCATACAAGCCTGACCGGATTCAAAGCAGCAGGCTCTAAAGGTGGGGTGCATCATTTGAGAGTCCCGTTCAGGGCAAACTCATTAGGTAAGTGTAATGGAGGAAGTGTGATGGGAGGGAGTGGTGGAGAGTTATGTTTTCAGCTTGTGAAGTTTTCCTCTCCCACCAGAATTTGCCTCAATCAGCTGTTTTTAGATCATGTAACCATCAAAGGTGGCGATCTCAAAAACAGTAATTACTACGGCGCAAAAAGAAGAAAAAAAAAACAGAATGAGGACTGGATCTTGCATTAACTTATTATCTTTCCTCATGGATTAAAGGCAACCGGACATCGACACAAATGATACAGCGAAAAGGGTAGCCTTTTTGATTGATGACTTCCACTGCTGTTCAATTTGGATGTAAATATTTAGGACTTTATTTATGGGTGCAAATTTTAAAATATTGTGAGTACATTGGATATACTGAATACAGTACCCACTGTCAATGCTCCTCTCATGCTCCTGTTATGTCTTATATAAATAATGTTGGCAAAAACATGAACTAATTTCTCTCCAAGAAATATTTCCAGACATCACAGCGCTGTTTTGTATGCTCGCCATTTTCTTAAGTATTTACATAGAATGATCTTGAAGTTAAGGTTTTTTTCTGGTCCACACCAATTCATAGCTACCTTCTAGGGGACCTGATGAGCACCAGTACAATCTGCAAAATAAAAGTAGCTCCTTGTAGTCCTGAATTTACAGTATTTCCACACAAGAGCTAAAAAACAGAAATTGTCACAATTCGAGGGCGGTTTTAAAATGTATGAATGTCCTGCATAGATGCTTTCTTGTTTTGGTTCGAATCCCCTGCAATAAAAGCAAACTTTGAAGCAATTCTTCCAAACCTGAGCACTCAGCTTCATGATGAGCTCACCGGTGCTAGAGGGAGGCAAGTGTTAGTTTATACGGCTAAAAACTTGAGTGATGTTTGAAAGGTCTGCTCAGACTTTACATCATGTAGAGAAATTGCGCAGTCCATCCACGTCCTATGTTACAAAGTGGACCTTCGGGACACTTCACTGGAAAAAACACATGTGTTCTGCTGTAGTTATTGCTGTGTGGATTTGTGCGGAGGGGATAAAATCCCACAGATGGAGGCTTGTGATAAATATCTTTGAACTGGATTTGATGCGACCAATATTGCATGTAGCTTGTATATATTCTTTGGCCCTTTTGTGGACAGCAAAATTAGCTCCAGTAAAGGAACTGTAGCTAGGTCTTCATAAGACATTTACTACATTAGAAAAGTGCACTCTTTTGGCAGCTACAGTCGCTTAAGCCAGTAAAGTCTCTTTAGCAGCTAATACTAATCAATTTAATTATTTAGCTGCCAACACTAGCATTGCAATTGCTATCCACAACACTAGCGTAGTGGCAGCTTATCCCCTAATGCTAGTTCCACAGATGTTGTCACTCGTAGCTGGTATCGGTTATGGCTCATGTTTCCATCCATCCATCCATTATCTGCACCGCTTATCCTCAGTAGGGTCGCGTGGTGCTGGAGTCCATCCCAGCCATCCTCGGGCAGTGGGCAGGGGACACCCTGAACTGGTTGCCAGTCAGTCACAGGGCACACAGAGACAGACAACTCACTTGCTCATTCACACCTAGGGACAATTTGGACCGGTCATTTACCCTGACATGCATGTTTTTGGAATGTGGGAGGAAACTGGAGTGCCCGGAGGAAACCCACGCAAGCACGAGGAGAACATGCAAACTCCACACAGAAGGTTCGATCGCATGATGTCAAAACCGTGCCGCAGACGCGCTAACCACTGCGCCGCCATGCTCCCCTGGCTCATGTTTACCCATGCAAATTTTGTAACTATTTGTATGTGTGAATTTAAATTACAACCTGCTGAGAAAATGGATAGTGAGCTTAAAAATGTCAGTGTGTTTTTGTTAGTTCAACAGAACAGAACGGTCCGATATAAAAAGTCTTCAATATCTTCTAAAGAAATGTGCTAAAAATAAATAGCAGATTATGATTATCCACACTCTTGTTGGAAAAACGTGTGTCGACAATAGTTGACAAAGGGATTCATTGTCGATTATTTCTATTATAGTTTTTTTGTCTACAATATCGAGTAATTGTTGCAGACCTCGACACAAGTTGAAAAAAGTAAATCAGTTCCCTGTTTTTTTACGCAGGTTGCGTTCCAGAAAAGTCCTAAGATAGTCAAAACAAACTAAGTAGAAATATTTCTTTATCTATTTATCTAATTCAGCGGTTTCCCACAAGTCGTAGCTCCAGGTCATCCGTTTCTTGTGTAATGGATCTGACGTTGGTGGGATACTGGATTGGCAGGGGTGGCTTGTTATGTAGCCTAGCCTTGGTAGTAAGTCAGACTTGCAGCATCGTTATTGCTCTCTCTTCGGACACTGCCTAAGTCTCTTTTGGGACCCAATAAGGAGCCACAGAGCACACGCTGGTGATCAGCATTTCTTTGCGCTCTTCTGACTTTCTAATTTAACCGATGAATTTATTTTCAATATAACGAGCCACTAAAATACTAGCTGCCGGTGTGCTTCGGCATTTGTTTTGCGTGGGTGGACACATTGACCTCTGAGCCTGCCTATTGCGGCTGTTTGACTGACAGCATACACCAGCCTATAACAGTTGTGAACACGGAGAGTCGCACCCACCCAACACACAGCACTCCACCCCAGTGATAGCATTTGCTGTGTGTTGTCTGCCACAGAACAAATGCATGATTAAATCTGCAAAGTAGCGATATGTAAACCGCGATCTAGCAAGGGATAACTGTACAGGCGATCTTAAAGCTGGAATGGTCATTTTTACACCATTTCCAGACAACAGGCAATTGTAACGGTGTAATTGGCCACGTTAAAACACATTGGTCCCGACCTGATATAATAATAATTCGGATTGCATGCAATTGAGCAAGGATCTGCATCTCTCTTGCAGCACACCAGCAGTGGGCCCCACTGTTGGGCTCTCCATGCCAAACATGACATTACTCATCCGCCCTCGGGCACCTGAGAGCTGCACAGCACCAATCAGGCTGCTGCACTGTGATTCACTGACTTGCATAACAGTCAGCACCACCAACATATTCCATTTTGTTTTTCACACATAACAAGTATCGTTCCTCCAGATGATGCATATTCAGGTGAAAAAGAGGGATGCGAGTTGAATGCAGCTTCGTTTCTGCAGTCCTGGTACGCAATTACTTTTCTCTGTAACGCGTCACTGGTAACATTTTGTAACTCAACTGCATTTACAACATGGTGCGTTACTCGGCTACTTTTTAAAAGCAAAGCACAAATTACAGTGTTTTCCTTTTGGGTTGGCAGTAGCTCAGGAGGTAAAGCACTTGCAGGTTTGATTCCCGGCTCCTCTGAGTTAAATATCGAAGTGTCTTTGGGCAAGACATCGAACCCTAAACCCCTGATAAGCAGGCGCTTTGCATGGCTGAAGCTGCTATAGGTGTGTTGGTGAGTGTGTGAAGCACATTATAAAGCGCTTTGGGAGGTCTTCAGTGACTTGAAAAGCACCATATAAATGCAGACCATTTACCATTTTAACTGTTCATTCCCAAAGTATCTTACAACTCTCAATGTACCGCCGCCACAACATTTTAAAATAGTGAGTGTGTTTATATGTACTTAAAATATACAACTAAATACAGTTATGGTGGCGCCATCTCAAGCACAGAATACAAAGATGCAAAAGTTCTCCAAATGTCCAAATCTATTTGGCTAAACAAACAGCTTATTCGAACTGTTATGCTACCAGGCCTTTAGAATTGTTTCTGAAGGCCCCCCGGTATATTTCTTAGCCTGGCAACAAGTAATTGCTGTATTTTGATTGGTTAAATGCTTAAATAAATATGCAAAACTTTGGGAACAGTGCAACCAGAGGAGAAGCAATGAAAGGAACCTTATAGTCGACCTCATGGCCCACCACTGTCAGTACATACGTATTTACTACTACAAAATAAAATACAGAAACCAGGGGTCAGTTTATATGCACACTTAATGGTTGTGTATCATCAGTAGTTAATGTTAGGCAGTGTTTATGGATGGGGTGTGTCTTATATAGGAACAACAAAATCATGGGGCAAACGTAAGCACATAGTTTAATGTAAAAGAGGGCTGAATTTTTTTTTTTATTTTTTTTTTTAAATCCATACGCCACTCTTAGAAAAAAAGAAAATGTCTTGAAAATTACCCAAAAAATGAGGTCTCAAGTGGTTAGAATACAAAATGGAAATGGAGTGTCTCGTCTGTGTTTGTTTGTAAGCTCACAAGATTGCAAAACCCAAGAAATCTGAAGGGTTCCCGCTACCTCAGCAGAGCTTAAGACATCCTGAAGGGCTCCTTAAACCCTAGCGAATTCTTTTTCGAACTGTCACCATCAGGCCGACAGTTCAGTTCCCACAAGGCCCGAAGAACAGACTGACAGATAGCTTCTTCCCCAGAGCTATCAATATACCAAACCACAAGCAACATAGGACATTTGGAACACTGTTTTAAGTGCCATATCTTGGTTGTATATAGTTTTCATTTTAAATGTGAATACTCTATATTGTAGGCGAATACTTTATATTTTGTATTTATTTTATTTTATTATTGTATATTTTGCCAACTGAAGTGCCACTGTAATTTCGTTGTGGTAACACAATGATAATAAAGGTGATTCTGATCCCACAGTTTGGTGTACACGTTTTTTTATTATATGGCTCTTTCTGTGGGTACATATGACTCGGATATAAAGTAGAACTTCAGAAATTGTTTAATATATTGATACATATCGACAAAGGGTCCAGTATATATATATGAGGACATAATTTTAACTACAGTTTACAGTCAAGGTGTCATCTCAACAGACCCTGTTGTTATTTTAAATCACTAATCAAGTCTTTATATAGAAGCTCATTAAACAGCCCATGTTGAGACACTATATGATAAAAAAAACCACAGAACAAACTTTGACCAAAAACTAACAATATACTTAAAAGCAGGGGTGGCGAACACGCGGCTCAAGAGCCGCATGCGGCTCTTGGCCAATCAGAATGCGGCTCTTTGCCTCATCATATTTTCTATAAACTGTGGCTCTTTGCCTCGTTTCATGTTCAGTTTTTTTCCCCCCTCTTATAAGCTGTGCCACATTTATGAAAAATGGCAGTATCATAGCCCATTTGTATGGCTGTTTAAGCCTGTGAACTATGAAGTTTGTGGCTGTAATGAAGGATTTTTGCAATCCGGAGATGGAATAAGAGCTTGCCCTGTCCACTCCACGCATCGACCCGGTATTGCAGTACCTCCAGAAACGGTGCATCCGCAATGATCGCAGCAAGGCTTTAAGGCTAGGACCTTAGCTTGGCCTTTAGGCTGAGTGTAAGAGTCCCGGCTCCTAGGCTTTGTAGCGTATTATGAACTGACCGACAACGGATAATAAATAATGAATAAAGAAGAGAGAAAAATAACCCTTAACCCCCCCACCCCCCCCCCCATCAGAGTTAATAACAAATAATAAATAAAATTTTGAAATTAACGCAGTTACTTGTTAAATAAGGTAACCTGTAAAGGGTTCCTACAGCTTAAGGCAAGTTAAATTCAAGACTTTTCAAGACTTATTTTATTGCCTTATAAAATCAAATTTAAGACCAAGTCGACAAAAAAAAAAAAATGCAACTCAAACAAACAAAAAAACAAAACAAAAATAAATTCTCGCACACATTACATCATGTCTCGTACACGTTACCTGGCACAGCTTTTAGCCATGTTAAAAAAAAACATCATTGGACAGCCACTTCCCATTATAGTGACACGTTTTTGAATGTTCCCATAGTCCAGAAAAAATGCCTCTGTCCTAAGCTGATCTGTGTATTGTTGGTAGACCAACGACATGCGACTGCTCCAAAAGGCCCGACTGAAACCACATCACTGATTTGAGAGTTCCGTTATTGCGGTCACGCGATGTTGCCACGAATGTAAACCTGTGAATTATTAAAAAGAGACATTTGATAAATCTTTTTCGATTAAATAAATATAAATCTCGTTAATGTGTTAACATTTTTTAAGACTTTCGAAAATTGGATTTAAGACATTTTAATGCCATTCAAGGCCTTATTTTCAGAATAATGAATTGAATGCCTTTTAAGACATTTGTCAACAACAACAAAACAATTGGAACAAAATAAAACATCACATAAATTTGAGGTAATATTTAACAAATGTTTATTCATCTATTTTTTTAATTACATTTAGGTCCGGTTGAAAACGTTCTATCTGAAAAACAGCACTCTCTACAAAGTTTATGGCTGCGTCCCATTCTTCTCACTTTCACTCGCTATTTGCCCTAGTCACTCGGTTTTGAGCGTTCACGTGAAAATAGGATGTGTCCCAATACTCTCAAAACCAAGGGAGAAGTGCCCTCAACCCATGACATAACCACTTCAGATCGAGGGAGGTCTGTACCTCACTTGGAGCGAAGTGACTACCCAGAAGTCTTTGCGAACTCTCAATATCAACAAACATGGCTGGAAAGGTACCACACAAATGTAAGTAGTTTTCCACAGCTACGCATGTATTTGCAAGGAAATATATTGAGATATCTTGGTTAGACATAAATGCAATAGAAAATTGCATTTTCGCGTTAAAACATGAACATTGCAAAATCGCTACTTTACGAAGTGCACGAATCTACAGAGGTAGCCGCAAAAAAAAATCTTCACACTCCAAACCGCAGTAGGATAACTGTGCAGAAAATCACGGTTCAGCCTTGCAAGTCCCGTCCAATTTCTTAGGGGACAATCTTCACTTTGCACTCCACTCACTGAGGGGACTTCCCTATGGAGGGACCTCACTGGAGGGTTCTCAGGGCCAAGTGAGAGGAATGGGATTGGGCCTAAGACATGGACAACAATAAATAACAGGGATTTTTACAGAACATCATGGATCCTCAGTCAAAACTGGCAGACTATTAATTTCAAATAAATATTCTGCTACATTCATAAAACATTTTTTTATGATGCATGACAAATTGACTTTTTTATAAATAAAACATTTTAGTTCAAACAAATACAAATCTTATCATGTGTTCACGTTCTTTAAGACTATCGAGAGAGGGATTTATGACATTTTAATGCCAATGAAGGCCTTGTTTTTAGAATAATGAATGCAAAGCCTTTTAAGACTTTTCAAGGATTTGCAGGAACTCTATATTATCTGATTTCCTTTTTTCCCAAATACAGTGCATTTCTGAAGAAATTTACTCTAAATAATGTGGGGATAGGCCCCTTTGGTTAACTGACTTGACCCATTTTCTCTGACATGTTGTGAAACTATGTGTTATAACGTAGAGAAGATGCAAACAACAAGCTAGAAACAAACAGAAAAAGCAATTATCCAAATGTTGACACAGTAAACCTTGAAAAGGATGTTGTAAAAGCTACGTTTGAAAATAGGTCGGGAGGTTTAGGAGTCATGTCAGGACTCAAAAAAAACATGAGTCCACCTGCCGCACATCGTAAAGCGAGTCTTCGGTTCTTACCTTCGGACAGTTCCAGGTCCAACTCGGCCAGCTGGTCCCTGACCTCTTTGGGTAGAGCCGACAACTCGACGCCGCGCTCCGCCATGGTGGGGAGCTCGAGTAGCCTACAGGGTGTTGGCGATATCTCGGGCCGCGGAAGATACAGTCCCGCATGAAGAAGAAGGTCCGGGGGGATTCAAGGAGATGCCGCGGCGGCGATGCTGGTGGTGGTGCTGGCTACTCCATCCCCGAGACTCCCGGACACCGCCATGACTACCGAGGGCGCAGGGGAACCAGTAGACGTTGCCGGTCACGTGACCAAGCCAAACAGAGAGCTGTTGTACGGCGTCGTGGCGCGTCCTGGTGGTTGCTTGTAGCATTGCACGCGGCGAAGACGAGGCTAGCTTTATTTTCAAACACTATAAACAGGGTTGAGTAGGGTTACTTTAACTTGATTACTTTCAATTACTTTTGGATTACTCCAATACCAAATATGCTAATAAAAGACAAAAGGAACTAAATATGAATAAAATGACTAAATTTTGTGCAGGCTTGGGGAGTAACGGAATACATGGAACGGCAAAAATGATGTTGGCAAGCTGTTTGGATTTATTTTCATTTGATTTCTGTCAAGAAACCAGCACGGCGGCGCAGTGGTTAGCGCTTATGCGGCACAGTTCATGTCATGGGAACCTGTCGTGGGTTCAAATCCAGCTCCAGACTTCCTGTGCGGAGTTTGTATGTTCTCCCCGTGCTTGCGTGGGTTTCCTCCGGGCACTCCGGTTTCCTCCCACATTCCAAAAAACATGCATTTCAGGTGAATTGGCCGGTCCAAATTGTCCCTAGGTGTGAATGAGCGAATGAGTTGTCTGTCCCTGTGTGCCCTGCGATTGGCTGGCAACCAGTTCAGGGTGTCTACTGCCCACTGCCCGGAGGTGGCTGGGATGGGCTCCAGCCCCCCCGCGACCCTAATGAGGATAAGCGGTACGGCTAATGAGATGAGATGAGATTTCTGTCGCATTTTATGTTAGTTTTGCCGGCGATCAAAGAGATCAAAGCCAGGAGAGAAAGCTTACCACGTGTTGTGAGTCATCATTTTATTCATATTTAGTTTCTTTTGTCTTTTATTAGCATATTTGGTATTGGAGTAATCCAAAAGTCATTGAAAGTAATCCAGTTAAAGTAATCCTACCCAACCCTGACTATAAAGCAGGGCTCTCGGACTTTTTTTAAGAACCAAAGTATTTTTTGCTACGTATTAGCGCAAAGGGCACCTTGTTTGATTTGCATTTTTAAAACGACACCTTATACTGCACTACCTGCTGTTTTTACCATGTTATTACCAGGTGAATTCATACCTGTCAACCTGTACGTTTTTTGCCGTACAAAGTACGTTTATTATGCATTTTAAGACGTGTACGACGTAAAAGAAAATCTATACGGGAAAATGCATATTTGTCAATGATGGGTACCATCCGGTAAACACACAGACTATCACGAAACGGCAAATCAATCAAGTCAAACGAGTTTGCCGCGGAAGCCTCTATAGCGGTATTGTTTTTTTTTTGTTGCAAACGAAGCGAGCGGTCTGATGCTACTGTGCGCATGCGTCTGCCGCCTGGGGATTTCCCATCATGCATCATTCCGAAAAAAGAAAATGGTGTAAGATTATTTTGTATTTTGTACGGGAAAATACGACAGTTTGTACGGGCATGGAGCCGTGGAGGTTAACAGGTATGTTAATTATTGTAAGCGGTAAGAATAGAGAAATAAAGGAAAATAGAAATAGCGAGATAGAGAGAAATACAGAGAAATAGAGCGGACTGAAATGAGAAAGAGCAGAGCTTTCAGCTGCTCTGCCCCACAGCCCTGGAACTCATTGCCGCTTGAATTCCGAAATTCTGCGGACCTTTCCACCTTCAAATCCGGACTCAAAACTCATCTCTTCAGACTTGCCTATTCTTGGCCATATGCCGTACACACGGCCCCTTTTAACTACAATGTGTTTTGTTGGCTATCTATTACTTGCTTACTCTTGTTTTACTCTTATGTACAGCGAACTTAGGTGTCTGAATAGCGCTTCAAAATACAATTATTATTATTATTAAAATAGAGAGAGGGAGAAAGAGAAAGAAAAAAAAGAGAAGGAAAGAAAAAAAGGAAAGAGAGACAGAGTTAGAGGATTAATAAAGGAAAGATAACTGTCAAATTATTAATGGTAAAACAGGAAATGAACATTCAGAAGATAAAACATCATTTCGCCAAAGTAAATATTTTCAACATGCTCAATAGTGATTCCTATACAAGGTGCAAATGCTTGTGCTTTACTGTTCTATTAGATTCACCAAAAATGTAGTCGTTTTAGTAACTTTTGCTCAAGGGGGACATTTCATGCCAGGGGTGCATTTTTTTGGGCACATCGAAGAACAGCGATACAAAGAACTTGAAAGTATTCAGGAATTATAAGCTTTCAGATCAGCATTGGTGTACGCGTATACTCCATTTATATTGTAGTACAGATCGTGTGGACTGAAGTCAAGCAGACTGGAGGATTCAGTTAGATCAGTGAATAACACAGGAGGAAGACCGTATGGGTCGGTAGCTAGCATTGCTAATGCTATCTTCGGTTTCTCTAAATTCCGGTCTTTGTGCTTTTCGACAAGGCGAGTGACCAGATTTGCTGCACAATATTCGTCTGACTAGTCATTGCGGGTGTTCAATACTATAACTTTTTTTGTTGTTGGCTAACGTTCACTGGCCATACTCACTGTTTACTACGGTTTACTTCCGTCCGTCATGGTGTCGACACCTGGTTAGGTCACATGTGTGCAAAGGGTCAATAATTTACTCTCCTCCGTGAAAATTGGAACGATAGTTTTGCAGTTTTGTGACGTTTTACAATTGTTCCATTACAATAAAACAGCTTTTGTTTTACAGACGTTTCCTACAAAACCTTCCATAAATTAAGATGTGATTTTGTCTTCAGTGAGATGTAAACGTAGAAAGAAATAATCTCAGCCAAAACACAATTTCCATTAAGTTATTTTATCTGCTCAAGACAATGAATTCATACTATACACAAGTAGTTCTCCCATCTTGAGGCCTGAGAATTTGAGAAACTCCTTCTGAACAAATATTTCCCATTGACATTTGTATGTGGTTCACCCTCTGTCAGATCGATGCAAGACTGGTGTTTATAAAAATCAGGGGAGGGGCATAACATTGACACACTTAAATGGAATAACAAAAAAAAAGAATGACAGTTTATGGTGACCCAATGTCAAAGGAAAAAAACAAGACCGTCTTGAAAGAACGATGCAGTATAAAATAATCACAAATAAAAAACCATGACATCTCAAAAGAAGCACCTCGCACAACCACGTTTATCTACTCCACGATACAAAACTCCTTTGCAAATGAAAAGCAAATAGGAGATCTGCAATGCTCCACAGACGCGCAAACAATCAAAATTCATTCGTTCAAATACACGCTAGTCACATTCTTTCTGCATCAGAGCGCCTTCCACTCAGTGGCGGGGCAAACACACAAACACATTGATACTTAATAGAAAAATATATTGCACTAACTCATTCCTCAACTGAAATGTCAGGGGAAAAATATGTATTTATCATTCTGCAGAGGTTATCTGAATGCCATTGACACTTTCGGTGCCCGAGACGTATTTTTACGTCATTTACGGTTTCTCCGCTTACAATCAAAAATTTGATTGAATGCTAAAGAAAAGTATGCCTATTTAAAATTAGAAAACATATTTTTAGAATTAGAAAAAAATAGATTTAAAATGAGCTACATGACATTTTGCTAGTGTTGGAAGAAAAAAATCCAGCAAAATAAAAATAAAATTAAACGTTAATTGAGCAAAATATCCAAATGTGATTTTTAAAAAAGACACTAGTGGTCAAATAATGCACACTGTCCCTTTATGAAATATTTCCAACAAGGCAAGAAAGGAGAAAAAGAAAATAAGCAAAATTATAAAATCTGCTAGAAGAAATAAAAGCGTTTCTAAGTATAAGAGGTATAAATGCAAAATTGACCAAAAAAAGCGACATTTTGTGATAATGAAGTAAGATTCTTTTTCCCAAAAAGAGTATAAATTAGTAATGAAATTCAGTAAAAATATAAAATTTGAAAAAAATAAAATAAGCAACATTTTGTGACAATGGGGTAAGATTATCATATTTTTGCAATAATAGTATACTTTTGTCATGAATTTTAGTAAAATTAAGGGGGGGGACTAAAATAAGAGACACTTTCTACAATGGGGCAAGAATATCGTTTTTTTTTATAAACCTAAGTAAAAATTTCATAAAATTAGAAAAAAAGAATTCTAAAATAAGGAACATTTTCTGATAATGGGAGAAAAATAACATCTTTTGTAATGGGAGTATAATTTAGTTATAAATTGAAATCCAAATATCGTATAAGTACAATAAAAAGGGTAATTTTCTGACAAGGGGTAAGATCAAATCACATGAAAATATGTCTGTGGCACTGAATGAGTCAATAATACGTCTTGATATTAAAAAGATATGGTGAAGAAAAAAGTGGCATAACTCATATCTGAACAACCCATGCAGTCAACGTTTTTGTATTACCTATGATGTTTTTGGAGGCTTGTTTTGAGAAAAAAATCGCATAAAGGTGCGGCTTGTCAGACAAATTCTCTTTCCGCAATCTATTATGTCTTCGCGGAACAATAAACTCAAAATGAAACATGCCTGGCCCAGAAAGATCACAAGTGAATTTGACTTGACAAACCGGTAAAAAGCATTCATTGAATAGTTAGCGCAGTGATTAAAATGTGTCAACTGGCGCCAAGTTACTGTGTTTACCCAAACTAATCTAATGAACGGATAAAGTACCTAGCGAAAGTATTGCGCCCGACTCAAGAAGTTCCCTGATGACTTCTGATCATTTAGAGTCCTAGGGATTTAGGTCTCTAAATGATGAATTTCTTAACATTTACATATTTTCCAGAGCACTGTGTGAGCAATACAATAAAAATAGAGAGAATAAAACAATTGCTAACTTACCAAGACCTGGCTGTCCCCTAAACCTTTGGCCGAAACAAAAATAAAACTAATCAGAGAAGCAACCCAGAGGCCTATGAGCACATTGGATGACCTGCCACCATACACAGCTAAAGTGAGACAATTATTAGTTGTACTCTGCCTAAATCTCCCATTTATGGAAGAGTGGCAAGAAGAAATCCCTTTCTGCAAGAAACCACATAGGAGACACGGATCACATGTGAAACAAGGTGCTCTGGTCAGATGAGACCAAAATTGAACTTTTTGGGCCGAATGCAAAGTGATACGTTTGGCATGAGAGTAACACTACACACCATCCTGAAAACACTATCCCCACTGTAAAACATGGTGGTGGCAGCATCATGCTCTAGGGTTGCTTTTCTTCAGCTGGATCTTAGAAGATGATTGGAGTTGATGAATGGAGCCAAATACAGGGAGATTACGGCAGAAAACCTGTTGGAGTCTGCAAGAGACCTGAGAATGGGGCGCAGGCTCACCCTCCAACAGGATAAGGACGCTAAACATCAAGCAAAATCTAAAATGGAATGGTTTAAAACTAACAATATGAAGATGTTAGAATGGCCAGGCCAAAGACCACAACTCAATCCTACAGAGGTTTTGTGTAAAGATCTGAAAAATGCTCTGCACAAAAGATCACCATCAAACCTTTAGTAACCGGAGCCGTTTTGTCAGGAAAAAATGGCAAATATTATTTTCAGGATGTGCGAAACTTAAAGAGACATACCCAAAAAGACTTGTCCTTGTGACCACAGCAAAAAGAGGTTGTACAAAATATCAACTCAATAGGGGGCAATACTTTTGCAAGGCACTGTATGTTCTTTGAAAGAAGTGGGCGAAAATAGCTTTGTGTTTCACAGGGTGTAAATGATTAACCTGGATAAAGAACAACAGTTGTGAAAATTGGTGAAAGTGTAATGATTTAAATATTTAGTGAACACAAATATCTAGAGAAAACAACAGTACGAGAAAAATCATGCTTACTTCTAGCAGCGAAAGGACATTTTCATAACCATTGCGGTCAACATTTGATTACGTGAAGCGAGGGGAAAAAAAGGTTTCAGACCCTGTTCCAGATAAAAAGCAAAGTGGTTTAAAGAGTGCAACACCAGTGACTGAATAACCTTTTAGATTTACCAGAGGATAAAAGTTTTACAAACCATATTTATTTGTGTATAACACGGACTTGTGTATATCACACACCCCTAAGGCATAAAATCTTGTTTCGCCTTTTGTCAGTTCAAACACTGCAACAGGAGTCGAACCAGGATTGCGGGGGGCAGAACACCAAATCCTATCCACTGGACCATGAGAAGTATAGATGACGTATGGAAAGGCATTTGATTTTATCTTATTATTACACTATTTTTAGTTAATTTCATTGTGCATTTCACATATCACAATGACAATAAATGTTATTCTATTCCAAACATTATAAGTGATAAATGTATTGTCACCATAACATGTGAAATGCACAAAGAAATGACATGAGTCCCTGGTACTGTGACTAAAAATAGTGTGATGAGATAAAACCCAAAGCCTTTTATACTAAGGACCGGTTTAATGGCTGACAATTTTTTGCGGCCCGGCCCACTAATAACATTTAGAATAATAACAACAATTATCACCCTAAAACCATTGTGTTATCACCAGACCACTAGGGATATAGATGACATGAGAAAAGGCATTATATTTTATCTTATCATCATAACATTTGTACTCACTGTACCGCATTGTCTTGCCTTTTTTATTTTGAATGAGCACATTATTGTTCAATCGTTATACAATGTTGTTCTGGCTGAAATCATTCCCATAATGCTACATTATATTGCAATTACGTTGTAACTGAGCTTTATGGTAAGGAGTTCAGCCAAAACAACATTGTTCAACGTGGCAGGGTGATGGTGACATAAAACCTTTTGTTTCGATATCTACAAACGTAGTGGACTTGTAGCCGGTTTCGGCACTTTCACCCCGCAATCCGCGTTCGATTCCCGCTGCATTTGATGCGAGCAAATAACATTAGCTATATTTGACGACTGACCAATCATTGTTCAATTACAATACACTACTGTAAAACCTCGATGTGATGCGCACCCACACTTTGATTTTATTTTTCGCTTTGAGTTTATCAATTTCTGAAAAAAATATATATGGGCGAAACCAAGGCTTTTTTTCTTTGTGTGTGGCCCGGTACCGGTCCGCGGCCCAATATTTTGATTGCGCTCTGCTGAGCGATATTATTCAATCATTGCACAAATGTGGTAAAACCTCGTGCATATTAGCACCCAAACTTTGAGTTCTTTTTTTAGGTAAAAAAAAAAAAAAAAACATGTCCGTTATACATGAATAAGGTATTATTGAATATTCTAAGAAAATCTTAGTCGGGACGGAAAAGCATACTTAGGACATTGCAGAAGCTTAAATGCTAATTCAATGTTTTTAAAGCTAAAGGCAATCCAGGTAAATATGAGAGCCAATTTTGGGGTAGGTAGGAAATTATAGGGTCGGATAGAAAACAATAAAAGCCACCAGAGCTGAAACAAGTCACCTGAAGGTACTGCATCAGTACAACAGCGTTTATCAGACAAAAGGGAGCCTGCCTATTCAGGACAGAGGTAAGATCTTGAGCCCACGTCAGACCTGAATTTCGGCCTAAAATATCAATCATTATGTTTGGGTCTGGCTAGAATTCTCTCCTGCAGATTTTTAAAAAGTTATTATTACCCACCCGTCATTGTTGTTCCTCATCTCTTTAAGTGATACTTTAGATACTTAAGGACATACTGCTGCTGCGGTTTATAGCCTGATCTTCAACCCGTCAAAATGACAAGCAGACCTAACCTTTTTTCCGTGCACCCCTGAAAAAAAAAATCCGCCAATGGTGGAATATTGTCGGTTAATGTAACTTCTGGACACACTAAAATATAAAAAAATTTAAATGATTATACAGTTTCATTTGACTTAGATTATTATACAAAAGACAGGCTTTAATTATTTTTATCATGAATCACCTCTCCTCCCAAGTCCTCACAAATAAATTGTGAAATTTCAGATTTGCTTCAGGATTGGTTCTGCAAATCAGAATTGTCAGGCTCGGGCTGGGTCGGGCTTAGGTGAAGTCTGGCTGGATTCTTTTAGGCCCGATCTTACCTCTGTAATTAAAGGGTCTGATAGAAAACAATAAAAGTCACCTGAAGGTCACTGCATCATGACAACAATGTTTGGGAGGGAACGAGGGAGCCTATTCAGACTTTGAACGCTTTCTCATGGTCAAATATTCAGTCAGACACATTGCAGCCACACACAGACAGGCACTGAATTTTGTGTGGGACTCAAGTGAGCACAGACTGATGACAATTTTTCATTCATACTTGTCATTCCGATAAAGGATGTGACTGAAAAGTCTGCAGTGTTTTCCTTATTTACATACAGTGCCGTGAAAAAGTGTTTGCCCCCTTCCTGATGTCTGAATTTTGGCATATTTATAACTCGCAAACGTTTTTAATGTTAATATCACACAGAGACAACCCAGGGAAATATAAAATGCAGTTTTGAAATGTTGATTCAATGTATCAAGGCACGAAAAAAAAATCTAGGCCTATCTGGACCTATGTGAAAAAGTAATTTCCCACTGTAGCTAATAGCAAATTTGGCCACCTTTGGCAGCGTTAACAGAAATCAAACATTTACAGTGATTGGTAATGAGTCTTTCACAACGCTGTGGAGAAACTTTGGCCCACTATTATTTGCAAAATTGTTTCAAACGTGCCATATTGGAGAGTTTTCTAGTATAAAATGCCCGTTTTAGCTCCCACCACTTTGACTTGGCCACTCCAAAACTTGCTGCTGTGTTTCAGATTATTGTCCCGCTGCAGGATCCAAGGGCGCTTAAGTTTGATGGCACGAACTGATGGCCGGACTTTCTCCTTCAGGATCTTCTGTTCAACACTGGAATCATTATTCAGTCAACCACAGCAAGTTGTCCTGACGCAGCAAAAGCAGCCCCAGACCATCACACTGCCACCACTTTTTCACATAGGGCAAGATAAGTTTGGATTTTTTTTTATGCCTTAAAAAATTGAATCAACATTTCAAAACTGCATTTTCTTGGGTTGTCTCTGTGTCTGAATAAAATTAGTTTAATGATCTGAAACCTTTGTAAGCTATACCGATGCAAAGAAAACACGGAAGGAGACAAACACTTTTTCACAGCAATGTAGAGAAGAAGAGGCCTGATGCCGTGTCCTTGCATGATTATCATCGGCCGTGAGGGAAAGAGGGTTTTTTTATCTCTAGGAAGTGGAACGGGACTGAGGGGGACTTCCTCAGTTTATCACGGGGCACGAGTCCGACCTCCAAAATGCCGCTTGAGTTGATACTGGCTACCTGCGTCAGCACATCATCTTGGGCTTGGCTGGGATTGCGTCACCATGACGACACCCGCTGGTTGGCCTGATCCCATGCCCGCCAAAACGGACATGGCGACAGCCTCGGCAGCTCGAACGCTCATGCCGTTAATGGTAGGCCCCGGGCTGGAGGGCGGTGCTGAAGGAGAGGGCCCATGCTGGATGACCGCGGCCGGGGATCCGATAGGTTCAGCGGAAATCTCGCGGGACCCTTCCTCTCCTCCTGCAGCTAAAAGGCAGATAGAGAAACATTCACCCTTAGAGAGGTGAGCGAGTGGGGACACATTAGATGGATGAGATGGCAAGATGGCTTGTATAGAAAGCACATGTGTACACCACCGCGTTACTGATGATTTGGTTTTGCATGAGGCTCACCTAAGAAAGCAGCTTTCTTCTGCATAACCGTGACGGGGCAATCTTTGTGGGCAAGGAGGAGCTGCTTCAGCTGAGCCACCTCATTCCTTAGGAGCGTTACTTCATTCTGAGAGAGACAGAAACCCAAAGGCAGATAATTACTGTAGTTACAAGAAATTCCTAAAAGGTGAAGTTGAATGAGCTGGAAGTGTTTTCCCCTGTCAGTATTTCCTGAAGAGGCAATAAAGTTTTAAATGCTTAGCAATTGACATGTGGATTGTACTGAACATACTGTGTGTAGCCTGTGGTCAGTAAATGAAATGTTTTGCAATTATTTCACCTAGACCAGGGGTGTCAAACTCATTTTCACATCAGTGTAACAGCTGTCCTTAAAGGGCCTCTTGTAACTTTTAATTACATGTAATTGAATGGTATTTCAAGTAATTGCAACTGTTTAATGTAAAATAATTGCACAAATTACGTTTTCATTTAAGAAAATGTCGCTACACATATATATTATAAATTAAATACCGTATTCATTCATATATAACTCCCATTTTTTAACCCAAAAGAGAATACACAGTTTAGGTGTGCATTATACACAAGTAGTATATTACAGTACTTGTGCAATGTTTGATCTGTAAAATATTTATGACTGCAGATGAGTTTCGATGGAGAAGGTGCCAAATCCTTACCACTAAACCACCAGTAACATAGATAACATATCTGAATACAGATGAGTTTTGATGGAGAGTGTGCAAGATCCCAACTACTAGACCACCTATGAAAAGGCATTAGGTCTTATCATAAGATCACACTATTTTTAGGCGCGGTACCAGAAACAAATGTTAAGAGAAAGGATGGAACAGAAAGTCATCCTGAATGCTATAAATGCAAAAAAAGAACGACATGGTTAACAACTCTGAAAGTGTGGTTTTCAAATGAAGCAGAAAAAAATTGAAGAAATGTGAAAAAAATGTCAAAATGTTGTTATATATTATTTTGTTTAATGTGTCTTTTTTTCCCATCAATACCTGCGTATGCACTAGAGGTATCTTAAACCCAAACCCTAATTTCTGGTCGGTCGGGCCTGAAATGTCAATCATTAGTTCGGGCTTTGGGTCGGGCTTCTCTGTCGCTGCAGCGCTGCTTTTTTTTCTCTTTAAAATTCACTGCCCTCTCAAGCTGTATTTTTTTCATCCACTATTTTTCTTTTGATGAGTTTCTGGCAGGCTGGCAGCTACCTTTTTTTATTCACTTCTCCACTCATCTTTCTGAGCCGCTGCATTTTTTTGGATCCATTTGTCGTTGTTCTTTATTGTCCCACTGACCCTCTCTCCTAAGAACGTATTGATGCTGTGGTTAATGGCGCAATTGAATTTCAACCTGAAAGGAATCCGTCAACATGACAGGCAACCTTAAAAAATAACTTATGAAAACGAAAACATATTTATTTATTCATATTTATATTTATTTATTTATTTTAAACAGATTTATTAATTTAATATTCTCCCCCTCCGCAATTTAGCCTGCATCTACTTTGACTGCCAAAGTTGAGCAGTGACAAGTAAAAGATAAACTAAAAAAAGGTGAACTGGAAAGGCAAATACACGCCATTAAGAGTGAAGTTAAAATGTTAAAAAGTTAAAAAATAATTTATTATCTGGGTTTATGCATTTGCTCTTCGATCATTTCCTTAGATTCTCCATCTTCAGACTAGAGAAATAACAATTTCGTGTATCTTTTCTCATTGATTTGAGCAGCACAAATCTATTTGAAGACTAGTGGGCTACGGATTTTCTTCATGTAATTAGCCAAGTACGCATCAAGATCTCTCTTTTCCGCTTGTTGTCTGGCATCTTTTCTGTGTCCCAGCATTAATTTGTTGTTGAAATGCATTTATCACGTTTATACAAATATGTACATCATTTTAACCTTAAGAAATCTTTTTTTAGTGCCCAAAATGCAAACGGATGGTAAAAATTACAGGCTATGATATTTTCATAAAGAAAAGTGTTGAAACTTATACATCCACAGTCTTCACAAATGAAATATAAAATTTCAGTTTTTGTCAGGCTAGTCCTGCAAAATCACATTAATTGGTCCGGCGGCGGCCCGGCAAAAATATAACATTTTTGTTTGGCTTCAGGAGCGGTCTTCAACCAAGTTAATTAGTCGGCTCGGGTCGAGTGTCAATACTTGCGGGCAGGGTCGGGCTGCATTTTTTTAGGCTCACACCTACCTCTAGTATGCACTATTAGCAGAAATCAAGGCATTGAAAAACAGCCGTGCCAGTAACTGTTAAGTGGCCCAAATATCACTTCTGTATAAGACAGAGCTTTCGTTTGAAAATTTTATAAACATAAATTTGGTTTAATTCACTTTTTTTATCAATAAAGTTGAGTTTATCTCAGGCATTTTTATACACAAAAGTAGTCTGCAGTTCACTTTCAAAGACTCACCGAGAGAGAGACATTCATGCTGGCGAGGTCATCTGCCTTCTTTTCCAACGAATTGACCCAAATCTTCCTCTTCTGCCTGCAGCGTGAAGCAGCCGCTCGATTTCTTTCGAGAAAACGCTGCCTCCTCTCATCAGGGTCCATCTCAGAGGCTCGCCGCCGCCGGCCTCCAGTTGGCTGTGCGGGGGACACCTAGAGATGAGATTTGTCTTGATAAGAAAAGTGTTAACTAAGCAGCTGCGTTTGGGTGGATCCCTATGAAAGTAAAATAACCCAATATTTTTCTAGCTGAAAAAAAAAGAAATAAATGAACCTCATTGTATCATGTAAATCTCACAATTAAATTAGCATTCATCTCTAGTACCAGGTCTAAAATTAGTGTGATGAGTCCAAATCTACTGCCTTTTTGTCATCTATACCATTGGTGTTCTGCGGTCGGAATTCGGTGTCCTCACCGTCACTACCCGGGTTGAATTCCCGTGTCATCTAAGCACAAAGTTTGACCTGAGAGTAATTAAAACAAAATTCTATACAGATTTCTATTAAAAAAATTGGTCTGCCCATTGCACATGAATGCCAATATACACGAACAAATGCGGTAATTAGGCTTCATTATAGCATAACCGCTAACATTTGTATTCTAATTCATCGACAGGATAAATGCCTTATTATCATTTCATATCAAATTTATCTTAAAATAAAATACATGGATTTAAAGTGCAAGATATGTATCAGTAGCCGGTCAGGATCAGCTGTTTACAGGGAACATGTGTGCTTAATAATCTAAAATTAGGGCCCAACTCAATTTGTAATTAAATAGGTCTGGTTTACTACCTGTGGTTGGGCAGGTGATGGAGCATCTGAATTTTGAGTAGGCTGTTGGCTCTGTTCCTGCTTTTGTGGTACAGCTGGGAAGGATCCTGCCCCGCCACCGCTGCTGCTACTACTATCGTGTGCTCCTAAACCATGATTACTTAGGGCTGCCTTTAAGCGCTGCAGAAACATAGATGAGACAACCGATAAATTCCACACTAAGCAGAAGAATGGCTGACACGCTCTTGAAGATGATGCAATTGAAAAAGGTGGGTATATCTTAACTCATCTCACCATCTTTGTCTCAGATTGCAGATGATAACCTGATGGGGAAGATGAACCACTACTGGCCCCACCCAGCGGGGGTCCTGGAATCCCAGGAATATTCGGCACCGAGTTTCCAGGTCTTGCAAGCTGTTCACAATATTGAACAGGGTATGAATGAGATAGTTAGAAATACTGTAATAAGATTTGTTGTTTACTTTCAGAAAGACTCACAGATATGACTGAGGTCATCTGCACAGGACTGGGCAGAAGCGGGACTGTTTGCCCATTCGCAAGGTGCCTTATGAGGGGATAAGAGCTTGTCGGTGAGCTGTGGACAACATACATATTTAACTTGGTATTTCTGTTCCTTTCTACCCATATTATAACAACACAAAATGTATAGTCTGCTTATACATTCCCCCATTGACTTTGACTGTCATACGTTGATTTTGTTTATCTTTTCACAAAAAATGTATACCGCTAATTCCAGAATTTAACAACTGCTATGTTTTTCCTTCATTTTAAACACTGTGGCTTGATATAGTTTTTTTCTTATTTTGAGCTGCTCTTTTCCTCGACGCAAGCACGCTAAGTATGAAACATCGCAGTGACATCTGGAAACATGACGCCCTCAAGAGATATTAGTACATGTTTGTGGCAATATTATACATTTAATAAATAACGCAGGTAAAACGGGATTTTTAACAGTACTTTATTCAATATTTGCAAGGTACTCACGATGTTTCAACTTTTACACCCATAAATTACACCACACTTCTCTTTCCGTATCATCAGCGTCAATGTCAGGTTGCTGAAGATTCTTTTAATCCTCAATGAAAGATACTGAACAAATGCAATTTGGTCCATTACTGCAGAAACCACGAATAACAGCATAAAGAGACATGTACGTGTTGCGATCTGGCACTATTCTATACAGTATGGTTGCCCTAGTACCGTCATCTGAAAATATAGGGCCAACATTGACGCAGCAGTCAGATGGTAAGGCGCCCGCTTTGAGACTGGGAGGTCGGTGGTTCGCGCCCCGGCCGAGTCATTCCTAAGACTTAAAAAGTGGTCGGCGGCGCCCTCTGTTGGCTGCGGCTGCATCGGCTCGCTACAACGGGTCAGGTGCAATCGACATTTCGTTCTGTGTACATTGTTACACAGAATGACAATACAAGGAAATTATTATTATTATTATTATTATTCTTTTTCTTTTAGCGCAATAGGAAATATTTGCTCGTCTTTGTAATCTCTGTATTGAACAGACACATGATCTGAAACATGTCATCTAAACTAATCACAGCAGAACTGAAAAGTGATATAGCTGAGAATGTCGCTCGATAGTCCAGAAATGATGGTATATATGTAATGTCACTGTGTTGAGATGAAACTGAAGTGAACATATGTAACAATGATGATGATAAAATTGCAACATTTGTTTTTTATATAATACTGGTATTATCATGTTATTGCCTGAGTACATTGTTGTGAAAAGTGAATTGTGAAGAATATAAAGGGGCAAGCCCTTTTTTTCTTTTTGTTTTTCTCATTTGGTTCATAAAGTCGTTGATTTTGAGAGCATCGTAACCTTGCAAAAGTCAAACAATTGATCAATCAATAATTCCATAAAGCATTTGAAAATGTTGCCCAATGGTCAAAGTTCTGAGGACCACTTCCACAAGTCATAATCAGACACAAAAAAAATTACTTGAGTTGCCGGTTGGAGGGCGGAGCCTGCGTGATGACGGATGTGGGCGATGGAAGCGTAGGATGTAATGCGTCGTTGCTCACGTGTAGAGGCAGAGAACCTGGACGCACAATAGTTGGCGTTGGGGCAGAACTTGCCACGGGCTTTGTCACAATCTCCTGGTTTTGGGGGAAAAAAAGGAATGGATTCAAAATTAGCTTGATGAAAGCAAAAAATGCAGAACTCTATGCCTTATTAGCCTTTTCAAGGGGTTTATTGGGAGGGTAGTAAATGGTGGGAGAAATTATTTTCTTCAACATATTTATGATTTGATTTGAGTGGTAATTAAAAGTCAGAAAACAAAATATAAGGCAATGTGCATACAATTTGTTATATCAGATGATTTCGTTAAACTCCTCCCCGATGAGGAGATAGTTTTAGCTTCAATTTAATGGTAAAATTGTTTCACCTTTTTTCAGCCTTGTTTTTTCCCAATTTCACAAAACCTTGGTATTTTAACTTTCTAACCATTGCTTGCTCAACCGAAAACTAGTCTATTGAGGATTTCATCAAAACCAGTTATTCAGTAGTTTTTCTCACCCTTGAGTCTTTGCTTATGTCAGACATGCTGGAAGAAGAATCTGGACTACCAGGTGGAGAAGAATCCACTTCTAAAGGATCATCATCCTCATCCTTTACTGTACATTTTATTTGTGAAGTCACTGGTTGTGTTTGTAAAGTTGAAGCCTTGGAAAGGGAAAAGCAAATGAAAATTGTCTTAAATATTGAAACAAAACAATGTCCCCTTAATGTCCGGATTTGGTGAACCAGTCTATTTATTTGAATATGCATTCTCACAGCATTTTTTGTCCTGTGCTCCTCTTCCTGCACTTTGCAAAAGTCATGTTCAAAGGAATTGGCCAGATCATTGAACAGTCCAACTTCCTCACAGTTCTTTAAGAAACGTGTCGGTGTGGGGGTCTGGTCTGAGGGTGTTGAGACAAATGAACAAACGAGTAGAAGACAAACAAACAAACAAACATAATTAAGAATGTAAAGTTTCTCACAATGCATAAATATGCAGAGCCAAAATCTATGAAAATTACCTGCTATAATAACAGAGTCTGTTCTAGCAGGACCGAATTTTAACGTCATTTCATGTTTGTGTTTATGCACAGAAAGGTGATCTTCATTGGTGAATCTCTGCAATAATGGGAAAATGGGCAAAACACAAATACAGCCATTTTTGTATGTGTGTTTGTTAAAAAAAACAAAACAAAAAAAAAACATTGAATTACCTGACCACATCCAGGGGCAGTGCAGACAAATGGGCGGTCATCCCCCATCTCTAACTTAAGTTCTGAAAATGTTTTCAAGATTTTTTGGGGGGTTAAAAACGACAACCACAACAACAAAACAACAACAAACCCTATATTTGTGAATGAGCAGTAACCCGCATTTATGTTGATTTAATATCGACATCAGTGGTCCCCAACCTTTTCTGTACCCCAAACCCATCTAAAGTCTGACAATATTCATGCGTCCTGGCCTAAAAATAACATAAATGATAGGAAGAATTAGCATAAATCCACTGTATAATCACCAGGGATGTAGATTAGATAGGTCAAGGCTTTAGATTTGATCTCAGTATCGAATTATTTCTAGTCACAGTACCATGCTGAAAGATACAAATAAATGCAAAAAAGCAAGACAAGAGAAACATCTTTTTCGTCTATCTGACTTCAAAAGAAATTAAATAAATACATAGTATATTTTATTTTGATAGGTTTATAGTTTACGTTGTCAATAAACAATTTTATTCTTGGCCGCATGAGGTTAGGAATTGGCGCTCTAATCACTGAGATCCGGTTTCAATTCCTGTTGCATCCAATATTCTGCAAATGTGGTCTGCGATATTTTTTGACTGAACAACTACTGCTAAAATACGGTACTCTAGTGCTGTAAAACGCGCACCCAAGCTTTGGAAAAAAAAAAAAATCACTTTATACACAAATGAGCAAAAAATAAAACAACTTTTTACTCTTTCTGTGCAGCACGTTACCAAATGACCCACGGCCTGGTATCAGTCCGCAGCCCGATGGTTGCCGACAACTAAAATAGATGATATACAAGGCATTTGATTTTATCTCATTATAACATTTTTACACACAGTGCCAGAAACAATGATTTGCATAGTGCATTTTGTTCTGCATTCTGATAGGTTAGACATGATCTTCACCTCATTAGATGTGTGTGAATAACGTTGCGGTTTTTA
Source organism: Urocampus carinirostris (assembly GCF_059441175.1). NCBI lineage: Eukaryota > Metazoa > Chordata > Actinopteri > Syngnathiformes > Syngnathidae > Urocampus > Urocampus carinirostris. The sequence goes on along the minus strand of NC_142354.1, from coordinate 25,564,912 downwards.
TATGTATATGTGCGTAAAAGAGCTTGTATAGTATTTTGTTGAAAGACTGTTTTCTCCCATCTCTGACATTCGTTTCTGACACCGAGTAATAGTAGTTTGAAAATGAGATATACTCTATTGCATTTTCATGTCATCTGTACCACTGGAGGTAGCATGATTAAGTGTTGGCGCTTTCACTGCCACGACGTTTTGTTTCATACATCGTTTTAATTTTAGTTAGGAATGTTTATCGACCGATCAATCATTGCACAATTACTGTACCCAAAAACCTCATATTGCAACGCTGTACTGTATGCATTCGTATGGAACAAAATCAGAGGTATGTATGGCGCTAATTTGGGTTTTTTAGGTGCACCTTATGGACCGGGGGAAAGAAGCTTGCAATATTCACTTGGAAGAAGGAATACCAGATGGTATACAGTACAAGCAATGTTTTGCGATATACTTGACAGCATCATCTGAACTACGGACGCCGATGGGGTCAAATCGGGAAGGGGATTATGGATAATAAATCTGTCATTACATATTCAAAGCTTACAATAAGATATTAGTAACATTTTACCTATGTATGGAAATTGACTACATAATAGTAGGTGGCTCCAAATGATATATTCCATAGCTAGGTGTGGGCCAGGCCCAGGGCTAACGTGCGCTAATTGACTGGAATGACGTTACCTCAAATCTGAAAAGTAACGTCACAGAACCCTATAAGGAATCCTTACACCTCAAATATGCAAGTTTTTGGGCGGCAATATTTAAAAAAAAAATGAAATTATTTCAGTCGGCTCATAACAACATGTCAGCTAAAAATATGCTAGCTGCTAGCTTACATTGAGCAGGTTCAGGTTCTCGCAAAACCTCAAAATTAACCACGAAACGAAAACACGTTTCCAATGTAAGGTGTTATCGTGATGATCATATGAAAATATGAGAACATGTTTAATTAGATAATAAACGGGAGAAGCAAAAGAGGGCTTACCGGGCTCACCCGCCTTTCGAGCAGCCTCTTCGCTCCCCTCCCTGCTCCGTCCGGACACCGACGCTGCGGTGCTGTCGTCTCTTCGTTGTTGACACTTGACATTCCCATCCCCAAATCTCGCGAGAGTTACAAACCACAGGTAGTGTTACGAAAACTCGCTACGAGGGAATGTAAACACAACCAAGTGACTGTCTAAAGCGCATTTACACCGAATTCGAATTGAAGAAATACAAAAACAATGACGTGACTCAGTTAAAACGTCACCCTTCCACTGAAGATGAACGGAAATCGGACTTAAAGCAAGTTTAGACAAGCGAATATATTTTCCAGTTACAAATGCTTCATTGCTACCAGGGGTCTCCAACGTGTTGCCTGCGGGCAGGTTTGGGGAGTAACGGAATACACGTACCGGTGTTATGTAATTAGAATACAAAAACATAATTGTATTCGGTTACAGTTACATAAAAAGACACAAATTCCAGGTATTTCTTTGTAAAACAAGAAAAAGATTACTTCGCAGGATTAAATAAATTACCTAATTTGTCAAGTCAAGACACATTTATTTATATAGCCCTTAATCACAAAAATGTCTCAAAGGACTGCACAATATGTAACTGATGATTATTTTTATGGTTATTTGCTTAAACACTGCTTAAAATGTTTTTGAATACTGTACATCAGTAGAATTACCGTGTGTTTATACTGTATTAGTGCATGTTCAAATTATGTACGTAAATCTTATTGTGAAGGTTCAAAAACCTGACATCCGGCGCGCAAACCGCGGAAGCATTTTCATTCAGCTTTTTTGATTGAATCTTTGATGAACATTCTCAGTGTTCAAGGGTTTTATAATATATTTATGAATATCCCCCTTTGTATGCATTTAAACAGGTCTTTATTTTGTATTATTTGGTTAACTATTTCTACAGAACCTTGTTTCTTGAAAACGTTACTCTATTTTTTTTTTTCCAAGCCAATTTTGTTTGTACTTGCCTTATTCAATTAAACACTTTCAAATTTTTGTTTTAGCACTTGGCAAAGTTGTACAATATCTCGCGGTGGTTTGATGTTTTTCATAAATGAACGGACTGTAAAAAACTGCAAACCATCAGCATCACATCCTTCTGTGGTGATGCTACATTAAAATAAAGATTTTTATGTTGCACACTACTGAAATCCGATGTGCGTAAGGTTGAACTCTTTATCCTTTTCCCCGTTCGACATTAGCTTTGTTTACATTAGCCATGCCCGTTTGCTTCCCTGCGATCCCATTTTCACACACAAACACTAGTGATTTGCATTCTCAGGATCCCCCTACCACTCCCCACCACTTGCGGAGTTAACCAAAGTGCCTGACTACAAAAAAATTACGTTACGACCAAAAACGTCGCAAAACTAGTAGAAAAGTTCAATGTGTTCAACGTACAACACACGACACAACATCAAATAAGTATGAACAAATGAAACAACATGAAATGATGAATGCAATCTAATGCATGAAAGCATATTCTTACTGGGCACCCATTCACTTCATGCACTTTCACATGCGTTTTGAATTTACACACACAAAATGCACTGAGATGTATTGCGTGTATTACTTTAATTTCTGACACTAAATAGACGGAAATATGATGACAAGAAGTCCCAGTAAATTGGAGATACAGAAACAGAACACTGTTTAAAACAATGTGTTCTTGATGTGAATTAAAACAATGCATACATGTCTGGAGTGGCATAAAACGAAAGGCCTTTTTATAGGCCATAGAAGAACAAACATACTATCCATCATAAAATAATGTCTTTGTCATGTTTGTTTTCCTGTAGAAACCATATATTTGTGAATTATGAAATATTTTTTAAAATGCGGAACGCAACCACTAAGAAGCGCAAAGGAGCCGCTGGTTGCCAAACCCTGCAGTGCACAATACAGAAGCATACAAGTGTCCCTGTCAATTTTTGTTTTTAAAAGAAACCGTGTACACAAAGGCACTTGAGGTTTGCTTTTAATGATTCACAAATTCTAAACAAGGCATGAGCTATCATTGAAGTGTTTGAAATAAACCCCCCAATATGTACTAAAACAAGCCCACCTTTTTATAAAAAAAGAAAACAAAGAAAATTGTGCCTTCAGTTCAAAAGAGGAAATTAAGAGTCAGAAGTACAACAAAATATCCATTGACAAAAACAGTATTCAATCAATTTTCAAGTCAACCATTGAATGACACAATAGATAAATGTCGTTTACAGTGGGGGTAGGGGGAAGGATGTTGTGACAACTACCACTACTACTACATAGGGAGAAAACCAGACAGAACACATTCATTCAACATTCTAATCAATAGATATTTACATGGCCTGTTAAACCTCACAAATAAATCCATTACATTTAGACTCAACACTTTATGAATATGCATTTCAATTACATCCCAAGTGTCATATTATTCCAAGTATGATTAGGCCCTGTGGGGAACTGGAAACGTCAAAAAGAAAGCCTCGATACGGTTGAAATTGAAAAAAAAAAATAATAAAAATAAATGTTCAGTGAGTGGAATAACTTGCCAAGGTTTACCTTACACATGAACAATTATTGAACAACTAAAAGTTGCTCTTAAACAACCTTGTTATGCAACAAACCCCAATAACAACCTTCAGTTATACAGTATGTATTCATACATCTATCCAACCTTAAAATAACTTCTTTCCAGTGCATTGCCAACTCCCAGCCTGACCACAATAAAGGTTTTGTTTCAACAAAGTACAGGAAAAAAACAATGGTTGCAAATCACCTAGCAACCGTAAGGTAAAAAAGCTGCTATAGTGAAAGAAACCACAAGATATGTCAGTAGCAAGACAACAGCTGAAGGGTGAGCATAAAACTCTTCCTATTTACAGTACAAGAAATCTTATTTCCAAGACTGCTAACATTTCGCTCAAAAACGAGACATTAGGTGGTACTCAGAGGCTAACAAACAGTGTTTCAAATGTCTTCAGGAGACATAGACTGACTGATCAACTCTTTCTGGACGTTATAACGTGATCAGAAAGAGTTGTGGTTTCAAGCACTTCAAATCATAAACACAAAGACATTTTTCCCTAGAGAGACTCAAAAAGCGTGCCACTTAAAAGAAAACAACTAGACAAGCCGTAGTGCTGGTAAGGTGGCATCATGAATCCCTTTTGCCATGTCAATGAGTGTGCTTTGTCCTCAAAATATGTATACAAGTATGTAATGAGTAACAGCAGATACAAGATGAACAGCATTTGGTTGTGTTGCAAAAATAGCTCACGAGTGATGTGATGCAGACTAATGATTAAAGCACAAGAATGCTCATCTTAAAACATCTATTTTTAAGGCAATCTAATTTTTTGGGGTGAGTATCATTCCTCTTTTGTGCTTTCAATCCTGTATGGGTATGAAGAAATGACGTCAATATAGCTTGTCCAAAATGTAGCATATAAGTGCAATTTTAGTAACATCTCACACTCAAGCGAGATTACACTATAATTGCCGCCTGTGATAAATTTTACAGTCCACATCAGGGGTCGGGAACTTATGGCTCTTTTAATGTATGGTTCGGAAATAAAATACAACTTATGCAATCTAATAATTTAATAAATGCAAAACTTCTTATCGCAGATGTCAAGCCAAGACATTACTAGTGAACTAAAGGTTCGGTCCAGAATATATAGGACAAAATTTTAGCTACTGTTTACAGTCAATGTTTTACACCAATTGGCTGTAAATCGTTAAATAATCTTTTATATAAAAGTTCAATATTGAGACACCTTAGGATGAAAAACTACAGAAAACACTTTAACCCAAAACACTTTTTACCTAAAAGCTCTAGAAAAGCACGTTTGATTAGGTAAGAAGGAATGTGCGGAGCTATACACAGGGCGTTCGCACTTTCTCCTCGCCAAGCGCAGTCTGCAACGAGGTAAATTTGTTGGTATCCTTATTTGCAGTATTTTGTAATATTTACAAAATAATTTTGCTATTTTTTGAAACCATTTTTTAAGAAAAAAAAACGGCAGTCAAAATGAGCCTCAACACTTAAGTAACTGCAGGAGGGAGACAAAATTTAAGTGGTTGTTTGTTATTATGGCACACAGGCTCTGGAATTATTATTTCACATATATTACGAAATGATCAATTACCACAGTGAAATAAATTGTGTTGAGGACTTAGCCTTTGTCCAGAAAGTCTGTTTTCTTTAATTATGTCCTAAAATGTATGGTGCGGCTTTCTCCCCCCAAAAATTATAGATTTTTGGTTAAAAAGGTTCCCGACCACTGCTCTAACGTGGTTATCACCAAAATAGTTGACTTCAGGCTTCATAGGTGAAGCATGTTAAGTCTTATATTAGGTCATGACTGATATGTCACACTACAGAAAATTGTGACAGCACCAGTTTAGCACCATATATAAGTGCCACGTGTTGATTTGGGGGTAAAAAAAAATTAAATTGAGACCATCATTTAGATAAAATGGGTCCTACAGTCTTAGGCATTGGTCGGCAACCACCGGGCTGTAGACAGGTATCAGAACACTGGACGTTTGTTACTGGAAAAAGTTTAGTTTGCGCAAGTGAATTTGTGTATATAAACATTACTTTTTTCCAGCAAAAAATAAAATCAAAGTTTGACTGCACAGTAAAACTAGTTTAGCTAAGACTTGTCAATATCAAAATTGACCAATGAGCGGTCAGTCATCAAATATTGCTGACTTCATCTGCTCAGCATTGGATGCAGTGGGACTCGAACCAAATTCACAGCAGTGAAATGCCAAATCCCAGCACGTGCCTTCCAGGATTATCGTTGTCTAAGCAAACAGTATCAGGTTTAATATCTTTTATCACACAATTCTTACAGTGCTACATTGAAAGTTGTTTGGCTGAACTCTTTCCCATAGTGCTCCATTACAACGTTATGAACCATATATAATGTAATTGAGGTAAGCCGAAAAAAAATCCAGCCAAGGGGCCACGGAGTGCACGGTGATTAGCACCAGGGCACTGTCAGACAGAAAAAAGGAACCACAGAACACATGGCATGTGTTAACACAGCCACTGAGTAATGTTATGACGGCGTGATGCCTCGGCTATAAAGTGTGCAGTTGTCAAAAAGTGTGGGGATAAGAATGCTTCTGTAAATAAATGGCCGTGAGCACAAAGCCGGTTTCCAAGAGCCTAATTGAAAATAACACTGGTGACAAAGATTGGGCTTTTGCCCCTTCCTCCCCCTTCTCCTTTCCTCGTCCTGCCTGACAATCTCTGCAAGTCCCGTGGCCCTAGGTGCTAAAGAGGTTTTGAAACTTTTATTGAAGCTGTCAAACTATTTGACGCCAACAACGTGTAAAGGCGGGCAATGCTAATCCATAGCCTGTGCCGTGAGGGCAAACACATATTTCAAAGCCTCGAACCAGCCAGGAAATTTGCAAATTGTAATGCATTGAAATCAGGACACTTTGCTGCTCCACAGAGCATCATGGTGTGGCAGATTATATTCCGGCTGGGTCGGTCCGACATTATATCGCCGACCTCCGGGGCTTAGCCCCCCTCTGCAGGCTTGGATATTTGGAGGACGAGATGATTAGCAACCAGCTAGCTGAGCCCACAACAGACCTTAAATAGGGGACAAGCAGTTTTATCACCGGAAAACACGTCGCTAGTTAAAAAACAAAACAAAAAAGAAAACTGAAAGAGCAGCCCAGATAAGCCCCAGTTAATGATTGACATTAGCAGCCCTTTAAACGTAATTATGGAATTATGGGACCATTATGGGAATGAGTTTAATCAAAGCAACGTTGGATAACAGTTGACCAATCGCATGCGCCTTCTAGAAAAAAAGGCAATATAACGTGGGACGGTGAGTAAAAATAATATGATGGCATAAAATGGAATGCCTTTTCTCACATGTATAGATCAGTTCTTCTCAGCTGATGGGTCGGGACCCAAAAGTTGGTCGCAGACCAGTTTTCAGAGGGCCATCTGCCTTTGCTTTGGCAAAAACAAGGCTAAGACAAAAATAACATAGGGGCTATTACACTAACACCTAACAACTTAGTGGGCCAAACCGCAAGAATATTGTCAGACATTAAACCAGTCAATGGTTCGAGAAAAGATCGTCGACCACTGGTCTAAAGGCAGCTTTATATCAGCCCATACCTAGTCTCAACCCACTGGCAACTAGCACTCACCCCTATTCAATTTTCCAACTACACGAAAGAATGAAAGATTTGGTCGCAGCAGTAGCTATACCTTCCCCTCAAAATTTACCATTGAGCGAGCGGTTTAAAATAAGAAAAAAACAGCTGTGCTAAGCTAAAAGCTGAGCAATGCTGTAAATAATGTGCCAGAAGTGGCTTAAACGTAAATCATTCCTATTTACAGCTTTTTAAATTACATTATATAAAATATCTACACACGTTTAAATCTCAGTAAATCGAGATTTGATTATCAGTTGTTTTGGTAGGACCTTGGGGGAATGTTTTGTTCTTTGCCGCTTCTTCTGAATCCGCGCTGTGGGGAAAAAGTTTTGATCATGTTTCTGGGATGCTCCCAAACCTTCGTCCCTGCACCTTCGCTTCGGCCAAAGCGATTATAGCCGTAAAATGTGCGTGAGGTTTGACGATGAGGGTAGCCGTTTATGCGTTTGTCTGATGTTTCTGCAGTGTCCTTGTTATTGCTTTGTGAATCCTCCCCCTGGTTAACCTTGAGCTCTTGAAGAGGCTGGACGATGGTAGCGACAGGGGGGGCCGCCGGAGAGGGGATCGGTGCAGGGGGGCCATCCTTAGCCAGCCGCTGACACACTTCTGCATAGCTGAGCTTTTTGGGTTCCTGGTGAAAGGGAACAAACAAAGTGACAAATTGGTAATCATTTGAGACCATAATTTATTGAAAAGGATGGGATAATTAATCATCAATTCAAAAATGGAAGGGTGTGATAATGATGTAACTGCTACCAAAAAATCGTATAGATTCATAGTAAACTTGTACACTTTTTCCCAATGTTGATCTTCATAACCATGTGGATATACAGTCGTATGCAAAAGTTTGGGAACCCCTGATCATTTTTAAGATTTTCCTTTATAAATCATTGGTTATTCAGATCAGATATTTCAGTAAATATATCATATAGCAGACAAACAGTGATATCTGAGAAGTTAAATTAAGTTCATAGGATTTACAGAAAGTGTAATAATTACTTAACAAAAGTAGGCAGGTGCATAAGTTTGGGCACCTTTGTTGTTTTATTGATTTGAATACCGTTAGCACTAATTATTGTAACACAAAATTGGTTTGGTAAGCTCATTGACCCTTGACCTACAAAGACAGGTGAAGCCAATCATTAGAAAGGGTATTCGAGGCGGCCAGTTGCAAGTTGTTCTCCTTTTTGCGTATTCTCTGAAGAGTGGCAACATTGGAGCCTCAGAACAACTGTCAAATGACCTGAAGACAAAGATTGTTGGGGAAGGATACAAAAAGCTACCTCAGATTTCAGCAGTCAGTTTCCACTGAGAGGAACAGTGAGGAAATGGAAGGCCGCAGGCACAGTTCTAGTTAAGGCCCAGAGTGGCAGGCCAAGGAAAATCTCAGATAAGCAGAGGCGAAGGATGGTGAGAACAGTCAAACTCAACCCACAGACCAGCTCAAATTGAGTTATTTTGGCAAAAGAAGAACACAGCATTCCAAGACAAACACTTGCTACACACAGTAAATTTTGCTGGTGATTCTATCATGCTGTGGGGCTGTGTGGCCAGTGCAAGTACTGGCAATCTTGTTAAAGTTAAAGGTCATATAGACTCCAGTCAGTATCAGCAGGTTCTTGCACCGGGGCTGGATACTTCAACAAGACATCGACCCCAGACACTGTTCAAATTCTAAGGCATTCATGCAGAGGAACAAGTACAATGTTCTGGAATAGTCATCTCAGTCCCCAGACCTGAATATTTTTGAAAATCTGTGGTGTCATTTAAAGCGGGATGTCTATACTCGGAAACCTTCAAACCTGACTGAAGTGGAGATGTTTTGTAAAGAAGATTGGTCAAAATACCTTCAGCCAGGATCCAGACCTTCATTGGAAGATATAGGAAGTGCTTACAGGCTGTTATTTCTGCAAAAGGAAGATCTACTAAATATTGATGTAATTTTTCTTTTGGGGTGCCCAAATTTATGAACCTGCCTACTTTTGTTAGAGCAATTATTGAAATTTTTTTGTAAATACTATAAACTTCATTCCACTTCTCAGATATCACCGTGTTTGTCTGCTATTTAATATATTCAACTGAAATTGCCAATCCGAACAACCAATGATTTATAAAGGAAAATCTTAAAAAAGGTCCGGGGTCTTCAAACTTTTGCATACGACTGTATATAGAAAATAATACTAGTCCAGTGTTTCCCATTGAATTAAATCAGACCCTGGTGGCTGGACGGACAGTCTATGGGGGTCCAGGAGGATGCTCCCACGGGAGGAAAATTTTAATTCAAATACATCAATCTGGTGCATTTTTAAAAGAAAAATCAAGAAGCTAGATCCATGAAGAAAATATGCCCTTGTTAACTAATGAATCATGAGTGCGCTAGTTATGAAAGACAACCCACAACGAGACAGGAGTTTAATGCAAAAAAAAATCTGCTTGTCATCCAATTCGACTAAAAATAACTAGTGTTTTGATGCCGATACTGTATTAGGCTATCGTATTTTTGAGTAAACAGACCAGATAGCCAAAATGAGTTTTAAATGTAATGCTTATATCGGTGACAGTATTCAAAAACAGTACCGCTGCTTTTGTAATTGCTACAATGACAGGATAATGGTTCTTCTTTGATGGGTTACAGAAGGTTATCGTAATGCACAACTTATGAGCTACACTTAAGCTCGTGTCCACCAAAGCGTTTTGTGAAATGCTCAACTTGAGGAATACTAGACGTTCGTCAAGCTCACATTTGATCAAACAGTCTAATCACAGTGCAGGTGGGGCGGGACAAACACTGCAACAACCAAATGTTCTCATTGCATGTGTGGAGCAACAACAAAGTGTGACACAGAAAGCACTCTTTAGCACAGGGGCATGCATGGGCTGACTGACCAAGGTTTATTTTTTGACTGTCAGAGATATGTTGCACTAACACACATCATGGTGTACGTGATCCACACCATGGCGTTCGTGATCATCTATATAATGAATAATCTAAAATACATTTCATATAAATATTTGAAAATATTATATATATATATATATATATATATTTTTTTTTAATAAGACTGGTACCCGAGACTCTGGTGGGACCAAATAAACCCTGGCGGCCTGCTATATATTTTTTAGATATGGGGAACATTGCAAGCATTTGTAAAATATTCAAATTTGTCCCTCAAAAATTTCAGTACAACTTAAAAACTATGTAGATGCAATTACAAAGGCATACAGGAAGTTGCCAGTCTTCATCAACATTGTCTTTCTTTTCCGGGTTGGGGTGGGTTAATGCTTATTATCTACAGTTCTACATTAAAGTCAAATGAGTGCAAAGATTTTTCAGCAACTCTTACTATTTACATTTTAATATTACTTCAAAAGGAGCCTATGGTTAAAAAAAAGAACCAAAAGTCTGACAATGTATTCAAAATAGCAATTTTCTATAATCAACGCTAGAGGTCAGCTATGAGGGAATATTATAATAAGCGGCCAAAACGCTAAAGAATGTTTTTACCTGTTCTGATAGATCTCCCAATGATGTTGCTACTTCTTGAACCACTGGAACCCATGCTGAAGGTTCTTGTTCGGACAGACTAGCAGGCTTGAAGGGCAAAGGTTTTTCCTGTGTTATAATAACATTGGTCTCTCCCACGTCCTCAACCGGTGAGGATATGCTAAAACACAAAGGAATTACATTTAAGTACATTGCATTTATTTTATTCATTTTAAACACAGGGTAACTGGGAATAATGTACCTTCTATCGGGGTTTTCTGGGTTCAGCTTCACCTCTGCAATAAACGTCACTTCTGGACCAACTGGAATTGGATCTTGAGATTCTGAGATGTTTAAAGGTTTTGTTTCGCTTAACCTGTTGCATACAACCTAAGAAAGGTATAGAAAAAGGCAAATACACTATACAGTTGAAAAAATTGTTCAGGTTGTAGTTAGTCATCAGAACTATGGCTACCTTGTTGGCCACTTTTACACCACGCACAACATCAGAAAGGCGCATCTCTGGTGTCTTCTCTTCTGTTTGACTAACCATACATCCTGGTAATGGAGGGAAATTGGAAGCTGCCAGGTCAAAATTTGGCGCAGGAGGCACCTCGACTTCCGTCACCGGACTTGGCTTCTGCTTAAGTCACAGAGGTAAATAAACATTTTATAGGCATGCCAAGTATATCGAATAAATATGGGTGCAGTTTTAAATCTAATAAAATCATAATATTCACTGACCATGGTATGCTCATCATCATCTTTTTTCCTCCTCATGCCGCTGTAGTTAAAACTTCTCCTAAAATTATATTTTTAAAAAAAAACGTCTTGTGATTAAGAAATAAAAAATGCAAGCATATAAAAGCTCAGTGATTTGAAAAGGAGATTTACAAACCTAGTTTGTACAAACGCATTCAGATCCGCACCAGGCAGTATGTCCTTTGGAGAAGTGCTTTTCGGGCTTAGGGACGGAAGGCTGGTTGAAGTGGGAGCCATCAAGGTCCCTGGCGTCTGAAGGGGCTGTGAGGTCAAGGGCCTCAACAGGCCATCCTTCAAAGGTGGGGGAGCCATTGGGGACGTTACGAGCGTGTCACCAGGTCTGAAGTGACCCTTTAAATGGTTTCTGTGAACACAGAGAACCGATTTTTAAGTATACATCCGTTATTATGCATAAGACAGAGAAGAGCTCTCAGAGAACAAACGAATAAAACAGAGGAGTTTAATTTAAATCGATGTCGGCTTATTGCACATGTACCGTATTTTCGGCACTATAAAGATGCACCAGATTATAAGACGAACCCAAAAAGTATTTTGTGATATCTTTTTCAAATAAGGCGCAGTGGACTATAAGGCACATAAAATTGTATAGGTCAAAAAGTAACATGACATCCACGAAAATCAATTCACCAATCAATAGTTGTTGTGCGGTCATCACTGCGAAGTATCCCCTTTTTCGCCAGCTAGTGAATGACGCACAACAACCGAAAAAGAATTCACGACGAGTAATCAAAAGCCGCTGTCAGTGTTACAGACAAGTTTTGCGTTTTTCTTTTAGCAACAAATGATAACTAAAAGAGGGAGCTCCCTGACCATTATATTTCTCAAAAGCAGAACAGTGATCTCCCACTGATACAAATGATTGTGAAAATAAGATGTTTTTTTAGTTGAACATACACAATAAACAGTACAAACTATTTTATTGTCTTATAGCACACTGAATGTGTATATTCTTCACTTTGGCATGTCAATGGATGAAAAGTGGTTGACAAATAAAATTTGATGTGATTGCAGGAAAATCTCAAATATTTCAGAGCCGTGAAAGTTTTAGGAAACCAAAAATGTACTATTGTGGTATTTTGGCTATTATAAGAATGCCTTTCATCATTGAAATGTAACAAGCACATTTGTATAATTAAGACGTTGACCAAAAGAGGGAAAGACAACTTTGCGTTTCTCAAAGGCAAAACACTTACCATGTGCAGTATCATTTAATTTTTACAACGCATTTCCAATATTGTCTACCAAATGTTCCAGTATATAAGGCGCACCTGAGTAGAAAGTGCACTTTCCAAGTTCTGGCCAAGTTGAGGTTTTATGTGTCTTATATTCTGGAAAATACTGTATATTTTTTATTTCAGAATAATCAGCAAATAAAATTTAAATCTACTGCTGTCACCCAACTATCACACTCGAGTGGTGAAATATCTGGCCAAAAAGTCAAAAGTTTTCTTACAACTGTACAATTTGGAAATATATCTTTGTGTCACAACAGTAGTATGGTTTGGCACAAAATAATGAAAATACAACACAACTTGAAAAAAATAATACAAGCAGAAAAGAAACCATGAGAACAGAATAAAGTGTGTAGCATGTCAATAGTAGTCTCATCTAATCACACTATGCTATGGAGCAAGATGACAATATCTAGCTAACCCGTTCGCACAAGGGTCCTAGAACATGTATGAAAAAAATGTGCATTTAGCATAAAAGTACATCAATAGTAATATCTTGTAGTCTAAAAGGATTAAGTTTACCAGTGAAAAAAACATTTCTCCAATTAGTTAGCGTCAACTGAAAGTATGAACGGCACCTACCGGTTTCTGCACGGAAGCGAATTAGAACTTGTATTTGCTTTGTAATTTCCCACACCGTTGTAAGCATTCACAAACCCGTTATTCGCAAAAGGTGCCTGGAGACATGGAAACACAAAGAAAATGATTCTAATTAAAACACACCGGATTGACAAAATTTGTGCATACTCATGCATTGTTATTATATAGGTTCATAGTTGTATAAAGTCAATTTGGATCATACTCCTAAAGGAGTAATTAAAAAAAATACACATACCAAAGGAGATGTAAAGTAAGGCATTGTCGTAGCATTCCACGGCTGGGCAAGAGCTGGATAAACTGAGTATTGCTGCTGGGGACTGTACATCTGTTGCATGTACAAAGGTGAGCCATATGCAACGTGAGGCTGCGGCTGTTGGTTGTACACACTGGGATCCACAGTGCTGAAGCCCGGCTTACTGAAGAATGTGTTTATTGCCTTGATGCGGGCCTGGAAGGACAAAACAAAAAACAACTTGTTTTTTCGACGTCTGAGTCATCAGCATTTGCAGCAATGATAACGTTACAACTGTTGCCTTTGTCCCCTCAGATCTCATAATCTCACGGTCATTAGGCCAAAAAACACTGCACTGACTGGGAAGGGGGGACGGGGTGGACAGTATGAAGAAAAAGATAGACGAACAATTATAACATAAGGAGAACAAGAGAGGGAAAAAAAGGACATAGAAGAGACAAAATTCCTCCCCAGCCAGTGTCACTGCATCTGGGTCCTTCCAAGCGCGATACTGATCATCAATGGGGGGTCTTTTACCAGAACAAACAGATTTGATTATTAACACAACACAATAAACTTACCTTTATTGGCTTTCCCTGAAATACTTTAACATCCTCTCGTAGATATTTGTAGGCCTGTGGACACAAGAATTCTTAAGACTCCCAACACGTAAGTGTCAAACCATTTTAAAAAAAATAGTATTTGGTATAAACGTGATTTATCCTTTCAATTACAAAACAGAACATTATTTAAAAATCATTTAGGAATACCAAAATGGTTGCATACCTTGAGTGCATCCATATCTGACTGAAAAGTTATGTACCAGTTGCTATTGTGTGCAAATTCAGCATTCAGCATTTTTGGACACTGCTCGCTTTTAAAGAGCGCCTCCACCTCCTGCAAATGTTGCAAAACACGTATTAAATACAGATCAACTCTCATACAAAAATAATGTATATGCCGTTTATTCTGTCAGAACAAATGTTAATTTTTTTAACCTGGAAAAAACCACTTCTAACTTTGAAATAAATGTTGATCCATGCAAGCTAACACAATAAAAAACTTACTGGCTCATTATCTCCCTAAACAGACACACAATACTGAAAACTCTTGCATATGTATAGAAAAAAAATTGATTTTTTTTGATTGGACAATTTGTTTTTGCAACTGTCATTCCACTATGGTTCCTGCTGCACTTACAATTTTGGTCGGTCTGCAAGCACTTCATTGGAAATATGCCTATTTATGATTACATTCTTTTCAAAATATTTATTTTCCCTATTTAATTCTTTTAGTACCCTCTTTCATCCTAGAGCATAATTACGTAGATCGTGATCTATCGGTGGATGGCTGAGGTAGGACTGGTAGATCGCAGGAGAGTATTGAGTGCATTGCATTTGTTGGGGCACGCTTCAATTTAGCAGTCAAATGCAATAGCAGTGGCAAAATGGAGAACTCCAAATATCGTCGATTTAAGGTGTGATTTATTACGATAGTTTGTTATTCATTTTTTGCTTATGACTAATAAGTCTTTGATTAAGAGTCCAAAGTAAATGTAATATTTACATTTACATCAATATATCCTAAAATATATTATGTTGGAGTTCATCAATAAGTCTTAAAAATAAATGAAGAAAAAAATACTGTTATTTAAATTAATATTCAAGTATATAATAGAATTTTGATTATTAACGCAAGAAGTATTAGAGTAGTTTGAGAACAGGGTATTAAGTATTTTTCCATTAATCTACACTAGTGCAGAACAGTGCAACTTATTTCTTGCAAGAGCTTCATTGCACAAATCATTGGCATTTAAAAAATTACTTGAATTGAGACATGTTGTTTACAATTTTACTATATATTAATTTTGATTAAATGTATTTGAATTATTTAGTAGTGCATTGAAAAATATTATATTCAATTCCACTAATTATATGTCGAAGTGTCCTTGGGCAAGACAATGAATCCCTAATGCCCCCAATAAGCAAGTAGGCGCCTTGCATGGATGACTCCCTATTGGTGTGTGAGTGAGTGTGTGAAGCACATTGTAAAGCGCTTTGGGAAGTCTCAGTTGACTTGAAAAGCGCTATATAAATGACCATATACCATTTAATTAGGACGCTTTTCTTTTAAACTAGACTGCTCATGAATCTCAATTTTTTGGGACTCCCATGCTGAAAAAGGATGAGCACCCCTGTTGTAAAGGATATTTACTATGTTGTTATCAATGACAATAAAGACAATTCAAAGTCCTAAAGTGTAGGATGTTGTAAATGCCGGTACTTCATTTTCAGTGGTAGATCGTCTTTACCTCTACTGGTGTAGTCTCCGGCACTTCTCGCAGAATAATAATGGAGCGGCTATGATTAGGACGAACTTTCTCTCCAGCTTCATCAACTTGAACCGATGGCAATTCTAAACAGAGACATTTGTTTAAAATGAAACCCCCATCAAATGCAATCACATGGGGTACTTGGTTGAACTATCAGTGATTAGAAAGTAAAATAAGAGTTAAAAAAAAAAAAATACTATTCCGATTATTGAAATCCCAGCCTTCAAAAAAAAAAAAAAATTCACCGTGCACTTTTGATGAAACATTCCTACCTCTCAGTACATCCACAATGAGATCAAAGTCATTGGTTAGGGTTTTGATGTCTTCCAATTGTGCAATGCTCCAGATCGGAATAAACTGCTCAGTGTCCATTGCAGATAACAGGTACTGGTCAACTGCTAAGTTATCTCTGAAATAAGTTCATGAACATGAATCCAATACAGTATGGAAAGAGAAAGATCATTCTGTTTGAATGCATTCACAACCTACCTTGAAAATGACAATTCCAGTTTCTTCTTTAAGGATTCCCTGACATTCTCAGACATGATTTGTTCTTGTGTTTCAACAAGAGTGGACTCGCTTTGTGGGTCAATGGCTAAATACCCTGGATCGAATGGCTCAATATTATTCACAGTGCCTTCTGTGAGCACACAGGCATAGTCAGTGTTGTCAGAGAAGTCAGAGTCGCATCCTTTTCCCCCAAAACAGTGAACATCAGGGTACTCTGACATGAGAGGCAGAGGAGAAGGGATAAGAACTTTCAAAGTGAAAACAGCTCATCAGCAAGACTAAATTTTAAGATATTGAAAAAAAGATGACGGCTCATACCTTCACTCATGTCAGTGTTTTGAGGGTAGTTTGGCAGCCAAAAGGGGTCATCTGGCTCCTCTGTGATGTCATTCTGGTGGGCGGGGATCTCCTGCCACACTTTAGCGTTGGGGTTCAAAACTGTTTCCTTGGTGGTGACCTAGTTTACATTAATACAAAAAAAACCATCAGTTTGTTTTTCCAGACAAACTCCCAAATCAGATTATTGAGTCATTTTAATGATCAAACATGGAACGATTATTTGTTTCTACCTTTGCACCTTTAGACTCAATTGTTCAACCTTCACAAGTTTGAATATGTCATTATTGAATTGTCTTTTTGTCATTGATAGCAACGTAGTGAAAAATTGTAGGTACTGAGATTAGACATGGCAATCCGAGCAAAACAAGTAATAAAGACTTTAGAGAAAATACTGTCAACAAAAATATTCATCGTAGTGCTTTACAGACTAAATTTTGATAATATTGCATGGAAAAAAATAGAAAAGTTTAAATTGAGATCAAATAATGTGTTACTAAATAGAATATAGCTTACGCAGCTAAAGCCACCTTTTTAACGCATGTACTAAATTTTGGAATGAGTCAAAGATAATTGTTTAAGATTCCTGTAACGACTAATCACAGCTGAACCTCAAAAAAACGGTTATCCATCAATGACTGTTGCCTGAGCGACTAATAATTTTAATTTGTGCACTGAATTGAATTTCTGGATTTTGAATCGAATTTTCTTTTGTCATTGATAACGTGATGAAACTTTGTATGCAATGAGATTGGACATGGCACTCTCCACGGTTAAAATATAATAAAAAATTTAGAGAGCATAATAAAGATAAAAGACAGTCAAGATAATTGGGCAAAATATTTACAACTGAGTGCTTAGAGACTGGGCTAAGTTACAATAGTGCAAAAAATAAAAAAGTGGATCGTAACAATAGTGGAATGAAAAGTTGTGCAATAACACTTAGCAACAAAAAAAATCTAAATAAGTTAATCTATAAAGAAAAAGGGCTATATTCTTTTGAGCATTATTAATAATTGAAAACATGTTTACCTTTAATAGAATTTATGATTAAAAATCCGACATTTTTCACAATTTTGGAATAATTTGACATTTTAGACAAAAAATAAATTATGTGTTTGCTCATCTCCTGACTTTTTGCAGATGACGCTAGACGCTACAATTGAATACTACTAATATGTAAAGGCAGAACTGAAAAATGTGAAATAACAATCCCAAACAATTCCCCAAAATGACTGTAAAAGCATCACATCTTTGCCTGCCCTCTCCCCCTCCCTGATGGATCTCTACTTCGCTCATTGCCTAGGCAGAGACCAAACAAACTACAGGTTACATCCAGGTGCCGAGCTATTTGACCTGCTGCCTTCGGGAAGGCGCAACAGGAGCATCAAAGGAAAAAAAACAGAATAAGAAACAGCTTCTTCTCAAGCTCTATCAAGACCTCTAACTTCCATTTACAGCATCCATGAGCACAATGTACTGTACAACTGCCACAGTGAATTTTCACATATTGTATATCATTAATATATTTTTTTTTTCATAAAACATGTTTATCCTTTTGCATATTACCTTTTAAATTGTTTACATGCACAGAGGGAGGTAACTCTCTGATTTCATCATACTTGTATAATGACAATAAAAGCCATTCATTCATTAAACTGAGTAACCAGTTGTAACATCCATCCATCTATCCATCATAGGCAGTGGACAGGAGACAACCCGAACTGGTTGACAGCCAGTCGCAGGGAACACAGGGACAGACAACTCGCTTGCCCATTCACACCTAGGGGATATTTGGACCAGACAATTAACATGACATGCATGTTTTTGGAATGTAGGAGGAAACCGGAGTGCCCGGAGGAAACCAATGCAAGCAGGTGAAGAACATGCAAACTCCGCACAGGAAGGCTGGTAGCTGGATTTGAATCCATGACCTCAGAAATGTGCCGGGGACGAGCCAACTACTCATCCCCCGTGTCGCTAATTTCCTTATACTTGTATAAAGACAACAAAGACCATTCATTCATTCGAATGGGTAACCAGTTGTAACAGTAATTGTATGGCCGTCATCAGGCTGTACTTGCCCCAGACACAGGAAATGGTGGTAAAGGGATTTAAACAAACAAACAAACAAACTAGCGTCATTGATATATTTACCCCGAAACAAAAGCAGCTATGTTAAATAATAAACAGGGTTGGGTAGGGTTACTTTAACTTGATTACTTTCAATTACTTTTGGATTACTCCAATAACAAATATGCTAATAAAAGA
Source organism: Urocampus carinirostris (assembly GCF_059441175.1). Lineage (NCBI taxonomy): Eukaryota > Metazoa > Chordata > Actinopteri > Syngnathiformes > Syngnathidae > Urocampus > Urocampus carinirostris. The sequence goes on along the minus strand of NC_142354.1, from coordinate 25,545,945 downwards.
TAAAAGAAACTAAATATGAAAAAAATTACAAAAAATTTGTGAAGGCTTGAGGAGTAACGGAACACACAGAACGGCAAAAATGATGTTGGCTAGCTGTTTGGATTTATTTTCATTTTGTTTCTGTCGCATTTTATGTTAGTTTTGCCGGAGATCAAAGAGGTCAGGAGAGAAAGCTTACCACGTGTTGTGAGTCATAACTTTATTCATATTTAGTTTATTTTGTCTTTTATTAGCATATTTGGTATTGGAGTAATCCAAAAGTAATTGAATGTAATCAAGTTAAAGTAACCCTACCCAACCCTGAAAATAAACAACCAGGAAGGAAAACACATTGACAGTCATTCCATATGTTGGCGTAAAGCGTTTAAGTTCTCCCCAAAACTAATCAAAATGACATCGATCGACATTACGAGGTTCCATAAAAGAGACACGTCAACGATTTGCAGAGTACAAACTCATTAACCTGAGCTCCGTTAATCCGGTTTTGTTCGCATGCCTACTACGCACTCGCAAACCTCAGCCTCATTGGTTTGCGCATGCCGGGTCGACCCACCCATCGGACGCTCCATTCAACACGCCGGTCTGACTTCATTTCGGGCCTGAATAAATGTCGTTTTAAAAAAGCATTTAAACATTAGGGGAATATATTCAATCGTTATGTTAAAGATCAGTCCGGTTAGCAAGGCTGAAGCGTGCTCAAAGGCTGCTTTGGTGGCGCGGTGCTTGGAGCATGTCGGACCACATGGCGCTGACGCTAAACTTAAAAGGGGAGAGTAAACGTTTAATAAATCCCCAGTCGACACGAATATCCATTAAAATCTTAAACTATTAAGTTGAAACTCAGAGTAATTTACTAACGGAGCTTCTGTGTCACACTGTAACCTTGATCTATTTGATAACCGCTAAGCTCGTCGCCTAGCTTAAATTGTGTAACAGCTAACACGACGGAGTCACGTGTAGGCCCTTAACTCACAACGTTACGCGTGGTTTTTAACTCAAAAGTGATTAAAAAATAACGCTCAGCGTTAACTCTAGACACACACGAATTCGAGTCTGTTAACGGGGAATGCTGAACCATACAAAAGCCGCCATAGCGTGGTGACTTAAATGTTTACTAGTTGACCGTGACTTGTTCACCTTTAAGGGTTAATGGAGCTTTACGCATTCGTCGGGGACGACGTTACAAACTAGAGCTTTGTAGTAACGTAGTACACAAAAGAACCTTTGTGGAATAAAGCAAAGAGCACATATTAAAGCGCATGGCGCAGGCGATGTCTTTGAAAAAAAAGGAGGAACAGGTTGTTGCGTCCAAGCTAGCGTACTAGCAAGGCCCACAAAAACTTACCATGTCTGTCTTGAACGAAGATCCCGGTTTCAGATCGTAGTCTAAAAACAAAATCCAAGTTTGTTCCCTCTGCGATTAAAGACACTTGGTACATTCACCACACTTCTCCAGAAGAGTGCGGCTTTTTCCTCAACTGTCGTCTCCCCGGTAACACGCCGAGCCTCAACACGAGGAGAGCGATATGACCCTGACTACAACTTCACGCACATGAACGGCTACCCGAGTTATTAAAATAAACAGATAATTCCCATTTTAGGATCGTATCCGGATTCGAACCGCTCGGCTTCGATCGAATGTTTGCGAAACGTGTGACAGCTACGTCCTCCACTCGCGAGTCGCAACACCCGCAGCTCCAATGGGCGGCTCTTCCGACTCCACAGCGACCACCTATGGTTGAAATCGGAACTAACACCGCGTGTCTCTGGCTGCGGATCTGGCAGACGACCTTGCGAACCTTGGATAATGACTACACAGTCATTCAAAGAAGCTTTGTACCTCAAAGAAGTACAATAAAGGCCTCTAGCCAATCACAGTGGCCATTTTTCACCAATAGCAATATCAGGACGCACTTTTGGGAATATTTTATAAGAATAATATAAGATAATGTTATATAAAGGTATTACTAGAACAGCTTTTTTTCCCATGTTGGCAAAATTTTGCTTTAAGCTGTCACAGTCTGAAGATGAGATCATAATTCAAGTGTTTATTACCTCCCTTCTCGATTACTGTAATGTAAAAACAGGGGTAATGACAGTACTAACCAGCTCGGTGGCCTTGGGGGTATGGCGCCCGCCCCGAGACTGGGAGGTTGTGGTTCAAGCCTCGGCCGAGTCATACCTAAGACTTAAACATTGCTACCCATTGCCTCCCTGCTTGGCGTTCACCATTAGGGGTTGGAATTGGGGGGTTTGGTCACCTAATGACTCCCAAATATATATATATATATATATATATATATATATATATATATATATATATATATATATATATATATACACACACATATATATATAACAGGGGTCAGGAACCTTTTTTCCGGAATGATGCATGATGGGAAATCCCCAGGCGGCAGACGCATGCGATTGACAAATTTGCGTTTTTCCGTACAAATTTCCTTGTACGTTGTACTCGTCTTGAAATGCATAAAAAACGTACTTTGTTCGGCAAAACCGTGCAAATTGACTGGTATGTGATAATAATGCCAAATCCTGTGTTCCAAATCAATGTAAATATGCAATTTACAATTTGTCTTCCACCTTAAGTTAAAAGTGTTGAGGCAATTTTTTTCCATGAAATTTGTCCTTAATAACGGGTTCAAAACAATGTGCACGCAAAGTTTGTTTGTATAAATGTCACAAATTACTGCAAACGATAAGCATATTGTCATATTCACTTTCGGTGTCGACTGCACTGAGCAAGAGAGAGAGAATGAAGTGCCTTGCGCTGTGTGCTGGGATCCGCCCACCGGTACTGCTCACCCAATCAAAGTCGTTTGCCAGCGTTTTTATTTATCAGTTTGAATGGTTTCTTATCGAACTTCTGCATTAAGTTGCTTCGGCTTTATATGGACCAAAACCGGGATGAAATCACTTGACTTTGGAACGCCACAGAGACATGTGCAATAGTTACATTTTATTTCGGAGCCGTATGTACTCATGAAAAGAGCCATATATGGCTCCCGAGCCATAGGTTCCCTACCCATGTACTAACTACTCTCCGGTTTCCTGAAGTCTAGCATCAAAAGTTTGCAGTGAGACTTGAAAGTTTGATCGTATCACTCTAATTTTAGCTAACCTACACTGGCTTCCTGTCTAAGATGTGACTTTAAGGTTCTGTTAGTAACATAGACATGTTTGCACGGTCTAATAGATTTGATTTTCCCGTTTTCCTGCTCGGAGCATGCTCTGAGCCAAGAAGAAATCCACAGGTTTAAGAGCATTCTTGATCTGGGCCCCGGTGCTGTTGAATGCTCTGCCCTCGAATATTTGATCTGCAAACTCAGTGGAAGTGTTTAAATCTAGGCTTAAAACACACTTATATTCTATAGCTTATGAATGATGTTGATCTCTCATTACTTATATTCCCTGTTGATGATGTCCCGTATATTGTCTGTGTTGATGCCCTTGCATCAACCATTGCAGCCTGGTCATCCTGGAAGGGGGATTAGCTCATGTGCGGTACCTTCTTGTCCTCAAGTTGAGGTTTTTGAGGTTTTCCCTTGCCCTCATGTAGGTTATAGATCATGGGATGGTTTAATAATGGTAATATTTCTAAAATGGCAACTTGTACCCGTAGCAAACCCGTCGCCCTATACCAATCCGCAGCACCTGGTTGCTGACCACTGGCTTGGAACAAAAGCACTGGAGGACGAAGCCCAGAATCCGATTAGTGACCATGAGAAAACTAACGATAGAAACAATTTCAAGATTTGTTATTAAAAAGGACACAGTGTAATGGTCGACCACTAGCTGCCTCTGTAATTTGTAGTGCAAACAAAAGTACTAGAAAGAACATGGAAAATACAAACTGCAGAGACTCGTAAAGTGTTTACACACGCCAACCTTTTGACATCAAAGATGCTGTTGGAAATTTGGAAATGTTATACTCGCTGATGGGCAGCACGGCGGCGCAGTAGTTAGCGCGTGTGCAGCACAGTTCTGAGGTCATGGGTTCAAATCCAGCTCCGGGCTTCTTGTGCGGAGTTTGTATGTTCTCCCTGTCCTTGCGTGGGTTTCCTCCGGGCAATCCGTTTTTCCTCCCACATTCCAGAAACTTGCATTTTCAGGTGAATTGGCTGGTCCAAATTGTCCCTAGGTGTGGATGAGCGAGCGAGTTGTCTGTCCCTGTGTGCCCTGTGATTGGCTGGCAACCAGTCCAGGGTGTCCCCTGCCCACCCACTGCCCGGCGATAACTGGGATGGGCTCCAGCACCCCTGCGACCCTACTGAGGATAAGCGGTACAGCTAATGGATGGATGGATACTCGCTGATGCCGTTTAGCTTCCAGGTCAAGTCATCTTTGCAGCCTCTCTCAAGCTCCTTTTGTGGTGTGTGCATCTACATGCATTTCTAAGACGTTCTCAAATAAACTCCTTTTTTCATCTTTTTCAGGGTTTGAGTTGTGGTATGGACTGATTTGAAACAGGCCTTTTCTTAGTTTCTCGACTGTCATGCTACACTGACAAAAAAACATGGGTATGAGCAAAAGTAATCACTCTCCCTAGGTTCCCCCATTGCTGCTTCCTAATGTTTTACGCTTTGAACAGTTTTGCTAAAAGTAAGATAAAAGCATATAGGATTTGTGGGAAATAAAATACATGGAGTCTTTAAACTCAGTTGGGTATTGTGCAAACATATTTCATAAAGACAATATTTAACTTTAATCTTTTTTAAGGACACCTCGAATGACGCAGCCCACCTTTAAATTTGAAAAAAAAAAAAAAACAGTAATTTTTTTAAATAAAAAAAAAAAATCGGGAGAGGTTTGAGGGGGGAAGCAGTAGTCTAACGAATGAAACGGTAGTGATCAAGGGATATACAGGTAAACTTGACTTGACTAGTGGTAATGAGTGGTCTTTCACATTATTGTTTTTTTGTAGCAGACAACGAAGTCAGCTCCAGTTGGGTGAGGGTCATATTATGCAAAACAACTGCAAATTTCTCAACCCATGAGTATTTTTTTTAAATGACGTTTATATAATAATAATAATAATTTCCTTGTATTGTCATTCTATGTAACAATGCACACAGAACGAAATGTCGATACACCTGACCCGTACAGTTAAACTGTAGCGAAGCCGATGCAGCCGCAGATAGAACATGAATGTAATCTTATTTTTTAGATCAATTTTATAATTATTTTTTTTTACTACTAAGAAGCACTAAATTCTACACACTGTCCCTTTAATGAAAAATCAACTTGTTAGGTCTGGCATAGGCCCAAATATTTGACAATGTTTCAGAAAAAGAACAAAATGAAGCCTGAAGAGTTTCATATAACGAGCTGGAATAAAATCAAAGAATTATAGCAAGGCACAGACTAATCATGTGAGGAGACCTGAAGGAAGATATCCACACTGATAGGAATTGCAGCAAACAGGCACAGGAAGGAGTTTAAAATTATGCTTCCATAAGACGGCTAATTCCCTAAGACTTCTGGTGATTAAGAGCTATACAAACAAACTTGACTAAATATCCATTGCGCTATTATTATAACTTAGGCCAGTCTCTAAGCACAACATTGTCAATGTTTTGCCTGTATGTCATGGCAGGCTTTTCTTATTTTTTTCTTTAAAGTCTTTGTTACATGTTTGCCTTGGGGTGCTGTAATCTCGTTGAATATAATGATTACATTTGGAAAAAAAAATGTTTTGGAGTGCCTTAATCTCGTTGAATACAATGTTTCACTACGTTGTTATCAATGATAGTAAAGGCAAATCAATAACCACACCTTATCAGCGGGAAAGCCCCTTCATAAGAAAAAACACTGGAATTTAGAACAATAGAAAACCGAAATATTAACGTATTGAATAGTAAGGGCCTGATGTGATGCCCCTTTGAACTAATTCTTCAAAAAATTTGGAAAAACATTCAAATAATATTATCTAAATTTGGCACCCTTGCTCCAATATTTTGGAATAATATAATAGATGTGCATGTCAGGGTCTGGTGACGCCGAACTCAAAATTTCGTCAGGTGCCACCCTCCCCACACTACTCCTTCGTATATTGGTCCAAGGCTGGATAACTGAAACATTGAGTTTTACTTGCTAAATGAAACACGAGCATGTATAATGGTGTAATGTTTAGTTTAGTAGCAATTTAAGATTATTATGATGTTTATATGTATATACAGTATGTGTGTGTACATAGCTATCTATCTATCTATCTATAAATAAATTATATATATATATATATATATATATATATATATATATAACTTATTTTTTACTGTTCAGTTTATTTATTTCATTTTTTTTCTGTTTCCTTCTGTTTTTTGTTTTGGCATTGCAAAGGCTTGTATGTTTGGGGATGTCGCTGCTTTATGAATATTGAGTATATTGTATAATTGCGAATATTGAATATTACAAGATTTTAATATTTATTCTATGTATAACTGTCTGTTATGTTGAATGAATTTGTCTATCAATAATAAAAAAGAATATTATTTAAAGTGGTTTTCATATAATAACTCCATTAACATACAACATTCTCAAGTAAAGAAAGCAAAATGTTGACTTAACAATTTGTTTGCATGGCCCATCATCATAAACATTTTTTAAATTTATTTATTTTGGTTTTGGTAATTGTTGCATTTTTTTGTTCAATTTCAATCCATTTTTGACATTAGGTCCGTTTCTTGGTCATTTTTAAGTCGATTTTTGATATTTTTTGTCGTTTTCAGTACTTTTTTTACACTGAGTACTTTTTCACGCTTTTCACTAACTTTTTCCAATACTATTCAGTCCCTTTTCACTTATTTACTCACACTTTTCAGTACATTCTCCAATGTTTTACATTTTGTTTCTACTCTTTATTTGGTAATTTTCCTTCTTTTTTTCTTGTTCCATTTCGGGTCGTTTTTCTGGTAATTTTTTGGTCGATTTTCATTCCAAGGTTTGTTTTTTGATCATCATTTTGTGGTCGTTTTTCTAGAATCAAGGAGTAAGCAATAGTCGATGTTCAGAAAAGTTCATGTTCACTGTTCCAATCAGATTTTAAAGGTTAAATAATTGTAAATAGAGGCAATGGAACTGAATAAAAACTATAATCATCTAGTCAGCAACTGTTGCTTCTTCAGGGTTCATATCTACTGTGTTATGTTATTTTTGAATTCCTGATTGATTTCCATATTCATTTTGCTTTGTTATTTGACTCTGCAGCAGGACTGAGTGCTTTGGTAATGGGGTTTGATAGTGTGTGTAGGGGGAGCAAGCTTAAGATGAACACAGACAAAAGTAAGGTATTGAGGTGAGATTAGGGATGGTGAGGTAGGTGGATTAGAGATTTTGTTGAATGGCGAAAATTTGAGGGAGGAAGATGGTTTTAAGTATTTGGGTTCGTATGTGGCAGCAGGTGGTGGTTTAAAGAAAGATGTGGGGAAGAGGGTAGGTAAAGGGTGCAAGGCAATGGGTGTGCTGAACGGATTGTTCAAATGTAGAGATCTGCAAATGGATGCAAAGTGAGGATTGTATGGAGGTGTGGTGGTTACCAACAGGGGCTTGGAGTTTGAGAGTAAATGAGCGTAATAGGTTAAATGTCTTTGGAATGAGATGTTTGAGTAGTATGTACGGGGTGACACGAAACACAAATGAAAAAGGAGAACCGGTGTGGTGAGAGAGCTTGATGAAATTGTTTTGAGATGGTTTGGACACATGGAAAAAATGGGTGGAGGCCGTTTGACTCAAAGAGTATCTAGTGCAGAGGTAGTGGGAAATAGAAGAGGAGGAAGGGTTGAATGGATGAGGTGAAACGTGCTATGGATATGAAGTCGGTTAATTCTATGGATGCTGTAGTGTAGCGAAGGATAGTTCAGAATGACTGATATCGATATGATGCGGAAGGGGAAAACAAGTGTATGATGTCGAGCCTTTTTGCTGATGAAGGGCTGTGTGCTAGATGTTCAGTGTCAGGTTGGGAAGGCAAATGAATGTGACCTTGACTCTAGCCACCTCTCACTAGGGGAATATGGCTTGGGTATATAGATGGATAGTTGTTTATTGTTTCACCTTATTTTGTGTAGATATTTGAGAACATTTGGATGTTTTTAATCAGAGCTTTTCTTGTGAAAAAGCCTAGCCTGACCCACTCTTTCCAGCAACCCCCAGGTAAATAAAGTTTGAGACCCCTGAACTAGATCATTAACCTTCTTTAAAGGAGCTGTAAGGATTTTGAAACCTTGATACTCTGTGCCGTCATCTTCTAGGTTAAAGTCATGATTGCAGCCTTCATCAGCTCATGCAGGTTCAAGTGCATAAATACCCCTTTTTCGTATCTTGGAGTTTGGGTTGGCGTTTGTACTTTACTTGAAGCGGGCCTTTTCTAACTTTCACCATTTTCACGCTACACTGTCTCAAGCGGAAAAACCTGCTGGGACGAACTAGCACGGCGTCATTCGACAGCAGTCCCCTGAAGCCCTCTTTCCACAAAACTAATCTGGTCCGCCCCAAACCGCTCTAAAAAAGTAAAATAAAAGCAGATGGCGTGGTGAAAAAGAATTATAAGGGCTCTTTGAAATTCATTTGGACTTTGTTAACGCATACTCAGTAGAGAAAATGTTTAACTTTCAACATTTTAAGGACACCTCAAACGATGCACCCCACCTTTATTGCTGTGCTGCAACCTTCTGAAACTTGTCAAAATTGATCAGTAAAATTCTCTTGAAACATATCTTCAGAACTCAACTCAAAATGCACTTACCTTACCGCCGATTTCAGAAAACCCAAAAGAATCTGCGCTGCAATACTCCCTCTTCACCCCGAGGGGAGGAAAACAAACTAATTTGGAACCTCCTCCGCTAGCAATGAAGGGAGTCTTTGAGCTATGACGTCACAAAGCCAGGGTCCCATCATTACATAACGTCACGGTCGTTCAAAGGCCGCAAGGTCTATGATACTTTGCACATTTAGCTAAACAAGGGAAATGCATGCGTCACTGATTACAATAACAAGAAAAACGTTTATTAAAGGGGCGTGACATAAATACTCAATATTATTAGAAAACGCACAAAATCCTTAAATTGTTTTTTCTCATTTCCGCAAAAAAAAAGTACAACCACTGCAATATACATTACTTTGTACTATACACACAATTTTTTTTAACAGCTTGTAGAAATGCGTGAATTTGCTGCGTGTTTATGGCGTATCGGTTCATTATAGAGATGGAATTCCGGCTATTTTAGCGAACCGTTTTTTCTGTTAGTCTCACTGAAAAGAGCCGGTTTTGTGCCTAAATTCGACTCCTGTGCAAATTCTGACTCTCCTTCGTGTGATCTATGCTTCTTAGCGCTGCATTTCCGATACAACGTGTGTCGCTATCGTAGTCTGCATAATGTGTTGATTAAGGAATATTGATCGGCGTGATTAAAACAAAATAGCGATCGTCGTTCATATCGACGTATGCAAACGTCATCAACGCCGGAGGCGACCTATTGTGGCTAACAGGGTAGGTTTACTTTAACTTGATTACTTTCAATTACTTTTGGATTACTCAAATACCAAATATGCTAATAAAAGACAAAAGAAACTAAATATGAATAAAATTATGACTCACAACACGTGGTAAGCTTTCTCTCCTGGCTTTGATCTCTTTGATCTGCGGCAAAACTAACATAAAATGCGACAGAAACAAAATGAAAATAAATCCAAACAGCTTGCCAACATCATTTTTGCCGTTCCATGTATTCCGTTACTCCCCAAGCCTGCACAAAATTTAGTCATTTTATTCATATTTAGTTTATTTTGTCTTTTATTAGCAAATTTGGTATTGGAGTAATCCAAAAGTAATTGAAAGTAATCAAGTTAAAGTAACCCTACCCAACCCTGGTGGCTAAACGCTATAATATTCACGATCATGACTAGCTGTACACAAGTAGGCTTTATTTGGTTTACTATAGTACCCTTGTTGTAATACATATTGTTAGATATAACGAAATTGTGAATATGCTTAATTGCTGTTGAATGTGTTGAGAAAAATTGTTCAAACCTCATGTTTTTTTTTGCTGTTAACAGTGTCAATAAAATTGTTCAAACAAACAAAAAAAACCTTGTTGTAATGCATGGGTTTTAATGCAGTTGTTCACTAATCGCTGTAACAAGAGGACCGTTGTGAATGAGACACCTGCCAAAAAGAGACTCCTCCTAACTTCTGAGAGAGAAGTCTGAACATTTTTAAAATGATTGATCGTGTGGGAGCCGGCCTTTCATCGGTCACTTCAAAAATCTCATGAATCCGTTTCGAGATGATCCATCACTAATTTATTTTCCAACTAAAACTTGCACAAAATTAATAATCTCCTATAGAGTAGAAAAATTCAAGTATAGCAGTAATTGAACATTGTGCTCTGTTGGACACGTTACTGTAAACCAGTAATTGTTTAGTTTCTAGTCACTCTTAAAAAGTAATTTAGTTAACCCCACTCCCCAGATCACTGACACCAGAAAAAAGCACGTAGCTCTTAAACTACTGTATCTAGTTATGAATTACAGAATATACACACATAGAAGCCAACGGCTATACAAATCAACATGACTTGACTTAAAATAGCCCTATAACAAAGGAAACATGTGTACACCAAAATGTGGAAGCAGTGAACCCTTCATATGTATTGGCCTGTGCAATCTTGAGAGTTTGCAAACTGACACTTTGCCGAGACACTCCATATCAATCTTTTCTTTAGGTTTCACACCACTCAGATTTCCATTTCTTGGTACTGTGCCTGATATTTTTTTCTCTACAGACATGGTGCGTTGAAAAAAATAACTTTACAAATATACAATTCAGCACACTTTTACTCTAAATTTAGTGCTTAGATTAACTTTATTGAGCTCTTCCTGTGTAATCCACACCCCCTCCCCATACAAAGCCTACCATTCGCTACTGGTGACACATCACCAAATAGTCACAAATAAACCAACTCATTGATTTCAGTATTATATTTTATAGTTGTATATTCAGCTTAGATGTGAGTATAAATGATAGGAAGCGTATCTGCATGAGAAGAAATTCAGCATCCTCTTACTCTGTGCTCGAGGCGGGCTCCACCATAACTGCACTCAGTGATAGATATAAACATGCCCAACCAAATCGCAGGTTGTATGGGACAAAATGAGTGATACAGAAATAATTAACATTTGGAGAAAATCGCAAATCGTTATCTGGGTTTATTGAGTAACACAGTTAGCGACAGTTGATCTATGTCATCAATAACACAATTACAGTACTCGTTACTGCGAAAATAATTGCGTTCCAGTGACACGTACTTGTAGTCCCAACACGGATTGTGCGGCTAAAAAGGAAAACCATTCACACGACCGTCTGTGGAGAAAAGGGGTTGGCTAATTTGCTATCGTCTGTGGTCTGTAAAGCCCTTTTAGACTCCTTGTGATTAAGGGCGTCACAAATAAACGTATTCGAAGGAGAATGATATTGAAAACAAATATGTGCATTTATGTGCTTTGGCTTACAAAAGTATCACAATTTGCAAAGATAATGTCCACTGCGTTTTTATTTCCAAATAATTCACCAAGACTTCATGAATGTCAGTGCAGGACACTTTACAGTTGTTTTTCACACGCACACACACAAAAACGACGCATTATTTGAAATGTTCTCTTGATTTTTAGGCCTTGGTGCTTGAAGCTTGTTTACTCTGTAGCTGTTGGATCTTCACATTCATGACTTCAATCACAGCTGTGAGAAAACAAAGATGACAACTTTGTCAGATAGATGAATTAATTGCGGCAGTAGCTCAGGAGGTAGAGCGATCGTTTTAGGATTAAGGGATCCCAGTTCGAATCCCGGCTTGTCCGTGTTACATGTCGAAGTGTCCTTGGGTAAGACACTGAAACCCCAATACCCCCAATAAGCAGGTTAGCGCCTTACATGGCTGCACAGATCACGGCCGCTATTGGGAAATGTGAAGCACACTGTAAAGCGCTTTGGGAAGTCATTGACTTGAAAAGCGCTTTATAAATGCAGATCATTTCATTTCATTTCATTGCAAATTTGAACACAGCCAAAAACACACACACACACAAAGTGAGTGAATGTTAACGTGTGAGAAAGCTTTTGGTGGACTTGCCTTGTTTCATGGCGTGCTTCTCCTGGAGAGCGGGTTGAATTTTCTCTATCTGTTTTGTGAGGAAATCTAGTTTGCGTTTGAAGAATGCCTTTGAATCCGCTACTTTCTACAAGAGAGGCATATCCAAATCGCATTTTAAATGATATGTTCCACATTATAAATCACATGGGCTTAATGGTAATTACATAAAATGTTAAAAGCATGAACTTACCATTTCAACATAATATCCTGTACCCACATCCACTAAAACGTGCTCCACATCATTTAATTTTCCAGGAACATACATCTAAAATAAATCAGGTTAAGGAAAATGACATAAAAATGTTTACGGTTCACCTATATCACAATTACAAAAGTACAGGTGCTGAAGGATACAGAACTCGTGAGTGGGACAAGTAATTCTTTGCCTAAAAGAGAAGAGGGAGGAAAAAAAAGATTAGATTTATGCGCATTTAACTAATTCAATTTCTTAAATTTTGTACAATAATTCTCAACAACAGTCTAATCAAACGCTTTACAGTCTAAAACAGACGTCGGGAACCTTTTTCTTCCGAAGAGCCATAATAGCATATGTGGATTTTGAGACAGAGCCATAACATATATTTTGAGACAAATTTCAGCAAATCCACCAAATTCGCTTTCCAGACCAAAGTTGAATTTTCAGCACATTCTACTCAACTGTGTGCCCTTAAATTGATTATTTGATAAAAAATATGAAAAAATAATGCCAGAGCCTGTGTACCAAATCAAAAAATCCAAGTGGAACTGTTTAAATCTAGGCTTTAACACACTTCTATTGCATAGTATTTTATGAATTACCTATATTTCATGTTGACAACATCTGTATTATTTGTATACATGTGTTGCTATTGAAACATCCATTGAAGACTAGTTGTCCTGGAAGGGGGATTACCTCATGTGCGGCCCCTTCTCGAGGTCTCTTTGTTTTCGTAATGCTAAGGTTTTGAGTTTTTCCTTGCCCTCATGTCAGTTTTAGATCAGGGGAATGTGTAATAATAGTCTTTGGTGTGTGCAGCCCTTTGAGACTTCTTTTGATTAACGGCTATACAGAGTTATTTTGTAAATGTCCCAAAAAACACAAACAAAAGGTTTATGAGAGTAATTCCCTGCAGAGCAGTGGGTGAGTGAAAGAGAGGGGAGCATGCTGTGTTGCAAAGCTTTGACCACCCCTACCGCTCAACCACTCAAATTGTTCTGTGTTTTTAGAATATAATAAAATATACGTTGGCTAGGGTTTGTGGGTAGTTAGTTTGTTGTGTGGGTTATCAGTTCTCTCAACAATGAACATATCTTTTGATAAACTTCCATATGAATTATTCTTTAGCAATGAATAGCAAAAACAGGGTCTGTTGGTGTGACTTCTCATGAAATGAGCCACGTTGACTCATGAGCCATATGGTTAATGAAAAGAGATACGTTCCGGACGATCGTTCTTAAGTTGAATTTGTTCCTAAGTTGCTTCGGTGCTATATTTTGTACGGAATGTAAGTTTAAGGTTTACATGTTTATATACGTAACCTGTATTGTTGGGGCAGCACGGTGACGCAGTGGTTCGCGCGTGTGCGGCACAGTTCTGAGGTCATGAGATCGGACCTCCTGTGTGGAGTTTGCATGTTTTCCCCGTGCTTGCGTGGGTTTCCTCCCACATTCCAAAAACATGCATGTCAGGTTAATTGGCTGATAGAAATTGTCCTTAGGTGTGAATGAGCGAGCAAATTGTTTGTCCCCTGTGTGCCCTGCGACTGGCTGGCAACTGGTTCAGGGTGTCCCCTGCCCACTGCCCAAAGATAACTGGGATGGGCTCCAGCACCCCCGCGACCCTACTGAGGATAAGCGGTGCAGACAATGGATGGAAGGATATTGGTATTAGATAGATAGATAGATAGATACTTTATTCATCCCCGAAGGGAAATTCACTTTTCCAGCAGCATCCCTGAGCTGAGAACAATCGAAAATAACACGGGAGCTGCTGGATTGATTATTACCTTAGTTTATCACGTGGATTTGGGACCATATTGGAAATATGGTACATCAAATATGAAAAAAATAGTACTGAAATTAGCAACTTTAAAAAAAAATGAAAATGTCTCTACTAGCAGATTATTTTCCTTTCTGTTTAACTGCATTTGTCCTCTATTCTTGTCGTGAATGTTTAAAGCGTGATAGTTTAATAAGAAGTCAATCAATCAGAAATACTTTAAATAAACAAGACTTCCTGATGAAAGGCAAATGACCCACTATCCATTATTTTTTGAAACCTAGTGGATATTTTTATGACCACTAGGAGGCGCTCGATAATACACAGTGTCCCTTGAGGGGTTCTTATACCGTTGGCAAACAAACAATGATGTATAAAATGTGTTAAACTCTATTGTAAACCCACCTTGATTGTCTTTGTTTAAAGAATTCAAATTATCTTTCGCTTCAACATATCGCGCCTGGACAATTTTGAGCTGGCTTATTGAGGACGTCAGAAACTCGATCTCCTGCAAAATAGTAACAAATAGATGATCATACACTTTTAATTCGTAAATGTATTTATTTCCGTGGGCTCTGATGGTTCACATTTACATGAAAACAGAAGGGTGTCACGGCGTATTCAAGCTCTATTGAAAAGGCTATATTGAATTACCGTCAGTATCATTATGTTAGAAAGTGACACCCAAAGATATAAAAGAAGACTTGCCTGGTCTAACTGGCTTTTTAGTCCCTCGAGCTGAGGGAGAGAAAGGTCCGCGAGATTGATCGCCATGTTAGGAGTGTAACGTTGATGATCACTTCCGGTTCGAACGGGGGGACTGTTCGAATGCACGCCCCCTAGAGGATGTCGGTGGCATTTTTGTGTGTTTTTTTTCTCTTTTTTTTTTTTAGAAGTTATGTCATGTTAATTCAACAAAAAGGGATATTCTATTTTGTGAATTCTTTGGGGACTTGAAGTGTTCATCAAACGCAAAGTTTTAACCCCAAAACAAATTGCATTTTTCTCATTCTTGTCCTGTAAAATGACTGCAAATGTTATATGATCACGAGACAAGTTGGTGGGCAAAGTGGTCATGACGGGAGCAATTCATAGTCGAACATTCCAACAGAACATATGGTTAGGGTTTCAATATCTCAGTTGCAAATCTTCAATTTTAAAACGTGATTTATCTGCACCGCTTATCCTCAGTAGGGTCGCGTGGGTGCTGGAGCCCATCCCAGCCTTCTTCGGCCAGTGGACATCCTTAACTGGTTGCCAGCCAGTCCAGGACACACAGAGACAGACAACTTACTCATTTACACCTAGGGACACTTTGGACCGGCCAATTAACTTGAGATGCATATCTTTGGAATGTGGGAGAAAAACGTAGTGCCTGGAGGAAACCCACACAAGCACGGGGAGATCATGTAAACTCCTCACAGGAAGGTTAGTAGCTGGATTTGAACCCATGACCTCAGAACTGTTCTGCGGGAGCACTGACCACTCATCCGCCCTGCCGCCTGATGGATAAATATTATTCATAATTTTAAAATGTATCTCCTAAACTTTGGGGACTATAGATATATTTAAATACATAGTTTTCAATCTATGTAATTGGTGTCATCAAATTTATAAAAAAATGTATTTTCGTTTTGTTTTACAGGAAATGTCAGTTGTCTTTTGTGGTTATTACATTTACTGTCCAGAATAGACATCTCCTGTACAATAGGTGGAGGTAGGTTGAGGGTTTTTTTGTTGGTTTCAGAATTTCAGTTGTTCTAAATATGAATTACTTTGGAATGTCATTCATCACTTTGTTAAAATCAGATTTGGGTGGATTGATGTGTCATTGGAATAATAATAATAAAAAAAAAAATCACAACTTAATATTCCATTCCATTATCGTGCATCATATGTGATAAGTACCATATGTTCTTCTCAAATTCAATCTTCAATAAATTTTGTCATGTCCCTGTGTAATGGTTGGATCCCTTAACCACTTAGAGTCGTAGAGGCGCCTTTTTCTGTGTTGTGTCTTGGGAAAGTATAGCCTGTTGGCGCCAATTCTTCTCCAGGCCAACATGTTTCCACCTGGTCTGTGTAAAACATAGCTGTTATTACAGAGGAGGCAAGAGAGGGTATGCCGCTTGAAACTTACTGTCAATCGCTGGTTTAATTCAGTTGGTAAAAAAAAAAGAAATTATAACTACTTTGAGTTCTCATGTAAGAATGTACGGTTTGTCTTCTACAGGTCAAAATGTGTCAAACTCACAGCCCACTAGCCAAATGTGACCCACGAGACAATGCAGAGAAGCACAAGTGAAAAATGAGCTTAATAGGGCCACACAATCTGCACTTATAAATAGGCCTATGTCCACAGGTTGTCACTAAAGCAGGCAGGACTGGCAAAGCAGCCAGTGCAGCTATATTTGCTGACCAGCATTATTCAACCAAAGAACATTGAGGAAAACCATCCCGATGTTAATGTACTCAATGGGACAGGATTATTCAGTACCTCAAATTGCATTTCTTAAAATGACTTTTGCATGCAGGGGTATGATCGGACACAGTTACTAAAGACATTGCACAGTGCCTTCAAAATTTTTGCAAAGAGGGCACCAACAACAAAACAATTAGGAATTGGCACCAACAATTAAGAAAAGGGTTGCTAAATAGTTTTGTGCTATCCCAACATGCTCAGTTACAAGTCATGCTCACGTTGGACGATATGAAAATTGGTACTTTTCTTTGGAAATGTAACCAATGAGAATAATTGACCTTAATGAAACCAATTACACTTTGTTAAATGTCACAAGCCATTTCCTGAAATATGGGTATTTAGAAATGGGTCAAACACTTGGCACTATGGCAACATAGGCCATAAACTAGTTCAGGCCATTGAAGTGTACACCAATTCCTAAAGTGCAATACTGACCAATGCAGCAAAATAAACATCCCAATTAACCACAGCAAACTAGATCCTATCACCAAATTTAAACATATTGGAACAGTCATAACAAAAGGAGGTCAGAACCAGAAATCATGGCCAGTATAGCTCATACCACAGCCGCACTTGCCAGACTTAAACCCATCTGGAAGGACAAGAACATAGTGAAATCTAGATCAGCCTCATGCAAGTGCTGGTTACTTCCATCTTCCTCTTTCATTGTAAGACAAGTACTCTCACAGCAAAGCTGGGAAAAGAAATCCGGGCCATTGCGACTCGCTGCTACAGGACTTCTAGGCATCAGCTACTTAGCCAATGGGTCAAACAGAACGGTGCACAAGCCCATCAGAGGGCACCTGGACCCTACGAAGAACTGTTAACTGTGCACGGACGGAATCTTAAGTGGTATAGTAGCGATGCAAGATTAGGACTGACCAAGCTCATTCTCCAGGACACAGAACAAGAGGGCAGGAGGAGAGGAAGACTGAAAAAGAACTGGGCCGACAACAACATTAGGGAATGGACTGGTTCCAACTTTGCCATGACCAAAGAACAGGCCAAGGACTGTTAACGGTGGAATAGGCTGTCCAGATTTGTGTCTTCATTGGTGCCCCAACACCCATGCGGTTAAGGCCTCCATAAACCATGTACATGAATTAAAATACTAACTTATAGCACTCATAATGGATTATACAAAAGCAAATACACACTGCAAATAGTAAAGTAATTGCCATTTACTGGGACAGAGTCATGAATCAAACTCGAGCACCTTTATTAACATCAAAATTATTGAAAAACTCGTTAAAATCTATTAAAAATGATCCAAAAACTGTATTTAACAGTTTTACATTATATAATCAAAGTCATTGAAACTTAAAAGGGAATATACAAGAAATAAAAGAACAGCAAGCAAAAAAAAAAAGGAAAAAAAAAAAGGAAATGTATATGTTGCATAAAATGATTTAGCTTCTCTACTGCAAATGAATTGGTAAACCATAGACTACAGGTGCAGCTCCAACCAAGTGCTTCATTAGGGTGGCATGCCGTGATGGACCAATGCAATCCAGCAGGGCACTCCCAGACTTTGATGAGAACCAGGATTTTAACAAGGCTTCGGTGAAGCGGTTAATATCTTTATCCGTTACATCCCACAGGTTTCCTAAAAAAAAGGGGCTGTGGAATTCAAAAGAAGAGTCAGGACATTTTTTTTCCTCAGGTAAACATCTTTTTCATCTTGATTAAAGGTTATCTCAAATTATTAAAGTGTGAGGACAGCGGACACCCTAAATCGGTTTCCAGCCAGTTGCAAGGAACACAGAGACAGTCATCTCACTCACTCATTCATTCACACCTAGGGACAATTTTGGACCGGCTATTTAACCTGACATGTATTTTTTTTGAATGTGGGAGGAAACCGGAGTGCCCGGAGGAAAAGCACGCGGAGAACATGCAACTCCACACCGCACAAACCACTGCCCTAACGTGCTGCCCCGGAATCAAATTTAAGTTGGCAAAAAATTGAAACAAACACAACAAAAAACGCAAATATTTCTTGCACAAAAGACATCGTGCCTCATTCACATTACTTGGCAGAGCTTTTAGTCATGGCGCAAAACGTTCGTTTGACAGCCATTTAGAAAAAAGTGCACAAAACAAGAATGTTCTATATAATGAAACAATGAAAAATCCAAATGTTTGTCAATTAACAAAAACACATACAAATATATGCCATACACCTGCAAATACGCAAGATACGTTTTTCCTGCCACCTTACTTCAAAGGTCATGTTATATTTGGACTTTTGATACAAAAAAAAAAAACCCAAAAAGCAATACATTGTGTTTTAATATCTTTTTATCCACAAGAAAATATACCAATAAAGTAAACACTTTTTTAAATAGTCAACAAATTTATTTTTGGGTTGTATATATTTTTGAATATGATTAACCTTCCCAATATGAAAATTATATGTAACATGCTTAAGAATCTGTCTCTTTGTTAGAGGTAAACGTACCATTATCATTCTTTTTTATTTATTTTCTCTTTTTTTTTCTCTGTACCTCTGCAGCATTTTCTGTTCCTTTGAAAATTGTTAACTTAGTTTCATGATGAAACAGTTGAACAATAAAGTGGAAACTTTCACCCCAATTTTGTTTGCAATGATCACCCCCCCAAAAAAACGGTCATGGGGCTCTCTGCTGGACCAAAGTGGTACTACAACAGAATAGTGTGAACTCTTATTTGCATTGATGTATCGAACTTGGCTCAATTATTTGTTGTAGCCCTAATATGGAGTTTTCAATTTTGCATGTGCATTTAAGCATGTTAAGTCAATTACGAACATATTGTCAGAGAACATCTCTCCCTCATGTCGGTGTTTGGTAAAAATGACAAAATGTAGCCAACACTTTCTTTTGCAGGAAGTTCTTCCCATTACGAGCAACCACTGTGAAAGGCTACCATTATTTTTTGCATTGCCCATAATTGGTAATCCTTGCAACAATACACATTTCATAGTGCATGCGCCTATCCTCTTGGGTGTGACCTGTATTGGGCGATGACGCTTCACATGACATACAAACTAATGTTAGCTGCAGTTAATTATAATGGGGAGAAGAAATGCGTTGGCAAAGTGAAGCAACCAAACAACAGTGTCTGTGTCATTTTTAAGCAGACTTGTTGAGAAACATGGCAACAATTTCAATCATTTACAAGCACTTCACCCAAAATCTAAGGACTTTTCAATAATTGAAAACATTAAAATTCAAGAATTTAAGGGATTCAAGCACCTGTTTGAACCCTGCCTAAAATTGTAACGATGGTTTAAAAAGGCAAAATCTTCTCTCACCAGCCTGCTATGAGGTAATTGAGAATGATGCCCTGTCCTTCCTGATCCCCACGCACAGCAAGTGCAGCGCTGCTGCAGCCTATCAGCAGAGAGGCGGCTCTCATTGGTCGCTTCAGAACCGCTTGGCTGTCAAGGAAACGTGCTCCTGCACCATGGCCCAAATAACTGAAGTGTGCAGAATAGGAGTAGATGAGACAGATGACGGGAAAATAAAGTTATTTGGGACCAATTTGTATATTCCAACCAAGCTCATATTCACATTTTAACAACCTAATGGACGTACATGTATAGATCCTTGGATGCCAGAGCTTCTTCCAGCTGTCCAGGTTTTGGAGCTTGTCCAAATACACCATCCCAATCTGGATTGCTTGAAATAGTAATAAAAGGAAAACGCTGATTAGAAAAAAGTTCACCATTGCGCAAATTACATTTGTCTAACCTTTTGAACCACTCTTGAAATTGTTCTTTGCAGTTTTCCAAATTGTCATCGGGGTCTACGAGGTAAAATGTACTTTTGGTGTCCACACCATGTGTCAAAATAGATCGAGGGTCATTCTGAAGAAGGATAATGAAATAACGGATTACCAAATTAATACTATATTGATATTAATGCTGTGATCATACTTCTTTCTGAATGCTTAGTCCAATCAACGATTGCAGAGACGGCATGCGGCTCACAGAACGGGACTTCAAAATGGAGATGCTCTCCCAGGGCAATCTTTGAAGGTACTGTGAAATAAAAGCCAATCAGTTTGAACCCTTGATTAAATGTAGACAGGAGATGCACACTAAAAAAAAGTTAAGTAAAAAAATAATCCAGTTTGGGACAAGACTGACTAGTTGGGTTGAATTAGATTCCTGGGTTATGTTGCAAAAATGACCAAAAAAACCCCAACAACAAAAAACAACGGATCAATTAGTTTAGGAATGTCAAAAATACGGCCAGCTGGCCGGACCCAGTAGATTGGATGATTTAACCTGACCCGTCATAAAATTTCCAAGTACCCTATTTTCAGGAATGTAAATTGCATTTTTCTTTTCATAGTTTGGCCAGGAATCCGACTTATATGAGAGATTATTAAGACAGTCTCGATCCGGCCCCAGAGCTAAACAGAGTTTGACATCCCTGACTTTTTTGAAACTTATTGTGATTAAGGGCTATACAAATAAACATGACTAAATTCCTACATTATACAAAACAAAAAGCACATTCCTAAACAACCGCTCAAGAAAAAAAAAATAGTTGAAAGCACAAATGTTTGGTCCTTTATTTAAAGCCCTACAAAAATCAGGCACATGTGCCTTAAACCCTCTAAAAACATACTGTATATATAGGAAGCTCGTGTGTTGTATAAAACAACCCCAAAATGTGGGTATTTGGTTTTAAAACAACCCCAAAAAAGTAATTCAAAAACCTCCTGGATTTTGTTAGTATAGTCACCTGAAAAAATTGGGTTGTTATACGTGTTATTTTGTGGGAAACAACCTCACCAAAAATTGTAACAAAACGAAGAGTTGGATCAAATCAATCCAAGTACAAGAACAAACCATTTCATACCAATTTTGATATTTTTTGTGCTAAATATAATAGATTTAAGTTCAGTACCTTGTCAAGAATGAGAACCACATGACCACAAGGCTCCTCTCTGTCCATCAAATGCAAAACAGTCGATTGGAGAAGCTGGTCGCAATCATTGTCCCATTGAGGACAAATCCCCAGAAAAAAGCTTTTCAATTCTTTTTGAGACAGCAGAGGCATTGCAGAAAGTAAAACCTAGACAAAAGTCAAATTTTGAGTTTTCTCGCCTAAAAGATGAAGGCACAGAAAAAAAGAAGCACCTTTATCATCTCGTCACCGGCTGTGACTCCCTTTGCACGCAAAATCTCGCATAGCTGCTGGGTCTTTGCTGGGAGTTTGGGATCTGATGAAAGAGGCAGGAGAAGGCTCTTCCAGCATCCCAACAATTGCTCCATCTCTCTGACCAATTGCTAAAACAGAAAATAGCTATTAAATACCGCAAATCCCGGACTTCAAGGCACTACTTTTATACACTGACTGGCCTTTTTTTTTTTTTTTCCAGGGCGGGACAAAAACTTTGTCCAACAATATTAGACGGATTAAATGAATGAGTAAATAACAAATACTAATTAAATTGTATGATTAATGACCTTTTCAGTTATTTTTAGTCAAGTGTGGATAAAAACAACGCCAACTGCGCCAGGTCTAATTTTGCCATTTAGTCGACAAATTCCTCAAGTGTGCGGTGACAGAGAAAACCCGCAAGATGCCCTTTTCCACGACGCATGTGCAAAAAATGCAAAACATTGTGATGGTGTCTGAAAACATTTTTGATGGCTTTTAGAGGATAGATTTTTGCAAACATTATTCGTATAATACATAAGAGGAAAACGGGGCTTTGAATAGTGATTTGCTTCTCGAATCGAATCTCTGAAGTGTGTGCCGCCTAATGATGAGTGGTTCATGAATGGCAAGTTGATGTGTGTGTGGATGGCATGTGTGGTCCCGTTAGAATCCCCGCAAAATGGGTATAGCATGTGATTGTGGCATCATTTTGATACATCAATCTATCAAGCAAGGACCACAAATGTCACAGCAAATGCAATAGTTAAGGTGCAAAAGTATGTCGGAGCACCCAACATCCAGAGAGTTAAAAGTACTTTCAGTATTGGGAATCACAAATATTCACTACCTATCGTGTACAAACTTACTATCTCATATCTATGCACTGTTTAATCAGTACCATGTGAAAACGTTTTTTCAAAGGAAGTGGAATTCTCTGAAGAAAAAGACAACGCCCCAAAACCTTGGAAAAAATAGTTTAAAAAAAAAAAAATGAACAAGCACCCAGGGATGGGCTCCAAAACCCCCGCTACCCCACTGAGAGCAAGTGGTGCAGGTACCTGATGGATGGATTAGCAGTTTATTTTACCCCCTTACTTCACATTTTCACTTGTTGTATAAGCACTAACAGCTTCATTCACAAATGTCCTCTGCTTCCTGCGATTAGTGAACAACTGTGTACATGCATTACAAAAACTCTACTTTAGTACACCAAATAAAGCCTACTTGTGTAGAACTAGTCGTGAATTACACAGCGTTTAGCCACAATGGTCGCCTCTGATGTTTAAGACATTTGCATGTCCTAACCCATTATATAGACCACAAACCATTTTTGTTTTGATCATGCCAATCCATTCTGCTAGAAAGACATGATACATACAATAATCGCGACAAAAGTTTTGTTTAAAGCGCAGCGATAAGAAGCATAGTGCACGCTCACGCAAAGGGGAGTCAGATTTTGCCGGGGAATGGAATTTAGGCACAATGCTGGCAGTGTTTCAGTAGCAATGTACATGTGAGGAACTGTCTAGAATCAGCATGGCCTTTTTTTCATCCTTGTGTGTATTTTGGAACAATTATGGTGAACAAATGCAATTTTATTGCCTAATATTTTATTCTGAATTCAAACAGTAGAAAGTTGCTTACCTCAACTCGAGAGTCAAGCACCCTGCGGTCCCCCCACCACACAGCTTTATCAGACACACCATTGAGCGCCTTTAGAGCCACCTGGATACTGTCCATCTCCTGGACCAGCCATCTAATTGAGTGCTATAGAAAGCCAACACAATTATGAAGCGTTAGGACAAGTTTTCATATATCACCACCAAGCAGATGTGTATTTTTTTTAAATTAAGGATTTGTGAAGGAGAAAAATGATCGGGTAATGTCCCACTCAGGCACCATATTAGTGTTTAATGCGCACACCCAATTTTCAATATATATATATATATAAAACGATTAAAAAAAAAAAAATCACTATATATTTTTTTCACTTTTTCTCCGCCCACACTAAGCGTTGTGACAAACATTGTTGAATAGTGCAGCCATGATAAAAAAAAAAAAACCTCGACAACGTAACCTATGACCACAATACCAAAATTAACTGAACAATATTTGATGTCCTTCTGATTCATCATCAGATACACAAAAGAGTAGTTTTCCTCATCTTACGTTTTCTGTTATATTTATGTATTTCTGGATGACTGTTCTCTCCATTCTCTAACATTCATCTTTACTAACTTGAATAAAGTGTGATGAGAAAAAGCCAATGACTTTTCGTAAATCATAACTGGGGGTTAAGATTCAGCGCTCTCATTGCAGCGACTTGGGTTCAATTCTCGTTACACTTAATGTTTAGTGATTGTAGCCAACGATATTTTCAACGGATTATTGGACAAATTCGGTTATATCCTAGACTTTGTTTTCTCGGTTTTA
The DNA here is from genome assembly GCF_059441175.1 of Urocampus carinirostris. Classification (NCBI taxonomy): domain Eukaryota; kingdom Metazoa; phylum Chordata; class Actinopteri; order Syngnathiformes; family Syngnathidae; genus Urocampus; species Urocampus carinirostris. The sequence goes on along the minus strand of NC_142354.1, from coordinate 25,521,729 downwards.
TAACATTGGTCTCTGTAGTAGTGAATTTTTGGATAACTGTTTGGTTTCCATGACATTTAGCATGATCTCTTCTCAGTCTGAGTTGCCATCTAATGGGTACCAGTATATCATTAAAAATTTAAAGAAGACTAAATTGAAACTTTAAAGCTATATATTGGTAATAGCGTAAAACAGCAATGTTTAGCTCACTTTTCAGTATGGGCGAGGGAAGGTGAGGAAAGAAATAAAGAGGCGCCTCACCTCTGCGCACAAGCCATGGAGAATAATCCCATTTATTCATTAAATGTCCACGCAAGTAATGTGGTTCTTGTTACCTAAAACAACCATATGTGTCTTGTGGGTGATAAGATGCTGTTGCACTCGATCTTTTACGATTGTGGTCAGTGATATTTTTCACTGATCAATTAGTGCGAAAATACGGTAATAGACTACCGTAAGGTCTCTTGTATAACACACACCCAAACAATTCTTAAAGTAGAAAAAAGAACTTTAAACACAAATAAATAGATTACTCTTCACTCTCAGGCAGCAGTGTCATCATGTTTACCGTCTCAGTGGAGGTAGGAATGTGTACAGTGACGGGAGCAGATCCCTTTTTCAGGCGGGTCAATAGGATTCCTTCACCCATTTCCCGAGCTTTTACACCGGGGACGGACATCATACAGACGGTCACATCTTGGGTAAGGAGAAAGCAAAATGTGACAATATTCTTATTTTAACACCAGAACAATCAAAATTAACTGAGAGTTGAAACATGGGTACACTGACTTGGAAGATTTTCCATTTGATGCATAAACTCTTTGCATTGGCTTTGAGGAAAAGCAGAGAAATCAGCTGTTGGAAAGGAAAAGAGTTTCTCCAACTGAGACAAGCGCTGTTCCGTGGTGGCAATGGGACAAGGCTCATCTAGAGAGAGACTGTTCATCTGATCTGCAATCCCACTGGATGTTTCTCTGAGCTTTCTAATAAAAATACACAATAAACATAACTAAACGACACATGCTAACTGTAGTTTATAAAACTGCATGCCTCATTTACATCAGAGAGCTGGCAAGGTGTCTGATGGTGCGGTGCCGGCTTGTAATGCCCAAAGACTGGGAGTGAAGCATGGCTGTTGTAACGGGATCCTGCTGTCCAATAGACAATGCCAGAAAGGCACAGAGGTTTGGAAAAGTGGTGGGATGGGGGAAATGCTGAAGGGCCAACCAAGCAGCACGGAGCAAAGCTTGGATATCGTCCAAGGAAAGATCGTCTACAAAAAAGGAAACAGATCATTCTGATTTAATAATGCTTCCGACATGATTGTGTATTAATGTTGATTAACATGCAGTACTGTACAGTACTAATTTAGCACTTCCCAAAATGTATACAACCATACATTTTAAAATATTTTTTCCTGTAACCTTCATGACAAAACTAAAAATATTTTTTGTATTTTACCATTTACTTTACACTTATTTAATTAGTAACAGTCTATGAATAATTTTGAATTAAAGGAATGTATGTTCTTGCGATACAGAATCTATCATCCGCGAGGAAAGCGAAGGTGATGTTTTCGTTTGGGATCCAAGTAGCGATATGCATCGGTTTGAGAGTCTGTGAAGTCATTTCTAAACTCCTACAAACAGTCTGGTAGGTTACAATAGATGTGAAAAATGCCTCCAAAAGCTAAATCAGCACTTTTGGTTTCGTTGATTCAGCATAATACAAGCAAACCAGGGACGTCACGCTTGGGGTTAATTGACTCAAAACGGGAGATTCCACCCAAAATGATTTCGCATCCTAACACTTGTGATGCTCTAATGGCGCTCAGCCATTCTAGTTATAATGTATATCTGTTGAATTATTGGACTCAATTGTAATATATCAAAAATAAATCTAATATTAATTTTCACACATATTAATTAAAAAGCAAGTATAAATACACAGCACTATTTTCTGCACTGGCATCACTTCCGGTTCCGGGTTATCGAGTGGCGGGAATTTTGTGTTGCTCACGTCGTCGCGTCTACGAGATTGTTTTCAGATTCCTACTTTAGCAGAATTCTGGATTGAGACTTTTTATCTTGAAGTTTCGGGTAAGTATCTCGGACGATTGGCGCAAGGTAAGTGCCGCGCACAATTGTTTTTACAGTCGGAAGCTGCTGCCGATCGTTGTTGAAGGATATCCCCTCCCACGGCTGCTAGGACGCTCTTGGCATCCGACGCTTACAAGTAAGTATGGGTTGCTGTAAAGGTTGCTCCCGTGTCCGTAGGCAGGTTGCCCTTCTAGAGGGACGTGTCCGTGAGCGAGAGCAGTTTAAACGGAAAATGTTAGGTGCCTCGGACACCACTGCTAGCGTGGGTTGTAGCGAACCTGCTAGTCCGCTTAGCATTAACCCTAAACGGCATGCTAATCGCGGTGAGCCAATTCAGACGCATAACAAGTTCAGCCCCCTAGCTAGTCCCACTCCACCCCGGTCTACTGGCTCCCGCACCCTAGTTATAGGTGACTCCATCACCCGTAACATAAAGCTTAGCACCCCAGCCACGGTTATGTGTATTTCTGGGGCCAGAGCACCCGACATTGAGGCTAATTTGAGGGAGCTGACGAGCAAACCTAGACACCAGGACAGGGCTAGCTACACCGATATAGTCATTCACGTCGGCTCCAATGATACTAGAATGAGACAATCTGAGATTACAAAGAAAAATATTGCTAGGACCTGTAATCTCGCCAGAAAGATGAGTCGGCATCGAGTAATTGTCTCTGGCCCCTTGCCTGCGAGAGGCAATGATGAGAGGTTTAGCAGACTAGTCTCGCTAAACCGATGGCTGGCAAGTTTTTGCAATCAGAAGGGATTTAGGTTTGTGGATAACTGGCCTGCTTTCTGGGGCCGACCTGACCTGCTGAGGAGAGACGGCCTTCACCCTAACTGGGAAGGTGCTCTCACTCTTTCTAAAAATATAGATTACTGTTTAAGCCTTCCATGACAGGATACACTAGTGCAGGCCAGGTCACAGGTGATTAGTGAACCTGTTACCATGGGTGTGGAGTCTGTAACGCTAGAGCTAACTAGCGCTATGCTAGATTCATGCAATTCACATAGTTTTTGTAGTTTAGAGTGTTCTACTGACTGCACCATACACCCTGATTTATACTATTCTATAGCATCTTCTTCTGTGCCTCTTACCTCTGTTTCTCCCTTGTTAGGTGAGGAGGGAGAAGAAATAACATTATTTTCTACCAATAGTCATCCTGCTACTCCACTGGTCAACAATATTCCTGTGGTATGGAATTCGGGCCGCATCTGCCGTCATGCAAGGCACAAGACCCGGGACCGGCAGTCGAATCCTGTGGTGGTTACCACTAAGGTGCAAAACTCGCGAAAGGTTTCAGCTCAGTCCACAGTGCTGAAGCTTGGCCTTCTTAATATTAGATCACTAGCCTCCAAAGCTTTACTTGTTAATCACCTTATTAATGAACACAATTTTAACCTTATTGGCCTTTGTGAGACCTGGTTGAAACCAAATGAGTTTGTAGTGTTAAATGAGGCTTCTCCCCCTAACTTTGTGAGTGCGCACTTGGCACGACCATGCAAAAAAGGTGGAGGTGTTGCTCTTATATCGGAAAATAGGTTGAAATTTACTTCTAATACCCCTACTAGTTTTAAAACGTTTGAAGCACTTGTTATGAGGTCATTAATGTCAACACCAATTTATGTAGTTGTTGTGTATCGCCCACCTGGACCATACTCAAATTTTTTGGAAGAATTTTCTGATTTGTTAACAGACTTAGTTACGTATGCGGATAATGTTGTAATTATTGGTGATTTTAATGTTCACATAAACTCCCCATCAAATTCACTTGCAATTGCATTTAAGTCACTGATGGATACATTTGGTTTCAATCAAATAGTTGATGTGCCAACTCATAAAGATGGGAACACTCTAGATCTTGTCCTGACCCGTAGTAGCCTCAAATGTTACAGTGTTACCGTATCCTAATGCCATCTCTGATCACTATTTTGTTAAATGTGAGGTGTTGTTTAATGTTTACTGTGATAAGGAAAATATAGGCTTTAGCAGTCGCAATATCCGCCCTAAAACGGTGTTAGCCTTAAAAGAATTATTACCTACGGTAACTGCAGCCTTCCCTTCGTACACTGGGTCTGTTGACTCACTTACAAACAACTTCAATACTGCTTTGGTAAATGTTCTTTATTCTGTGGCGCCCCTAAAGTATAAATTCCGACCCAAGAAGAATACACCTTGGTTTACTGAAGAAACTAGGTTACTCAAACAAAGTTGCAGAAAAATTGAACGAAAATGGCGCACTACTAAGCTGGAGGTTTTTCGACTGGCCTGGTGTGACAGTTTGCTGAAATATAAAGTAGCTCTTGCCTCAGCTAAAGCTTCGTATTTCTCTAAGATTATTGTTGAACATAAGAATAATCCAAAATTTTTATTTGACACAGTGGCGAAATTTACCAGACAACAACTTAACCCAAATGGTTGCACTCATTCTGCTAATGACATTATGGAATTTTTTAATAAAAAGATTCAACTAATCAGGAATGAAATTTTAAAAGAACGCTCTGTTTCCTCCTCCTATATCAAAGATGTGGAGGTGCTAGGTATGGACTGTGTCAGCGGTTGTTTAGAAACATTCTCCAGTTTCAATGAATTGTCCCTTGATAATCTAACACAGATGGTCAGTAGGGCCAAACAAACTACGTGCCTGCTTGATCCGTTTCCAGCTTCACTGGTGAAGGATCTGTTTGAGATCTTAGGACCATCAGTTTTAAATATTATTAATATATCGCTATCCTCGGGTATTGTTCCTGTAGCCTTCAAGTCTGCCGTCATTAAACCCACGCTTAAGCGACCTAACCTTGACCCAGAAAGCCTAGGTAATTATAGGCCAGTGTCAAATCTGCCATTTCTTGCGAAATTACTTGAAAAGGTCGTTGCACAGCAGCTAAATGACTTCATGTCAGAAAATAGCCTTTTTGAAACTGTCCACTCAGCATTTAGAGCAAATCATTCTACTGAGACAGCCCTTGCAAAAGTAACCAATGATCTCCTTTTAACAATAGATTCTGGTGCCTCATCAATGTTACTGCTGCTGGACCTCAGCGCTGCTTTTGATACGGTCGACCACAACATATTATTGATTCGTCTAGAACGCATTGGTATCTCAGGAACTGTACTCTCTTGGTTTAGGTCCTACCTGTCAGACAGGATGCAATGTGTTAACTATGGCAATATGACCTCTAAACAATCTAATGTCCCTTGTGGTGTTCCTCAAGGCTCTGTACTTGGCCCCTTTCTTTTTAGTATTTATATGATCCCGCTTGGTGACATTATCCGCAAGTATAATATTAGTTTCCATTGCTATGCAGATGACACTCAACTGTATGTGCCACTGGAAAAAACTGGACATTTAAGTTTTAGAAATCTGGAGGATTGCCTTACTGAGATTCAAAGATGGATGTCAAATAATTTTTTACGCCTTAACCCAGAAAAAACTGAAATGTTGATTATTGGTCCAGCTCACTGTCGTCATTTGTTTTCAAACATTACCCTGAACCTAGACAAATGTAATATCACCCATAGTGACTCGGTCAAAAATCTAGGTGTTATATTTGATCCTAATCTGTCGTTTCAGTTACATGTGAAAAATATTACTAGAATAGCTTTCTACCACCTCCGTAATATTGCGAAGATTCGTTCAATGCTGTCCCAATCAGATGCAGAGATTTTAATTCATGCGTTTATTACTTCTCGGATTGATTACTGTAATGTATTGCTTTCTGGTCTCCCGATGTCTAGCATTAAAAGTTTGCAGCTGGTTCAGAATGCGGCAGCTAGACTTTTGACTAAGACTAAAAAGTTTGAGCATATTACACCTGTATTGGCCAACTTGCACTGGCTCCCAGTCCACTTAAGATGTGACTTTAAGGTTCTCTTATTGACATATAAATGTTTGCATGGGCTTGCACCCTCTTATCTCTCTGATTTGATTTCCCCCTATGTTCCTGCACGGAGTCTGCGCTCGGAAAATGCCGGTCTACTTGTGATTCCGAGAGCCAAGAAGTCTGCGGGCTCGAGAGCGTTCTCCATCCGGGCCCCGGTGTTGTGGAATGCCCTGCCTCTGGAGATAAGATCTGCAACCTCAACGGAAGTTTTTAAATTGAGGCTTAAGACACACTTCTATTCCAAAGCATATGATTGATGCCCACCTCGTATTCTGTTTTGTCCTGTCTTTTTCTGAGGCCTGCCTGGCTGATACGAAGGAGAAGGATGATTTGGGATGGGTCAGCGGACCGGGGTCTGACCTGCAGCATGTCAACCCCTGCATTTACCAGCTGGCGTCGTCGTTGATGTCATGCTCTTTCCGGACATTTTCAACATCTTACCTAGTGTTTACTATTCTGTGTACAGTAATGCTAATTGTAATTAACCCTGTTCAATCCTGGAAGGGGGATTACCACATGTGAGGTCCTTTCTCAAGGTTTCTCTTTTCTCCTCACACTGAGGTTTTTGAGTTTTTCCTTGCCCGCATGCTGGTTTGCTAGTTTAAGATCAGGTAATTGTGTAATTTTGTAACTGTAATCCTGTGCAGTCCTTTGCGACATTTTTGTGATTAAGGGCTATATAAATAAATTTGACTTGACTTGCAGCAGCCAAACACATATGCCAAGCTGCCGTTTGTAGACTTTCAAAAAAGTCATCCCAGAAAAGCTGGAACTGAAGCTACATACAGTGGGGGTCTGCCTGAATTATTGTGCCACTGGATCAGGGACTTTCTCACAAACAGGACTCGGGTGGTGAGAATTGGGCAGATGACATAAAACCTCCCCTGGTTCTTAGTACGGGCACGCGACAGGGGTGTGTGATCAGCCAAGCCTTCTTTACGCTATTTACTTGCATCCACTGTTCACTGCTACAGTCGTGAAATTAGCTGACGACATTACAGTGGTAGGTCTCATCTCATTGTGAATTTCCCTGCGGGGATGAATAAAGTATCTATCTATCTATCTCAGGCAACAATGAAACCCATTAGAGAGGATACACAACAGATCTCACGGTGGTGCTGAACACAGAGAAGACCAAGGAGGTCCAGAAAGATTAAGTCCCCCTTCTCCTGAATGGAGAAGTGATGGAGCGGGTTGACAACATCAAGTTCCTGGCCTTCCACATCACATTACTCCTGGTCTACTTACTAACACTTGCCACCTGGTGAAGAAGGCTCAGCAAGTACTCTCTTCCTCAGGAAACTTAAACGGGCTGGCCTCTCCCTTTTTACACAGAGTAAAGTGAAACAAAATGCACTGAAAAATCAGATTTCGTCTGGAGAGCGTTTTTTTCTGAATTTTATCATACAATGTATGATATGGCTGTCAAAAAAAAAAAAAAAAAAAAAAAAAAAAAAAAAAAAACTCAAAATAGTTTGCTATTTTGGCTTTACAGGTCAAAAAGGGTCTGGACCCCAGTACCTATACAAAACAGAATAGTCTTGAAAAACAAAAATGTACATATCTGTACACAGTATTTCCCTTTTGTGTGAAAATGATTTCATTATATCAGATTTTCAACTGCCTTTGTGAATCTGAACTTCCATTGTAAAGAATTTACATCGAGGTTGCAAAGAAAATTTCATTAGCATTTTATTATAATGACAATCTTGAACTGATGATTCCATTTTTTAGCCAACCTGTTTTGGTCATTTTTTTCCCTTTCAGAAAACAACATTGGTATCTGTGAAACCTTACCTGGTCTGAGGTCGGGATAATGAAGGAGAGTTGTAGGGCTTCTAGCCTGATGCCCGGTCTTGTCAAGCAAGTGTTTTCTCTCCAAATCACAACCCAATTCCCTTCGCAACATCCCAACAAAATGTTTATCTTCAAAGAGTGAAAAGAGGAGAATAAATTAATAAGGTTGTAAGCGATTGCTTAAACTACTGTCAGTTGTGGTCAGTCAATAAAATCTAATCGTCAGTGTTATTTCCTCATTTTGACCTTAATTTCAATCCTGTAGAAATGGAGATTTTACCTGCGTCAAAGTCTTTTGTCTCAGTGTCTGATGCCCTTAAGTCCTCAAGGCTCATGTCTAGAATTTCATTCGTTTCCTCTTCAATTGCCCTCATTTTGTCGGGCTCCTCCTCGAATTGTAACTCCTGCCCAGAGGCCTTTCTGGTTCTTCCAAGTCTTAAGGAACGACGATACAGTGACTGTTCGTCTTCAGACGAAGTGTCTCGTAATAGTACATCATTTTTCTTCTTTGTTTGCCTTTTAGGTAAGACTTTCTCCGCAGGGGTGGCTGAGGCCTTCTTTCTGCAAGTTGCTTGTCTTGTGGTGGGTCTCTTTTTGGACACTTTTTCAAGAAGTTCTTCCTGACCAATGTTCTCTGAATCACTCTCATCGCTAAACTCCACCTGTACAAAGAGTTTAAATTGCCATTATTCCAAAATCCTACCATGCAGTCATTCCTTTATCCAACTCATCTATAGCGGTCAAATATTTTAAGTCATTCAATGCAATTAACGGCTAGACGTCTAACCTCCTCTATCCATTTATCGTGTTTGTGTATAAGGCACAGTTTTTACCTTAAAAAAAAAAAAAAAACCTCAATGTTTGGGTTCACTTCCTATGCAAAGTTTTATGGTAGTATACAGGGTTCCTCCTGGTTAAAAAAAAAGCTAAACAAGGCTTTTTAATTCCTTTTGAAATGATATTTAAGACTATGTCGATAAAAAAAACCCACAAATATTTCTTGCACACAATACATACGTGCCTTGTACACATAACCATGCACAGCTTATAGCTGCGGCAAAAAATGCTTGTCGGACAGCCACTTCTAGTTAAACGGATACGTTCACATCGTCCAAAGTAAACATCTCTGTCCCAAGTTACCATGTGCATTGTGGATATACCGAAGACATGCGCCTGCTCAGAAAGGCTCGACTGGAAACAAGTCAACGTTTTGCTAGTTCTGCCATTGTAGTCATGTGGTGCTTTACACGAAGGCAAATCAGTGAAATATTAAGGAAAAATACAATTGATACATGTTGAAGATGTTTTAGCTCAAACAAATCTTTTTAATGTGTTCACATTCAAGACTTTCACAAATTGGATTTAAGACATTTTAATGCCAATTAAGGCCTTTTGAGAATCAATTCAATGCCTTTTAGGACTTGAAACATCCGCGGGGACCCTGGTATATTACTATGTTCGTGCAAAAATACTGCTGACCCCAAACACTAAAAAAGGGATGCAACAGGAATCGAATCCATATCGCGGTGGTGAGAAGTGCAGAAGCCTAACCACTTAGGCATTAGATTTTCTCTCACTTTTTTAATTCACAGTACATGAGAAAAATGTCAGGAAAAAAAACAAAAAAAATAAATCATCCTGAAAGATTATAAATAAAAATTACTATCAGGGAAATATCTCTTTGGAGTATCTTACAATGATTCAGACTTTGAAGGACATTAAATAAATACATTGTAAATTTTATGTTGGTATTGTGGTCATAGTTCATGTTTTCAATTACCGTAAATTCCGGACTATAAGCCGCTACTTTTTTCCCGAACGTTCAACCCTGCGGCTTATTCAGTGATGCGGCGAATTTATGTAATTTTTCTAACGGCCGCCAGCGGCGCTCGAGTACAAGAGGTAAGATTTAGGCCATTGGAATATATGCGCCGAGGAAGACTGCAATTTCTTGGCTTGTGCATACAGTGGAACCTCGGTTCTCGACCATAATCCGTTCCAGAACCCTGTTCGAAAACAGATTTGTTCGATCACCAAAATCATTTTTCCCATTAAAAAGAATGTAAATCGTTTTAATCCGTTCCAACACCCTGAATTTTTACCTTGAATGTTAAACGTAAACATAAAGCTAACCCAGGCTAATCATACGTTTGCGTTATCGTAATCTTCTGTACAAAAGACTACGCTAACATGAACGTGTAAAAATAAAAAAAGGGCTAAAACACTTCGTACACCTATATTAACAGCGAAAGCAAAACGAAGCACGTTATATTATTATTATTATTAAAGCTTTGAAAACTCTCTCGGTGTACCGTCTTTCTTTGTAAATATGTGTAACGATGTAGAATATGTATTTGCAACTGTATATTTTTTGTAATGTATTTATTTCAGACACTTATTCTGATAGGTTTAGCATGGGCTAATAAAAAAGGGGCGAAAAAAACGCGAGCTGACGGAAAGTGGGGACCAGTAAAGGTGAGTGTTTGTGGACGCAGCGGACAATAGTGGATATATATTCTTCCCACCCTTACCTTTGGAAATATACACTTTTTTCCTTGGATTACTTTCAACGGGACCCGGACTCTGCAGGTCTGCATCAAACCTTAAGTACCGGTATCATTTTCCGTTCATTTTGCCGGCCGGGATTTTTGGACTGTGTACCTTTATGAAGGACATTCAGTTTCAATCGCGGGACTTAAAGTCGGGTTTGGGTTAATTTTGTGTTTGTGTTACATCTTTTCAATGTGGGCACATGCGGCTTATATACAGGTGCGGCTTGTGTAAGTACAAAATCGGTTTTCCTCTTAAAATGTGGTGGGTGCGGCTAATAATCAGGTGCGCTCTATGGTCCGGAATTTACGGTAGTTTTTATCATGGCAGGACATATTCAACAATGTTTGTCACTTACAATGTTTAGTTTGATCTGAGAAATCGTTAAAAATTGTAAACCAATTTTTAATCAGAAACTAGGGGTGCGTGTGATAGACGGATAAATACGGTAGGTAGGCCGGCAGTTTTTACATTGCAGGTAGGAAACTGGTTCGTGTATTTGTACAGCTCACCTTAAACCGAGATTTCTTGATGCGTCTTGGAGCAGCAGGTACACGCTGAACTTTGTCTTTAGCAGGTTGGAATTCATCAAAAACCTGAAACTGCAGCCGAGAGGCAATCTTCTGTGAATTCTGTGCTGTGTTTGGGGCTTTTGCTTTATGGAATGGCGTAAAGGCAATTGCGGGTACTTCTGTGTTAAAGTCAAATGCACCAAGATCCCTTGCAGACTTGGACCCAATCACTGGAGTTTTAAGAATTGGCGTCATTGGAAGCATAATCGGAGTCATTGGACCTTGGGTCTTCCCTTTAGCTGTAGATCTTACATCTTTGACTTTTGGCTTTGAGACCCTGCCTCTTGTCTGCTTCTTGGTTTCAGACATGCACAAAACGTTAGATTCTTTGAGTGGAGATTGGTATAATTTTAAAACTTTAGGCTTTTTGGGTGCCTTCCATGTCCACACATTTGAAAAAAGTTCCTCAAGCCTGCAACTTTTCTTCGCAGCCAAGGCCAACAATGACACTATGGCCTTGGTTGCCATGAGACCTGCTTCCACAGCCTTTAGTTGCGGGTGGTGCGCTGACTTGACAAAGGCTAACCCAGCTTCAACTACTTTCCTTATACTGTAGACTTTACTGTGGCTGGGGTCAAGTCCAGAAATGGCCATGTGAAGGTACACACGACCCACCAGATCATGCATGAATGATGACTTAGGAGACCCAACAACAGGGCCAACAGTTGGAATGTATTTAGCCAACTTGGCCTTAAGTTTGGCAGTGACTGTTTTACAATGAGCCAATGTTGCCTTGTGAAGTTTAAAACAATTTTTGGCTTCGGAATGGTCGAGCTGGAGAATCAAGTTTGCCTGTACAGCACCCCAACGAGTGGTAACGCGACCAAGAAGGGGTTCGGAGCAACAAAGGCACTGGCAGGTTGGTTTGTGTGTGAGGCATGAGAGCCACTGCTGAGGTTTGGACTTGAGAGGTGGGGAGCTACATTCATCTCTCACTATAGGTTCTTTGACACTCCACCTTGTACTTAGGATATTCTTCAAGTCGTCCTCCTCAACCGGTATTGGAGAATGAGATTTTTGCACCGGACGACCTTTTCTTGGTTTGATTTTAACCTCTGGCTTTGACTCTGGATTTGAAAAATCTGGACAGACAGAAGGCTGGTTACACATCAAACATGCAAAGCCATCTTATGTAAAATACCATGTGTTTAAATTTTTTTTATGAATATTAATAATTTTTCTAGCAGATAATTTGTACATAAAAAATAATAATAGGACTGGTACTGTGCTGCAGTCTATTACCCAGGTTACGCTTCAGTGTATTTGACAGGGGCTGGATTACCGACTTTGTGAGTGCCATGTTAAGCATATTGAACATTTGAGAAGTTTTTCTAATAATCAACATGCTTTTGAATTTCACATCCAGATTTGAAAGAAATCAAACTTGTCATCTTCAGCATTAATACATTTTAATTTAGTTTGACATAATTATGTCATTTGTGATATTTTTTATATTTACTGTAGCTCTTGAAGGATATAAAGTGTCACTTTGGGCCAACCTGAGTACGTATCGAGAAGTTCCCTGACTTTGTCCAAATCCAATCCACTTTCATCCGTTTCCCCCATCATCAATTCCAACTCAGCTTTCACCACCAACAGCTCAGCACACCTACAAGAATAAAAAATAAGGTTGCTAAAACAAACCTACCTGTACAAAAAACTAGAAATGTTTTAAATAAGCAAAACTATTCCAAAATTGACAATTACGGTTATAAAGCCCCGTAAATTAGGTACTGTACTTATACTTGTAAAATGAGAATTTTTTTAACCTAAAAAAAGAACCCAAAGTTTAGGTGCGTGTTATATGGTAGTATATTACCGTATTTGTGCAAAAATTGATGATTTGAAAAGTATCGCCGACAACAAATCCCAAAACATGGGATGCGATGGAAATCGAACCTGGGTCATAGCAATGAGAGCGCTACATGTTTACCATTAGACCACCAGTGAATGAATAACCTATGAACAGGTATGAGAGTTTCTCATTATCACACTATTTTTTATTCACTGTACCAAAAACAAATGTTGGAGAATGGAAAAATACAAAGTTGTCCTGAAAGATAAAAAAAAAAAGCACAAAATTACTATGCCGGAAACAACTCTTTGGTGAATCTGATGAGGAATCGGACTCTGAAGGAGATTCAATAAATACATTGCAAGTTTTATGTTGGTATTGGATTTATAGTTTACGTTGTTAATAAATGACTTTAACAGCTGCACGTATTGACCAACTTTTGTCCCTTAAAATGCTTAGTTTGAGCGGAGTCAAATTGAAGCAAATTTTTATTTCAATAATGAAGGGTTAAGTCAAGTCACATTTATTTAAATAGCCCTTAATCGCAAATTGTCTCAAAGGACTGCACAGGTTACAATTACAGCATCCGCTCATCTTAAACCAATTAAAAAAAAAAATAAAATAAAATAAAAAAATAAAAACCCGCATGAAGAAAAACCATGAGAAGGGGCCTCACATGAATACATACAGTAGTTTTTTAATGACACCTCAAAAATTTGGTCAATTTGTTCAATTTTTGCACGGAATAAATGTACTTTTAAAATGGGTCATTTTCATATCAAGTAAACAATTGTCCTTTTTGAAGAAAAAAAAAACACACGAGAGTGTATTTTTTAATTTCACCTGATTTGGATGAGTTTAAAATGACGTGAAGTGTAAATGCTGTTGCTTTCCTGTAAAACATCACACAATTCAGACACTTACTGGCTCAGGGCTTGCAACTTGATGGCCAGTTTAAGGGCATCTCTACACTGCAGTCTTGCGTCATTAATGGCACCACAGCTTGTTCTCAGCACAATCACTTTCATTGAACATGTCAACACTTCAGACAGCACTCGCCATTTGAATTCTAGATTGTTTCCTGTTGTAGATTGAGAGTAGGGGGTACCAATACCACAAAGGCCATGGGTTAATGTTAAATAGTCTATTGCTGTATGATGACTATATGGTAAAAAATATAATTGCTAGACTAGGTCAGACGAATTAAATTGATCATAACGGTTACATAACATACCAGCATCAATGAAGCGCACTTCTGAGCATTTACCATCATTCCCATAATATCCTCTGCCCACATAAGTGACTAGCAATCTGCTTAAAAGATGCAGGCTTTCATACAAGGCAGTATCTGGGCTTTTAAAACCTGAGGTAAAAAAGGAAAAAACCTCAAATGATGTTTGCAGCTAAAGCCGGTTATGTGAATTTTGTAATAAACAGCCTACCGTGCTGTGTAATGCGGCACCGTTGGGCTTGAGGCAGCAATGATGCATCCAAACTGAGGTATGCGCTACACGTCTGAAGGGCTTGAGCTCGGAGCATATACCAGTCTTTATAACATTTCTGCTCATTGGACTCATTAAGCACATCACACAGGTAAGAAACTCCACAATCCACCTGTTGAAGTGGAAATACCAATTAAAAAAAAAATCTCTAAATTCCAAATGCAATAAGAACCACTGCTTACCTGTCCAAAATTGTAACAGCATTGAGCTTTCAACAAAATGATAAAAAGGGAGAGAGTGGAGGGCGCTTCAATGTTCGAATCAGCGGTGATCATTTTTTCAGCTTGTTCAGTCTGAGCCTAAAATGTCATCAACAGGGAAGTTATATATAATCAAATAAAATTTAACTTGTCATGCATCATCAGAAAAATGCTTTACCAAAGCAAGTTCAGCGGAGCCCATTTCCAAAAGGAGGCCAGCTGACTGACAGAGGGAGTGTGCACACCTTTGAGTGTCACCAAGTTGGCTGGAAAATTCACTAGCAAGTTTATATGCGTCCAAGGCTTTAAGAGGCTAAAATGAGAAACATACAATCAAGCAAAATGGAGAAAAGAGACTTTAAAAAAATGTTAATCAGACTCACATGCAAACTTCAAGAATGCTCAGGTCAAGTAGTTCAATTTATTTTAAAATAGGTGTCAAAAGCCCTACTTAGTTACCTTTCCCATTAATCTGAAAAGAGATGCTGTCAACACAATAGAGTCATGAGTCTGTTTAGGATTCCTCAACGAAGGCAAAACTGAAGAGTGCAGAAGAGCAGCCCACTCAGTCAGCGCTCTTTCCAAAGGTTGGCACAACTCTTTAAATGGAACAAACAAAACCAAATGATACAATAAGAGAATAAACTTATGCAAATAGTATATACATTTCAAAAGATGCAACAAATTCTCTGTTGACAACAAATTAAAAAGAGTACTTACTATTCTGTCCAGCCAAGCTGAATTTTAGACCATCATAGACCAAGATGTTGTCCTCATTCTTCTGCTTTTCCTCGTAATCCAAATCATTAGTTCCTATAGGATGTTCTACACATAAAGACTGCTTACGCATCTCTCGAAGCTTCCCGTCCCTTTCAATTGCCTAGCGACAAATATAAAGCAACCCCATCACAATCCAGCCTTTTTAATGGAATAAAAGCTACCATTAAAATATGAGATGCAGACCTCCTGAAGATGTTTTTCTAGAGAACAAATGAAAAGCCAAAGCAAAGCTTGAGCTTTGTGGTCCTTGAGCCTGCTTGTGTTTTCAGGAGTCTCTGGTTCCTCTTCAAGAAGCCGTAAAGCTTCCTGGGTAAAATCAACAGCCGTACTATGAAGTTAGAGAAAACAATTAGCATGAAAATTAAATAAAAATGCAGAACAATGCAGACATCATCATATTACGTCCTTACCAATCAGTCTGCTCACTAAAATCCTGAAAACACACGACATGGGCCATTTCAGTTAGGTAAACTGCACGCAGGAGGGTGTGGGAGCTTTCTTCATGGCAGATGTCCAGCAGATCACAAAGAGTGTTGTAGCGTTCATGGGACGTGTCTCTAGCTTCTTCCTTATAAAAACGCAACTCCTCCTCCAAAAGGCAGAGCATTACACTTTCACCTGGAACGTCAGGACCAAAGCCATCGCGTATTGTCCTACAAGATCAGAAACAACACACACCAATAAAACGTGAGTAAACCTAAATTGGAAAGTCTGACCTTTCCGAACCACTGCCAACCTTAGTCGGATGTCAGAGTCAGAGTTGCGTGCGCCGTCCATCTTGGTTTTCACCCACAAAGAAATGGGCTTTGTCATATGCATAGCCATTTTATTCCCCAAGACCTTCAGCCACAGGATGACCCAGTCCAGTGCCTGTTCCAGGTGCCCTGCTCGCCGAGATGACTGCACAATTAGCATGAAGGGCCAATTCAACTGGGGAAAGGTGAACTGAAATTATTCCATGAAGCAAAAAATTAACTGCGGTTGTTCAGAAACAGAAAGATTACCCGATCAATTGAAAGTGAAGAGGGGCCGTTTTTGCTTAGATCATGACACAGGATCTCAAGAAGTGTGAATGCCTGGTTGTAAAGCTGACGATTGTACAAGCCAGAAGCCAACTTGTTCACTGCGTTAACTACATAGGGAGAACAGAAAAATATAAAAAGTATAAATGTATATATTTTGATTCAAAATCTATGTATTTGTTAACACTGCTTCTACCTGCTTTAACAAGGAGGTCTTCATCAGACAGTTTGCGAATTTCAGACATCATACGCCCAGCTGTGGATTGGCAGTAGAGCAGCACTCTAGACAGAATGTCACTGTCCTCCAGCTAACAAAGAATGATTATATAAACAAGTTACACAATTACTAATCTATTATTATTTATTTAATATGAGTATTTTGAAAGGGAATCGTCTTTGGCTGACACTAGTAATTTGCTTTATTTTGTAACCTTAAAAATCAACATTTCTTGCCTACTCTGTGGCATCAAATGGACCAAGGACCAATTTATCATTAATTTATGTTATCTCCATGGGCACTTTGAACAAAAGGCGTTTTAAAATACAAGAGTTGAAATCAAAACGTATTCAAAAAAATAAATCAACACTAACATTAAACATCTTTGCAGCCCTTAAACATATTACACATAAACACATGACAAGCTACACCGTGTCAGCAACTTAATATTTTTATTTATCCAACCATCATGAGAAAGGATGTTCACCTGTGACTCAAGCAGGCTCTCGTAGGAAAATGAAAGTCCGTGGTAAAAATTGGTGCAAAGGGTCTGTCGTAGTCTGTTGGACTCATTTTTTAATATTGAGCTCTGGGGGGAAATAAAGATAATACATCCTTTAAAACAGGGTACAGTTCCATAACCCCCCCCCCCCCCCCCAAAAAAGAGACATTGTAAAAGTACCAACCTCCAAGATCCTTGTTATCAGGTCTTGGTGCACCTCAAGAAAAGATAACCAGGCCAAGAGCACAGGGCCACTCGATCCTTTATGGCAATTTTCCACAACCCACACAACCAATCCACATCCTCCCAGGACAGAATGTGTTGCATCTTCACCCAACTCAACAGGAAGCAACCTCAAGGCCCTGGCACACTTTCGTAAAAGCTCATCATTGGACTCATCGGGAATCTTCTTGGAATGGATTTCAATTGCCCACTTTGCTAGCTTTAGAGCTGCAGTCTGACAATCAGCATGGTTCTTAGTCTTGACATATATTTCAGTCAGGAAAATGGAAGCCATCTTATGGTAGCTAGCTTTACACAGCATCTTGATTATAACAAGTGCTATATCAAAAAGCGTGTATATACTAGATGTATCAATAGAAGGCATAGAACCATCAGTTTTGCAGTCTTGACTAGAAGTCCAATGTTTGGAAATCAGTTTGTGCATTTCTTGGAGAACAACTAAGGCATCCTCTTCAGTCACTGCTTTTAAACTTTTCGTGAATTCACCAATTGCACTCTCTATAAATACATAAGCTTTGGAAATAGCAACGGTTTCATTTTCCGATAACAGTAGGAAGTCAAATGCTTGAAACTGGCAACTTAATTTGTCTTTTGGATTGAGGTTCTTCTGTTCTGTTGTAGCAGAGAGTCCATTCCACAATACAGAAAAGCAGCTCCGAGTTAGAACATAATAATGTTCACCCTAAAAAAATTGCAATAATGACCGTTAAGCAAGATATGAAATACAAAGCGCAAATATGTTTTGAAAGAGTATATAACTAACCTTCTGCGTTGAGACAAGCCTTGAATAAAGCAGCACAGCCACACGTTTGCAGAGATTGGGGACTTGAAGGGAACTGAGATTCTTGATTGTATGAAAAATAATCTTTTCCATGTACAGTTGACTGTTTTGACCGACAGCATGGGCATCATAGCTGTGAACGGCAAGCTCTACAAGTTCTACCAATTGATCAATGTGGTCAAACTGCAGGGATCCAAGTCCAAGTTGCTGGTTACAGGCTCTGATGATCTTGTCGCACAGTGTGCTAGCATAAGACGGTATACGATTGACAAGGCTCTGAAAATACAAAACTAAGGGTCATTTATTTGGAGTAGAATCAAAGGATCAGTTTTAACTTTGAGCGATCTTTAAGTCCATAAAGTACAAAGACAAAGCACTATGAAGAATCACTTTTCTACAATGTTGGTACACCTTTTATGGCCAATTCTGAGCTCTTTTTAAAAGGACATTCATAGCTAATTTTCCAAAAATCTCAAGTACAATTAAAAGAAGAAATCTAGTGTGAATCATGCATTTTTCAGATACACAAATATACCTTGAAAACACAACATTCAAATTCCAGAAATTTGAAGGATTTCAAGCACCCGTACAAAACCTGTTTGAAACAGCTAATGGAAGAAAACATCTAAGACTGTGTATATTTATGTAGCAAATAAAATGTCCCCTGTCCACTGCCCGAAGATGGCTGGGATGGGCTCCAGCCCCCCCGCGAACCTAATGAGGATAAGCGGTACGGCTAATGAGATGAGATGAGATAAAATGTTCTGACTTGGACACTGATGTTAAAAGGTAGTTTGACTTGGAAATCCGTACCTCAAGCTCTTGGCACAACCGCAGCGTCCCGTTGTATGAAGCTGTCTGCGAAATTATTTCGTTGACATTCAGATTCTTCATTGTGTCTGTATCGTGTTAAAGAAATAGGTAAGTCACTTTCAATTGTTATAAATATTTTTTCAAAACTAAATGCTTTAGCTAACGACCAACGCCGGAGTTACGCGCTAACGAAAAATCCAACAGCAACTTACTTTTTTTCTGGAAAACCTTGACGGTATTGAGAGTATTTACAATAAGTACATGGTCTTTTAAATAAGCAAGGAAAGAACGACTTCAAGCAGGGAAAGTGAATTTGTTCTGAAAAAAGAAACAATAATGAAACGTCTGTATCGCCGCACTCAGTTTTGAACGCGTTTGTTAACCAATCATAAAGCTTATCCTCTTTTCCCGGAAGTGCAAGGGGTTCTGGGTAATGATGTTTTACACTAAAACACGAGATCATCATTTTTTTCCTGGCGTACTGTACTTTCTGTGGTAAATGCATACCTGTTAATTTATACGTTTACCCCTGTATTTTATTTTTATTTTTCACATTTATTGATCATTTAAAATTGTGTACGCTCTATAACAATTGATTGTTTTAATCATACTGCTACGTTTGCAACACCTAAATTAATGTTTGTCTTCTTAACTTGGTTTGTATAACGAACTTTTTTTTTTTTTTTTTTTTTTTTTTAAACAAAACAACTTTTTTTTCAAAAAATTCTACGTAGTCTGTCTTGCCGTGAGTAACTGGGTACCACGATATTTTTGTAAGAGTTGTTATCATTAATAAAGGAAGCAATTGGCTGAGGTTAACAGGTAGGATTTAAACAATTGTTATTGACCAGCAGGGTTGGGTAGGGTTACTTTAACTTGATTACTTTCAATTACTTTTGGATTACTCCAATACCAAATTGGCTAATAAAAGACAAAAGAAACTAAATATGAATAAAATTATGACTCACAACACATGGTAAGCTTTCTCTCCTGGCTTTGATCTCTTTGATCTCCGGCAAAACTAACATAAAATGCGACAGAAACAAAATGAAAATAAATCAAAACAGCTTGCCAACATCATTTTTCCCGTTCAATGTATTCCAAGCCTGCACAAAATTTAGTAATTTTATTCATATTTAGTTTATTTTGTCTTTTATTAGCATATTTGGTATTGGAGTAATCCAAAAGTAATTGAAAGTTATCAAGTTAAAGTAACCCTACCCAACCCTGTTGACCAGTCACCAGGATTGGGAGTGTTAATTTAAAAAAGGAATCCAATACAGTTACTAAATGTAAATGTAAATGGTCTGCATTTGTATAGCGCTTTTTAATTCAATGAAGACCTCCCAAAGCGCTTTACAATGTGCTTCACACTAACCAATTGACACACACCCACATACCAATAACAGCATCAGACAATCAAGGCAACTACCTGCTTATCAGGGGCATTGGGGATTTAGTCTTGCCCAAGGACATTAATGGTTACCTGTTCAAAAACGTAATCAGTAAAGTAGCTTGATTAATTTCAATTACTTTTATATTACTCCAATATGAAATTTTCTAAGGAAATACAAAAAACTAAATATAAATGCAATTACTAAATTTCGTTTAAGATAAATGATCAAAGAAATAAAGGAAATCAAGATCAAAAGTGCTCACATTCTAACTACGTGTATAGTGTATGAAGCAAAAATAAAACTTTCTCTTTTAGATAGATAGATGGATAGAGACTTTATTCATCCCTGTAGGGAAATTCACACTTCCAGCAGTATCTTTATGTTGAAAATAAAACAATAATAAAGGAAAAGGAATATAATACCTAAATACCAAATGTAACCTGTTGATATAGAGTATTTAAATAGTGCTACATAAAATACACACTGTAATAAAAATAGGGTAATATGCAAATGTATGGGTGTGGTTTAATGTGGGCTTTTACTCCCCCGGGTGGAGTTAAATAGCCTCATGGCATGAGGAAGAAATGATCTTCTCCGTCTGTCTGTGGAAGAAGACTGTGACAGCAGTCTGTCACTGAAGATGCTCTTCCGTTTGGAGATGATGCTGTGTAGTGGATGTGATGAATTGTCCATGATTGACCGCAGCTTTTTCAGTGCCCGTCTCTCAGCTACAGTTGTCAGGCTGTCCAGCTCTGTGCCCACAACAGAGCCCGCTTTCCTCACCAGTTTACATGGCAGATAAAATATGCTTGGTTTGAGTTCACATTAACAACCCATTAAGAACCCAATATTGTTTTTAAAACACAAATGCTTCCCTTACTAAATTTCACCAAAATTCTGGGAGTTCTTGTCCTGTCTCTCTGGTGTCAATGATTGAAACTATGACACAATTTCTTCCATTAGCGCATTATTACTCAGTAGCCTAGATGGTAAGGCGCCCGCTTTGAGACTGGGAGGTGGGTGATTCGCGCCCCGGCCGAGTCATTCCTAAGACTTGAAAAGTGGTCGGCGGCGCCCTCTGTTGGCTGCGGCTGCATCGGCTCGCTACAACGGGTCAGGTGCAATCGACATTTCGTTCTGTGTACATTGTTACACAGAATGACAATACAAGGAAATTATTATTATTATTATTATTATTATTATGCAGATGTGAAATTGAGACTAATGTGGACGAGTGCATGAAGCAAATGAATGGATGCTGAAAGGATGTTGTGGAAGAGGGATTTATACTGCATAACTCATTTTATATTTTTGTATTGAATTTACACAGTATGTTCATACTTGTCCGTTGATCTTGTGGCGTTAGTTTAACTATTTTAATTAAATAGAACTTATCTGTCAGTTATGTGAAGTTTTTGGTCAGATGGTCATGTTTTGTGTTCAGTCACTTGGGGCAGCTGCAGGGTCCCGAGAGTGAGGGCACAGGTGAGTGTGTGTGGATTGAGCAAGACTGCAAAGAGAGGGAAGGGCGAACAGACGTGGCGAATGTAAATAAAGTTAATACGAACGAGAAAAAGGATAAAAAGAGTTAAATGTAACGAATTGTGCAACATAAATGCTCTTTTAAAAAATTGTAACCCTAAGTAGTAATCCTTATTTTTCCAAAATGTACCTGTAATTTAATGACATGTTATGTAACTGTAACGGAATACGATTACCGGTACATTTTTTTTGTATTCTGATTGTTAGGGAAATTATAGTTTGATTATCGTTTGAATGTGCCTTTGTATGATGTTATCCTCAAAAGTACCTTAACAAAGCCAAAGATTATAACCTGGTGCTGGTATTCTTGCAACAATCGTTGCCCTATTGGAACCTGCTAACTATTAATTAAGGTAGCTTTCGTTTTGATGCTGGGAAGCGCTTACAATTTTGTCCTCTTGGGGCCCTCTAACTACTAATCAAGATGGCCTTCACTTTTGGGCCAGAAAGTCTACTCAAGAGCTTGCCTCCTTTCCTACATTCCTTTCTTCTTACAGAGACGCATTGTATCTTCTATGTTACAAAGTTTCACTATCCGTATTGCTCATTTATTATGCTGACACGCCATCTAGCAACCAGCATTATTCACTTCATTTAAACATGAGTTTTCTGTATAAACCAATCAGATTATTTTTCTTGTATTCATAAGACATTGCTTAAGTCAATTATATGTGTTTCTCTATGCCTGTGCTTTTCAATAAATGAGCTGGAGTGTGATTCCATCCTGAGCCGATTTTGGAAGCACGCGCCTCGGATTGAAAGGCTATCAAAAACCTAAATCTCCGGCTCAGAGGGTGTTCTTTTCTTCATCCTAATACAATTTCAAGTTTTAACCTTGACACTGATTACATAACGCCGTTACGTGTATTACGTTACTTCCCAAGCCTGCCGGTCACTACTGTAAACACGTCTTCAAAGTTCAAAGTAAGATATAATTCAAAGTATTTTAATGTTTGACTTGCAAATGGTGATAAATTATCTCTTTGTATCATAAAAAAAACAAAAAACAGATTTTTACATCAATAGTTGATCAAAAGTAAACACATAGAGAGCTGGTTGACAGTTGTAATTGATGTCTGCTTTCAATGAAATGCAACACTGTCTTTTAAATTGTTTATTGCTCTCTTTGCTTCCATTTCATCGCCATGTGTATTGAAGCCACAACGGTTGAGATGTACAGCAAACACATAACTCACGTAGAGCGCTGATGGTAAACTAAACTACACGAGAAAACTAGTGAGGAGTTTGGCCTTTCTTCATAACGACATGCTCTAGTTCCGCCATGTTGGAGGTGTCCAAACGGGCATCATACTTGGCCAGGATTTTTAAAACAGGCCTCAACCTCATCCACCACTGTTCCTTTGGAATACGATGTCTGCGGGTGGTAAAAAAAATAATAAAAAAATTAAAAGGTGGAGATTCACATTACAGTGTGACAATGACAAATCCTTGTACAGCGTTTGACTGAAACAATAAAATGTCATACTCAAAGTCAACTTGTTCTTTCAGTTCTGTCAGAGGCTGGAAAATCAAAGATCTTTTCTTCATGCCCAGCACACATGCGGAATCATTAGAATTGGCAAAGAAACGGCCTGGATATTTGAAGTTCAAAACCCATAGTATTAAAATACAGTATCACCAACAGCAATCCACCATTTGAGACTATTATCATTTGGTCCTCACCGTGTCGGTAGCATTCTTTCAGTTTGTCCGTCATCCACACGATAGCCTTGATCCCCATCTTGGTGGCAAAATTCCTATCAAAGGGGCTTGGGGTTCCGCCCTAAAGACAGAGTTCAAGTTTTGCATACTTGACAAGTGTTCAAATTGAATTTTCTCCTAAGAATTCCGCACCTGCTGCATATGTCCAAGTACATTCTTCCTGCAGTCGAATATACCCTTTCCTTCTTCAGAGTACAAATTGAAGAGAACATCTGTGGTGTAGTTTTCATTGCATTTCTCATTTCTGTGTGTGTGGGGGGAGGGGGGGGGGGGAGTGGGAGAGAAAAGAGTGATGAACCCCTTGGAAGGATATTCATTGAAATTTTATGCAAACCTCAGAATAAGGCCTCTCTTCACGGTTGTCTTCATTTTCTCTGTCAGATGCTCCACATTCATCTATAAGCATGTTGACAAGAAAAAAAGTGTTTTTATTTTAAGTAATCAGAGCTTAGGGTCACAACGGGTTTATTTGTAATATTGTCAAGAAATCTTTGCTAAAAAGGAGACAACAAATATCGATAAAGAGGTTACTCTGTGAAAATATTACATATTGAAGGTCATGACAATAACAAAATATTGCAATTTTTCTGCTACAGTGTAGTGATAGCCATGACAGGGCATGTTCCCTGAACTGGAATCTTTTTGTTTCATTGCCCAAATACAGTATGACATTTGCTATAATGGTATTGTACTAATGGGTGATCGGAGAATGAACACTTCATTTGAATGGGTACTTTATTAACACTTTGCAAGATTTTAGCTACAGGATTGTTTGTTCTTATGCGGTTTTATTTTTTTAAACATTGTACATAAACACATTTTTGAATGGATGGTTTTGTGATCTTTGGTTGTACTTTTTAGACGGATATCAATACCAGCTAAAACTAGAGTGAGTAAGGATTGTTTGATCCAATCCGTGGGACCAATAACAAGTCCAACCCAGGCCAAAATGACTTGATCTGATTCAAAACAGCCTGATGGGGCAACCGATGCTGACATTTGGCACTTTGGGGACTTGAGAGTACCAATACTTTTAACCAAAGCTGGTATCCGCACTGATACAAATACCTGGCTTCAGTACTCACATTTCAATGTTTTAGTATAAATTAACAGTTTAATGTAATAAAAAGATAAATTAATCTGTGGAAATATATAGCACTAGTGGATGTTAGTTCATCCATCCATCCATCCATTATCTGCACCGCTTATCCTCAGTAGGGTTGCGGGATGCTGGAGCCCATCCCAGCTATCAGGCAGTGGGCAGGGGGACACCTTGAACCGAACTTTTAGAATGTGGGAGGAAACCGGAGTGCCCGAAGGAAACTCACGCAAGCACGGGAAGAACATGCAAACTCCACACAGGAAGGTTTGATCTCGCTACCCTTAGAACTGTGCCGCACACGCGCTAACAACTGCGCCGCCGTGCTGCCCTGATGTTAATTCTTCTTTCCTAATTTTAACCAGGTAACTATGAAAATTGAGTATGTAGTCGGTTGGAATGGAGATGTAACCTCTATTGAAAAGCGAGCTAGACATAAGAAAAAATATTACAATTTCATAGGAAACACATTGTAGTAAAGAGTTTATCATCTAGTGAAATTATCGAGTGAAATCAGTTGTTTTAATTGGCGAACGATGATTTTTAATTCCCTGTTTAATAAAGATTCATGAAAAAAAAAACATAATAGCAAGTGCTGTTAACACATCATTCGTCATAGCTCGCTGCCTTGCAGAACACATGCGCCAGAGTGGACAACAGACAGAACCTGCGAATATAATAGCAATTGAAAAAGAAATCTCTCCTTTTCTATCAAAACCTTCGTTTTGGCTCCACTCAGTGACAGTGTGATTCACAAAGTATTATCTCAAATTTGAAAGCAGGCTTATATATTCAACGTAGGACTATATGTGAGTACAGTACATACAATATACAATATGTGGCAGTTGTGTGTGTGTGTGTTCGTGTATGTGGCAGGGGCAGGGGCCAGTATATTATGATTTTGTCCCCACAAATGCTAAGACTAAACCCTAACCCTAACCCCTGCTCACAAAGGTATCAAGGAGCGACTTCCGATTTCCACCACACACACATAAACATGATATATTTTGTGGCGTATAATCATCCACTCAAACCACCTTTAAGTCATTGAGGTTGAAAGGCTCCTCATAGATATAAGCATTATCAGCTCCAGCAGATAAGCCAGCCATGGTTGCAAGGTATCCGCAGTATCCTCCCATCGTCTCCACAATGAACACCCTCCGCTTGGTGCCGGCTGCCGATTGCTTGATCAGGTCACAAGACTAATGCGAATAGATAGGTGAGTTGACATTTTACTAATGATAAATGTTATCATACAACGTTGGTTTTGTGTGAAAAGAGGTCTACCGAGGTAATGGTGTTAAGAGCTGTGTCCGCGCCAATACTGAAGGCAGAACCAGGAACATTGTTGGAGACAGTTGCAGGAATGACAACAATTGGGATACAGAATTCTTCATATTCCTGTCTAGCCTGCACCAATTCCAGACCACCAACAAATGCCTGTGTTGCGATCATAAAGGTGAAAAAAATGTTAGTACTGCGCACAAGTGGTTTCTCGCGGCACACTAGTTGAAAATCACTGTTCTATGATATAGATCACCACAATTAACATTAGTGGCATGACAGTCCTCCTACCCACCTCAAACCCTCCGATAAGCATGACACCATGAATGTTGAACTTTGAGATGTTCATACTTATTTCCTTTATCATCTTACTTG
This sequence comes from Urocampus carinirostris, assembly GCF_059441175.1. NCBI lineage: Eukaryota > Metazoa > Chordata > Actinopteri > Syngnathiformes > Syngnathidae > Urocampus > Urocampus carinirostris. The sequence continues at coordinate 25,495,576 of NC_142354.1, read as the reverse complement.
GTAGGGTTCTTCACAAAACAAAGAAATGCAAGTTAGTGTCAGTTCAAAATACATTCAAACAAGTATTGATGTCACACCTCTTGGTGCCAAGCAGAGAGCCACCCTTTCCAACCCAACCAGCCACTCCAGTCCAACCGATAGGCTCGATCTATGCAGGGAAAGCATGTAACCTCAAATTATTTCATGAAATATAGTCATTGCGTTCATAAAACAATGGGATATTACCTGCCCATTGGCCAAGCCTTCAAATCCATCATGCACCGCCAGAATTTGGTGCCCATGGAGGAGGCCAGTTCTGACAATTGCACGAACTGCAGCATTCATTCCGGCGCATGGTGCCCCTATGTTTAGCACTGCAATGTTGATATTGCTCTGGTAGGTACAAATTCAAAGACACATTTATCAGACAAGCTGGAGCAAATGGGCCATACAAATATTGCTATTGCACTCTTGCCTTTGTGTCTGGAGGATGAATGTGGGACAGCATTTTATAGGCGTTCCAGTTATGCTCGAAGCTCCTACGCTCAAAAGATTGTACAAATGTATAAACATTGAAAAATCACTTCAACGATCATTTTCCTTAAACGTGGATGACTCACTTTCCCCTAAGCTTCACTGCATCTTCAAACCTTTTTTCAGCCATTGCTTTGGTGACATCCTTTGTCTAAGAATGTTCGAATACATACTGTTGTAATTCCACCATGTTTTTTTAATACAAACAAATTGTAGAGTGACTTTCTCGTGAACTCTAGCTGACATACAATTTGCACACACTCCATTAGAGGCAGTCTGACAGCCATGTTTCCTGACAAGCTGACCACACTTGCAGGAGTTTCGGGTGTGGCCTCTAACAGGGCCATCACTGCTTGCATGCCCATCCTGCTGGCCTGAATAACAACATATCAGGATTAACGAAGTCAGCAAAACCTTTTTGGGTAAATAAAGATTCGTATTATATTTTAGATTATAAATAAATACCAGGATTCTGTCAAAGGCGGATGGGGTTCCTCCTCTTTGGACGTGGCCCAATACGGTGGTACGGGTATCGAACCCAAGCCTCTTTGTCACCAACTGAAACAAACATGTTAGATTAATGAACTGTAGTTTTTTATAACATTATTATTAATATTATATTAAATTCAACCAGTGTTTTTCAACCACTTTGCTCCAGCAAATTAAACAAACATATAAGTAGCTATAAATGTGTCATGCTAATTTATCAGGTATCTTTTCAAGTTTCATGTAATTGCTGATGCCAAACTGATAACTATTCCTTAAAATAGTATTATTATCAAGCATGTGTGTCAAAAATATAATATGTTAAAACTGTAACATGTAAGTAAAATTATAGTAAAGAGGAAAATACTGTATTACATGTCGGAGTAAAATTATTTGAACATATTATTTTTGGAATACTTTTTCGTATTTTTTGAATGAAGCCTTATTATTTACAAGTGTGACATTTACTTATTCATTTACTTATTCATTTATCTGTTAATATTTGTAACTTGAATAGAATATATCTTTATTGTCATTGTTACAAAATTGGATAACATATTGTGACAACGAAATTGGGCAATATTTCGTTGTCACAATACCATATTTATTCGAATATATATATATATATATATATATATATATATATATATATTTTCGCTTTTTGTGCCTTTGCCGCTAGTGGACCGCAGTGTTTGTGTGTGTTTGAGCTGTAATACTAATGATGAGGCAGCAAAGTTTATGTATGCTTAAGTGAACTGTATTGAACTTTCGAGTATGCGACATGACGTCACAACACTGCCACTGGGGCATACCATTGCACAAAAGAGGGGGTTTACACTTAGGTGATCACAGCATATACTCGACTAAATACAGTATGTATGTATGTACAGTATGTATGTACAGTATGTATGTACAGTATGTATGTACAGTATTTATGTATGTATGTATGTATGTATGTATGTATGTATGTATGTATGTATGTATGTACAGTAAGTATGCATTTATTTATTTTGCAGCATAAACTCAAACGCTATCTTCAAGCAAAACTACCCTATTTATACCCCAGGTGAGATTTTTTTTGTACATGTTTTACAGGTGTTATAATTTCAATGAAAAAGCTGGAAAAGATTAAAAGATAATACTGACCTGTTTGACATGGTCACAGCTGATGGGTTGACCATTGAGGTCTATGGCGCCTTCAGCCACAATGATGATATGCAAACGGTTGCCAAGTTGTCTTTGCTGAGAGGTACAAAGTATGAAATAAAATGAGCTTTAGAAAAAAAATGTCCACTGCAATGGACCAAGTGAATTTTACCTGAGTCAGTCGCCTGCAAAGATGATCCTCCCAGTCTTTCTCTGGGGGCATTTCTGGAATGAACACCCAGTCGGCAGCACAAGCCAAAGCAGTCACCAGAGCTAGGTAACTATGAGTCAAAGGTTAAGAGCTTCAGTTGAGTAAAGTCTTATCTTCAACATCAACAAGTTGCATTGATCATATTGGTGTGATCCCTGAGTCTGTTTGATATTCCTCCTCTTTAAGATTTTGTCCCCTTGAAATTTAGTTATCCCTCTCCCAATTATGTGACTGAACTGTTTGTAATGAAAAAGAGGAGCTGTTAAAGTTGCGGTCAGATGAGGATTAGGACGCGAACTGATTACATCTCCTCATGAGCTAAAATTGAGTTATGATTGTGTGTCTTATTCAGGGATCTAAGGTGATAGACTTAACAGTCCTGTCCGTCAAAACAGTAACATTAGAAATAGACAAGGTAAAACTGTTTGGAGAATAGTGGACTAACGATTGCCCCTTTCCAAATGTTGTCAGGTTTTTTCATTTTTATCAGTGAGACATTGAAAAAGTTTTATTTCATTTGATAAAGTAAAACCAATTTTGGGGATGTGCAAAGTGGAACTAGTTTGATGCAGGAAGAATTTGTTATACATAAGTTCTAACACATTAGGACAGGGGTCGGGAACCTATGGCTCGCGAGCCATATATGTCTCTTTCTATGAGTACCTATGGCTCAGAGACCAATTTGATTGCATGCAAAATTTCTCCATCTTGTTCAAAACCGAAATTTTCTATCCTATTCAGGTACACGTAAAGCCAAACCAAAGCTAAATGCAAAGGTAATACTTCGCAGTATATATAGGGCACGTTTTTCACTACAATTTACAGTCAAGGTGTCACACAAAAAAAGGGGGAAAAAAACTCGTTTTGGCTGTGCAACGCTAAAGAATCCTTTATTTAAAAGTTCACTATATAATCTGTGTTCAGTGTTCAGATACTTTATGATGAATCCACAGAACTGTAAATACGCCAAAACACCGGAAGAGAACTTAGTCATTTGATTGGGTGAGTGGGAGGGATGGGTGGAGCTATGCAAAACGTACAAGCATTCCCTCCCATCTCTCGCCAAAGGTAAGCACATAAGGCTCCCTATTCTCAGAATGTTGTGACGTTTTTACAAAATAAATGCTTGCATCTGGTTTTGAAACCAATATGTATAAAAAAGGGTCAAAAGGAATTTAACTGATCTTGAGTAATTGCAAGAAAGAGACAAGTTTAAAGTGGTCTGTTTGTTGAATTTGGGACAGGGGCTCTGGCATTATTCTCTTTTCATAATTTTTATCAAATCATCAAAAATAAATGTGCTGAAGACTAAGCTTTTGTCTGGGGCGCGGGTTTAGCAATTTAGTAAATTTGTCTCATAATATATGGTGTGGCTCTTTCCCAAAATAAAATTAATATTTTTTGCTTTTATGGCTCTTTGAGTCAAAAAGGTTCCCGACCCCTGCATTAGGAGGATCCAGATTTTACTATCAACAGAACATCTTTTAAAATAGAGGCTGTACTTACCCACAATGCCTGCCCATCACCTCCAGGATGAATGTCCTCTGGTGACTGCAAAACAATACATTTAAATTTAACTTCTTTTCATTGTGTTTCATGTCATGTCTGTCGGACTATTTTTAATGACGGGATTAGAAGAAAAACATATTACAAACTGCTATATATGTTTCATATTTTCCACAAAAAAAGGAATCAGATTTAAGCCTAAACATGACATAAAATCAAGATAAAAAAAAACAATAGTCATAATGAAATCAAACAACAAACTAAACAAAAAAATTCTGAAGATGTTTTGTTTTTATGCAATGTTAAAATGAAAATACTGTACATCTTTAGGAGAGCAGCTGTGGGGTGTTTAAAAAACATGTTACGTCGTTTTTACAGTGGTCCTTTTTGAGATATATATATGAGATACCTGATTCTTGGGTCAGGCTCGTATCTAGAATTCCTCGTATCATGAATTAAATTTCTCAATGAGAAATAACTGAAACACAATTACTCTGTTCCGGGCATCCAAAAATGATCCAAGTTAACCCTTAATAGCTATTAAACACATCTTTCTCAGCACCAAAAACACAGTCAAACAATAATTGAACATAAAAATACAGTAATAAGGTAATGAAATAATATTAAAAAAAATGAAATGCAAATACAATATGAGCGGGAGGAGTGCAGTTGATGTTGATGATTTGGAAGCACTTAATACATACTTTCAAGTAACTTGACATATTACAAAGATGAAATGCAATGCCATAAAAACACAACAATGCAAGATCTTGGGATCAGGTCTGTAGGGTGGGAAACGCAAGTGCTAACTGGGATGAGCTGATGCTGCCAGTGAGTGGTCGCTGGTGGTTCAGTATTGTCTGAAAATTCACGTTATTTGTATTTTCTTTAGAGTTGGGCAGGATTTGTGCTCAAAAACACATCTCACATCTAAAACTCATCAGAATTTTAGTAACTCGTAAAGGTGCCACAGTATTCCTATGTACTGTAAATCCACCTCTGTGCTGTGGTGGCAATGGCATCTACGATCTCCATTATGCGGTGCAGGGCAGAATCCGTGCCGATGGTCATGTCGGTGCCGCAGAAGTCGTTGTCAATGGAGCCCACCATGCCAACGATGTTGAGATGGCTTGATTCCTTTGCTTCGTTTTGCGTGATCTTACCTGAGCAATGGTTAAATGACAACAGTCTTAGACCAGGGGTCTTAAACACATTACCTACAGGATGATAGTTTATGGCCCATGTCTTAGAACAGAAAATGTGTAGATTTTTTAAGAATGAGGTTTTGGTCTTTATTTAGGTCACTTTTTGAGTCATTTCGGTCGTTTTCTGTTAATTTATTGTCGTTTTTCGGTCACTTTTTTAGTCATTTTCAATTTTTTTGTTCATTTTTATACTTTTATGCTGCTTCTCAGCACCTTTTCATTCTATTTAGTTCTGTTTCAGGACTTTTTCAAACTTTTCAGTACCTTTTTTCAGATATTTTTTATAATTTTTAGTACATCATTCAAAATTTTACACTATTTGCTTTTTGCTCATTTTCTGTTTTTGGGTATTTTTGGCTTTTTTTGTTGTTTTTTTGGGACCTTATTTGGTCGATATTCGTTTTAAGGTTTGATTTTTGATAATTTTTATGTCATTCTGTGTTTGTTTTGTGTTGTTTTTGGTCGCTTTTCTAGCAGCAAGGTGTAGGCAAGAGAAGCCATGTTTTGAACGGTTCATGGTCAATGTTCGATTCATGCTTCAAAACTTAAAAGTAAAATAATTTTTAGTACAGGCAATTGAACTAAATATTGATAAGAATTATTGTTTTCTATTCAACAACTATAAGTGGTTTCTTCAGAAATGTATATCCAATGTATTATTATTATTTAATTTATTCAATCCAGATTGATTGATTTCCCTTGTTAATTTTCAATATTTTTATTTAATGTTTCATCTTATTTCGTGTTAAAAAATCAAAAAGATATTTGGGAAAATTGGGGTGTTTTTAATCAAAGCTTTTCTGGTGAAAAATCCGATGCGGCCCAGCCTCACGCAGGTTCTGTTATGACATCCAGCGGCCCCCAGGTCAATTAAATTAGTCATTTTCAGTCACAAGCAAAACCAATTGGACTTTTTGAGTGCCCTTACCCGCTTTGAGCAAATCCGCCAGTAGTCCGCTCCACTCGGTTCTGAACTCGTTGGCACCTGTGAGACTGCCATCACCTCCGATGACACAGAGGTTGGTGATGCCCAGCTTGACCAAGTTATGGGCTGCCTTCATACGACCTTCCCTTTCACGGAAGTCCATACAGCGGGCGCTTCCGATCACAGTTCCACCCTGAGGAATACGTCATATCAGTGATCCTGCAACGTAATCATTCTTCTCAGTAACGAGTACTGTAACGTGTTAAAAAAACCGCAATTCTGCTCGTGCACAATGTGTTGCTGCCCTTTTCCCGTTACTTATGAGATGCAAAGCATGAACTACAGTGCCTCTTTTATTGCTGTAAAAATCAAATGTGAGGACAGAATTCATGGTAAAAGTGTACTGAATTTTGGTCTTTTTGTTTGTGAACTTGTTTTTGCAAACCACCATGCCTAGTAAAAAAAAGAAAACTTTCTGGACAATACCCATAATTGGAGAAGGAGATCTTTGAGTGGCTTGAAGCCCAGAGACAAAATGGATATAGAGTGGTAGTGCAAGCGCCGAAGATTGCAGAAGGCAAGAAATATGAAAGGTTCACTGCTTCAACGGGTTGGCGTACACGTTTTCATCTATTTCTTTTATTATTTGTCTATTTCAAAGCAGCTTTGGGGGGGTTTGGCTTTTGTGCGAGCATGTATGGTAATTTGTAACTCGACAGTTACTTTTAGAGTAACGGGCTACTTTTTGGTGTCAGCAATCTGCGGGTACCGGAATTACTTTTTAAATGAACTAACTAGTAACTGTATCTAATTACTGTTTTTTTCAGTAATGCGCCCAACAATGGTCATAGTCCACACCAAAAATCAAGGAAGTGGAGAAACAGAAGGGTCATTCATACCTCCATGTTTAATGAACCCTGACATTCAAATATCCATCTCAGACATACAGAATTACATCGTCTAGGCTAAAGCTTTGCTAGAGTTACCTACCTAAAGGTTAGAGTGTGACCTGACTTAATAGTCTGAAATAGCCTTTAGATAGAAGGTTGTGTATATGTGAAGACCTTGTAAAGGAAACATAATTTGATCAATTCTTTTGACAAAACAGTAGTGTTAACTAGCCTGGATTTTAAGTGTATTTTTCGCCTGTTTTAATGATTTATTTTTCTTAACAGTCGGTGTCACTTGGAACCGCAATCAGACAAGATGCCAAAGCTTTAACTTATTTGACACCTTTAACACCAGTCTGCTCCTAAGCTATCTAGGACTATATTAGATATATTATGATATCTTTTCTGTAACATCTGTTGAGTTACCTGGCAGATGTTAACTGGCAGACAAGCCGTGTGGTACTTTGTCACCAAAAAGTGTTGGAAAATAGATAACAAAGGTTCTTTGAACTCATTTGGGAATTGTTAACATATTCTTAATAAAGAAAATATTCAACTTTCAACTTTTTTAAATATTCATCAAACAATGCACGTTACCTTTAATGATGTCTTCTTGTGGTACAGATCATTAGTATTTGTTAATACCAACAATACATTGCAAGAAATTAATACATAGCATTTCCTTCCCTCAGGAAAAAATGACTGACCTGATTTTGCATGTATTTTTTTGCAATTTCCTATTCCTTTCATATCAGGTTCCTTAAAAAGGAGTCGATAGCGTTCTCAGCTAACATCGCGAGTACCGATATCTAAAAAAAAGGATGGTTCAGCACTGATATTGATACCTGATATCGGTATTTGCCCATAGCTATGGTATAATCAGTATCAATTTTACTATATATTTACTGTACATGACTTTTAAGTGCTTCACACTTTTTAAAAATGTTTTTTGCAACACTAAATTCGCTTTAGAGGTTCTTTAAAATTAGTCTCACCAGCTGCAACATCATGGACACACTTTCCCACGTTGCAAGGCGGATGTTGTCTCCACCGTCTACCAGGCCCTGGTAACCCTGATAATAAAGGGAGTGAGAGAAAGAATAAAAACACATCATTGCTGACTTTTGTGAAATCTTAGGCTCCCATATGTGGTTGAGGAACCTTTGAAACCAAAAGTAAGACGTGGGTTTCATAAATTAATTTGGAAATGCATGGATCCAGTGTCTACTTCAGGGGTTTAAAACTCATTCTTACGCAGGGGACACTCTCACGCGGGCCAAACTAGTAAATGATTGATATAAGAAGTGTGCCTTAGCTGAAGGGCTTGGGATCTTTCATAAGATGACAATTGCATTACAATTATGATTCAGGGGTGTAAAATGTCACCATAAAATGTTTATTATTGTTTTTTTTTCATATTTTCTTCTTCACTAAGATTTAATATCTTGAAGTGTTAACAAAGCAAAATAACAATTTAATTCATTTCAGTTCATATAACTCAGAGAAACTCTTGCAAACTGGTAAGTGAAAAAAGATCACACAAACACTAATTTCAGTGCATATGAGGACTTGTGTACCTGAAGCCTGGAAGTCTTTTTCTGCTTTTTTAATGAAAATTTCAACCTCAATTTGGTACCTTCACTGTTAAATATCATGAATGGAGCCTAAAGCTTGCTTTAACTTCTGCAAAGACACCAAGTAAAACAACGTTGGGATAGTATCACCTACCCCGACTCACCATTTTTCTTTGAATGTCCTCTGCTTTTTAAATGGTACTTAGCAGATACAGTAATCTCTTGTTTTTTTTTTTACTGTGGATGCATATCAAAAAGGACTGGTAATAGTCAAAACCCACAAAGTAAAAACATATGTATTTATTTATCAAATACTGTGTTATTCATTAAAACCCAAGAACAAATCCTATTTACAGGCTCAAGCATTCTAATAAATAAAAGCCCTATACTTTATTTTTTTTCTTTGAACAAATTACTTCTCTACTGTCAAATTTTTAAAAATAATCTTGCTGCTACACTGTATTGCACTATATCGTTGAAAATGATTTTAGAACACTATCCTTACTTCAGATGATATTTTGTCGCTATCAAGTGGACATTATGGAAAACAAATGTGGCATAAAAAATGATTTTACTTTCCTTTTGCACGTTAAGGAATCTAACTTTGTTGGCGATAGAAAGCATCTTACTCTGCCTTTTGGTGCTTTTTTCGGTCTAGAGCGTTTTCATGATATAGTGGTTTTTAGAGAAACTTGAAATTGAAAAAGATTTGTGCGTACTTAACGCTGGTTCGTTACTCACACCGAAACATTATTGACACACAGGCAAAAAAGGGAACGCAGAACGCAGAAAACGATGGACCATGAACATTTGAAAAGCAAAGAATCGCAAAAAGTAAACCACGATACAGCGAGGGATTACTCTACAGGTGAAGTGGGTGGTTTGCCTTGGGAGTGGTGCCTGGCATTGAGACATCCAGTCGACATATTTGAAACTGCAGATCATTGTTGCACATGATGCAGCTAATTTTCTTCTTGTGTCGCTCTCAGCATTGTCACACGAGTCGGATTCAATCCGTTGGCGGGCCTTGGCCGTATCTTTGACAGCCCTTTTCCACTTCTTGTTGAGCTCATGTCATCAAACCTTTTCCGTTCACTTGTTTGTGAAAGGTTCACTGTTGTGTCTTTTTTATATGAGCTAAAAATGTAAACAAAAACGCATTGGGAGGAGAATTTACCTCATGTACAAAGTACACCTTGGCTCCAGTGTACAGTCCCATTCGGACTGTGGCCCTCACTGCTGCGTTCATGCCTGCGGGACAAAAAGTGCAGTCGTATTCGTATTCATCAACCTTACCAAGCAACGGTGCAACCTAATGACTCTGGGGTCACCAAAAGGGCAAAATGTGGATAAACTGACTTGGCCACAGCCAAAAGTATCTTTTGATGCAAACAAGAACTTTGGTTCACATCTTAAATAACACATGGCAGAGAGGTCATGTTTCTATAATTAGCAAGATCTTGTGTCAAACACAGATCAACAAGAAACGTTGTTCAGATTTAAGAGGAGGTAAACAATACATTTAATAAACATTACAATTTGGTATATTGGGAATTTGACTCTGAAATTCTCAATGGAATTTGTACGTTAAAATAATAGGTACATATGAGACATGAAGCCAGAGATTAAACTGAATTTTTTTAAGTGGAGTTCATAAATATTTTGCAAGAAGAGTTCAGAGGGGGAAAAGGGGGGCTTTCACACAGATGTTCATCTCCTTATTAACATCATATGTAATTATGCCATTTAGACAAACTATTTAAATGTGCACGGATGGTGAATGCAATTTGAGTTTAATTTTTGTTGTTTTAGGCTTTCTCAACATTTAACACATGAAATGATTTTGAACAGGGGTCCCCAACCATTTTGATTCTAAGAGCTATCATTTTGATACATATTTCTAAAACAACAACTTATGTTATTACTATGTTGTTATTATTTTATTACCAGGTTGTAATTAAAAGTTAAGTCAAGAACTAAAACATCATGTCAGTTAGAAGAGAATCTTACTAGAAAATCGAAAGGTATTTTCAGAACCAGTCCACAGGCTACTCAGGTGCTCTTAGGGGGGCTAACTGGTGCCCGCAGGGTCCACGTTGTGGACCACTGGTTAAAGGATAAGTCCATGCAATACAAATATTAGTTTACTACATATCGTGTAAAAATTTGGCTCTTAACTACAATGATATTTGTTTCGTTTCAATATAATTCCTTTTGAGGTAAAAAAAAGCCAACATATAAACATTCTGCACAATTGTTAAAGGGACAGTAGGTAATATTGAGTGCTTCATAGTGGTACAAAAAACTTTCATTTAACAAAAAAAAAGACTCATAGGTTGGAATACTAAGCAAAAATACATGACCTATCATACTAATGTCAATTTTTATCTGAAAAAAATCATACGGCAAGAAATTTGTTTTTATTTTATGAGTGGAATCCCTACTTAAGTCGCTGCCATATTTGTCTTCCGTGTAGTTGCTGACTGTGGCACTGTTTTTTGTTCAAGTCATGATTATTGTATAGCCCTAAATCGCAAGGAGTCTCAAAGGGAAGCACAGACCACAGACTAATGCAAACTACTATTATTACACCATTCCCTGATCTAAAACTTACATGGGCAAGGGAAAACTCAAAAACCTCAGCATGAGGAAAATGAAGAAACGTTGAGAAGGGACCGCACATGAGGTGATCTCCCTTTCAGGATGACCAGGATGCAATGGATGTTGCATTAACAAACAATGGAATTGTAAATTAAGTATAAAATAATTAAAATATAATATTATGTAAAAATCCCCGCGACCCTACTGAGGATAAGCGGTGCAGCTAATGAGATGAGATGAGATGAGATAATTTAAAAATCAAATCAAAAGGATGACCAATTGTAATCGATACACATTAGACAACAGTGCCGTCTAGTGGTCAAATATTGCACACTGGGTATTTAACAGGGCATTTTTTCCAAAAGACACTGCTGGTCTTTATTGACCTTAGTAAAATGTTAAATATTAAAAACTTTTAAATGGGTAAATGCAGCCAGGAGCACAAACCCCACCTAGTGTTTCTCTGTGCACACCACTGATGAATTGTTTAATGTCTCATTTTATCTCATCTCATTAGCTGTACCGCTTATCCTCATTAGGGTCGTGGGGAATTGTTAAATGTATTTAACAGTTTGCTGCTGAATTGTCATGACTCAGATTGGAAGGAGTAATTTGTTCACGGAATGTGATTGAATAGTAATCAATAAGGTGACGTTAAAATGAATTAAATCCTTCATACTCGAATAGAATAAATCTAATATAATTTACATCATAGTGTTGCATCTGTTTGCTAAGTGAGGAATTTAAAAAACAGTGAGAAATGTTCAGTTCCATTGTTTTTCCAAGCCCTAGCTATCTGTCAGGTAGAAAAAAGACTATTAAGTTGTAAAACCAAAGTGTACTAATTGGGGATTCCTTGTTATATTTCATTAAGGCTGTAAAACGTCAAAGATGGTAAAATTACAAACTCTCATGCGACCCCAGAAAGGTCAAAGGCAAAACCCGGTGTAATGTCAGTGGAAATTTGGCCTTATTCAAGAAATAGAAGCCATCCAAAAAGGTTTACTTTCTTGTGTGGAAAAGAAGAGTTGGAAACACTTTCCATAACTGGATTTATCGGTTGATGTTTTGAAATCACCCAAAATCCCACACTCAACACCAGAAGTAAGATCTCAAGCCTAAATCCAAGCCTGACCAGACACAAATTTCATCCAGGGTTGGGCATGTAATTTAGATTCTTACGCCGCTGCCTTTATAAAAATCCACCTGTTATTGTTCTTCTTTGTCTCTCTGCCTCTCTCTTTCTGTTAAAGTGCTGAACTAGATTTTTAAGGATGTATTATCTACCTGTCAAAATGACTGACGGCCCTAAAATATTCTTATTAACCCGTAAAAAAAAATCTGCCAATGATTAGAAAATTAGCGGTTAATGTAACTTCTGCAGACACAGAAATATAAAATGTGCATATGTCTATACAGCCTTGTTTAACTTAGATTTTGTTACAAAAGACAGGCCTTAATTTGTTATCATAAATCCCCTCTCCTCCTCCCGAGTCCTCACAAATAAATATCAAATTTAAGGTTTCATTCTGACTCGGTCCTGCGAACCAAGTTAATTGGTCGGGTTTTAAAACCCGTGGGCCTGGGTAGAGTCAAGTTGGAATTTTCAGGCCCGATCTTACCTCTGCTCCACACATAGAACCTTGAAGCACTTACCCTGGGCATCCCCACCCGAGGTCAGGACGGCAATGGCCCGACCCTTCCCCATCTTGGTGGGGTCGACTGAAACAGTCTCTGCCATTGCGTCTGAGGAAGACGGTCCTTGACGGTGAAAAGTCCTGCAGCTCTTCTGCACCAAGAGCCTCTCACAGCTGACTCAGACGCTTATAGCGATGCAAAAGCTGACATACGATGAGGCCGACGTAATTGCCAACGCATTCCCGCGCACACACACTTCCAGCATCTCGTTCTCGTCGTGTTATGTATTTATACACTTTGAATCCGAGAGGCTGCAGTGTTGCTATTTTTGCAATCACATACACGGTTTCAACTACAAGAGTTATTTCAAATGCTTGATTGTCATTGCTCATAAATCATAAAGTGCTTACCAGAGTTAGAATTGTCTTTATTGTTACTAATAACAACATAGTGAACGAACTTTCATGAATGTGTTCCTGAAACTCAATTGCTTTTGTCAGGAACGAGTACTGTGACACGTTATTAATAACATTTTATATTCCTACCGAGTTCTTTCGTGGCTGAGTTGTGCGTTACTGTTATTCCACTATTTATCCACTGCAGATTGTGTGTTACAGTGTCCTCTTACTGCTAAGTACGATTACTTCTGGACCGATAGCCATGTACAAAATATATATTTACCTATAAATTTAACAAGCACAGTGTACAAGGACGCTGAATTTCTTCTCATGGAGCTGTTTTACCTACCGTATGTACTCACATCTAAGCCCAATTTACAACTATAAAATTAATTAGTGAAATAAAGGGGGGCAGTTTATATGAGCATATTTGGTTGTGCAGGGAAACAACGACATTAGCTTTCCGCAGTCAAAGCAACACACTGTTTTTAACCATCAGTAACGGTAAAAGCGCCATAACGGCGGAAAAATTAATGAGTTATATTACCCTGTTACTGAAAAACAACGACTTTATTTAAAGTGGCGTTATTCCCAACCATGCTTGTGACTGTGAGTGACACGAAAGTAAACACCCGTCCACGCCAACACGCCGTGTCTCAGTTCATTCAAAGTAACACACCGCTTTTGACCATCAGTAACGGTAACGGCGATGTAACCTCAGAAAAAATGATTAGTTAGATTACCCCATTACTGAAAAAATAGTGCCGTATAACGGCGTTATTCCCACTGGTCTTTATCTACCAGTGTTAAATTAACACTGGTATTTTTATTGTAAACTAATTCCACTTCATCTGGAAATGAAATAAAATGAACCGCAAACATTCAATAGAATATTGAAATAATATAATAATCTAAATTATATACATATATATATATATACTGGACTGTCTCAGAAAATTAGAATATTGTGATAAAGTTCTTTATTTTCTGTAATGCAATTAAAAAAACAAAAATGTCATACATTCTGGATTCATTACACATCAACTGAACTATTTCAAGCCTTTTATTATTTGAATATTGCTGATTTTGGCTTACAGCTGAAAAAAACTCAAAAATCCTATCTCAAAATATTAGAATACTTCCTCAGACCAAGTAAAAAAATAATTTTATAACAGCAAAACTAAATCAAACATTTGAAAATGTCCATTGATGCACTCAGTACTTGGTTGGGAATCCTTTTGCACGGATTACTGCATCAATCCGGCGTGGCATGGAGGCAATCAGCCTGTGGCATTGCTGAGGTGTCATTGATGCCCAGGATGCTTCGATAGCGGCCTTCAGCTCATTTGCATTTGTAGGTCTGGTGTTTTTCATCTTCTTCTTAACTATACCCCACAAATTCTCGATGGGGTTCAGGTCAGGGGAATTAGCAGGCCAATCAAGGACAGTCATGCCATGGTCAGTGCACCAGTTACTGGTGGTTTTGGCACTGTGGGCAGGTGCCAGATCATGCTGGAAAATGAAATCCTCATCTCCATAGAGCTTTTCAGCAGATGGAAGCATGTAGTGCTCTAAAATCTCTTGGTACACAGTTGCATTTACTCTGGACTTGATGTAACACAGTGGACCAACACCAGCAGCTGACATGGCTCCCCAAACCATTGCTGACTGTGGGAACTTCACACTGGATTTCAAGCAACTTGGATTTTGCTCCTCTCCAGCCTTTCTCCAGACTCTGGCGCCTTGACTTCCAAATGAAATGCAAAACTTGCTTTCGTCTGAAAAGAGGACTTTGGACCACTCTGCAACTGTCCAGTGCTTCTTCTCCATAGCCCAAGTCAGACGCTTCTTCCGTTGTCTTGAGTTCAGAAGTGGCTTGACCATGGGAATACGGCTATTGTAGCCCATTTCCTGGACACGTCTGTGAACTGTGGCTTTTGATACCTGGACTCCAGCTTCAGCCCACTGTCTTTGAAGCTCCCCCAAATTCTGGAAGCGGCTCTTCTTCACAATTTTGTTAAGGCTGCGGTCATCTCTCTTGGTTGTGCAGCGTTTCCGGCCACATTTTTCCCTTCCAACAGACTTTTTGTGGATATGCTTTGAAACTGCACTCTGTGAACAGCCTGCTCCTTGAGAAATTTCTTTTTGTGTCTTACCCTCCTGATGGAGGGTATCAATGATGGTCCTCTGGACAGCAGACAGATCAGCAGTCTTCCCCATACTTGTGATTTAGTTTACTGAACCAAGCTGAGTGTTTTTAAGGCTCAGAAAACCCTCGCAAGGTGTTTCGTGTTAATTAGATGATTCAGGTGATTAGTTGAATAGCCTACTTGTATACTTTTTCATGATATTCTAATATTTTGAGATAGGATTTTTGAGTTTTCTTAAGCTGTAAGCCAAATTCAGCAATATTCAAATAATAAAAGGCTTGAAATAGTTCAGTTGATGTGTAATGAATCCAGAATGTATGACATTTTTGTTTTTTTAATTGCATTACAGAAAATAAAGAACTTTATCACAATATTCTAATTTTCTGAGACAGTCCAGTATATATATATATATATATATATATATATATATATATATATATATATATATATATATATATATATATATATATATATATATATATACACACACACACACACTTCTTATTTTACCCAAAAAGGATATAATGTCGTAATCAAAAACAATAGTCCATTAGATGATTCATTTTCCTCATTGTAAGTTACTATTTTTCTAGAAAAACAAAATAGAAATGTAGAAAACAACGGTTTGAAAATCTAAAATGAAACTTACTTCCTGAGACACAATGACCATGAATAACCAGAAACACTTTGTGTTGTCAATTAAAACATTTTTTAGAAAAAAAAAGCATACCTCCCCAAAAAGGTTGACAAACACTTCAATTTAGAAAATACAAACCCCGAATACACATTGTGGCCACATGGGCGCAGCAGAAACAATATTTGCAGTGACAAGTTCTGTGCAATTTTATCCAGGTTCGTATCGACTCCTGTTTGTTAGACGCTGCATTAAACATTTACAACTGTAATTGCCTTTTCTTTCTGAGATTGATTCATTTTTGATTGTTTTTTGGAGCACTTAAATTTGAAACGGATTGCTGAGGTGGAAAAACAAATAAGGCAAGTAAAAAAATGGTGCACAAAAACTCAGTGAGAGTTTAACATCTGTGTATAAAGTATTTAATATATTGTTCAATCAATGTATAATTGAAATATATGAGTATGAAATTGAAAGAGGTTATACCGTTGTATCTATTGTATGGTTTAAATGTATGGGTTTTTTCGAATCGTTTGCTTTTTGTGGTTGTAGTTTTATAACCAGTCTTTGTTATGGATGTATATATTTTGGTACAATTGAAAGAGAAAAACATTCAAACGCAGAGTTGGTAAATGTATCTGTTTTTTGCTTTCAAGATAAAAGTGTAAATGCACCATGGCAATCAAACAAAATTGAAATGTCATGTATTTTGAAAAATTTATGTATGACATATTACAATAAATCTTCCAATTAACACATTGCAATGGCTTTGATAACTTGACACAAGTACTTCAATGCCTTCTGTCTAAGACTAAATGCGTTTTCTGCTGATTAAAGGCCTGTTTTGGGGCCGAAGAGGACAGTTTTATTTTATTTGTTTGTATTTTGTTGAAAAAGTATAACAGGCAAGTCATCCGTTCTGACAAAAAGTTTGTTTTTTGGATTGGGGGAAAATCACACATTTGAAACTGGAGAATAACTTAAATACAGATAAAAAGTTCTTAAAATAAGGACCCTATTCAATAACAAAACCAGAAACAAAATATCATACAAACAGGTATCACAAACCTATTGAGATACCAGAATAAAAAAAAATCTGACAATATCCAAACCAAAAATATTTTTCAAAAATGGAAATACAAGGAACAACGTAGAAAACAAAGATGGGGTCACAAAACAAATGACATGTCCAGACAAAATCAAATCTGACAATATCCAAAAACAGAAACAGAAACCTAACAAGAAATGGAAATGCAAGGATCAAAGTAACAAATAAACATAGGGTCACAAAACATATCACATGTCCAAACAAAATCAAATCTGATAATATCCAAACCAGAAACATAAACCAAACCAGAAATGGAAATGCAAGGAACAAGTAAAAAAAGAAATATTGGGTCAAAAAATAAATTACATGTCCCCCAAAAAATCAAATCTGACAATATCCAAACCAAAAATAAACACCAAACCGGAAATGTAAATGCAAGGAACAACGTAAAAAACAAACATGATGTCACAAAAAGATTACAAGTTCAAACAAAATCAAACCTGATAATATCCAAACCAAAAACAAAGACAAAACCGAAAATGGAGATGCAATGACCCAATGCAGTGTGCTGGTAGAGCAGTTAATACAATGTCGGGATACTTAAGGATGGATGTGTGGAGATTGGGCTCAGGTTAATCCTCAGTGGCTGGGCAAAAGAAGAGGAGGAAAAGGTTACCGTTTGGTCTCCGTTCGTATTCTTATTTGTACTATGTAGCACTTGTTTTCGGTTGCAAAACACAACACAGTGACATCTAGTGGTCAAAAATTACGCTTCACTAAACCTTAGAAAACACTATATGTCAGATTAGATTGGTTTCACGTCAAAATATTATGTTAATAAATATAGTTTATTTGTACATACCAGTATGAATAAAACTGTTCATATAATAAACTAATGATAATTATAATAACTACAATTGAGACTCTTTGTGATTAAGGGCTATACAAATAGACATGATTTGACTTGACTATAATTTCCCCTTTCGTCCTCTACATATCTCGTGAATCCTTAATCACTTAATTCCATCGGGGGGCCGTGCATTTCACATGTGGTTTTTTAGTAGGCAGAATCAATCCAACCCTCAATGACAATTTTATGACTATAAAATATTTACTGCAGCTTTAGCTGTGACACATAAAAAGCATCGATGATAACCTCATAAAATTGCAATATTATTTAGGAAAATAGCCACATTCTAGTCACCAAAAATCCATTTTATTTGTGCAAAAAATACATCCTTTTTTTCCCCAAGAAGATTTCAATTACTCTGTCGTACAGATTCGCTGTACGTTTCAGTTCCATCAAGAAGTTTTATCACCATCGGAGCTAATATTTGAAGTTGAGTCTGTCCTGTCGTATTTCTGCCATAAGTTTTAGTCCGATTAAGGGCTGAAAATGTCCGCTCGACAAAAGCAATGGACACGGGGATACTGTATTTCCCTTAACCTCATTGTGATACTCCCGTTACCGCCCCCTAGTCAATCATAAAATCATAAAACAGCTGACGGTTCCTTAGGCCAGGCATGTCCAGAGTCTGGCCAGGGGGTAGGTAACGGCCCGTGATTCAAGTTAAGTCATGTTTATTTGTATACCCATTGATCAAAAGGAGACTCAAAGGGCTGCACAAACCACAGGTTATTGCAAACCACAGACTAATATTCCACCATCCCCCGATCTAAAACCTACATGAGGGAAAGGGAAAACTCAAAAACCTTAACATGAGGAAAATGAAGAAACCTTGAAAAGGGACCGCACATGAGGAAATTCCTGTTCCAGGATAACCAGGCTGCAACAGATATTGCAATAGCAAATAATACACAGATATTGTCAACGTGAAATATAGGTCATTCATAAGTTATAGAATAGAAGTGTGTTTTAATCCTAGATTCAAACAGTTCCACTGAGGTTGCAGATCGCATCTCAGGGGGCAGAGCATTCCACAGAACCGGGACTGATGGAGAACGCTCTCGAACCTGCGGTTCTCTTCTTGGCTTTTGGGATCACTGGTAGACCAGCATTTTCAGAGCGAAGCTTCCTGATGATTTGTGGCTGACAGACAATTTATAATTACATAAAGTGCTTATCGGAAAAATGTAATTAACAGCACATGATTCAGAGAGGTGCGGCACAGTCTTGAGTCTTGAGTTCAAATCTAGCTACCAGCTTTTTTGTGCAGGGTTTGCATGTTCCTTCGGGCAATCCAGTTTCCTCCAACATTCCAAAAACATGCAGGGCAGGTGAATTGGTGACTCAAGATTTTCACTAGGTATGAGGGTGTGTAGAAGTGGTTGTCTGTCTCTATGTGACCTGTGCCTGGCTGGCAACCAGTTCAGGGTGTCTCCTGCCCACTGCCCAAAAGATTGCTGGGATGGGCTCCAGCACCCTCCGGAATCCAGTGGGAATAAGTGGGACAGTTGATATATGGATGGATGGATGATTCAGATCGACGGGCACAGCGGATGAGTAGTTAGCACGTTGGCCTCACAGTTCCTAGGTCCCGGGTTCCAATCCTTCTACCGGCTTCCCAATGCCGAGTTTGTATGTTCTCCCCGTGTCTGTGTGGGTTTCCTCCGGACACTCCAGTTTCCTCTCACATTCCAAAAACATGCATGGCGGGTTGATTGGCGCGTCTAAATAGTCTATAGGTATGATTAAGCTGAGATTGGTTGCATGTCTCTGTGCCCTGCAACTGTCTGGCATTCCGTTCACCCCCACCCCACACCCTCCCTATGCACCATCCCTATGACTTTAGTGAGGATAAGCAGTGCAAAAAAATGTATGGATGGATGATTCAGATATTTTTTTAGGCCAGCAGAGAAGGCCTTGTTGTCCCTGTTAGCCCATCACTGCTTAAATTGATATATACAAAAAAGGCTATCATAAACACAAATCTCAGCTTGTGCTTTCACTTTTTTTGGTCATTTATCCAAGCCCAGACTCATTGAGGGATATGCAGAGCTCTCAGGAGGCAAAGACCCAAAGCGATCAATAAGGTCATTTCCAGATAATCACCCCTCCTGTCGTCCTGGACGGTGTTAACACTCGCACAGCCTGTAATAAACCATACGGATCAATACCAAACCAGTTCTACACAGAACTTTTCCACCTCAGCTAATGCAGTGAAATGTGAACTGGATTTTGCTACAATCTGACCTTCTTTCTGCTCCAGTTATCAGAATCCTACTGAACCTGTCGAGATCAGCCAGTGAAACGGAGAGGTCTTGTTATATTATAACACGCCGTTCTTACTGACTGACTGACAGCACTACCCTAGTGGGGTATGTTTTATTCCATGTCCTTTATTATGATGTCAAATTCTCTGTTTTGTTTCCTTTATTTTAGGAAACTTTTTAAAAAATGACTAACTTTAAATTTGGTTGCTTCCCAGAAGACTTTGAGCTTATCATTTATTTATGTATCTCTCGCACCAATGTGACGCCTCCCCATCAATCAAGGGCCAGTTCCCTTCGACACTTTTTTTCTATTGTGATCGTCAATATGCATTTTGTACACGTACATACAAACTTTATAAGAAACAGTTGACATAATGTAGATTCCTTCCAACAATAAAAAATATGACCCAAAGGTTTTACAATTATTAAGTCATCTGAAGTATCTGTCACATCGACAAAATAAACAGAACAATACAGTAGTGCCTCTACAGACAAGCTAAATCCTACCAGGATTGCGCTCCTATCTAGGATGCTTGTGTAACGAGCAAATTTTTACAGTATGAAATGATTGAAAACTAATTAATCCATTCTAGCCTCGCAAAAGCATCCACGTTAACCCTAAATAGCCATATTGATCACTAGAAATACATTTAGATAGTAATCAAACAAAAAAATACTATAATAAGATATATAAGATGATTAACAAAATAAAATGCGAGTTTATTATGAACATTTACCATGGAGGATGTCGTCAGACATGACATAACAGAGGTGTATGCGTGGTGTAATGGGCGGAGGGGTGCTGGATGAGTGACAGCGCTTACTGTACACTTAAAATTAGAGTTACTGTAACTCAAAACGAACGAACTGTCGCTAAATTTATTTCTAAGATATTTTGACAAATAATGGATTGACCAATCAAATAGAAAATGCAAGTTCATCTAAACTCGTCTAGCCTTTTTAGAGCACCACATAGGTTTTTATATTATTATATCAGGAAAACTTATAAAAAAATGTTTTAATTATTCTGAAAAGGTTGGCTACTCACAACTATAGGTGAATTCTTTTTACCGTTTTTGTTAGTTCAATATACAAAACTCAATTCCAATGAAGTTGGGAAAGTGTGTTAATTGCAAATAAAAATTGATCCAAGTAAATTGCAAATTCTTTTCAACCCATATTTCAATGAATGCACAGCAAAGACAACATATTTATTGTCTTCACTCATAAACTTTATTGTTTTGGGAGAAAATCATCAACTCTGTAATTTGATGACAGCAACACGTGCCAAAATAGTTGGGACAGGTGTCAATAACTACTCAGAAAGTGGATGAATGGAAATCAACCAACTATTTGCAGGTGAACAGATGAATTAGCAACAGGTGAGAGTTGTTACTGGGTATAAAAAAGGGAGACCCGAACAAGCTAAGTCATTCACATGCAAGGATGGGGCGAGGTTCACCTCTTTGTGAACAACTGCGTGAGCAAATTGTTGAACAGTTTAAAAACAACATTCCTCAAAGTACAATTGCAAGGAATTTAGGGATATCATCATCTACAGTCCATAATATTGTGAAAAGGTTCAGGGAATCTGGAGAAATCACTGTGCGTAAACGGCATGGCCGTAAACCATTATTGAATGCCCGTGACCTCCGAGCCCTCAAGCGGTACTGCATTAAGAACCGACATCAATGTGTAAAGGACATCACCACATGGGCTCAGGAACACTTTGGAAAACCACTGTCAGTCAATACAGTTCGACGCTATATCCGTAAGTGTGGGTTAAAACTTTATGTTGCAAAGCGTAAGCCATTCATCAACAACATCCAGAAACGCCGCAGGGTTCTCTGGGCCCGAGCCCATTTAAAATGGACTGATACAAAGTGGAAAAGTGTTCTGTGGTCTGATGAGTCAGTTTTCCAAATTGTGTTTGGAAACTGTGGACGTCGTGTCCTCCGGTCCAAAGAAGAACAGAACCACCCAGACTGTTATGCACGCAAAGTGCAAAAGCCAGCATCTGTGATGGTATGGGGGTGCATGAGTGGCCAAGGAATGGGTAACCTGCACATCTGTGAAGGCACCATTAATGCAGAAAAGTACATTCAGGTTTTGGAACAAAGTATGTTGCCATCCAAACAGAATCTTTACCATGGGCGCCCTTGCTTCTTCCAGCAGGATAATGCCAAGCCACACACTGCACGTCTCACGACAGCGTGGCTTCGTAGTAAGAGGGTGCGGGTGCTTGACTGGCCTGCCTGCAGTCCTGACCTGTCTCCCATTGAAAATGTGTGGCGCATTATAAAGCGCAGAATAAGACAAAGGAGACCCCGGACTGTTGAACAGCTGAAGCTGTACATAAAGCAAGAATGGGAAAGGATTCCACTATCAACGATTCAACAACTAGTCTCCTCACTTCCTAAACGTTTATTGAGTGTTATTAAAAGGAAAGGTGATGTAACACAATGGTGAAGAAGCCCCTTTCCCAACTACTTTGGCACTTGTTGCAATTATAAAATTCTAAGTTTATCATTATTTGCTTATGGAAATAAAGTTTATGAGTTTGAACATGGATAATCTTGTCTTTGTGGTGTATTCATTTAAATATGGGTTAGAAAAGGTTTGCAAGTCATTCTATTCTAATTTTACTGACATTTTAAACTTTTTCCCAACTTCAATGGAATTGACTTTTGTACTTTACACACACACTCTTGGATATATGGATTTTCTTTTTAGTAATTATCTACAGAAACATTTAAAGCACAAAACAAAACAAGAATAACAAAATAAAACAAAAAATGATACAATTTGATATCTTACCTGGCGTCGTTTAGGCGTAATAGATGTTTTTTTGTACAAAGTTCAAAATAAAGAGGAATTGAGATTCTGATTGCATTTATGCCAACCTTTTGACGTTATTGTTATTGTTGTGCGCTCTATTTTTCTGCGTTAAACACAATCCATTTCCCAAACATATATAAAAAAACAACAACATGCGCTTGCTTAAAACTGGAAGGGCCAAACTTTTACTGTATTTACTTTGTACTGTATTTATTCGTGTATAACGCACACTCGTGTATAAGGCGCACCCCTAATTTTTGGATAACAATCGACATAACATTTTGTGTCACTTCTTTTTTTGTCGTGATTTCTGCGTTGATTTATATCTCCTAGGTCCACTTTTTCTATTATCTAGGATTTATTTCCGTTACTGTGACTATAAATAGTGTAAATGTAACGCCTTTTCGTTTATCATCCATATCACTCGATAGTGTTGCAATGGTTAAATTCTGCTCTCTCACTGCCACGACCTGGCGTTGATTCCTGTGGTCAGCAGTTTACATTTTTAGACTGGTCATTCATTGCACAAATATGGTAACATACTACCATAAAATCTTGTGTATAATGAGGACCAAAAGTATGCTTATTATCTCATGTGCAGTCCCTTCTAAAGGTTTCTTCATTTTCCTCATGTTGAGGTTTTTGAGTTTTTCCTTGCCCTCATGCAGGTTTTATATCAGGGGATGTTGTAATTATTAATAGTCTATGGTTTGCAATAATCTGTGGTCTGTGCAGCCTTTTGAGAACATGCAAACTCCACACAGGAGGTTTCGATCTCATGACCTCAGAACTGTGCCGCACATGCGCTAACCACTGCGCCGCCGTGCTGCCCAATATATAACCCATGTTGTACATTTGGACTGGTGTAAAGTTACAGCTCAGTTGGATATAAAACAATTTTTTGCTAGTCATTTATCTTGGTGTGGCACACTGATTTACAAGGAAATCTGAAAGTGGCACTCCACACTGAAAAGGTTGCTGACCCCTGCCTCAGATCATAATCAATCTGGTGGGACTGCAATCTCCCGCCCCTCTGCTTCATTCAATTGACTTCATTTTCCTTTCTTTCTCAGAAAACACCTTACCATTTCCCTTTACGGATCTCCTGGCAAGGGTCACATAAAGGAGATTCAATATGATAAAAACATACAAGAGTAGTATCAACAAGTACATGTATCAGGCGTCTGATAATGAGAAGAGCACGAGCAAACTGGGACAAGAAGATTCTGATGGTGAGCAGTCTCAAGCGGTCTCCAGTGGTAGCCTGTGTGAATGCCAGTAACTTGGATTTTCCGTCATAGAGACAAATATTCCAACGAGACCCCCTTAATACCTTCATTTATTTAAGTATAAAGTATGTTTGTCCCTCGATGGCCGAACATGAGTCTCAGCGTCAACTCCTAGGTGGCGGCCATCTTGTTTTTTTAATCGACAATGGGTGAGCGCAGGCAAAGCCTTTCCCCTCATAAATCACTTCCAGGAAGCGTTGCTGCAAATTTTGCCAGGTTTTATTGCAGTTTAATCAGCTCAATGAACGTTTTAATAGGCTGATATTTCACAGCACGGATGGCATCACAGTGATGAATTGCGAGACGCGAACTGTCCCCGCCGTTGCATTTTTCACTGAGGAAATCTGTAATCGGGAAGCTCCTCCGTTCATTTCAGAGTTAACAAACTCGTCTTCGAACCAATCTTGTTGTAATTGGTTAATTGGTGAGGCGGGGTTTTCATTCCACTGTCGTTTTTTTTCTCCAGAAATCCCTCAATTCCATGTGTCTTTTATGAATTCATCAGGAGGCTCTCATCTCACTCCCTGGCCTCCTATATCATTTAATATGTCTTTACCCCTCCTCCCCTCTCCAAGGATTGCTCTGTTTCTCAATTTGTCATCCCTCCACATTATGTACATATCTTAATCAGGCCCTTTTCCTCCTCTCCTCCATTTCATCACTTTTCCCACCGTTCTTCTTTTTGACCTTCAGCTCCCCGGCTTCATTACCATCTTCCATTTCTGTATTTCCTCGAAACGCTTCTGACCGTAAGGTGGTAATGGAATGTAAAATAAACACGGTGGTGACATTTCAGGCATTTCTTTTTGCCACTCCTGTGTACGTTGCTGTCCTGTTGTGATAATGACATGGACGGCGTGATGGAGGCAGCTGGTAGTGTCGAGCATAACACGTTACAAAGTAACACGCTCCTGGAACCCCGTTACTTTTCTTAGTAACAAGTACCAAAACACTTTGTTGATAAAATGTTGTAACTTAAAAGTCCTTTACAACATGGTGCGTTACTCTGCTACTTCTTAGGGCCCGGTCACACAGCCGTTTGCGTCTGTATCGAGGCTGAATCACGGCCAGAAATTTCTGCCTGTGAAGCGGACGCTATTGGACGCTTTGAGATCGCCATACAGACGAGATACAGCAGTGCTTTACACGCGGTCGGAAATTCACACGCGGTTGGCAGCGCGAAAAAGTTTTGCGCTGCTCAAAACTTTAGACCACGTGTTAACCGCGGGCGGCACACAAGGTAATGACGCTGAAATGACGCGGAATGACGTGCTATGGCCGCGGCGTGGTTACACGTGGGTAGGACGCGAAATTTCAGCGGGTAATCGTGGGTGGAGCACGGTCATAGCATGTTCTGCGCCTGTATCGCGGTGTTATTACGTGAAATTAGCGTGTTATCCGTGTGACGGTCAAACGCCTTTCTCCGCGTATGTACAGCGCGATTTGCCGAGCACACGTCAGTTGTGCTCGAGACGTCAAGGGGTGAACATGGATAATGAATAAAGAAGATAGAACAATAACCCTTAAAAAATCCCCCCCGTCACCGTAGTGACCTCGTCTTAATCCATTTTTATTTCTTGACATTTATTTTCATTTCATAACAAGATAATAAAATAAAAATGAAAAACTATTACAATAATAACATATTGGCTTCTTCGGTGCCATAGCTTGAAATCTTGATCCTCACGGGACTGTTTCTTGAGCGGTTATGATTTCTACAGCCCGGTGTTATGCCGAGAAATGCATCCCTGCCGAGATTTGCATCCCCTCGCTACTACAACCACTTTTACCTCGTTTTATCTCACTTTTATATCAGTTTTAGGGAATGTACTGGCGAACATATAACCAAATCCACTTCGTCTTGCATTTGTTGGGAACTTAATACAACTTAAACCATTCCGTCTTTGTTTTTGTTGTGAACGTAATCGAACGGTAATGCACACCGTATATAAATCACTTTTGAGAACTGTTATGCACTCTACCATAAAGCTTATTATGCAGAAATAAGCTTTATGGTAGAGTGCATAACAGTTTCAATACGAGCGATTTGAATAGAAAAAGACAAAATAAACATGTTACCTGCTCAAAAGTGATTTGTATACGGCTTGCATTACCGTTCGATTACATTCACAACAAATACAAAGACGGAATGGTTTAAGTTGTATTACATTCCCAACAAATGCAAGACGAAGTGGATTTGGTTATATGTTCGCCATTACATTCCCTAAAAGTGATATAAAAGTGAGATAAAACGAGGTAAAAGTGGTTGTAGTAGCGAGGGGATGCAAATCTCGGCAAAGATGCATTTCTCGGCATAACGCCGGCTCGGCAGCTTTTATACCCGTGGTCCACACGAGAAAATGACGCGGAAATGACGCGATGAGGAAGCGGAACAGTCGCCGGCGTCTGTTTTGCGGGCATACCACCGATGAACAGCGGGTTGGCCAATTTTGCGCATTTTCCATCGCGAGCAACCACGGGCAAAAAAAACCCGCAAAATTTTACCCGCGATACAGACGCAAACGGCTGTGTGACCGGGCCCTTACAAGCAGACAATGTCATAGCCCCATACAGGAGTGAAGCGGCCTTCTAAAGCTGACAGTATTTACTTTACTGCACTCTAGTGGCAAGAGGAATCATTTGGTTTGCATTTATTTTAAAAATCATAACTTCTGATAGAAATGAGCTAGATACTCGCTTCCTTTTTTTGTCAGAAATTTATGGCAGCAGGATTAAACAAGGGCAGCACGACGGCTGGGTGGTTAGTGTACAGCCCCACGGTGCAGAGGTTCAGGGTTTAAGTCCCCATGTGGAGTTTGCATGTTCTCTCCGTGTCTGCGTGGGTTTCCTCCGGGTTCAAATTTTCCCTGGGTTTGAATGAGCGAGTGAGTTGTCTGTCTCGGTGTGCCCTGTGACTGGCTGGCAACCAGTTGAGGGTATTCCCGGCCCACTGCCCGAAGATAGCTGGGACACGCTCTAGCATCCCCCGCAATCCTAATGAGGATAAGTGATGCAGATAATGAATGGATGGATGGATTAAAAAATCTATGGGCTGAGTCTGCCATGGATTAAGCAACTAAAACAATCTGAGGAACTGTTTGTGAGACCAAAAATCTGGCTCTTTTGGGAGAACTGGTTCTCCCAAAAGAGATGGACTTCCCATGGATAGCAGCTTGGGAGGACGGGCTGAGGGGCTTTAATTAAAGACCAATGGGTAGTTGTGAATACATTGGGTTGGGTTTTGTGGGGAAAAGCGGTAGTGGGGGAGGGGGCAGACGGTTATCTGCCACCAGAGTGATAAATCAAGCTGCCCCTTCAGTTGCCCTCAACACAACATCACGCCACTGCATCGGGTGTCCCCCTCCCTTTTCCAAAAGCAATTCCGTCATGTCTTGTTAGCTCATTCGTCTTCATCAGTAGCAGTGGGAGGTTCGAGGCACCAGCGCCCACCACCTCACCTCGAAAACACCCTACCTCCCCCTTCCCCAAGTAATGCCAAGCCCTACTGATCAAAGCTGAGCCAGCCTGTGCATTGGCACGATAGTTGAGTGCAAAACACAAATTGTGTGTGTGAGGCAAAGCTCAAGCAGATCGCAGTTAATAATGAAGGCAGGGTTAGCGCACACTGTGCGCTAATGGCATTTAGGGCCAATTAAGGGATGACTAATTAATGAGACATTTCCTGTAAGACTTATCCATGTTTATTTGCAGTCACATAAATCACTTAATTGAATTCTTCAGGATATTTACATCTTCGTAAGCCAGTTTTGTTGAAGTATTTATTAGTGACAAAAAAGGCTATACGACTGAATGGAAGGAATCTTAAACGAACATTTATGATGAAAACAGGGATTATTTTCATCCTAAAGGGAACTAGAGCATTTGAAATATTTCCATATTATTGCTGTATCACCCTTTAGTTTTCACGGTAGCGATTTTTGTCGGGCATTGTGTTCTGCATTCTGATTGCCTAAAGAGTTGCCCCACCCATTTCTTCATGTGTTTGCCTATACTTCAATAACGTTGCGGTGTAAAGTTGTACACATACGTAAAACAGCTTGATGAAACTGGTGTGTATGCGTAAATCTTTTATAATTTCGAATATTTTTAAAAGTTAACAAAACGCTCTGGATGCACAAAAGCATCAAACAGCAGACAAAGAGGCTTCATATCGCCAATAAAGGTGGACTTCTCTACATGCTAAAGCAGGATTTTTACGCTACATTTTTGGTTTTCCAATCAGAGTCACATGATGATGACAAAATATCAATTGACGTAATGTGGATAGTTTTAAAACATAATAATTGTTTTTTAATTAATTTATAATACAGCCTGATAAACAAAAATGGTAAAAATATAATGATTACATATTGTCCCACAAATACCATCAGTGCATAATTCACTTTTTCAGGGCCAAATTGAGATTTTTGCCTGATTCAGGTTCCCATAGAAAGCTTTCTTGTTTGCACAAGTTTTCAGATAACAAACCAATAGTGCAATATAGAAGCAAGAGTAAGTGTGCACAATCATGGATTGACTTCTAGAAAGAGAAGTCAAACTTTACAGGTCCTTCACAATGTGTAAAAACACCTGAATGCAAAGTTTTTAGGGCTGTAAACTGGTGGTCTCCAAATGGCCACCTTATGAAACTTCTGGACATAACATGAGAAAAATGTGTAAAATACAGAATTTAATTTTTCAGGTTGTGATCAAATTTGACAAGGTACCAGGTAAGGCTTTAGGCTATTGTTTCACCCGTTTTCCAGCTAAGATGCCAACGCTACACTCATCTGGAGGCATTAAACTGCAGAAGAAAAAAATCAGGCAAAATGAAAAAAATATTTCTGTGGGTTCTACCTCAGATTACTCAATGTTAGTAGAACTTTCAGTGAATATTTCAAATTGGGACAAAACATCAGAGTCTTAACTTACAAAAGAGACCAGAATCGACCATATTCTCCAAACTAGCATTCAATTTACTTTGGTACATTTTACAGGAACGGTAGGGGTCAAAAAAAATGTTGATATTATATTTTGCATTTTTTTTTTAATTCTAATATCTTTTCTCAGAGATTGTTGTTCCACAGTCAAAAGTGAAAATTATTTTAAAATGACAGGGGAAAAAAATCTTGAAATGAGCAAATTTATTATAAAACGGGCATTGTGTATTGTTTAGAAATTTCTAGGGGTAACAAAAAAAACATCACTCATTAAAAAAAAGAGCAAATATACTTTTTTTCCTCTTGTCTGTTTTACATAACATGAGGCCCCCCTAGAGGGAGCTGACATGACATCTTGCTGCTACCTGTACTCCAAAACCCCAAACCTTGTTAAAATCTGGGCAAAAAAAAAAAAGAAAAAATGATGCGTTTTGTTCATTTTAAGAAGTTTGTATTCTTCCTTGATTTTTGTGTGCCTTTGAATTATTATTTTTAGGAAGAGGTTATAAGTGTGTGAGCCAGTTTCTTTGAGTTTTCCGAAAAGCACGAATTTATAATGTTAGGTCTGTTTGTTTTTTCAATCTTTTGCATGTATATGACATCGCAGTTTTCCATCTGCCATCAGATGTATCTGTATTTACTCATCTTCATTCATGCAATGTTTGCGTTGCGTCGTCTGCTACAAGCCACGTGAACTCCTCTTTCCACGATGCTTTTAATGTACGTTTACGTTTTGTAGCGTCATAAATGTTGCTTCTTTTGAATCTTTCTTCTGGGGTTGAGGTTTTGGCTTGATTCCTAACCACATTTTTCTTGTGTTCTATCTGCGTCTACTTTGGAAAATGATATGCAAACGCGCGGCCTTAATATGCTCGGGAAATTCCGGAAGCACTAAGTTATTCGGTGCAGGCTTCTGATCGGCTGCCGAGTATGCAAATTACCAAACGAACTGAAATTTCCAAACCGAACAAAGATTTCGAAATCGCAATCAAGCAAACGTTCGATTTGAAAAAAACAAAACAAAAATCTTTCGTTTTTTTTTTTTCTTGAAAAAGTTGTTGGCCACTCGGGCGGAAACATGTTGTAAATTGTACGCCCAGCGTAAAAGATGCAGACGTTATTTCAGACACTGAAGTTATGCATCAAACCACTACATCAACTAACTTTTTAATGCACCCATTCCATATTTCCTAAAAAATGGACACCGGCTACCACAGTCCCCAAAAGTCTGTTTTTGCACAGTTCCACGTTTTTTGAGGACACACAAAAACATCCACATTCCTTGCTGGTGTCACATTGAACATTCCCTAATAATCTATGCTATCTATGCTGGAGCATGACATTTGAAATATTTATATATTATCTTTATACATAATTTCAAATATTCTAACGTCATTCTGTACTATTTAATATAAATCCACACTTCACCAACATATGAAATTTACCGCAATATCCTACACAACAATCCATATTGTTCCATATATTCAATATCACTCACTATTGTGCAATTCCTCCCAAGATGTTGCTTATTTTTCATTGAGTTAATTCCACAGTACAACATAATTGATTTCAGTCTTTGTCATCAACTTGATTTTCTATAGATCAGGAGTCATCAATTTTGATACACATATCTAAAGAGGGGCAACACGGCTCTAAGGTCTTGGGAACCTCCTGTGGGTTCAAATCCAGCTACCGGACTTCCTGTGCGGAGTTTGTATGTTCTCCCCGTGCTTGCGTGGGTTTCCTCTTGGCACTCCGGTTTCCTCCCACATTCCAAAGACATGCATTTCAGGTGGATTGGCCGGTCCAAATTGTCCCTAGGTGTGAATGAGCGAGCGAGTTGTCTGTCCCTGTGTGCCCTGCGATTGGCTGGCAACCAGTTCAGGGTGTCCCCTGCCCACTGCTTGCTGGGATGGACTCCAGCACCCCTGCGACCCTACTTAGGATAAGTGGTCCAGCTAATGAGATGAGATGAGATATCTAAAGAGCAACAGCTATCAGGTTTCTACTATTGTAGGAAAAATGCCACCAGTTGACTCCACTTACAGGGCGGTGAATAAGACTGCCCCTCTTCCCCAGGACTTCCCAAACCTATAAAAACCCACACGCAAGCCCCAAACTCCTTTTTTTGTTCCGGCAGCCTCCACTTGGGTTCGGAGGAGAAGGTGCAAAGGCCACGCAGGCCTACGCAGCCTGAGGACAATGGCAACCAAGAAGCCCGAAAGCCATGGCCTCGTCTTCCCAGTCAGGACACATGGCAAGACCAAGCCATGGTTCTCATTTTCCCCAACTCTTGGCTGAAAGATGAGGACAAAAAGGGATAGAGACACTTTTCTAAGAAAGGGTTTATTTGCCTTCCGCACGGCGGCCGACATGAAAAGAGAATTTAAACGTTTGCAACTTTTTCACAATGTCTAAAATATGTAACCAAAGTAAAATACACGAATGCAAAGGTTTTAGTGTTGTAAACTGGTCGTCTCCAATCCGCCACTTTTGGAAATGGCTTAATGGACTCTTAAAAAATGTGTAACGAATGATGTTTGGTTTTTCGGATTGTGATCAAATTTGACGAGGTGCCAGGTAAGGCTCTAAGCTATTGTTTTACCTGTTCTCAAGCTTTGATGGCGAGGCTACACTCATCTGCTGGCATTTAATTGCAGAAGAAAAACAATCAGGCGAAACAAAAAGCTATTTCTGTGACTTCTACCTCAGATTTCTCAATGTTAGTAGCACTTGCAGTGATTATTTCAAATTGGGACAAAACTTCAGGGTCTTAACTTTCAAAACAGACCAAAACCATCCATATTCTCAAAATGGATCGAAGAACAGCATTCAATTTATTTTCTGTCCGTCTTGGATTGGGATTTTAGGCTCATTTTACAGGAAAGTTAAAGGGATGAATTTGGAGGCAAAAACATATTTAAAAAAGAAGGGTAATTACTTATATGATTGATAAGCTGATCAGAAAACATTTTTGAGTTATTAGTCAGAATTTATCATGTACGGATAAACCAGGTTTGGCTTTTTCATCCGGCCCAGAAAACAACATGTTAAAAAACATAATAATTAAAAAAAAAAAAAATAAATAAATATATATATATACTGTATAAGTGATATATGAAAAGTACCAACTCGGGGTAGCGCAGAAAAAACAAAAAATGTAGTAATGAGGGTCTTTATTCGGACAGGTTTCGGTAAATCATACTCATGTAGAGTGTCAACAATCGTGGCTCAAGATGCAGGCGAGACCTTGGTGGTCCAGCTAAGGAAACAGTCCAAGAGTTTGTCGGGCAGTACTTGTAAATCCGGAACGGCAGGCAAGGGTTAGGTACCCTTTATTAACAAAAAAGCTGGAACAAGACTACTTGGAACGTAAAAAGAAATGCAACCAACTAGCATAGAACCAAGGGGACAAAGTGTTTGTGACGAGAGAGAGTCGTCATATGAGGGAGATCAGGACAAGTGACCGCAGCTGTGAGGAGGAAAATTAAACCAGGACTTGAGTGACCAAATAAGGTAAAGCTGAGAGACAGAGATAAGAGAGAGAGAGTCAAAAAGTGTAAAGGAAAGGAAACCTCCAGAGACACAGGAATCAGAGTGCAGGAACGTGACGGTATAAAATGGCGGGAAAAAGTACAACATATAGAAACCTGTTGATTTGGTGCCACCCTTATCCCCAGTGTCCCCAACATTCAAATACCTGGCAACATTTTTATTTACTTGCTGTTTTTATCATGTATTTATTTTAATCATCAAAATATTTATCGAATTTTATTAACGTCTGCAGCTTTGCTATTTAAGTTTTTCTATGCCTATAATCAAATGTAGTGCTTCAAAAAGGGACATTATTTACTACCTTTCTTTAATTCTGATCGTTTTAAAACCAATGTGGTTTATTTATTGAAAAATGAAAATGAAATATAAGATGTGAATAAAGATCTCAGCATATGTATTTATTATTGATTGCATATTGCTGCTATTCTAAAAAGACTCATCACTATTATTTCGGTCATTTATTAGTTTTTACTGTATGGAATGTGAAAATGATAATAAAATAAGAAAAAATATAGATATGACTTTTTAAAATGGCAGAGACGATATGAGAATTTTTTTCCCCCTCATGTATTGCCGAGGTATCCGATTCAAGACTGTACCGGTAGATACAAAAAATAAATCCAATCATCTTTTTTTCACCAAATTTATAAACCCAATGCAGCCCACAACCTAAATATTTTGCCCATCCCTGGTATAGACCGTGATCATGTTACTGATTTGTTATACAAGTTAGACATCAAAGCAGAAATAGATAAAATGAGCAATGTGCAGACAAAGGAATTGAAAGAAAATGCATATACAGGTACAGTATATTTGAAATGTAGACGATATACTGTTTTCTTTTGTTTTTGAGGGCAAAGATACAGCGTGTTTTTTTTTTGTTGCCTCCCACCTAATACCTCATGGTGCTAGTTGCCGTTGCATCAGCAAAGTTTAGGAAGGCAGCGAAAAGATGGTTTTGATCTGGCTGCTATGTCATTAGTAGTTTGCTAGTGGTGCTAACAATACAGATATGCGACAGACGCGTCTTCGGTGGCTACAACAAAGAAAGTATCGGCGTTCTGCCTTTATGCCATAACAGCAACACAAAGAAACATTTTGTCTTCAGCTGCCGACACACAAACCCAACATTAAATGAGATCGTAGCAAGCATGGAATAGAATAGAATAGAATAGAATAGAATAGAATAGAATAGAATAGAATAGAATAGAATAGAATAGAATAGAACAGAATATTTCATTTTAAGGCAGAGATTTCTTCTCATGGACACGGGTATTTTTTACCAATTATACATTAAAAAAACAGATTACAAGGCTTAAGAATCATTCTGAATAGGCCAGCATTCATAGTGGGCATTGGTCGACAGCTGAGCCATAATTTAAGGGATTTGTATTTGCAAAGTTCATAAATGCTGGTATTGTTTACTTTACAGGCAACCATGCTGATGGGTATGGACTAAAACCTATGGCAAAGCAGCATTTAGCCATTTTGGTCCTCACCTATGGAACAGTCTGCCAAAGAACATCAGGTCGGTCCAAATTGTTTACATCTTTAAGAGGAGGCTCAAGACACACTTTTTAATATAGCTTTGAATTGATCGTTTTTATTTAGTCACATTTGATTATCTTGAAACCTTTTACTGTAACATACTTTACTTTGTACTGCACATTTTTATGTTTTTCTTCTGCAGTTGCTTTTTTAATTTGATTATTTTAGTATCTCCTAAGAAGTTGTTGTTCAATGGCTGGAAATCCTGAGGCCTTCTACTGCCATCCCCAACAGTGTGGCTAAGGCTCCCTCGGGTCTCTTTCCTTACATGGATAGTCTGTGCCTCGCCATGATCATATTTTATTTCTACTACTATTTATTTTGTTTTTATTGTATTTTAACCATTGTTTGTTTCTTTGTATTAAGCGTTTGGGGTTGTTGGGTAGGGATAAAGGAGGTGATTTTATTGTCTTATTGTACACTGAATGTTTTTCTAAAGCAACTAATTCAGACCATTGAACAGCTGTATGCTAATGATCAATGGTACAATTGGATCGTGGTTTTAAACCACAGTCGGTGTGAAACAAGGCTGCATTCTCTCTCCAACTTAATTCAACATCTTTCTAGAGAGGATCATGACCGAAGCTCTTGACCAACATGAAAGGTATATTCAGCATTTGGGTGCACAACGTCCCTCACCTCGGTTTTGCTGATAATATTGCTAGACTAGCAGGAGAAGAACAGGAACTCAGAGATCTGGTCAATCACCTGAACAAAGCATCAATCCAGTATCGGATGGAAATATACACAGAAAAAAACAAAGATAATGACGAACAACTCCCGAGGTGTCACCATCAACCACCAAGAACTTGAACTTGTCACCAAATTTAAGTATCTCGGAGCTGTCATGCCAGAAGAGGGTTCAAAACCAGAAATTATGGCCAGGATAGCTTAAACAACAGCCGCGCTTGCCAGACTTAAACCAGTCTGGAGGGGCAAGAACATAGCAGTGAAATCAAAGATCAGCACTGGTTACTTCCATTTTCCTTCACTGTTGCGAGACATGAACTCTCCCAAAATGTTGAAAGAGTCATATTGTCATGATTACTGATTTGGGGCACCTGCGGCTTCCCGTTGTTGCCAACAGCCGTGGGACCCAATTGGCTGTTGGACTCTTTTTAAACTCCCGTCTTCTGAAAGGAACCCGTCAGACCGTCTGCGAACCTATGCTCTCAGCTAGGCAAGCTTTTGTACTCTCCAAAATTATCCTGCCCTGTTTTCCTCCCTGATACCTGTTGCCGACCTTTTTCTTGACCCGTTTCTGCTTTTGCTCCTCCATCCCGGCCATCGACTTGTTTTGCCCTGTTTCCTGCCTGATACCTGTTGCTGACCTATTTTCTGTACCCTTTGCTGTTTTGCTCACCCGTCCTGGCCGTCAACCTGTTTTCTCGCTGTCAACGACTACCCTCGCTCGACACGGAAGTGACACTTCCGCGTTCCTGCCATCAGCTACCCGTGACCGACGATCATCGGATCGTGGATGCAAGCACTGCTCTCTTTCTTAATAGCTTCATAGTAGGCTTATAAGGAAGAATGTTTGTGGCATGTTTGTCCTACAGAAACTAAATCTAATTTTCCATCATCAAACATTTTTGAAAATGAACCAGGGAGCAACTAGGGAGCAACAACGAGCTTGTTGCTGACGCCCAGTGTCATTTGACACACAAAGACTCTAGACCAGGCACACCTAATTCTAGTGATCACACAGTGGATTTAGGCTTTTTAATATTATTATTATTGTTATCATGTCTAATGTTATAATTGGGCTGGGCCGCGAGAATGTATTCAGACGTTAAACCGGTCTGTGTAAAATGAAGGTAGGCGACCACTACTGTACAATGTTACCGGTATTGCAAACTGGCAATGTCCTCCAAACTTGGCAGCGAGCGGCCAATGATCTTTTGGGCTGTGTTGAGGACTCTGTATGTTTTCCTCTGTCCACGATAATGTGAATTTGGACGTATGTTATGCAAAAAAAACAGAAGGAAATAGGTATATTGATAATATTCACCGTTGAAGAACGTAATAATTCCTAAGATAACTCCACAAATCGCAACAGTTCCGACATTTCAAAAATGATGAGCGTACCCTAGATGAACAAACACTAGCGACACAAACTGTCCATAATTGTTCCCTCCGGTCTTGCGCCAGCCCCGACTTTGAATGACAGCTGTCAATTTGGGCAATAAGGGCTGACTGAGGGGGTCAGCAGTGGTCCCCGGGGGCCTCGCGTGTCATCAAAGAGGGCCAAGGCTGGAAGGGGATACAAATAGACAAGGTCTGCTGTGGTCCACTGAGCTTTGCCACCCCACACAGAAAATGGAGAGAAACGACGTGGAAAGATGGAGGGAGATAGAAAAATAAGATCTCCCCCCACCTCTTCTACATCCTCTGGGATGCTAACAAACCGTTTCACTTTGCAACGGCGGGCGTGGCATCTCTGAGGGCTGCATGTTTCTGGATGCATAAAAATACACTCCAAAATTGTGGGATTGTATTTAATATAAAAACAAATATTAAAAAAAAACACATCAGGTTACAAAGGTTTATTGTACTCGTTAAGAAAAATACCCAAATCTATCCCCTAACCCAGTAATGGGACTAGATAGATAGATAGATAGATAGAAAGATAGATACTTTATTCATCCCCGCAGGGAAATTCCCATATATATATATATATATATATATATAGGTATAAAACAAGAAAAATAGGACTTTTTTCGTAAAAATGTGAACAGTCGGACTGTGATGTTTGACAACCCAACTGAAGCAAAACATGTCAAGTTGTTTTATAACCATGGCCAGGCAAAACGAAACATGACAAAGGCAGAAATTTACTTAAAGTTACATGGAAGGTGCAACCACCATTTCAACAGTGAGGACGATCCCCATTACCCCTGCCCCTCCAGTCCCCACACCCCCAGGATCTTCTCTCCTGCTCACATGCGCACTTTCTTTTGTTTCCTGAATTTCATGTTGATATTCACTTGAAAATACCGCGCTTATAACACACAAAGGGAACTTGCATTTTTTTTACTGGCATGCACTGTTATTCTGTCCGAATTTTCTCAGGAGTTAATTTTGCAATTTTGAGCCCTGGTTTTTATGCGCTGAATAGATTTTCTTATGCGCTGAGAAGGTCTGGGCAGTGCGCAATTGCGCACACGCGCAGCTTCGAGGGAACATTGATGGGGAGGCTGTGCAAGATCAATATCGGACAACGTGATATTTTGCCTTGGGGCTCAAATGAGACACGCACGCACACACACAAGTCCCAGGATCACCTTTTCACCAATTCATTAAAAACAAGCTCGCTGGGCCTCATTAACAGCAGGACACACAGTGTTGCATCCATAACCAAAGCTCACAGCCATCAATCAATCAATCAATCTATCTATCTATCTATCTATCTATCTATCTATCTATCTATCTATCTATCTATCTATCTATCTATCTATCTATCTATCTATCTATCTATCTATCTATCTATCTATCTATCTATCTATCTATCTATCTATCTATCTATCTATCTATCTATCTATCTATCTATCTATCTATCTATCTATCTATCTATCTATCTATCTATCTATCTATCTATCTATCTATCTATCTATCTATCTATCTATCTATCTATCTATCTATCTATCTATCTATCTATCTATCTATCTATCAGATAGATAGATAAATAGATGGATAAAGTATCCATCTATCTATCTGTCTGTCTGTCCATCTATCGATCAATCTGATCTATCTATCTATCTATCTATCTATCTATCTATCTATCTATCTATCTATCTATCTATCTATCTATCTATCTATCTATCTATCTATCTATATCCATCCGATCCTGTGGAGAACGTCAGAAAGAAAAATCAACAAAATAGGTAAAATAGTGGAAATGCTCCAGCGCTTGCCTGACTGTTTTGGGTCTCTGCAGACTGAATGGATGCACGAGAGAGTTGTGTGGTGCGTTTAAGTCCCTCCCCTGCCGTGAATGTGTATGCTTGGCTTCCCTTGCTTCTTTAACATTCCTCGCCATCCTCCTCCAAAGCCGGAGAGACGACCCAAGCAGACAGCGGCGCTTGTTATAGTCACAGGCCTCAATCCAACGTCTTTGTGTGTGTGTGTGTTTGAATACAAATATTGTAAAATAAATTTGTATTTAACCGCATTAATTTTGGTCTGAATCCCAAGATGTCAGCTAACTTGATCTTTTAAACTGTGTTGAAAAATAAATTCTTGTGGGTAATATAATAAACAAACAAACAAACAGGGGGTTTGTTAGATGAATATATCTGAATATATCATAATATGAATAATTTTGATCCTGAAAAATCAGGGTGTAGGCATTCTACTCAAACTTAAATTAGCTTGTTTTCCTTTATTTTATTGCTGCAGATTTTCTTTTATTGTATCGGATTGAGAAAAATTAGTCAGGCAAGTCAAAGAAATTCCATCCTAAACAAGGCTGGATGGATTTGGACTAAAACAATCAACCTTAAAGATGCAGTGTGTATTATCTGACCACTAGATGTTGCTGTATGGTGCATACATAGCAACTTTTCGTCATTAAAAAGAAGTAGATGTTATCTGGCAGCACAACAGCGCAATGGTTAGCGCATGTGCGGCACAGTTCTGAGGTCATGAGATCGAACCTTCATGTGGGGAGTTTGCATGTTCTCCCAGTGCTTGCTTGGGTTTTCTCCGGGCACTCCGGTTTCCTCCTGCATTTCCCAAACATGCATTTCAGGTTTATTGGCCGGTTCAAATTGTCCCTAGGGGTGAATGAGCGAGTGAGTTGTCTGTCTCAGTGTGCCCTGGGACTGGCTGGCAACCAGTTCTGGGTCTCCTCTGCCCACTGCCCGAAGATAGCTGGGATGGGCTCCAGCACCTCTGCGACCCAACTGAGGATAGGTGGTGCTGATAATGGTTGGATGAATCGATAGTTGTGATCCGTCTCCAGAACATTAAAAACACTTTTACCAAAACAGATGCAATCTTGGACCAGTTTATTCATGCACATAAGAGTCGCTTCAAGAGAAAGCAGTCGTAGACTTTATTATTAGTCTCAAGCATGGGCGTAACCAGCATCCCCAAAAATTATATTATGATTAATTTTCCTTAATAAAGGACAAAACAAGCTTAAATATGATGAAAAACGCTGGATCAAAGAATATAAACAAAACAAAATAGTGAACAACGCGGTGTCAAAATATTCCACTGCCTTGGAATGGCAAAGTCTATTAGATTTCTAGTACCGTTCTCATCCCCGTCCCTGCTCCTTTTTTAATCGGCTAGTTTCACTTGCAGCATAACGGCAGAGTCTGTGGAGGCTCTGGTGTTTTATGGTAAGAGTATGTTATACACAACTATTTTACCACTCAATACCATGACTTTGTCTCACCATCAACAGATAATAATCCTCATTAACTGCATGGAATCAAATGCATGGTCAATGCAGATGATAACATGCTTCAGGTCCACACGCTGGTCCACTGACTCATACCAGTCGGTCCTTCTCCCTCATTTCACCACAACCAGGCAGCCAGAAAGGACAAAGAAAAGAAAAGTATCATTTCGGCATCAATTATAAGCCATTAAATAAAAGTGTGTCTTCAGTCTTCATTTAAATCCCAACCACTGAACTTTCAGATCTTATCCACAGAGGCATTCCACAGCACCGGGGCCCGAATGGGGAACGCTCTCGAGCCTGCAGATGTCTTCTTGGCTCTCTGAATCACAAGTTGATCAGTATTTTTTGAGCGGAGCCTCCTTGCAGGAATATATGGGGAAAACAAATCAGAGAGACGAAAGGGGGAAAGTCCATTCAAACATTTATATGTAAGTAAGAGAGCCCTAAAGTTACATCTTGAGCAAAACAGGAGCCA
This sequence comes from Urocampus carinirostris, assembly GCF_059441175.1. Taxonomy (NCBI): domain Eukaryota; kingdom Metazoa; phylum Chordata; class Actinopteri; order Syngnathiformes; family Syngnathidae; genus Urocampus; species Urocampus carinirostris. The sequence goes on along the minus strand of NC_142354.1, from coordinate 25,455,419 downwards.
GTAATTTGATCTTGGTCTTTGTGAAAAGTCTCACTACTGCATTTGGAACCAGACGCAAACTGTTGACGCTTAACATTGGGAGACCAGAGAGCAGTAAACCACAGTAATCAAGCCGAGAAGTAATGAACGCATGAGTTGCAATCTCAGTAACTTATTGATAAACGAAATAAGAGGGGAAAAAATGGAAAAAAAGAAGAAAGCAATCAGGAAAAAATAACATAAGGAAATCAAGAAAAATTAATAAAACAAGAAAAAAGGAAGTAAAAAGCTTTGGGGGAAACAAAAAAGAAAAGAGAAAAGAAGAAAAAAGTAAGAAAAAAGACTTATAATTATGTCATTTTCTGCACAAAATAAATGAATACACTTTTGAAATATGTATTATCCTACTAAATTATAAACATCTATAATTGCCATGAACTTCTAACTAATTTAACTTTTTTATAAAAAGCAACTTTAAACCAGAATCCCTGCACGACACAATAAAATGTCTATTACAAATATTGACTTTTCAGTGCAACAACAAATCAACTACAAAATACAAGAATAAACCGTACATTAAGAATGTGGTTCATATATGAGTGTCTTCATCCCAGGTGAATATTGTAAGTGCTTGTGTGTCTTTACTGTCAATGAGAAGGTACTTCAGGACTTGGCCAGTGGCTTAAGAAGTCTCACCCAAGACCTCAGTTGCACGCACTATAAATTATTCAGCGGATCTCCTTGATGGGACTGAGAATCTAATAAGGAAAATTTTACGCATGGGACTTACCAAGTATCATAACAATGCATATGCAAAGGCTGTTTGTTTGGATTTAATCTTGTGTTTTTTAAATTCAGTGTTTCTGGGCAAGATGAACGATTAAGTCTTGTGTAATTAAGTTTGCGTAGCAGACTAGAAAGGTTATTGCACTGAGGAGGAAGATAAATAAACATGGACACGGGAAAAAAAAAGGTTTTCCTCTAATGCTGAATAGAAATTTATTGCAAAACTGTATCTCACTTCTAGGATTTTTTAAAGAGATATTGTATATTATTTAAAACTGTCTAGAGGGGAACAATACGTCATTTATATAAAACAAGGGTCGGGAACCTTTTCGACCCAAAGAGCCACGAAAGCAGAAAAATATATTTCTTAAAAATTGATAGAGCTAAATATTCCAAGACTAAATCCAACAAAACTGCCAAACCCACTCACCGGACAAAAGCTAATTCTTCAGCACATTTTCCTTCACTGTGTGAATTTTGATGATGATATCAAATCTATGAAATGATGATAATGCCAGAGCCTGTGTGCCATATCAATATACAGTGAATAAAATAAGTATTTGACCACCCTGCTATTTTGCTATTTCTCCCACTTCAAAATCTCGGAGGGATCTGAAATTTTCATCGTAGATGTGTGCCCACTGTGAGAGAGATAAACTAAAAAGAAAAATCCAGAAATCACAATGCATGATTTTTTAATGATTTATTTGTGTGATATAGCTGCAAATAAGCATTTGAACACCTGTGTATCATCTTGAATTTTGACCCTGAAATACCTCTTAGTCCGCCGTTTAGAAGTCCACCTGCACTCCATGTATCATCCTGAATCAGATGCACCTGTTTGAGGTCGTTAGCTGCATAAAGACACCTGTCTGCCCCATACTTTAATTTGGTGAAGACCATAGAGCTGTCCAAAGACACCATAGACTAAATTGTACACCTCCACAAGGCCTGAAAGGGGTACGGAGCAATTGCCAAGCAGCTTGGTGAAAAAAGGTCCACTGTTCAATCATTAGGAAACAGAAGAAGCTAAACACAATGGTCAATATCAATCGGAGTGTAGACCCATGCAAGATATCACCTGGTGGGGTCTCAATGATTCCAAAAATAGTGAGGAATCAGCCTGGAACTACACAACCGGAGTTGGTCAATGACCTGAAATGAGCTGGGACCACTGTTTCCAAGGTTACTGTAGGTAATACGCTGAGGGGTCATGATTTGAAATAACGCATGGCACGAAAGGATACCCTGCTTAAACCAGCACATGTCAAGGCCCGTCTTAGGTTTGCGTACGACCATTTGTACTTAAAAATTGTCTGCCTACTTAATAGTTTTAAGGGTCATTTTGACTGTCATTTTTGTCCTGAATAATAGTTTCAAAACAAGGTGCAAGCAAAGTTCTTTTGTAAAAATGTCACAAAAACTGCAAACGAGAAGCACATAATTATATTTACCGAGAGAGAGTGAAGGGAGTGCTGTGTGCAGGGATTCGCCCACCTCTACCTTTCACCCAATCAAATTGCTCTGAGTCATTTGCTGGTGTTGTCATATGTTAACAGTTTATTCTGTGGGTTTTCATCTTAAAGTATCGCAACAGTGAACATACATAGTTTAATGAGCTTCCATATAAAGGATTTCTTGGTGACCTACTGCAGAAACAGGGTATGGTGGTGTGACAACCTGATTGTGAAACTGTAGTTGGGAGTGTATCCTAAACAGTATATATTGACCCACTTAGTGTCGCTTTGGTTTCACATGCACCAAAATCGGGATCCAACCACTTGACAGAGGAATGTTCTACAGTCAAAATTGATCTCTGAGCCATATGAATTCATGAAAAAAGTTTGAATTCTTTTATATATGTCGGTCTCACCCAAAATAATTTTTGATAAGGACAATAAATATCCCGAATCTGAATCTGAGCTAACTGCTAACAGTAGCTAATTACCATTTTTCAGTATCATGCAACACACTGGCAAGAATCCTTCCTTTCCTTGATTTTTACACTCTATTTGCCCACTGCAGGTTTGCTGCAAGCGAGCAAACATAAAGAAGCGCAGAAGACACAAATGCGCTCCCATCTCCCTTTCCTGTCGACTTTTTTGCTTCTCCTGCTAACAAGGCCCGAGCCCCTCGCACCTCGTGCTGTCTCCTTCTTTGTTACCTTGGAGTCTGGCCGTCATGCTCCTGTGGCTCCACTCCAAAGGTTACGCTGTGTACCCACCGTCACTGCCTGTCACCCCATCACCAACAATTGCACACAAATACACACGCGCGCACACACATATGCATTCGATGCTACGTCAATCCTGTCAACAACATACTTAACATTGAAGCTTTCGAGAAGACATAAGTCGATTGGGTAGAATTCATCCACTGTCACATAAACAGGACTGGCATCTTAGAATAGTGGGAAAACAGACATGTATTTTAAAACATTGTATAGTAGTGAACATGACATTTTAGTTGTAAATAATTCTTTACATATCTAACACATAGCACATATCTAAGATAACAGGGACATTGTATTATTTAGCACCTCCTAGTGGAAAAAAGGTGTAAATCAGGGGTTTCTAACATGGTGCCCATGGGCCTCAGAGTGCCTTCTGAGGACAGCTGAGGTGTCTGCGGACCTGTTCTGAAAATACCTCACCAGTGCTAGATTTGAAAAAAGTTGGGTAATGTTCTTGTAAATACTTATAATTATTGCCATGTTTCTTCTGTGTTGGGGTAGGGTTAGAAGCCAGGGTTTGAGCTTCAAATAAAAGTTTTAAACTTATTTTATGGTTCCGAAATAGGATTGGAGTTAGGGTTAGAAACTATGGTTTAGGCTTCTTGTTTGGGTAATAAACTTAATACAAAGTTCTGAAATAGGGTTGGGGCTAGGCTTACAGCTACCGTGAGGTGTAGGTTTAGGGTTAGGAACAAGGGTTTTAGCTCCATACTAGGGTTCTAAACTTAATTTAGGGTTCCAAAATAGGTTAAGAGCAAGGGTTTTGGTTTAAAACAGGGTTAGGGTAAGGGCTAGGGTTACAGCTAGAGTTGGGTGTAGGGCGAGGGTTAGAAGCAGGGATTTGAGCTGCAAGCTAGGCTTTTAAACCAGTTTTAGGTTTCCCAAATAAAGTTGGGGCTAGGGTTATGGTTTTAAACTAAGGTCTAGGCTCCTGATTTTTTAAGTGCTTGATAGTGTCTATATAACCCTACTTCCAATAATTAACCTAGTAATAACACAATAACCAAATTGTAATAACAAGATGTCATTATTTTTAGAAATGGATATCAAACTACGTACCCTTTGCACCAATAAGTAACGAAAAAGTAGATGTCTGTTTGAAAAAGGTTAGAGAACCCTGGTTTAATTAAACAATGTTAATTTGTTAATCAGCAAAAACTAATAAACTATCATATGAAGGCGCATCTTTATATAAAAATACCCTTAGGTCAAGAAATTTACATATATTTGACATAGCACGAGGCTCACCTAGAGGGAACTAACATGATTGTCTGCCAACTTGCTTCAACGGGCAGCTCCAAAAACCAAAACCTTGTGGAAGGCTAGGCAAAAAGAGAGAGGCAGAATAGTGTGGTTTAGTCACCTTGAGTCTCTGTAGTTTGTATACTTCGTTGTGCTTCGTAGCACTCGTTTTTGGTTGCACCACCCAACACAGTAAGATCTAGAGGTCAAATATTACACGGTGTCCCTCCGAAGACACTGTCAATGCTTCCTTATGCCGGTTGGGAATCAAATTCCTACTATCACTACTTTTTTGCTACATTTTGAACACTGCGTCTTTAAATACAATGTGGCTTCCCCTTTTCTTATCGTGGCAGCACCAAGGGAAACGGTGAATTGTTCTTTTCCACAATGACTCACTCTAAATACAAAACACCGCGTTGACGTCTGGAAATATTTATGATTCCATTCCAGAGGAGAAATCAGTCGACGTTTTTACCAACATTATTCATACAATATATAATGGGAGCGGAATGAGAGGTTTGATGGTAGTTTATTCAATGTTTACAACATATTTATGATATTTTAGCTTGAGGACATACTTCGCACCACTAAATGGCCCCAACTGGTGTTTTGAACTGGGCACAGTTGTGCCCAATCATCCTAAACCCTTTAAAAGGACATTTTTGTTCAGCAAACTGTTGTGTCATTTTCACCTCCACGCCAGGTTTGTTTGCTTTCCAGTTTCTTTGATAATATTTTTTCCTTTTCCAGTTTCGGTCATTGTTTCTAGTTTCTTGTTTGGACATTTTGTTACAGTAGTTGCTTTTGTGCCCACTTGTTTTTTTGGTACGTTGGTTTTGATTTTCGTTTGTAAATATCGTCCACTTTTTGAGAACCTTTGCCTGTAGTTCCTGCTTCCCCCACATGGGTTCATCACTACCATCGAATCATGACAAACCTTGCACTATTCCCCCACAGTATGATTGCCCCGGCAATGTTTTGTAGAAATTTAGGGCTCACATTGAATGCGGCGCAGCCCTTATTTTAATTTTCTTACGGCGCAGTAGACAATATGTGCTCGTCTTTGTGTTTGCCATCTTCAATGGTCACATGATCCGAAAAAAACCTGACGTAAAACAACTCGAAGCAAAAGCTGTTGGCGTTTTGTAGCCAAATTACCCACGCGGTTGGCGCCAAGTGTTGAGAAATTGACGTTCATTTTTATCGCAGTTCTAGCCTGTGTCTTAAAATCTCGTGCGGCTTGTTCACTGTAAAAATTGAGTTTCATTCTTAAATTTGAGTGCACTCTGTAGTCCGGAATCTACAGTCATTTGATTTATAATGATAACTTGTAAAACATACTGAGAATAATTTTATTAAATTAGTGAGATTTTTAGAGTTAAGCTCTTATAATTACATAACGGGTTGTTTTTTTCCCCAACTGAGCTTGATATCCCTGTAAGTTAGATCTATTTAGGGAAGAAACATTTGTTTCTTGAATTGTCTGACTCTATCTTTCCCTCTCGTCCCTCGGCCGCTCCCCTTCTCTTTTGTTCTCTGTGGGCCTTCTGTGAAGTGTTGAAGCGCTCTGTCGAAACGCTTCGCCGATCACTCAACATCTTGTCTCGTCATGGCAATTACTCTTACGCGCACGACACTGCTCCGATAAAACATTAGGAGCAAGTATTTGCTCAGCAGTATAGCGCTTCAAAGCTGAGTGATATGGAGGCCTGATCCTGCCATATGAATGTAAATATGAAAAAAAAATACATACATAGATACATATACACGAATAATTCCCATAATACCTAAATATATGACATGGATGCAGTTATGTATATGACATTGTCATGAACTAGGGCAGGAAACAGAATTTAGAACCCAATAGCGTAAAGTGATCACAGTTTATTAGGGAGAGGAGGAATGCGCGCACACTCGATCCGGGGATCGATGGTCGCGGAAGTGGATTGAAATACAAACAAAGGAGTTGTCAAAATCAAACAGGATCAAACACAGGTAAATTCACAGAACTAGCCATTTCACAGAGTTTAACAGAAGTCTTGCAGAAGTTTCACAGACGCTTTGACAACCAGGCAACTCGCGTTTAAGTAGTCCGGCAGCAATCTGCCTATGCGTTTCAGCTGATGTCAGTGGGCGGGGCCAATTTGGGCGCCGTGGCAACCGTGACAGAACCTGGTTCCACACGGCGGGGACCAATTGAGCGCCATGGCAACAATGACAGACATGAATGCAACATATTTATGCGTTTTGTCATTTATTTATTGATATATCTATTTCAGTATTAATTTAGTCAGTTGCATTTTATCGTGTATGTTGTCTAGATTTGATCATGTATTTTGCTGTTTAGTTTGATATATGCAGCCCTTTGAGACTCTTTGTGACTAAGGGCTATACAAATAAAAAATGACTTGACTTGACTTAATATGTACTTTTGCATGTACTTTGTATGATTTTCCTCTGGAATTTTTCTAAATCATGTCATGTATTTTGGCAAATTTTTGCCATCGAACTTTCAGTTTACAGTGGAACATGTACAGAAAAATGTCTTTAAATACTTAAATTTCAGGTTACAAAGTTCTTGAACAGGAAAATATTGCCTCTAGTTACAAAGCCGTTTCAGGATACTAAGTCAAAAAGACCGTACAGTACGCACTGCCATTCGCTGCTCCTAGGGTTCTACCTGGCAACCGGAGCGTATGCGTGAATCCCTTCATGCTCTTCGAGTCCCCAGTTTGAGTTAAAAATGAACATTTTTATTATTGCCATTATTTTTTGTTTTTTTACATAATGTGCCTCTTGTTTTATGTTTATTGTGTGGTAGTCTAATTCTAACATGTATTTGTTCCATTTTCTGATGCTCTTTTATGATTTATCACAAAATATACATCATACTTTTGTGAGGTTACAAAGCTACTCCCATAACGAATTAAATTTGTGAGTAGTAATACCATTGTATTTTCTCATGTATTCTGACATGTATTTTGTCTTAACATGGTTGCGTATTTTGTTGTGTATTTTGATTACATTTAGTCATTTAATTTGTAGTGTATTGTGTCTAAATTTAATGATGCAATTCGTCACATAATTTGCCCTGTATTTTGTCATGTATTTTAGCAAGTATTTTGTATTAATTTTGTAATTAGTTTTGTCAAACGTTTTTTATGTATTTTGTCTAAATTTTGTCATGTATTTTGTCGAGTATTTTGTTGTATATTTTATCGTGCATTAGGTCATATTTTTGTGATGAATTTCGTCTAAATCTTGTCGTTTATTTTGTCAAAATCTGGTAATGTATTTTGTCTGAATTTTATCATGTATTTTATCATGTACTTTGTCCTGTATTTTATTTTTTATTTTGTCGTATACCTTGTCGTGTATTTTGTCATGTATTTTATCGTATACTTGTGTATGTTTTCTAAATTTGGTCATAGTTTTTGCCATGTTTTTGTGTACATTTTATCATGTAATTTGTCATGTATTTTGTTCTGTATTTTATCATGTATTTTGTGTATATTTTGTCCTGTGTTTTGTCTACATTTTGTCATGAATTATTTTCAGGTATTTTGTCATTTATTTTACCTTGTATTGCGTTTTAATTTTGGCATGTATTTTGTCAAAATTTTTTAATTCTATCTTATCGTGTATTTGTCATGTATTTTGTCAAAATGTAATTTGTCATTTATTTAGTTGTAAACTTTGTTAAGTATTTTTTTCTTAATGTTGTCATATATTTTGTCACATATTTTATCATCTGTTTTGTCCCAATTTTTTCATATATTTTGTCAAAATATTGGTGTATATTTTCTCTAAATTTTATCATGTAATTTGTCATGTATTTTGTTGTGTATCTTACCATGCTATCGGTTATTTAGTGTGTAGAAGGGCAAAGTGTGAAGCAGATTGTAAAGTGCTTTGGGAGGTCTTCATTGACTTGAAAAGCGTTAGACAAATGCAGACCATTTACATTTACATGTAATTTGTCGTGTATTTTGTTGTGAATTTCGCCATGTATTTTTTCTACATTTTGTCATATATTTTGTCACATATTTTATCATCTATTTTTTCCTAATTTTGTCATCAATTTTTTTTAAATATTGTGTATTTTGTCTAAATTTGGTCATGTATTTTGTCATGTATTTTATCTTGTATTTTTTCAAATCTTGTGTCATGTATTTTGTGATTCATGCTGTCAAGTATTTTTCGTGTATTTTGTCATGCTTTTTGTCATTCATTTTGTTGTGTGTTTTGTCTTATATTAAGTTATTTATTTTCCCAAGGTATTTTGTGGTGTCAACAAATGTTACTCACGAGAGGGGGCGGGTCAAACTGGCTGAGCTTTTCACCGATTGCCGATTGGTTTATCACAGATCAACAGCAGGGGAAAAGCTCAGGCGATTTGGACGCCCCCTCATTTTAATAATACTGTACTTTTTCTGTTAAAATACGCGACAAAAATACATGACAAAACACATTACATGAACATGCATAAATAAATAGAAACATTGCATTTATAACATATAGCAAAGTATAACTTTTTTCATTTATTTGTTCAACTATTGATATGCCATATATTTGTAGGTATTTATTTATGTAAACATTTATTTCTACATATGGCAGGGTTGGTCCTCCATAGACCGATAGCTCAAAGTACAACTGGATTGACCTTGTCCAACCTAAGCGGACAAACAGCCTAAGACATCTTGCGCTCTCGTGATTCGGGACGTGAAAGACTGAAGTGTCGAGCAGGTGGTCGGAAAGCAAGGGCCACGGGGCCAGTCGCTGACCCCGTCCGCATGACAGCTAGAGGAGAAGGGTTAATTAACAGCCACCTTTACTAGTTTAATAGTTCAATGAATGATTCATGGCTTTCCCGGTCTATACCGAGTAGTATTGAAGAATACACACGGACAGAGTCAGAGCCCGAATGAATTATTCACTCGGTGCGATACTCAACATTTCGATCACACTGAGCCCAGACGAATTTTAACTGCTGTGAGTCGTGATGGTGAAAAGGGTAAACAGATAAAGTTGAGAATAAAATATGTATATGTTTAGGAGTTCAAGAAGGTCATACTAGGATGGGGAAATCCAACTTAAATGAGAGGTTCTCAACTGGTCTGAATTGAAGACTAACCATCCCACCCCAATGACAAGCTGCGGACCAAGTCAAGAAACAATTCCATTTTTCAAATTCATCAAATAAATGGAACATGCGGTTTAAACCAGAGATAGTAAAATATATTCACCCTTTTTTTCCAAAAACAATGACAAGCACAACAAATTTAAGCACCATATATACACACATCCAAGCAACATCCTAAAACTACTTTAAACTAGCCGCATACAAAAGAAGTTTGTTTCAAAGTATTTAAAAATTGTGTACCTAAATAAACATAAATAATTCTATTGACAGTTGACAAATATTATTTAATTGTGTAGATAATAAAGAACATTGGAAATATAATATTTTGGCAGACACTCGTACAATATTTTGCAATCATTTCCTTCTTCGACTCAATCATTCCTTCCCCTTATGACTAACTTTCTTGAGAAAGGAAATAAAACAACAAAAATCACAATAAAGTGAGATTTGGTCCTTCTTAAAATCAATTGGGATGGCGCAGAAGAGATCGCTATTTACTGTTTTGTCTCCTTCTTAACATTATTTTGCCAGGGCAAAGGCCTGTGACTCACTGAAAACAGGTACAAGAGCCACTTTTTGATCTCGACCCACCAGTTGAGAAACCCCGGTCTAGACAATCTGCTGCAAAAAGCAACTCAAAATTTTGAGGGAGCTGCAACAGAGCAACAAAAAAGTAAATGAGAGATGTTTGGAGCCACAAAAAAATGGAAAGCCTTACATTAACTAGTTTTTAATTACAAGAAAAAAGGGATTCAGATATAAATGGAAAATGTTTTTTATTTATTTTGCAATGGAAAAAGAAGATTATTTGCCCTTTAGCAGGAAATGTTCCTAATTTTAAATTTGAATTTTCAGCATCAATATTTTTATCTTCCTATTACAATTTTTCACACTGCAAACGTTCAAGCTAAAAATAGTGTTTTTTAGAACGCATTTTCGGTGGCACTACACAATACAGGGACATCTTGTGGTCAAATATTAAACCGTGTCCCTTTAAGGTTTCTTTGGGTTGTGAGAAGGAAAAGTCAAAACAAATATCACGTGAGCATGATTACATTGATACAACTAGAATTGGGGCGAAATAATGTTACAAGCCTCTATTAAATGATTGTCAACAAAAATAAAAATAAGCGACATAATCATTTGACCCCTTGAAATGTATTCATAAATATAGTACTTATAGGCGGCAGTAGCTCAGGAGGTAGAGCGCTCGTTTTGGAATCAAGGGATCCCAGTTCGAATCCCGGCTCGTCCGTGTTACATGTCGAAGTGTCCCTGGGTAAGACACTGAACCCTTAATACCCCCAATAAGCAGGTTAGCGCCTTACATGGCTGCAAGGCCGCTATTGGGAAATGTGGAGCACATTGTAAAGCGCTTTGGGAAGTCATTGACTTGAAAAGCGCTATATAAATGCAGATCATTTCATTTACTTGTAGTACGGCCAAAAAACAGCTCCACCAGAAACAAGCGCTTTGAAAAGGTATGTTTTTTTTTGTTTTTTTTTGTTTTTTTTAAACGATAAACTGACCTGTAGCAAACAAATGGACAATGTTTATAATATTTAACTGTATTTGTCGCGTCAACTGACTGAACAAGGAAAATCACCCACATTTTCATACACAACACTTATGTCTTCATCCGGACCTGCATGGGTCAGTACAACAGTGGACAAAAGTTCCCAACTTCCTATCAGGTGACAGCCATACAAAGACTTCAAACCCAACATGAGCGGGAGCGACAATGCAAGCAAGAGTTTGTCAAGCAAAGCTTTAAGAATCTAACAGCAAAATCCTCGGATAGACGGTCAAACGCAACTGCCTTTCAACCTGATAGCTGATATTCTGATGACTGCTAACTCCCTGTTATCCCACTGATGAAACCCATCCAGTTACTGTCAACCTGTGGGACTTCGTGAGACTCATTGATTTTTAATGGTTCAAACCGGAAAATGTGTGCAAGAGTGTTTTTGGATAGAAAGTCCAAAGCAAGGACAAGTCACAGCAACCAGTATGTAAGCTCAAGTCTTCTATCTAATACAGATATAGATACAGATACACTTTAGTGTCATTCTTGTACACATGTATTCGGAATGAAATGTCGATACATCTGCCCTGCAAAGTTTTCGTAAATATGTAAATGGAAGTATGTAATATTGAGTGGAAGTATTTTGAAAAGGGATACTTTACAGCAGTGCAAAAAACTAATATCCGAAAAGCCTAAACTAACAGGCCTTAAATATCTTATTCAGCTCTCGGTTTGTTTGTATTTGACACCCCTGTCCTAAGAAAAAAGCTCCTTATATCTGCTCATTAGCTTTTTGTAGATAAGCACAGAACTGTTGAAGCCGTAATCACACAATCCTCTTTCTGGCTTACAATAGATATAATTGACCAATGCGTAATCCAGTTTGAAATAGGATAAATACTAAATTGCAGTATAATTACTAAATAAACAAACTCAATGCAATGTCATTAAACCCTATTTCAGCCAGCATGAAATTATTCGAGAAACAAGTGTAACGAAAATAAAGTCTGTGTGTTTATCAGGCACTATTGTGCGGTGCCTCAGACAGCGGCTGTCATGTTCATGTCGCAGCAGACCGCCATAGTCGCCCTTCTTGTTTTTTGAGTGATGCTGCCGAGCCAACAGGTTGCTTTAAGAGCTGAAAGAAGGTCATCCATGTCTCGCTTCACCATCGCTCCCTTCTTCACTCGTCTGTTGCTCCTGTCATCCCGACGGAATCATCCCCATCTCTCTCTTTATCCTTCAACCTGGCTGCTTCTCCTTCCTCAATGTCTTCCACCCCTTCCCTTTCTTGTATTCAAAATCGCAGGCCACACAGAGACAGACCACTCACTCGCTCATTCACACTTGAAGACAATTTGGACCGGCCAATTAACCTGACATGCATGTTTTTGGAATGTGGGAGTAAACCAGAGTGCCCGGAGGAAACCCACGCAAGCACGGGGATAACATGCAAACTCCACACAGGAATCTTATGACCTCAGAACTGTGCTGCACATGCGCTAACCACTGTGCCGCCGTGCTGCCCCAGTTGAAGAAATAATGAACACATATTTAGTCCAGAATGTAGCAATAACATAAAATGATGATTCAATGTGTTATGGACAGACATTTATGTGAAATTATCCATCCACCCATTATCTGCACTGCTTATCCTCTGTAGGGTCGCGGGGGTGCTGGAGCCCATTACCGCTATCTTCGGGCAGTGGGTACCCTGAGAACACTACAACTCATTTGCTCATTCACACCTAGGGACAATTTGGACCGGCCAATTAACCTGAAATGCATGTTTTTGGGAGATCATGCAAACTCCGCACGGGGAGGGCGTGGTTGCCGTAATCGAACTCTGGACCTTCGCACTATGGGGCTGTGCGCTAACTACTCAGCTGCTGTGCCGCCACTATGTAGATCTCATACTCATTTATCTATTTGTTTACTACTAAACTACGACAAAAACGTATTTTATATTTTGTTGTCGTAATATCAAACATTCAATATAATGTTTAATTCCTGATCACATTTTAATGATTAGAATGTTAGGTTAAAGGTCTATATCATGATACTCAAATTCATAATCTGACTCCAAATAATTGAACATAAATTTACCATTAGAACTGATATAAACCTTAGCTTCACCTTTCCTAACAATTATGTGTGCTCGTTCTGTAAGAGAGAAGACCAGGAAACCAGCCGAATCACCCGAGATTTTATTTCTAACAGCAAAAAACTAATACAGTATCGGGGGCTCGGGTTCCTCTCAATACAAATCTTTGCTCCCCATCAGGGAGAAACACCCACCCCGAGGAGCTCCGAAGAATTATCCATCCATCCATTATCTGCTCCGCTTAGGGACAATTTGAACCGGCCAATAAACCTGACATGCATGTTTTTGGAATGTGGGAGGAAATCGGAGTGCCCAGAGGAAACCCATGCAAGCATGGGGACAACATGCAAACTCCACTCAGGAAGGTTCGATATCATGACCTCAGAACAGTGCCGCACATGCACTAACCTCTGCGCTGACACCTGCAGTCTGTTTCCAAAGATGCTTATTGGCTCTTTTCCGCAGTCTCAGATGACGCCCTTTCTTGGGTACGTGACTGGCTGGTGTGCTGTTCCGGGATACACCACACCATCTGGATTCCAAGGACCTGGGATTTTCCGCTCAACCTTGGCCCCCACCTCGTCAGTTCTTGTTTTGTCTGACTGGCGATTAAGCCTCAAAATAACTTTGAAACAGCACTATTCAACCAATTTGCAATACAGCTTTGATTTTTTAAAAAACAGTTAGCATAGCACTACACGTCTGCACGAAATAATATAATCCTTCACTAATAAGTAAGAATACATGAAATATCATATAAACACGCTTTTAAAAAAAACACTCGAAGATCGAGAAATGTAAATTTATTTTACATTACATGAGCTGACATGGTTATCCGCCATCTTGCTGCTACGGGTACCTAAAATAAACCTTGCAAAAGGCTGAACAAAGCTTTGGAAGAAAATTGGTGCTTTATGGTCGCTTTGAGTCACCGTAGTTTTTATTCTTCCTTGCGCTTCGTAACACTAATTTTTGAATGCACTACACAAAACAGCGGCATTTAGTGGTCGAATATTATAGAATGTCCTTTAAACCCTCCTGTCGTCCTTGCGTAAAAATGACCCGCCACTGTGTAATTTTCTTATTTTAATAAACTTGAATTTCTTTACTAAATTAAGAAGGATAATCCTTAAAATAAGAAAAAAAATATATTTTTTAATGGTAACATTTGAGCTAAAGCTTTAATGCTTTAAAACTGACAAGAACAATACAAAGCTTAATATGTGATTTTGAGTTTCTTTTGGTAGTCAGATTTAATTTCCACCTATGTTCCGGTCCGGAGCCTTCGCTCTGACAATGCTAGTCTACTAGTGAGCCAGAGAGCCAAGAAGCGAACGGCGGGTTCGTGTCACGACCAGTACAAGCAGTGGACCCAAATGCATAGCGTTTCACACAATGCTTCATTGAGGGATAGGGGAAGTCAGGGCGAGCGGAAAAAGACCGCGATTGGGTGCTAGCTGGGCAGGAGAAGCGGAAAGCTCTAGCAAACGAAACGTGGTTGGAGATCGGAACATGTCTATTAGCCGGGACGGGAAACGGGGCGTGGTCAGAGATTGGAACAAGACGGGTAGCCGGGATGGGAGAACGGAGCGTGGTCGGAGATTGGAACAAGTCGGGTATCCGGGACGGGAGATGGGGCGTGGTCAGAGATCGGAACAAGTGGGGTACCCAGGACGGGAGAACGGAGCATGGTCGGAGATCGGAACAAGTGGGGTAACCGAAGACAATCGAGGAAGCCAGGGACAGGGGTTCGATACAGGAAACAGGTCAGGATCAAAACAGGAGCCAGAGTCAAAAGTGATCGCCTTGCATGCGCTGAGGTTTGCTGAGGGACTGACCAGGAGTGAATGAGAATTACGTGCTTAAAAAGGAGTGCTAATTAGGAATTAAGTGCCAGCTGGGGCAGAAAGAGTAAGCGCAGGTGAGGGCAATAGACAAATATTGACAGTTCGAGAGCGTTCTCCATTCGGTCCCCGGTGCTGTGGAATGCTCTGCCCACTGAGATTTGATCTGAGACTTCAGTGGAACTGTTTAAATCTAGGCTTAAAACACACTTCTATTCGATAGCTTTTGAATTACCTATATTTTATGTTCACAATATCTGTTATTGCAACATCTATTGCAGCCTGGTCATTCTATGAATAGAATAGAATTGTCACAATCACATGTATTGGGAACACCTGTGCTCAGGTTTTGGCGCCAACAGCCAGGACAGCTGATTGGCGCACCCTGTACATTTAAATCCCCAGCTTCCGGTAACACTTTGTCTGATTGTACTCACGCTACCTGTTGCCTTCAGCTCAGTAAGCCCGTACCTCTGACTCTTTGCCTGCTCCCTGTTTTCTTCAGATTGATCTCCGTTGCCGACCCGTTTCTGTAATCTGCCCTGCCCGTCTGACTCCTGAATTCTTTTCCGAATACTACGACGCCCTTCTTCTCGAGCCCCGGCCAATAACACTACGATTACGCCTGTCCACGACCATTCCCGCCAAGCCTTCACCCGCCTGTCAAGTTCCGTCAATCCGCCAACCAACGGATCGAAGAATCCCACCTTGTCATTTCCTTCCTTTCAATAAAACCAAAAAACGAGCGCAAGTGATCTCAGTCTTCCTTTCGTCCTGTCTGACAAGAATAGAATAGAATAGAATAGAATATACCTTTATTGTCATATTATGTGCGGTCCCTTCTCAAGGTTTCTTTATTTTCCTCATGTTGAGGTTTTTGGGTTTTTCCTTGCCCTCATGTAGGTTTTAGATCAGGAGATGGTGTAATAGTTGTCTGTGGTTTGCAATAATCTGTGGTCTGTGCAGGCTTTGAGACTCCTTGTGGTAAAGGGCTTTACAAATAAACAGGACATGACATGACTTGACATTTTACTCCAAAAGTAAAACAGTTAAAAAAGCTGCTTCAAGAATGTCACTTATGCGTTTACCATTTTTTTAGCATATAAGAAGAGAGCAAAATCTATTATCATTATTATGGAACCAAAAATGAAATTAAAAGCCTTACTTTTCAGGCAGAAACCAAATTAAAACGAATCAGTTATAACAAGTTGTTTGGAAAATAATATGCTTTCTGTTTGCAAATACGGTATTTTACAATTTAAACAAAAGCAGCGTAAAATAGAATGGACAAACTTGCACATTGAAAAATTGATTCACAATTTGCCCATTTAATGTTCCAATACAAAAGGCCAGAACTAATACGAAATGTTGATAGTAAAAAAAGTTTGTAATGGCATTGTAATGACACAGGCACAAATCTTCAGCACAACAAATGCAAAAGGAGCAAGTTGAGGTCAGGATCATGCACTGATACCAGTTACAAAAAGTACCGGGTGGTTTTCTTATCTTTGTCGACATTAATCTCCTGACTGCGAATGAGAAACTAAATCCATCCTGTCGTATCAACCGGCAACATCTGATTACAAATATCTCCATCTGCAACTGCTGCTGAACATGACGACAAGAGAGTTTTGAGGGTACATTCAACTTTTTCATTAGACCTTGGAATCATTCCACATTCTGCAGGCAAGTTCTCGGTTCACGGATCCCACAACCGCCAGGGTCCTAGGGGCGCCACTTTCTGTCGTGTGTCTTGGGGCAGGACAGCCTGGCGCACATCCCTTTACAGGCTGTTGGTTTAGGTTGGGGGTTAACTCCCGCAAATTAAACAGATAGTACTCATACCCATGGTTACAGGCAGCGGGAGTAGCCTCCTGAGCTGACTCAGACACAGCACTTTCATTGTCTGGTTGCTGTTGTTTTTTAATGTAAAACTTATCTGCTGTTCAAGTCAAGTCGAGTCATGTTTATTTGTATAGCCCTTAATTACAAGAAGTCTCAAAGGGCTACACCGACCACAGACTATTACAGACTACACGCTATCATTACATCTTCCCCTGATCTAAAACCTACATAAGGGCAAGGAAAAACTCAAAAACCTCAAAAAGAGGCAAATGAAGAAACCTTGAGAAGGGACTCTATATGCGGTAATCCCCCTTCCAGGATGACCAGGCTGCAATGGATGTTGCAATTACAAATAATACACAGATATTTTCAACATGAAATATAGGTCATTTGTAAGATATGGAATAGAAGTGTGTTTTTAGCGTAGATTTAGACAGTTATACTGAGGTTGCAGATTGAATCTCAGGTGGCAGAGCATTCCAAAACACCGGGGTACAAATGAAGAACGCTCTCAATTCGCGGATCTTTTCTTGGCATCACTAGTTGACCAGCATTTTCTGTGCGGAGGCTCTGGACTGGAACATAGGGGGAAATTAAATCTGAAAGATATGAGGGAGCAAGTCCATGAATGATTTTGTATTATACCAACAGAACCTTAAAATCACATCTTAAGCCAGGGGTCAGCAACCTTTTGGGTGTGGAGTGCCACTTTCAAATTTCCTTGTAAATCAGTGTGCCACACCAAGATTAATGACTCGCATAACATTTTTTTAATATCCAACAGAGCTGTCATTTTACACCAGTCCGAAATACAACCTGGATATACATTTTAATTGTATAACTCAGAGTTATTCAACCCTCTTTGAACCAAGGTACACATTTATTCATAAAAAAGTTCCGAGGCACACCGTCCGTCGAAAATGTTTGAAAATGAAGTTATGTCAAATATTTCACTGTACTTTCACCCCTGTCTTAAGATAACAGCGAGCAGAGGCAGGTTGGCTAACATCAGGGTAAAATGTCTAGTATTTTAAAGACAAACAGCCTATACAAATCCCAACTTTTTAATTGCAAAATACAAAACTTGACACGGATTTTTGAGCGATAATTCATTATTTACCGCTGTGAGGCTGCTTACTTAACCCTGGGCAACGAATTGAATTAAAATGAGAATTTCAGGGCTAGAGCCCAATCAGTATGCCTTGCCATACCACTGAGGCGGAGCAAAATGTGAGGGTGAAAAAAAAAAAGTAGAAGGAGTGTGAGAGCTAAGGATGGAGATGCAAGTCAAAACAGTGGCAAAAGAAACAGGTGCAAAGGCCGTGGATTAAGAGCAATGTAAATACACTGTCTTGGAAGTTAGTCAGGAGGAGATAAACGAACGGTAAAGAAAAGGAATAAGGCCCGGGTAGTGGGGGATGAAAATATGACTGTGAGGGGAGAGCACTTGGGGGAAGGGGGCGGCAATTTTGGAGTACGACACCGATGACAAATTGTGATTAATAGATGGGGTCCGGGCTGGCAGTGGGGAGAGCAACTCATTAATAGAGAGAATTAGGGAGGCTGTGCAACTCAATCTGCACACTGTCACTCGTAATCAAGGCCTCTAATCAGGTCTGCGCAAAAACAGACGGCATGTGCCAAGAGGGGCGTTTTGCAGGGCAAAATGTCTGCAACAATGCATTCCGCCTAAACTGGCGGGATTGTTTTATTTAACGGAATAGGAGATTTCTTCTCATGGATACTGACATATTAATTCACAATTATAAATTAAGGAAAGCCAGGCTTAAGTGTCATTTTAAATAGGTAAGTATTGATAGCAGGCATAGGAAGACACCCAAGCCATAATTTAACGGGTTTGCAATACTTGGACCGTTTGCTTAGTCTTTAGCAATATATTAGAATTAGAATATTCTTTAGTGTCATTAATACTCAATAAACGTAGTAAACATTGTTTACAATGACATTAGACATGGCACTCCAGGATAAACACGTAATAAAGACTTGAAAGAGAAAAACAAGATAAAAAGAATACCCTGATAAATAGGAAAAACGATTTACAAGGTATGCTTGGTGACTGGCCTAAATTGTAAGTGCATTGTAATAGTAGTGCAATGTACATTAGCGCAATAGTGTTGGGCAGCAACAAAATTCCCCCGAAATCGATAAATGTACTAAAAGCATACTGTATGCGTGTTTGACAGCTGTCCATTAATTTTTTTTTTTGTTGAAATAAGTTTTTAATGAATGGAAATACCCTTGCATATATTTCTTATGTTTTTTTGGTTACAAAATGTGCTACTTTTTGGGAGGGGTGGACTATTGATCCCAACAAAATTTGTGGGAGCCAAAGTGTCAGAACCCGCACAGACCGAGGACCCAGACGCGTAACGTTTTCACACAAGCTTTATTTTACGGGAATGGGGCAGTCATGCGCGTGAACACAAACGGCAGGGATGCCGCGATCGCTGGGCGGGAGAAGTGAGGCAGAGAAGTCAGAGGCAGATGACATCGAGGCTGGACAGAACAGATGGGATCGATACAGGACACAGGGGTAGATACCGGTCGGGACAGACGGGATTGAATATCGGATACTGGAGCAAGATACTGGGCAGGAGGAGACAGACGAGATCGATATCGGATACTGGAGACTGGTGCAAGATACCGGACTGGAGGAGACAGACGGGATGGATACAGGATACTGGAGACGGGAGTAAGATACCGGACAGGACGAGACAGGCGGGATCGATATTGGATACTGGAGACTGGAGCAAGTTACCGGGAAGGAGGAGACGGACTAGATCGATATCGGATACTGGAGACTGGAGCAAGATACCAGAGAGCAGGAGAAAGACGGGATCGATACTGAAGACTGGAGACGGGAGAAAGATACCGGACCGGACGAGACAGACGGGGTCGATACCAGACACTGGATACATGAGCAGGATACCGGACAGAGTCAAAACACAAGTCTAGCAAGTGCAGAGGTTTGTTGAAAGACTGACAAGGAGTGACTGGCGTACTGGGCATAAATAGGAGGGGAATCACTCAGGCAACAAGCAGCAACTGGCGCCAAACGAGCGGGCACAGGTGAGGGCAATGAGTAATCATGACACAAAGAACTAAATATTCATACCATATTGGTCTAAATTTTTTATGAAATATACCGAACAATTAGGAATGGGCAAGTACCAATACCAAATACAGATATCAGTGCCAATACCAGCCTTTTGTAGGGTATGAGTACTGGGGTACAGTAATCTTGGTTTTTACTCTTCTGCGGTTTCGCTTTTACGTGGATTTCCATCATGCCTTCTGTTCTGATCTCTAATGGCTAAGCAGTCGCCTCTGCCCTTTTCTGACTGTGTCTGCCTGTGCGGCAATAACGATGCAGTCTGAATGGTACTCAAACAGCTTGACAAACTCACTTTGCGTACACGAAAATCTTTTTGAATTTCGAGTTTCTTTAAAAGCCATCATGTCAACAAAACGCTCTGGACCTACAAAAGCAACTAAATGCATAGGAAGATGTTTTCTATCCCAGTCAAAGTTGGACTTCTTGACAAGCTAAAACAAGAAAATATAACCTGAAGTAAGGATAGTGTCGTAACATTGTATAATATATCAATCAAACATACCGTGAAAGTCACATTGGTTACCTCTCTAAGCTTCCAAGGGGGAAATCCTGAACAACTAGGAACGTTGTCCGCAGCCCTAATAAGACAAACCTCAGGACAGCCCTGCAACATTTCCAGTTAAAACACCAATAAAGATTCTCTGACCCCAACATTTCTATTAGCCAGGCGGTTGCAGAATGTTCCCTTCTCGCAATCGCTAAGCTTGCTCCTACGTGTTTATTCTCTGACCTGTGATATTGCAGGTCAGGTTGAGCCCTTTCCACTGACTTTTTTGCCTGCAATAAGAACCATAAAAATCACAGAATATTCGGTTACTATCAGTTTTTTTTTTCCCTTATTATACGTTCATTCTGCTTTCAAATTTAGATATCTGCATAGGATGCCCGTTTGTTATTTCAGCTATTCTACTGCACTGTTTTTTGTTGTTTCGACTGTTTACATCATTGTCACTAACAGCCAAATCATGTTGCTGGTCTTCAATACCCACACCCTTTAGGGCAGGTCTGCTTTTTTAACCTAGGCGATTTCATCTTTTTTGGTTGCAGTACACAATACAGCGACATTTATGCTACAGCGAGGCTTTTAACTAGGACAAAAAAGTACGATCACATCACCCCAATTTTGGCTAACCTGCATTGGCTCCCTGTTAGCCTAAGATGTGATTTTAAGGTTTTCCTATTACTTTGAGACTATTTGTGATTAAGGGCTATACAAATAAAAATGACTTGACTTGACTTGAGTGGTCAAATATTACACATTGTCCCTTAAATGACAATATAAAATCAAATTGTGGTGTCAACTTCTTGATTCTAAAACAGTTTAGTGGAGGTTTTGGGCACCTTCCCAGGTACCCTAAAATAAGGGCAGAATGGATACAAGTGGTGGACAATGAGTTTCACATAAAGGCCTTCAGCAGGCTGAATGAATCCAATCCTCAACTAATTTATATCTGTAAAACGTTTAACTGCAGTAACAGTTGCGGCACATGTGAAAAAACATCAAAATGACATCATAAAATTGCAGTATTATTTAGGAATATAGCCACATTTTACTCACCAAAAATCTTTTCTTTTTTTGGCCGCACAATCCATCCTACTTTCCTTCTTCAAGAATTTCTCAATAACGATTCCGTGCGTTTCAGTTCTATCATGAAGTTCTTTTCTATGGCCGTTGAAGCTAATGCTGAAAGTCGAGCCTGTCCTATCGTATTTCTGGCATAAGTTTTTATCATTATATTTTCGATTGTTTGATGGGGATACTGTATTTTTCTTGACCTTTTCTTTGTGATACTTCTGTTACTACCCTCCTAGCCACTAATAGTTTGGGAAACTGCAGACGTATTATTATGCCTTCAAGAAGGCGCTCATTTGCTAACTTGGAACCTGATTCGCTAAACCAACAGCTTTATTTTATTCCTCAGGGCCTGCAAAGCTAATTGTGAAGGCCACCAGTTTTCTTCGGTCCAGGTTAGCCCCGTTAGCAGCTGGCTCGCCATGTCCATTGGTTTATTCTCATGTTTGTTGCCCTATCCGTTTTTCATTGCTGGTTCCCAGGTACCCTGGCTGCTTACTGCATGTTTTCAGTTTCCCAGTCTTCTGTCTCTCCGACGATCGATACCGGATTCGATCTTTTTAGCAGCCAGCTTGCCTGCAGTGTCCATTGGTCAATACTCGTCTGGGTTAACCCCCGTTAGCTCTCCCTGTGTTAGTTTTGCCTGTTAGATCCATATTGGCTGCTCTCCATTTGTTGTACCAATAAGGCATCCATCCACCTGCGACACGAATAATGAGTAAATTTTTTTTTTTTTTTTTTACATGTCCTAGGTAACAAAAGCAGATCCACCCTAAAGGGTGTAGTAATCAAAGAACAGGAACATGAATTGCTGATAGTGACAATGATGAAAAGGTCAAAAAACAAACAACAGTGTGCTGTTATAATCAAAATTAATGAACTGGCATCCTATGAAATCTCTGAGGTGTCCACTATTAATAACAAAATCAACTTATCAACAAGCTCTAACAAGCATCATTCTCATTCCCTACATAGCAATTTATTCTCCATTCGCTTTTCGGACATTGCAAATCCAGAAAGGACAAATTAAGTGTCCCCTCTGATGCCGCTGACAATTAACATCAATATTTTATTCTCAATTATAGAAGCCCAGAAATAAATCAACAGACATAAACATTTACCGTAATTTATTTCATGCTCAGACAATATAGCACATCATGCTATCATATATCAGCAGGAAACCGTGGAGGCCCTGATATCATCACCTCACGTCTTATATATTCATCGACTTAGTTAATATTTCATCGAGCTCTAAAAACCTCATTCTCTCTAAATTGTCTTCCCTCCTTGCCAGTAATCATTTAAATTCAGGGAGGCGCCGCGTGTGTCACCAGTGTGTCAGAGTCTCGACTAAATGATGTGCACGTCCGGATATGTATGCATGCGTGTGCTCACACGGAGGCCACCGAGGCACATAAAGAAACCACTATAAGTCTTGCACATACTTAAGCGGACCATTTTCACTCCCTTACCTCGCGTTTTGTAAAATATACAGACCGCACAGTTTGGTACTTTTCGGGCCAGCTTAGCTCCCTCTCGCAACTTCCGATGCAAATGCGAGTGGAGGCTATGCGCATGCCTCGGGGCGCTGCCGGCTGACAGTACGCATCCTGGGGAGTGATCTATTGATCCATATTCAATATCTGCAAGATGCCCCTGCTCGCTAAAGTTGGGGGATGAATAAATGAGGAGGAGAGCTGACAGCACATACAAGTGGAGTTCTACCCTGGAGGGTTGCCTGGTTAAATGCTTGGGGGCTCCTGTTTCTTGTACCAAAAATACATCATTTGAAGCATTTCTAATTGATGTGAGTCTTTGAGAGGATGGCACAGATGTCAGTTGATCGTCATTAAGTTTACATGGAGGGAATAGTAGGATTATCATCATACCTCCCAACACTACCGCTTTTTGTGTTAGCAGAGGTGGATAGTAACGGAGTACAATGACTCTGTTACATTTAGTTGAGTAAGTTTTGGGGAATTTTGTACTTCTAGGATAATTCTTAAATGCCTATACTTTGTGGAGGAAAAACGGTCCATTTACTTTGCTACATTATGCAACATTGAAGTCATTACTTCGTTACTTAATAAATCCCCTCCACGTGAATACGTCTGTCTCCGCTAAGGCGCATTCATTTGGACGCAGAACCCCGCCACGTTTAACCAATCAAACGTAGCATCCTCGTCACGTGACCATACTTAACTTCAGCTGGGAAAAAATAGTTTATGGATGAAAGAGATCGAAAATTTCACTTAGCACTACATGAAACACAGAAGAGGAAGAGCACCCCTCTCCTCACATCTAGAGCATCTTTTCCTTAAAAACAGTGCCAAACACCAGCTACAATATGCAATGTCTCCTTTGTTCGAGTTCATGGGCTAGCTTGTTGTTCTGCTTGCAAAGGCTGTTAAGATAAGCGTTGGGGCTTTAAAAATGCTACGTGGTACTACATGTGCTTAATTTATTTATATGATTGATATTATTCTATTTTCATTGTTTATTAAAGTACTTGAATTTATGTTGATTATTTCAATCTGAGGGCGGCACGGCAACGCAGTGGTTAGCGCGTGTGTGACACAGTTCTGAGGTCATGAGATCGAACCTTCCTTTGTGGAGTTTGCATGTTCTCCCCGTGCTTGCGTGGGTTTCCTCCGGGCACTCCGGTTTCCTCCCACATCCCAAAACATGCATGTCAGGTTATTTGGCCGGTCCAAATTGTCCCTAGGTGTGAATGAGTGAGTCTGTCTCTGTGTGCCCTGTGACTGGCTGGCAACCAGTTCAGGGTGTCCCCTGCCCACTGCCTGAAGATAGATGGGATGGGCTCCAGCACTCCTGCGACACTACTAAGGATAAGCGGTGCAGATAATGGATGGATGGATGGATATTTCTACCTTTAAATTAATTGAATTTTTTGCTGATTGGATGGACTTTGATAATCTGATCATATGATTGGCGGCAGTAGCTCAGGAGGTAAAGGGGCTCATCTTGGGATCAAGAGGTCGCAGGTTTGAATCCCGGCTCCTCCGTGTTATATGTCGAAGTGTCTTTGGGCATGACACTGAATTCCTAATGCCCGTGATAAGCAATTAATTGCAGCCACTGACTTACGGCCACAGCTCCGATCAGCCGCTTCGACAATGGAGGCGCGGAACATGGTCCATTCGGACTCAATGTCTCCCGCCTCCCTCGGGACATGGGCAAAGTTCTGCCGAAGGTGTGAATTGAAACTTCTTCTGACAGGAAATTCTGCTCGCCGTTCCCAACAGACCCTCACAAGACCCCTTATGACGAGAAAAAACATTGCTCCTCAATTTCCCTCGCCTGGACGCGGGTTACCGGGGGCCCCTTCTGGAGCCAGGCCTGGAGGTGGGGTCCGCTTGCGAGCGCCTGGTGGCCGGACCTTTTCCCACAGGGTCCAGCCGGGCCCAGCCCGAAGGGACGACGTGGGACCCTCTTCCCATGGGCTCACCACCTGTAGGAGGGGCCAAAGGGGTTGGGTGCGCAGAGAGCTGGGTAGCGGCCAAGGGAGGGGTCCTTGGCGCGACGATCCCCGGCTACAGAAACTGGCTTTTGGGACATGGAATGTTACCTTTCTGGCAGGGATGCAGCCCGAGCTGGTGTGTGAGGTTGAGAAATTCTGACTAGATAAAGTCGGACTCACCTCCACGCACGGCTTGGGCTCTGGTACCAGTCCTCTCGAGAGGGGTTGGACTCTCTTCCACTCTGGAGTTGCCCGTGGTGAGAGGCGCAGAGCATATTATTTGCTCCACGGCTCAGCGCCTGTACGTTGGGGTTCACCCCAGTAGATTTGAGGGTAGCCTCCCTCCGCCTTCGGGTGGGGGGACGGGTCCTGACTGTTGTTTGTGCTTATGCACCAAGTAGCAGTTCAGAGTCAGAGGGTGTGCTTGAGAGTGCGCCCCCTGGCGACTCCCTTGTACTGCTGGGAGACTTCAACGCTCACATGGGCAATAACAGTGAGACCTGGAGGGGCGTGATTGGATAGAACGGCCCCCCCTGACCTGAACCCGAGTGGTGTTTCGTTATTGGACTTCTGTGCTCGTCATGGTTTGTCCATAACGAACACCATGTTATGGGTGTCCATATGTGCACTTGGCACCAGGATACCCTAGGCCGTAGTTCGATGATCAACTTTGTCGTTGTTTCGTCGGACCTGCGGCCGCAGTTGTGGACACTCGGATGAAGAGAGGGGCGGAGCTGTCAACGGATCACCACCTGGTGGTGAGTTGGTTCCGATGGTGGGGGAAGATGCCGGTCCGACCCGGCAGACCCAAGCGTACTACCGCATTTTAAAATGTAAACAACAACTATAAAACTAACAGGCTCAAGGCTAGTATTTAAGTCGACGTCTGCTTTGCTTTGAAGCAAGACTTTGTGCATGAATAAACAGCTCCAACAATCGTATTTTGGTAAATGTTTGACACTTCCTCTTTTAAACAAGCACATGTTGTACATTTTTTTCCAGAGAAAAATAAAGAGCTATCACATGTATTGCTTTTTAATGTCAAAAAGGTTGGCATTTATCTAATGACAGAAATATAAATATGTTTTTATTTGGGTTGCTAGCAGTTTGTGTTGCACACTTCAGGGGGACAATGATGAGTCCGGTGTGCGTTGGTTGTCCATCCATCCATACATTATCTTCCGCTCATCTGGGGTCAGGTCGCGGGGGCAGCACCCTCAACAGGGAAGCCCAGAGCTACCTATCTCCAGCCACTTTTTCCAGCTTATTCGATGAGATCCTGGAGCGTTCCCAGGCCGGCCTAGAGACATAATCTCTCCAGCGGGTCCTGGGTCGTCCCCGGGGTCTCCTACCGGTGGGACATGCCTGGAACACCCCGCGAGGGAGGCGTCCAGGACACATCCTTATCAGATGCCCGAGCCACCTCAACTGGCTCCTCTCAATGTGGAGGAGCAGTGGTTGGTTGTAACTATTTTTAATCCTTTTTGTTTGCATCTACTTTGTTTACATTCGTCATTTGTCTTTGTGTGTTTTCCGATTCGTCTCTCATTACATCTCTACACCTTATCCCATCTCTCTCAATCTAAAACTCACACAGCCTCATGTGCTCACTTTCAGGACCCCACAGTGACTAAATGTCCCAAAAATTTGCAAAACTAACAGAAAAGAGCTGAATAATTAAAGTGCAACAAACGAGACAACATTAACAAACAAATATGAACATTAAAAAAAACAACAACATGAAAATAAATGAATGATGCAATTACATTCCGGTGGGTGTTACCTCTTTCAAAAATCCATTCAACACCCATTCCTTCACCTCATGCACTCATTTACATAGGTCTCACATCTGAATAAAAGGGTGAAGTTACTCCCTTCATTTGTAACTTTTTAGACTCACAAGATAATCCAAAATTAAGTATGATACCTAGGTACAGTACAAAGGCTTGGCTTTCATTATTCTCTATGCTTGTTTCAATACCTTAAGGCATTTATTTGTAAGAAAGCTCAGGTGGCTGGAATAAAATATATGTAGTGCATATGCAATATAGCGGCATGCACGTAAAAAGGGCTCTTGACCCTCCCCTTCAGTGCATCTTTTTGATTTGTTTTACTTGCACTGAATGGACAAACCCTCCGATTTTGTTATACTATTGTAGAATGACACTAAAGGCCATTCATTCATTTTTTTATTGACTCATTGATTCATTAATTCGTTAATAGAAACTCTTTTATGTGAACCCATTTAATATATCTGGTGTCTTCTGCGAATGCTGGATTTCTTCTTTTGCTATTTGTATTCTTTTTTGTTGGTTCCACAGCAAACCTTGGTTTTGTTGCACAGAGACCTATTTTACCTTTTAACTAAGGCTAAGTCGCTAAACAAGCCTCATGAATAAAATAGAATAGAATATACCTTTATTATCATTGTTACGAAATGGGTTGAACATATTGTGACAACAAAATTGGACATGGCACTCCAGTGTCACATTTAAACTGTAAGGATAGAAACAAATGGAGGGAATAGTTAAATTTATATCAGAAATCAAAAAATGTTTTTATCTTGATTGCCTATAGTCCGACTATTTAGGTTGAGTTACTCCTATCATAATGGATGACTCGTTCATACGAACCCATTTATCTGTTGCCTGTGCTTTATTTCATTTTTGTGATTTTATTCTTCTTCGTTGGTTAAGCAAACCTTGGTCTTGTAGCACAAAAACAATTAATACATGCTAACTTTAGCTAACTCACATAACAAGCCTCATGGCGTAAATGGTTGCATTTATATCAGATACTTCGAAGCATTTATTATTGACGTGAGTCTTTTTGAGAGGAGAACACAGACATCCCACAATTGTTCGTCATTACGTTTACATGGAAGGAATAGTCTGATTTATATCAGAAATTCGAATATGTTTTAATCCGGATGTCTAACAGTCGCACAAAAAGGGAGGCATAGGAAGCTGGGCATGGTCAGCGTTTGAGCTTTCATCTCTAACGAATGCTGAAAAGTCACAAACATACGCTTCGTCTTCTTCCCACAAGTTCGCTGTCCTCGTCTCACTTAACTAACAGCTGCTGTTATCTTGATACAGAACTTTCGCTTAAGTCATTATTAGTTTTGCTCTAGTATAAGAAAAAAATGGTCTCAGTTTAAATTATCATCAGTTGTAGTTATGATCATCACAGCAGTAGAAAAGTTCACAAATCAAACCTAACTTTATTTACAAACTAGTTTGAAAATGACGCATGTTTTTCAATCAGTGTGCCGTGAAAACTTGTCGAGTGTGCCACAGGAGGTTGCCTAATTTTACCTTTGCTAAAAAGCATCCCATTGTTCAGTATCTTCGCTTTCTTCCAGTGATCAGCCAGGTAACTTTAACATTCATATGGATGAATGTAGGTGGCAGCAGATTACCATTTTCGTTTATATTGTACATATTGATGCTCTGCTCATGAGGTAGCATATGGAAATACTCTATTCACTTGTTTTGTTTGATGAAGGTGTTTAAATTACACTGCCAAAATAATCAAATAATGAAAGTTGAATTAAAAAAAATCTAGCACATCATTTTGCTAATAGTAATAAAATATTTTTAGCTTTATTAATTGGCAGAAAATGCTAGAAAGTGCTAAAAATATATATTTTTCATTCCACTGAAGATTCTTTTTTAGAATTAAAATATAGTAAAACTTGAAAAAATGGGTTAAAGATATAAGAAAAATGCAAAAACGGTGACCACGAAAAAACATCTTTATACTGGAAATTATTGTAAGATTAGATTTTAAGCTTTAAGGGGACAGTGTGTGTTATTTGTTCAATAGATGTCAAGTCAAGTCAAGTGCTGTTTATATGTATAGCCCTTAATCACAAGGAGTCTCAAAGGGCTGCACAGACCAGAGATTATAGCTAACCACAGACTATTAATACATCCTCCCCTGATCTAAAACCTATATGAAGCAAAGGAAAAACTCAAAAACCTCAACATGAGGAAAATAAAGGAACCTTGAGAAGGGGCCGCACATGAGGTCATCCCCCTTCCAACAGATGTAACCAATAACACACAAATATCATCAACAGGAAATATAGGTAATTCATAAGCTATAGAATAGAAGTGTGTTTTAAGCCTAGATTTAAACAGTTCCACTGAGGTAGCAGGTCGAATCTCGGGGGGAAGAGCATTTCACGACACAGGGGCCCCAATGGAGAACGCTCTCGAACCTGCGGTTCTCTTCTTGGCTCTTAGGATCACTAGGAGACCAGCGTTTTAAAAACGAAGGCTCCGGATGTCACTATATAGTTTCATTTAAACCAAAAACTAGAGCTAAAATACAAACTCAGGAGACTCAATATGACCAAAACACATCATTTTACAGCTATTTTTCCCCTGAACCTTTAAATGTTTTTCAGTACCCATGGCAGCAAAATGGCAAAATGTTGTCGATTTAAATCAATTTTACTTAAAAATAATTTTTATTTTACTTAATAAAGGTTCGAACATTGTAAAATTTTTCCGTTTTGAGTATTACATTAGTAATTTTTCTTGAAAAAAAAGATAGATACAAATGTATGAAACAAAAAACGCAAAAAATAAAGATAACCTGACAAAAATGAATAACAAGATAATTAAAACTATTAAATTAATTAAATGAAACTGGTGCCAGGGATTAATTTTTAAACATATTGGACAGACAGTGAGCCTCGAATAAATGAGTAATAATAATGAAATTGTTGAAAGTGCTAAGAAACAACATAATAGACCAAGGTGCAAAAACAAGAAATAGCAAAAGATTGGTGAAATAGAAATTTGGACTCTGAATAGACACATACTAACGAGACAACGAGACACATATGGAAACAAAAAACGAGACTGAGACTGAAAGTAACAACAAGACAGGCAAAGACAATACAAAAGAGAACACTAATTTCATGCAATTTCAAGGGACAAAAATAAATGTATGTATAAATGTCATTGGTATCTGGCATCAAAATGTTGTGTATAATTTTCTTAAAATTGTGTTTTCAGTCTCCAAATATACTCTCAAAGAACAAAATATTTTACTTAAATTTTTGTTTATCCCCACAAAATTGCGTTAATTATTTTTCAATCTTTTTACTGAGAATCGTGGTACCCTCATTCATGATAGCCTACCAAGGAAATAGTTGGTTGGTATAAGTTCATAGATTGAATGCATATTAATATAAAGTGACATTGAGTATTATTTAGTACCTCATAAGCAAAAATACACGAACTCATTAACACGTGCTTCTTTTAAAAAATACTCCTAGTTCTAGAAATTTGTATTTATTTTACATAACATGAGGCTCACCAAGAGGAAGCTGACATGATTGTCCATCGTCTGGCTGCTAAGGGTGCCCGTTTAAACCAAAAACCTTGTTGAAAGTTAGGCCAAGCTATATATATATATATATATATATATATATATATATATATATATATATATATATATATATATATATATATATATATATATATATATATATATATATATATATATATATATATATATATATATATATATATATATATATATATATATATATATATATATATATATATCCGAATCTGTGTAGTCTATTCTTGTTCTTGTGACTTTATTCCCAACAAGAACACTATCAGCACCCAACCCAAAAGACATGTGTCTCGTTAGGATGGATGAATTATTTTTTTCTCACCGACTCTGAAAAATTGGACTGTTTCGGGAAGAGCCTCAAAGGTGAGGTCGTGGACAGAAAATCAATAATGATTTCCCTGGAACTGACGGAAACTTGTTAAGTAGTTCAAGAACTATGTAGATTACAACAACAATAAAATTAGTTTAATGAGATAAAAATCACCACTTGGCACAAGAGTTTTACACAATTTTGGATTCTGGCCTTGTTGTGCGGTGTTTGTATCGTCTCTGATTTCACCCACATTCAGAAAAGCTTTTCTTTTGGTCCATTAAGGAAAAGTTGGTTAAAATTAAAAGTAAACATCATCAATACTTTGTGCTCTGTTATTGGCAAGCAAAGATCTTCTTGTCTGTACAATCGATATTGACTAAAAACATTCTATCATTATGGTATTTTACATGATTTCGTTTTGGAACCATCCTCTGCATTGTTGGATTTTATTTTTTTGTTTTTCTTTCAGTAATTCAAAATCCTTATTTTCAGCAATTGAATGAAAAGAAAAAAAATATGAATGTGTAAATATAGGGTTCCTACAGTTAAGAAAGATATTTTCCTTGCTTCAAAGAGTTTTATCACCTTCTGAACCACTCAACCATTCACCTGAGAAGAGAAGCTGCTGCATGGTCTTGTTTAGTTTTCTCCGGTCTGTTATATGTTTCTTGTTTTACGGTTGCGTCCTCCTGCTATGTTAAACACTCCTCCCCATCAAACCTGTGACTCAACTGTTTGTAAGAAAATAGGGGAGCTTTTGCAGTCTGGTGAGATGTGAATCAGGCTTTGACTGTGAACCATCTCGTCATGAACACATATTATTGTCACTTGTCTCTATATATGTGTATTATTCAGAGGTTTAAGGTAATAGAGCTAACAAAAACAATATTCATTTGAATGATAAATAAAACACAAATAAAATATTCATCTCATCTCATCTCATCTCATTAGCTGTACCGCTTATCCTTATTAGGGTCGCGGGGGGGCTGGAGCCCATCCCAGCCGTCAGTGGGCAGGGGACGAATAAAATATTATTATAGTTAAAATCATATAACCATGCTTTTTTTACATATAAAAAATACTCGTAAGTCAAGATATTTTTATTCATTTTACATAACATGAAGCTCACACAAGGAGCTGGCATGATTTTCTGCCATCTTGCTACTACAAGTACCCACAAAAAACAAAATCCTTGTGAAAGGCTTTGGTTAAAAAAATGAGAAGAAAAAGGGTGTGGTTTGGTCACTTTGAGTCTCTGTGGTCTGTATTCCTCCTTGCGCTTGGTAGCACCGGGTTTCAGCCACACTACTCAATACAGCGACAGCAGTCAAATATTACACAGTGTCCCTTTATAATTATCACACTAAAACGTCAAAATCATGAGAAAACAATACCTTTTTTTGTTATAATGTATAATAAGGTATAATAAAGTCATATGGTTCTTGTTTTCTTTTTATGAAGCCCTAACAATACTTTGAAAGACAAATTCAATGACTTTTAGTGTCCAAGCAATTTAAAATAAAAAAAAAAGAAGATGGGGGTTGCGAATAACACACAGACTTATTATCAAACATAACTAAAAGATCTGCGTTTATTTGGCCCACTAATAGTTACCGTAATTATTTGTCAAGGCAAGATGTAATTAAATTTCCCCCAAATTCCGGGAAAGGTCACTCGTGGGGGTACGCGTGCGTGGGCGTGTTCGCGCGCGGAAGAAGATGAAGAAGGGAGGTGCGAAGAAAGATGGGAGGGAGTCGCCTTCAGATTGTGAGGAGGAAAAAAAAGGGAAAAAAGGAGAAGGGCGCAAGAAATACAACAAGTGAGGGAACTGTTGCTCGCCCCACCAGCTCGCTGGGAGTCTCTTCAACTTCACAATTTTTAATTATTCCTGCAGGAATTCTTTTGCGTTATTTTCTCATAATTAAAAAAAAAGTTTGCATCGCTGCTCAACTTGAGCCTGAATACTCGTGTTGGGAAGCTTTTGATTTTTGAAGCACGAGGAAGCAAATTAACGAGCACCAAAAGGGTAAGATTTTTTTTTGCGCTTGTTTGTTTATTGTAGCGCATGATGAAAATGAGACTGACTTATAATCATTTGGACTCACTATTCAAATTTCGACATTTCACCGGAGAAAGATAGTTAAAATCAATTGTATTGTCTTTATTATCATAGATATGAACGTTGTTTTCACCGAGATTAGACACGGCGCTCCTGGGTAAACCTGTGATAAAGACTTAAAAGAGAAAATAAGATAAAATAATATCAAGATAATTACGCGAAAATATTTAAAATGTAGTGCCCGGAAAGTTCATGCATAATTCATACCTGTCAACTTACCTTTCCCCCGTATTTTCATCATTTCAAATTGTATATAACAATTTGTGTACTGTGTACGTGTAATAAACAATGCTGAATTTACTAGAAGTGAGAAAGAACCAAGAAAGCTGCTGAAATAATTATTTTGTGTTTCTTATTTCTTAAATAAAAAAAACACATCGACACAAATTATCTTTATTCTTTATTGTCTGTCCTGCTGTGAGTTGGCACAACGTTGTGTTGTAAAGGTTTATTATCGCTTAATAAGAGGAATTGCAATCATTAATACCAAAAATAAATGCCCGAGGTTGTCAGCTATGATAACTTGAAATATATCTATATAATTTATTGTTTCAATATAATTTGTATCTGTTAAGAAATTACAAGTGAGACATTTTTATATAAGTGTAGTATCATATTTGTATTTTTCGGATTTTCTGAATTCTCTTTATTGTCACTGATAACGTTGTGAACTGAGTTTACATCGAGATTAGACATGGCACCCCACGTTTAACAAAATATGATAAAATAATGACAGGATAAATAGGCATAAATATTTACAAGGTAGTGCTTGGAGAGTTCATGCATAACTAGAATTATACCTTATTAGATTTATGTTTTCATTAAATACATGTTTAAAAAGTACAATATATGAGTATCATATTTGTATGTACAAATTTTCATAAATGTCTTTATTGTCATTGATAACAATTATTTGTTACTGAATTAGAGATGCCACTCCAGGGTAAACATGTAATACGGACTGGAAAAAATAAAAATAAGATAAAAGAATCTCGGGATTAATAGGAAAAAGTATTTTTATATTTTTAATGTAATGTTCAGAGCGTCCATGCATAACAACAAGTAAGACTTATATATATATATATATATATATATATATATATATATATATATATGTATATATATATATATATATATATATATATATATATATATATATATATATATATATATATATATATATATATATATATATATATATATATATATATATATATATATATATATATATATATATATATATATATATATATATATGTACTGTGTTATATTTGTATTTTTGGATTTTCTGAATTAGACAAGTTTGTATATATATCATTATATATGCATTATGCATGTGCAGCCCTTTAAGACATTTTGTGATTCAGCGCTATACAAATAAGCATGACTCGGCTTGACTTATATATGGTATGAATATCTGACAAAGTAACGATTTGTATATTTCTTAAATGTACTATTGATAATCATTTGTATCAAATGTGTGTCCCTCGCAGGTCGGAACTTCAATATTCCCAGAAAATCTGGGTGCTTGTGAACTGTGATTCACATTCAAAATGGAAAAACAAAAGGTGGCACGCTAAATGAATTTGATTCGATAGTGACAACTCTTCAAACCAAAAAGAAAAAAAATCGTGCCCGCGTTTGTCCGTTTCCAGTGGACAGCCAAGCTAACATCATCCCCCCAAATGTGGTGGGTGAGATGAACCCCAGTGGGAATACTGTCGACCCCACCTGACAGCTCGAAAACGGGAGCGTTGCAGCTCTGAAACCAAGCGACGAGTTTTCAGGAAGTTCTTGAAATACAGACGGTAAATGTAGTGGTACAGAAATAAAATCTGCTGCTATATTACCATTCCATCGTATAAACACACACGCTCGGATCCCTCCTTCGGTGACGTCCCACCCAGACTCCAGCCTGGCCGGCACGACCATCCCCGCCAAGGGGGAGGAGGACTTCCTCACGCTGGCCGCCTCCCGCCTCAGCCGCAAAAAACGCGTGATCGGGGCTGGAGTCGGTGTGGCCATGGTCCTGGTCCTCCTTGTGGCCATCCCGCTTTTGGTCCACACCACCAAAGGGGGCGCATCCGGAGCAGCGGATACCCATTACGAGATGTTGGGGAGCTGTAAGATGGTGTGTGACACATTGACGCCCCCTCAAGGAGAGCTCACGGGCGCCTCTCCCCAGCCCCCGGACTTGGCCAACCGCAAGGGCAGACAGGGTTTCAGGGGAAATCCGGGACTTCCGGGTCCCCCGGGTCCCAAGGGACCCCCCGGAGAGCCCGGTAAGCCCGGTCCGCCAGGTCCGCCGGGACCGGGGCCTGGTGGCTACGGCGCTTCTGTGTACACCCCCAAAATCGCATTCTATGCTGGTTTGAGGAAACAACATGAAGGCAACGAGGTGCTGAAGTTTGATGACGTGGTGACCAATGTGGGGAACTACTACGAGCCCAGTACGGGCAAGTTCACCTGCCCTCTGCCGGGTATCTACTACTTCACCTACCATGTCCTGATGAGAGGAGGGGATGGCACAAGTATGTGGGCTGACCTCAAGAAGAACGGACAGGTGAGTGTCTATGAGTTTCACTGTATTTCACCCACCAAATTATAAGACGAAACTCCCCAAAATAGTATTTCATGATTTATTTTTCATATACAAGGCACACTGGACGATAAGGCGCATGGGATCAAAACTACAGTACAAACCCCTAGCTCAAGGATCGGAAACCTTTTTGACTCAAAGAGCCATTAAAGCCTGTGCCCCATATCAACAAATATACCCTTTTAAATTGTCATCCCTCCTGCAGTTACTTGAGATTGTTGAAGCTTATCTCCACTATCATTTTTGTAGTAAATAATGCTTTCAAAATAGGGGTCTTCCACATTTTTCAAGCTGAGAGCTACTGCATATTCCTAATTAGCTTAAAAGACACAGAGTTGTATATGCATTTCTAAAATAACAACATATCAAGTAGGGCTAAATAAACCCAGTCAACCACCCCAAAAATAATTTTACCTGAAAATCACAATGACCCAGTAAGCGTTAACTATTTTCAGAACAGGTCCACAGGCACCTCAGCTGCCCTTGGGGGAAACCTGGGTGCCCACGGGCACAACACTGGAGACCCCGGTTTCAAAACTAGTTCTTTTGTCGAAATGTCACAAATTACTGCAAATGAGACGCATACGTATGTGTTTCCCTTCAACTAAGTGACCGCCCACCCCTACCGCTCACCCAATCAAACTGCTTTGGGTGCTTAATTGACATTTTCTGGTGTTTGTTCTATGGGTTTCATCATCAAGTGTCTCAACAGTGAACATAAATTGTGTAATTCAGCCATATTCAGGATTATATGGAGACGTACAGCCAAAACGTGGTCTGTTGGTGTAACTGTGAACTGTAATTGGGAAGTTGCCTTGTATACTCTGTATACCTATAGCAGTCGAACAGTCATGCAAGCTTCCTGCTGAGTTACGGAAAATAAATACATCTTTCTTGACCTACGAGTATTCATAAGAATGCATGTTTATATGATAGTTGATGTATTTTTTCTATAAAGTGCTAATTAATACACAACATCCTAAGTTAATTGCTAATTTCTGAAAAACATTATTAAGAAGAAATCAGTGTTAATTTACCCCACAACTAAAGGTGTCAAATCTATTTAATTAAATGACAAGTATTTGATAAAGAAAGTTATTTTAAACACTAAAAGGCGCAACGTAATAAACAATGTGCTTTTAATTTTATTGGAGTGAAAGGATATAAAAAAGCAATTACAACTGAAAATACAATTATTGTTGTCAAAAACATGCCCTGTGGTGTCCATAACTTCAAAATATTCTACTTGCTACATCTACTACTACATCTTCTGGCTGAAATCATTGTTGCAGCCTCTATCAAGGTCGTTTTGTTTGATCGTGCAAGTATGTGAAATTTTTAGACGTGCTCGAATAACCTCTTCCTTTTCATCTTTCTGGATTTTGCACTTTATTTGAAGCAGGCCTTTTCTCACTTTCGACATTTTCATCATAGAATAAAAGAAAACTTCGAGCACAAGTGTAATCAGTCTCCTCCCCCCGTGCCCCCACCTTTCTTTCCGCTCACGTGCTCTGTGGCCGGAACTCCAAGGGTAAAATAATGTAAGCAGATATGTGCAGTTGAAACAATAGAGAAAGGCTCTTTGAACTCATGTGGGTATTGTTATCACATACTTAATCAAGAAAACATTTAAATTTAAACTTTTTAGGACACCTCAAATAAGCCACTCCCCCTCCAAGTAATATCTTTCCTATTTTACTATATTTAGAATATATACACTATATTCGTAAAGTTTTAGCCCTTTCCCTCTTTTCCAGCAAAAAGTATATAAAAATGATTTTAAAAATACACACAAAAAAGCTATCCCCATCACAATGACAGAATTTTTTTTTTTTCACAATGTTTGATAAAAGTTTATTACGATCATTCATTGCATTCAAAAACTGTTAGAAGTCCCACTGCGCAGGAACTACAATTATTAACAAAGTTACAAAAGGTATACATGATTAAACTGACAGCAAAGCCATTGGAGATTTGATTGACAAGCAAGAGATTAAGGGGGTTAACAATCCTCCACATCTTGGTGGAACAAATACCGGCATGCAACATCTGTAACTTCAATGCTAATAAATAAACAAGTAGCCTACAAATGTCTGGCAAAAGGACCAAATGCTTCCATCTGAAATCCGTGACAAGCTCAGGGTACTGAACCTTGGCTCTGTTGAGGACCTCCGAGCTGACAAATGGTAGAGTGACATCATGGAGATTTAAGAAGAAGAAGAAAAAATATATACATAAATATGTATATATTTATACACGTTGCATTACAATAGGCCGTGTCAAACTATTGCTGTGTTTTGTACATAATTCATTCGGTGCATGGACTGACAGCATCTGCCACGGGTTCTTGTTCACTGCTCCACTGATTTACATTTTCCAACAAGAAAACGAGGGAGAAGAAATTAGTGTTGCGACTGTCTCACTTTTTGCATACAATGTGAAGTGGAACCTTTTTTACAATTTAAAACAGATGCTCATTAAACGTGTGTGGGATACTATTGGGATTGAATTATGATTTTTTTACGTGAGACCTTTTGGGGAATATTTTCTGTGGTTTTGTGAAACTCAATGGTTTTTAATGGTAGGCCTTATTATATATTAAGAAAAGGTCCCTTTTAAAAATAAATGTTATTTAAATGACAATTTGTGTATTTAGCACCTCCCAGTGGTATTTCAAAAGCAATATTGATTGAAATGATAAGTAAAAATACATGACCTATCATATAAACATGTTTAAAAAAAAAAACATTCGTACTACTTTACTTAACACGAATCTTATCTAGACGGGGCTGACATGATTCTCTGCCATCCCACTAATAAGGGTGCCCGAAAATACCCAAAATTTTGGGAAAGGATGGTGTAAAAAATGAAATAAATACAAATTTCTTGACCTACTAGGATTTCATTAAAAATACTTAATATAGTTCATGTATTTTTGTTTATTATTCAAATCTGGTGGGTTTCCCTAACCACGATGGTCATAGGGGCACAATTTCCTGTGGTGTGTGTTGGGCTAGTCCGTTGTTTATTTTTTGATGATGACAATGTCCCTTTAACTAAGGATCTTCAACACCTTTAAATCTGTACACTGCTGATGGGCAGAAAAATTAGCAAATTTAAGTAATATTTTCTTATTTTCTTCATTTTCCACATTTTGAGGTTTTTGAGTTTTCCTTGCCCTCATGTAGGTTTTATATCAGGGGATGGTATAGTCTGTAGTTTGCAATAGTCTGTGGTCTGTGCAGCCCTTTGAGACTCTTTGTGATTAAGGGCGTCACAAAAATACATGACTTGACTTATTTGAATCTATCTAACACTTAAACCCTCTCTTCTAAAATAAAAAGGATACTCATTAAGATAAGCCAAAATCTTTTTTGTGGGTAACTTTTGAGTTAAAGGATGGAGGGACACTGTTCAAAATTTGCTAACTAGACGTCATTGTATTGTGTAGGGAAACCGAAAATAAATGCAATACGCAATGTCATTTTAAGAAAAAGTTTTTGACTTTTTCCCAACACTTTTTTTTTGTAGAATTAGCATCCATAGAATGCCGCTAGCATTAGCAGGCATTGAGAAAACGAATAAGGCTCACAAGTGGAAACCCCACTTCCAGGATTATCAGGGTGCAATAGATTTAGCATCGGGTAACAGTACACAAAACATGGTAACAATCAACAAAAATAAACAATTGGTAATATGTTGAAATTTGTCCAAAAAGTCCTTGTTTTAAGATTGTTAAGATTTTAAAAATTGGAGCATATAAACTAACCATTTCATTTTTATTTTTTGGGAGTCAAATATTTTGGAGACTTTTTAATAGCAATCTTAATTTTTTCCCATTGATCACCAACAGGAGATAGTCTATTTACTTTTAAATGAGCACCAGTATATTTTTGTAGTATGTCTGCGGTAGTACATTTGTTGTAGGATTTTCTTGGTTGTATTCTTGTAGTATTATCATAGTTGCATTTTTGTACTATTTCCATAGTAGGATTTTTATAGGATTTCTGTTGTTTTCTTGTAGTACTTCTGCAGTAGTACTTTTGTAGGCTTCTTGTTGTACTTCTCGAGTAGTATCCCAAGAGCAAAGAAGTGTTCTGCTGGTTTGAGAGCGTTCTCCATCCGGGCACCGGTGCTGTGGAATGCTCTTCCCCCTAAGATCCGATCTGTAACCTCAGTGGAAATGTTTAAATCTAAACTTAAAACTCACTTCTACTCCATAGCATATGAATAACCTACTCTTCTCGTCGGCTGAAAAATAGTCTGTGTAATATAGTGTAATAATCTGTGAAGCCCTTTGAGACTCTTTGTGATTTAGGGCTATACAAATAAAAATGACTTGACTTGACTTGACTTGTATTTCCATAGAAAATAATTAAGAAAGATTCTGAAATAATAGTATTACATTCACTTATTCTTAAGGAAATAAACAACTGCCTTATTTTCACCAGCACTGATTTGAGTGCAAATTTAGGAATGAATGCAACTTTTTTCTCCGTAAGGTGGTTTATGTTACTTTTTAAAGGAAAATTGAAATCTTTTTTTGTGTGTTTTAAAAAAATTTCGATTTGCATGAGGCTTACTGTATTGGATAAACATGACACGTTTGTGGTCTTGAGGCGGTCATACATTTACAATTTTTTTTCAAATATGTTTTATAATTTTATTTTGTACTACCATTTGTAACCTATTGTTTTTATTTTCATTTAACCGTTGTGTGTGTGTGTGTGTGTGTCTATTTTGTATTGTTAGGTGGCGATAAAGGAGGATATTTTATTTTCTAACTGTACACTGAATGTTTTTCTAGATCATTGCCTGAAAAGTGCTTTAAAATAAATTTGTATTTGATTTGATATGAGAAACCTGTTGTACTTGATACTAGTTGCAAGCATTTTGGTGAACTTCAAGGTCAAAGCAAGGTCATGTAGCTTAATTTCCAAAGAATAGGAGATCCATTCCTGATATTATATTTATAAATTCAGCCCCCAAATTAGTTTAAAAGCTTCACTGGAATCAATTCTACTTTCAGTTTGGGTTTTACGAACGAAAAATGTGCATTTTTATAGAGCGGGATTTATGTGGGCAATAAAGTCTGTTGCAAAAAAATAAAATAAAAAAGAAAGATATTCCCCTTTTTCATGGCTGTGACAAGATGTCCATAAAGGCAGAATGTAAAGAGTGAAAGCCGTTCAATTCCACATAAAATTAGGAGACTTCAAATTGTCATTCCCGTCGCCTTGTGCTGTTAAATCTTTCATAGCCTTGAGATGAGATCGTCTCCACTCAACCTGTGGCCCCTCCTTACACGTCGACTTTTACAGCCCACCCTGCCTATTGACTCTTTCCCCATTAATTATCTTTTCTATCAACTAAATTATTTAACCCAATTCAGCGCTGATCTACCCCATCCCGTTTTAATGTCTATCCTCGCCAGCATATGAGGTCAAAAACGCAAAACCTTGAACCTTGAAATCCTGTTCAACTATACGGACATAATTGTTATAATGTCTTCTTTTTATTCATGTGTCTCTATTTTGGATAAGTTTGAATTATTTTAATAATGTCATTCTTGTCTGTAACGTAATGCTTTTGCTTCGATGTTTAATTTGTTCAAAAACATTTAAAATAGTAATCCCAAATTCTTAAACATGCAAAGTGTGAGAAAATAGTATATGGTATTTGCATAATACAGTAATCCCTCGGTTATCATGGTTAATGGGGACCAAGACCATCCGCGAAAACTGAAAATCCGCGAAGTAGCGGCGCCCCTTCAAAAATGCTTAAAAAAACGTATACAGGTATACAGCGGGGGGTGCTGGAGCCCATCCCAGCAATCATCGGGCAGTGGGCAGGACACCCTGAACTGGTTGCCAGCCAATCGGAGTGCCCGGAGGAAACCGACGCAAGCACGGGGAGAACATACAAACTCCGCACAGGAAGTCCGGTAGCTGGATTTGAACCCACACAGAAGGTTCCCAAGACCTTAGAACTGTGCCACACACGCGCTAACCACCCCAAGAGCCAAACCGAGTTTACAACCCCTGATCTAAAGTGACAAAATATACATTACAATACACATTTGTGTTTAGTAATTAATAGTTTTAAAATACGACAGCACCATATGCTACATGACATTAACACACGTGCCCATGATGAAAACACAAAACCACCATTAACAATTTATATGCCGATAACACTCTTTACGAGTAACAACCTCTCCAATACAATTCAACCACAGTCATTTATCATTAGTTAGGTTTTAAACTTGTAAAGATGTCATAAATCTACACATTGAGAAGGGCTGTAATCAGGTGACTGTATGAACAGCATCAGACCGTGATGATCAGTGTGTTACCCGATGGGGGGTAAGCTGGTTTTGTTACAAGGTGTAAGACACATGTTGTGGGTAGGGGGGTTTGCTGAGGAGACAGACATCAGTCAGACAAGCAGACAAGTGAGGAAGAGACGGATGGATTTACGAACAAGACCTGACAACGGAGAAGGGAAAAACACACCAAACTCTACACGCACACCAAAGGATTTACCGTTTTTATTCATGTATAACACATTTTTTAAAACTAAAAATAACTCCGTTTTACAGTATATTACCGTATTTGTGTATTCATTGGTCAGTCTTAAAATATCACTGACCACAACGACAAAACATCGGCTGCAACGGAAATGGACAAACGAAAAAGCTTTTATTTTTATCTCGTTATCACAGTATTTTTACTCACGGTACCAGAGACGAATGTTAGAGGATGGGAAAAACAGAAAATCCTCCTGGAAGATAAAAATAAATGCAAAAAAGCAATACAAAGGAAACCATTTTTGGTGTATTTGATGATGAATAGGACTTTGAAGGTCATTAAATTAAAACATTCTAAAGTTTATGTTGGTATTTTGTTCACACTTCACAGTATCAATACATTATTTTAATCATGGCTGCACATTTTCAACATTTGTCACTTTTTTTTTCATTCACTAGTCACTCATGTTAGCCACTTGGTCGCAGGCTACGGCTCACTGCTAGCCACTATTGTGACTGTTAACTGCTTCGGCTTGTTCCCTTGGTGTCACTCCTCTTTTACTGTTTCTCATGCAAGGATGTTTCACTGAGTTCCGCCATTCACTTTTTCCTTCTCTAGCCAGTTATGCTCGTGGTATCCCTAAGACTTCTGCTGTGTTTAGTCTTTGAATGCACACACTTCAGCTCCACTTCAAGCAACAATGTTTCTCTATTGGTGAATTATTCAACACTGTCCCTTTAAAATGAGCAATATTTTCTGATTATTGTGTAGGGATGTATTTTTTTGGGGGGGTGTACTTTCTCCCCGCTTGTTTTTTTGTTGCCTTAAGGTAATGGTTAAAAAGATGAAATGGGGGGTTTTTTAAGGGTTATTGTTCTATCTTCGTTATTCATTATCCATTATCCGTTATCGGTCAGTTCACAATACGCTACAAAGCCTAGGAGCCGGGACACTTACTCTAAGCCAAAAGGCCAAGCTAAGGTCCTAGCCCTAAAGCCTTGCTGCGATCATTGCGAATGCACCGTTCCCGGAGGTACTGCAATACCGGGCCGATGCGTGGAGCGGACAGAGCAAGCTCCTATTCCATCTCCAGATTGCAAAAATCAAAGATCATGGCAAAAGGCCAAGCTAAGGCCAAGCTAAGGACCTAGCATCAATGCCTAGCTACTCTCGGCCAA
The DNA here is from genome assembly GCF_059441175.1 of Urocampus carinirostris. Classification (NCBI taxonomy): domain Eukaryota; kingdom Metazoa; phylum Chordata; class Actinopteri; order Syngnathiformes; family Syngnathidae; genus Urocampus; species Urocampus carinirostris. The sequence continues at coordinate 25,412,407 of NC_142354.1, read as the reverse complement.
TAGGCCAAGCTAAGGGGGGGGTTTTTAAGGGTTATTTATCTATCTTCGTTATTCATTATTCATTATCCGTTATCGGTCAGTTCATAATACGCTACAAAGCCTAGGAGCCGGGACACTTACTCTCAGCCAAAAGGCCAAGCTAAGGTCCTAGCCCTAAAGCCTTGTTGCGATCATTGCGAATGCACCGGCCGTAAACTTCTGGCCGTGAAGCAAGGACCTAGCATCAAAGCCTTGCCAAAAGGCCAAGCTAAGGACCAACACCAATTGAGCCTTGCCAAAAGGCCAAGCTAAGGACCAACACCAATTGCAACTTCATAGATAGTACACAAATGGTTCTTTAACAAAAGGTACTTAATTCAATAACGTACTTCATTTAATATTTACTCTGTCAAAAAGCTGGTTGAAAATATATTTCACCAGGAGTACTAAAATTAAAATGTTGAGAAACGCAGCTCTAAAGCAAAGAGAGAAGTTTGGCATGAAACAATCACAAGTTCAAGTTGACTTTTCAAATCTCAAGAGGAAAGAAATTCTCCTCTCACCTTGTCTCCCATAATTCAAAATTCAGATAGGTGTTGAGGAATACGACCTTTTCAATTGATATATAATTCACCATCCAGTTGTACTTTGCCCTTTACACTGATGAGCAGGAAGCGATAATAAGAATATTTATAGCTAGTCCGAAAGAGACTGGCTGGTCATTTGGCTGTCCGGCGGGCTGGCAGCGCCCACGCGCTTTCACCTTCCTGTGACATCACCAGTGTTGAGCATGTTACTGAAAAAATGAAATTAGTTACAATTATTAGTTACTTCATTTGAAAAGTAATTCTGTTACGCCCGGAATACTGACACCCAAAAGTAGCACGTTAATCTGAAAGTGACTATCTCGTTAGATTTTACCGACCCCCTAAAACTGATAATAAAATAAATAGAAGAATATGTCTACACCAATATGTGGAAGCGGTAAAGCCTTTATATTTCTTGGCTTGAGCAATCTTGAGAATCTATGAACTAACGTTTGAGACCCTCCATATCCATTTTGTCATTAGTCTTTGAACCCTCGAATAGTTCCTTCTCGATTTCCAAGACACTTCACGCTTCTTTTTTGATGGTTCTTCGCGGATTTTAAATTAATTGATTTTGTCTTTGTTGTCATTAATATCACTGTACATTGTATTCACCCAGGACAGGTTAAGCGGTGTAAAAGTACCATTTTTTTTTTCACAAATTTACTCAAGTAAAAGTATAGGGATTTAAGAATACTCTTAGAAGTACAAAATTTCCTAAAACTTACTCAAGTGAATGTAACGGAGTAAATTTACTGGTAGATACTGTATAAAAATTCCAACTTTGGTCATTTGTTACGTACACAGGGTTTGTACGGGTGCTTGAAACCCTTGAGAATGCTTAAATTTTTATGTTGTTAAATGTTTAATGTTATAAAAGTGCTTGCATTTTGGGTGAAGACCTTGTGAATGAAGGCGTTGCCACATTTCTCAACAAGTCTGCTTAAAAATGAGGCAGACATTGCTTTCTCGTGGCTTCACTTTGCCATTGCATTGCATTTTTCTTATTTGCAAATGTTTTAACAACATTTTCTAACTGCACCTTTTGCAGCTGCAATTGAGGAAATTTATGTGCAAGCCTTTTTGTGCGCTATAGAATAAAGACAATAATTTCTAACATTACATATGGCAAATATCTCATCTCATCTCATTCGCTGCACCGCTTATCCTCAGTAGGGTCGCGGGGGTGCTGGAGCCCATCCCAGCAATCATCGGGCAGTGGGCAGGGGACACCCTGAACTGGTTGCCAGCCAATCGCAGGGCACACGGGGACAGACAATTCACTCGCTCAGTCACACCTAGGGACAATTTGGACCGGCCAATTCACCTGAAATGCATGTCTTTGGAATGTGGGAGGAAACCGGAGTGCCCGGGGGAAACCCACGCAAGTACGGGGAGAACATACAAACTCCGCACAGTAAGGCCGGGAGCTGGATTTGAACCCACGCAGGAGGTTCCCACGACCTCTGAACTATGCCGCACACGCGCTAACCACTGCGCCGCCGTGCTGCCCATATGGCAAATATGTAGTACAATTTTTATTTAAACATTTTTTTCACGAAGAACAAGAGGAACATTATTTTCCCCACAAAAACACTTTGTTCTTTTTAATTTGAAGTATATTTTTTCTTGTGTCACTAGAAAAACACGAAAGAATATACCATAAATGAGCAATATTTTATAAAAAAATATAAAAAAAATCTGGGCATCCATTGCAGCCCGGTCATCCTGTAAGAGGGGTTGCCTCATGTGCGGTCCCTTTCTTCATTTTCTTCATGCTGAGGTTTTTGAGTTTTTCCTTGCCCTCATGCAGGTTTTAGATCAGGGGATGGTGTAACAATAGTCTGTAGTTTGCAACAGTCCGTGGTCTGTGCATCCCTTTGAGACTCCTTGTGATTAAGGGCGTCACAAATAAAGATTACTTGACTTGACTGGACATGTATTCTTCCCTGCTGAATAACAGCAGCTGGCATTAGTTTGTATGGCATTGTCCCATGAAGCGTCATCACTCTCTACCGGATGCGCCCATGACGACAGGTGCACGGTACAGCTAAGTGGGGCACTATGAAATGTGTTTTAGTACAATGATTACGTGTCAATCATGAACGTTTATTATGGGCCATGCAAAATAAATAAGGTAGTGTTTTCCTGTTTCCTGTAACTGAAAATGTAAGCTCATATTACTGTAATTTTTACCCGACACTTTCATGGGGAGAGAATTGTCCCAAAAATATTTGCACAAATAATGTTCAGATCCACAAATATATTTGTTACTTACTTAATCCACAAATCATATGTCTTGATAAATGCACAAGCACGTTTAAAATCACACATGTAAATTGCAGATATATTTGTTGCTCTCTAAAATACATGATTCACATCTGATTTCCTCTTTGAATACTAGTGAAATAATCGGGAAATTGGCTTTAAAAGTCTTTCAAAAGTGCTTGAATTAGACCATGAAAAAGGTGTGCGAATCTAATACTGCACTGTGTTCCTGGCAAAAGGATGGTTGTATGACACTTGAGCAAAAGGAGCGACTGCCAAATTGCAGTGGACGTTGTGATTCACGATCTGCTTTTAAAAGGTTGTGCAGTTATGTAGTATGTTTCAACGACAGTCCAGTTAAAAAACGGTATCAACAATGCGGTGCAATACTCAACACAGAGAAAAGTAATTGCGTTGCAGGAATCCGTTCCTTTGTAATGCGTTACTCCTAACACTAAGGATGTGCGGTTCAATCTAAATATTGACATTATCCATATCGAGCGAGTACTTGGATTGTATCAATACTATTGTCCCTAAAATTGAAACTCTCCTCACTATAATAATTTTGTTAGTTAGTCATAAGATCATACATACATTAGACCTTACTATACTATCACTATAGGTTTGATCCAATGGTGGTTCCACACTGATTTTATTTTCAAAATATTGTGTTATTAAAGGTTTGGTATTTTCCGGACAATCAGGCGCACCTAAATTTAAGACAAACCTCAAAAATATCTCCTTGTAAAAGACTTGTTTTAATACCTAATGCGTATCGAACTATAAGGTGCATGATATTAAACAGTAAGATTAAAATTTGTTGATAAAAATTCTTCATAGAACATAGATATTAGCAAATCTGGTTTCACAACTAAAACTAATTGATTCATTTGTAAATAGTTACCGTATGAAGAAGCATTTTGTTTTGATAATGTACTGACCATATTTCTCGCTCTAAAAAGTTGCACTTTCAAATCTCTGTCTAATTTGGGGTTTTTGGGTGCGCCTTATAGTCCGGAAAATACAGTATTTGTGCATGTGTTAATTACAGAAATAGAACCAGCTATGGAGACTTCACCTTTTCGCACGGTGCGCCCTATGGTTGCAAAAATGCGGTATTTTTTTATCCCGTTAAGTTTGCTTTGTTGGTTTCTAATAAAAAACAGAGCATTTTTAGGCTGTTATATACTGTAATTATAAAGTAACTCAAAGGAAATGAGTTTAATTATTTTAAATCATTAGATTTCCAAGCAAAAAGTATCAATATCAGATGGGTATTGATTCATACTATCCTGTATTTACTTGGTTCGGATCCATGCCAAAAACACTCGCATGGCCCACCCTTAGAAGCAGGATCTTAAGCCTGACCCGAGCCAGACCTGGTCGTTGTTCTTCATTTCTTTTATGGATTCCGTCACTATCTCACACATCTGCAGTTTCGGCAACACTTGGGGGACAGAATCCATCGCGCTTAATCCCAACAAAGAAAAAGAAACAAAGAACAATGACGGGCTGACAATTTAAAAAAAGAAAAAAGCAGCGAGACTGAAGCCCTCCTCTACCTGAGTGTTCACAAATAAAGTATGAAAATGTGTGTTTGCTTTGGGCTCGGACCCTCAAATCAAGTTAATATGTCGGGCTTGTGTTGGGTCGGGCTTTCATACCTGAGGACCCGGGTCAAGTTGGGCTGGAATTTTAAGTCCTGATCTAACTAACCTCTACCCTACCCTACGCAACATTGGACCTCACCGGAAGGAACTCATACTTTTGGGCAAAAATGCCTCTCTCCGACATTGAATGACCTCATTATGTGACTGTGGCAACAGGTTGGATCAAACATGTACAACACAAGGAGCTTGCCGGATAAACCTCTCCTTTAATAAGACAGCGGCCTTATTAAAGCCAACAAAATGCTCTGACTCGCGCTTGGCCGAGACTCGGCCTTAACAATGCAAGGTGTAAAAAAGTTGGACGGAAAGGAAAAGATTGCGTGTGTGTGGGTGAGGAGGATAATATATGTGCCGTGTCTGCAGCAGGTGCCTTTCTTTTTAAAGACTCATTATTTCCTGCGAGGCCTAGTATGTAAAGGTTCGCCTTCAAAAGTCAACGGCCAAAGAAACATTTTAATGACTCCTGTGAACAAAGAAGATGGTGAGTAAGTGGGAAAATAATAGGATACTGTTGCTCGGTTTTGCAACCGGTATTAATAGAGGCAAAATAAAATGATGTCTGAAGACCATTCTGATAGCATCACAAAGAAAAGAACACTGTTCTATTTTCCCCGTATGAATTTTTTTTTCAGTTTACAAGTAAAATCATTTTCCATCATTTAAAGTATTATATTATTCTATCACTACCTGTACACGATTCTTTTGTTGTAAAATATGAAAACACTACTTAAAAGTTGGAAAGTCATCTGAAATGGCAGATAACTTACGACGATGTTTCCTTTAAAAAATATTTTTCTAAAAAAGAAAGAGACTTTTTTAAATTTCAGAAATTAACTGACATAGCTGGATGGCCTCAGGGTTAGAGCGCCCGCCCCAAAAGTGGTTGCTGGTTCGAGCCTCGGCCGGGGCACACCTGATACTTACAACATTGGTACCCATTGCCTCCATGCTTGGTGTTCGGCATTAGGGGTTGGAATTGCGGGGTTTGGTCACCGCCCAACGAGATGTTGCAACACATCATTTGGGTTGAGTGAGGGTCCTGGGAATCCCCTCCTATGTATCAATCTCCCAGAAAGAGTCAAAAATTTGAATATGTTCTTGACTCTAGCCACCTCCCAATATTTGTATATATATATAAAGTAAAGTATGTTACAGTAAAAGGTTTCAAGATAATCAAATTAGACTAAACAAAAACGATCAATTCAATTGCTATATTAAAAAGTGGGTCTTGAGCCTCCTCTTAAAGATGTAAAAAATTTGGACCGACCTGATGTTCTTCGGCAGACTGTTCCATAGGTGAGGACCAAAATGGCTGAATGCTGCTTCGTCATAGGTTTTGGTCCATACCCATCAGCATGGTTGCCTGTAAAGTAAATGATACCTGCATTTATGAACTTTGCAAATACAAATCCCTTAAATTATGGCTCAGCTGTCGACCAATGCCCACTATGAATGCTGGCCTATTCAGAATAATTCTTAAGCCTTGTAAACTGTTTTTTTAATGTATAATTGGTAAAAAAAAATACCCCGTGCCCATGAGAAGAAATCTATGCTTTAAAATGAAATATTCTATTCTATTCTATTCTCATCTCATCTCATTAGCTGCACCGCTTATCCTCAGTCGGGTCGCGGGGGTGCTGGACCCCATCCCAGCAATCATCGGGCAGTGGGCAGGGGACACCCTGAACTGGTTGCCAGCCAATTGCAGGGCACACAGGGACGGACAACTCGCACGCTCATTCACACCTAGGGACAATTTGGACCAGCCAATCCACCTGAAATGCATGTCTTTGGAATGTGGGAGGAAACCGGAGTGCCCGGAGAGTTGGTAGGAGTGAGGTAAGGGAAAAAGAGAGAAGAGGAAGAGAGAGAAGGGAAGGTAAGAGAGAAAGAGAAGGGGGAGACAGAGAGAGAAGGGGAATAGAAGAGATAGCATGTTGGTTTAAGATCAGGTAATTGTGTCATTGTAATCCTGTGCAGTCCTTTGAGACATTTTTGTGATTAAGGGCTATATAAATAAATTTGACTTGACTTGAATGAGGGAGAGAAGGGGGGGAGCAGATAGATTGGGAGAAGGGGGAGAGAGAAATGGTGGTGGGGAGAAGGGGTGAGAGAATGGGAAACGAGAGAAAGAGAGAGAGAGAGAGAGAGAGAGAGACAGACAATTTTTTTTGACCAGCAAATTATTTCAATCATAAACAGTGTAATAAAATAACGTAAAAATACGATCATTATTTTGTCATATTTATGATGTATTTTAAGATATATTTTTTCAATGCAAAAATACAAAAATAATAATAATGCCAAAAATAAGCCAAATGATCTGCCGATGGAACATGCAAATTTTACTTTGAAAGAATAATATTTTGCTCATTTTATTGCAATATTTCCTTATTTTTTTAACTGGAATGTGCATTGAGCGCTTTCCCTGAAATACTTAGCTTCACATTTTTTTGTTATGTTATAGCTAAAATTGATTAAATATTTTTTTGGTCAAAAATCTACACCCCATAATAGACAGACAGACAGAGACAGACAGAGACAGACAGAGACAGACGGACGGACGGACGGACGGACGGACGGACGGACGGACGGACGGACAGACAGACAGACAGACAGACAGACAGACAGACAGACAGACAGACAGACAGACAGACAGACAGACAGACAGACAGACAGACAGACAGACAGACAGGCAGGCAGGCAGGCAGACAGACAGACAGACAGACAGACAGACAGACAGACAGACAGACAGACAGACAGACAGACAGACAGACAGACAGACAGACAGACAGACAGACAGACAGATAGATAGATAGATAGATAGATAGATAGATAGATAGATAGATAGATAGATAGATAGATAGATAGATAGATAGATAGATAGATAGATAGATAGATAGATGGATAGATAGATACTTTATTCATCCCCGTAGGGAAATTCACACTTCCAGCAGTCTCCCTTGTTGTTTATTAACAGATTAACAGGATGCCCTCGGGGTGCTTTGTTGTAGTTAGCCACAGCGGGGTGGATGACGTCACACGCTAGTCCAAAAGTTCGACATCCCTGCGGCAGATGGAAATCTTTGTGCCCAGGGATACACCACCTCCTGTTAGCGGGTCCACCTCCTCTCTGATTCCCGCAGGCTTTCGTGTCTCTGTCTAACAGTGCTGAAGCCGGGTAGCTCCGGATAGCTCCGGTCCAGGTAGCTCCAGGTGGCTACACGTTAGCGTCCGGGATGCTAAACGTAAGCCACGTTTCCGTAAAACACAGCAACTGCACTCCCTGTGCGTTTTGATGTTTTTCCCCAGCACAGCCATTTCGTGGGTCTTATTTGGCATAGAGTTTACATTTACCATGATTACGGACGGTACCGAAGACTTATAACGCCACAAGCCGCTTAGCTAGCTCTGGCTCTTCATCCACGATTCCTCGAATAAACGCATTTTCTGTGCGTTAAAACCCATAACGATAGGATAGAAAGTAATCCAAAGTGTAGTTGTCAAACGGGACAAAAAATACAAAAGATAGAAGCAAACAATAACAATAAAAACATAATCATAGTCAAACTACACAGATAACAACGCATGGCCTAGTAGTCGAAAAATTATTCACAGGAATGTAGCGTTGTAAAGCTAGCCAATCTGTCATGTTTCCTAAAACATTTACATTAACGTTATTAATATTCCATTATGGCCATGATCTTTATATATGTTTCCATTAATATCAAACCTAAATCAAAAATGTATAGTTTAGTTTCAAAATAAGGAGAGAAGACAACAATATATTTTGAACTTGAGAGAGGAACAATCCCGAACTTTAGACTCTATTAAAACGCCCACCTCGGAGCCCTTCATTTTGATCAAGGGTGTGGGAATCGAAGAACAGCAACACCATTGTAAAACGATGTAAACAGTGCATAACTGTTAAAACAACGAACAACTGTGAGGTATTATAGTCAAAATAACAAACTTTGCGCACCCTATGCAATCAAGTTTCCAATGTTTAAAACTGAAAAAACTTATAGCAAAGTCAAGTATTTACGGTCCTGATAAAAATATTGATTTTACAGCTGTAACATTTTGCTTATTTAAACCCACCTGATCAAAAAGCGCAAAGATATAAACGCAAGTCAACCCCTCATTGCTGCTGAAAGAAATTGTAACGTTAAGTGCTCTCAAAAAGCAAAATCAACTCCATTAAAACGCTTAACAATGTTGATCCTCGTACACTTTAGTACAGAAAAGACCCCACCATCAAACCATGTCGTCCAAAACAATCAACCATTTATTATAACATAAGAACTGACTTTTTTTAAATTCCATGTGATGATTTTTTTGACTCTTCAACACTCAAAAAATGTCTAACGTCATCCAATTAGAGACTTTCTAATCAGCATCTTGACACCAAGGGTTTTCAGGGTGTTGGGGAAATATTAGCATTTATATGCCAATTAGAGGCTGCAGGAAAGGCTCCTTGTCAGCCTGCATAATGGTAACAGGAAACCTCTGACTGGTACATGTAGAAAGAGGCAAAAAGAACACAGGACCTTTAACCAGAAAAAAAAAACCTTTTCAATTTCCTGTCTCGTCCAGTTCACCCTCAACATTCCCCGTGGTGAGTTTAAGAGCCGGCCGTCTCGGTGGCCTCGCTCCAGCCTGAAAGGTTCGTACATCACACTGAAACAATCCTGTCACTTTTATTACCGAAGAATTAAGAAGCATTGTGGACAAAACAAGAGAGGGGGAAATATTATTCTTTGTGGACCTTCACCTCAGGAGCAGAACAAAAGACGTGACATGATTTTTCGTGTATTACAGATTTGAGACTATAATGCCCTCATTAGGGAGAATATATGACATGCAGTGAAGAAAATTAGTATTTGAACACCCTGCTATTTTGTTGTTTCTCCCACTTAGGGATCATGGAGCGGTCTGAAATTTTCATCATAGGTGCATGTCCACTGTGAGTGAGATAAACTAAAAAGAAAAATCCACAAATCACAATGCATGATTTTTTAACGATTTATTTGTGTGGTATAGCTGCAAATAAGTATTTGAACACCTGTGTATCATCTAGAATTCTGACCCTTAAGACCTGTTCGTCCGCCCATTAGAATTCCACCTGCACTCCATGTATCATGCTGAATCAGATGCACCTGTTTGAGGACATAGGCTGCATAAAGACACCGGTCCACCCCATACAAACAGTAAGACTTTGTAACATGGCGAAGACAAAAAAAGCTGTCTAAAGACACCAGAGACAAAATTGTACACCTCCACAATTCTGGAAAGGGCTACGGAGTAATTACCAAGCAGCTTGGTGAAAAAGGTCCACTGTTGGAGCAATTATTAGAAAATGGAAGAAGCTAAACACTACGGTCAATCTCAATCGGAGTGGACCCCCTTGCATATCACCTCGTGGGATCTCAATGATTGTAAGAAAGGTGAGGAATCAGCCCAGAACTAAATGACAGGAGTTGGTCGATGACCTTAAAAGAGCTGGGACCACCATTTCCAAGGTTACTGAAGGTAATTCACTAAGACGTCATGATTTAAAATCTTGCATGGCACGAAAGGTTCCCCTGCTTAAACCAGCACATGCCAAGGCCCTTCTTAAGTTTGCATACAGAGGAATTATGGGAGAAGGTTCAGTGGTCAGACGAGACCAAAATAGAACTTTTTGGTCATAATCCCACTAAGTGTGTTTGTAGTAAGAAGAATGAAAAGTAAAATCAGAAGAAAACCATCCCCACTGTGAAGTGTGGGCTGGTAGCATCATGCTTTGGGGATGTTTTTCTGCACACGGCACAGGACGAGCGCACTGCATTAAAGAGAGGATGACTGGGAGCCGTGTATTGTGAGATTTGGGGGAACAACCTCCTTCCCTCAGTCAGAGCATTGAAGATGGGTCGTGGCTGGGTTTTTCGACACGACAACGACCCGAAGCACACAGCCAGGAAAACCAAGGAGTGGCTCCATAAGGTTCTAGCATGGCCCAGCCAGTCTCCAGACCTAAACCAAAAATCAAAAATCTTTGGAGGGAGTTCAAACTCCGTGTTTCTCCCCGGCAGCCCAGAAACCTGACTGATCTAGAGAAGATCTGTGTGAAGGAGTGGGCCAAGATCCCTCCTGCAGTGTGTGCAAACCTGGTGAAAGACTACAGGAAACGTTTGAACTCTATGATGGCAAACAAAGACTACTGTATCAAATATTAACATTAATTTTCTCAGGCGTTCAAATACTTATTTGCAGCTATATCACACAAATAAATCGTTTAAAAAAAAAATCACGCATTGTGATTTCTGGGTTTTTCGCTCATGCACCCACGATGAAAATTTCAGCCTCCTCCATGGTTTCTAAGTGGGAGAAATAGCAAACTATCAGGGTGTTCAAATACTTCTTTTCTTCACTGTATAACCTAAATATTTGACCTAAATGATAATTTTTTTCATCTATTTATGCTGTAGTTTATTTTGCCATTCATTTGTTTCAGTATTTATTTTGCTGTGTATTTTGTCATTTATTTTGTCCTGTAGCTACAAAAAACGTTATTCAAATGAGCCGATTTGTTTCATTGATCAACTATGAGGTGAAAAGCTCCGGCAACTGGGATACCTCCTCCTTTGAATTGCATTACACATACTAGGGCACACCTTGTGGTCAGGGTTTCTTTGCAGTGCTGGGTAGGGCTCACCATACACCCTTTAGGGTAGGAGGTCTCAAACTTTATTGACTTGGGGGCTACTGAAGCTAGGGTGTGGGTGAGGATGGGCCACAAATAGGTTATGATAAAACATTCCAATTTTCTCAATTTTTAAAAAATTCCATACACTTAAATAGGTTATCAAAAAATATTTGAGAATCGAAATTCATTAATTTATAATAAATGGATCAGTTTCCACTAGGGTCGCATTTAAAGGGACTGTGTGTATTATTCAGTGCATCCTAGTGGTAATAAATGTAATTCCTTGAAAAGAAATATCGATTTACCCCTCTTTATGTCCTCGTTTTAAAGGACATTTTTGTAGTTTTTATCACAGTTTAAGTGCAAATGTGAATAAAAACAACATTTCAGTTTTTCTGATCTCAGTAAAGTCATTAAAAAAAATCATTTCGGGAGTTTTTCACAACAAAGCGTTGGGTCATTTTTACTCAAGGAAAACAGGAAGGTTAAATACTTCGCAAAAATAAATGAAATATCATACGAATGTTGATTTTCTTTTCTAAATACTCGTTGAAATAATTTCTATTCATTTGACATAACATGAGCCTCAACTAGAGGTAGCTGTCATAATTGTGCGCTATCTTGCTTTTATGAGTGACCATAAAACCTAAATTCTGGGCAAAAATTGAGGGGATAACTGTTTTTTTGGGTCATTTTGAGTGTCTTTACTTTGTGTTTTTCCATGTGCGTTTTTAAATTTGTTTTGGCTGCTTGACATAATACAGCTACATTTATTGGCCAAATAATACACACTGTCCTTTTAACTTTCATATTAAGGCGGGGGCCTCAAACTGTATAACCGGGCTGTGAGTTTGAAACCCCAGGTTTATTGGGCATTTTCTTTCATAACCAAGGAGTTTGAATGAAAAGAAAGGGCTCAGTGTAGGTCTTCTAGGACAGGTTTTGAATTTCTTAGCTTTGCAAATTCATGATGTCTTCTCTCCTAATTTTGGGTGTCTACTAAACTATGAACGTATCAACCAAAACAAAATGCCTATGTTTCTTGCACAATGTTGACTGCACTATGTTTACTGCTCACCTTGCACAATGTTGACTATCTTTTTTGCACTATGATGACTATTTTTGCACCAAATGCATATTGCACAAACCCTTATGATACCAAACTGTATGTAACATCCTACATGCCGACATTTCTTGTGTAAATTTTGTGTAAATTATAACTATAACCTTATCCTCCTTGTTTCATAACCTTATCTTCTCTGTTCCTTTATCTTCTTGGGGTTTTGACCTCACTGTGAATTTGTGAACTTGGAGTGTCATGCCCAATTTCGTTGTCACAATATGTTAACCCATTTTGTAACAATGACAATAAAGGTATATTCTATATTCTATTCTATATTTAAACAACATCAAATGCATCCAGTCCTACCGGGCACCAAATTTGCATATGACTAGTGCGAATTTGCCATCCATTTGCTCTCCCCTTCTATGAAACTGGAGAGCCTGTAATCTTCTCCCGGTCCCTGGAGTCCTCCTCGTTCTCAGCAGCGCAGGATCGAGCTCAACAACTTTGGTGCCATCGACAGAAATCCACTACCCTGTCACTACTGCTCCAATCGGTTGTTGACAATAATCCTGATTTGCCTTTCCTCACTTGTTTTCACCTCAGGCCCACTTCAAGGAAACAAACGCTTTCTCTGTGATTGTAAGTGACAGCAGGGGCTTGGTTTCATCTGCGCTGCACAAGGGATCGCAAATCTCGGCTGCAAACCGTACGGGAAAAAAAGCGGCCAATTGCTTTAATAAGAGGAAACAACTGCACAAATTGAAGGAAAGGAAAAAAATGTCTCAGAGGTCGGTCAACGTCCTCCACACGTGAATGAACAATTTTAAAGGTCTGAACTGAATCATGAACCGAAACCCAGAGAAGCGAGTAACACTTGAAAAGACCGATTAAATATTCAAAGAGAGAGTAAAAGCTTCACGGCTAACAACAAATCCCTTACCAGTGGTAAAAGTTCAAACGCAATGTACCGTAACTGGATTATAAGGCGCACCCTCAAAAATTAGTATTTTGTTAAATGCATTTGATATATAAGCCGCACCGGACTAATAAAGAATTAAAACTATAATAAGGTTAAAATTTGCTCACAAGTTGCTTCAGTGGTATATTTTGTATGTTGAATGTTTATATAAGTATGTTTAAGGCTTGTATATGTAACCTTTATTGTTTTGTACTAAAAGAAAATAAACATTTCATTAAATCATATGCACTATAAAGATAAATAAAGTTGAGTTTAACTTACTTTTGGGAGATGCGCTTCAAGAGGTCCTCCTCCGTGGTCAAAGTGGCCGAAAAAAAAGCATCAAGCTTTCTTATTCCACTTTCATTTCAAATGAAATGTCTCGCCTCTTTTTTACACTTTACACCAATCATTGTGAATGGATGCACGAGATATAAAAAAATTAAAATGTCAAAGTTCTTAGCACGCTGGATATAGTATAGACATTGTACAGACAGTAAAGAATGTTTACTCACCAACTAGGAAGAGGAAGCGGATTTTTTTTCTTCTGGGTGGATCCTGGGTGAGCTTTCACAGCGTCACACTCCGGTAGCGGCGAAAAGAAGCATTACAGTACCGTGCATAATACAAAATCTAACTTATAGCAAGGTATGGATATTTTTCGACATCCCGAAAATTTTTTTTTGTATCTACCATTTTTGAAACTCAAATGTTCGTAAGTAGGGGAGCGTCTGTAAGTAACATATTTGTATATCGATTGATCAATTGATTTACGTCGCTAATCACAAAATTTTGCAAACATTTTATGCAAAAGCAACCAAACCTAGATTACGGCGAGGAGAATACCGGATCGAATCTACCGGAAAGTCGGAACCCAAAAGTGGGTTGCCTGTCCTCTGCCCTGGCAAATAATGCTAAGGAGAAGAAAAAAAGAGGGTCAATTGCACTCCTGAACATTAGATGGCGATAATGCCCTGCTCGTCATTTGGCACCGTCACAATTGTGTTTGAGAGGGATCACATCTCGTTTTATTATGATTTTCTTTGTTTTATTTTCTTTAACTGCACATAAAAAGGTAATACGCGTAAGTAAAAGTGGCAATTAGTGACACAACGATTAAGTTGAAGAAGGAAATTACTGTGGAATACAAAAATGGTGCACAAGTTTCATCGAAGCGTTGCTGGAAAGTACAGTATATAGTTTACAAATGTTATATTTCATCTTTATTGGCTAGATAATTAAATAATTATGGTTGATTATGTATACATTTTATTAGTATTTTGGGTAAGTATTCATTTCAGTATGTGACTATTTTAAATCAGTTTTAGGAGGTCAGCTTATAAAAGATGTAAGCTTATAAAGAGGTATTTACAGTACTTGAAGTCGTTTTGCTGGTTATTTTGCTCACCAGTACATGAATCTTTATTGTCTACATCAGGGGTGTCAAACTCATTTTAACTCGGGGGCCACACGATAGAACAAACATTCTGTCGGGGGCCGGACTAGTAGATTAAAGAGAAAGAAAAAGAGATAAAGAAATAAGAGAAAGAGGGAAGGAAAGAGAGAGAGAGGGCGGGACAAAGAAAGAAAAAGAGAGAGAGAGAGTGAGAAACCAAAGATAAAAAGCCGTGAGAGAGGGGGGAAAAAGGGATAGGAAGAAAGAAATCCAAAGAGAAATACAAAGACAGAAGGAGAGAAAAGAGAAAAGAAAGCGCAAAGGGTATGAAGAGAGAAAGAGAAAAGAGAGAAAAGGAAAAAAGGAAGTTAGAGCAAAAGAGGTTAAAAGACACACATAGAGAAAGAGACAAAGAGCAACAAAGGAAGAGAAAAAGAGACACAGAGAGTGAAAGACACAAAGACAGAGTGGGAGAAAAGGGGTGGAAAAGAGAGAGAGAGAGAGAGAGAAATAAATACAAGTACAGTGTCTTTGTTCGAGGCACCTGGCTTTGGCAACATCAAGTTGACATATTTCAACCTGCAGCTTGTTTTTCTCTTGCGCTTCTCTGAGTGTTGTCTCGCGGGCCGGATTCAATCCCTTAGCGGGCCTGATCTGGCCCGCGGGCCGCCTGTTTGACACCTGTGGTCTACATAATATAATAATTGCTGTTTAGGTACACGTTTTATTAATGTTTTGAATTTATTTTAGTATGTTATTATTTCAAAGCAGTTTTAGGGGGTCACTTATATGAGATATAGGCTTATATGCCAGTATATATACTGTAGTACTTGAAGTCGTTTTAGTGGTCATTTTTCTTGTGTGATTAAAAACGTGAATACTGTCTACTATCTCTGCTTTAGTGTCTTTCATTTGATGAATTGGAAAAGTGGATTTTTTTTTCTTGACTTAGGTCGCAGATAGTTTTAAGGGTAAAAAGGTGATTCCTGCAGTCAGACTGGTTGAGAACGGCTGCACAGGGATACTAGAGATACAAACGACATACAAAAAAGTCATCAGGAATATTGTCAGACATTAAACCCGGTTGGGGTACAGAACAGGTTGGGGACCACTGAAATACTGTGTTGAACCGCTGACTCGTAAAGTCTTTAAGAAGCGCACGAGGTTCTGAAATGAATGAAGAGAATGCCATTGTGGGAAAGATTTTGGTCGTCCTGGAAAAAAAATCTAAATAAACGCATAGCTAGTGTGTTTTACCAGAAAATCACGACACTGTATTATTGTGCCTTTTCATCAATGTTGCACAGACACATTTGAGTCCTTTCACCATTTTCTTAAATGTTCGTCTTTTTTCCTATTGAGAGACATATCCTGAAACTCAACATTGATCTTTTGCTTTTGATCTTCACGTGAATTCAGCAACGTTTGGAACTTAAAATGCTTTGTTTGAACTGAGAAAATGTGAAATAAAATTGTATCCTGATTTTTAATCAATGTCTTTTTTCTCATTTCTCTGAAATTTGTATCTAGTACTGATACTAAAAAAGGTGTGATAATGAGATGATACCTATTGTCTCTTCTATGTAATCTAGGCCCCTAGTGGCCTGGTCATTAGGATTCAGCGCTCTTACTGCTGCTATCTGGGTTTGATTGTGGTCAACAATAAATATCGACTGATTATTTAGATACATCGGTAAGCATCAGATTATAGAGTGCATGTTTAAATTTCTGAATAATTTAGGGTTTTTGGGTGCATTTTACAGTTCGGAAAATATGGTACATTATGAGAAAATCACTATGAATGGATGCTGTGAATTATTCATAACAAAAAGTGAGTAAGAAACATTAAATGTCAGCATCTCCACTGACCGAGTCGAGACTTATCTAACGTGTTGTCCCTACAAAAGTCAACCATTAAAAGCCATAAATAACAACTTGTCATTTCAGGCTAGCTAACATAATTAAATGATATTCATTTTCTAAAGGCCATTTTTAAAAGCCACCATTAATATTGTTGCTTGTCCTGTCTTAGATAATGGCCACTTAGAAGATCATAAAATTGTTTGTTTTAAGTACAATAACGTGCATATGATTTCCCTTTGTAGTGTTCTTTTTTTACAATAGCAAGGATATTTGGGAAAAAAACATTATTTTGTATAAAAGTTAATAATCCCCAACAACTTCATGAGATACTATGTGGCTATACAGTCTTAAAGGAAAAGGGAATCCAAAAGTGTTTTTAAAATTAACATGCTGTACATATTTTATGACAATCTTTTCTGTACTCCTTCACTATAAAAAAAAACATATTTTCATATTTACAGACACCCCCTTACTTACGACCGTTCGTCTTACGAAAAACGGTAGATACGAACATTCATTTCGGAATGTCGAAAAATATCCGGACATTACTGTAAGTTAAATTTTGTATTGTGTGCACCTTTATCCGAGTAGAGGACAGTGCCGTGGTGCTTCTTTCCGCCGCTACTGGCGTGTAGTGCTGTAAGAGGTCACCCGGCATCCACCCCGAAAAAGAAATCCGGCTTCTACTTCCCAGTTTGTATGTAAACATACTACGTGTACTGTATCTGTAGAGCGCTAAGAACTTTGACGTTTTTATTGTTTAATATCTCATGCAAACATTTAATATGATCGGTGTAAAGTCTAAAGAAGAGGCCAGCCATTTCTTTGGAAATAAAAGAGGAATATGAAAGCTTGATGCGGTTGAGAAAATGGTCAGAACACTTTCTTTCGGCCACTTTCTACCACGGAGGAGGAAGTCGCCTAACTCTTGAATCGCATCTTCCAAAAGTAAGTTAAACTCAACTTTATTCCTCTTTATAGAGCATATTATTTTATGAAATGTTTATTTTGTAGTACAAAACAATACAGGTTACTCATACAAGCCTTAATCATATTTATATAAACCTCAAACATACAAAATATAGCACTGAAGCAACTTTATGAACAAATCAAACTTACGAACGATCAGCCGGAAATCTCGTTCGCAAGTGGGGTGGCGTCTGTATAAGTATTTTTTTCCTTTTTTACTAATTTAAAAAGTCATTTTAGAGTAGAAATGTTCTAAATTGTTTCTTGTTTTTTAAGTAACATAAAAAAATAACACTGATAATCGGCATAATTATCTGATATAGAAGACACAGATAATGTTGCTCAATTAAAATATATTAATTACATTAAAAATGCACACTTGTTTAGGGGACACTTTGTATTATTTCGTGCCTCCTAGTGATAAAAATCGTTCTTTGTTACAAGGACAATTTATTTGAATAATACACCAAAATACATGAACTGTGGTATAAACACGCATTTTTAAAAATACTAGTAGGTCAAGAAAACTGTATTTATTTAACACAACATTAGGCTCACCTAAAAGGAGCTGACATGGTTATCTGCCATTTTGCAGCTAATGGTAAATCAAAACAATAAAAACGTGTTAAAGGCTAGGCAAACAATGAGTTGAAAAATTGTGTGGGTTCGTCACTTTGAGATTCAGTAGTTTGCATTCTTTATTGTACCGTACTTTGTAGCACTCGTTTTCGGTTGCATCACACAATACAGTGACATCCAGTGTTCAAATATAAAGCAGTGTTCTTTTGAGATAAACAAGAAAAAGTTGAATTTCTGCTTGTAATGACTTTTTGGCAACTCTTTGTCTTCTTCATCTTTTTCTCCTTTTCTCTTCCGTGTTGGTTTTCTTAGAAGGAGATGCGTCACTGCCAATTAGTGGTTGATGTTAGTCACTACAGTATTGGGCTGTCTTGATTTTCACAGCACATCCATTGTACTGTGTTTTCCAATCACAATAGGTACTTGAGTTAAAGGGAAATTGTGCATTATTTAGCGCTTTTTAGTGTTAATACAACTTTATTCATTAAAGGTGGTGTTTGCAACTTAAAATGTTGCTATTCTCTGTAGCCATCTCCTAGCTTATAGTCATATGATCACAACATCAGTCAGTTCATTCCGCAAGTTGTAACATATATTCTTTTTTCATCTTTTTGGGGGTTCGTTGGTGTTAAAAATTGGCAAAAAAGAAAAGAAAAGAAAAATAATGCAGTCGGTCACTTAGTCTCTGTAGCTTGTAATCAACCTTGTGCTTAGTAGCACTCCGTTTCGGTTGTATCAAAAAATACAGCATCTAACTGTCAAATATTACGCAGAATCCCTTTAAGGCTGGTCTAAATATTTAACTGAACAAACAACTCAAAATTTTCCCAATTTTTGTTTTGGTTTGTTGACATTTTGTAGCGACCCCTGAAGTGGTCCCAAACTAATATTTTCTTATCGGCGGTCCAAAATTTGCCGGAGAGAAACCTGGGCTCCCCGGCATCCTTCATTAAACTTTTCCGACTTTGCTGTGATTACAAAGAAAAATCAAATCAGTCTCACATTTAACGATTAGCTTCCTCTTCTCATTTCATCATTTCAACTCATTACGCAATCGATTTGTCTTTGGAGACGATCGCTCCGTGAAAAAAACTAAACAAAAACACAAAAAAAAACCTGAGTGATTTCTTTTTCCGTGGTCACAAATCGATGCGTCCCTTTTGTTTTTATTCATCGCACACCGCCGCGCTAATTGTTGTCTGTGGCTCCACACCCCGGTCCCCCGTCCTCACCCCGATCATTCCTCACCCGTCGCTCCCTCTTCATTCCCGACCCGTCTATCCATCTTTTTGTGTCCTCACACTTCAGTGGGATGCCGGTCACGCACACATTTTCTCTCGGTGTTGGCGGGAGGCGCCACTGAGCATGTCCCTGTCCGCTCTAAATCGGATTGATTAACGGCATGTGGCTGTGGCGGGTCTCAAGGGGGACCACAACCTAACCCCCTACCGCACACACACATGCACGACCCAATGTTTTCCCGCATCCGAAAGCACCAGGGAAGGCCATACACACTTGCCGGCTTCGGTAATTGGTTGTCGGACAGCCGTGGCAGCTCAGAGCCTAATAGGTCCGACTCCTCAATAACGCTCCGCAATCACAATAAATGTGAGATAGGCTGCATCGGTCAAATGGAGCCATGAAATACTAGCAGGAGGTCCCAAAAACAAATCCTCTTACACACGCTCCCAATTGCTCTCGACTGCTCTCTTATTCTTTTCAATGAAGTGTGCCGCACAACATATGGGGTCAAGGCTGGGAGTAATGCGTTACAAAGGAACACGTTACGTGCCTTTCCTCAAGTAACGGGTACTGGAACTCCTTAAACATACCTGTCAACCTCCACGGCTCCTTGCCCTTACAAAATGTTGTATTTTCCCTTATAAAATACAAAATAATCTTACACCATATTTTTTTCAAACGTGTTTATTTATGTATTATTTATGTTTCGTTATATCATATATATTGTTAATTAACATTTTGTTGTGAGATACTGAGTTGCTCGACATGAATGAGGTTTATTGTAAAAATGAAGTAGCTTGGTCGTTCACTGTAGAAGTAAAAAATACATGCAAATATAATTAAGTAGGATAATACATTTTCTCATTCAAATTATGAATTCATTTTCTGCATTCAATTATTGTTGGTAATATACTGATTAAAGGGATAACCACAAACCTGTCTTTTTTTATTTTCTCCTTTTATACTTCTTTTTTTCTTAACTTTTTTATACAACAATAATGATTCGTAATATAATGCATCAAAGCAAGTGAGCCGTTTGAGAGCCGGATCTCTTTAATGAGTTGAGCCGAAAAAGCCGGTTCTCTAAAAAGAGACGGACTTCCTTTCACTACATAACTGCCACATGAAATCCGAGGCGGAAGATGCATGCGCACATTAGCATCAAACCGCTCGCTTCGTTTGCAACGAAAAAAACGATACTGAGATAGAGGCTTCCGCGGCAAACTCGTTTGACTTGATTGATTTGCCGTTTCGTCATAGTCGGTGTATACCGCATGGTAACCTTAATTGACGAATTTGCGTTTTTCCGTACAGATTTCCTTGTACGTCGTACTCGTCTTAAAATGCATAATAAACTTACTTTGTGTTTTTACTTAAAAACGTACAGGTTGACAGGTATGTTAAAAATATGTTTTAACTCAACATGGTGTGTTATTCTGCTACTTTCTTAAATTAGATAGATAGATAGATAGATAGAGATAGATATATAGATAGATAGATACTTTTTCAGCTCTTCCTTCAATTCCCCAGCAACACAACTTATATATAAAAATCAAAAAATGAAGGGGCCTGTTTATTTGTACCTGTAAAATACAACTGAATACAGTAATCCCTTGGTTATCGCGGTTAATGGGGATCAAAACCACCCGCGAAAAGTGAAAATCCGCGAAGTAGCGACGCCCCTTCAAAAATGCTTACATTTTTATTTATTCATTTATTTTTATTAATTTTATTATTTTATTTTATTATTATTATTTTTTGGACCCGGTTAATGGGGACCAAAACCACCCGCGAAAAGTGAAAATGTCAGGCGGGACGGAAGGAAAACTGAAATCACTTGCACTCGTTTCTTGGTTTTTATTGGAAGGAAGGAATGACAAGACGTGAATCTTCGATCCGTTGACAGATTGTCGAGACTTGACAGGCGGGTGAAGGCTTGGCGGGTATGGTCGTGGATAGGCGTAGTCGTCGTGTTGTTGGTTGGGGCTGGAGAAGAAGGGCGTCGTTGTGTTC
Organism: Urocampus carinirostris; assembly: GCF_059441175.1. Taxonomy (NCBI): domain Eukaryota; kingdom Metazoa; phylum Chordata; class Actinopteri; order Syngnathiformes; family Syngnathidae; genus Urocampus; species Urocampus carinirostris. Next base: position 25,391,129 of record NC_142354.1, on the reverse strand, counting down.
GGAAGAGAGATCAGGAGTCAGGCGGTCAGGGCAGGTCGTAGGCAAATTCGGAAACGGGTCGGCAACGGAGATCAGGTAGAAAAACAGGAGGCAGGCAAAGAGTCGGAGGTACGGGCTTTCTGAGCAGATGGCAACAGATCGCATAGTACAATCGGACAAAGTGTTACCGGAAGCTGAGGATTTAAATGTACAGGGTGCGCCAATCAGCTGTCCTGGCTGTTGGCGCCAAATCCTGAACACAGGTGTTCCCAATCCGGGTGATTGTGACAGAATCCCCCCCTCAAGGGACGGCTCCAGAAGTCCCCAGAAAAAGGACCAGGGGGCTCTGGCGGACAGGCTTAATGCGGGAAACATGAAACGTCGGGTGAACCCTCATGGTGCTGGGCAGGCACGCGTGGACTGCCGATGGACTAATAATTTTGTCCACCGGAAACGGTCCCAGGAATCGGGGAGCTAACTTCTTGGACTCCACCCGGAGCGGAAGGTCCTTGGTGGACAACCATACTTGCTGGCCCACCTGGTACTTTGGGGCCGGAATTTTTCTTTGGTTAGCCCCCTTTGAATAACTTTGGACGGCTCGAAGAAGAGCAGCCCGTGCCTGAGCCCAAGTGCGACGACAGCGACGGGCATTTGCAAGAGCCGACGGACAGAAAACCTCTTCCTCTTGGTTGGGGAACAGGGTGGCTGGTAGCCATAGACGCACTGGAAGGGAGACATGCCAGTGGAGGAGCAGACAAGGGAGTTGTGGGCGTATTCCACCTATACCAGCTGTTGCGCCCAGGAAAGAGGCTCACGGGAAACCAGGCAGCGGAGAGCCGTCTCCAGTTCCTGATTGAGGCGTTCAGACTGTCCATTAGATTGCGGATGGAACCCGGACGAGAGACTGACCGAGGCCCCCAGGAGACGGCAGAACTCTTTCCAAAATCCCGAGGCAAATTGGGGACCTCGGTCTGAAACAATGTCTTTTGGGATTCCATGGAGGCGGAAGACATGCAGCTGGACCACCTGCGCCGTCTCTTTGGCGGACCGAAGTTTGGGCAAGGCCACGAAGTGGACCATTTTGCTGAACCGATCCACAATCGTCAAAATGGTTGTCATCCCTTCCGAGGCAGGCAGCCCAGTAACGAAGTCCAGGGAGATGTGGGACCAAGGACGGCTGGGGACTGGTAATGGCTAAAGCAATCCCGCAGGGGGTCGATTCGAAGCCTTCTGCCGGGCTCAGGTTTGTCAAGCCCCGACGTACTCCTGAACGTCCTTTGCCAATGCGGGCCACCAGAAACGTCGGGCCAGGAAGTTGCTGGTGCGGGTAGCACCCGGGTGACAGGAGAGGCGAGAGTCGTGCCCCCATTGAAGGACCTCTGACCGTAGGGCTTCCGGGAAGAATAGCCGCCCCTCTGGACAAGTACTGGGGCCGGCTTGGTCTTGGAGGGCCTCTTTGACGCGATCACAATCCCTGACGTCATAATTGCGTTCGGCAGGGGATAAGCGACGTGAAAAGAATGCACAGGGGTGCATCTTTTGGTCCTCGGTTGACCTTTGAGAGAGAACAGCCCCAACTCCTACGTCTGAGGCATCCACTTCAACGACTAGCTGACGCCCCGGGTCAGGTACTTGGAGGATGGGAGCCGTCAAAAATCGAGCTTTGAGGGTGGTGAATGCTTTGTCGGCCGCAGGAGACCATCTGAATGTTTCCTTGGAACTAGTGAGAGCCGTCAGGGGACCCGCTACCGTGCTATAGTTCCGAATAAATTGTCGGTAAAAATTGGCGAAACCCAAGAACTGCTGGAGCTTCTTGCGATCCGTGGGGACAGGCCAGGAGGTGACTGCCGACACCTTTGCAGGATCCATCTGTAATCTCCCCTTCGCGATGATATACCCCAGGAATGACATGGTTTGGGCGTGGAACTCTTCTCAGCCTTAACGAAGAGGGAGTTCTCCAGGAGTCGTCGAAGGGCAAGTTGGACGTGCTGCGTGTGTTCCTTCAGGGATTTAGAGAAAATCAGAATGTCATCCAAGTAGACAAAAACAAACTTGTTGAGCACATCACGCAGCACGTCGTTGATAAGGGACTGGAAGACGGCGGGGGCGTTCGTTAGACCAAAAGGCATGACTAAATATTCGTAGTGCCCCGTGGCAGTGTTAAAGGCCGTTTTCCATTCATCTCCCTACCGGATACGGACCAGATGATAAGCGTTTCTGAGGTCCAGTTTAGTGAACACCTTGGCCCCTTGCAGCAGTTCAAAGGCGGAGGCAAGCAGTGGTAAAGGGTAGCGATTCTTAACTGTTATGTCATTAAGGCCGCTGTAGTCAATGCACGGTTGTAAGGAACCATCTTTCTTGCCAACAAAGAAAAAACCAGCTCCAGCCGGGGAAGAGGATGGCAGAATTATTTCGGCTGCCAAGGCCTCCGAGATGTATTCCTCCACGGACTGTCTTTCGGGTGCAGAAAGGGAATAGAGACGACCCCGTGGGGGAGTAGAGCCAGGCAGAAGGTTGATAGCACAGTCATAGGGGCGATGTGGAGGAAGGGGAAGTGGCCTTGGCTTTGCTAAAAACTTCCCGTAGGTGGTGATAGCAGGCAGGGACCTTGGACACGTCAGGAGGAGACTTGGAAACCACGGGTCGGTCGGGGTGATATGCAGAACGTAGACAGGTTTGATGGCACTCGACGCCCCGAACGCCAATCAAAGTGAGGGTTGTACCATACCAGCCATGGATGGCCCAAAACAAGTGGCTGGCCGGGGGATGGGAGCAGGTGGAACCGAATTTGTTCTCTATGATTGCCAGAAAGTCTCATCTCCATTGGTTCGGTAACATGGGTAAATGTGCCCAGAAGACGGCCATCTAGTGCTCGGGCGGTGATAGGAGTAGCGAGGGAATTCAATGGGACCTTGAGTATGTGGGCGAGGGAGAGGTCCAAAATGTTAGCTTCGGCCCCGGAATCCACTAGCGCGGAAAGTCTCTGTGGGGAACCAGCAATCAAGAGATGCACCTCGAGGGAAGGTCGAGAGGTTTCGGAGGACGGGATAAGGGCAGAACTCAATCGGACGCCTCCGTTGTCCGACGAGCCCCCCCTTTTAACGGACACGTTGAGATTCGATGCCCCTTGCCACCGCAATAAAGACAAAGTCCCTCAGAAACCCGCCGCCGGCGCTCTTCGGCCGATAGCGCCGCCCGATTAATCTCCATGGCTTCGTGAGTAACTGTCATCGGGGATCGGGGCGTTTGGAACCCACTTGGCTCTTTGGGCGAATTCGTCGGGAGTCGTATTGTTCTCCTGTCGCCGTGCTTGGACCCGACGGTCTGTTCGCGCCGTCAGTGCAATGGCTTCGTCGAGGGTAGAAGGCGGAGTATGGAACACCGATTCGTCCTTCAAATAATAGGTGTGGAGATAAGCGTCCACTAACGCTTCCTCATTCCAATTACTCTGGCTAGCGAGTGTTCTGAAGTCAATGGAGTAATCGGCGACCGAACGTTTTTCTTGGCTAATGTTAAGCAGTGAGCGGGATGCGTCAGACGAGGCAGACCCAGTATCAAATACTTTAAGGATCTCATGGGAGATTAATGCAAACGAGGAACATGCCACCGATCCTCGTTCAAACTCAGCGGTTCCCCAAAGCCGAGCTCTCCCAGTTATGTGGTTAATGACGAACGCTACCTTGGTTCCCTCGGATCGAAAATTTCGGGGTTGGAGATCAAAAATGAGTCGACAGTTTACGAGGAAGGCACGGACTTGGGTAGGGTCACCGCAAAACTTTCCGGGTGCGCCCACATGGGGTTCTGCTGCTTCGGAGACATGCGAGGTAGGCAAAGGAAGACTCGGCGGGGTTGTTTGAGGGCTCGGAGACAGGTTTACGGAATGCGGAAATGGTGACGTCAGTAATTTTGACAGCTGCTCAGACAGGCTTGCTACTTGCTGGTGGTTCTGTAGTAAGAGGTGTTGTTGCTGTTGCAGAAGACCTTGTTGCTGTTGGACTTGTTGAAGAAGCGTGGCGACGTCACTTGCAGATTTCTGTATGGCGCTCTCGGTCCATTGTAGCCGTTGTAGAGCGGAAGGAGGCTCCGAGTTGCTTGGTTCTTCCTTCGGAGAAACGTGCGCTGATCTCATGATGTGGTCCGATTGTTCTGTCAGGCGGGACGGAAAGAAAACTGAGATCACTTGCACTCGTTTCTTGGTTTTTATTGGAAGGAAGGATTGACAAGACGTGAATCTTCCATCCGTTGTTTGACGGATTGTCGAGACTTGACAGGCGGGTGAAGGCTTGGCGGGAATGGTCGTGGACAGGCGTAGTCGTCGTGTTGTTGGTTGGGGCTGGAGAAGAAGGGCGTCGTTGTGTTCGGAAGAGAGATCAGGAGTCAGGCGGGCAGGGCAGGTCGTAGGCAAATTCGGAAAGGGGTCGGCAACGGAGATCAGGTAGAAAAACAGGAGGCAGGCAAAGAGTCAGAGGTACGGGCTTTCTGAGCAGATGGCAATAGATCGCATGGTACAATCGGACAAAGTGTTACCGGAAGCTGGGGATTTAAATGTACAGGGTGCGCCAATCAGCTGTCCTGGCTGTTGGCGCCAAATCCTGAACACAGGTGTTCGCGATCCGGGTGATTGTGACAGAAAATCTGCGAAGTAGCGACGCCCCTTCAAAAATGCTTAAAAAATAAATATATATTATTTTTTTATTTTTTATTATTATTTTTTAGACCCGCGTAGCTCTGAACCCGCGAATGTGGAACTGCAAAGTAGCGAGGTCCCACTGTATGGTTTCTAGCCCATAGCACATCGTGTAATTTCCCCCAACAGATATTCTGACATTCTCCCTACCGTATATACCCACATCTAAGCCATATCTACCACTATAAAATAAAATACTGAAACTTGGAAGTCAGTTTATATGCGCATATTTGGTTGTGTGTCACCAGTAACGAATGGTAAGCAGTGCGTGGGGAGTGGGTGTGGCTTAAACACGATCATTGAAATCAATGAAGCAAACTTTAGCACAACATTTAAGGTAAAAGAAATTTGGTCCTTTTTCATTCGTTAATTTTTTTTTGCAGTTCAATTCTCACGTAACGAGTACTGTAATGCGTTATAATTAAAATGTTGTAACTGAACTGACGTTACAACATGGTGTGTTACTCCGCTCTCAATTGTTTCCCTATTCTTTTCAATGAAGTGCGCTGCACAAAATATGGGGTTGCCTTTTTTTTTTTCTCTTGTTTTGTCCGGAAGATTGTTTTGCGAGGGAAGGGACATAACAATTCCCCCAAGAAGGCCTAATGGGTTTTTGGAGAAGCAGAGAAGGAAAGAGATTCTGACATTTTGTACATCCAACATCTGTCTACATGCTTGAACGCTACAACTCCCCTGATACTCTTCTCAGCTGAGTTGCTGGCTGACAGGCGGACGGTTGGAAGGGACTGCAAATAAATACGCTGCCATTTCAATTTCAGCTTTCCCTTCCCGGCGCTGACCAATTGTGTGACAATTTGGAATGATTGTGAGATCGTGATATTCCTGAAAGGACGGCGTTCACTGTTCAAATGTTTCATCAGGGATTTATTAAATTAAGAAAAGCAAGAGGGAATAAAGGGATCTAATTTGCATTCATTAAAATCACATGCTTTAATGCAGGGGACTGGTGATATTTTTGAAAAATGTCCAATTAGCTGTGATTCGTATTCTTGAAAGGACACTGTAATATTTGACTACTAGATGATGCTGTATTGTGTAGTTTAGCGCTCTCCAACGTAGTAATAACAGCTGAGGTGCCCGCAGACCTGTTCAAAAAAATATCTCACCAATGCTGGTTCATTGTGATTTTCTAGTAAACTGATTATTTTTAGTGGTTTACTGAGTCCCTGTAACCCTAATTCTAATAATTGACCTGGTAATGATATTGTAACCACATATCAAAAACATACTTCGAAATAATAATCACACAATAATAAATATCAAACTGGGTGCTCTTTCCACTAATTAGTAATAAAAAGTAGCTATCGTTTTTAAAAAAGGTTAGCGGGCTTTGGTTGAGTTCAACCAAAAATGAATGCTTTTTTTGACAAGCCTTTTTGAGGTTTTTAGGAACCTGTAGCAGCAAGATGACATATAATATTGTCAGTTCCCTATAGGTTAGTCTTAGGGTCTGCAACAAGCAGATCTTTGGTGCCCTCAAGTGGCCACCCGGCGCCTTTTCAAAAATGTTTGATAATGGAAAATTATATTTTTTCTGTAAGACGACAAAAGTGAAACAATTTTTAAAATTTTATTGAATGAGTAACTATTTTGACATAACAGGCAATCGGACATGGTTTTTTTTCTCCCCATTGCAAAGAAAAGATAGATAGTTAAAACTTAACATTCTCAATATACAATATACTCAATATTCATAAAGAAGCAACCTCCCCAAATATAAATAAATGAATATAGATACATACAGTGTAGGTGTATATGCAGCAGCCGTAATTGCTTTCTCTCCCCACGTCGCCTCAGTGTCTTCCCGGACCTGAGCACAATTCACAGAGCCCCTGCTGGTGATCATCCTTGCTTTGCGCTTTTCTGAGTTTCCGATATTACTGAGGAATTTCTTTTCAATGTAACACGTTGCAATAATTCTAGCTGAAATACATACTTGGCAGTTTGTTTCGGGTGGGTGGATCCATTGACTTGTGCCCCCGCACGGCTTTTTGACTGACAGCATGCACCAACCTATCAGACTTGTGCACAGAAGGTCACGCCCACTTAACACATGCAACAGTCCTCGGCGACCTGCCCCCATGATAGCATTTGCTGTGTGTTTGCTGCTGAGCAACAAAGCACAGCGAAAATCCGTGAAGTATCTAGACGGAGATACAGGGAGGGATAACTGTATAGATAAAATATATTTTGCAGTCAGAACAAAAGATGTAGTAGTTGTAGCGTCATAAATTCAGCCATTAATAATAACGCGGTTATATTTTCCGTCGGTGGTTTGTTCGAAGGGCACGAACCTCACCCGACGTCTGTGCAATTCATTATAAACAGATTTGCTTAGCGAGTAAGATGAAATGAGCAACGACCATTAGCATAATGAATGCACCCATCACGGTGACAATTCCCCCCTCCTTCAAATGTGTTCAAATAAATCCTTGGAGGAAACGTGTCTGATTCATGGAGGAGCTTTCACGTGAGCCGTAATGAAAGTCTCTGTGGCTCACCGAGACATCATTAGATGACGTGTGTTAGCGGTTGTGTAAACACGTTCCGCCATCATCTGTTATTTGGCGCTTGAGTGTTTTGAAGACCAGGATGAAAACCTTGCAATTGATTGATTTTTTTGAAGAAGATTTCAACTGAGTTGCTCAACTGTCTGACCGATGTCGTTATTTCTTTATGGAAATTCATTGCACATCATGAAGATGTATTTTACCATTTTTTTCACGTGTTTAATTTATTTTTTATTTCTTCTAACTTTTCTTCAAATTCAATCACCTCCTTTTTGGACAGACATTAAAGAGTACCAAAGATAATCACACCTGTTTTTAAAGGGACAGTGTGTGTTATTTGACTACCAGCTCTCACTGGATTGTTTTGTGCAGGGATCACCATACTTGTTGAAGCTGGGAGCTACTTTTCGTTACTGATCGAAAATACATTTCTAAAATGACCACTTATGTCAACCCTCTGTTGTTACTATGTCATTACCAGGTTGTAACAGTTCAATTAGAAATCAAATTTACCAGAAAATCGCAATGACCCATTACTGGTGAGCTAATTTCCAAACCTGTCCGCGGGCTACTCCGATGATCTTAGGGGGTTACCTGACCTGGTGGCCACAGGCACCACATTACAGACCTTGGCACTGCATATTACAGCAACATCTAGTGGTCAAATAATACACACAGTCCCTTTAAGGTTATTTTCAAGTCAAATAGAAGCCAAATCATAAAAAACAATTATATCTTATTTTATTTTTTTAATTAAAAAAGAACATTTTGAAAAAAATATTCGGGCAACACGTTGAAGACCCCTGGTGTTGTGCAATCAAAATGAGTGCTAAAAAACACAGAAGATTAAAAACTTCAAAGTGTCAACTTGGACAAACTGCAAAGTTTTTCTACAATTTTTGCCCAGCCTTTTGCAAAGAAAGAAAAGAAAAAAAAGAAAGAAAACAGATAAAAAAGATAAAAAAATAAAAGAAAAAGGAAAAAAAAGAAAAAAAAAGAAATAAAGAAAACAAAATATTATTGTTCATATTTTATATCAAATACAAATAAAGTAAAATAGGGAAAATGATCCTTAAAATGTGGTTGGTTCAGTTACGTTATTTTGTTAGTATAAATATATACCGTAATAAAAATATAATATATACCCCTAATTCCCCTAAAAGCAGGTAGATGCCTTGCATGGCTATCGCCGCTATCAGTGTGTGTGTGTGTCTGTGAAAGGGTAAGTGTGAAGCACATTGTAAAGTGCTTACGGAGGTTTTCAGTAACTTCAAAAGTCTAGTCAAGTCAAGTCATGTTTATTTGTGACACCCTTGATCACATGGAGTCTCAAAGGGCTGCATATATCACAGATTATTGTAAACCACAGACTATTATTACACCATTCTCTGATCTAAAGCACTATATAAATGCAGACCCTTTTCCATTTACCATTAAAGGTGGGGTGCGTGATTTGAGGTGTCCTTACAAAGTTGAATGTAGAATATTTTCTCGATTAAGTATCTGCAAACAATGCCCAACTGAGGTGATCAAGCCCTAATATTTTTTCACCAAAGTGCCTATCTGCTTTTATTGTGTTATTAGCAAAGCTGTTCGGGGCGGTGGATGAATGGGGGGGGGGGTCGCTCTCAGTGTGACTTCATGCTCGTCCATGCGTTTTTGTTTTTGTCTCTATTTATTAGTGTAGCATGAAAATGGTGAAGGTAAAAAGCTGCTTGCTTCAAGTACAGTCAAGGGAGCTTGACAAAGGCTGCAATGATGACACAAGCCAGGAGAGGCTGAGAGGGTGGCCGCGAGTAAAAAAATTCCAAATTCCATTCAGCTCCTTTAACAATATAACCAAATTGCATAAAACCCTATTCATTAGTTGTGCATGTGTACCAAATGTTTTGGCTAGTCAATTTGAAACGTGTTCTGTGACCTGACTCCAGCAATGTATTTTTAACTTTATTTATTTATTTGTTTATTTCATAAAGGACAGGAATACTACTTAAATGAAGCTATATCAAGTTATATCAAGGATTCCTTGATAGAGATGGAGCAGCCTGGCTTCTATCGCCTGTAAAAATTGCAAAATGCTCGAGCGTAAATGTTTTACAGTTTGCAGTTAAAAAACATTGTTATCTTTCAAGTTTGTGTTGTTTTGTGACACTAGATCAAGCATGTGTTTTTTTTTTCAGTTTTACGACCTTGATCCTCCTTCCCTCCAGAGCTAAGATCTTAAAAAGATAAATATATTCTTTAAGAAGTATGCGTTTACAATGCCCAACTGAGTTTAAAGAGCTCTTATGCTTTTTTTTCCACTAGGCCTATTTGCTTTTATCTTATTTTTTATGTATGGGGCAGAACACATTAGGTGCAAGAAAAGGGGACTTGGGGGAGTGCTGGAGAGTAACGTCATGTCCGTCCCTGCAGTTTTTTTTTTTTTGTATTTGTTAGTGTGGCATGAAAAATGTGAAATACAGTCCTAACGCTAACCTAAACCCCAAGAAAGATGACAAAGGAAGACTTTATTTGAGTGGGTCTAAGAAATGCACATATTTGCACGCGCATCATGAATGAGCTGATTGAGGCTTCAATTATGATAAAAGCCTGGAGATGGCAGGAGAGGTTAACCAAATTTCAAATTCCATACAGCTCCTTTAGGCCCAAGCCTGAGCCTAAGGGCCTAAAATGTCCAATATTATGTTTGGGTCAGGCTGGGAATTCTCTCTTGAACATTTAACGCATTTATCTAAAAAAGAAAAACATATATTTAAAAAAAACTCTTCATGCTATGTCTCTCTGTCTCTGTCTCTCTCTCTCTCTCTCTCTCTCTCAAAGTGCCACGCTAGATTTTTGGGGGCGTACTACTTTTATGGCAATATAAAAGATACAAATGTTTACACAGTCTTGTGGAACTTAGATTTTGTTACACTAGTACCAGATTGGGGTGGTGAGTAAATTATATGAACAAATGATTACTTGACCAGTTAAACTGAAAAGGCGAGGTTAGTCCTTTTTAGACTCGTTTTGCTTTAATTGTAACACAGCACGTTTTAGATGATTTGAACAGGAAAACGGATGAAAAACCTATTTAGTTAATCTGAAGCAGGGGTGGCCAACCTGGTCCTCGAGAGTCGCGTATTGGAGGTTGTTAGCAAGCTTTGTGGAAGCTTAATAATGGTCCAAAGGTTCGGAATCACCTGTATTGGAGCAGAATAACTCCAAAAACATGCAGGATATGCAGCTTTCGAGGACTGGGTTGGTCACTCCTGATTCTGAAGGATTGGCTACACTGCAATTTTAATTGAATTCTTAACCTATTTTTGAGAGTTCAACATACCTTAATCAAGAAACCCACTCTCGGATTTAAATAACTTTCTTTACTTATCATCTACAGAAGAAACTTAAAAGAAAACAAAAGAAAAAAGTGGGGAAAAAAAGAAAGATAGGAGTTGGAATCTTAGCTGGCACCATTCAGACAGGAAAACAAATTTTACTGTGATTAGAATTTAAGGCAGATTAATTGTAATTGAATCTATTCTCTCTATACCCCCCTTTAAACACACTAATCCCGTAACCATTAGAAGAACTTTGGTTTCGGTGCGACGATGTGACGATGTTGAGGAGGCCGGTTTCAAGGTTTCAGCGAGGAATCCTCAAGGCTTGATGCCCCGATCTGGACCAGAACCACTGCACGGCGTTGAAGCTGTGGTGGGTGGCTGGCCCGTCCGCAGGTTCTTTGTCTCGAGGGGCTAAGCAAGACTTTCTGATGCTATCTACTGGCCTATCTATATCTTGCTGCTTGTTGAAACCTGGCTGGCTGGCTTGCTCAAAACAGAACTTTTAGTTTCTTTCTACAAGAGACTTTTCTGTAAGCAGAATTTTCTTGATCCTGGCATGCTTGCTTGCCCCAACAGAACTGTTGGTTTCTTGCAAGCCAGCCTTTCTTGCTGCTGGCTCTCTCTGGCCACTTACGAACTGAATTGCGAGGAGTGAAGCGGCTTGTTTCCCTGTAGTCTGCTTCCCCGTCGCTCTCTCCGGCCTCCTGGGGTTGTCAAGGCAACCTGGAATGTCCTTTGTTTCATAAACGAGCAATACCAAATCTCACACCCAGTTGATACCAGATAATTCAAATACTGCGAATAATTGAATTAAAAAATATGAAATTGCAGGTACAAGTTTTGCTTGTGCATGAACTCAGATGAGATTTTTCAATATTGGATTCTAGCTGGGGCAGGAGGGGGAGAGAAAGGAAAATTGGAGGGGGAGCAGGGACAATTCATGTCTGTGTGGCCCTCCCCCATATGTAAATGAGAATGCTGACCTAATATTGAATGCTCTACAGACTTTAATTTGTTATAATACATCACCTCTCCTCCTCCCGAGTCCTCACAAATAAAATATTAAATTTCGAGTTTGATTCGGGCTCGGTCCTGCAAATCGAGTGAATTGGTCTGCTCTGACCTGGTTCGAGCTTTAGTACCCGCCTGTGTTGGGCTTTTACACCGATCTGACCTCTGATTCCCTCCCCCCTCTATTTCCTCAGGTGAGGGCGAGCGCCATCGCCCAAGACGCGGACCAGAATTACGACTACGCTTCCAATAGCGTTATCTTGCATCTTGATGTTGGCGATGAAGTCTGCGTGCAACTGGACGGCGGAAAAGTCCACGGCGGCAACACTAACAAATACAGCACCTTCTCCGGTTTCCTCATCTACCCGGACTGACACGCCCCTTTAGGCTCCGCCTCCCACGGGGCCTCATTTTGACGGCAGTTTCTAGCAAATGAATATATAATTGTATTTTCATCTGTTAACATTTACCTCAGACAAACACATGGTTAGTTGTAATTCTGTGCGACGAACGGTGTCTTTTGCGCAGACGCACACAGAAACGCACACACGGCACACCGAACAATTGAATTAAGATAAGATTGACAACCATCATAAGTGTATGTGTGTTAGCAGATCCATTTTCAGCCATGATCATATATCAGAAAAAAAGGAAATATTATTATTGTACAGTGTTGGGTGTGTGACTGGAAAAAAAACTACAGATACTAGTTACTTTATTTAAAAAGTAATTCAGTAACCCCTTACTACTTATTACTGACACCAAAAAGGAGTGTGTTACTCTGAGACTAACTATCTAGTTACAAATTACCATATGTACTTGCATAGAAGGCGACCTCCTACAACTGATTTAAAATAGCCACATGTTTGAAGAAATATAAGAAAATGTGTACACTAACCTGTAGAAGCAGTGAATCCTTCATATTTCACCCAAGACACTCCATATCCATATTGTCTCTGGGCTTCAAAGATCCCATTCTCTATTTCTGGGTACAGTACAAGATGTCTTTTTTTTCTCCAGGCATTGTGTATTGAAAAAACAATTTTACAACATTCCCGTGAGTTTGTAGTTCCTGTGTAAGCCTAGCCCCCTTCCCAACGCTTTGCCTAACATACGTTAGTTGTGACACACAAACAACTATGCACATATATGCTATTGCCCCGATTTCAGTAGATTATCTTATAGTTACAATTAAGTCTTAGGTACGAGTATGTACAGTAGGGAGAATATCTACATGAGGAGACATTCAGCCCATTCATACTGTGCTTGAGATAGTGCCACCATAACTGTATTTGGTTGTATTTTCTAGGTAACGATAAACATCCTTCAGAGATTGAATTGGATCAAATAATATACGTGACGACGTAAGCAAAGTAAAAGTACTCATCAATCAGGACATTATAATTATGTATGCACATTTATAAAGTAGCAGAGTAAGGTAGTAACACACTAAATAATAACAAAAGTAGCGTTTCATTAAAAGTAGTTGCGTTCCTTTGTAATGCGTTAGTCCCAACACTGATTGTAGCAGATAATGTGTCTGACTGAATCTGGTCATGATGGTGTAGTATGTGTATATGTTTCCATCCTATATTGAAAATATTTGACCATGCATCATCATTAACACTGCAAAAAAAGTTTAAAAATTGAGGGAGACTTTTCGTAAAATAAGTACAAATGATTTCAGAGTAAAATTTTTTCTAATGGTAGATTATTACTTTTAGATTATTACTATAAAAATTATCCAAATTATATGTGATTTGACAGACATTTTAAGTAGGGATGTTCTGTAACCACTTTTTTTCCACGCATAATCCGATACTTTGTTCTTAAGTTTTCATCGAGATATATACACACACACACACACACACACACACACACACACACATATATATATATATATATATATATATATATATATATATATATATATATTAGGGTGGTCCTTAATGGGGGTCGAAATTTTTTTTTGGGAAATATTGGGCTCTGACCCCCCGCATATGTTCTTATATCGATAAAAACACACTGTGTGCAATTTTGAACAATTTGGATAATATTTAGAGGTAGCTCAACGACTTTGTAATTTCCCAAAATGGTAAAATTTTGGCAATTTTCGAGAAAAAACGGAAATCTTAACCCTATGTGTACGGCGTTTTAGAACATCCAATTTCAGTCCATTGCTTATAATTGTAACACAAGAAAAGTTACAAGTAACTTTGTACACTAGGTCTGATATAATGTGCGAAAAATCCTTATTTTTCATACCAAAATTTCAGAGGCCTTGAGCGACCTCTAAATATCCTTTGATTTTGATGAAACTTTGCCTAATTACGTTTTGTATATATTGGAACAAGGGGTCAGAGCATGAAATTTTAAAAGTCGAAAAATAAGGACCACCCTAATATATATATATATATATATATATATATATATATATATATATATATATATATATATATATATATATATATATATACTGATACTGGACCGTGTGTATTATTTGACCACAAGATGTTGCTGTATTGTAAAGGCACAAGGAAGAATACAAACTGCATTTTTCTTCCTTTTTTTTTTTTTTCCCGCCCAGGTTCTTGTGAGATTTTTGTTCTGTTTGGGTAACCGTAGCAGCAAGATGATGGACAATTATGTCAGCTCCCTCTTGCTGAGCTTCATTGTATGTTAAACAAATGCAAATTCCTCTACCTTCTGGTGTTTTCTTCTTTATGTGATAGTTTACGAATTTTTGATATTAGTTAAATATGTCAATATGGTTTTTTTAATCAGTGAAATTTATATTTTACCACTTAGAGGCGTTACATAATACACACTGTCCCTTTAAATCTAGGCTTTATTGGCACCAGTACGACACCTTGTTTCAGTGCTTGTCTATCCTGAATTCAAAGAAAAAAATACTTTAACAGAATTATATGCAGAAAAAATAATTATAGTTTAGTTTTTTATTTAAAAATGAGAAAAAATGAGTATAATATAAAATCACTCCAAGATATAGGTATAGTTATCTGTGAACCGAACAAGGATATTTTTGCAGTGATTAAAGGTGTATTGCAGATACAAAGGTGAAGAAGTGAGGTTCAAACATTCCCAAAAATATCAATATATTGTGTTTAAAAAAAAAAAAAATAATTAAAAAAAAAAAATTATATATATATATATATATATATATATATATATATATATATATATATATATATATATATATATATATGTATGAATATGTATGTACGAATATGATGCCATGCCTAATGATTACGTTTAGTTTGACCTTTTTTTTCCGCTTTTTCTTTAGGTAAAGTGATTGGCTAGATCATGCCAAACCTCAAAAAAACAAATGGAAAAAAAAAAACAAATATAGTGAAAGGTTAGAATTGTTCAGGTTGTAATAGCGATTATTTGTATATAACATATATATTAACCGAGGGCCTTCTTGTTGTGCAACGTTTCACACAAAAATCAATCCAAAATAAGATTGAAAATTCAAAACAGTGTTTCTCGTAGTTGTCCTGCTGGAGCTTTAAACACAATTTGTGTTAAATTTGCTTTATGCTAAGCTAAAAATGGTATCGGTCGCAGTCTTTTTTCCAAGGTGACCACTCGACTACCTATTTCATTTGTGAATGTATTTAAGTACATTGATTTTTCAGACGTAAGTGACTGATTTACATGTTTCATATGCGAGTTTCTGTGCCTTATGCTTTGTTTCTCATTCATTTGTCGTGCATGAGACCGGTTTCGGATTTTGCAGGATTTCGTCTGCAGTGGTGTTGTTTGACATTTCGAGTGAAACTTTGAAAGTTACAGTTATAGATGTCCAAAAGTATGGAGGACCAATCATGCCATATATATGAAAAATGTACAGTATAAATAAATACCCACAAATTTTTGCCATACAAAAAGATGAACACATAAATCACATAGTACCTAGCTATATCATATAAACACAATTTATTCATATTCTTATGCATTTCTGTTACATTTATTTTGGTATGTAATATGTCTTTTTTTGGTATTTTGTTGTGTATTTTGATGCGTTTTTCAAAACTAAATGTTATTCAAATAAGGGGCCGGTCAAATTTACTGAACTTTTTACCTACAGCCTATTCATTAACCAATAATCAACCAATAGGTGAAAAGGTCAGTCAATTTTAAAATTTTGAAAATTACGAAATAAATAACCAAATGTCCAACAAAATACATGCAAGTTTAAACGACAAAATACACGACAAAATACATGACATAGTACATAACAAAACAAATACCTAGATTAATTAATGAAAAAATACACAACAAAATACATGACAAACTAAATTACAGGGCTGTACATGGCAAAATACGTGACAGAATACATGCCAAAATACATGACAAAATACAATAAAAACATACGATAAAAAATAAATACAGAAATAAAGGACAAAATACACGACTAATACATGAACAAATAATTTACAAGATACACGACAAAATACACAATAAAATACCCGAAAAAATAAATGAAACCCCCCCGACAAAATACGCAAAAAATACATGACAAAATACACAAAAAAATTAATACAGAAATAAAAAAAATACTAAGTACACAAAAAATTGCATGACAAAATATAAGACAAAATAATACAGAAATAAATGACAACCTAATAAATAAATGGCAAATACATGACAAAAAATTACAAGATACACGACAAAACACACGACAAAATAAATACAGAAATAAAAAAATGAAAACACACACGACAAACACATGTAAAAATAAATCACAAAATACACAACAAAATACTCGACAATTATACATGACAAAATACACAACAAAATACCCGACAAAATACATATATACATTTCATTCATTTACGTATTACGTGATGTTTTTACGGTTATGTGTTCATTTATTTTAATGGCATTTATTTGATCATACATATTTCTTCATATTGTAAGATCGGGCCTCCATGCACAAAAAGGAAAGAAAATGTCTGCCAAACAAGAGGAGCATGTCATATTTGGAATTTGCATCAAGAAATATAATATGCTAATGTGTTCAATTGATTCAATGTAAATTCAGTTATCAATGAAACCAAATGAAGCTTGATAGCGTGACAGTGGCTGTGAATTGTTTCCTGGTGAGAGTTAATACAAATACACGAACATTCCATCTTGTGGGTGCGTCCATTGTTGTTACTGTGCTTTAAACGCTTGGTTGAACATGACATTCTGGACACTTGAATAACATGAGAAATGATAATAAAGTACATTTAAAGAAAACTTGTTTTATTTTTGCACTTCTGAAAGTTAAGCTACCAACTGGTAGATAATGTAGTATTTGCACTTATTTTTTGTTTTAAAAAAGGAGAAAGTGTTTGGAGAACACGTCGTATTCTTTGAAAGATATCGTACTTGTTTTTATTATTATTTTTGTAGTTTTAAATTCAAGTATTAAGATGTCCTCACAATCTGTGTGTAGAAGGGAATGCCATTAAAAACAAATGAACATTTTACGTTTAAGATCAAACAAACAAAATAATGAAGTTGCAGTTTAAAACAAATGTTTGCATGTGACGTGAGCAGCTATCTGCTCAATACATATATTCTTTTCTCACATGTATTGATTCATTTTTTCATGCATGTTTAAAGAAAACATCACATAATTTAAAAATCAAGCAAAAAGAAAAAAGTTTGACAAGTTGAAGCCAAAGGTTATATGAGGGAATATCTTTGGACGCTTCAATTAATAACAACTATAACAGTCATTTGTTTGTCCATTTAAAAATGATCACGATATAGAGTAAATTTAGCAGTTTCTGAGGTTTTTTTCCCCCTATCCTTCTCCTTACTCTCTAGCAACAATACATTTATAAAACCTGGGAATTTTACTAAAGTGGATTTTATCCAGTCCATGGTGCCGGCTTTCCTTGCCTTGGACATTTTCTGTTGGTAGTTGATCTTTAAGTTTGTTGGGAAAAGTAATAGCACCAAAAAAGTGAAGAAAATTTACGAAGCAAGTGTGACCTTTCTCGAAGGTAAGAGTAGCTATATAACAACTACTATTGATAGTTTTCCTGTGACATCATGCGCATAACCGTATCTATACAGTTGGCCATACTGGATGGGTCACCAGATTTGGTTTAATGTTGTCAAGGCTCTACACAATTTTTTTCAAATGTAAATGTTAATGAAAGAGGGATGTGCTAGGCATTGTTGTTTTTTTGACGTTGGGTAGTAACTCTTGTATTTTAATATTCATGGAGACCTGGCTCAATCTGAGGATCCCCGATGCTTGCGTGCAGCTAGCTGGCCTCTTTATATATAGCTTCTTGCACTGGAAGGAGAAGCCCTCCAATTTTGTTGTACAACTGTATAATGAAAATAGAGATCATTCTTTCATACTGTCGGTCGGTTGGTGGATAGATAGATAGATAGATAGATAGATAGATAGATAGATAGATAGATAGATAGATAGATAGATAGATAGATAGATAGATAGATAGATAGATAGATAGATAGATAGATAGATAGATAGATAGATACATAGATAGATAGATAGATAGACAGACAGACAGACAGACAGACAGACAGACAGACAGACATATATATAGAATGGATAGGTTTTCTTATTAGAAAACAATTACGAATATCAAAAAAACTTTAAAAAGGTCGATCTTTAATAAAAATTGACGCTGAGTAGGATCGTTGGCAAGGTTTGAATGTGGTGCAAACGAGAGCTTTTTGAGCTGTTGGAAATGGAGGTGCTGTCATCCCTCACCCTCCTCTCAGTGAATCCCAATGCTACCCCTCGCAGATTCCAGCGTTAAGTTAATTGGACAGGGAGTGAGGGTTGAGGAGGGAAGCGTTCAGGCCCATTAGCAATCCCTCTGTGGCAGGCCGATCCGAGAGGATCACAGACTCACAAATAGACGGATTAAAATAATCAATAGGCCTCTCTCGCTCTCGTTCCCTCAAACAAGCACACACACATGCAGAATGTGAGGAATACCAGTTGTTCTCCAATTTTTAATGTTGTCTTTGAACGCTTACAAATTAGCTAAGCTATGGGCACACAAACACACAAGAGTGAACTCGAGCCTTGAATAAATGAGAAGTAAAAAGGTCAGTGGGCTGAAAGTAATCAGACTGGTCTAGATGCTGTCACCATTTTTTAGTCCAAGTTTCATGTTATGAATGTTTCTGATAATCGAAGGCTATGTATGTTTTGAATGTAACTCAACTGGTAGATATAGCACATTTGTCAAATATAGATACATTCTGCAACGATTAAACTCATTTTGATACTTAAAGGTATTCCCAAATTCTAAAACGTGCATGAAGTGAGAAAACAGTACATCTTTTTTTTTTGCACAAAATCAATATATATCTAATATTCCAATTTTTTTATGAGTTAATGCATTTTAAAGACAGCCTGTCTAGTCTTTGAAGATGTGAAGATCACCAGCACCCGATTGGTTTAAGTGTTGATTAGTCGAAGGGGTTAGGAGTGTTTTAAGACAAGTTTTGGTAGTTTTTGCGGAGAGCAGCCCAAAAGGGGCTAACTGGCAGAAATATCACACGGAGATCTAACGGGTGCTGACCCAGCTGAGAATAAACCAATGGACGCGGCAGGCTACCCAGCTGCTAAAAAGAGTTCAGCCAGGCTGGCTGAACAAAAGCATGCAATAAGCAGCCAGGCTAACCGGGAGCCAACGACAAAAAGGGAATACGGAAACAAACATGGAGAGTAAATTAAAGGACACAGCAGGCTAGCCGGCTGCTAAGGGGGATAACCTGGACTAAAACAAACTGGAAGCCTTGCTAACAGGGAGCTAGTCGAACAATAATATATCAACCACGAGACATGCAGTAAAAAGCACAAAGCAAAAGCCACAATTGCCTACCCAAGGAGGAAAAGAAAATAAGGGACGCAAATAGTTACCTCACCCAGCTTTTGGAGATTGAAGCACGCCAGTTAGCAAAACGGGGGGGACACACACACACAACATGCTGTTTCATCAATTTGCATTACATTTCCAAAGACAGCCACTTGTTTTTTTATGTATTTAACTAAGGGGTGTCAAACTTGTTTTAGCCAGGTGGTAGAAATCTTCTGGAGACTCACAATTAAAATTTGATTATTATTCAGGATTGTAAGATTTTTTTTCTCAATATTTTTCCTATACTAAGATTAAATCTCTTTTAGTGTTCATCAACTGTGCAGTTGTAAGAAAACAAAATAACAAGTCAAGTCAAGTCATTTTTATTTGTATAGCCCTTAATCACAAAGAGTCTCAAAGGACTGCACAGGTTATTGCAAACCAGAGACTATTATAACACCATCCCTTGATCTAAAACCTACATGAGGGCAAGGAAAAACTCAAAAACCTCAACATGAGGAAAATGAAGAAACCTTGAGAAGGGACTGCGGTAATCCCCCTTCCAGGATGACCAGGCTGCAATGGATGTTGCAATAACAAATAATACACAAATCGACAATTAATAAATAATAATATTATTATTAATAATAATAATAATATAAATTTCCATTATGGTTAATTACATGTTACATGTCGAAGTGTCCTTGGGTAAGACACTGAACCCCTAATGCCCCCAATAAGCAGGTTGGCACCTTGCATGGCTGCTATTGGTGTGTGAGTGTGTGTGAATGGGTAAATGTGAAACACATTACTTTGGGAAGTCTTCATTGACTTGAAAAAGCGCTATATAAATGCAAATAATTTCATTTCTCCCTCATCCGTCCATATTACTTGAACAGCTTTTTTTCCATTTTGCAACATAGCAAAAGTTTGCCCTACGCTGTCTAGATTACTTTAATGTACTGCTTTCCGGACTCCCAAAGTCCAGCATCAAGAACCTGCAACTGGTAGGAAACGCTTCAGTGAGGCTTTTAACTAAGACAAGAAAGTTTGATCACAGTACCCCAATTCTAGCTAACCTGCATTGGCTCCCAGTCAGTTTAAGATGTGAGTTCAAGGTTCTGTTGGTATTATACAAAATTATGCATGGATTCATATTTTACAGATTTAAATTTCCCCTATGTTAGTGCTCGGATCCTTTGCTTGGGAAATGCTGGTCTACTAGTGATCCCAAGAGCCAAGAAGAAATCTACAGGTTCGAGACCGTTCTCCATTTAAGCTCCAGTGCTGTGCTATGCTCTGCCCTCTGAGTTTGGATCTGTAATCCTCCGTGGAGCTGTTTAAATCTAGGCTTGAAACACACTTATATTCTATATTTTATGGATAACCTATATGTCATGTTGATGATGTCTGTGTATTGTTTGCTAATGCCCTTGCAACATTTATTGCAGCCCGGGCATCCTCAAAAGGGGATTACCTCACGTGTGGCCCCATCTCAAGGTTTCTAAATTTCCTCATGCTCCGGTTTTAAGTATTTCCTTGCGCTCATGTAGGTTTTAGATCAGGGGACGCTGTTATAATAGTCTGTAGACTGGGAGGTCGGTGGTTCGCGCCCCGGCCGAGTCATTCCTAAGACTTAAAAAGTGGTCGGCGGCGCCCTCTGTTGGCTGCGGCTGCATCGGCTCGCTACAACGGGTCAGGTGCAATCGACATTTCGTTCTGTGTACATTGTTACACAGAATGACAATACAAGGAAATTATTATTATTATTATTATTATTATTATTATTATTATAGCCCTTTGAGACTTCTTGTGTTTAAGAGCTATAAAGATAAACACGACTTGACTTTTGACACTGATGCCATCCCACTTTTTTAAAAAAAAAATTGGTACAACAGGGACACTTTCTGGACATTATGGCGTACTGCATCAAACTCGTTGCAGTACCTACACTTTGCCTCTCGATGGCGTCCCGCGTTGTCTAGTGTTCTGCAGGCAAAGATGGCGGTACGGAAGAAAGACGGCGGCCCGAATGTCAAATATTTCGAAGCGTCCGATACAGTCTCACAGTTTGATAATGTGCGCGTCTGGCTGGGAAAGAATTACAAAAAGGTACTGGAAGCATGATTCGTAATCTTCCATTGTTTTCACGCCGAAGACGTGGCCAGTGAAGCCACGGGCTTGACAAAGGGGAGGGAAGGAGGGCGCTCTCTGCTCAGCGTCCAGCTGCTCTTTGCCCGAGTCAGGATACAAAAGGATGCTGAGCCCGTTGCGGCGCATCGCGCGGCCGCCCCTGACACTTATCCTCGCGTGATAATGCGTGGAAATGACGAAAAGAGAAGCCCGGGCACAGGCGTGGGAGCCTGATTTCCACGCACCGGGCTCAGGCTCTAGCTAGCTGAATAGCTAATCGGCTAACGGTGCAGGAGCAGATCCAGATGTTGACTGGTTGGGGCGCGCGCCAAATGCACACGCTGATGACTGTAAATAAATAAAAGAAGCGTTTTATTGAGACATTTACGAATAGGTAAAAGCCAAGAGGTAAGATTATTTTTGAGGGTCATCTGTAGTTGCAATTCTTAAAAATCAAGCATGAACTTGTATCCATCTAGTTGAAAGCTTTTGTCCCAAAATTATCATCCTTGACCAGTGGTTCTCAACTAGTCCGACCTCAGGGCTCACCATTCCAACCTAACTACAAGCCTTGACCCAAATCACAAAAAAAAATCCACTTGTCAAATGCATTCAATGAAATGATTGTGCAGTTTATGCCATACATAGTCGAATATCTTCACATTAAAATGACCATCAAAAGCAAAATGACTTTAAATTATGATATTTCCTTTAATGTTCAGAAAGCTGTCTTTTTGTAGAAATCCGTTTTATCTGCGTTTTTTTCCACGCTCAACGAGTGTAAACAATCTATCAGTCTTTTTTTGTGAACTGAACTCACATTTGTAGGGAATTGTCACTATCTATGAGTACACGACTCACTGAAAACGGGTTCCCGATCTCCTTTTGGATCCTGACCCAGCAGTTGAAAAACACTGTCCTTGACACCTATTGATATCATCCATCCATTATCTGCACCACTTATCCTCAGTAGGGTCGCGGAGGTGCTGGAGACCATCCCAGCTATCTTCGGTGGGCAGGGGACACCCTGAACTGGTTGCCAGCCTGTCGCAGGGCACACGTAGAAAGACAACTCACCCGCTCATTCACACCTAGGGACAATTAGGACCGGCCAATTGACCTGACATGCATGTCTTTGGAATGTGGGAGGAAACCGGAGTGCCCGGAGGAAACCGACGCAAGCACGGGGAGAACATGCAAACTCTGCACAGGACGACTGGTAGCTGGATTTGAACCCTTAACTTCAGAACTGTGCCGCTGATGTGCAAAACAATCGGTTGCCGTGGTCTGCCCCCCATTGAAATCAATAAAAACAAAAATAAAACCGGACAATAAATACAAATTATCAAAACAAATACTGTGCAGTATGAAAGGGACCATGTGAGGAAGTACTGCTGTGGAACTGTGGTTCTCAACCTTTTTTTTTTAATTTGTGAAGTATCTCTTGTGCAGTATTTGTAAAAAAACTACTCCTAAAATATAAGTACAACATTGTTTTATTTTGTAACCATAAAGAGATCAAAATGATATACTGTTAGTAAGGTAATTTGCTTAAAGTTTCAGTAATTTTATATTAAATAAAATAAAAATACACATTTTGTTAATTGGAAACATTTTTGTTTGACAATTGAGTGAAAAAATTGTAAAATGAGTCAAAACAATTTTTTTTTGTAAGATTTTTTCATCTTATGATTTATTACAATAATATTTTTAGTCAAATAAGGAGATTAATAACAAACATGCTTAATTATTTGTCGTCATTTTTAACATCTCATAAAATAACAGTAACGATAAATAATTGGCAAAATTGATCTGGAAAGAAATATTTTTTTTTATCTTCTTCATGCATTGGATACAAAACAATCCCCATCACAGTTACAACTCCTTTGTAGACGTTAAAACTGACTAAACTTTTTGGGTGTAATTGTTATGTATGGTACTTTTATTTTCCCTGAAATATCTACACAATTTAACAAGAACTATTTAAATCATTTAATTTATAAAACTAATTGAATTGATTAAAAATCTTACATTTTTCTCCTTTTAAGAACCGCTGTTGTAGAACGTCACAACTAACTGTAGTACAAAACCATTGTCCACCAACAGCAATTATTTGCTTCACTAGTCAATACAACCATCACCCTAGTTAGTACATGGACTTTGTGTTAAGACCATTAAGAATACCTTTGGAACAATGCTTACTTTTAATAATACTTGGCTTTTTAAGATACATTTAAGTTTTCAATGAGGGTAGTGGCTAGGGCACTCAATCTTAAGCTATGTGGGGTAATGACACCCATTAAAAATATTATATTTAAGAAACTCCTCATCTCCCTTCTACAAAAACTGAGAAAAAAACAATTATTTTTTTTGTGAGAAATTGTTCACTGTTATTGTGGTATATTTGTACACTACTTGACATCTTGATGCTGCCAATACTAAGAGTGAAGATCTTTATAGACTAATAATAATAGTAAAAATAATAATACATTCTACTTCAAAGCACCTTTCAGGACATCCCATGTTGCTGTACATAGAATAACAAACAACAATAAAGCAAGAATAAAACACGTAATACATAGCAAATAAAAAACTGTAGGGGGCTGTATGTAAGGCAGATGATCATGAAAAGGCAAGTCTGACGAGGTGGGTTTTGAGTCCGGATTCAATTGTGGACAGAGTGGCAGAATTACGGAGGTCAGGCGGCAATGAGTTCCAGAGCTGGGGGGGCAGAGCGACTGAAAGCTCTGCTCCCCACGGAGCTGAGACGGGCAGCGGGTGTAGTGAGATGAAGGGAGGAGGATGATCTTGGGATGGCGTGGAAATGTGAAGGAGGTCTGAGCGGTAGAGAGGGGCAAGGTTATGAATGGCCATGTAGGTTTAGCGGAGGATTTTGTAGTTTATTCTATGGTTGATTGGGAGCCAGCAGAGTTGATATTAGTATAGTTACTAGACATTTCTAATATGATCAAAGAACATACAAGTCTATACAACTTTTCTATAGTGTTGTATAAACACTCTCACAGTCTGCTAAAGGTTCTAAGGCAAAATTGATTTTAGTTTGGTGTCCCCCTCAAAGAAATGTGCTCTTTCTTAGTACATCCAAGCAGAGCCTCCAACCAACAAGTCTCTGTCCAGTCTTGTGGTCCAGCTGCTGCAGTTCCAGGAGGAGGTTTTTGGCCGACACGTCAGCAACCCGCCACTCACCAAACTGACTGTATGTCTTTGTCACACATTTTATAAACCTGTAACCCAACCCCCTAAGATCTCTGATACTTAAAATCGTAAAACTTATAATATTTATCTCCAGATGAAATGTTTCCTGGACTTCAAGGCTGGAGGGGCTCTTTGCCACATCCTGGCAGCTGCATACAAGTTCAAGAGTGACCAAGGATGGTAAGGCTGTCTTCCCAGATTGGCTCACCACAATATGAATACAGTATCTGTGTTACCGTAAAAGGCAACCCCCCGACGGGCCGTTGGGACGTTAAGGGGTTAAGGTACCGTATATTATTAAAACTCTTTCTGTGTACCGTCTTTCTTTGTTAATATTTATTGTTTCAATGTGGGCACATGCGGCTTATAGTCAGGTGCGGCTCATGTATGTACTAATGTTTTTTCCCTTTAAAAATGTACTGGGTACGGCTTACAATCAGGTGCGCTTTATAGTCCGAATTTAACAGTAATCAAATCCAATTGTCTAAATTTTTCATACACCTGCTGATGTCACAAAGCACCTACAGAATACACATTTTAAAACATCGAGTTCAATCAACATAGGAATCACAACAATCCACTCCATCAGTTTTAAACTGGTCCGAAATTTACACTGAAAAACAATGGTGACCAGATGATGAAGGTGCTGTATCTGAGTCAGATGAGGAGGCTTCTCCTGCTATTGATAACCATGGAAACCTATACTGTCTTTTTCATGTGGGAGAGCAAACCCCTACTCAAAAAAACAGCCACCGCTATTTATGAACTCATTTGTGACTACTTTGAATTGTTTATAAATTAAACACAATATATTAAGTGACGGGCAGAACGTCGACGCAGTGGTTAGCGCGTGTGCGGCACAGTTCTAAGGTCTTGGGAACCTCCTGTGTGGGTTCAAATCCAGCTACCAGACTTACTGTGCGGAGTTTGTATGTTCTCCCCGTGCTTGCGTGGGTTTCCTCCCACATTCCAAAGACATGCATTTCAGGTGGATTGGCTGGTCCAAATTGTCCCTAGGTGTGAATGAGCGAGCGAGTTGTCTGTCCCTGTGTGCCCTGCGATTGGCTGGCAACCAGTTGAGGGTGTCCCCTGCCCACTGCCCGATGATTGCTGAGATGGGCTCCAGCACCCCCGCGGCCCTCCTGAGGATAAGTGGTGCAGCTAATGAGATGAGATATTATGTGACTTAAAAATCTCCCCAAACATTAAAAACTTGTATTCTTTTTGTTTTTGTGTATTTTTCACTTAATGGTGCGGGAGAAAAATATTGTGCAGTGGCCACTCTACTAACAAGCTACGAGGATTTCCAGACACTACCACTAGAGGGCCGAGTTTTCGAGACTGTTCACCACCAGAATTAGCTAGTTAGCACGTAAATTTCCCGCCCTAAGGACCTGTCCCCATGCACTTGTGTTATTTTTTGTTAACGCGCTCTCCTGCTCACTCACTCCTTTGGCAGCTCTCTCCCTCACTTTTCATACACCTCCATCGCAACTTCTATGCTCATAGTAAACTCACGTTTTATTTTCTCAAAATCATCTTAATACTGTTGTTTTTTGTTGCAAATTACCATTTAATTGTGTTTTAGCTATCAGGAAAATGTATTTCATAGCTATTCATGTTTAACATGGATGATTTTGGGAGCATAGGAACGGATTCATTAGTTTCCAGTCATTTCTAATGGGGAAAATTTGTTCAAGATATGAGATATATGAGCTCGATCCGGGAATAAATTAATCTCGACCACTGTTTCTGGAATCTTTATTATGACGCCACTTATAAATGGTAAATTGTGCAGTTTCCTGAGTAACTCCGGTCTTAATTTCCTGGTAGGCGCAGGTTTGACTTCCAAAATCCATCTCGGATGGACCGAAATGTGGAGATGTTCATGACAATTGAGAAGTCATTAGTGCAGGTAAGGTTTTACACAAATTATTTTTCCAAGACATGAAATTTTTGTTGCTTACAAAAGTACATTTGTATACAGTGACCCTGTCTCAAGACATTTTCACTTTACCGTGTGGAATAAAATTTTTTTTGCCCTCTTTATGTTACTTTTACTACTATAAGAAATTAACAACTATTCATTCCCCATGCCTAAAAAAGTATAAAACTGTAACTAAGGCAATTGGTTGAACTACCTCCCTCAATGCCTTTCTCTCTTCATTTAGTTCCGAACCGTGTGTGCTTAGAAGATAATTCTGACTTTTTTGTATGTATGTATTCACCATGGGTCCCAAGGCTTGCAGTGATGATAAAGTGTAAAAACAAAAACACTATAACCATGAAAACAAAGCTTCCAATATACAAAAAAGGAACTCAAATCAATCCGCTTGCATGGCGGTAACCAATCCACGATTAGGACTATTACTGAAAAAAAGGAGGTAATTAAAGCAAGCAAACTCTTCTAAGGTCATCATAATCCATACAAGTTGAAGTTTTAAAAGTATTTTAATTTTTAGTGTACCGTTTCCCCCCCTGCATCCACCCTCTACTCCACTCAACCAGCTCAAGCAACTTAACACCTGAGATACATAAAATTTCATTTTAACTTTACATTTATTTATTGAAACATATATATACATATATTACACATATGCTGTACCTACTACATACTATTTTGTTAGTTTAAAGTTATCATCTCAGGTAAAGGGGGTTCGGAAATCATTAGCTACGCATTACCATAGGTTTTTATCCCTCCTGCACACAAAATTTACCTCAGAATACATTGATGTTGTATCCTGGGGGTCTCCTGAATATTTATTTATATTTTTTCTCACTGGAGGCCCAAATAATGATTTCACGCATACAATCTGTGCTTCAGAACAACTGCTTGAGCCGCCCCGTCATCTACTTGAGTTCTGACATTGAGCCAAAACTGCTGGGGAAGCTGAAAGACATCATCAAGAGACATCAGGTTTGTTTTCAAGAATAAATCACTTCTAGTATGCTGTGAGGAATCTATAAAGAGTTTATGGGATGATTTACACTAGGCCAATGATTTTTGATTGGCTTTTTCTTCCAAATGTATTTTCCTTAATAAGAAAGCATGCTAAAAATGTCCCAGTACTGAAAATGTCCTTGAAAGAATCATTTAGTGTATCCACTTTTCTATTTGAGTTTTGATTTGTAAAATTATTACAAATGATAAACTCAATTATTTTATTTATTGTAGCATACTGATAGTTTCCCATGTATAGGTCGTAAAAGCGCCAAAATACATATTTTCATAATCATCTTTATTTTATTATTGCACTCCTTACAGGGCTCAGTGACTGAGGATAAAAGCTCCAGCTCTCATGTTGTTCTTCCAATTCCTGGCAGCTTGGAAGATGGTGGGGCTAACTTTCTTTATTATCAAAATTTTTGGAGTATTCAAAAACAATGGCATGATATCTCGTGGCTGGACCATGGTGTCACAATTTCTTATCACGGGATTTCTCTTTGTTGGAAATTAAAGAGTTGATTTTGTTTTTCTCTACAGAGGAGTGGGTGCGCCCTGTGATGAAGAGGGACAAGCAAGTTCTCCTTCACTGGGGATATTTCCCTGATAGGTTTGTTTCCATTTGAAGCTTCACTACAGTGTTTTTGTAACATTTTTGAGCCGCCTTTTGTTTTTTTAGGGCAGGGGCTGAGGATTTTGTCGGGGTTTAAAGGCTCACTGCCCATAGAAAATTATTTAAGAGATTCAATATTAGGATTTATTGTCATTAACATAGAATGCCAATAGAGTGTTTTTTTAGGTTTAAAATACTTTTATTTTTAAACCAGGCACGTCAAAAATCTGGCTCGGGGGCGAGTTTCGGCCCATCATAAAACTATTACTGGCCCGCGATCTCTGTTAGGAAATCAATAATATGTGGCCAACCAGTAATGTTGACCGCAGATTAAAATACATTTGTACTCAAAACAAAAATTGCCAGGTGATCGCAGTAGCTGTTTGATCGCCTTGCCGTTGGCTTTCTGTGGAAGTTTTAGCCTACCCCAATTCCGACTTGGGGACTATTAAAAAAAAAAAGGAAAGTTGACTGTGAGGGCTGTCGCTTCAAGGACAAGTGGAAATTGGATTTTTACTAAAATTCCAAAACAACTGCATGTGCCTAATTTGCCAAGAGACTGTGGCTGTTTTCAAAGAATATAATATCAAAAGGCACTGCCCGGCGAAACAACCTGACTACAAAAAGCTAACTGGAAATAAAGCTGTGAAAAGGTGAACCAACTGGAAGCAGTGCAACGCTTTTTCACAATACTGTTGAGTCAAATGAAAATGCTACAAAGTCACGGCGCTGATCGCCAAGCACTGAAAACCTTTCACGGAGTGTGAATTTATTGAAGACTGTTCAAAGAATTCCAGGCTGTATAGTCGTCCCTCACGCATTTTTATGTTTCTAAATCTGGCCCCTGGTTTATACACTTCAGCATTTCTTAACATACACAATTTTAAAATTTTAATTTGTCAATAGAGGCAATTAAGTCAAATGTTATCATAGAAAATAAGTACAAATAAATGAAAAGTATTATTTTAACACTTTTAGGATAAGGCACATTGGCCAAAGCAAATTATTTTCTATTAAAGCAAATGATTAAACACAAATTTCATTTACATACTTAAATGTATTTGAACCTTTCTTAATCCATTTATTTTTCTTTATTATATTTAGATTGTTTAATACATTCAAACCGTTATTTATCCATTCGTTATTTTTAGGATGTCGAGACAGGTGTTATAAATGTATAACAAATCAATACATTAATATTTATAATACTATTTTTTGATTATTTTATTTGCAATTAAAAAAGACACATAATGCTTATAATAAGTTCAATGTAAGCCAGTGTAAGATGATTTATTTTTATTTATTTCTTGATTGATTTAGTTATCGATTGATTCTTTTTTAATTGATTGATTGATTGATTGCAGTGTAGGCTCAAATGTCATCTTCAAAGTAAGTTACCCAAAATAATAACTGTGCTACCAGCTAAGTAGATAATCTTGCAACAGGAAGTTTTTTCTTCTCTTTGGACCTTTTCCTCCCCATTTTGGACGTTCTAAGTACAAGCTTTTATAGCGCCATCACTAATTAGTATGTCTGTCCTTGACCTGTAGTTATGACACCTGGATACCAGCTAGTGAAATCGAGGCCTCTGTGGAAGATGCTCCTGGCCCAGAAAAGCCAAGAAAGGTAGCTGACTGCCAATATTTTTCAAATACAACTTTGAACATCTTTAAAAACAAAATCAGACTCCGTGTTCTTGTTCTACAGGTCCATGCCAAGTGGATCTTAGACCTGGACCAATACAACGAGTGGATGAACGAGGAGGACTACGATATGGGAGAAGGCCACCCGAAGAGGAAAAGGATATCGGCCAAGACCCTCACCGATGAGGTGACCACACCTGATGAGCGGAGGGACAAGAAGCCCGCCGGTGCCAAAAAGAGAAAACGCTCCCCATCTCCGTCCCCCACGCCACCCCCGCAGGAGAACAAGAAAAAGAACGCTAAAAAGGGGTCCGTGACTGTGCTCATTAAAAACAAACTGATAAGTAAATATCCTTTATACGACATTTAAAGTTCTATAAATATGCTTGTTGTGACAGGCCGACGACCCCATACACAAAATCCAAACGGGGCCAAAGAGAAGAAGAGCAAGAGGATCTAAATAAGGACTTAGACGAAGCGTCACCTCTTCCGGCATCTGAAGACGGAAATGCAAACAAAACAAGTGCGCTGTTTTTGCCGTTTCATTATACATAGCAACGAATAATTCTGTGAGTTAACTGATTAAACTTGGGGTTTCTTCTTTTAGATAGCACCAAGAAGGATTCTGACTCAACACCAGTCAAAGGAGGAGCAGATCCAGGTGGGACAGAACAAGCTCTGATTTATCAAAATATGACTTTGTAAAATAATATCTAACATTGGTTTCATATTTTTCAAATCTAAAAAGATGAGCAAGAGGATGAGTCAATGGAAGTAACAGGAAAGGTAAGATGGTGTAAAAAGTCAATTATGATAGCTGTGGAGTCAACACGAGTTCAAAATTACGATTCGGTGTAAATTTTTTCCTTTTTTTACACACTCAATCTTCTATACACTGCAAAATATGAAATCTAACCACATTAGCAAAAAATATATTTAAAATGTAATTTGAAACTGTTTTAACTTGTTTGACCCCAAAAAAATGAGAAAATGTATACTTAAAATGCAAAGGTATCAGTTTTTCCTTGCCTTCATGTAGGTTTTAGATCAGGGGATGGTGTAATAATAGTCTGTGGTTTGCAATAATGTGTGGTCTGTACAGCCCTTTGAGACTCTTTGTGATTGAGGGCTATACAAAAAAACATGACTTGACCTGACATTTTTACAAAATTGCGGTTTAAAATATGTATTTAGATTACCAATGTATTATTCCGTCTGCTAGAAGTCGGTGTGCTTTTTTTAAGGG
Source organism: Urocampus carinirostris (assembly GCF_059441175.1). NCBI lineage: Eukaryota > Metazoa > Chordata > Actinopteri > Syngnathiformes > Syngnathidae > Urocampus > Urocampus carinirostris. Next base: position 25,359,929 of record NC_142354.1, on the reverse strand, counting down.
TGTACTTTGTCTTTTTTCGTCCGAGGAGCATGATGAAAAATATTTTGATAAGTTTTAATTTAACAGTTATTCAAAATAAGGAGAGAAGACATACCGTATTTTCCGCACTATAAGGCGCACCTAAAAGTCTTGTTTTTTTTCAAAAGCTGACCATGCGCCTTATAACACAGTGCGCCTTATATATGGCTCAATATTAAATTCGCAAGGTCTCGCAACTACGAGAAACAGCCGCCGACTCCATTTTTCGCGCTGTGCATACTGGGAAATATTAAACGATTGGTAGTTGCCGGGGCTCGTGTTGTATTTGTTTACTAAGTGGCAAAATGGCTACCCCATTAAACTGCTTAATTCATATTCAACAAATACAGTATTTGTCTGAATCCAGGGTTATGACTGGTGAAGATGTAAAGCACAATTTACCTTAAACAAACGCAGAATTATTCAGAATGTCACGTTTGAGAGAGAGAGAGAGCGAGAGAGAGAGAGAGAGCGAGATTCTCTTTCATACGTGCATTTGTATAAGAAAATGGCTCCTGTTAAGAGACACGCGTACAACGCCGAGTTTAAACTCAAAGCGATCAGTCACGCAGCACAACACGGCAATAGAGCGGCAGCGAGAGAGTTAAACTTAAATGAATCGATGGTACGGAAGTGGAGAAAGGATGAAGATAAGCTCCGCCAAGTAAGGAAAACTCAACAAAGTTTCCGTGGCAATAAAGCAAGATGGCCAGAGTTAGAGGAGACACTTGAACAGTGGGTTGTTCAACAAAGAGCGGCAAGCAGAAGTGTCAGTACGATAACTATACGTATGAAGGCAACAGCGCTGGCACAAAAACACCGGACGTGTTGGATGGCCCATTCACTGAGATATGGTCAATTCGAACACAGCAGAAGAAGAATTCGAGGGATTCGTCGATGAGGAGCTTATAGAGTGATCTTTGTTTTTCTTTTGTGTGTTTACGTTTTACATTTTACAGTTATTATGGTATTGCTTTGCACTCGTTGTTTTTGCACATTACGAGTGTCACTTTATTGCGATTGCACTAACGTTTCATTTAAAATAACAGTATCAGACGTTTTTTTCTTTGCGTGTTGACTAAATGGACAAAAAATAAAATGATATGTCGATGTTGTTCAAAGATGTGTCACGAAAATGCTTTACCTCAGAGAAAATAATAAAACGGCTGTTTATTTATTTTGGGAGTGAATGGAGTTGTGGAAAGCTTGTTTGTTAATAAAGTTTGACCTTTTTGAATATTTTGTTGACATTCCCTTGAGCGTGGCAACATCTAGAGGTTGCATAAAGTAACTACATTCTCTACTGTAGATAGATAGATAGATAGATAGATAGATACTTTATTCATCCCCTAAGGGAACAGAGAGCAGCAAATTCCTGTGAACTACCTTCTCTTTGCCCGTCAGGCAATCCTTGACTCTATAAACATTGAGATCAGGCTTGACTGATATGACTTCATACGGGGTCGACTCCCACTTATCTGCAACTTTGCGTTTCCCCGGGACACCTCTGTTGGCGATCAACACCCGGTCTCCCACGACGAGAGGTGATCCTTTGGCCCTACGGTTGTACAGCTTGGCATGACGAGTCTGTTCTCTGAGAGTATTCCTCTGTACAATTTGAGCAGCTTCATGTAGATCTTTCTTCAGATGGCGTACAAAGTCAGAGTAGCTGACAACAGCATCATTGGTATTAGCATGTTGAAACATGACATCGACAGGGAGACGAGGGATCCTACCAAACACTAGGTAAAACGGTGCAAACCCTGTTGTCTCATGCTCTGTGCAGTTATAGCAGAATGTGAGCTGCTGCAGCATTTGTGGCCACTTTGCTTTGGGCTGAGGGGGAAGGGTTCTGATCATATCTCCCAATGTTCGGTTGAATCGTTCTGCGATACCATTTCCCATGGGGTGGTACGGAGTGGTATGGGATTTCTGCACCCCTGCCATCTCTAGAAGCTCTTTGATCAGTTTGCTCTCAAAATTAGCTCCCTGATCAGAGTGGATACGCCGTGGGAAACCATAGACAAGGAAGAAATCCTGCCACAGACGGCGAGCAATTTGTTTGGCGGTTTGATTTCTGCAAGGGAAGGCGTGCGCCATCTTGGAGAAATGATCAGTTAGGACCAGGACATCTACAGACTTGTTCTCTTGCTCAGCAGTCCAAAAGTCTATACAGACCAACTCCATAGGCTCAGAGGTGACTATGTTCTTGAGTGGTGCACGGTTGTGTGGTTCCGGTGTTTTCCCTACTACACAGCGCTGACAGGATTTGACACATTTATTTACCGTAAATAGCCCTTAATCCCAAAAATGTCTCGAAGGACTGCACAGGATTACAATTACAAAATTGCACAATTACCTGATCTTAAACCAGCATGCACTTATAGCGCCTTATAATGGGGTGCGTCTTATGTATGGCATAAGTTTTAAAATATATCATTCATTGAAGGTGCGCCTTATAACATGGTGCGCCATATAGTGCGGAAAATACGGTAAATGAAATTTGAGCTTGCAAGGAGACAAGAGTGGACTTTACAAAATACCCAAGCTGTACAATATTCAGCCAGTTTAGATGATCCTCCTCTTAGACCTCATTTTTTATTAAAATCTCCCAATTTACAACATTAAAAATAAGGAAAAAAAGACATAAATGAAACTTGAGCTCGTTAGGAGAACAAGAGAGGACATTACAAAATTCCCAAGATGTAGAATTTCCAGCCTGTATTCATGAACCTCATCTCAGCCTTCTTTATTTATTTATTTTTAAATCCCCCAACTTACAAATAACAGATAAACCCCAAGGGATATAGAAATTAAAGAGCTTATTGGAAAAAAGTGGTGCCAACAACTGCAAGGAGCACCTGGGAGAGAGCGGTAGAGGTAACATACAGAAAAGAAGGACGCAAAGTGCAAGATCGTGACAAATATCATACAAAGTCTTACATTTAGATCAAGCAGTTAAACAAAATGAATATTTTTCCGTAGGAGGAGGAAGAGGGCTCCCCAAGCGTTAAGGGGGAACCAGTCAAAGGTGCCGACCTTCACGAAGACAACGTGACAGAGCAGACACATCACATCATCATTCCAAGCTACGCCGCCTGGTTCGATTACAACAGGTATTGTAACGCCGACCTCGAGAATCATTCGATGCTTTCCACCTACTATGTGACTGCTGTCTTCCCCCAGCGTTCATGCTATTGAGCGCAGAGCCCTTCCAGAATTCTTCAATGGAAAGAATAAATCCAAAACCCCAGAGATGTAAGTAAAGTTGAGTTTGAAATCCATTTTTTAGGTTTCCTTCTATTGTCACGTTTTCTCTTTGCTCCCGCCTACCACCAGCTACCTGGCATACAGAAATTTCATGATTGACACTTACCGGCTAAACCCTCAGGAGTATCTCACCTCCACTGCCTGTCGCAGGAATTTGGCTGGCGATGTCTGTGCGATTATGAGGTGAGTAGGAAATGTTATTATCGCTTCTGAATTTTCCTACCGAAAGTGATATTGAGAAAAATAAATAAATAAAACTCCAACTAGGTACACAGATTAAAATGATTTTAAATATTCATCACAGTATTCTTTAGAATTTGAATTTAATTTAAAAAAATCTATATCATATTTGAACATCGTTTACAGTGGGATTAAATGTGCCAATCCAGAATGAACCTGTAATAAAAGACTTAAAAGAGAAAAATAAGAATGTGAAGACAAACAGGCGAATATTTACAAGGTAGTACTTGTAGACTAGCCTAAATGGTAAGTGCATCAGAAAAACAGTGCAATTAAAAATTGTGCAAAGACATTCCCAGCAACAAAGTTCAAAAAATAAAGTTGAGAGAAAAAGTAAATTCTCATTATCCTATACATAGGCAAGATAGTGAAAGGCAAGATATATATTTTATTTCAATCTTGTGAACTTGTATAGTTTGGTGATGCCTCTTAGGAAGTAACTTACAAAATAATGTTACAAAATAATGCAAACAAGGATATTGATTACCTTATTGATTTTTCTCAAAATCACTTTCAGTATCAAATTGCTCTGGGTGCTTTGCTGGAGGTTTTGGATGTTTACAGTTTGATCTGTGGGTTTTCATCATAAAGTGCTTCAACAGTGAACATACATTGTTTAATGAGCTCCCATGTATGATTATTCAGCAATGTACAGCCAAAACGTGGTCTGTTGGTGTGACATCTTGACTGTAACTTGTCGTTGAAACTTTGCTTTTTTTAGACTTTTTCGAAACACTATGTAAAATCAGTATTGTCCTGGATTTGCACGTGCCAAAATCAGCTTCTTTTCTATTTTATTTCCCAGCCAGATGTAATCATGAAAACAGCCATATTTAACTTGCGAGCCAACCCCCTGAATTAAATGAATGTCTTCAAATTTGCAGAGTCCATGCCTTCCTAGAGCAGTGGGGACTAATCAATTACCAAGTGGACTCAGAGAGCCGGCCCACCCCTATGGGCCCCCCACCCACTTCCCATTTTCATGTCCTCGCAGATACGCCTTCCAGTCTGGTGCCCTTGCAGCCCAAAACATCCCAGGTCCTGATACATTTGTAAAAAAGACAACATAAAGTATTCAAATAATGTGATTTAACGCGTGTGTTTGTGTGCAGACTCCTGCGCCGCAACAGATTATGTCCTTCCCAGATAAAGTGAAAGATAAACCAACAGACCTGCAAAATTTTGGGCTTCGAACTGACATGTACAGCAAAAAGTTGGGCTCCTCGAAGGTATCCATTAAAAATAAGACTGATGGGATTTACCGCCCAAACATGTATTGAGGCATGATATTTATGACGTGATCATGTATTTTTGCACAGAGCAAGAGCGCAGCAAGCTCTATGAGGGATTGGACGGAGCAGGAAACACTTTTGCTACTTGAGGTACATTTTTTTTACTACAGACAAGTGACAACCGCCTGTTTATAAAATTGACTATATTAATTCCAATTAAAAAAATCCTACTCACAGAGATTAAAATTATGCAATTGCTGTCAAGGCACGTGAATAAATTATTGAGTCATGATTTGTCGATTTATTTCTTCTCATAATTATCAAGTTAATCCAATTTTAAACATGTATGTACCTTAAAAAAAGTCAAAAATAGTAAAGGTCTTGTATGTTATGTAAGTTTCTGTTTGCTTGGTGTATTTTCTGGGGTAAATAATTTTCAATTTTAACTATTGCTGTCAAATGATTGAAATATTTTGTCATGATCGAAACTTACTTGAAATTATTTAATGCATTGATGGCTCTTTCTTTGTCCAACTGCATATGAATGTCCCTCACAGTTTGGTTACCCTTATGTGAGCGTGTAGCTGTTTATGACGGAATTGTTGCCGTATTGCACAATGATAGCAATAAATATTATTTACTAGCTGTTTCTTAGGGTGCGTAGTAAGCGCTAATCAACCACCCTCACAGTTTTGCTGATAAATTGATTACGTTTGTTAACAAGAGGCTCGGCATAGCAAGCGCTGATAGCATTAGTGAAATGCAACTCGAGTTTGGAAAACAACCTAATTGCGATTTTTCAGACCACTATTGCAATTTTGATGCGAATATCGATTTTAAAAGAAAAGTACATTTTCTAAGTTTGTTTTTTTGTGAATACACAATCATATTGACATGCTTTAACCTTAGGGAAACAGCGCTGTCTACTGGGGAGCTTTTTTCGGCCTGCTGTCTGCTCACAGGAGGTTGTGGAGTAGAGCGTGCTGCTCCCAAATTTTACCTCGCCTTAATTGGCGAATACTGTTAACTATAAATCCTTAAAAAAACACATTATCTCGCATTTACACAATCGCACTACGCCACATGACTTATCGGTTAGATTTCGGTTAATCGTGCAGCCCTAGAAAATTTCTAAATAGCACTGGCATTAGCAACGCTTGAGCCTCGAAGGTATATCGGAGAATAATTGATCTTAAATGCTGTTGAAAGTGAAACACACGATGTCTATGTGGGCTTTAATAATCTGACCAGGAAAGGGTCTTGTTCATTGGCGGAAGGCTATTGTATGAAACAAGGGTCTCCAATGTGGTGCCTAAGGGACAGCTGAGGTGCCCGTGAACTTGTTCTGGAAATAGCTCACCAGCGCCGGGTCATTGTTGTTTTCCAGTAAAATAATTTTCTTTGTGGTTGACTGAGTCTAGTTAACCCTACTTCCAATAATTAACCTGGTAATATCATAGTAACAACATTGTTTTATTTTATAAATGTGTATCAAACTGGGTGCTCTTTGCGGTAATTAGTAACAAAAATGAGCTCTCACCCCAGATATACAAGATTTGGTTGGATAACGGTTTCATTATGAGGGAATTCCAATTTGAGCATATCACCATGTTTGGACAATAAGGGCTTCTTGACGTTCAGTGATTTCCCAATCATTCCATGACGGTTTATAAAATGCCATTCTCTGCAGATTTTCTCTTTAATAGATACTACCAAGTTGACATTTTCTCCACCATGCATACCTAACATTAAGTGCATTAGGTAATTAAACTTTCTCTGCTTCATTATTTGTGTAATAATTACGATTTGATGGTGTTATAAAGAGAATGCCCTAATGCCATTTGCAGACCGTTTTAAATATTTGCTATTTTCAGGGTTTAGAGATGTACAAGGACGACTGGAACAAGGTCTCGGAGCACGTGGGTAGCCGCACGCAGGACGAATGCATCCTGCACTTCCTTCGCCTGCCCATCGAAGATCCGTATTTGGAAGAAAGCTACTCGTCCCTAGGCCCGCTGGCCTACCAGCCAGTGCCTTTCAGCCAGGCTGGAAACCCCGTAATGAGCACCGTAGCATTCCTTGCTTCTGTGGTAGATCCGCGAGTGGCCTCGGCTGCGGCAAAATCGGCTCTGGGTGAGAGGCTGATCATTTTTGTTCCAAACACTGCAAAAAACACACATTTCTGTCTTGTTTTAAGATTATATTTTTTATTCTTAAGCTATTTTGACTTGTTTTTTTCATAAAACAAGAAATTGTATACTTATATCAAAACAAAATAATCATACCTGGTTGAAAATAATTTTTAAAATAACCCAAATTATCCACAATCTGCTAAATAAGACATATTTCCTAGTTTAAAAGCACAGTGTGTATTATTTGACCAATAGCTGTTGCCGTATTTTGTCGTGAGACAGAAAACTAGTGCTAGGAACAAAACACACTACGGAGATTGGAAGTGATCGCAAAGCATCCTTTTCTTCTTTTTTTTTGCCAAGCCTTTTACTAGGTTTTGGCTCATTGGATACCCGTAGCTGCAAGGTGGCCGACAACTATGTTGGTTCCCATTAAATGATGCTCATGTTATGTAAAATAAACTCTAATTTCTCAACCTACATGTATTTTTATATAATTGACGTATTTAAAATAATATCGATACTTTTAAAATATGAAGTTTTCTTTAATACTTGGAGGCGCTAAACAATACTCATTGTAAAATCCATTCCAATCAATAAAAAATTGGCAAAAAAAATATTTTTTAAAACTGGCATATATTGTATCCAGGTGAGGCTTATGTAAAATAAATGCACATTTCTCACCCTAAGAGTATTTAAAAATGTTCTACATAATGGTTCATGCATTTTTGCTTATTATTTAAATAGAGGGGTTTTTTTTACCAAGAGGAGGAGCTATATAAAACTTACCATCCCTTTAAGGATGTTGTGTTTTTTTTACAAATAAGTTGAAATATCGTAAAACACAAAAACTACTTAAAATAAGCAAAATTTTCTGGGAATGTGGAATTTACTTGCTTGCAAAAAATAAAATCTTATCCCATTGACACAATATTTTGCTTAATGTAAGAGTAACATCTCTAGTTGTAAGATATTTTACTTTGTAATTCAAGTAAAACAAAAACATTTATACTTAATAGCCAAAATGATCTTGCCTAGAAAATGGTAGATAATCCTACTCAGTTCAATTTTTTTTTAATGTTTTCTTTCAAGAAATAATACAAAATATATTTCGACAAGGAAAAAAAATATGATACTCTTCTCTGCCAAAGGCGTAAGATTTTCTTATTTGTAGCGCAAAGATAAGGTCTTCATAAATGAATTCAGTCCTAGGGTTAAGAGGATGTTTTAAACCTAAATAATTGTACTGCACACGGAAGATTGGTAAACAGTTAGCTTGTTGAAAGCCAGTACCTAAACTAATCTCTAAACAACTGGCAACTCTTCACTCTAATATTACACTGTAATAAGTGACAATGACAATAAAACCTGCATCACCCATTTTCAATTCTTCTCTCAGAGGAATTCTCCCGGATGAAAGAGGAAGTTCCTTCAGCCCTGGTTGAGGCCCACGTGCGGCGTGTAGAGGAAGCAGCGAGGGTCAGCGGGCGGCAGGATCCTCTTTACGGTTTAGAGGGAAGCGGCATCGCCGGTACCGGCCTAGAGGACGGCGAGAGACCGGGTAAGGCTGACTACATCACAATAATTCAACCAGGGTTCCCGCGGATCCTTGAAAAGTCTTAAAAGGCATTGAACTCATAATTCAAAATAAAGGCCGTAATTGGCATTATAGTGTCTTGCATCCCATTCTAGAAAGTGTTAAAAATGCAAACACATACGATTTGTATTTGTTTGAACTAAAAAGATTTAATAACATTTGTCAATTGTCTATTTATTTTTTTATAATTCACCCATTTACTTTGGCGGCAACGTGGCGTGACCGCAATAACGAAACTGTCAAAACGGTGATGTTGTTTCAGTCGGGCCTTTCCGAGCAGACGCATCTCTTAGGTCTACCCAGAATACACATAGCAACTTCGGACAGTGACGTTTACTAAATCGATTTATAGAGAACTGTTCGACAGGACGTTTTTCCCAATGGCTAAAAGCTGTGCCAGGTCATATGTACGAGACACGATGTATTGAGTCCAAGAAATGTTGTTGTTGTTGTTTGTTTCAATTGTTATGTTTTTTGTCGACTTGGTCTTAAATTTGATGTCAAACAGCATTAAAAAAGTCTTGAAAAGTCTTGACTTAAACTGTCCTTAAACTGTAGGAACCCTGTCAACAATTCTCTCTGTTTTCTTTCCGGGTGCACAGATGACAACAGTGATGAAAGCAAGAACAGCAACCACTCAAACGAGGAGAAGAAGGATGCCAAGGTAGGATCTATTTATCCCCATGTTTTTATTTTGCCATACGACTTTTGTTAAACTCACTCTCCAAATGCACAAACAGGACAGTAAAGAGGGAGCAAACGAAGAAGAAGAAAAAGTGACAGAGAACGGAAAGAAAGAAGAGGAGAGAGGAAGAGAAGCTGACAGCGAGACGGACAAAGCTGAGTCTGAGATGGGTAGGGAAAAATAGGAACAAATGAGCTAATAAGATTTCCATTGCTACAGAATACAACAAATCCTTCGTAGTTTACTGCGCCAGTTTATATAGCAAATTAGAAAGTACCAAAATTATTTGTGTATATCGCACATTTTATAAACTAAAAATAGAAACTAAAAATTTTGTGTATGTGTAATACAGGAGGGTTTACAGTAGAATATTACTGTGTTTGTGCAATGATTGAGCAGTCAACAAATATCACTGATCAAAATCACAAAACATTGCTACTAGAGTTGTACCCAGTTCACTGCTGAATCTTAACCACTAGACCACAAGTGATATTGATAAAAAAACGAAAAGGCATTCAATTTTATCCCATCGCACTACTTTTATTCACGGTACCAGGGACAAATGTTAAAGAATGGAGAAATGGGATGCTGCTGGAAATGTGAATTTCCCTCCGGGGATTAATAAAGTTATCTATCTATCTATCTATCTATCTATCTATCTATCTATCTATCTATCTATCTATCTATCTATCTATCTATCTATCTATCTATCTATCTATCTATCTATCTATCTATCTATCTATCTATCTATCTATCTATCTATCTATCTATCTATCTATCTATCTATCTATCTATCTATCTATCTATCTAAAATGGAAAGTTGTCCTGAAATATATATAAGTGAACTCAATAAAGCGGGGGGAACAACTTTTTGATGTATATGATATTGAATCAAACTTTGAAAAACATTAAGTAAATACATATGACATTTTATGCTCGTATAGGTTTCATAGTTTACGTTGTCTATAATTGATTTTAATTATGGCCGCCAGTATTCCATGTTTGTCACTTAAGTTTGAGCTGAGTAAAAGTGAAACATTTTTTTGCTGAATCAAAACATTAGGTGTGCGTTATGCATGAACACAGGGTGTATACAGTATACACGAATAAATATGGTACATATTTACTATGAAACTACAAAAATGAAAAATAAATCAAGCAATGTTCATTTTTGAATTAATGGTGATTGTTTCTTGGTTACTCCTGGTGCAATAGTGCCATCAATTGGACACTTGCAGTAACAGTAGGTTTAGTGTGTTCAGCATTTTTGGTCTAAAAGCCACTTTTTCAATGTACACTAAATGTTTTTACACAGCATTCGAGTGGCGATTTATTGCCTGAAAAGTGCTTTACAAATACATTTGATTTGATTTCAACTTGTCGCCATGGCGTCTTAGTGGTTAACACCTCCGCAGTTCTGAGGTCATGGGAAAAAAAAACAACTCACAGCCTTCCTGTGCGGGGTTTGCATGTTCTCCCCGTGCCTGTCTGGGTTTCTTCCAGGCACTACGGTTTCCTTTCACATTCCAAAAACATACATGTCAGGTTAATTGACCCGTCCAAATTGTCCCTAGAATGAGCGAGTGAGTTGTCTGTCTCTGTGTGCCATGCAACTGACTGGCAACCAGTTCAGGGTGTCCCCTGCCCACTGCCTGAAGATTTGCTCCAGCACTCTTAAATGTTACTCTGAAAAAAGTACAAAATCTAAAAAATTCTGAAATGTGATTTTCAAGTGTTTGGCAGCTCTGCATTTCACACAATTTAAAAAACAAAAAAAATGTTTCTTCCTTTCAAGGTGATGGAGATAAGGAAAAGGATGGAAAAGAAGGTGAGGAAATCCAAAGAGAATCTGAGAGCGAGGGAGAAAAGAAAGCCAAGGTAGAGCGGGACGTAGGCGAGGGCAACCTCGCCACTGCAGCCGCCTCCGCGCTGGCTGCGGCCGCCGTCAAAGCAAAGGTACGCAGACAATATATTGTGTAACGACAGTATAATTAATACTTAAAACCAAATAACTGCAACGTGATGGAAACAGTGTACAATATTTGAAACAATTGACAACAGTGAGGTATAATAGTCAACATAATGAACTGGCATCTGATGCAATCTCCTTTGTAGGTTTCCAATTCAAGTCAAGTCACATTTATTTGTATAGCCCTTAATCACAAGATGGCTCAAAGGACTGCACAGGTTACAATTACACCGGTGCCTGATCTTAAACCAACATGCGAGCAGAGAAAAACTCAAAACCTCAGCGTGAGGAGAAAAGAAACCTTGAAACCAATATTAAAAACAGAATAAACTTATCAGTGACAAATGATGCGTTTGCCCGTTCCTAAATTGTAAAACACCCTAAACGCAGTCTGTTACTTTTACAAACACAACTAAAAGAATTGCACATGTTGCGGTGCTAATGCTAGCAGTAATGTAAAATTCCCTTAAGAATGAGCGTGTGTTGTCATTATTATAACATAACAAGCGTGGCGGTTCTGTCGATTGATGAAAGCGTTCCATTGTAAATAATCATGTTTTCAACGGTTAACTTGTAGTTGAATATCGTTAATTGTTTAAAAATGTGAGATTTTCAAGATTTTGTAGAAAACTTACATTGTATGGACGTGTTTTATGCATTGATGGCATTTTTCTTGGTCTTAATCCAAATGTCCAACTGCATTTGAGTAAAATACAAAAAACAGTCGGACAGAGAGTGACTGAGGTGTTTTTCACTGCCCTTAATAGCCGCTGCATCCTGACTGGGCTCTGCAGTGATTTCTTCTTTTGAAATCTGCGGTGCATGTGTATTTTATCGCTAAAACAACATTACAATAGGCAGTTTTTGTGTCTCTTTTGTCTTTTTGGCAAAAAGATTTCTATACACTGACATGCCACAATCGATTAAATTGTGGGTTAGACAGAAACTCCAGTGTTTCTCAGAGAATTTTAGTGAGACTGAGCAAGATTTCTTCTGACTAACAGAGATACATAAACAAATACAAACCCGGGTTTTTGTGATCATTTATACAATGAGGAATCTTAAAATTATTTTACATAACTTTGCATCTATATATATGAAAGGTTTGCCTGAACCTCTGCCCAGTTCTTTTATCTTAGATGCTTGCTATATTAGAAATGTAGACTGTAAATTCTCTTTTAACTATTTACTGGCTGGCAACCAGTTCGGGAGTCCTTCCCATGCCCGAAGACAGCTGTGATGGGCTCCATCACCCCTGCGGCCCTAGTGAGGGAAAGCGATGCAGAAGATGGATGGATGTATGGCAATGTTATTTAAATAAAAGGTTCCAAAAAATTTGAAGCTCAACACTTTGGTTGTGATAGGGTTTCAGGTTGATCAGGCCTTCAAACCTATTGCACTCCGAGTGCAAAAAGGGGCTTGCTGGGACCAAAATTAGGTGTTTTTTCATTCACTCATATCACATTCAAAACTAAACCCTTCTTAGTACCCAATCTGATGGTGGGCAGTGGCATGCAGTCTTTTTTTTCCTGTAGTGTCAAAAGCTCCCAGAATATTTAATTAGTATCACGTATTATGTATGCATCACTTAGTATTACCCAACCTCAATCACGAATAATTATTGGACCTAGTTAATTTCCCTTGTATAACAATTGTACGTGTCCACACCACCATCTTGAACATGATTAATTTGTAAATATTGTGTGTAATTACCCCAACCACTCTATATGATGAATATAATTCCAGATAACTACTGTAATTTGTGTCTAAAACCGATTGACCTTAAATGTAAAATTTTTGAATGATGGCCAAAAAATATTAACATGATTTCAATAAATACAAATATTTGGCATTGACCTTTCATTTCTAATAATTGAAGAGTTGATCTACTTATTTCGTGATCTTTCAGGAAACAAATTTCGTATTTAATTGTAATTTGGGACAGATAATTTTGGCTAATTGTTTCAGGGCACAGGCTCTCTCTCTTTTTCAATAACCTCTTATCTTACACTCCGCTTGTCTTGTCCTATAAAGTTCAAATAAAATGTAGAAAGTACCCACAAAGATCCTGCAACTTTTACAATTTAAGGTTATTTAAGTTTTGTGTTTTGTTTGATTGATAGATTAAGATAAACCCAATTTGTGACACCCTTAATCACAAGGAGTCTCAGAGGGCTGCACGGACCACAGATTATTGCAGACTACAGACTGCTATTACACCGTCCCCTGATCTAAAACCTACATGAGGGCAAGGAAATATTCAACATGAGGAAAATGAAGAAACCTTGAGAAGGGACCGTACATGAGGTCATCCCACTTCCAGGATGACCAGGCTGCACTTGATGTTGCAATAACAACACACAGATATTGTCAACATTAAATATAGGTCATTCATAAACTATAGAATATAAGTGTGTTGAAGCCTAAATTTAAATAGTTCCACTGAGGTTGCAGATCGAATCTCAGGTGGCAGAGCATTCCACAACACCGGGGCCCGAATGGAGAACGCTCTCGAACCTGCGGTTCTCTTTTGGCTCTTGGGATCACTAGTAGACCAGCATTTTTCGAGCGAAGTTAGGAACATAAGGGGAAATTAAATCTGAAAGATATGAGGGAGCAAGTCCATGCATTATTTTGTATAATATCAACAGAACCTTAAAATCACATCTTAGGCTAACAAGGAGCCAATGCAGGTTAGCTAAAACCGGGGTAATGTGATCAAACTTTCTTGTCTTAGTTAAAAGCCTTGCTGCAATATTTTGTACCAGCTGAAGGCTCTTGATTTTGGATTTCGGGAGAGCAGGGAGTAGTACATTACAATAATCGAGACAGGAGGTACCAAACGCATGAATTATAATCTCTGCATCGGAATGGAACCGCATAGGACTAATTTTAGCAATGTTGCGAAGATGGAAACGTTTTTTTTTTCTTCCGGTTTTGAGAATCTAGGTTTTACTGATATTCCTTATATCCTTTTTTATCCTTTTATCATTGTCTGTTATTGCTCCCAGACAAAATTATTTTAAGTCATGTTTATTTATTTGTATAGCCTTTAATCACAAAGAGACTATACTGTTGTTTGTACTAAAAATAATCATTGAAATCAAGCGTAAAAAAATTATTAACTATTTGAAAAATCCCTGGCCGAATGCAAGGTGCATTTGAGATTACATCTACACTCGTATCCGTATACAATATAAGTTATCCAACTAACCTACCTCACATATATTTAGATTGGGGTTTGAACATGCATTATCACCTTCACAGAGAAAATGCTGGTTGTCACGGGGAAAACCTGCACTTTCCCCCAGATAAGACATACTCTGTACTGTACAGAAGAAAGATAAAGAATTTAATGATGCTTCCACGCAACATTTAAAAAATATATTTTACCAATAACCTATATGAAATTTGTAAAATGAGCTTTTAGACACTCACACAGCGCACAAACAAATTCAAGGCCTGATCCCCAGATAAAAATGTAGCTTTTTTGCTTTGTTTGAATAGTCTCTTGGCCCCCACTTTATCGCCCATGTGTGTGTCCTTGTTAGGATACCTTATCCTTCTCTGCCTGATATTTACGTCAGTTCTTACAGAAGATCCTGCTTTTTTATGCCCTCATTTACTTGCATTTGCATTGATGAAATATCTTTAAAATAAGGTCTCACTAACTTTCTGTGTCCAAAACCAAACTACTCACCATATACACTCAGAAATTGGAACTGGACACTTTCTGCTCTTGGCTTCGTCAAAGCACAACTGGAAAAAACCCGCAGCAAGCATAAGACCACAGGGTCAGGCACAAATTGAAAGGTTCACCTGAACCTTAGCCCAGTTCTTTTATCTTAGATGCTCGCTGTATTAGAAATAAGAACTAGGGGACTGCAAATTTTCTTTTAACCATTTAGTGGATGCCAGAAAGATCAATTTCATGGGAAGCTCCTCCAACATGAATCAAAGATAGGGACTAGTTTTATACTGTCTTGGTCGCCAACCCACGCAGGGGGGACAACGCGGCCTCATAGTAAATATGTGTGACTCAACTGTTTTAGGTGGTTCAAACTGGATAATGTGCGTAATAGTGCTTCGATAGGAAGACACAACGACCTAACTGTAAGTCTTCTATCTAATATTGGAGAGGCCTAATCTAACATTTCATAATATTTTTAATAATACAAGTTTAGACTGGCAGGGCCAATTAAACCCTGGCAAAATGTTCCTATGTATGGGAAACACTGAACTCGAAATGGCAAGGTCATTTGCACATACATAATGTCAATTAGGTGTGCTGTTTTACATACGAGTAACGGTACATATTAAACTACAACTTTAATGACACACAGATAGAGAAAAGTTGCAGTGACTGTTTGGCAAATAAGAATGCAGGACACTGCACGATGCATATCTGTGAAGTGGCGAAACTGTGAAAACTAGACCGCGCTATAGTGAGGGATCACTCTATATCTGACTTTGTATTATTTCCCCTTCAAGCATTTGGCTGCAGTGGAAGAGAGGAAAATTAAATCTCTGGTGGCACTCCTAGTGGAGACTCAAATGAAGAAACTTGAGATCAAACTGCGACACTTTGAGGAACTGGAGACGATCATGGATCGAGAACGAGAGGCTGTGAGTGGCTTGTAGCAGGAACATTTAGAGAAAAGCTTACTTTCCAAGACAACCGTTGTCCTCATTTTAACATTTTTCCCCATCAGCTCGAGTATCAGCGCCAGCAGCTTCTGGCTGACCGTCAGTCCTTCCATATGGAGCAGCTCAAGTACGCCGAGATGCGAGCCCGCCAGCAGCACTTCCAGCAGATCCAGCATCAGCAGCACAACCAAGCCGGGGGTTCGCATCCCCCCCAGACAGGCAGTCAAGGCTCCACCCCAGCCCAGGCAACCGCTGGTGCGCCTGCATCGCAGCCTTCCCCCAACTCTGCCGTGCCGGTTTCTGCCGGGCCGGCCTCGGAGTCCCAACCGCCTTCGGGGGCCCGGGCATCGCCCCCAGGTCAACCTGTAAGCAGCCACTCGGGTTCCGGAGGTGCACCGGCGCTCCACGGTCAGTGAGAAGCCAAAATCACTTTGCTGCAGCTAACTGACAAACTGCCGTTGAATCCCTTGAATGGAGACGCGTGCTGTTTATGTTGTTCACCCGAGGTGTGTGACCCTTTTTTTTTCCCTGTTACCATCACCTCCAATCATAGAATTCAACTTGACATGCCATTATACTTACCGTATTTATTAGTGTAGATTGCGTACTCAAGTAAAACGTGCACTCCTGAAAAATGCTCACTCCTGATTTTGGTTTAAAAATCGGTACAACTCAAACTATGTGTTTGGATCCAATGGGAATCAAACCCTGATCGGCGTTCAGAGCACTGTATTTTAACCACTAGTTCACCATTAGTGTACAACAGTGATCCTCAACTTGTCTGACTTAAGGACCCACCATGCCACCCTAATGACAAGCTGCAACCTAAATCAAATGTATCCTGTAGTTTAAAGTAAACAATAGTAGAATACATACGAGAAAAAAAACCTGATATGACCATACGTGGTATATACTCACATATAAGCCTACATCGCAACCCAAATTTCCCTAAAATAGCCAAACACAAAAAGAAATACATACCTAAAATATTTTTACAAATTGTACTTAACAACGATATTTATTTATTTACCGTTTGTAATAGGCCTGCCCGATTTAGGAAAAAAAACCTAATTGAGATTTTTCACACTTGCATTGCAATCTGGAAGCAATTTTCGATTTAAAAAAAATGTGCATTTCTGTGCTCGTTTTGTTTTTAGGGAGAAATTAAACATAGTGACATGCAAACTTATCTTGAGAAGATGTCCTTGGAGACTAAGAGTATACGACTGCAACGAAATAACAAATATAGATCTACAAATAAAAACAGGATTACAGTTGAATAAATGGTCTTTATTGTCATTTTACAAAAATACAACGAAATTGGAGGGCGACTCCTTTCAGTGTAAGAAAGCGATTTAGAGAACAGATGGCTAAGCTACACGCTAGTGAGGGGTAACCGCGACTTTTGCAAGGTCTTTGTGGTGATTGAAATAAAAGAGTCACAAATGTAAAGGTTTTCCATGAGTGGTAGCCCTAAGTCAACCGTTTCATTGGTAATGGATCAGGCGTTAAATGACTAGCCAAAATTGACTGTGGTGGCTTAGGAATTGTTAGCCTAGCTGTTAGCTTCCCTTCTGACACCGCCTAAATCAATTCTTGGACGCTGGAGCTCAGCTTTTCTTTGCGCTCTTCTGACTTTCCTCAGAGTCCAATTTAATTGATTAATTCATTTTCAATGTAATAGGCCGCTAAAGTTACGAGCTATCATGTTTGTTTCGGTGGCCAGTTGTGCGCCCGGCTATTTGACTAAGCGCTTACAGCAGCCTATCAAAGTCATGCACACACATTGTGCCTCAACTTTATTGTATAGTGCCTTTCAAACCTGCTTCTGATTGGCTGGCGCTGTAAAACCCTTAAATGTGGAAATTTTTGTTGGCCAAACATTCCATCACTGAAATAACAAACTTACTAATAATAATATACTGGTAAAAAAACAAAACTTTTACAAATCATTTAATGCTTCATTGGCAGACATTCGCACACTATTTTCGTATTTTACAATCATTTCTTTCTTTGGCTCAATTGTTGTTGCCATTGTTTTCCACTTTTCCTTTCCCTTTTCACTAACTTTCTTGGGACCCATTATTAAAGGCAAAAGAAGGAAATAAAACCAAAAAAAATCACAATAAAATGAGAAGTGGTCCCTCTCAAAAAAAATTGGACAACGGCAATTGAATAACAGGAAGAACAGCTGAGGCAGGGCATAATCGGCATCTACTATAAAGGAGTGTAATTGAAAAGTGGGTCGCAATCCATCAGTTGAGAATCACTCTTGTAGATGAAGTACAAATGCCTGTAGGTTTTATCTCATTAACAAAGTAGTTTTAGTCACTGTGCCAGAGACGAATGTTAACTTTTTTGTGAAATTCACATTCTATTCTTCTATTTTATTCTAAGAATTGTAAGTGACAAATATATTCTCATTGTAATGTGTGAAATGCACAACAATGCACATTTAACATTCAACTCTGGTACAGTGACAAAAAAGAGTGTGATAATAAGATAAAGCATAATGCTTATTTATATGATATTGAATTGTATTTTATTATTTTTGTATCATTAGTTTATATTGGTGGTTTAGTGGTTAGTATTTGGCACTCTCGCTGCCTTTACCCAGGTTCAATTTCTGTTGCATCCAATGTTTTGCGATTGTGGTCAGCGATATTTTGAACTGATGGATATTTGCACAAATATAGTGAAACCTCTTGCATAACGTGCACCGAACTTTCTGAGTTTTTTTTAAGCTAAAATAAATAAAAAAGAGTGTGTTATACACGAATAAATACGGTAAACCCCCCGGTCCGACACAAAGAACATATTCGGGGAAAATTCGCTCATCCAAAATTATAGAAAAGAGACTGATCTGGGAACAAATTAATCTTGTATGTAGCAGTATTACTGTATATTTACTTTTGCATGATTTGCGATCGATTCATAAACCCATGAACAAATTAGTTGAATGTCTTTTTTTTTTCAGTAGAATTATCAGAAAATTACTGGATTTACAAGAATTTCTGATTTTACTATTTGTTCCAATTTACATGAATTTCAAATATTTAAATACATTCATGAAACTAATATTTCACATAATATTGGCCAAATCATTTCACCAATTACTCTCTGAATTTGAAAGTGAATAAGCTCAAAAAGTTAAAGTTAGATTGGACTGTGACTAGGCTGGCCATGAATAAGTTGAACTCTGGAGAATTGAAATTAAAATCATAGTATATATTAATGTTGATACCCAGTCATTAACTGACATAATCAGTGAACTGTTGAGTTTATGAAAGGGAGAGGTGTCTTCTTTTAATTTTATTTTATTACAAGATTCCGTAGCAGCTAATTCAGACCCCAATGTTTTAAATGTGTCAACTCCCCTCGTCGTTTCTAAATTGACCTTTATTTTGTATTCGAAAAAAATGCACTTTTCCTATTTCCTTCGGTCTCATTTTAAGACTTGAAGCATCCATGATTGAACTTAAGCACTTATACAAAAAGCCCTTTTGCTGTCTTAAATACGATTTCATACCGACACTTTTTCATCACCATGTTACCCGAGCATAGTCTGGATGCCATTGAAAACCATGTACTGTAAAGTGAAACTTCTGTTACAAGCCAAATGTATTAGTATGAAGACAGACAGAAAAGTAAAATACAAAACACATTTTCAAGTACTTAAACGATAACGGTCAAGCACTTGAAGAGTAAAACGGACTGAAGTTTGAGATTTTGTGACAAATGTACTGTGGTGATGACAGAATCAAATGACATCCTTTGTGTCTATTGCGAAACCAAAACTTTCTATTAAACATGTTATCACACTTATTTACTGTTTTTTTTTAAATGAAGAAAATTGATCGGTTTGTTTGAAGAAAAAAACCCGCAGAAGACAAAGGAGAAGTGTGTCCTTTGGTATCTCGACAGAATCCTCAATTTTTATCCAATCGACTTTTGTATTTGTTACTGTTTTTTCATTGTTATTATTTGATATCAACATTGTATTGGAATATTGTTATCTTTGTAGTCTCTATTTACCTTTTTGTGTGATTGTGAGAATGTGAAAGGAGGCATGACTTGGAAATGCGTAATCTTTCTTATTACCATGCAGTTTTATTTCTAGTGCCATTCTAATGTGTGACATGAAAAAAGACCTTACATGAGGTGAATTCTTGTTTTTTCAGTATTTCACACGTCACCTGAGCTGTGACTGAAGTTACCAACATCTGTGTTAAAACTTTGTCGCGTGGACTTTGTGAAAAGAAAAACATCGTTTGTGTGTCCTGAGTTTTCGAACCCATCAATTCGCATCGATTGATTACAATATGTCCAAATGTCTTCAATAACTCATCACTTCAATGTGTGATCAATCTGGCTGTTTGGTCTTAAAACATGTTGAGGGAGGTGAAAAATAAAAGAATGTGGAAAAACACAACTCAGTTGTCCTGCACAGAGCTGGAATTGCCATCTTTTGCCATTTTATTGTCCGAAGAAATGAGGAAAACCATCCATCCATTTTCTGCGCCGCTTATCCTCAGTAGGGTTGCGGGGGTGCTGGAGCCAATACCAGCTATCTTCAGGCAGTGGGCAGGGGACACCCTGAACCAGTTGCCAGCCAGTCGCAGGGCACACAGAGACAGACAACTCACTTGCTCAATTTGGACCAATTAACCTAACATGCATGTTTTTGGAATGTGGGAGGAAACCGGAGTGCCCGGAGGAAACCCACACAAGCACAGGGAGAACATGCAAACTCCACACAGGAGGTTCAATCTCATGACCTCAGAACTGTACCGCACACGTGCTAACCACTGCGCCGCCGTGTTGCCACTGGAAAACCATTTAATGAAAAAAATAAAGCTTCAAAAGGACACTGTATTTTTAGTGCCTCCTAGTGGAAAAAAACGTATTTAAAAATACAATCTTGATTTCAATCAGGGGTGTCAAACTTATTTCACATCGTGGGCTACATATGGCCTCGTTAGATGTCAAGTGGGCCGAACTATTAAAATTATACCATAAATGCTGTAAAAAATTCCACCATACTTTTATGTGGTAAAGCTGCTGACTAACATTAAATCACCACAGTAAGGATTCATATTCACAGAGCTGTATTCTTAATTCTAAGGCAGCATTTTAAAGGCGTTTGTCGAGTCTGGGCCTATTTTTTTTCCTGATATTTAGCATCTTTTACGCCTGTACATATGCTTCAATACCTGGTGTCATGTCCTGAATAGCTGACCCTTTAGAATGTCATTTAAGTTCTTGTTTGTGAGCTTTGAACACATTTTTGTTTTATTGATATTCATTACTGAGAAGATTTGTTCACAGAGGTAGGTTGCTCCAATCATGCACAAAATTCTAGCATCCAGGGATTTTAATTTGGAGTAGTAGATGCTGATAAAATTTGCCCTTTAAATCTGCATCACAGGGCGCAGTGGTTAGCACGTGTGCGGCACAGTTATGAGGGGATGAGATTGAAACTTCTTGTGTGGAGTTTGCGATTTCTCCCCGTGCTTGTGTGGGTTTACTCCGGGCACTCCGGTTTCCTCCCACATTCCAAAATCATGCATGTCAGGTTAATTGGCCGGTCCAAATTGTCCCTAGGTGCGAATGAGCGAGTGAGTTGTCTGTCTCTGTGTGCCTTGTGACTGGCTGGCAACCGGTTCAGGATGTCCCCTGCCCACTGCCCAAAGATAGCTGGGCAGCACCCCCGCGACCCTACTGAAGATAAGCGGTGCAGATAATGGATGGATGGGTCTGCATCACACTAGATTGATCGAAACTGCAACACTCTGCCTCCTAATGGACATTCCGTGAATTGCATCTTATTAAAAATGTATTCATTTTTTCCCACTTTTAAATTATCCTGCGGGCCTGATTGAACCTCCTTGGGGGCCGGTTCTGGCCTGCGGGCCGTATGTTTGACACCCCTGATTTAAATAATAAGCAAAAGTACATGAACTATCATTTAACGTGCATTTTTAAATACTCATAGGTCAAACAATTAGCATTTTTTTACACAATATGAACCTCCTTACCTAAAGATAACATTATTGTCCGCCATTTTGCTGCAACAGGTACCCCAAATCCTTAAAAGACTAGGCAAAAAATGAGAATTGAAATGGTGCAGTTTGATCACGAAGTCTTCCGAGTTTTGTATTCTTCAATGTGATTTTTCGCACTCATTTTTTTTAAATTTTAGAATATCTCGTGGTCAAATATATTATCCACTGTATTTTTTCGACAACGACCTCTGCCGCAGCAGTGCCTAACTTTCCAAAAAAGTGGAAATATTTTGTGAAGCTTTCTTATAAGCAAGTACAACTTCTAACATCTGGAAGCAAACCAAAGCATCACATTCATGCTCTTTATGATATTGAGTTTCGACTTAGTCTCCCGTCACACCGGAGGTGAAGTACTTTTTCTTAGGCATCTCTGAGATGAATACATATTCACTTGCTAAAAAAAAAATACTTAAAAAACTTAAACATGTTCCATGAATCCGTGGCAGGGGATACATTTTCAAGAGGGGTAAATCCTTGACATCACCCTGGAAATCCCAATTTATCACTGAGGCAGGTTAGAGTACAAATAACCAATAAGACGCCGGAACAGCGACTCGGGAAAGTCGTGCTTCAGGTGCCGTCAAATTTGTTTTTATGGCAGTGCTTTATGGTATCAACAAAAAGGATTGTACTTAGATTTACTTTCAAAGAATACGTCACAGAAAAAAATACAAATTTGCCTAGTTGTTTTAGCCAGGTTACTCAAATGCAACTAAAAGGAGCTGTGCAGAATTTGGAACTTTGTTAATCTCTGTCGCCATCTCCTGGTTTAAAATAATCCCTGCAGCCTCTGTTAAGCTCTTTACAATCTGCGTGCAAGTATGTGTTCAAATGAATTTTTTTTCATCTTTTGGGGGGTTTGCCATTTTCATGCTACACTGATAGAGAAATTTAGAAAAAATGTACGGGGATAAACATGGCATCACTCTCCAACACCCCCCTGCTCCCATTCTTGGAACTTAATGTGTTTCACCCCGAACCGCTCTGATAAAAGATATAAGCAGATGGGCGCCGTGAAAACAAATGCATAAGGTTTCTTTCAACTCAGATGGGTATTGTTAACACATACTTAATAAAATATTCTATTTTCAACTTTTTAAAGCCACCTCAACACTGCACCCCACTTTTAAAGAAACAATGAAATAACATTTTATGCCAATGAGGACATTGAATCACTCAGCCACGCCTTGATGTACATAGACAACCACACATAATACTGTATATGTTCATGGTCCTTTAGTTTTTATTATATCCTAGTTTTAAACGTCTTATCCATGTTGTACACCACGGTTGCAAAGACAATTTCATTGGTATTTTTATGATAATGACAATAAAGACAATCTCGGATTATTATCAAATTTGACCAAACAAAAGAAAATGCAATAAAAATGCTTTTAGATAAAGCTCCACCATAATAATTTGATTTTGTAAAATTCATAAGTTCTAAAAACTGAGGGAAAGAACAAAAACAAGAATTTCATTATGCTAGACACGAGCTAAATACAATGATCACTTTGCCTCCTCGCCAGAGCTCTCCCCGCATTGAAACCTGACAAAGTCCAGCACCCGAGCCTGCTGACCCTTCAAAAACTGGGCCACGGTCCTGCTGGGGTCTCCTAGGAAGGTCTGAGGTAGGAGTCGGGTCTCGCTTTCACCGCACGGCAAGTCCTCCATGTTCCCCAGCGATGTGGGCGCCTCTCCCACCACATGCTGTCCCAGCTTTCGGCCCAAATTTCCCCGCTCGTCTTCTTTTCCGCCCTGGAACACGACTAAAGCGCCGTAACGTCCCATGAGCACCTCGGTCTGGCCCGCCACGCTGCCGTGCACGTAAGAGCCGAAGTTCCACTCGGCGGGGATACTTAACGTGACCGCCCGCCTCACTGACATGTTCTCCCCCAGGCGACCTGATAAGACAAGAGGCACAATTAATGTTGCATTCATTTTTGAAAATAATGGTATACGGCAGGATTAACCCCGTTGAAAAGTGTTATAAAAAAGCAAGCTAGAAATAAATAAGTAAAAGTACTACTGGACATTTAAATAGAATAAATTTGATAGGCAGTACGTTATTAAATGACAAAAGTTATATTAAAGAACAATGATTTGTTGTTTCAATAAAGTTTTGTTAAAAAAAAAAAAAGACATCGCGAGTGCCGTTAGCACGTTTTCCCTCATTGCTTGCTGTGGGCAGAACATGCCTGCCAGCATAGACAGCAGATATAACAATAGCAATATTTAGCAAAACATTGCTTGGAATTTGAAAACGGAATCCCCCTTTTTCTTCATTTTGACTTCACCTGGTGACAGTATGATTCACAAGGGACGAAAAACATGATCTAGACGAAGATTTGGCCCATTTTTCTTTCCCTCCCTGGCAGAGAGCAGCCAATGATCTTTTGGACTGGATTGATTACTCTCTGTATGTTTTTTCAATTCACACGGTGATGCTGTTAACCAGAATGCTCTCCACTGTGGCTTAGTAGAAAGAAACTGGCAGCTTCTCTTCAAGGTTGTTCCTCCTGAGAACCCTCGGGAAGTGGAGTCGCTGCTGGGCCTTCCCCACCACAGTCCTGGTGTTAGCAGACCGGTCTAGGTCATCGTTTTTTATCGTAGTTATTTACTAGAAAAAACTCAGTTTGAATGCCTAAAATCTTTATATATTTTTTACTGTAAATTTAAACTGAGTAAAGGGTTCAATTATTCATTGATAATTACATTTCCAGGGAAAAAGTGTCGGTATTGGATCGGTTTTGATCGATGCTACCCTGTACTTATATGGACTGGATCAATACCAAAAATTCCAGTATCGCCCGCCACGAGTATACACAGAGTTCCAACAGCTTGAAGCAAGTTGTATTCAAGACTTTTTGAATGCCTTATGAAATTAAATTTAAGACCAAGTCGACAAAAACAACAATTGAAACAAACACAACAAAAAAAACAAATATTTTTTGCACAATTCGGGCCCCGTACCTGTTATACAGCACAGCTACTTCTCATTAAATAGACATTTTCCCATGGTCCAAAGCAAACGTCTCTGTTCCAAGTTTCTATTTGTATTGTGGGTAGACCTGAGACATGCGTCCGACTGAAACCACATCACCGTTTTGATACTGTTATTGCGTTTGCGCCAAGTTGCATTCAAATTAATCTAGTGAATTTTTTAAAAACGACAATTGAAAATTTGAACCTTTTTAGTTCAAACAAATATAAATCTTATTATGTGTTGTCATTGTCAAGACTTTTAAAAATTGGATTGAAGACATTCTAATGCCAGTTGAGGCCTTCTTGTTAGAATAAAGAATTGAATGCCTTTTAGCACTTTCGAGGTAGGATCCGAGGGAACCCTGTATAAAGTGTTCAACGTTAATACTGACCTATGCTTAAGGCCACCTGATCAGCGAGGGTGACACCATCTGACACGCTTAATTTGCTCAGTTCATCAGTTGCAAGCAGACTCTGGAACACAAGGACAAAAGGAACTGCAAAAAATGGACACTTGACAGGGTTGTGCAATGTTCGCTTTAAAAAGTTAGGTTCATGCTTGAAAGGGAAAATTTTCGAGAGTGACATTTAAAAAATAATGCAATACGTTGTGTGTTTTTTTGATGGGGAAAATAAAACAAGTTTTTAAAAATGTATTTGGTGCTGAAAAATATTTAGAATAATATTGAGAGTCACACCAAATACTACAGGGGCAAATTGTCCCTAGGTGTGGATGAGCGACTGAATGGTTGTCTGTCTCTGTGTGCCCTGCGACTAGCTGGTAACCAGTTCAGGGTGTCCCCTGCCCACTGCCCAAAGAGCTGGGATGGGCTCCAGAACCCCCGCGACCCTACTGAGGATAAGCGGTGCACATAATGGATAGATATCAGCGACACTCAAACAAGAGGGAAGCGATCGCCGTGGAAACCACAACCTCACCCACCTTCACGTAACCTGTCCGACTTTGACTTTTGTTTCGGTGGTGTGCCAAAGTGGAGAAGGCCACGTCTTTCACCAGCTGCTGAAACTTCTCATTGCGGGCGACAAAATCCGTCTCGCAGTTGACCTGCAACGCAGCGAAACTGATATTTCACAGGGATATAAAAATAAGGAATTTAATCTAGACAAACTAGTGATCAAATAAACAATTCGCCATCATCCTCCATCATGTACCTCCACCATGACTGCAACTCCATCACCCACAAAGAGTCCTACTAGACCCTCTTTGGCTTTGCGACCTTCCAGCTTGTTCGCCTTACTCCATCCTTCCTTCTGAGCTTGATCATGCAACCAGGCTTCAGCCTAGTAGACAAACACCGCATAATCTTCATTACTAGCCCCACGTTGCCAACCGAGTCCACATTGTTCGCGGATCCAACCTGCACTATGTCATTGTTGCACTTCTCCAGGGCTTTCTTGCAGTTGATAAAAGTGTAGCCTGTGTTTTTTCGCAATTTGACCAAGAGGTTCTTGTCTGCTGCCATGAGACGATGACATGATGTGTGCAAAGTGTGTCTGCTTACCTAAAAGTGATCGATAAGATCGCAGTACAAGCGTTACTTTATTAACAACATGGCATTATTGACAATAATTGGGTAAAAAGGCTAGAAGCAATAGTTACACTTAATCTGTAATTAGTAAACAATGCATTCAAACATTTTTCAGTGCGATTGTGGCCTTACTGTTGGCAGATTTCTCCTGCCATAATGGCCTTACCGACATGTGATGAATTTCTAGGAAACATTAATGAAAAATGACTAGTTTTTTAAATGATATTGTATACGATAATGGCCTTACAGTATGTTAGCACTGCCATTGTCACATTCAAGGTATAAATGCAAACAGTTAAAGATGGTGTGCTATTTGAATAGTCCCTCAAAAGTTGAATTAAATCCATCCATTATCTGCACCACTTATCCTCAGTAGGGTCATGGGGGTTAAATTAAATATTTTCTCTTTCAAGTATGCGATAATAGTTTTTAACAGAGTTCAAAGAGTCCTTTCCATTGCTCCTAACTGCTTTTATCTTACTATTATAAGGCTTATTTGGGGCAGATAAAACCTATACAACGATTTAAAAAGAAGAAAAGTCTATTCAAGCGCGTCTAGAAATACCATGCACTAGCACTAAACAGTGACCAGATGATGAAGGTGCTCTATCTAGGTCAGATCAGGAGGCCTCTCCTGCTACTGGTCAGCATGGACACCAATACTATCTCTTTCATTTGGGGGATCAAACCCCTACACAATAACAGCCTGGGGAGGGTTGGGCCCCGCCAGGCTGTACTTGCCCAAGACACACTACAGGGAGTGGTGCCCCTACAACCCTGGTGGTTCAGGGAACCGTGAACCATGTATTTGCACGCACAATATGTGTTATTCTGCCGCTATCTCTTGGCTGAACGTCATGATTGCAGCCTAACGTTTTTTTTAAACTGTGCTGTGCACTACACCCTTTTAATTATAGAATTTAGAAAATAGCACAGCGGCGCAGTGGTTTGCACGTGTGCGGCACAGTTCTAAGGTCTTGGGAACCTCCTGTGTGGGTTCAAATCCAGCTACCGGACTTCCTGTGCGGAGTTTGTATGTTCTCCCCGTGCTTGCGTGGGTTTCCTCCGGGCACTCCGCTTTCCTCCCACATTCCAAAGACATGCATTTCAGGTGGATTGGCCGGTGCAAATTGTCCCTAGGTGTGAATGAGCGAGCGAGTTGTCTGTCTGTGTGCCCTGCGATTGGCTGGCAACCAGTTCAGGGTGTCCCCTGCCCACTGCCCGATGATTGCTGGGATGGGCTCCAGCACCCCCGCGACCCTACTGAGGATAAGCGGTGCAGCTGATGAGATGAGAGATGAAATGAGATCCTCCAAAAGTGAATAACCGAGGTGCTCTTTCTACCTACCATACAATATACAAAAATTCCCGATTCCCGTTGCCTTTATAGTAAACAAGTGTCAGGTGGACGTAAAATGAATTATTGTATTTCATCCCTGTCGACGTATACATTTCCAACGTCCTTTATTCGTTTTTGACTCATTTCAACATATGGAAATCTTTAACGAGAATTTACGTTTTCAAACTGGATTTTTTTCTTTATAACGATCTCTTCTTACCAATCTCTGCTCTAATCCGGATCGTCGATAGCAGACGATAACATCATCGTAGTTTGCTAATATTCACAGTATTCTACATAGATATGCTGCGTTGATTAGATATATTTTTGTTTTGCCTACTAAGAGGAATTGCAATCATTATTATGAGGAGCAAATGACTAGGTATGATATGCTTTATTGAATTGACTGCAAGTGGGGAAAGGGGTATAAAAATCAGTGAAATAATTGTTTGTGTTGTTTATTTTGTAAATAAAACACAATAATATAATTTCTTACCTAGATTATCTTTATTTGTATTCTTCAATCTGCCTTGCTGTGAGTAAAATGGTGCCATATTGTATTAGTAAGGTTCCTGATCGCTAAGTAAAGGAAAATGCAATGATTAATAAGAGAAGCGATTGGATGATGTTGATGATGTTTATGTTTATTTGAAAATACTTGTGCAATCATATCCCGATCTGTTGTTGCTACCGAACCAAATGAATAATGAAACTCATCATTAATCAGAATATAAAAATATATATATACAATAAATTGCAGTTTGCTCACCGTTGTCACGTTTTTGACGAAAGTCCCGAATAAAGCGTTTAATAACATATCTAGCTGCAAAGATTACGAAAGATCAGTATGTAAAAAATGTGTGAATGTCATTGACTTCCACGCTGTCTACGGTGGCCGAGAGGTGCCAATTTTGACCGTCCCGTAAAGCCAGCACGCTTTCTATCGTCCTCTAGAGTAAAGGAGAATCACTGCAACTTCTGTGTCTAATCAAATTTAAAAAATATATTTGTAAAGCACTTTTCCAGCAATGAATTCACACGTAAAGTGCTGAATAAAATGTTATATGTGCAATAAGGATAAAATATTTCCGTCCTTTTCCTCCCACCCACTAACCTGAAACACCTTATGGAACACTATATTTTTTTTCTGAAGTTGCACTGCCCAATATATATATATATATATATATATATATATATATATATATATATATATATACCTTTACGTGACGGCGGTATACATTTCCAACACTGCCAGCGACTCTAATGCAACTAACAGCTAACTCTTAAAGCTAAATATGTACTTGCTAACTAAAATATTTTGCGTGGTGTAAAATGTGCATTCATTTTAAATATTCACATTTATTTAATTGGGAAGATTTGTCACAAACCAGAAACAGAGACAGGACCCAGTAGCGTTTGTTTTCCCAGTTTTATTGATAAAGAGGGAAAGCAGGGATTGCTTCCCCGATCCGATGATTGACGGACACGGGTAGCAAGTGGCTGGAACGCGGAAGTGGCACTTCCGTGTCGAGCGAGGATAATCTTAGACTGCCGGGACACTGGTCATTAGCCGGGACGGGAGAGCAAGGGCGGTATCGAGTTCAGAAATGAAGTCGGCAACAGGTATCAGGCAGGAAGCGGGGCAAAACAGGTCGGATGTCGGGATGGCAGAACAGGGCAGAAACAGGTCCAGAAACAGGTCGGCAACTGTATAAGGTAGAAGAAAACAGGGCAGGAAAAATGTCTGAAGGTATGAGCTTGCCTAGCTGGGAGCAGAGGTTCGCAACGATCTGACGGCTTCCTCTTGAAAGCCGGGGGTTTAAAAGGAGTCTCTGAACCAATCAGCTGTCAGGGTTGTTGGCGCCAATTGGGCAGTCACAGGTGCCCTGAATCAGCAATAATGACAAGATTGAAGCTTAGAGCTGCCTCAGCGATGCTAGCCAAACACCATCAGTAGCCCATACTTTCTATTTTAGCAAAAGTGGGCTAACTTGAATAATTATATTAGCATTTCTTCATCATTGACTGACAAAATTTTCGAAATGTGATTGATTGAAATACAATATAATAAAGTGCAAAAATCTATTAACAATAAACAAAAAAAATCTTCAGGGAGAAGTATGAGACAATGTGTGTGATACAATAAGGTAGGGGTGTCCAAACTTTTCAGAAAGGGGTCAAATTTAGTAAGTTGAAAATGTGCGAGGGCCAACTATTCAGCCTGGTGTTCTTTAAACTGTTTTCAATAATTTCACACGACGTGAAAAGGTATGCAGTGCTTGGCAAACAGCGTCGGGACCTCATTGCTCGACTTTGTTGCATTTTCATTTGACTCGCATTTGACACTCGTAATAAAAGCACTCCTGCGCTGTTTAAACAGCCTCCAGTTGCTTCACCTTTTCACAGCGTTTGTTTCCAGTTAGCTTTTTGTAGTGGGCATGTTTAGTCTGGTAGCTCCTCTTCATGTTATATCATTTAAAAACAGCCACAATCTCATTGCAAATTAAGCAGACACAGTTGTTTCAGCGAAAAAAATACTCCAATTTCCACTTGTCCAGAAGCCCTCAGGTTCAACTTTCCTTTTTTTATGTACAGTTGCATTGTCGGAAAGGAGGTGGGCACAGAAAGCCAAGGGCAAGGTGACGAAAGGGCTGCTGCCATCATTTGGCTAAATGGTGATTTTTTTTTTGGTAAAAATTTATTTTATACTGCGGTCAACATTACTGGCGGGCCACATATGACTAATTTTATGATAGAGACCACCGGCCAGTAAATTTTTTTATCACGGGCTGTAACTGAACCCCGGGGAATAAGGTATCTAGATCATCTCAGGTGCTGTAGAAAACCGTCTTCTTGCGGGCCTCGACTTTGGCATATGTGATTCATACCTGTCCACCACGCTCGGTTTCATTGAGACTCTTACTCAGGATATTTATTTTTCTTGCTTGCCGTGAGTTGTTAATATAATGAGTGATTCAACTTCTCCAAATGCAAAATCAATCGCTAACTCCCGAGTGATCGCACCCTGCAGGCTATTAGCTGGTTTGTTAATTGGAGCGAGAATGTTGCCCTGCACCCAAAATTCACTTTCTGTTTTTTTCTTTCCATTTTTTTCAACATCATGCGAAGAGCAGACCGCAGCAGTTTCAACCGGGCTAATGCGTCATACCGGAACTTGCATAGTTGTGGTCTGCGACGGGATCGGCTGTTGAAACGAGTTGAGCAGTCGTTTGGGTGCTTAGGAAATTATTTCTTCCTTACAAATAGTTTCTAGGTTATTTTTTGTTCTCCTTCGTAGGTTCAGCGACATGTGAAAAGAGTGTGACGCACCAAATACAATGATGATATTCTTAGCTTAGCCTACCTTAGCTTAACCTCTATCAAATCCTTAAAAAAGTAAAGGTTGAAATTGGAGAGGAAAACAAAGTTTGTAATAATGTAATTTTTTTTTTGCATTTTATAGGAAATATACACAAATTATTTTAGTGCTTTTAATTAAAGACAATTATTTATTCCGTGATAAAGTTATTTATCATAAAACGTCACAATTTTGTGATTTTTTTTTTTAATTCAAAGTCGCTTATTTTTAACAATACTGAATAATATTAATACAATGAGTATGCAGCTTGTTACTGTACAGAGGAATATAATTCTCTAGGGAGGGAGAGTAAAGTTTCTGATTTGGCGCACACCTTAGCCCCAAACAGTAGAATTTGCAATAGTATCAGCAAGATAACAGCAAATCAAACCATCTAATAATTGTTTTCTTGTTGGACAAACTTTTTGCATTATGAAGGGTAACCTATCTATTGATGCTTTTATTCAAAAGGAGCAGCAGCAGAATATATATTCCTTTCATTCACATTATCATACCCCAGCTCCTCAACCCAACTCTTGTGTCAGAATGCTAAGGTGATGAGGACGAAGTCAGGTGTCATACTATTACATCTACTCTTCACTTATGCAGGTTTCCTGACTACTTGAGCCAGCTAAGAGTCGGAAATACGCGGGAATGGACCAAGTTTTATGAAGATTTATACTGCAGAGCATGAATACACATATACAAACCTAATCACACATCAGATAGGACGCACTGTGTTAAATATGGTGAAATGGCTGTCTCAGTTCGACGCGGAGATTATAATTCATGCGTTTGTTACCTCCTGTCTCGATTACTGTAATGCACTACTCTCCAGTCTCCATTAGTCCAAAATCTAGAGCCTTCAGCTGGTACGAAATGCTGCAGCGAGGCTTTTAACCAAGACAAGAAAGTTTGATCCTATAGCCCGATTTTAACTAACCTGCATTGGCAAACTGCTAGCTTAAGATGTGATTTTAAGGTTCTGTTTGGTAGTGTACAAAAATCATGCATGGACTTGCTCCCTCATATCTTTCAGATTTGATTTCCCTCTATGTTCCAGTCCGGAGCCTTCGCTCTGAAAATGCTGGTCTACTAGTGATACCAAGAGCCAAGAAGAGATCTGCAGGTTCGAGAGCGTTCTCCATTAGGGCCCAGGTGCTGTGGAATGTTCTGCCCACTGAGATTCCATCTGCAACCTCAGTAGAACTGTTTAAATCTAGGCTTAAAACACACTTTTGTTCTCTCGCTTATGAATGACCTATATATCATGTTGACAATATCTGAGTATTGTTTGTTGAAGCTACATCCATTCCAACCTGGTCATCCTGGAAGGGGGGGTTACCCAATGTGCGGTCCCTTCTCATTGACCTCATGTTGAGGTTTTGAGTTTTTTCTTGCGTTCATGTAAGTTTTAGATCAGGGGATGGTGTCATAATAGTCAGTGGTATGCAATAATCTGTGGTCTGTGCAGCCCTTTGAGACTCTTTGTGATTAAGGGCTATACAAATAAACATGACTTGACCTGACTTGACTACAAATATACAAATGTGCACACACACAGAAAAAAAATCAAAATTGAAAATTAAAAAAGGAACAATGATGCTAACATTAATACTAAAAAATGATATTTTTAAGCTATTTCTTTCCTTTTTTCTTTTTTTTTTGGTCTTTCTTGATATTCCTGATGGTCTCGCTTTGTCGCTTTTCCACATTTTTTGACTGTGGTGGGGCTCAGCTCAATTGTTTTGTGTATCCCCTTCACTTTTTTGTGACACTCTTTATAAATCGCTTGCAACAATGAAAGTATGTTTTAATTGAATTTTTCAAATCATTGTAAGAAAGTCTTTTTCTTCGTTTAATCAGGCTTCGAAAGGAGTGATAAGAAATCTTTCATTTTGTACTCTATAGTCTGTAGGGCACATGTGACTTAACTCATTCGAATGTGTTCAAACCTTGATAAACACATGTGAAAGACAACATCTGACACTGTTGTTTATTTTTTTCGTTTTTTTAGCATTTCTTTAACAAATTTACACATAATTAAAGACGAACAGATGATCATTTAATGTGTATGTGTAAAAAAAAAACTGAAAAAAAAATCACACCTCACAGATCGATACTTTCCCTCATATGATACTTTAAAGTCGTATCGGTGCGCAAAGCAGGTGTGGAGTTTCACAGACAAAAGATAAAAAGCCTATTTGCACATTAAGAAAACGGGCGCGTGGCCAATCCAAACGGAACAATTATTAAACCAATCCAAATAGCAGCGTTAATTGTGCTCAAAGGGCATTTCGCACCTCTAATCAGGTGAATCCTGACATTTGGGCCGGCCCACGCGCGACTGGGTTTGTATAAAAATGAGGCCGAAAAGACAGGCTTTACCAGCCAGGATGAAGCTCTTTGCCGCCTTAGCACTTTGGGTCGCTCTATTCTCTCAGGCGCACAGTAGTGAGTTGCATTTTTCATGTTTACTGATGCTCCAGTTGTAATGTACGTGCTATTACGGTATTATGTCCTGTTCCTTTTTAGACTCGCTTGACTCATGTCAGAATCGTTGCGGATTCGGAACCGACAACACTTTCTCCTGCCAGTGTAATCCGTCCTGCGAACGTTTCGGAGACTGCTGTTCTGACTATAAAGGAGTCTGTCAAGGTAATTTTTTGCCAGCAGTCCAGGATTTGGGAAGAAAACGATTGACAAGATTTTGACTGTAAAGTCATCATTTTGAAATGACGAGAATTCAAATTGATCTCAAAATTCTGGGAAAGAAATAAGGATTTTAATGTTTAGGAAGAAAACGAAAGAGAAAAAAGATACCATTCTGGAATTGAAATCCGAAATTTGAGAAAAACAATTGACAAGACTTTGACTGTAAGCTCATAATTCTGAGGTAAGATTTATCCATCTATCTACCTACCCTGGTCATATCCCTCGAGAGGGGTGACCGACAGCAAGAAAAACACATACAGAAAAACAAAGAATTAAAAAAAGGAAAAAGTAGCAAAAAATACGCACAAAAATTTTGGGGGGCTATGGCCAATCCCAAAGCCCGAAAACCTAAACAAGTTAAGCACCTCCAAATTTGGAATTCCAAATTTCTTCAGAATTTTGTGGAACAAATGTCATCTCATTAGCTGCACCGCTTATCCTCAGTAGGGTCGTGGGGGTGCTGGAGCCTATCCCAGAAATCATCGGGCAGGGGACACCCTGAACTGCCAGCCAATCGCAGGGCACACTGGGACAGAAAAACTCACTCGCTCATTCACACCTAGGGACAATTTGGACCGGCCAATCCACCTGGAATGCATGTCTTTGGAATGTGGGAGGAAACCGGAGTGCCCGGAGGAAACCCACGCAAACACGGGGAGAACATACAAACTCCACACAGTAAGTCCAGTAGCTGGATTTGAACCCACACAGAAGGTTCCCAAGACCTTAGAACTGTGCCGCACACGTGTTAACCAGTACACCGCCGTGCTGCCCTGTGGAACAAATAAAGACTCTAATTTAAAAGATAAAAAAAGTGAAAAAAAGAGAAAATTTGGAGATTGAAATCAGAAGTCTGGTAAAATTTCAGAGTTCTGGAATAAAAGGAAAAATTCTATAAATTCTAAGTTGAAAATGTGAATTCAATTTTTCTCCTCAAAACTACTGTGCAAGAAATAAAAACATCTCATTTTTAAAATAAAAAAAAAGAAAAGAAATTGAAATTAAGACATTGAAAAACTGAATTGAGAGGGAAAACGTCAGCGTTTTTGGACTTTAAAAAAACGTTAAGCAGGAATTTTACTTTTAAGTCATAATTCTGACATGGAAGAGAAAATCCAAATTTTTGCAATAAGATTTCTAAATAAAAATGAAATATTATAACTTTAAAAAATCGAGACAAAAAGATTCTCTTAATGAAATCCGAATTCCGGCCAAACCTTCAAAACGAAGAAATGAATATACGTCATTCGTGTTCAATAATAGTAGTGTTACGTTCAAAGACCAATCCGACAGTCGGACTTCTGATAGATTAAAAACAAGAGGATATAAAGTTCTAACCTTGTAAATGCGACTGCGTGGCAGGCACTCCATTGAAACATCTTCCAAATTATTTGTTATATCAAAAGCAGAATCAGAACTGTCTCGTGCTTCGTTGCAATTACGATCATTGATAAGAATGCAAACTAATTTCTTTTGTGTTCTGTTCCTGTCGTTGAATTTGAAATACTATTGCTTTTGACTTTGTTTGATAATATGCCATCTGTTTTGTGGTATATTTTAAATAAAAAAAAGCAGGAATATTTTGATTATTATTAGTCTCATACATATAGGTGTATGCTACCTGTTTCTATTTTGCAACACGGGAAAAAAACCGTTGTGTCTGTCTTTGTCTTTCTTTCTCATGTAGCTAGCAAATATTCATGCAAAGGCCGCTGCAACGAGAAATATAACCACGAAAACGAGTGCCACTGCAACTCAAAGTGCTCACAATACAGTAACTGCTGTGGAGACTACTCAACTGTATGCAACGGTAAGCACAAAAGTAAACGGAACACCTGCTCACCTTCACATCATGGACCGTGACCCATAACTCAAAGGAAGGTCAAAAAGAAGGGATTTATCTATCCATCTATCCATCTGTTAATGAATCCATCTGTTTATCTATCCATCTATCTATCTATCTATCTATCTATCTATCTATCTATCTATCTATCTATCTATCTATCTATCTATCTATCTATCTATCTATCTATCTATCTATCTATCTATCTATCTATCTATCTATCTATCTATCTATCTATCTATCTATCTATCTATCTATCTATCTATCTATCTATCTATCTATCTATCTATCTATCTATCTATCTATCTATCTATCTATCTATCTATCTATCTATCTATCTAAATTCCAATTAATCTTGAAAACTGTAGATGGATGATATATTTACGGAACCTAACCAGCAGAGGTCAGTGTAAGTCTTTATAAAACATCCTAGTGTGACGTGACATTATAGGCCAGTAGGTGGGCAAACTTGATGAGTCAGGGGCCACTTTGAGTTTTTAAAAAAATGTCTGACGGGCCAGACCTTGAGAGAAAAAAATGATTGACTCACTGAATTGTTTATCTATATCTGCTGGTCGTCTCGAATCTACATAAAACATAATAATGTTGATCTATGCATGTTTTTCCTCATTTGCATTTCTGAATATACATGCATACATTTACATGTACATGCACACTCACCGACATTACCACTTTACGAGTTAGACCCCGGCTTTTCTCCGCTAAAATTGCCTACAGATTTTTCAAATGTCACGGTTCACGGCTCCCTAACCACCTGAGTTGTCAGGGCACCACTGAGTTTGCAACTTGTCTGCTGAGAGTTCCTGGCCTGTTCTTGGGTCGTGGCAAAGGTGGCATCAGTCCATTCTTTGATGTTGTCGGCCCAGTTTTTCTTCAGTCTTCCTCTCCTCCTGCCCTCTTGGACTGTGCCCTGGAGAATGATCTTGGTCACTCTTGATCTTCTTGTGACGTGACCATGCCACTGAAGTCACAGTTGACAACCGTTATTCATATGGTCCAATGGGCCCTCTGATGGGGTTGTGCAACGTTTCGTTTGTCACATAGGCTGAGTAACTGATTCCTGTAGCATCGCTTCTCCATGGCCTGGATTTTCTTTTCCAGTTCTGCTGTGAGAGTCCATGTCTCCAAGCGTAGAGGAAGATGGAAGTACCGTAACTAGCGCTTTGCATGAGTCTGATCTTGGATTTCATCGCTATGCTCTTGTCCCTCCAGATGGGTTTAATTCAGGCAAGTGCGGCTGTGGTTTGAGCAATCCTGGCCATGATTTCTGTTTCTGACCCCACTTCTGATGAATTTTCCAATTTAAACAACAACAACCAAAAATGGTGACTCGAGACTAGTATTTAAATCTACAATTGCTTCATTTTGAAGCGAGACTGAGTGAATCGCATTCGATTTGGTAAAAGTTTACCACTTCCTGTTTTAAACAGGCACATGTTGTTAGTTTTTTTAATATTCTGGAGATAGTTTGTGTTCCGCTCATAAAAATAAAGTGCGTAATAACGTCTACTGCTTTTTATATCAAAACGTTGGCATTTGTGCACTACTTTTTACAACTTAGGCCGGTCTCCAAGCACTACCATGTAAACATTTTTGCCTATTTATCCCGACATTCTTTTATCTTATTTTTCTCTTTTAAGTCTTCACTTGTGTTAACCTGGAGTGTCATGCCAAATCTTGTTGCAAACAACGTTGAATATGTTTTTTTTAATGACAATTCAATTCAATGTAGAGGGGACACTGTATTATCCATTTATTTTTAGCGTTTTCGTTTGGTGGGCCTGTTTACCAAGCCTTGCCCCATGTGGCCCAACAGACCGAAGTTTGGTGTCCTCTGCCTTAGGTAGTCCAAGGATCTCATTCTATTTTGAATTGTCTTTATTATCATTGATAAGAAGGTAGAAAAACATTGTAAGCAACGAGATTACACATACTACTCTAGGGTAAACACGTACATTAATGAAGACTTAGAAAATAAACAAGATAAAAGACTGTCTGGAATAATAGGCAATAATATTCAGACTTATATTTCCATTGTGCAGTGGTTAGCACATTTGTCTAACATGTCTGGGTTTAAGCCCGGATGGAAACATATGTGGGCCTGGAGATGGATGGGTGCCACCAGGTAGTACTTGCCCAAGACACACCACAAGAAATGGTGCAACTACTATCCTAATGGTTAATGGATCCAACCAACCAACCATTCATAACGTAGTGCTTAGAGAATGTCTTAAGTTATAACAAGAAATTCCAAACACATGCAGGTGGCAGCCCGGTGATCACGGATGCCGAGATCAAGTCGGTCTCTGAAGCTCTTTACGCTATGGACTCCAACCGGGCTTCCGCCTCCCAACTGGTGATCGACCCCCAGGCCTTGATCTCAGGATCCCAGGCCGGGTCTCAAGAAGACCGTTCCAAATACCCGTGAGCCAAAACCTCATCAGCTCGTGGTACTTCTTTCATGTCAGTCTGACATCATGTGTGTGTGTGTTTTAGCTTATTCCGGTTCATGGATGAGGCGGGTTTGTTCTCCAAGCCCACCTACGCGGCCCTGGTGGCTTTGTTGGACAACTACAACAGGATGACAGGACAAACAGAGGACGTGAGCTCGCAGGAAATTGCAGAACAGGACGTTTTCCTTAGGGAGACCATGTCCAACACCGAAGTGGGACGGGAACTCTTTGCCTTCTTGTACACTAAAGGTAGGTCAACGCCAGAGGTTCGGTGGAATTAACTCGAGTAAAAGTACTGTTACTTCCGAATAAGCAGAAGAGAAAAGTAGTATTCCAAATAATTATTTGGATAAAAGTAAAAAAATATTTGGTGAAAAAACTACTCAAATACTGAATAACCGAAGCAATGTCTTATTTTTTAATTTATTTTTTAACAACCACTCGATCAGGTCATCAAATAATCAAAGTCCATCAACTCAACAATAAAGTACACGTCTGTGTACTCAGTTTGTTTGGGTGAAACCCCTCTGGATATAAAAAAATATGTTTAAATGTAAGGCTTCAGCTATATACACTCCGCATACAATTCACGGCTCGTGGATCCTTAACCACCAGGGCATGTGACAAATTAACACTACTGATACTAGGTCCTAAATTACTTGGGCAAAAATATTTTGTGCTGAAATTTTGAGTGTGACATTGTACAATACGCATCACCTCACTTAAGGGTTTCATATGCTTGCATGAATACAAACTTTGTAGCGATGACAATACCTCCTTTTGCTTTTGTGCCATCTTAAAGACTCTTTGTTTTGTATATTTTTGCATTTTTGTTTAATATTTTTAGTCAAATTATTAATGTATTTAAAAGAATAAATAATTCTAGGGATGAATTGATAAATAAAATGTTCTCATAGAAAATGCAAGAATAAATGATTTAAAATAAGTTCTCTAAATACATATACATTTCAATAAAATGGCTCCCTTAAAAAAACATAAAGAAATACAATATCTAGATGTCACGGAATGGAAGGGGTGACCGGACCAGAACGGAGGCAGGAGGCAGGAAGGGAGAACTCAATTGCGTGACGATCCAAAACTTTTATTTACCAAAATAAAAGTTGTCCATAACTCAGGGACAAGACAGAACAAACAGGTTTTAACAAAACGTGCAAACACAGGCTTCTTCCAACTCAACAAAACAGGACAAGGCATAACAGAATGAACAATGTGTATATAATGAGCCAGCACCCGCAAAGCCCACAATCCAGCCTTAAATAGCAGACACGCGATTAGTTGAACTGCTTCAGCTGGTGCCCAGGGGGCGGGGCAGACCGGTCGCCAAGGCGACCATGACACTAGATGAATACATATGAAATGAAAATGTACTTAATGAGCAACTGTCCGGGAATACAGTAAAAAAAATTGTTCCTAACCCTGCTCACAAGTGCTACCTGGCGGTTGTTTGGGTCACTGGCCAAATCTATATAAAAGAAATGTAATAAATAAATAAATACAGCGGCTTAGCAGAGACAGTCAGACGCATACTTAAGTAATGCTTCAATGTAGGCTAATGTAGCGGAGTAAGAGTACACTTTGTTCTTCACAGATCTACTCAAGTAAAAGTAAAAAGTACCGTGATTTAAAAATATTCATAGAAGTCCAAAATGTCCCAACACTTACTCAAGTAAATGTGATGGAGTAAATGTAATTTGTTACTACCTACCTTTGGTCACCGCATGCACATGAACACAAACATGATTACTTTAATCAAACTGATGTTCTCCTAAAGGTATTTACGCGTCAGAGGAAGAGTTCCTCTACGATTTGAAGATGATGTGGTTCGGCCTGTACTCGCGAAACAACAGGAAGATGGATTCCAGCGGTTTTGAACACATTTTTGCAGGTTCTTACCATAAAATCATTTCCAAAGTGTAAGAAAAGAGCAGGAAGTTAAAGGGACAGCGTGTCTTATTTGACTGCTAGATGTTACTGTATGGTGTTACTTATTAGCGAGATGGGTTACCAGTCTGTTATGTATTTGAAATGGCAAGTTATTGGGTTATTACTATGTTATTATTATTATTACAGTTGGAAATCTTATTTCTTAGAAAGTCACATAGACCCATCAGTAGTGAACTCTTTTCAGAACCATTTCACGGGCAGATGTTAAACTTTTACCGGGAATTCTGTGCTCACGTTTGCTTCATTGATTTGGCCTTCTTTTTAAATAGTGTATAAGCCACACCCCCTCCCCTATGTGCTGTTTCCGTTAGCTACCGATGACACACAACCAAATCGTTTTCCTCACGTTGGGGTTTTTGAGTTTTTCCTTGCCCTCATGTAGGTTTTAGATCAGGGGATGGTGTAATTAAAAGTAGTCTACGGTTTGCAATTATATGTGATCTGTGCAGCCCTTTAAGACTATTTGTGATTAAGGGCGTCACAAATAAACATGACTTGACTTGCCTTGATATAAGCCAACCCCCTTATTTGAGTATTTTGTTTTACATATGTTAATTCAGCTTAGCGCAAAAATCCAGAGTAGGAAGATTATCTCCATGAGGAGAAATTCAGCGTTCTTGTATGCTGTGCTTGAGATGGCGCCACCATAACTGTATGAAGTTGACTTTGCTGGTAAATAGAAAGATGCCCATACATAATTAAAGTTGCTGGTGGGTCAAGATTTATATGAGGCGGGATTATGGAATAAGAGCTTGCTCTGTCCACTCCACGCATCGGCCCGGTATTGCAGTACCTCCGGGAACGGTGCATTCGCAATGATCGCAGCAAGGCTTTAGGGCTAGGACCTTAGCTTGGCCTTTTGGCTGAGAGTAAGTGTCCCAGCTCCTAGGCTTTGTAGCGTATAATGAACTGACCGATAACGGATAATGGATAATGAATAACGAAGATAGATCAATAACCCTTAAAAACCCCAAACCCCCTCCAGGAAGCTGAGAACTTTAGAATTCATGTTCTATATTTAACAAGTAGTGGAATGACACCGTAATGCACTATGTAGTAACAACAGTAGAGTTACCAAATTTTGCTGATGAAGCATTAGATAACTCGTTCCTGAGAAAAGTTCTAGGAAAATGTTCCTTTGTAACACGTTACTCCCATCACTGGTCATGACCCACCTGTTAAGAAACACTACTCTAGTAGCTATTTTACAACCAGGGACTAAAATAAGATAGATGGAGTATATTGTCATTAATTTCCTGAAAATTTAACAGAAAACATATTATGTACAGGTGAGATTAAAGGTGGGAAGGTGTCAGGCTTCCACAACTGGATCCAGTTCTACCTTCTGGAAAAAAAGGGGATGTTGAATTACTACAGTCACAGCTTTGACGGACCCGTAAGTGCAAAACCCTCTTCCGTTTCTTATCCCATTTTTTCCCCTTTCCTTCTAAGGTTGTAACTAACGACTAGTCGACTAGTCACCAACTGTTGAAACAATGAATCGAATGATCGGATAATTATTATTTTTTCATCAAATTTAGCAAGTTCATTCAATTATGTGGCAAATGATAATAAACAAAAGAATAGATACGATGAAAAAAAACATGCTTTATTATCTTAAACTGATGAGGCACAGTGCTCGGTCAGTAAAGACATAAATCTATGAATAAACTCTTGTCCAAGTTTTAGTGAGAGGCAAATAAATAATACATTAAAATCAAGTAAACATTTTTATCTCAGAACCAGAACAGACGGAGGACCCAGACGCGTAACGTTTTCACACAAGCTTTATTTTACGGAAATGGGGCAGTCATGCGCATGAACACAAACGCCAGTGGTTCGGCGATCGCTAGGCGGAAGAAATGAGACAGAAGACCGGCACGGAAAAACAGGAAGCCAGAGGCAGACGAGATCCATACCAGATACACGAGCAGATACGAGGCAGACGGGATCGATACCGGTCAGGGCGAGCTAGACGAAATCGATACCGGATACTGGAGCAAGATACCAGACAGGACGAGACAGACGGGATCGATACCTGATACTGGTGCAAGATATCGGATAGGATGAGACAGGCGGGATCAATACCGGATACTGGAGACGATACTGAACAGACGAGATCGATAACGTAGAGGACGGGACAGACAGACTCGATACCGGGCAGGATACCGGACAGGGTCAAAATACACGTCTTGCGGGTGCAGAGGTTCGTTGACGGACTGACAAAGGGTGAGTGAGAGCACTGAGCTCAAATAGGAGGGAAGCATCAGGCAACAGGCCGCAGCTGGCGCTAAACGGGCAGGGCCAATTGAAGGGCAATGGGCAACTGCGATATTTATAGCTGTAAACCAAGACCAAGCTAATTAGTAGCTGTGGAACAGTAAATAAAACATATATTAGGCTCATTTTGTGAAGGACATCCAGTGTTCAACGGCAAGGTCTGTAACAAAAGAACTGAACAATTTAAGAGCAAAATAATTTTAACAAGTCATGTTTATTGTTTTTAAAGTTTAATAATTGACGTTTGTTCTTCCGGTTCCTTGGATTTCATTTCAAATACGTTTATCAGGCAAAGTCTGGCATATTGCTCAAACTCTCTTTTATAGAAAAATATACTCGGATAAAATGTACAACGTATGTCATCAAAACCGTATTGGCTTGAATGTTGTTTTAATCTTACTGTGACGAGTCAGATTCATTTCGTTCTACTGTCCAGCATGATTTCTTTTTAAACGTTCATGCATCACTGAGCTACTGCCAAGATACGCAAGGTCTGCAAGGAGTTGTTTTTGTTGCCGTATCCAGGCTAAAATGTTCCTAAACTTTAAAAGGTTTGGAACGCATACTTGATGTTTATGCAGCCATTACCGCTCAAGACAGAGACGCTATTGCACATGAACAACTCAAAAGAGACTATATTCATGTAGAAATGCTTCACTCTGTTGGAAAAGTTTGGCGATAATAGTTGAAAACGGAAGTGACTATCCGTCATTTCTATTATCGATTTTCGGCGACAACGTCGACTGATCACGGCAGCCCGATTTTCTTCATCGTTTCTTCTCCTTCTCCACAGTGGACGACCTTCCCGGACGTTTTGGGCATGCAGTTTAAGTGGGATGGCTACTACAAGCCGGTGGGCTCGGCCATTATCGGCTGCAGCCCCGAATTCGACTTTGCCCTTTACAGCTTGTGCTACATCACCAGGCCCGGGAGACCGTGAGCAACTGTCGTCCTCGGACTTTAATTCCAACTTGGGTTCGATTCACAAAGTGATTTTTTTCCTCCTCTTAGTTGTCGTTTGAGTTTGGGAGGGAAGGAGCTGATCATCCAGACGTACACCTGGGATAATTCTTCCTACGGCGACGGCAAGAAATTCATCGGCACGGGTTATCCGGCCACGCCCAGGACGTGAACGATCCCACAGAGTGTTTGACAGAAAAATAAACATTGACTGAAGAGGAAACATTGTCTTTTTAAAGATGGTTCAATGAAAAAAATGTCAAAAAAATCCCTCGTGATTAGCAGATGCTGACAACAGCCCTGGTCTCCAATGGCCTCTAAGAACACCTTAGTAGCCCGTGAACATGTTCTGCAAATAGCTCACCAGTGAAGGATCATTGTGATTTTCCTGTAAATTTGATTTCTAACTGATATAATTTTTTAGCAATTGGGGTTAGGGTTTTTGAGGGTTATTGTTCTATCTTCGTTATTCATTATCCATTA
Organism: Urocampus carinirostris; assembly: GCF_059441175.1. Classification (NCBI taxonomy): domain Eukaryota; kingdom Metazoa; phylum Chordata; class Actinopteri; order Syngnathiformes; family Syngnathidae; genus Urocampus; species Urocampus carinirostris. The sequence goes on along the minus strand of NC_142354.1, from coordinate 25,316,122 downwards.
TCCGTTATCGGTCAGTTCATAATACGCTACAAAGCCTAGGAGCCGGGACACTTACTCTCAGCCAAAAGGCCAAGCTAAGGTCCTAGCCCTAAAGCCTTGCTGCGATCATTGCGAATGCACCGTTCCCGGTGGTACTGCAATACCGGGCCGATACGTGGAGTGGTCAGAGCACCACCTTCATGATCATGGTATCTCCCCTGCCAGGTAAGTACAACCACGGTACTCTCAGCCAAAAGGCCAAGCTAAGGTCCTAGCCCTAAAGCCTTGCTGCGATCATTGCGAATGCACCGTTCCCGGAGGTACTGCAATACCGGGCCGATACGTGGAGTGGTCAGAGCACCACCTTCATGATCATGGTATCTCCCCTGCCAGGTAAGTACAACCACGGTACTAGCAATTGACTTAACCTATAATAATTACAGCATGGTAAGAACATAGTGGAGAGGGATGTGTGCAGCCAGCTATACCTGCCGAAGACAGTAGAAGTAAGATGGCGCCCTAAAAAATCCAGCCCGCCCCGGCGCATGGGTACAAACTAACTTGACTTTAGGGACCGAACCTGAGGCGAACCCGAATCTTCTATTTTTTTTGTGTGGACTTGTGGGGCAGTAGGGTTGATTTTGGCTGATCGCGCCCCCCAGAGTGCCGCTGCCATATAGCATCTTATACAATTGGATTTCAATTACAATTTGTCACTGCCGTGAACAAGGAGTGGCGCTCATTCCTTACGTGATAGCTACATCATGTGTGAGATTTAGATGGTTAACAATGATTACCTCCAATCACAACACAGTAAAGATTGTGAAAAAAAAATCATCAAAAGAGAAACCCGTCCCGAAACCGAACTAATTGATTGAGATTTTTGGTGCAACTCAACCCGAATTGTGGGTCGTGTAAGGCCAGGTTTAGGCTACGGGCCTTAAATCTTACCATCTACACCACAGGAAGTGGCGCCCTGACGACCAAAGTTTTAAGGGATCCATGAACAACACAGTAATAACATATTAATAACATAAGAAAAAGTATATCAAAATGGAAGCCTTATGTGCCAATCGGTAACAAAAAGTAGCTCTCAGCTTCTAAAAGTTGTTGACCCTCTAAGAGGCCAAAATTGGGCGCAGTACACACTAGGTGTTAAATGTGTGTAATTAAATGAAATATACAAAATGGTTAAGTCAAGTCAAGTCATGTTTATTTGTATAGCCCTTAATCACAGAGTCTCAAAGGGCTGCACAGACCACAGATTATTGTAAACCACAAACGATTATTACACCATCCCCTAATCTAAAACCTACATGAGGGCATGGAAAAACTCCAAAACTCAACATGAGGAAAATGAAGAAACCTTGAGAAGGGACTTCACTTGAGGTAATCCCCCTTCCAGGATGACCAGGCTGCAATGGATGTTGCAATAACAAATAATACACAGATATTGTCAACATAAAATATAGGTTATTCATTTTCAGATCGAATCCCAGGGGGAAGAGCATTCCACGGCACGGGGGTGGTGAACAAGTTTGACACAAAGAGCCAAAATTTCTGTGAGAGCCAAAAGAGCCACACCACACACTCACCTGCCATGACAAACTCACAAACACACAAACACACAAAATTAAAAACATTATTTCCCATAACACACTCCTCTCCTTACAATACAACAAGAATTATTCTTGTGTTGATTATAAGGAAAGTGTCCACCCTCAATACACACACCAAAAAAAACTAAACATAAAAGATGGGAAAAAGCCACAGTATATAGAAAATATGATGAGGCAAAGAGCCGCATTCTTATTGGCCGAGAGCCGCATGCGGCTCTAGAGCCACGTGTTCGCCACCCGTGCCCTAGATGGTATATGTGCTGATAAAGGCTCTAAAACATGTGTCAAACTCATGACCCGCAGACCAAATGTGGCCCGCCACATAATTTTAGGCGGCCCGCAAGAGCTGAAAATATCTGAGCATTTTAATTAAATGAATCAAGAGTGCTATGACCAAAAACTACATTTCCCACAATGCGTGATTACTACTAAAAAAGTGATGGCTCAGCGCCGCTACAGGCCAGTGTTTCCATATCAATGCCAATGTGTGGAATTGAGAAATATTGTAAGCATGCCCAGAAAGCTTTTGTTGTTTTCTTACCTTTAGTTTATAACATATTTATAAGTAGCTACATTTTTTCCAATGCAATTGTAATAAATTCAGAGTTGTTTTACATGAAAGAGTATTTGATTTATTCTACATACCATTCAATAATAATAATACGTTACATCAGGCCCTTTGAGTACAGCTAGTACCCTAAAGTGGCCTTTGGTGAAACTGAGTTAGACACCACTGCTTTAAAATATATCCAAAATAAAATATTTTCCCTGGTTGAGGATTCCGAACCCTAAAATCTCAGATCAAACTGCACCCGGATGAAACCCGTGCATCAAACTGTCTTTCTCCGTTTTGCGACCATGAGAATGTGGCGCCCAGCATCCAACTGCGCCTAATGGGGCACAAAATGTCCATTTACACACTCAGAGCGGGCACAATACTGACACCAACCCTGGAGTGGAAGGAGCATGTGTCTATTTGACACAATTGCTTATTGTCTTTTAGGAAAGGCCCCCAAAAAACAGCCTTTGCGCTACGGACTCCAGAGACAAAAAGACATTAAGCGATGCTGTTATGCTTGACCTGCTCCAAACAGTAGTCACCAGCTAAACCCGTTCATATCAGCTGTCTATAAATCTGCAGCGTTTATGCGTTTGTGTGCAAGTGTGTGTGTGTGTGTGTGTCCAGCTGGGTTGGGGGTTGTCTTTTTCACTCATCTAGGGTGACTAACAGGATAAATTCTGGTCTGGCGACGGAACAGGGGGACACACTTGCAGCCGTGTTTAAAGAAAGCATTACAGGGGATGGATCTGCCACTGATCCCATTGTCCGCTCGTCTGAGCGCGCTCAATAAGAGCGCGCGAGACGTCGCTTTTGCAGAAATGTAGTGATGGGGATCCCGACTCCTTTGAGAGGATCGGTTCTTTTGGTTCTTTTGGTTCGGCTCCCAAAAAGAGCCGGTAATTACGGCTCCCAAACGGCTTTTTAGATTGTTTTGGTTGGTTTAGAGATCCTTTTTTGTTACTGATAAATGTGGAGCAGAGGGGAGATCTGGCTTAAATCAGGTGAAATTTTATTTTTTATTTGTGAGGACTTGGGAGGAGAAGAGGGGATTTTTAATGATAAATTAAAGCCTGTCTAATCTTAGTTAAACAAGACTGCATAAAATGTTTACATCCCTCATATTTCTGTTTTTGCAAAGGATACTTCACCAACTATGTTCCATCGCTGTCTGATATTTTTCAAGAAAGGTTGAAAATTGGGCGATTGACTACAACAATGATACATCTTTAAGAATCTAGTGCGTCACTTCAAGAGAGAGAGAGAGAGAGAGAGAGAGAGAGAGAGAGAGAGAGAGAGAGAGAGAGAGAGAGAGAGAGAGAGAGAGAAAGAGAGAGAGAAAAACAAAACAACAATTTTGGGCTTGATATGGCCCCATATTTAGGCTTAAGATTTTACCTCTGGCATTGAGGGCTACCAGTTTGAAACGCTTCTCTAAAATTTACATTATTACTCTGTGTATAGTTTTTTTTTATCTGTGTATGAGTTTATTTAGTTTTTAATATTGGACAAATGCAAAGGAGACTTGATAGGATGCCAGTTCCTTATTTTGACTATGTTTGCGCACTATTGATCCGTGTTTGGACTAGTAGATCAATCATGTTGTTGTTCTTTGATTTCCACACTCTTTAGGTCTGATCTGTTTTTTGTAACCCTGATGATTTAATGAAAAGAGGAGGCTCAGGGGAGGGCTTTAAAACGGGGATAGAATTCTCTTATTTGATGGCTTCTCTCCCGGTTGTCGGTGCAAATTCAAAATCCATTGATGTCTCCTCTCCTTATTTTGAGTGTCTGCTAAAGTTTAATCTTCCAAGAGCCGGCTCATAGAGCCATTTCGTTTCACATTGCCACAGCAAAGTGTCGAGTTGCTCATTTATTTTCTGCAGGCCTCAAAAGCAGTGGCCCCGTCCAGAGAGGGAGGGTGAGGAATCTCTCCGTCAATTTTGCAGCAGAATATTGAATTTGCAGCTAAATTGAAAGAGTAAATCTTCTTTCTTTTCACGCCGCCATTCCTATCTTTTCGCAAGCCCCTAACGAAACTCGATTAAATCCCGGTGGGGCGAATAAAAGCAAAAAAAGATTCAATTGTGTCTTTTGTCATTCACACAAGTTGATAATCGAATTATAGCTGGCCACCCGCCAGCGTGTCCTCGCATCTCCCCAAATTGGCTTCCCTTGGCACATCTCGTGAGCCACCTGACTTTTGTTTTGTAATTATATTACCCCACTCTGCGTGTAGCGTGTTGAGGCTAATGGCAGCGGCGCAAGCTAGCCCAGCTGCACATGCAGAAACAAAGCTGCTTACGGGCCCCGGGGACAATAGGCCCGTGAAAAAAGGGACGCCCGAAGGCGGTCGGCCAATGAGCGCGCCCGACGGGGGGCCGACGGCGGCTTTCGGGGAAGGGGTTAAAGGGGTTTAGTGAGGCGAAGGGTGGGGGACTGTTTTATCCAGTCGTGGGGTCCGTCAATGAGATGGTGCATGGTCAACATCACCCCCGGTTCAAGTGTGGCGAGGATGTGGGTCAATTCAAAAAGTTGACGGGGGACCATGAAACTTGCCGCAACGTTCATTCTCTGCACCTTTTTTTTTTGTATGAACTCTATTTTGCTTAAGCTTTTAGCATATTATGGTAAACATATGGAGAGTCACAGTGTTGAATGAATTGGATCTATAACTTAGCATACCCACTGACACTCCCGCTTTACGCGTTGGAATACCGCTTTTCTCCCCTTAAAAATGCCTCCTGCTTTTCAAATTTCAAACAAAACATCTTACCATACACCTACCATTTGCTATTGGTGACACACAACCAAATATGCGCATATAAGTCGGTTCGCTAATTTCAGTATTGTATTCTATAGTAACAACGGTTAAAAGCAACTATATACACGGTAGGAAGAACATCTATATGAGGAGAAATTCAGTGTCCTACACTCTAACTCTATACAGTTGTATTTCTGTAGGTAAAGAAAAAAAACCTTCAGAGATGTTCGTATGTGTCAACATAGGGGAAGAAAGAATCACACTTACCAACACTCCGGCTTTATGCGTTAGACTCACGCTTTTCTCCCCTTACAAATTTCCAATTATATTTGTAAAAAAATGTACTACTTTTCTAATTTAAACAACATCAAAACCTCTTGACTCGAGACTAGTATTTTAGTTTACGTCTGCTTTATTTTGAAGCAAGACTAAGTATTTGTACGTAAATGAACTGCCCTAAGGATTGCAATAGATATCCGTTTTGGTAAAAGTTTGCCACTTATGATTTTAAACAAGCAGTATTATGAATACTTTTATATCATTATTCTGGAAACAGATTGTGCTTCACGTGTAAAAAGAGAGTTTGCAATAAAATATAGTGCTTTTTAATGTCCAAAGGTTGGCATGTATGACTTAGTTGGTTACTTTACACAGACACGGCTAAGAATAAAAATAAAAATCTTATATACGTACAGATAATTTCGAATTAATAAATAAAAGCTAAAAAAAAAAATTTTGAAGACATAAAAATGGGTGAAATACATTGCACAAACAAGAAATAACAGCAAAGAATAGATATGATAAAAAAACCAAAACACAGTTTATAGTCAAGTCAAGTCATGTTTATTTGTAAAGCCCTTAATCACCAAGAGTCTCAAAGGGCTGCACAGACCACAGATTATTGCAAACCACAGATTATTATTACGCCATCCCCTGATCTAAAACCTACATGAGGGCAAGGAAAAAGTCAAAAACTTCAACATGAGGAAAATGAAAAAACCTTGAGAAGGGACCGCACATGAGGTAGTCCCCTTCCAAGGATGACCCGGCTGCAATGGATGTTGCAATAACAAATAATACATGGATATTGTCAACATGAAATATAGGTCATTCATAAGCTATAGAATAGAAGTGTGTTTTAAGCTTCAATTTAAACATTTCCACTGAGGTCGCAGATCGAATCTCAGGAGGAAGAGCATTCCACAGCCCGAATGGAGAACGCTCTCGGACCTGCGGATCTCTTCTTGGCTCTTTAGAACTATGTATTGTTTTTCCCTTTTTATATATATTTTTCACTGTACTTTTAAAGGGACCAGATGTCGTTATATGTTGTAGTGCAACTGAAAACAAGTGCTAAAAAGCACAAGGCAAAATACAAGCTACGGAACTCGAATTGACCAAACCGTTCCAATTTTGTTGTAATTTCTTTTGCCAAGCCTTATTGTGTTTTCTGGGTACCGGTAGCAGCAAGACAGAGGACAATTATGTCAGCTGCCTTTAGGTAAGGCTCCTGTTATCTAAAATAAATGCACGTTTGTATAATAGATCATGTAATGTTTCTTATTATTTTGATCAATATTCTTTATTTTTTAATGAATGAGGTGCTAAATAATACACACTCTCCCTTTAAAACTTGTTTTGATGCTGAAAAAAAAGGTATATATTTACTACGAGCAAAATGGTATGACAGAAGGGAGATCATTTTTCCTCATTATTTAAATATTTATTTTATTTTAATATTCATTTTTAAATTATATTTTTTCTAGTAAAATTAAAGAAGATCAATTACATATAACAAAATATTAATTCCCTTCCCCCTCATTTTCCTGATTCTCTGATTTACTTAATTTAAACTTAATTTAAGGTCCAATGACCCAAGGGCGTACTTCACTATTTTATTTTTAAGGTTAACCAAACTATTTCAAATTGAATTGATACTAGCCAGGATTTGACATTCAAACGTTTTCAATAGTACTTCACAACACGGGGCCATCTAGTGGTCATGTAATACACACACTGTCCCTTTACGCAAAAATTACATTTCATCTAAGATATAATGTGTCATTTTAGCGGTTTTTGTTGATGGCTGCAGTAAGGGATTATTTGAACTGTTGTGGGAGTGAACAGCACAAACTGTTTTCCTAACCAACCAACCAACTAGTGTCTTTTTTCGTAAACTGTCACAAATTACCGTATTTTCCACACTATAAGGCGTACCTGATTATAAGGTGCTCCCCAAAAATAATAATTTGTGATATGTTATGCATTTATGAGGCACACCACACTATCAAGCACAGGGAATTAAAACTACAGTATGAGCCAGGGTTGCATGATAAATAAATAAATACATTTGAAGACCACTCTATATGTTTCTCAAAGACAGAACAGTTACCTTATGCAGTTTCGTTTAACAACAATTCAAATAAAAGTACGCAATTTTGTACAAAATGTTACCATAAACAAAAATCTTCATTCATGTTTAATACGTATGGACAAATATTGCAAAAGAGAATTTGCAATGAGCGCTCAAATGTTGGCGACTGAGCTGCCTGTCCAAGTTCTCGGCTTGTCTTTTTTTCCTTTAGATAAAAAACAATTAATATGTTAACCGCAAGAGGGCACTCAAAGACCATTCTATGTTTCTCAAAGGAAGAACAGTTAACTGTATGCAGTAACTTTTGATTGTGGCTGTTTCCAATTTTATCCATGTTCTGGTATTGACCCTTTGCACGTGATGTCCCAATGCATTCCCCGATATTATCGGCTCCATAACGGACGGCAAAAGCACCCGAGCGTATAGCAGTTGAATGAGCATTTGCGTTGAAACAAATAGCAATATTGACGACAGGAGTATATAAACAAGACTTTTTCTGATGCTGATTCTTGCTGTGTGGTGGGCTGTCCAAACCATCAAGGTTCGAAGCCCAATTTGGCATTTAATAGTATCCCTTTAAATGAAGACAGAATAGGGCGACATATATCTGTAATGGATCGTCGGGACGAGCAGCCAACAAAGGTCACCTTGCAGCAAGCATTTCTTACAAGGTATGTTTTATGTATTTCCAAGTAATTTTAAGTCACGTCAAAGACACTCGATGTGGCTACCATTAGATTAGATAGTGCTACTCTAGCTAATAAATACTATTCAGATTCATGCCAATGATAAAATAATAAACAATTTGAGCAGATTTTGGTTTCAGTCGATTTAAGCTTTGGCGGAACCCTGGATAAAACATATTAGCATAAACAGCTAAGGTCTTACCTTTGTCATCATGTGGTATCTCCCCCTGTCAGCACAGCAACGTGTATCGGTAACCAAAAAAATTGGTAAGCATCCAGACTTTTTATGAGCTTTTAGGTCAGCACTGGTGTATTGGGATACTCCATTTACAATATAGTGGTACAGATGGTGTGGACTGAAGTCAGGCAGACAGGACAATTTGGTTAGATCTGTGAATATGTCAGGAGGAAGAATGTATGGGTCGGTAGCAAGCCCTGCAATCCTCAGTTTCTCTATTTAGCACTCTTTGTGCTTCCTGACAGATACACAATATTTTTTGGAGTAGTCATTGCCAATGGCGTTAAATAGTAAAGCTTTTTTGTTTTTGTAGTCTACTGTTTACTGGCCTTATCCATGGGGAGTACTGTTTACTACGGTTTAGTGCTGTGTGTCATGGGGTTGACACTTTCCGTCATGTGGTTATGGTCACTTATATGCAAAGGGTTAAAATAAGGCGCTACAAATTATAAGGCGCATTTTCAAATCTTTGGCCTTTTGGGGTTTTTAGGTGCCCATTATAGTCCGGAAAATACAGCAAATAAAAAGCCTGTGGATTTTCATGTAAATAGCAGAAGTCCCTGGCGCGTTTTGCAAAAGAACACGCGAGCACACCCACCTACAAATGTTCTTGCGTTCCTCATGCCACGGAGGTGACTTCTCTCATTGGACTTTAAGTACAGCAGATGGACTGAAGCCTCCCACCCCCCTCAGCAGCTACACTCGGGATTCAGAGTTGGAGTTTAAGCGCCGCCTGTCTGTGTCTATTAGAGTGAAGTATGATGGGTTCATTTAGAGTAAAAAAACAAAAAAACAAATCATTTAGTTCAGAATTCACACATGTGACTTGGGAGGATAATTTCGGAGGCACAAATTGTTCAGTGACATGGGATGAGGTTCGTATCTGGTGAGGCACAGCCAGGTTCATCATTTTATTGTCTTACTTTCACTTATAAAACTAATATTTGCACTGCTCATTTTGATTGAAAGCACCAATAAATAAGTAATCCTCCATTATGGAAAAAGTCCATGCAATGAGAAAAAAATACTCTATGGCCTGACTTGCTCTTAGCTTGCTAATACTATCACTAACTTTATTGCTTGTAGCTAAGGTGTGCACCAAGTTGTAATCATTGTTCTCACTATCGCCCTCTGCCATAAGGCAAGAGAATTGCATGCCTCACTCTGCGTTGCACATGCTCAGCACAGTAATACACACTTATTATATTGATAATATTCATAATATGATGTAAAAATTTAGCCACAGACGCGCCCCTACTTACGACCATTCGACTTACTTAAAACGGTAGATACAAACATTTTTTCCGAGATTTCGAAAAAAATTGCTGTAAGTTAGATATTGTATTGTGTGCACCTTTTTGCGAGTACAGAACAAAACTATCATACTTCTTTCTGCCGCTACCGGTGTGTGGCGCTGCTAGAGATCATCCAGCATCCACCTGAAGTTTGTGTGTAAACATTCTATACTGTCTATGTCTATACTATCTACAGCGCACTAAGAACTTTGCCAGTTTTCTTGTGTAATATCTCTTGCATTCATTCATTATGGTTGGTGTAAAGTGTAAAGAAGAGGTAAACCGTTTCTTTTGAGATGAAAGTGGAATAAGAAAGCTTGATGCAGTTGAGAAAATGCTCGGAACACTTTTTATCAGCTTTTTACCAGCTCAGTAGCCTAGATGGTAGGGCGCCCGCTTTGAGACTGGGAGGTCGCTGGTTCGCGCCTCGGCCGAGTCATACCTAAGACTTATAACATTGGTAAAATGGCGGCGCCCTCTGTTGGCTGCGGCTGCATCGGCTCGCTACAACGGGTCAGGTGTATCGACATTGGGGCGGCAGTAGCTCAGGAGGTAGAGCGCTCGTCTTGGGATGAAGGGATCCCAGTTCAAATCCCGGCTCGTCCGTGTTACATGTCGAAGTGTCCTTGGGTAAGACACTGAACCCCTAATACCCCCAATAAGCAGGTTAGCGCCTTACATGGCTGCAAGGCCGCTATTGGGAAATGTGGAGCACATTGTAAAGCGCTTTGGGAACTTGACTTGAAAAGCGCTATATAAAATGCAGATCATTTCATCATCCGCAACTTTTTACCACGTCACTGATGAGAAATCAAGTGACATCCTATTTTCAGATATACAGGAAAATGAAAGCGAAAGAGGATGTTTTTATATAGTTGTGATGATGGTCACTCTTTGCAAGGGATAAAGATAATATACTTCCAAGTAGTGTTATATTTTCCTCTTAAAAATCAGAGCACGAGATTGATGTTTTGGATGGCACATAGTATTTGTCAGCATAGGCTAATATGAGTATGCCTGGGCAAAGAAATTATATCATCTGAGAATGACAAGGGTATAACTAACATTTTTGTGAAAAATTAGTTTGAAGGCTGATATTGTTTATGTAACAAAGTTCTATCTACTGAAATAATTTGATGACCTAAAACCTAATAGTAATTCTGTCTACAACCCAAGTACATAGTTCTAATTCATAATTGGACACGTTGGTCAGAATAACATGGTTCTACATATCGATAAAGTCCGACAAAAAAGGTGTGTTTTATCTGCCTAAATCGACAACAATACAAATTTCAAAGTACGAATACATTTTTGCAGAAAACACAGAGCTCATCATGATAAAATACACACTACAATGACTCGTACTTTAATCATTCATTTATGACTCACTGGACAGTGAGCACATGTATAGGTAATTTTCTCCAAATGATCTCATTGTTAGTTTGAAACCTGTATTCTTAGGTCTCGCCATGAATTTGCTAAATACTTAAACAATTAATTCAATATTTAAATGGATAGATTGGTAGAATTGAAAACACAGTAATCTTAGTGTTTAAATATGAAGTGACCTGTAAATAACAAAATGCATCTTTGTTTTACCCAAAGTTGTCTAAAATAAGTAGGCCAAAATCTGAGCAGCCCCCCTCATGTAATGTGATACAAATGTATGATAGTGTGAGGACACAAGGTCTTAGCTACATATCTCCAGGGGGGCCAAAGGGCCCAACGCTAAAATTCCCAATCCAGGCTGCAGGTGTGGAGTAGGAAAGGCTGGGAAATGAGCAGGCACCCAGAAACTCATCCTACAGCTCAACACTTTTTAGATAAAATATCAGGAGAGAAGCTTCAGTTCTGGTCTGTTTTCGCTTCTGACATCTTGCTCAACTGAGCCAAAATTGTTAAGCGATACACCGTGCTCCTATGTTGGTTTCAATTTAAGGGTACAAATTATGATATAAAACATGTGGGAAAAACATAAACCAAACTAATTTTGTAAAGGTGTGAAAACGGGAAAATGTCATGTTGACATGTCAAACTGATTGCATAAATGCATAGAAGCCCATAGCCCATCCCAGCTATCTTCGGTCAGTGGGAAGGGGATCACCCTAAACTGGTTGCCAGCCAGTCGCAGGGCACACAGAGGCAGACAACTCACTCGGTCATTCACACTTAGGGACAATTTGGAGAGGCCAATTTCCCTGACATGCATGTTTTTGGAATATGGAAGGAGATCTGAGTGCCCGGAGGGAACTCACGCAGGCATGGGGAGAACATGCAAACTCCACACAGAAAGTTTCGATCTAATGACGTCAGAACTGCGCTAACCACTGTCCTGCCGTGCTGCCCTGCAGCCTAACAGTTTATTATTAAATTTAGGAAAATTTTCATGTAATACCAAAAAAATGGATGTAGCTTTATTTTACAATGACACACTTATGTAAAAAAGTTAAAAGGATTGCATAAAAAAGTGAAATGTATGTAAAAATAACATAATATCTATGCATATGTGATGTGAACAACTTAAAACTTGTTCAAGAAAATGGCTAGCTTATGATTAAAAAAAGTTTTTTTATATTATTATGTCAGAAAAACAGATGAAAAACCTTGTTTAGTTATTTTGAAGGGTGGCTAAATACATTTTAGGTGAATTCTTTTTGCCGTTTGGATCAAGATACACACACTCTTGGATTTATGGACTTTCTTTTACTAATAATCTACTGAAGAAGCTTGAATAGAACACAAATCAATAAGAAGAAAATCAAACAAAACAAAACTAGAAGTTGAGAACTTAAACTGGCACCATTTGGGTAGACAACAACGTTGGCTTGATTATTCCCTTATTGTGTTTTGATAGCGTTCCCCCTTTAACGTCACACCAATACCAATACCTAGCAACAAGGAGATGGTCTGCGAAGTTCGGCTTCGATGAAGATGCAGGCCCAGTCTCTATGTCCTCGGCTGTAGAGCGATAAGGGAATCCTGGTAGGCTTGAGAGTCGGTTAGCATGAGAACCACAGGATGCAGTGTGTTGAAGGAGAGGTTGATTGCTGGTGGCTTGAGGCTTCTCTGAGGTCGCAATCTTTGTCCCACTGGTTTGGCCGCTAGCTGGAGCAAGCTTGGCTGCTGACTTCGCAAGGTTCTCTGTCTGCTTGTTGAGCCGAGACTTGGTCAGGACCAGCCAGGATTTTGATCCAGTTCTTCTTTTTCGGATATGCCCTCTTCCCTTCGGGCTGGCCAAAATCAGACTGCCCTTGCAAGGTGAGACGTGTACCAGCTCTCAGTTCCGGTCTCCTGGTAGGGGCAGAGCCGCTGTGGTGGAGTTGTCATGGCAAACTTTGATGCACAAATGCAAGATAATGCCCACTCCCCAAACTCACATTCCACCAGTATCAGTCAGATCTATGTGATTGACTTTAAACACAGTACAGTATTTACTTCCTATGTCTTGCTATTGTTTGATCATTTTATGACATTGCAAAATGGATTTCTGACCAAACTATTAATACTCTACAATGTGAAACATCAAATAACATCGCAAAAAACGTACGATCTATAAACTTACCAATGAAAAAATGAAATGTATCTAGTTAAAAGTATTATGTAAAAACAAGAAACCCATCTAGTAGACAAGAGAAATATGTCATGAAAAAACAAACGGCGAAACCATGACAACAGGAAAAGAAATGTTTATACATCTAAAATTACCACAAAAAAACATAAAAGTGGTGCAAACTTATCAAGTACGTGAAACACATAATATAAAATAACGATATGCATCTGTCGTGTAGTTTGTAAACTGTTAAAATTGCTCCCCAAACACTTTCAAATTACGAAAAACCTCAAAACTTAATTATCATAAAAAGAAGAAAATTACCATGTAAAAAAAGTTTTTACACATTTAAATGTGAAAAGTAATGTAACATGAATCTTATCATGGAAAAATACTAGGCTTCAGAATTGTTTTCGTTGTCGTTGATAAAAATATAGTGAACATTGTTTACGACATGGCACTCCATCATAAACACATAAATACTTTAAAGAGAAAATGAAATAAAGGGCAGGATAAAAACGGTAAACAAAATATATATTTTGCTTCATATGAATGAAAGCATTAATTGATAGGTAATCCTCCTTTGTGAAAAAAATTCTATGCAATTAAAAAAAAATACTGCATGACTTGATTTGCTGTTAATTTAGCGAATAGTATCACTAATTCTATTGTTTGGGGCTGAGGTGTGTACCAAATCAGAATCATTGGCCCCACTACCGCCCTCTGCCATGAAGCAAGATAATTGCTTGCCTCTCTTTCCAGCTGCAGAACATCAGCACAGTAATACGTTATATAATAATTGTATGTGTGTGAAAATATAACTATAGGTAAAAACCTACATAAAAATAATTATCATTTGAAATTGTAAAACGAAAAAAATTACACTCTTAAACATTCTTTAAAATGATTTAAATTCTTAATTACAATGCAACCTAAAAAGTATCGAAACTTCAAAAAACGATGGAGCAAAAACTTAAACCCTTGAATATTCTCATGCAAAACTGCTATGTTGTGGCAGCAGTAGACGTCCATCATTTCCATTTCTTATTTATGAGTCATAAAGACAAAACGTTTATTCCATTCAATATTTTGAACATACTGACAGCTGCATATGAAACTGCCTGGAATACCCCTCCTCACGCAAGTTGCCATCACAGCCTATCCAAACTTGTGCAACAGTTTATCATGCATGCACGCGGTCACCAAGGGACGGCGGGCGGGCTGCAGGGGGGCTGCAGGGGGGCTGCAGGGGGGCATGCGCCAAACACCTGCTCACATGCAACTTCAAGCTGTCACATACAGTTAGGCTCAGGCGGCTGAGCGCGTCTCCCCAAACGTGCTGCCTTGCTGCAACAAAGGGTGTCTTCCCCGTCCCCCCCACATGCACACACACGCATGGGGAGGATGGGGGGCTTTGCGTGGGCCTCAAGCCACGGGCCGGCCACGCGCAACTTGACTGGCGGGAGGAGGAGGAGCCTGTCTGGGGAGGTTAAAGCCGGAGCCCCTGCAGGGTGACCCTCATTGCAGCGGCTTGGCAGAGGCACGTAAACTCACGCGACTCTGATTGATGGACAGACCAGCCCGAGTGTGACCACTGGACGCGAGAACAACTTCTAGCTCACAGGTATCACACTTGTTATTATTTTAGCCTCCTATTTACTGAATTTTACAAGTAGGATATTTTCTATGGTAACTTTCAGACATGATACAGAAAGTAAAACTATTGGAATTGTCTTTTTTGTCTTGGGCAACATTATAGTGGACATGGTTTTCAAAGAGATTAGACTTGCCACTACATGATAAACTCATCATTAAAGCGAATAAATTAAGATAAACACAAACGTCAGGATAAATTGACAAAAATACTTACAACGTAATACTAGGGGACTGGCCTAAGTTGTAAGTGGATTGTAATAATAGTGCAATGAAAAATAGTGGATTGATTTTGTCTGTGTTGTGTACAAAAACGTTGAAAAATATCATTAATTTCATATGAATTTAAAGAAATTTGCTTTTTAGATGTACATATATTTAATATATATATATTTAGACAGATAATGCTACAATACTCTGGAATAGTCATTGAAACTGCTACCCATCAGAATACTATCAGTACATGAAATCCCTCTTGTCAAAAAATACTAGTAGCTTGAAAGAAACAATTTTAAATACCAACATTAAGGCATTCCTTAAAGTTTCAGGATTCTTGCGAAATTTACTGTCAATGTAATTTGTAGTTCTTGATCGGCAGCTCGTACTTTCATAAGTATGGTACTTTAAAATACGGCTGTTATCAGCATCTGCATTGAATTAGATTGTCTTTTATACTTACACGGTAGGGCTTTGAGAATGGCCTAAGTTGTAGGTGCATCGTAATAGTACCGCAATGAAATGTAGAGTATAAACATTTAGCAGTGACGATGTTCTCAAAATAGTTAATAAATAACATATAAATACTCACTTTTTTGATACAACTAGCAATATATATGTCTATATATATCTATATATATTTGTGTGCTGGTTTAGAGTGGTGATGGCCCTAAGGAAAAACTGTCTCTGAGTCTGTTAGTTCCTGTTTTAGCGCCTACCAGAGGGCCACAGGTCAAAAAGGTGGTGTCCGGGGTGATTTATGACATCGTTAAAGAACAGAATCCCTAAAATGAAGGAACGTTATATTCCAGCCAGATTTTCATCTAGAATTTTCTGTGTCTGATCCGGGGTCGTCAGGGTTCTGTTTTAATCCCGCCACAGAGTAAATCCTACGGTGGCCCAGATTGGAGGCGCAACCTGTCAGTGACTTGATCCTCCCCGGGGGCTTTACCAGTTCAGACGTTGACCAGGATTACAAACAAGCAAGGGAGAGGAGGGGGGAAGGGGAGATTGGGCAAGATGAAAAAGTATGCGTTATGGATATAAAAAGTTTGTGTTCATGGGGAGAACTGTCCAGTGCTGAAAGTGATATAAGAGGAGTACAGTATACAAAATTGCATCTATTTAAATCATAGATGGGCACTCCGGTCCCAGAGGGCTGCAGGTCCTGCATGATTTTGGAGTTTTGTCATCTGATGCAAATGATAGGTTGGTTGTAATATTTCTCAGAATTCACTGTGTGAATATAACTTGTTTTTATATTCCTAAATATAAAAACAATCTTTCACACACACACACACACACACACACACACACACGAAGTAACGTTTCAATAATCAGTCTAATTGCATCTCTTGTATGTTTATCAGTCTTGTACTCTTTTATTTTGAAGTCGCATTTCCGGTGTATTTTTCTGTTTCCTGTGTAATTTAAAAGTTAGCTTCTCACACGGGAGGAGAGGTCGGCCGAGGTCCTGGCCTGGATGGGCTACTCGACAGTGCTCTCCCGCTTGGGAATTTTATTTACCTTAATGCTTGTTTTTATTTGAGTAATTTTGCCAACATAGAGTTTATATAAGTTTTAACTTTAACAGCAATATAGTTGATTTCAATCACCAGGTTCGTTAACGCGCTTCTGCCAGCTTGCTATCAAGTTGATGATTTGTATCACACGAGATAAAGAAGAGAAACCTCCAAAATCATGCAGGACATGCAGCCCTCAAGGACCGGAGTACCCTCCTCTTTAAACTGTTGTTATCAACCGATGAAATGTGATAGAAATTTCACTTATTTATTGTGACATTACAAACTTGAATGACTAAACACCATCCATAAAATATTGAAAGGGTACAAAGTAGCAAATTATGCAAACAAGTCAAGGCAGAGTCTCAGCTGTTTATTTCAGCAACTTTGGCATTCAATTATAATGAGACCATGACACATTTTAAAATACACACAATACAGAATGGTAAAATATGAAAAAAAATAATCCTATATAGTTGCATTTTGTTTTTTAATGTAAGAATACTGATACCGTGTTTTACTTTAGGGTGGCGGTACTATTATAAGTGGGTGAAACCAATTTCAGCTAGCCCCTGAACAGGTCATAGAAACTATAACAGAATTTGGTGCGGATCCATGCTAATGTATAGGTGACCACTTAAGAGTTGACTACTTGTGCCGGTATCAGTTTGTAAACAAAATTTGTATCAAACATTCATAATGGCAACTATTGTTGATATCAAAACTTGGTACAAGAATTAACGATGATTCTACAGTTAAGTATTTGTACTGTGCTGCATTATTCTAAAAAACGGTATTGAGCAACAAAAACAATAGACCCACTATTAGTTGTCTGGTATCAGTCAAAGTAAAATGATTCAAAATATTCTTAATCAACCCTACTTGTTGTTGGTACTTGGTATTTGTGACCACTCAAAAGTTAAGTACACTGGTCAGCCTGAACAAAAGTGATATCATATATCCCTAATCAATGGTACTAATGTTATTCTATTTGTTAGTAATCTGTGTCACACTCCCACAAATGATTGGGAACCAAACATTATTTTTATTTATTTGATTCAACATACACAGGTAAAAAAATCCAAAGTATTGGATGTAAAGCTCTCAAACAATTGACAGAGCCCTGAAAATTGAATAGAGACAGAAAATTGTATTGTTTTATTTTGGCTATTGAAAGAACCCCTTTTGTCATTAGTTGAAATGTAACAAGCATGTTCGTACAACTAACTTTTAACCACAAAAACTGACTCGGAGTCCACTTTACATGTTTCTCAAAGGTAAAATATTTACAGTATGCAGTATCATTTCATTGTTCCGGTTTTAGCCAACCGTATTTTCCGGTATATAAGGCGCTCTTTGGTACTGGTATCGTTGATGATTCCAGCATTCCAAATGATATGCAAATTATTGTCACTCACGTTTTCCAATTGTACTGTTTGCATAGACAATGATGATCAAACCGTACGCGAGACAAGGGGACGGAGACGATGACATAAGCCCCGCCCATTGGACGGAAGGCGACGTGAGCTCGCCCGACGGCGAATCGCCTTTGACCTCGCTCCGCTGCGGATCTCGAAACCTCGATCGTCAACGGCAGGACGAAGGCAGCGAGGAGGCGGAAGAAGACGAAGAAGAAGGCGACGGCGGGCCGGGGGGCGAAAACGACCCCAAGTCATGTGGTCCAAAGAGAAAACGAGTAACCAAAGCCAGACAGGAGCGTTTCCGCGCCCGCCGCGTCAAAGCTAACGCCAGGGAGCGCTCCCGCATGCATGGCCTCAACGACGCCCTGGAAAACCTGCGCAGCATTATGCCCTGCCACTCCAAAACGCAAAAACTTTCCAAAATCGAAACTTTACGTCTGGCCCGCAACTATATCTGCGCTCTCTCCGCCGCATTGGAGGGGGGGCTCTCCATGGAGAGCCGGGCTTTCATGGAGACCCTTTGCAAGGGTCTCTCACAACCCACAACTAACCTGGTGGCCGGGTGTCTGCAACTGGGCCCGGCCGCCCCAGCGGCAGCGTTGCATCCTGACGAAAGGGGGCGCCCGACACCCGCCGCCCTCGCAAACTACGCTTCCCCGGGTCTACCGAGCCCGCCCTACGGCAGCTTCGACTCTACTCACCTGTTGCATCTACGTACCGGGAAAGGTGGGGCCTACGAGAGCCGTTCCCCGGGCGAGTACAACGCCGGCGGGGTGGGGACGCCCCCTTACGAGGGGCCCCCGACTCCTCCTTTGAGCATTAGCAGCAACCTGGTTAACAAACAGGAGCCGTCGCCGCATTATTTGGCCCCGGCGCACTATTCACCTTCGCCCGCAGACCACGGCTTGTACCCGCCTCAGACTGGGTACGGGCTCCAAACGTCCTACGACTCCTACCATCCGCCTCATATGACCCCCCGGCAGATGACCCCAGTCTACAGAGACTAACAGACTTGGACTATTCAGTCAATAGTCTAGCTCAGGGGGCGGGAACCTTTTTGACTCAAAGAGCTATGAAAGCAAAATAATATGATTTTTTGTGCGGGCATTGAGTTTAAACTTTAGTAGAAACCCAAATTAAGGAAAGAAGACATCAATGTGTTTTGAACTTGCCAGGAGAAACAGGAAAAGAGCTTTCAGATAAGAGAATTCCACCCCGTCCTTATACCTTCCTCCGAGCCCCTTCTTTTTATCAAATCTACAGGGTTATTAAAAAATAGATTATCCCCAAAGGGTGTGGGATTCAAAGAACAACAACATAATTGGCCGATAGCGACAATGATATAATAGTCAAAACAGCCAACAATGGTGCGCAATAATAGTCATAATAAAATAAACTGGCATTCTATGAAATCTCATTTGCATGATCTAATATTAAAAACAGAACAAACCTACAGTATCAGGGGGAGGGGCCTTGCTATATACATCATGACAAAATTGAACAAAACCAGCAAATTCAAAGTATTCAGTATGTTTTATTTCATTGTGTTTGTTTGGTATGAGATAATTCAATGATAATAATGCATGAGCCTCACACCAACAAACATCCCACTTAAAATGTGTCTACCCTCCGCAGTTACTTAAAGAGACAGTGTGTAATGTTTGGCATCCCAAGTGGTAAAAAGTGTCATTAATTGGAAATAACAATATTGATTTGAATAACAAGCAAAAATGCATGAGCTATTATACTTTCTTTCTCATTTCCCTTTTTTACTATCTTTTTCTTTCCTTTCTATCTTTCATTCTTCCTGTTTTTCTTTCTTTTTTGTTTTTCTTTCTTTTTCCCTTTTTTTCTTTCTTATTCCATTCTTTTAAACTTTTCTTGTTTTCTTTTTCCCCCTATTTTATCTATTTTCCCCTTTTTCTTTGTACTGCCTTATTCCATCTTTTTTTCCCATTCATTTTCCTATTTGCTCCTTTTTCGCGTTTTAGCTTTATTTGCAAGAGACTGGACAAAAAAGTAAAAGAAAAATGATGCAGTTTGGTTAATTCGAGTCTCTGTACTTTGTTACCTTCCTTGTGCTTTGTAGCAATGGTTTTGAGTCTCACCACACAGTGATATCCAGTGGTAAAATATTATACACTGTCCCTTTAGGATATTTGAAGTTCAATATAACATGATTTCTGTTATGAATATTGGTTTCAAAACAAGTTGTGGACAAAAAAATATTTCGTAAAAATGTCACTGAATTCTGCCACTTAGAAGTATTCACAGTTCTAAGATTGGAAATTGAGTGATCAGTATTCGTCGTCCATTACGTTTTATAAATGTCAATCATAGACATCCTTGAAATCTACAAATTTCGTCTTAAAAGTATTTGAAATTTAGCAATTTTTTTCAAAACTCTCGCAAACTATAGGCTTGAAAAAATATCCATGAAATCATAAAAGGTGGACGTTATACTCACCTGCGTATTCTGATAATTTCATTGGCTAGGAGACACGAAAAAAATCCTAATGATATTTCTTCTTACCAACCCTAAAGACAGAAACGCGCGACAGCAAACCTACTGGTAGAAATGCGGTGTTGCACTCCTAGCTTAAATGCATTAAAAAAGTGCATTTCTGGGCTCACGAGCCATACGTTCCTGACCCCTGGACTAGCTGAACAGAAAGTAGCAAATACTTGACATACTGTACTGTAAGTAGCGTATTTCTTTCCAAACTGATTACCAAATGGATCCCGGGGGGGATTTCTCTCCACGGATCATCTGCAAAGTCCTATTCATGCAAGCACTTCTATTTGAGCCCTTTTCCTTCCGTAGCAGCAAATATTCTACATAAATTAAATGTATTTTTATTTATTGTCTAATTTAATACACATCATTTCACCTGTTGTTTATGTATTTTTATGGTATCTTTTGTATTTATGTTGTCGTTCCTTGCCATGTTTTTTCTTGTGTGTAGTTTTCTTTGTTGTGTGTCATCTCTTTTTTTCAAGTGTCTTCCGTAGCACTCTTTTGTAGAGAACGAATGAATGTGTTTCACAATAAAATGTTGCTCTCAGGTTTGAATTAAAACTCAATGTAATTTTGACTTGTACCTCTTGTGAACGCTGAAATTAAAACATGGTTTATTCAACGGATGCGTGTTGTCTTCGTTAAACTGCCACATTCATTTCTGACTTTATTTCACTTGTTTTTCTTTTTCTTTTAACGGATTTGATGGTTCATCCGCTCTAATCCTGTAGCCATCTTCTAATGAAACCCCTAGCATAATAATGTAGGCTTGAAAGTAGGATGGAATAATCCTCCTTTGCGTTTGTGTATCTTGTTGCTATAGTGGTAGCTATATACACACACACACGCACACATATATATACATATATACATATATATATGTGTGTGTGTATCCAGCTAGTCCAGTTAAGCTAAGAATGACCTAACAACCAAAGGACCCAGGTTTTCTGTACTGACAACAAGGAATAAGTCCCTCGGCCGCGCCTGGTTTCCTGTCCTGGCGGCGAGGAGAAGGTCCCTCAACAGCGCCTGTTTTCCTGGTCTGCCAGTGACAAGAAAGCCCCTCGGTCGTACCTGGTTTTCTGTCTCGGCAGCGAGGAGCAAGGACTTTCAGGGGTCCTGTTGCCGCAGCTTCCATATTTTTTTTATTTTGGCCCACCTGGTATCTGCCCCTTGAGAGGAGGTTATTTTAGGGTCTGGAGAGCCTGTTTAGCACGGGTCACCAACCATTTTTAAGCTGAGACCTACTTTTTGTTACTGATTAGCGCAAAGGGCTACGAGTTGTATATGCATTTATGAAGTAACCAGTTATCAAGTTATCACCATCTTGTTACTACACTTTTTTGTTATTGCAAAGTTGTTATCATTAGAAGATTGGTTAAAATAGGTTCAGTCTACCACTAAAACAACTACCTTATATAAGGGGCATTGTGTGATTAACATATAAAAATCACAAGCTAATCAAAGAAAATAATTTTGGCAGAATGTGTCATGCATTCAAAGACATTGATCATGTAAATAGTTTTCCCATGTCAGGTAGATATCCAATGTTTTGGAAAATCGCAATGACCAAACACTAGTGAGCTATTTACAGAACCAGTCCGCGGCCTCATCAGCCATGTTCGTGACCCCTACTATATAGCTATACCCTGTAGCAATATTGGTATTTAACTCACTCTGTTCCCCATATTCCTATATAGCTATACCTCTTGCTTTTGTAGCTATATAGCGTATATTTTGGACAGCAAAGAGCACCTGATTAAAATCTGCATGCAAAAATTTTATAAAGAAGCTCAATTTTGTCTTTTTGTATGAGCCGCACTGGATTTTAAGCCTTAAACAGCCATAAAAATGCACTAATTCCTGTCCATTTTTTGGATTTTAAGCCTGGCTCCAACCGTGTTGGGAATTGTGTGTTGACGCCTTTGGCTGCAGAACGGGTGTCTCCTGCCCACTGCCCGAGGATAGCTGGGATGGGTCTTCAGCAACACCGCGACCCTACCGAGGAAAAGCGGTGCAGCTAATCAATGGATGGATAGTTTTTTTGCGTAGTATCTATCTATCTATCTATCTATCTATCTATCTATCTATCTATCTATCTATCTATCTATCTATCTATCTATCTATCTATCTATCTATCTATCTATCTATCTATCTATCTATCTATCTATCTATCTATCTATCTATCTATCTATCTATCTATCTATCTATCTATCTATCTATCTATCTATCTATCTCCTGAAAACACTCATTTGAGATGACTCCTGCCTCATTGTGGTCAGTGTAGAGGCCACCCACTGAGAGGTCACTTATCCGCGGGTGACAAGGTCATTGCGGGTCAGAGCTCATTGCTGGGAACGCTCTTCAAAGAATGGTGCTCAACAGCATCACCGAGGTCACACTTTGCCTCTCGAAATCCTCCGAAATCTCCGACTCGAATATGTCAATAGTCGTGGCATAGATATTTGCAAAGCGGAGCCGCTAAATATGTGGTGAGCCAAACATGATGCTGTCGGTTCCATTACAAATGATAATCCTGACCAACATCCCCATGCTTGATCTGCAGAGGGAGAAACCTATCACCTTGTTTTCCAAGGGATTAGCATAAGCTTGCGTGAGTGTTTGCACTTTACTGAGCGAGCAAACGCAGTGTGTGTGGTGCATGAGAAAAAAATTAAACTGTGTGAGAAACACAACATGAAAGGCGCGGTGGTACCAACAATTTTCATATACAAGTTTTATTCGCGAAATAAATCTTGCTCGCTATACAAAGGAAAATCCAGGTCACGAGCAGTCCAAGAGGCTACCATTGAAGACTGCACACTGTTCATGACTTGCATCAGCGTGTCCTGTTTGTGCACGCAAACTACTAAAGGCAAAAAATTAAAAAGTGTGCTGTAAAAATGTTCTGTTTGTACATTCATTTAAAGCCGCAGTAAATGCTTAGGTATTATCAACACTCTCTCTGTCCCCTCATTCAGACGACTACATGGAATACCGCAACAAAATTAGCAATCTACAATGGCGTTGGTGTATGCTACCACTGACTGAGAAGATCCGGATTAAAGTAAAAATTACGAGATCTGTCTTTTTTTTAAATGAAACTTCCCCTCCGCCGCTTCATCTGCAACACACGCAAACCTTCTGTCATGGTTTGGCACCTGCAGCTCCTCCCTTTCTCCAAGAGATGGCAGCATTGACCCACTTTCCAGTCCTCTTTCTCCAACTTCTGGTCCAGGTGCTTCCTATCATCATCAGCCACCCTCTGCCATAAATATTCCTGTTTCCAACTCCATGTTGCTGGATCATCGTTGTACTCATCCCAAGACATTCTTCTCAAAGTATTCGTCAAATATTTTCCCACGATTTTCTCTTCCAAGTCAACCTATTCAAAGATTCTCATCCTTGGCAGTATGATATTGTTATTATATAAACGCCCCCTGTTGGTGTTTGATTGCATCCCCGTTTTTTGACTCCTTGTGTCCTGTGTTGGGTCTGTCCAATAATACAGGACACCTTCGTTATGGCGACTGCCTCCATGGTAAGGGCTCATAATAAACTCGCATTTTATTTCATTAATATTATCTTATTTATCTTATTACAGTATTTTTATGTTTAATAACTATTTTATTGTGTTTTCAGTGATCAGAAAGATGTTGTCTATAGCTATTTAGGGTTTACTCTGATGCTTTTGGGAGGAATGGAACGGACCAATTCGTTTTTAATGATTACACATTGGGAAAATTTGCTTATTACACAAGCAATTCGAGCTACGAGTATGTTCCTGGAACAAATTGAGCTTGTATAAAAAGGTACCACTGTATTCTAGTTCCTTCCCATTTATTCTTTATGAAAAGACAATCAAAAGCAGCGGGAGCTTTTGCCACTCGAGCATCAATCAAAGGATCGTTGTTGACCCGACCCCATTTGACCCTACGACCTTTAACGGCGCTCTTATGTGGAATCGGTTTCATTGCTCTTTTAAAAAGCAAGAATGTGTTTGTGAAATTTTTACCGACCCAGTCAGGCACAAGTGTCATAGTGGGTCAGCGTTGATGTCGTACCCTGGAGCGATGCCGTAGATCTGCAAAATGAGTGTACTGTGCCATCACAAGGATCCTTTCATCTGATTTTTGTCCTTTGAACTGAAGCTGAACTTGAGACTATTGCAGATGCTTTTGATTGACAGGTTGAGCACAATAAAAGCAGGCTCAGGGAGTAACGGAATACGTGTTACATAATTTGGATACCCCGGAAAAATGTTTGTATTCTGTTAAAGTAACAGATAAAAAAAATGTTTTCAAATTACTGGTATGGTTAGTAGAAATGAGGATTACTTTGAAGGTTTATAATTTTCTTCAAAAGCATATTTATGTTGCACACTACAGGGTACAATATTGAAGTCTGGTGTGCATTGCTTTTAAGTCTTTTTATTATTATTATTATTAGTTTTATTAACCTTCGCTCTCTCTGCCGTCATTCCACACTCATGCAATGGTGCGCTCACTCTCAGGTCCCACCGCACATGCCCCAAGTTTCCTTGGTACAGTATATAACCAAAAACTTCACAAAACTAACTGGAAAAGTTCCTTATAGTCAAAGTGCAGCTAATGAAAAACGAAGTACGGACATATAAATGAAATAACATGCAATGATAAATGCAATTGAATGCCTGCGCCTTTTTCACAGCATCCTTTCAAGTATCCATTCATTCACTTCATGCATTCATTCACGTGTCTGATATTTACATAAACATAATGCGATGATAGACGATTGTGTCTATCATAATTTCAATCACTGACACTAGAGAGACAGAGAGAGACGTCAAGACATCCCAGTGTTTGTTGACAATTCAGAAAGTCAACACTCGGTGTATTCAAAGCAATATTGGGTTCTGAAGGGGGCAGCACGGCAGCGCAGTGGTTAGCGCGTGTGCGGCACAGTTCTGAGGTCATGGGATCAAACCACCCTGTGTGGAGTTTGCATGTTCTCCCTGTGCTTGCATGGGTTTCCTCTTGGCATGTCACGTTAAATGGCCGGTCCAAAATTGTCCCTAGGTGTGAATGAGTGAGTGAGTTGTCTGTCTCTGTGTTCCCTGCGATTGGCTGTCATCCAGTTAAGGGTGTCCCCGGCCCACTGCCTGAAGATAGCTGGGATGGGCTCCAGCACCCCTGCAACCCTACTGAGGATAAGCGGTCCAGATAATGGATGGATCGATGGATCGATGGGTTCCGAGGGCAAGGGACATTCTGATGTCTTGCCTCGTGTTCTTTTCCGGGACCACACAGAGTCAAGTCTAGTCAAGTCATGTTTATGTGTATGACCCTTAATCATGAGGAGTCTCAAAGGGCTGCACAGACCATCAAGAAATACAAAGAATGCACATATATCACTACCCTAGATACTTTTTTTGTAACCAATGGACAATCTGGCCCATCATTAGAACTATCTTCCAAGGCAGACCTGTGTACTCCAGTCCTCGGGGCCGCAGGTCCTGCCTGTTTTTTGAGGTTTTTCTGCTCCAATAAATGTGATTACAAGCTCACCCCAGTCTGCTATTGAACTGATAATTCGTATCATCTGAGTTGAAGAAGAGAAACCCCCAAAATCATGCAGCGCTCGAGGACCGGAGCGCCCAGGTCTGTTCTGACGATATGACGAGTATTGCAAGAGTGAGTATTAAGATTTTTTTTACTGTTGGGCTTGGTTCTGAGTATATTAGAGGCGACTCGCGATTCTCATCAGGCTCACATTGTAGGGACTTTGCCAGGTAGAGTATGCATAAAGGGTCACATGCACACGTCATAGAGTCACATCAATCGGAGTTGTAGCAAGCTCAAAGTCAGTTCGGGATTCAGGTTCATAAAGAAAAAAATCGTTCCTTTCTTTTTTATTACCCAAGAAAAATGGGACATGGTTTTTTAAAAACAAATTTTTAAAAAACAAGGTCTAAAAATAATGAATACAAATCCAATGTTACTATACAAAATGCATGGGCTTGCTCCCTCATATCTTTCAGATTTGATTTCCCCCTATGATCTGGTCTAGAGCCTTTGCTCTGAAAATGCTGGTCTGCTAGTGATCCCAAGAGCCAAGAAAAAAATCTGCAGGTTCGAGAATGTTCTCCATTCGGGGCCCGGTGCTGTGGAATGATTTGTCCCCTAAGCTTCGGTCTACAAACTCAGTGGAACTGTTTAAATCTAGGCTTAAAACACACTATTATACTGTAGCTTATCAATGACCTACAGTATATTTCATCTTGACAATATCTGTGTATTTTGTCACGGTTGCCCATGGCGCCCTATTGGACCCGCCCGTTTGGCGTCAGCTTAAGCTCAGTGCTCTCACTCAACCTTTGTAAGTCCGTCAACGAACCTCTGCACCCGCAAGACGTGTGTTTTGAATCTGTCCGGTATCCTGTTTGTGTATCCTGTCCAGTATCCTGCCCGGTATCGATCCCGTCTATTTCGTCCTGTTTTGATATCGGTCTCCGGTCTCCAGTGTCTAATAATGTTGCCGTCTATCTCGTCCTGTCTGTTATCTGTCTCCAATGTCCTATACCTCTCATCAATCCGGTCAGTCCCATTCTGTCCGGTATCAACACCATGTGTCCGGCATCGGCTCGTGTAACTGGTATGGATCTCGTTGGTCCCTGGCTTCCTGTTGTTCCATGCTAGACAGCTGTCTTTCTTTTTCTGCCCAGCAATCGCCGAATCACTGGCGTTTTGTGTTAATGTGCATGAGTGCCCCATTTCCGTAAAATAAAGCTTGTGTGTGAAACGTTACGCTTTTGGGTCCTCCTCTTGTTCCGTTTCTTGACATATATATTGTAATTGCAACTTCTGTTGCAGCCTGGTCATGCTGGAAATGGGATTACCTCAAGGTTTCTTCATTTTCCTCACGCTGAGGTTTTTGAGTTTTTCCTTGCCCTCATGTAGGTTTTAGATCAGGGGATGGTGTTATAATAGTCAGTGATTTGCAATAATCTGTGGTCTGTGAAGCCTTTTGAGACTCCCTGTGATTAAGGGCATCACAAATAAACATGACTTGACCTGACTTCACGCCCAGTGAGCAACCTCCAAATTCACAGACAAATGCACCTACATCTGATTCATCATTTCATTGGCAGATCAAGGAAGCTACATATAAACTGTTGCATAGGGACAAAAAAGGCTTAATTGTATGACACTTTTAATTTAAATCTATGTGCTGATTTTTTTTTAAATAAAAGCATCTGTAAACAGGTGATCCTATTTGGACTTTGACAAAATAGAGCTGGAGAGAAGCCAGGGCTTTTGAAGACATGTATTACAAAAAAATATTAAAATAAAGATGAAATCAGATAGATAGATAGATAGATAGATAGATAGATACTTTGTTCATTTCCAGCAGCATCCCTGAGCTGAGAACAATCGAGAACAATCGAAAATAACACGGGAACTGCTGGAGTGGCTGCCATTCGTGACGGCGCCGGAAGAAAAGATTCAATTTGAATCATGTACAAACAAACAAACAAAATATTCATGTTTCAATAAGTGGAGTGTTAATAAAATGGGGGGAAAATAATTTCTGATACTGATATAACCAGGTAAAACTAATTTTAAGTTACCTGTCCAAATGAATGTTGTGCCATCTCACCTTTCCCACTCTCTCTCCTCTCACCTTTCCCACTCTCTCTCCTGCAGTTGACTTGCTGCTGCTCGCTCCTGAAACTAATAATTAGTGTGCCACACCAGAATTAATGACTCGCACAACATTTTTTTTTATATATCCAACAGAGATGTAATTTTACACCAATCCAAATATACAACATGGATAGACATTTTAATCGTATAACTCAGTGTTTTTCAAGCCTTTTTCAACCAAGGTACACTTTTATTTATAAAACAAAATTCAGTGGCACACCGTCCGTTGAAAATGTTTGAAAATTAAGTTATATCAAATATTTTACTGTACTACCTCATAAGCAGACAATTACTATATAAAAAGAAGAAATTACAGTGCAATCTTAAACCGCTTTGTTAAACAAATTAAGTTATTAAATATACTGTGAAAAAAATTAGTACATAAAAAGTATATAAAAATCTACTGCCACCTATGATATTGATGACTATTACAGTTCCTCGTCTGAAGAGTGCATAAATACTGAATAATGGCCTGATTTTTTGGGAAAGATAAAATTCCCACGGCACACTAGACAAGGTCTCACGGCACACCGGTTGAAAAACACTGCTATAACTGACCTATTTATCTTCCACTATTCTTGTTCATCAATTAACTAAAATATGAATGTGAACACAATGATCCTAGGAGCTATGTTGTCGGGGCTTTAAGCGCCTGGTAGGGTCACCCATGGCAAACAGGTTATAGATGAGTGGCCAGACAAAACGCAGATCAGAAGACCCCTTATGACGAGCAAAAACATTGGTCCTCAATTTCCCTCGCCCGGAGGTGGGGTCCGCTGGCGAGCGCCTGGTGGCCGGACCCTTACCCATGGAGTACACTCCAGACCAATTGATTGAGAGAGACGCGTTTTCCCACCAAAGGCATGCGAGAATGTTTTGCCCCCTGTCTTCTAGAGAGGAATATTTGCCAAATGGGGCATGCAGCACAAACAGACCTGCAGAAATCACATTAGAAGAAGTCCCAGTACAAGCTGAACCTTCAAGGTTGTATGCTAAGACCATTTCTGGGGACGTACTCTGATTTGAAGGAATACATCCAGCAAGTAAATCCCTCAATATAATATGTGGATAATGTGCATCTATAACAAATATATAAATAATTGTGATTATTCAAGTTATAAATTTATGATTAAATAAAAAAAACTAATATAGCTGAAAACTCATGTGATAGTGACAACATACTTCGTGACCCAGGATTTAAAGACGTAAGGCTGCAACATGATTCTAAGCCAGGAGATGGCGGCAGAGAATAACAAATGCGTGCAAGTACATGAATTTCTTTGACACGCTCAAATGAACTCGTTTTTTTTTATCTTTTGGGGGGTTTGGGGTTGGTTTTTGGACTCTACTAGAAGCAAGTAGTGTCTTGATTTTAACGTTTTTGTGCTCCACTGGAAAATAAAATCCTAAAATGTAACAGTTGGATTGAAAAAATTCACAACACATACTTAATATGTCATAAATTGAATTGACTGATACCTCTACCAATGAGATATGATATAAAATTTGAGCGAAAAATGTCCCCACCGTTACAACAATTTCCAGACGTTACAACAAGAGCTTTAGAGTCCCTTTATTCTTATCTTATTTATCTTTTTACTTTAATGTTTTGTTCAGCTACTACTAGAATGTTTTTAAATGATCCGAAAGATGTGTTTTAAACTATAAAGGTTTCACTTGGATGTGTTTAGGAGGCCGGGGACAACTTAATTGGGTTTCAGTTATTTCATATAGGGTAACTTCACTCAAGATACAATTTCTTTTTTTGCTTATGCCTTCTTTTTTTCTTCTTTTTCCTTTATTTTTGTTTTCTTTATTTTGTTTTTCTTTTTTTTCCTAAATATTTTTGTTATTTACATTTGACAGATCACATGTTTTTCTTTCTTTTCCCCCTTTCTTTCCTACATGTTATTAAACATTACCTCATTTTTGCTTTTTCTTCTTTTGTGTATCTGTATTCCCCCCTTTTCTTTCCTTCTTTCTTTCCTTTTTTTTTCTTTCTTTCTTTCTTTCTTTCTTTCTTTCTTTCTTTCTTTCTTTCTTTCTTTCTTTACCTTTTTAGCTAATTATCAAATAATCTTTTTAGCTTTTTAACAAGCCATCTAGCTTTTTGTTTAATTTCAATTTTTTAATAGCTTTCTATCTGGCTATTTAGTTGGCTTTTTTTCTCTTCAAGCTAAATATTAAGCTCCATTTTGTTTTGTTTTCACCCGTTTACATTTTTAGCTATTAAGCTACCTTTTCATCTATTTAGCAAGGTATCTAGTTAGCTTTTACATGCTTTATTTATGGTTTTTTTTCTTTCTATTTGTTTGTCTTTTTACTATTTTAGCCAGATATTAGGCTCCCTTATATTTTTTTCACTTGTTTACATTTTTAGCTAACTATTAGGCAATTTTTTTATCTATTTAGCAAGCTATTTAGCTAGCTAATACATGCTTCATTTATCTATTCATTTTTAGCTTTCAATTTAGTTGGCAATTTAGTCAAGCTTTTCGTTTTTTTACCTCTTTACCGTTTTAGATAAGTATTAAGCTACATTTTTAGCTATTTAGCAAGCAATCCAGCTAGCTTTTTACATGTTTTTATTTTTAGCTTCCTATTTAGCTGGCTTTGTACTCTTTTAGCCAGATATCGAGCTTCCTTTTATTTTATTTTCACCTGTTAACTTTTTATCTAATCATTAAGCCCGCCTTTTTAGTTATTTAGCAACCCATTTAGGTTTTTGTTTATTTTTTTATTTGTATTAGCATTTCTAAACGGCTATTTAGTTGGCTTTTTACTTTTCTAGCTACATATCAAGCTCCCTTATAGTTTTTTTACCTGTTTACCTTTTGATCTAACTATTAAGCTATCTTTTCAGCTAATCAGCAAGCCATCTAGCTAATTTGCTATTTTAGAAATGACAACAGACTTGGTACCCTTTTTGCTAATTAGCATCAAAAAGTAGCTAGAAAAAGGTTGGAGACTACCGCTCTATGATATTATCAATATATGTTGAAGCACATATGTTGCAATGTGCACTTGGTGGCAGTCTAGGAGGAGCATGTGTGAATAGAATTAACCTAATTCCATGCAAACTGGTGGATGGAGTGTGTTTGGATGTGAATAATCAGGCTAATGAAGGTACCTGGGGACTATACTCAATCAAACGCGTGCATCCGTTGGTTTATATCAAACTCCGTGATTATGTACCGTGAAAGGACACGCGGAAGATTAATCAGGCTGATTAAATCTTCAAAGCGAAAAGCACTGAGAAATATCGTTCTGGTAGGAAAGTGGAATGTGGTTGGTATGCCTTTTTTTGATGTTGGAGGTGGAGAACAAAAGCAGCACTCCAGGCAAATGACACCGAGAGCAGCCAGAAACAAATATAATCCTGGCATCCCTTGAAAAAAGATGTGTGGATAATTGCTTGAGGCTTCCTGATTGCAAAAGATTGCATGAATGAATGAATACATTGCAAAAAATGAATGCGGGGTATGTAATATGATGGAGAAATATGCATATACGGGCAAAGTCGGGAACCTTTTTGACCCAAAGAACCATAAAGGCAAAAAATATTTTGATTTACAAAGCACAAGTACACATACAAACTACGGAGACTCAAAGTGACCATAAAGCACTATTTTTCTTCTATTTTTTTGTCCAGAACTTTGAAACGTAAAAAAAGGAAATAAAATATAGGGGAAAGGAAAAAGGAATAAAAAAGAAATAGAAGGAAGGTAGGAGCAAGCAAAGAAAGAGAGATAGAAAAAAAATAATAATAAAAAAAAGAAAGAAAGACAGAAAGAAAGACAGAAAGAAAGAGAATAAAATGAATTAAAAGTTTATGAAAATATTTAGATTTTTTTTAAATGGAATCAGAAATAAGGAAGAAGAAAGAAGAAAAAGAGGCAAAAAGGGGTAATCGGGAATAAAAAGAAGAGTAGAGGAAAAGAAAGCAACAATTGGTAACATGGAAAAATAGAAATAGAAAAGAAAGAAAGAAAAGAAAGGGATTGAAAGGCAAAAAACACAAAAATGCGGGTAAAGGGCAATTGTCTTTCTTTTTTTCTTTAAATATTTGCTATAAATATTTAAATATTTCCTTTATTTCACGAGTTTTATTTCTCTTGGTTTTTTTCTTTTCTTTGTTTTCTTTTGTTGTCCTTTTTTCATTTCTTTTTCTTTTCTTATCCCTCCACTTTTCAAAAGTAATAAAGTGATTTCGCTTTCACTGAGTCTCCGAATTTTGTCTTCCCCTGTTGTGCTTTTAGCACTTGTTTTCGGTGGCACGACAGAATAGAGCGATCTCTTGTCACGAGGTGAGTGGAAGGCGGGTGACCGGACCAGAACGGAGGCAGGAAGGGAGAACTCAATTGCGTGACGATCCATAAGTTTTATTTAACAAAATAAAAGTTGTCCAAAACTCAGGGACAAGACAAACAAAAACATTCTTACACTCAGGACAGAAAGGTACAGAGTTCGTCCGGCACGAACTCAACAGGACAAGGCATAACAGACGGAAAATGTTTAAAACTAAAACAGGACAAGGCATAACAGACCGGGAAATGTGTAATGAGCCAGCGCCCGCCAAACCCACAACCCAGCCTTAAGTAGCAAACCAGCAATCAGCTGATCTGCTTCAGCTTGAGTTCGGGGGCGCGGCAGACTGGTCGCCATGGTGACCGTGACATCTCTAGTGGGAAAATAATACACATTTAACTTTCATATTAAGGCGGGGCTTCAAACTATCATCCTGCGGGTCACAAGTTTCACACCCCTGGCCTCAAGTGATTTTAGGATCATTGAACACTGTTCAGGAGTGTTACTTCCCATTGGTGAACACCACAATACACTTTTTGGTGTTGAAAACCACTATTACTACGTTATGCCCAGTTTTGACTCATTTACATTGCTGTTCAAAATAATAACAGTGCAATGTGATGAACCAGAATATCCCTGGTTTTAGTATACTTTTTGCCAAACAAGTTACCAGTAGGTGCAGTAGATTCTCAGAAAACAAACAAGACCCAGCATTCATAATAGGCACGCTCTGTAGGCTGTGCAATTGTGCTTAGTTCAAAGGGGTGTGTTCAAAAATATAGCAGTGTCTGCTGTCGACTGTACAAACCCAAAACTATTTTGTATTTCCCCCAAACAGGTAGGATTTAGCAATTCTAATATTAATTGCAGTACCATCGTTTTTTAACTGCTTCACATCTGTGTGGCATAGAGTGAAGCAACTTGTGGCACCTTTCAGTTGGTATTTCTCTCCATAATTGCTTAACAAAATTTCAAAATTAATTAGCATTTCTAGTTTTTGCTTCACAAAAAGCATTTTTTACATCACCCCACAAGTTCTCGATTGATCTGGGGATTGGGCTGGCCACTCCATAACATTTTACAGTGGAACCTCGGTTTTCGAACGCCTCTCAGTTCGAACAAATCGGTTCTCGACCAAAAATTTCGAGAAATTCTTGCTTCGCTTTTCGTTCAAAAAATCGGAGTTCGAACGCCGGTACGCTAGGGGCGATGCTGAGCGGCGTACGGGTGTAGATTGCCCCCACCCCTTGTGAAGAACTGTTGTCACGTGAGCGCGCACTCCTTTTTGCTTTCGTTATTAATATCGGTGAACGGAGTGTTTTAACCCCTAATTATGCCTCGGAAGAAGGTCGGTGGAAGCAGCAAAGTTGTTACAGGTGAAAAAAAAAGAGTAGTGCGTACAACTATTGCATTTTAGAAAGAAATAATAGCAAAATATGAAGAAGATGTGCGAGTTTCCCTTCTTTCGAGGGAATAGAGCATGGCTTCTCCAGACCACCACAAAGGTAAGAAATCCTATTCATAAATCGTTTCTTTATCCTTTAACCACTCACCACTTGTTGTGGAGACCCGGATGCTAAATGACGTGTAAACGACCTGATTTTTTTATTTTTACACGTTCATGTTAGCGTAATCTTTCGTACGGAAGATTACGCTAACGCGAACGTACCATTAGCCTGGGTTAGCTTCATGTTTACGTTCGTGGTAAACATTGAGGGTGTTGGAACGGATTAAAACGATTTTACATTACTTTTAATGGGAAAAAACGATTTCGGTGATTGAACAAATCGGTTTTCGAACAGGGTTCTGGAACGGATTATGGTCGAGAACCGAGGTTCCACTGTACTGGTTTGGCACCAAGACTTTGCTCATCTGCAGGTGTGTTTTAGGTCATTATCTTGCGATGTGTTTGTTTTTTGAGAATCTACTGCACCTACTGGTACCATGTCTGGCATGTCAAAATAAAAAATATACTAAAACATGAGATATTCTGGTTTGTCACATTGCACTGCTATTATTTGGAACAGCCCTGTATTTGTAATAGAGTAGGCCTACATACACATACGCATACAAAAGAAGAAGCAGGACTAGTAATACAATTCAGACCCTCCCCTACTTACGACCATTAGACTTACGTAAAACGTTAGTAACAAACATTTTTTCCGAGATGTCGAAAAATATCCAGACATTGCTCTAAGTTAGATTTTGTATTGTCATACCTGTCAACCTTTACGTTTTTGCTGTACAAAGTACGTTTATTATGCATTTTAAGACATGTACGACGAACAAGGAAATCTATACGGAAAAACGAAAAATTGGCAATTATGGGTACCATCCGGTATACACCGACCATCACGAAATTGCAAATCAATCAAGTCAAACGAGTTGCAAACAAAGCGAGTGTTTGATGCTACTGTGCGCATGCGTCTGCCGCTGTAGTGCCTAATTTTGACTCCCCTGCAAAATCCCCCGTGCTATGTAATGTGTGCACGTTTTTCCGAGTAGAGAACAGTACTGAAGTGCTTCTTTCCGCCGAGTGGCGCTGTGAGAGGTCACCCAGCATCCACCTCGAAGAAGAAATCCGCTTCCTCTTCCTAGTATGTGTGTAAACATTCTATACTGTATCTCCAGCGTGCTAAGAACTTTGACATTTGGTTGGTGTAAAGTGTGAAGAAGAGGCAAGACGTTTCTTTTGAAATGAAAGTGGAATAAGAAAGATTGATGCGTTTGAGAAGATGTTCCGAACGCTTTTTTTCAGCCACTTTGCCCATGGAGAAGGACCTCTTGAAGCGCATCTTGCATCTTGCACATTGCTCTCTGCACTATTGTAATTACAGCGTTATTGTTACAGTGTTAATGTTACTGTGTACCTGACTTGTTAACCTGACTGCCCATTTTGCACATCTGGTTAGCTACTCTTCTTGCACTATCGGCACTATGGTAAAATACTATACGTAGCCAAAATACAACTTTATTTATATCTGTACATTCAAGGAAACTGTGGGGGTCAGATGCATCGACATTTCGTTCTGTATACACGTGTACTAGAATGACAATAAAGTAGATCTGAATCTGAATCTGAATCTGAAAGAGTAAGATGAACTCAACTTTATTTATCTTTATAGGGCTTATTATTTTATGAAATTTCTATTACTTTAGGATGAAACAATACAGGTTACTTATAGAAGCCTATAACATACTTACTTAAACATACAAAATATAGCACTGATGCAACTTACAAACAAATTCAACTTACGAACGATCGTCCGGAACCTCGTACGTAAGTAGGGCAGCGTCTGTAGTTCAACATAACCACTTTGTAACATACTCTCACCGTAATCCATCAGAGCCTCCACAGACTCCGCCGCTATGCCGCAAGTGAAACCAGCCAGGCAAAACAGGAGGGGGGGGGGGGTGAGAGCGGTGCTAGGAATGAATTGGACTGAACCATTTCAAGGCAGTGGAGTATTTCACTTTTTTCTATTTTTTTATCGAGTGTTTTTAATCATATTTAGCCTATCCTGTCCTTTATTTCGGACTTTTTATAAAGGCTATCATTTTTGGGGATGCCTGGGTTGAGTGCCCCCCAAAACAGGCTGGTTACCCCTATAACTCAAACAATCATCCTCAAACGACCTTCCCTGAAAACAAAGCGCTCTGAAATCCAATTGTGAAGGCAGCCCCCTGAAAAATGCAGCAGCCTGGCTGGTGTCTGGCGGTCGCCGGCGTTGCTTTCCAGCTTGAATGAGCTTTTACACGAGTTCAAGAAGGACCCCCACTATCCCACCTCCCACCCCACGCACCGTGCTGAACACTCCAGCGAATAACCGTTCGAGGAGCCGTAAATAGATCAGAGAGGAGAATGCCACTTCCTGCACTCCTCGGCCAGATGCGATGCCGAGCCGTCTTGTGAAAGTTTTATCGCGGGTGGGGGGAATGAGGGAGCTTTCTGAGAGAAGAGTGCAGTTCTCGGAGTGAGAGTATCCCCTTCCCCAAACGTGCACACTGCTCCACTTTGTTGCTTTAACTGATGCCCCCCCCGAAGCTTAAATCCTCGGTGGCATGTTGACAGAAGGTGCTCGTGTGTCATGCGAATGAAATCAAAATAAACCCGAGTTAAAACATAATTGGGTCGTTTTGTTCCTAGCTTCCTCTCGCAACTGTGTTGGTGTCGGAAGCTTTGGCTAATGAGGTCAGATTTGATTTGTGTTCCTTATGATGTGATGCTACCTTCCAAATGTGTTTTTGGAGGGGGAAAAACCCATCAAACTCAAATCTGTCAACCTCAGCCAATTGCTCTTCTTATTTATAATTGCCATTCCGGTTATTAAACATACCGGCAAACAATACCTCTTTCGGCGTTAAACTATCAACTTTAACCCCTTAAGAACGCGTACTGCTTTTAAAAAAAATCTTGACCATTGAGAATCATTTAACCTTCATTTTTATCCAATACTAGCTACAAAACAAAGTGTGAGCTGAGTTTTTTTGTAAAAATGTAACAAAATACTGCAAACGACAAGGATATGGTTCTATTTACCTTCGGCTATGGGGACGTGGTCACAGTTCTAACTTTGGGAATCGAGTGGTCATTATTCATCTTCTATTCCAGTATACTGTTGAAGTGAGAAGTGAGAACCGGAAGGAAGTGGAGAGCTCAGAAAAAGTGGAGGTGGCAGAGTCACGACTGAGGCAGAAGACACTGGTTGGGGTCCTGGCATTGGGGAGAGCAGGTCTGGGCTTCTTTCCAAAGACCAAAGTGAGTCAAGCCCAAGGGAAGGAGGGACACCATCTTCTCCAGAAAGCGGTCCAAGCAGGTGTGGAGGGAGCATGGACAAGGTGGGGAAACACATTACAGCGCAAAGTGACCTGGTCAAGCATCATGCAAGCAGACTTCCACCGTGTCCGGCTCCTTGTCCGGGCAGTTTACGATGTCCTACCAAGCCCAGCGAACCTTCACGTGTGGGGAAAGAGCGAGACACCCTTCTGCCCTCTTTGCTCTGGAAGAGGCTCCTTGGAACACCTCCTCAGCAGCTGCCCAAAGGCCCAGGCTGATGGTCGCTATCGCTGGCGCCATGACCAGGTTCTGAAAGCAGTTGCTGAGTGCATTGCCCTAGCAGTCAACAGAGACAAACACCATCAAGCCCCAAACAAGGCAGTCAATTTCATCAAGGCAGGAGACAACATCAGGACTCCTCAACATTGCCTCTGATTGGCAGTTGCATGTCGACCTAGGGAAACAACTAAGGTTCCCCCAGCACATATCAGCAACATCGCTCCGAACAGACATGATAATCACCTCTGAGACTTCAAAACACCTGATAATGCTGGAACTCACGGTCCCGTGGGAAGAGCGCATTGAGGATGCCAATGAAAAGAAACGCGCAAAGTACCAGGAACTGGTGGAGGAGTGCAGGGGCAGGGGCTGGAAAGTTTTCTTTGAGCCAATAGAGGTCGGTTGCAGGGGTTTTGCCGGACGATCCTACTGCAAAGCCCTAGGACGGTTGGGTGTAACAGGGGGAGCCAAGAAGAAAGCCATTAAATCCGCTAGTGAAACTGCAAAAAAAGCCACCAGGTGGCTTTGGCTCAAATGGGCAGATCCGTGAACTGCTACTGGGATGCAAGTTGAGGCCTGATCAACCTTGGCTGTGTCACCTGGGCGAGAGTGTCTGATGTTGCGAGACCCAAAAAACTCGATGAACCCAGGATACATACATCACTGATGATGCATCCCAGTTGCATCCAGGAGATGTTTCTTTCAAGTAAATGTAACAGAGTGAGTGGTTAGGGCATCTGCAACATAGTTCTGAGGTCATGGGTTCAAATCCAGCTATTAGCCTTCCTTTGCGAAGTTTGCGTGTTCTCCCTGTGCTTGCATGGGTTTCTTTTGGTACTACGGTTTCCTCCCACATTCCAAAAAACATGCAACTGGCAACCAGTTGAAGGTGTCCCCTGCCCACTGCCCGAAGATAGCTGGAATGGGCTCCAGCACGTCTGCAACCCTACTGAGTTTAAGCGGTGCAGATAATGGATGGATGGATGTTACAGACTGTAATATGCATTATTTAATCTTGGCGGAAAAGACGGAGTGGCACACGATGTGCCTAGCATGGCGTATGTTGGCTTCAGGTCAGATCTTCTATGTGGTGGATTAATTGGACAGCAACTCATCCACCAAAGCATACTTTGTGTTGCAATTGAGGAATAAAAAAGCAAACATCTGCGTTCCACCTGGCCTTTGTCCTGTGTCCATCAAAACCATAGTTGGAGGCACACCTTGTCACTTATAGATGTAAATTTTCGACATCTTTGAAACACTCAAAAACTTGTTTATCATTTTCATAACTTGCTCTATGTACACACTTGGATAAAAACATCGAGGAAATGGTAGAATGTGGATGTCACACTTGCATTCGTGTTCTGATGCATCACAGTGGCTAAAAACACAGAAAAAAAAAATCTTTTTTACTAGCCTCAAAGATAGAAAAAAGCTACAGCACTTCTGCTGCTAGTGGTGGAAACATGGTATTGCATTCCTGTACAACCCTCCAGTATCTTCTGCTAATCCAGGGTTAGGTCGCAGAAGCAGTAGCCTCAGTAGAGAAGCCCAGGCTTCCCTATTCCCATCTGCTTGGTCCAGGTCTTCCAACAGGATACCTGAGGCGTTCTCAGGCCAGCCTGGAGACATAGTCTCTCCAGCATGTCCTGGTTTGTCCCCGGTGCCTCCTGCCGGTGGGATATGCCCGGAATACCAACCGAGGGAGTTGTCCAGGGTGCATCCTTATAAGATGCCTGAGCTCCTCTCAACGCAGAGGGGCAGCAGCTCTATACTGAGCCCCTCCTGGATGACCAAGCTTCTCACCCTATCGCTAAAGGAGAGCCCAGCCACCCTGTAGAGGAAACAAATTTCAGCTGCTTTTATCCAGGATCTTGTTTTTTCAGTCGTGACCTACAGATCTTCACCGTAGGTGAGGTTAGGAAAGTAGATTGACCGGTAAATCGAGAGTTTTGCCTTTGGCTCAGTCCTTTCTTCACAACAACGGCCCGGCACAGTTCCCGCTTAACGGCAGAGACTGCACTGATCCATCTGTCGATCTCTCGTTCAATTCTACCCTCACTCGTAAACAAGACCCCGAGATAGTTGAGCTCCTCCACTTCGGGCAGGATCTCGTCCCCAACCCAGAGAGTGCACGCCACCTTTTACAGGCTGAGAACCATGGTCTTAGACTTGAAGTAGTTCACATTCAGCTGCGAACCTCTGCAGTGAAAGCTAAAGAACAACTTCAAATAATTTGCAGATGCATAGAAATTATGCTGAGGCTTTAATTTTGACCCTTTCAATGCCAAGGCTGCATCTAGTCCATTACATTTGTGAACAGAATCGGTGACAAGGAGCAGCCTTGGTAGAGTCCAACTGGAATTGAATCCGACTTACTACCGGCAATACAGACAAAACTGTCAACGGTCATACAGGGACCCAACAGCCCAGGTTATACTGTCTGGTACCCCATAATCCGCCTCCCACAGTGCTCCCTGAGGAACACTCCTGTCCTCTAGTGTTAAAATAATGAATTTTATCTCCAAGACAGATATACTCATGAAAAGAGCCATAACTGGCTCACGATCCATACGTTCCCGACCCCTGGGCTACGTCATTAAAAACACAAGTCACCATCAGTGTTTGCTTTCATAACAGACTAAAGGTTATCTGGTTGTCCGCTTAGAACCATCCAGTACGAGGTGTGTAACTCATAAGCGAGCTGAGCCGTCTCATAAACCGACATCGGACCCCATCAGAATTAGTTTGACATTTATTCGACATTGCGCCATATGTCAGTCCCGGGTCCTTGGCTCCCGAAGGTCCGCTTAATGATCCCCCCCATATGTCCAAAACGTGTCTTGTGAGCACATAAACGACAGCTGATCCGATTTGTCACCTCGGCTGGTGATAGGGCGGAACGCCGGAGCAGTTGCAGCGCTGCAGTATCCTGTTTGATTTGAGAGACCGCGTCGGTTTCGCAGCGGACCCAACGAAATTCCTTCCCGTTTTCAACCGCCGCTTTCTCACCGCCACGACAAATTCAATCGCGACGAGCGACAGAGATGCTGAGGGCGCTAAGGTGTTTCCGACGCGTCAGCGTTTTAAAGATGGAAAGCTACTTGAATATTTAGCTCAGCTTGTCGGAGGCTATGCGCCGTGACAGGAGAGTATCAGCGACATTTCATTATTTACTTTGTCAAGAGGACACTGCGGGAAACTGAGTGTGAACTTCATATTGTTTAGGAAATCACGGTGACCATTCCATTTACTACTTTAGATTTCTATACACTACAAAAAGAAATATATGTCCCTTTAACACCAGGGGGTCAAACACACGGCCCCGCCTCCATATATAAGTTTAATGTAGTACAATAATCCCTTGTTTTTTGAGGTTAGTGTTGCATTCCACAAAAGTACTGCTACAGGGTAAACCCGCTATGTAGAACTATTAGTTTATTTAAAAGATATCAGTAACATATCGATAGAACATTCTTTTGGGGTCGTAGTAGTAGATTAGAGAGGAATAAAAAAGAGAGAAAGGAATAAGAGATTGAGAGGAAGAGAAAGGTAGAGAAGGTGGGACAAAGAAAGAGAGAAAGGGAGAAAGAGAATGGAGAGAGTGTGTGAAACAAAAGATATAAAAAGAGAAATAGTGAGAAAGGGCAGATGAAAGAGAGAGAAAGAAAGAAATCCAAACAGAATTAGAAAGAGAGAAAATAGAAGGAGAGAAAGAGAGAAGGGGAGAAAGAGAGAAAGGGCAAGCAAGAGAGAGAGCTAAAAATAGAGGAAAAACGAGAGAGAAAAGGAAAAAAGGAAGAGAGAGCAATAGAAGGTAAAAAGAGAGAGAACGAGAAACAAAGGAAAAGAAAAGAAGAGACACAGAGGGTAAAAAAGAGAGGGCCAGAGCTTGATAGAAAAAGGGAAGAAAAGAGAGAGAGAGAGAGAGAGAGAGAGAGAGAGAAAGAGAGAGAGAGAGAGAGAGAAAGTACAGCATTTGTGAGAGGCACCTGGCTTTGACATCATCAAGTGGATACACTTCAACCTGCAGCTCGTTTTTCTCTTGCGCTTCTCTGAGCGTTGTCTGCAGGCCTGATCCGGCCCACGGCCCACCTGTTTGACACGCCTGATGTAATCTAAATGTATTCATAAATCCCGATTTGAGTGTGTGCGTGTGTGTGTGTGTGTGTATTTATATTTGGCTTTTATATATATATATATATATACATATATATATAAAAAGAGTGAAATATAGCTGGAGAAAGAGAGAAGGGGCAATCTATCTATCTATCTATCTATCTATCTATCTATCTATCTATCTATCTATCTATCTATCTATCTATCTACAAGAAGGTACATTCACTACTACAAAACAGTTTGGGGAAACGGGAGTTGAGGTCAATTCTGGAAAATATATTTTGGTTGTGTTTACAAGTGTAAAACCTGCCTTTGATTCCCAGAATATACATCATGTACGTTTCTGGAGGAGCATGTGGCTATGAGGCTCTTTGGCGCCCCCAGGTGGCTCCCTGGCGCTCTTTCAACAAACCAGTGCCCCAACAACCTCGCCTAATGATAATGCCCGGTTGCGCCTGGCCATTGTGCTATAAGTATGACTGTCATAAAAAAAAAAAAGGTCTACAAATAAAAACATTCATTCAAATGAATTATATTTTTTGTGATTACACAATAAAATTCAGATTTAGCTGGCTTCTAATTTCAGTGTAAGAAAGTGATAAGGAGTGCGGCCGGCTGGCTGCACGAGCATTGGTGGTCCTCGTGATGAGTCAGGTCTCTGTGATGATTAAGTAGAAGAGTCTTGAGTTGTAGTTCCAGGTCATCCGATTCACGTTGCTGGGATACTGGCTCGACAGGGGTGGCTTGCTACGTAGCCGTAGCAGTAGGCCAGTGTTCTGCCAAACCATCCTACCCTCTAGTGACAGCCAACCTTGGTCTGACCTGACAACAGCAATTTTGTTTTCTTTATAATCAAATAAAACCAGGAAAACTCATCCATTGTCCCATCCATTTCCTGCGCCACTTATCCTCAGTATGGTTGCGGGGGTGCTGGAGCCCATCCCAGCCATCTTTGGGCAGTAGGCAGGGGACACCCCAAACTGGTTACCAGCCAGTCGCAGGGCATATAGAGACAGACAACTCACTCGGTCATCCACACCTAGGGACAATTTGGACCGGCCAATTTACCTGACATACTAGTTTTTGAATGTCGGTGGGTACCAGAGTGCCCGGAGGAAACCTGCACGGGGAGAACATGCAAACTCCACACAAGTAGGCTGCCGTAGCTGGAATTGAACCCTGGACCTCCGCACTGTCTACCCAGAGGGTGGACCCATTGTGCGCCACCCTGCCCTTTGTCTGGCAGCATACACCAGCCTATCAGAGTCGTGCCAACCCGACACAGACACACACAGAGCCCACAGCGAGCTGCCCCAGCGATAGCATTTGCTGTGTGTAGAGAACACAAAGCAAGATGAAAGTCCGCAAAGTATCGAAACTGCGAAAAGTAAACCGCGATACAGCAAGGAATTAATGTG
Organism: Urocampus carinirostris; assembly: GCF_059441175.1. Taxonomy (NCBI): domain Eukaryota; kingdom Metazoa; phylum Chordata; class Actinopteri; order Syngnathiformes; family Syngnathidae; genus Urocampus; species Urocampus carinirostris. The sequence goes on along the minus strand of NC_142354.1, from coordinate 25,273,141 downwards.
GTTTGATATCGATGCTCACTGAGGAGATCATCACTGCTGTTCGACTGAACTGTTTAAAGAGTGACTTTTTGGTTGTTCCCTTTGGGTTTTTTTGTTTCTATATGTTAGTGTTGCATGAAAATGGTGAAAGTAAGAAAAGACCTGTTTCAAGTACAGTACAAACCCCAAGACTGATGAGAAAGAAGAGTTTATTCGAGCAGGTATAAGAAATGCACATGCATCATAAGGATCTTGACAGAGACTGCAATGATGACACAAGCCAGCAGATGGCGGCAGTGAGGAGAGAAGTAGCAAATTCCATCCATTTCTTTGCTATGCTACAGTTCATATATACTTTGTTTCTCTTACAATGAATGATTAATAACTTGTAGGGTCATTTATTTGTGGCTTACAAGACGCAAACCTGATACCAGGTATCAGGATCGGTGCAAAGGTGCACAAAAAATGAGCTAATACTTGTTTTGGTGGCCCTCCTGTGCCCATTTATTTAATCATAAATTAAAGGAATAAAAAATACTATTATTAAATGCATTGAAAATAATATGAAAACATAGGAAAATATGATACTGTGCTCTTATTTCTGGTATTGGGGAGGAAATATGTATTCATTCAATTCGTACCTCAAATAGGTATTGATGACTGTACAAAAATTGAGCATCTGTTTTGGTATCGGGCAGGAAAAATGTTATATGAAGCTTATCTAAATGTAGTGATATTCGACTATTTTAATAAAACAAATTAAACATTATAATTATATATGAAAAATAGTGAACAGTTCAAAAAATAACGATTGGGAAAATTGTATTTTGTTTGACATCGGTTGATAAATGTCATTTATGAGAACAAGAGATCCGTGAGTACCGATACCAGATACCTGGAGTTGATACTGATACCAACCTCTTTTATCCATGCCTGAAAACAAAGTTTTTGTTTTCCTCTGGTGAACATTTAGAAACAATGTAATATTGATATAATTTTGAAGAAAACAATAAAATAAAATAAAAATAAAAGGAATTCCATGCCTCTTAAAGGGAAGGTTGGATTTGCATATGTAGGCCTATTGAAATTTTGGTGGGCAATTATGCTTGTAATTACAAGATTTTTAATAATGATTTTTATTATGACAGTATTTTTTCCAGACAGTTTAATATTTCTTACCCTTTTCTTATTTATCCTACTTTCCCTTTTAACAGGCTCAGACACAGCCTCTTCCCCTAAAGGAGCGCACAAAACTGTGAAAACATATCTTGTGACTTATTTTGGGGGTTTCTCCCGTTTGATGCTGCTAAATGTTATTGTGAAAAACTGAAAATATACTTTTTTGTGGCAAAATATTTTTACAATTCTTGTTATTGAACTATTGTTACGATGCTGTTCTTTTTCATTCACAAATATTCCACTATTACTCTAACTAATGGAGGAATTTTCTAGCTTTAATTTTGAAAATCGTTAGGATTTATATGATTTTTTTTACTGCAATCTGTAAACGGATTTGCCTCTAGGTGTTGCTTGTGTTTCAACATAAATCTTTTTTTCGCTGAAGGATGCTGGAATTTCCTACTCTGATAAAAACTTAAATTATGTTATTACTTTGAGTTCTTTGAGTTCTGATAGGAATTACTAATCCCAATAAAATTGATTCAATGAACCAGACCGATTGAAATAGGACACACAATTTATTAACACAGAGAATAATGATAGGAAAAAAAGGGAAAGGGGGAGACGCCGGATATTATGGGAGTTTTCGACCGCTGAAAGTCTGAAAGTTACTAGCACAAAAATACAATTTCCCGTTATAAAGCTAGTGGATTTGGGGGGATTCCCTTGTACAGAAAAAAATGCTCATTCCCAAGAACCAGCAAACATGGTGTGAAATTTGAAACCATCCTCTTATTTGCTGTTACTGAGAGATTTGGTCTCGTGCTCTTGATGGGATGGTTGCAACATAAAGCCCTCATGCTGGACTCAAGGCCACAGTGCAGGCCTGCACGGTCGTCGTGCAAGACGAACCAGTCAGGCAGAAGAAAAGAGGATCGACCAGCTCCTCTTTTTATATGGACCAGGGACATTTGACCAGATCATGCCTCTTTGGACGTGGTCCCAGATATCTCTGACCACCAGGATCGGATGACGGTGTTTGAAATTGCTGAACTTGAAACAAGAAATTTGCGTCATCTGCTGTACTTGATAATGTCCCTCCAATCGACATAATTGCATACAGTGAGAACATTATTTTTTCAATACATAGCCTTGGATGTTTTAAATAAGTTCAATACTTCATGTTATCGTATTTAATTATGGTACATGGAGTATTAGTACGACGGGGAACTGTCCGAAAGGGGATGCAGTCGTTCCATCCATTCCAAAGTTCTGAGTTACTTGAAAGAAAGAATGCGGAAGTCATTTTTGTGCTGGGCTTATCTACTCTACACTAAGGTTAGTTTCTTAGCACTATTGTATTGTTGTATTTTTTATTTCTGCCTCTTTTCCTGATAGTCTTTTATCTTTTTTATTTTAAACTCTTTATTACATGTCCAATCTTGTTGCATACAATGTTAGATAACGTTGATATCAATACCAAAATAGATCATTCAATTCATTTCTTAACAAACATTAGTTTGAAGAATCTATAATCCAAGATCAGGAACTAGAAATTATATATTTCCCAAAAATAAATGCCATTTATTATATCTTGTTCCTCATAACGTGTTTATGATAGCGTTAGCACCATAGAAAATGAAGGGTTGGCTTCTATTTTGTTGCAGAAGCGCAGTTTGCCAACTTGTGAGCCCTGGGAACTGTTATATTTGCCTGCGATAATTGGACTACATTCCACAAGTTTTTTCCTTTCTTTTTACACGCGCAATTATTTCAAGTGAACTAAATGTTCATTCATCCAACTGAAAGATGATCTCTGAAATGCTTCACATTTTGGACCTGGAGCCTCATTGAGGAATGGAGGGTCGATCTTATCTTGTCCACTTTTTTCATTGCCTTAAAGGGACAGTGTGCATTATGTAGCACCTCCTAGTGGTAAAAAAAACTACAACGTTGATTTGAATAATGAGTAGAAATACATGAACTATTATGTATACATGTGCATTTTGGGGGATTTATAAAACATGAGCCTCATTTCAAGGGAGATGACATGACTGTCATCCATCTTGCTTCTACGGGTACCCTTCAAAACAAAACAAAAACTGTATTTTTTTATTTATTTTTTTTACTTTTTTTCCCGTTTTTAATTATTCTTATTTTCTATTTATCTTGTGTCCTCGCTTTTTTGCTTCTTCTCTCTTTTGTTTCTTTTCTCACTCTTTTCTTTGTCCTTTTTGTGGATTTTTTTCTTCTTGTTTCTCCTAATCGTGTTTTATGTTTTTCTTTTCCTTTCTTTCTTTCTTTCATTCTTTCTTTCTTTCTTTCTTTCTTTCTTTCTTTCTTTCTTTCTTTCTTTCTTTCTTTCTTTCTTTCTTTCTTTCTTTCTTTCTTTCAACCCATGTAATAAAAGTTTATACCAAAAGTGGAAGCAATGGATCCTTCATATTTCTTGGCTTGTGCAATCTTGGGAGCTTTCTAGCATTTAGCCGAGACACTCCATACAAATTTTGTCTCTGGGCTTCAAGCCACTTGATGATCTCCTTCTCCATTTCTGGATACTGTTCAAGATTTTTTTTCCTCCAGGCAAGATAAATTGCAAAAATAATTGATGAAAACACCAACATTTAGCACACTAACCACAAATTATATGCTCATGTTTGCCCCATTGATTTTGTTGTTCCTGTATAAGCTGTTCCCCCCTCCCCACGTGATGCTTACCATTCGCTTTTGATCACACACAATTAAATATGCTTATATAATCTGACCCCTTATTTCAGTATTTTATCCCATAGTTCAGGGGTGGCGAACAAGTTTGACACAAAGAACCGAAATTTTTAACTGTGAAAGTCAAAGAGCCACACTACTCACTGACCTGCCATGACAGACACACACACACAAACACACACTATTAAAAACATTATTTTCCATAACACACTCCTCTCCTTTTAATACAACAAGTATTGTTCTTATGTTGATTTCAAGGAAAGTGTCCACCCTCAATAGACAAAAAAAACTAAACATTATACAAGGCAACGAGCCACAGTATATAGAAAATATGATGAGGCAAAGAGCCGCATTCTTATTGGCCAAGAGCCGCATGCGGCTCTAGAGCCACGTGTTCGCCACCCCTGCTATAGTTGTATATTTGGCTTGAATGGAAGTAAGGAGAATATCTCAATGAGTAGAAATACAGTGACCTCATAATATATGCTTAAACCAGCATCTACTTTTAATAAGTTGTGGAGTAACAATTTTTTGTAAAAATTCATTTTTAGGAACATTTTACGGAGTAACGCATTCAACCCAACACTCTCTGCCTTTGCCCTGAAGGTGTTTACCAGCCCTCGTGTTAGCTAACGCCGTATTTTATTAAAGACTGGCAGGCTTCTTAAGGACGCAGCGCTAACGATCACAGCTACATTTAGAATATGACAAGTGTGACCTGCTGTTAGTCAGATGTGATGCGCACACTTTACCACTCGGTCATTCCCAGGATCTCATGTATAACGTTGACAACATTTTCTCCGAATGATTGTGAAGGGATTGCAGTTTTATTTGCAAATATATGTAAATATTCGACGGTCGAATGAAGGGGACGGTAAAAAAAGCAGTTCAAAAGTTCAAATTATGTTTTGTCTACAGTAAGGCAAATTGTTTTCAAAATGACAAACTGATCAATAGAACTAAAACCGATTTTTAACCTACCTCATGGCTAACAAGGATTCTATTGCCTCCTAGTTAATGCTCATGTTGAGCTAACATTGTTATGATTGTGCGGCGGACCCAAACGCAGGAAGCAGAAAAAGGCGAGGTGCTCGATGACAGATGGTATTTAATAACAAAATCATCAACAAAGTATCAAACGGTCAAAAACCACAGTAAAACTGCCAGAACCAGAAACAAAAAAACAGACCTTACAAATCAGGATGACATTGAAATAAGGTGAGGGTGATCTTGACAGGGGGAAATGAAAATGTCCCAACAACGTAAGAAAAAATATCCTTTTAAAGATTTCAAGATAATTGGGCACAGGTATGTGGTGATTGGACACCAGTGCCCAGTTCAAACCCCGGTTGGGGCCATCTGAGGGTAGGAGGAGGTTGGAGACCCTAAGATCACATATTTTTATATTTTTATATTACCATGTGGTATGCAAGGTTTGGTTTTGGCATTGGTACGGGAAGATCACATTTTGATCACATATTATTGGTGTAGACAAAACAATGATTATCCGATATTGATAGGGACACGTCCTCTCTGTTCATGCTAAAACTACACCCTTGGTTTGACACATTACCAATTGTTTGGACACAACATTTGGAGCTTGGAGCTACACACTTAAATTAATACTAATAAATATTTTTTTTGCAAAAAATTTGCATTGGTTATTCACTTGCAAACAAAGTTTTGGTGGGAGTTTCTATTAGTTTAGTATTCATATTTTTATATGATGATATTTTGTAATTTTGATATCCATAAATAGGAGATTTTGCTAAATGCATATACCGTATTTTTTGACATTTTCAGTTCCAAACAGGTGGCAATAAAGCATAAGTTCTGTCTTTGGTGATAAATAGACATTGGAAAGGGAAAGTGTGTATTATTTGACCACTAGATGTCACTGTATTGTGTGGTGCAGCTGAAAATGTGTGCTAAAAGGTATAAGGAAAAATACAAACTGCAGAAGGTCAAAATGACAATTTTTATTTTTGTTTGCGGTGCCTTTTGCAAGGTTTTCTTTTTTTGGGGTACTCGTAGCAGCAAGATGGCGGACAATGAGGTGCAGTTCATGTATGTAAAACAATTTCTTGGCCTATGAATATTACAAAAATGCACATTTATATGATAGTTTACGTTCAGTTTTGCAGTTAATATTTTTGACTACATTTTTTAGCACTAGAAGGCTCCAAATATTACCCACTGTCCCTTTAGTTCAATTCACATTCTCCGATACATAAGTCTGCAACAATACAGCAAACATATAACAGTATTGTGTGGTGCAACTCAAAACGTGTGCTAAAAAACGAAAAATACAAACTAAAGAATGTCAAAATATCGTTATATTTTTTAAGCCCTGCAAGGTTTTCGTTTTTTTGTGGTACCCGTAGCAGCATGATGGCGGACAATGAGGCGTGGCTCATTTATGTAAATGTCACGAGCCAGAAACGGAGACAGGACCCAATAGCGTTCGTTTTACTCAGTTTTATTGAGAAAGAGAACAGTGTTTGCTTCCACGATCCGATGATCGTCGGACACGGGTAGCTGATGGCAGGAACGCGGAAGTGGCACTTCCTTGTCGAGCGAGGATAGTCGTGGGCGGCAGGAAAGCTGGTCGATAGCCGGGACGGGGAAGCAAGGACGGTAATGAGTCCAGAAAAAAGGTCGGCAACAAGTATCAGGCAGGAAACAGGGCAAAACAGGACGATGGCCGGGCAGGGCAGAAACGGGTCCAGAAACAGGTCGGCAACAGGTAACAGGCAGGAGAAAAAAGGGCAGATTGTCGGAAGGTACAGAGCTTGCCTAGCTGAAAGCGTAGGTTCGCAGGACGGTCTGACACTGGTAACAGGGAGCCGGGGGGTTTAAAAAGGGTCAGGGAACCAATCAGCAACCAGGGCTATTGGCGCCAACGGGGCAGCCGCAGGTGCCCCGAATCAGTGATCATGACAGTAAAATAATCGAACATTTCTCAGCCAATGAATATTACAAAATGCACAATTATGATAGTGTATGTTCAGTTTTGCAAATAAATAATTTTTTGACTCCGTTTTTTACCACTAGGAGGCTCCAAATATTGCACACTGTCCCTTTAGTTCAGTTCACATTCTCCAATATATAAGCGTGCAACAATACAGCAAACATATAACGGTATTAGAAAATATAAATGACCAGTTAATAAAATAATACTCAATGGTTTTGTTTAATTGAAAAAAGTACATGGAATAATGTGTATTCCCTGGGATATTTTTAAGACAATCAAGTATAGATGAACAAATAACTCACAAACACACACATAAACACACACCGGCTAAGAAGTCACCTGCTTTGGCGGCTCCGGTTTCAGTTTACTTTGGTGACATCCATTAAAGCCCTGTCCTGCCTTCCCCCCACCCTATTAGCACCTGGCCCATTGCTTCCAACAATACACCTACTTGCATTATTAAACCCTGATCCACTAATGAGGAAACCCTATCTCACATTCGAGGTCATAGTGGAAGTTCCCTTGTCTCATCAGACCACATATAACCCATTGGCTCAAGCATTTGATCCATTCTAACCAGTGTTGGGCGCATTACTGGGAAAAAAATTAACTTGTTACAGTTACAAGTGACTTCTTTAATGTAACTCAGTTTACTGACACCAAAAAGTAGTGTGTTACTCTGAAAAGACTAGTCACAAATTACCTATATACCTGCTGCTATATACACTGCTGAAAAATCATCACATTATAAAAGGAATCGAAGAAAACATGTACACCTACCCGTGGGAGTAGAGAACCCTTCATATTACTTGGCTTGTGCAATTTTCAGAGCTTACAAACACCTAGCTGAGACATTCCTTATCCATTTTGTCCCTTGGCTTCTCCATTTCTGGGTACTGTCCAAGATGTTTCGTTTTTTTTCTTCAGGTATGGTGTATTGCAAAAATAGTTATACATATAAAGAGACCGAAATTCGGCATCCTTGTACCGCACATTCTGTGGTCGTGTTTGCCTCTTTGTTTTTCCTGTACAAGACACCCCCACCCTGTCCACGCGCTTACCAACCAAATACACGCATTTAAACCGACACTTTCAGTGTTTTATTCTATCATTACGAGTTCATAATATTGGGAGAACTTATCCATGAGGAGAATTTCAGCGTTGCATCCCCATAACTGTATTCAGTTGTATTTTCTGGGTCCTTATAGCTTAAGGCAAGTTCAATTCCAGATGTTTTAAGACTTTTTAAATGCTTTTAGTAATTAGATTTAAGACCAAGTTGACAAAAATAACACACAATTGAAACTTACAAAATACCACATCAATTAGAGGGAATTTTAAACTGATGTTTAATTTATTTTTCATCATATTTTTGTTGAAAAATTTCTGTCTGAAAAACATAGGACTCCCCTAAGTTTTAAACACGGAAAACAATTCATAGAGGATGTTTATAGTACATCATGGATCCTCAGTCAAAACTGGCAGATAACTACTAAAATCTTATTATGTTTTCACATTTGTAAGACGTTCGAAATTGGATTTACGACATGTTAATGCCAGTTAAGGCCTTATTTTTAGAATAATTAATTAAATGTCTTTTAAGACTTTTTCAAAGATCCTCAGGAACCCTGGGGTAACTATATACACCCTTCAAATATTGAATTGGATCGAGGGATTGGTGGTCCAAAATGTCCTATCCTATTTTGAAGGCAAATTGACAATTTTCATTGGAAACCCGCAGACCATACCCTTCAGGAACTTTCACTATAGGGTTGAAGGATTTTATACATTTTACTATAAAGGATTTTATACGATTAAATAACAGTTACATTTATCGAGTGCATTCAAGATTTTCACCGGGTAGGCAGAAGTTCAATGACAGGTCACGCTGATCCAAATGCGGAATGTTTTGGCTGGGGAATTTTGATAACAAAACTCTGACGAAGGACGTCAGGCATTGTTTTGATAAACGCTCGGTGTTGTTTTGAGTTTCTCTAGACATCGAGGCGAGGGGGAGGACCCCACATCGGGGCTTTCATTGGCACACCCATGGGAGGAGCCGGCACACCAGCTTGCGGAGGAGACGTGGGGCAGAAGATCGAGAGAGGAGGCTTGACAAAGACTCGAGCGACACTAATTCGGCTAATTCGATGGAATTCACTTAGTTAAATTATTCAAGAAATTGAATCTGCCCCCGTGTTGAAATGCCGGTCTCTTGTCCATATTTTCCCATTAAGAAACGGGCGCGCATTGTTAGGTGACTGCAGGTTGTGTTTGGTTAATGGAGTCAGATAACTAATTCGAACAATTTGGTAAACGGTACATTTTAATATTTGAATTCCTAACAAGGTGTACCCACTTTTGTTGCAAAGGGGTTTAGTTATTGATGGCTATATTTTGATTCTTTTAAAGGGTCAAGATAAATTTACACTGCCATAAAAGATTTAGACAGACTTATTTTCATTGTGTCATAGTGATGTTTCTTCAGAGTGGTTCTATTAAACATTACAATAACATCTCTGCAGAAATGTGAGGGGTGTACTCACTTTGCATGGGTTCTATAACTGCTTTTAGATTGCTATCTTTTTTGGAAACCTAATGATAAGACATTGGTCCAAACAGTGATTCTAGGATACACTCAGCTTCCTCAAACCAACAAGCGGGTAAAAAGGAAGCGCTGCCCCTTCAGATTCAAACACCCCAAGAAAAAGGCAAAGCTCTGTGCGCTCTCATTGGCCGAGGCTGCAGCCAATTGCAGCTCGAAAGCACAAGGTGCCTTTAGGTTATACCCAAACCCCAAATATGTGAGAGAGGGAAGGAGGGGTGAGAAAAAGAGAGAGTGAGTGCAGAGGTTCCTCATCTCATCTCATCTCCGTTTGCGCTGCTCCCAAACGTGCACCAAAATCCACACGAGCGCCATCCGCACTTACAAGGCGAACGCACGCACGTTGCGGCAGGAGCATTGCGCGTCAGCTCACCCCCTTCGACGTCAATCTAGATCACGGGAAAAGGCAGCAGGAGAGGAGCTTCGGCAGCGGGATGCAAAATCAGGCTTGTGATGTGGGATTCTCCTCTTGATGTTGGCTTTTTGAGAGAGGACGCGCTCCAGCTTTAGCACACCTGACAGGAGACGGCAAGGACGACGTCGTGGAACCCAAGTTTCCCTCTGCAAGGACTCAGGATGATCTTGGGTATGGAGTGTTTTCTTCTACAAAGTTTTCTTTTTTAACTCAGCTAAGCTAGTGACTGGTATACAAAGACAATAGGCAATCAGGTATTTTGGACATGTGTCCAGATACAAATTTGCGAAATGTTTCTGTTTTTATCGGGCTATCGGCCAGAAATTCGTAAGTGCGCCTTACAACTCGGTGCGCAAAATACGGCGTTTGACGTTGGAAAGGCATACACTGATTAGAATTATTCATTACTACTCAAGGATTTACCGTGTAATACTGTTTTTTGTGCAATGACTGATCAGTGGAAAACATCTCTGACCATGATCACAAAGCATGGTATGCAATGGGAAGCGAGTCAGGGTTGCGGCGTTGAGAGCACTGACCCTTAACCACTAGACCACCAGTGATGCATATGACATTCAAAAAGGCATTGGGTTTAAGCTAATTACCATACTTTTTTACGCATGGCGCCAGAAACAAACATTTTTTTAAGTCACCCATCTAGTGACAGGTAAACAAAGATCCAAATTTGCAAATTCTTACCATATTTTCACGACTATAAGGCCCAACTAAATACCCAATTAGCCAGAAATTTTAAAGTGCGCACTTCTAATATATTGCAAAATACTACTTATAACAGCGCTTTGATAAACAAGGTTTTATGGAACAATACAGTATTTATGCAATTATTGATCAGTCAAAAAAACTTTGCTGACCATAATCACAAAGCATTGCATGCAACGGGAATCGATCCCGGGCCGCAGCAGTGAAAGCGCAGGAACTGAAGTTAGCCAGCTAATGACTGGTAAACAGAGAAATAGGCAATCAAGGATTTTTGACTGGTGTCAAGATAAAAAAATATTGCACATAAGAAGCTAGATTCTACCCCATTATCACACTATTTTTATGGTACCAGAAATTAATGTTTGAGAATTAAAAAAAAAAAAACGCAAATTTCGTCCCGAAATATATAAAAAGATAACGTAAAGTCTGATTCAACATCAGTTGAACCATGAGTTGTTAACCTGGTCATGATTTTTTTATGTATATTTCTTGGCGACTTTCTGTTTTCTCCATTCTCTAACATTCGTCTCTGGCACCATGGGTAAAAGTAATGTGATCATGATAAAAAATGGAATGCCCTTTCGTATCTAAACTACATCACAGGTGGTCTTGGGGTTAAGTGTCAGCACTCTCACCGCTGAAGTTCGGTTTCAATTCCTGTCGCATACAATGATTTGCGATTATTGTCGGCGATGTTTTTGGACTAAACAATTACATGACAAATATGGTTGTTTACCATAAAACTTTGTACGCATTTCTGATCTTACTCACTGTATTTTGCGATATATATTAGGCGCACCGGGTTACAAGGAGAATTTGGCATTTTTAGGTGGGCCTTTAGTCCGAAATACGGTAATGGTTTGCAGATTTGTATGCCGTATGTCTCAACGCCGTGACCCGGTTTCATGACCTGTTGCATACAATTTTATGCAATTTTGGTCAGCAACCTTTTTCAATTCATCCATCATTGTACTAACATATACTATAAGTATATAAAATATGCAACGGTTGTACACGAATACATACTGTAGCGCTTACTTAAGTTTTAATTCCCTTTGCCTTATAGTACCGTGCGCCTTTTACATCAAAATAAATAACAAAAATCTTAGAATTCCAGTGTGCCTGACAGTGCAGAAAATATGGTAAATTGTATCCGGCAGCTAGTACTAATCACTTTCTTCTGTATATTTTTTTACAATACCGAACATTTATATTTAAATTTCAATTATTGGATAGATATCTATCGTGCAAACAATTGAAACAAAAATAAAAAAGCCCCTGGTTATCAGTCTTTCAGGGATGTGATTAACAGAGTTGTTGAATGTTTTTGTAAATGTACACAAAAAATGAAGGCACACATAATATTTGTGTTTAAATGGGTTTTTTTCAAATTCTAAATACAGTAATGCCTCATTTATCACGGGTTATGTTCCAAAAAGAAGCCCTGATAGGCGAAATATGTGAAGAACAAACCTTTATTTTGTTATAACGATTAAGCAATTAAATACTACATACCGAAACCAAAGAACAAACTCATTTTTAGACTCAAAAAATACAAGTATTGTACTGTATAAATGTTTTATTTTTCTACAAACAAGTACTTTAATGTCAAATGTAGCGAATAACATTGAATACTCTACACAAATAACAATAAGCCAGTAGACTGTTTAGCCAATCAGATTGCAGAACACAATGCATGATGGATTACTTGTATATTATATATACATACAGTATAAGAGATATGATATCCTATATCATTTATTAATAATAGTGTAAGTCAAGAAAAGCAGGATATTATCGGATATTGATATCAGAAGGAAAAACACGTATTATGAATTCCTAAAGTATAGTCATTAATATAAGGTATATTTTAGCAATATTTTTTTTAATTTTATTTCTTAGGGATGGGTGACTATCAATAGAGGCAGTGTTGATATCACTTTTGTCATAAGAAGTTTCGGCAGTGACTAATATTAGTATTTGCTGTGGCTGAATCAGGAAATTAGGATTAGCATTATTTTTAGAATATTAGTCATCAATTTCAGGCTCCTCTGAGTTAAATATCGAAGTGTCCTTCGGCAACCCTTAATGCCCCCAATAAGCCTTGAATGGCTTTTGCCGCTATCAGTGTGTGTGTGAATGGGTAAGTGTGAAGCACGTTGTAAAGCGCTTTTGGAGGTCTTCAGTAACTTGAAAAGTGCTATATAAATGCAGACCATTTAGCACTTTTGAAGAATGGAAAATGTGATTAAGTATATCAGTATCAGTGAGTATGTAAGAGTTGTGTATCATTATTGGCATCGTTCTGATAAAGTGGTATCAAATACACTCAGTATTTACTGTGGACTTGTTTTGCTATGGTTTCATTCATTGTTATAGGATGACAGTAAATATTTAACGACAACACAATAAACTTAAGGTTTTGACCTAATTGAAATGAGGATAACACACACGCCAACTACATTTACCTTGTATTTCATACGTTTTTTTGATTATTTTAATTTTTGTATGGAGGCAATTTTTTTTTTTTTTAAACTCACTTTATTTGTCAGACCCATTTCGTTTTTCCCAATACGGATCTAATCCTGATCGTCTCGGTAGCTGGAAGCAGACAACAACGTCATCGTATATTGCTAATAGTTGTCGCGTTTTTATACATAAACCGTCTTGTTGGGAGTAATTAGGCGCCACGTTGTGTTTGTACTTTTTATTATTGCTTAATACAGTAATTTTAGTCATTGTAAAGGGGAGCAATTGATTGAGGTTGACAAGTACAGGATAAGTGATGATATCATAACATATAAGTACAAATATTTTGATGGAGAAAGTTGTATTTACAACAGGGAATCTAGACTATTATATAAGGCCGTGTGTGTGAGTTCGTATGTGGCCTGTAGGCTCTAAAATGGCTGAAAGGATTTTTGTGAACCTTTACAGAGTAGTACTTTAGGTCTCTGGGAGTGTGTTTAGCTAGGTTTCGTGTCAAGGCACCCCCAATAAATAGCAACGAAATCGATAAACATCTGCTTTTGTGTACAAGGGGCTCTGGAGCTGCATGTGGCCATAATACTGCTCTTTGTCGCTCCCTAGTATCTCTCAGGCTCTTTTTCAATGCACCTCTGCCCCAACAACCTTGCTCAAGGAGAATGCCCAGCAACACCAAGCCTGGCAACACAGTGGGCATTATGCTTGTATCTCGGAATAATTGTTAAACGTCCCAAAAATCAAGAAATTTTGTTTTAGCACAGAAATGTGTTTTTTTTGTTTGCCTTTAGTTGCCATCTTCAGGGTTTGTACGGGTGATTAAAATCCTTGAATATTCTAGAATTTTATTGTTGTGTTTTCAGAGATTGAAAAGTGTTTGAAATTTAAGTGACGTGCTTGTAAATCCATGAACGTGTTGCTATGTTTCACAACCACTCTACTTAAACATGACAATCTCTGGTGGCTATGCTTTGCCATCGCATTTCTTCCCTCATGACTAACAGCAGCTGGTATTAGTTTTTATGGCATTGTCCTATGAACCTTCATCGCTCAAGAAGACAGGTGCATGTTCCACCTAAATCCGGCACTATAAAATGTGCTTTTGTCCAACGATTCCCTATCGATTATACATTTTTAAGCTACATAATACTGTCATTTTTACCCGATACCTATAAGGGAAATGTTTGTCCTAAGTTAATGTATGTAATGGTCTGCATTTATAGCGCTTTTCAAGTCACTGAAGCCTCCCAAAGCGCTTTACAATGTGCTTCACACTCCTAAACCGATAGCAGTGTCGCCATAAAAGGCAACTACCTGCTTATGGGGGGCCCTCATCAACATACCAGTATAACACAGAGGAGCCAGGAATCGAACCTGCGACCTCTTTATCCCAAGATGAGCGCTTTTACCTCAAGTCATGTTTATTTGTATAGCCCTTACTCACAAGGCGTCTGAAAGGGCTGCACAGATGATTGCAAACCACAGACTATTATTACACCATCCCCTGATCTAAAATCTAAATGAGGGCAAGGAAAAACTCAAAAACCTCAACATGAGAAAAATGAAGAAACCTTGAGAAGGGACCGCACCTGAGGTGAACCCCCGTCCAGGATGACCATGCTGCAATGAATGTTGCAATAACAACACACAGATATTGTCAACATGAAATATGGGTCCTTCATAAGCTATAGAATGTAAGAGTGTCTTGAAAACAAAACATGTTTGCGATTTACTCTCTAAATATCTCATGTCATTATAAATGCAATTGCGCGATTAAAAATCATGAATCGCAGATATGTTTGCAGAAATGCTAAATTCAAAATTTCTTCTTATAATGGATAAATGGAAAAAAAATGGCTATTTGAAAGCGCTTGAATTTGGTCATGGAAAGGTGTACATTTCGCTGAACCCTTCTGCTCAAATGTTGCTTTTCAACATGGACAAAGTGCTACATTGTAATTTCCTCTCCACAACTGTACTGATGTGCTCACACAAGGACGTTGTTACACGATGACAAAGCTTGAAGGTCATCTTCATTTCCTCTCCTCAGAAAAGGAAGGGAGGGGGAAGGAACGATCTACCATTTCACCACTAGGTCCTCTCAGATGTGCTGGAATGAATAACAAGTCTCATTTGCTTTCAATTGTGCTGCGTTCACATCCGTTTTCATTTCAGTGTCAGGATTTTAAACTCCCTAGAAAACATCCATGTTTTTGTTCATACATTATTAATTGCATAAATTGGGATGATGGTTCTGTCAGTTTAGATCAGGGGTGGGCAACTGTTTGGAGTAGCGGGCTGCATTGGGTTTAAATGATGCCTAGGGGGGCAATCCTGGAGACAAATTTTCTCAATTCTGAATAAATAGACATGCGGACATCTACACGTTTTATTTTCTTTTTAGTTTATTTAAATTGGTTATGAAATACTCACAAAGCAAAGGTCCCTGTTTGAAGCATTACATTTTATAAATACTTTTGTAGCTTTACTGTGGTTGTATTTATTGGGTATTATTGTATTATTTCTACAGTCAGAATTTTGTAAATGTCTCTAGTATTTTTATGATCACTGTAGTTGTATTTTTATAATATTTTTGTAATTGTTTGTTGTAGGTCCATAGTACCATTTTGTAGTTTATGTAGTATTTCTATAGTAGAATTTTAGTAGTATAGCTGTAGGATTTTTGTAGTATTTCTGGTGTAATATTTCAGGAATAGTATTTCTTTAGTATGTATATTGTAATATTTTAGTAGTAGTAGTTTTGTAGTATAGCTAAGTATTTCAGTTGTAATAGTTCATTAGTAGTATTTTTGTATTAAGTATTTCTGGTATTTGTTTAGTATTCATATAGAGGTATTTCCATATTGGATTTTTTTTGCATTTTGTAATATTATTCCAGTTTCTACTTTTTAATATTATTGTAATTTTATTTTTGTTGTATTTCTGTAGTAATATTTGTGTAGTAGTATTTTGTTGTATTTCTATAGTATTTCTGTCCCTTCAGAATGACAGTAAAATGCTAAATCAGGTCTCTGTTTTTAAGCGCTAACTTGATATTTAGTTTTGTAGTCAGTTTGTTGTAATTTTGTAGTACTTCTGTAGTAGTATTTTATGTTGTAGACAAACAAACATACAATAGGGACGAAGTTGGAACCCCAAAAACATTTGTCATTAGTAGTACTTTATTTACTTTTACATATATTATTAATATATTGTCACAAGCCAGAGACGGAGACAGGACCCAATAGCGTTCGTTTAACTCAGTTTTATTGAAAAAAAGAGAAGTGCTTGCTTCCACGATCCGATGATCGTCGGACACGGAAGTACCACTTCCGCGTCAAGCGAGGGTAGTCGTGGGCGGCAGGAAAGCTGGTCGATTGCCGAGACAGGAAAGCAAGGGCGGTAATGAGTCCAGAAAAAAGGTCGTCAACAAGTATCAGGCAGGAA
Source organism: Urocampus carinirostris (assembly GCF_059441175.1). Lineage (NCBI taxonomy): Eukaryota > Metazoa > Chordata > Actinopteri > Syngnathiformes > Syngnathidae > Urocampus > Urocampus carinirostris. The sequence continues at coordinate 25,256,674 of NC_142354.1, read as the reverse complement.
ACAGGGCAGAACAGGTTGATGGCAGAAACGGGTCCAGAAACAGGTCGGCAACGGGTAACAGGCAGGAGAAAACAGAGCAGGAGATTGTCAGAGGGTACGGAGCTTGCCTAGCAAAAGCGTAGGTTCGCAGGACGGTCTGACAGCTTCCACATAGAAGCAGGGGGTTTGAAAGGGGCCAGGGAACCAATCAGCGCTCAGGGCTGTTGGCGCGAACGAGGCAGCCGCAGATGCCCTGAATCAGTAATCATGACATATATTTTGACCATTCTCGTTAGGCAGGCCAGATGAAAAAGCCTGATGGGCCTCATGTGGACCCCAGGCCATAGTTTGCCTACGTCTGGTTTAGACTAAGCGAGCACATTTTTTATTGGGGTTTATTTTTATCCTCGAGCCTCCTGAGCTCGAACCAGCATAATCATATTTTGTCTGTAAATGCACCGGCGTGTCTTTATCAGTCACAATCATAACAACGTAGTAGCTCTGCCCGTAGAGTCACCCGATTTCGCCGTGTGCTAAAAATGACTCACCTCCCTCAGTGTGCAGCAGCGTTTGGCGACTTGCATTTTTTTTTCAATGAATATTTCACATCCAGAGGTTTGAGCTCTTTACTTATTTAAAATAAAGGACCTTACTCGCACGCAGCTTTTCCTCGCATAACTGTGCGTGTTTTCTGTGTCCTGCCTCTCAAATGCCCCTAAAACCATCACAGGGGGGGACGGGGAAGCATGTTGCTTTTGATAACAACGTGACCTTTATTTCAAGGCAATGCATTGAAGGATGAGCAGTATTGACATTTGAAACCTATGCTTGACATCATTAGCTAAAGTATACCTTGTTGACCTTCCTATGTGTTTGATCAGCTTCATGATGTTGAAAAACTAGAAAGGAAACAAAAGGAGAGTGAGTGAAAGAGTGCCAAAAGAGGTGCAGAGGATGGTTATTACTATGTAATATAAGTGTGTGTGTATATTAAAGGGACAGTGTGTATTATTTGACCAAAACATGTCTCTGTATGGTGTAGTGCAGGAGTTGGCAATCCAAAATGTTTATATTGTACAAAAAAAACCATACCTGTTAGGAGCCACAAAAAAGTAAGATTTAAGTGATCCTTATAAGGAAGGCAACACATACTGTATATCCATGTTAGTGTCATGTTTGCCCTCCTACAGAAATCATATAGTTTTCCATTATCAAACTTTTTTTAAAGCGCCAGGGAGCCATTAGGGGGATTTCGGCTCTGGAGCCACTTGTTGCTCAACCCAGGTTTAGTGTAGTGCAACCAAAAACGAGTGCTACAAAGCGCAAGAAGGAGTACAAACTACAGAGACTAAAAGTGACCCATATGCACCATTTTACTTCTCATATTTATATTTTGTAAAGATTTTTTTGTGTACCTGTAACAACGAAAAAGTGGACAATTATATCAGCTTCTTTAAGGTGAGGATGAAATAGGAAAAATAAATGCAAATTTCTCGACCTATGAGTAGTTATCATGATAGTTAATGTAATGTGCATAGTATATAAATTTAAAAAAAGATTGTTTGTATTACCGTATTTTCCGCACTATAAGGCGCACCTAAAAGTCTTAATTTTTTTCAAAAGCTGACCATGCGCCTTATAATACAGTGCGCCTTATATATGGCTCAATATTAAATCGCAAGGTCTCGCAACTTACGCCGACTCGATTTTCCCCCCAAACGTGGAGTAGTCCGCGGTGTATGCTGGGATTTATATACCGGCGTTTCATTGGCTAAGCAATGTGTCAATCATCATTTGAATCGATCGCTATTGGCTGAAGTTATTCGGAGCCTCGGATTGGCTAGAGGGCCAAAACAAACCCTGCAATTGGCTGAAAAAGATGTGTCAATCATCCGTTAAATCGATCGCTATTGGCTGAATTTATTCGGAGCCTCGGATTGGCTAGAGGGCCAAAACAAACCATGCAATTGGACGAAAAAGATGTGTCAATCATCCGTTAAAAATCGATCACTATTGGCTGAAGTTATTCGGAGCCTCGGATAGGCTAGAGGGCCAAAACAAACCCTGCAATTGGCCGAAAAAGATGACTGAATAGCAAGCTTGCTAAACTACGCCATAAAGAAACATGTTTCATTACTCTGTATTTGTAAACATTTTACTCTCCTGGATTTACTACACTCACGGTTGTAAGAAGACCATGATTGCGTAGCATTATTGAGCGTGAGAACTTAGGTGAGCTATGCGGCTTTATATTTTCCCGGTATCTTGTTTTAGAACGATCTTGATGTCGCTGTGATGAGTTGAGTGAATTAAACTCAATTCCAAGTGTTTATTGTCATATGCACAGTAAAGTTGTGAGCGAAAAAGAAAATAGAAACTAAGGAATGGTTGGCATTTCTTGAATCCCAAGACTTTAACCTTCCGAATGATATTTGAAATGATGCGACACGTATTTGCTTCTTTGCAAGCTTTGGGAATGTTAAGGGGGTAATCAGTTTGACTGAATCATCTGACTGTTTTGTCGACGTTCCCATTGTAGCGCCTTATATTCCGGTGCGCCCTATAGTGCAGAAAATACGGTAATTTTTTTTACCACTTGGAGGAACTAAATAATATACTCTGTCCCTTTAAGATTCTTTTTTCAAAAATGTAATCATGGTGTTTTTAAAGTTGCTCGATAGAGGTATCCTTAAAAAGTCGAAAGTAAAATACACTTATTAAGTGTATGTTAACAATGCCCAACTGCGCTCAAATAACCTTTGTATTTATTTCCCCACCGCACCTGACTGCTTTTCTCTTACTTTTAACTGAGCGGTTGGGGACTGGCATCGCATTAGGAAGCAGAAAGAGGGGATGAGGAGAGAAGCCCGTGCTTGCGGTTTTCTGTTAGTGTAGCATAAAAATGGTGAAAGTAAGAAAAGGAGTGTTTCAAATACAGTTGAAACACCAACCCCTAAGCACAAAAAATTATGAAAAATAAGAGTTTATTAAATTGCATCTAAGAAATACACTAACTTCGTAAGTCCTATATTTTGTATGTTTAAGGTTTTGTAAGTTTGTTTAAGGCTTGTATAAGTAACCTGTATTGTTTTGTACTAAAAAATAAACGTTTCATGAAATAATAAGCTATGTAAAGATAACTAAAGTGAAGTTTAACTTACTTTTGGAAGATGCGCTTCAAGAGGTCCTCCTTCATGTGTGAGAGTGGCCAAAAAAAAGCGATCTGACGATTTTCTCAACCGCATCAAGCTTTCTTATTCCACTTTCATTTCAAAAGAAGCAGCTTGCCTCTTATTTACACTTTACACCAACCATATTAAATGGATGCCCGAGATATTGAACAATAAAAATGTTAACGTTCTTAACGCGCTGGAGATACAGTATAGAATATTTACACATGAACTAGGAAGAGGAAGCCTGAGTTCTTCTTGATCTCTCACAGCACTACAGTAATGTCCAATACTCGGAAAAAGGTGCACACAGGGCAGCAGTAGCTCAGGAAGTAGAGCGCTCATCTTGGGATCAAGAGATCGCAGTTCGAATCCCGGCTCCTCCGTGTTACATGTCGAAGTGTCCTTAGATAAGACACTGAACCCCTAATGCCCCCAATAAGCAGGTTAGCGCCTTACATGTGTCAGGAACCAGAATGGAATCTCGGACCCAATTGCGTTCGTTTTAAAGGAATCTTTATTGGATTGAGCAGACAGAGCTTGCTTAGGAAGTTGAGGATTGTCGATCGCTAGCAGCGTTGGACGGAATGGCAGTTTCGTGACAGGTAGGCAGAATCGCTACATCTTAGCGGGCAGGTCGATTGCCAGGGCAGGAGAGCAGGTCGTAAGCGTGGGGCAGAAACAGGTCGACACAGAAGGCAGGCAGGAATCAAGCAGGAGAAGTCTTTGGTACTGGTAATCTGGCGAAACACACAGAGACACAAGTACGGTCTGACACTTCTCCTTTGGCGCTGACAGCTTAAACGATTGCCCCAGGTGTCTTCATTTTGTCAATCATGACAACACGGCTGCAAGGCCGCTATTGGGAAATGTGAAGCACATTGTAAAGCGCTTTGGGAAGTCTTCATTGACTTGAAAAGCGCTATATAAATGCAGATCATTTCATTTCACAATACAAAGTTTAACTTACAATGTATAAACTGACTGGTATGCATTTTAAAAATAGGTCAGTTCTTGTAAAATGTCTGCAAAGACACAAAAGCTTTTGCTAAGCCAATCGTTTGGTGAGCATCTATATAATAAGAAACCCTTAAACACAAAGGCAAAGACTTGTAGATCTGTCATTTTCTGGTTTCAAGGTTACCAAATAAGACCTTAGGGTTGCGAGCTTGGCGCCCGCCCGTCATTATCTTGCTGCGCTGCTTCAAGACCGCACGTTTGCATCAAACCACACAAGCTCTCAAAATATAACCTGTAATTATTGCTCCCAAAAAAATGACAACCCATGTTCATACTGTCTGTCACCTCAACATCAATCCTTTGTGTCACCCCCATAAAAATGGAGTGGGGGATGCACCTGCTTGTTGTATTGTTTTCAATGTTGACTGTGTGTGATTTGCACGGTCAGGTTTTACTTCACTGGGTCCTTTTGTGAGCCTATTTAGTCAAAGCATACAGCAGGTGTGTAAATGCTCCATAAAAAGGTTAATAGCAATAATAAAATCGTCACCTTAACTGTGGTTTCCACCTCAGTTGGCCTCAAGGTGTGCAAAACTCTGACCTTGGTATAATGAAAATAGACTCTGCGGCCAGGCGGGGAATATTCTGACATATCTCTAAAGGAATGAAGCCAGAGAGGAGTTGAAATATAGTCTGATTCGTTATATAGCTAGGTGGGAATTCTAAAGTATCTGTCTTATATGATGAGACATTGTGAGAGGCTTAGTGGATTTATCAAGGGTTTTAAAATGTCTGTCTTGCGAGGTATAGATACATTTTTACAAAAAAAACTTCTCATTCATTTGATGTTGTTTATGTTACTTCACGGTAAAGATTGTTGGCGTTTCCACCCACTACAGTATACAAAGTAGATATCAATTTTCTATAACTTCTTCGTGCCAAGAAACAAAACTTTGCATCACAAATCATCCATGCTTATGAAGGGGAATTCGAAAATCTGTTTCTGGCTAGCTAGCACAACGAAACACCAACTAAACATTCCTGGTTGGTGTGTACAGATACCTTGTTATTTTGTGCCTTGGTTATCACTGGTTCAATACTTCGCAAATTTTCATTGTGCATTGTGTTCTGCGTTTTGATTTGCCAACCGAGGGAGATGCTTTCTATCGCCAACAAATGTGGACCTCTCCACCATACCAATCTGTTAGGAGGACACATGCAGGTCTTTGGCGCTCCCTAGTTACTCCCTGATGCTTTTTCAAAAATGTTTAATAATGAAAAGATATACGGTTTCTGGAGGACCGAACCGTAAGGTAAATGCAGTTTTCCATTATGTCGACATGATGGCAGCAAAGTATAATATAAAGTGAAGTGGATCGGGTCCCTAATTCATAAAGTTGTGGAATAGGAAAAATCAACACCAAAAAAAAAAAAATTACGTTATTTGTATAAAAAAGTTCATGGAATACAGTACTTGTATTTGTGAAATAAATACTTGAACCTGTAAATTGGGTTTATTTTTGCAAAAAAATAAATAAATACAAGTAAATAGAGGTTTTTACATTGCAGATTTTCACGCAACAACTGAGGCAATACTGGATTAAATTTTGTAAAAAAAAAAAAAAAAAAACTCCATCCATTTAATCAATCTATCTGTCTATCTATCTATCTATCTATCTATCTATCTATCTATCTATCTATCTATCTATCTATCTATCTATCTATCTATCTATCTATCTATCTATCTATCTATCTATCTATCTATCTATCTATCTATCTATCTATCTATCTATCTATCTATCTATCTATCTATCTATCTATCTATCTATCTATCTATCTATCTATCTATCTATCTATCTATCTATCTATCTATCAATCTACCAGATAGCTTCTATTCAGGGAATACTTGGATTATTTTCCAATTGGTAAATTTGTGTTTGGAATGAAATTGATGTGTTCTTTTTCAGACAACATTGCAGCCTTTAAAGGGTTTTTTTAATGTACAAGACTCATGTTTTCATTTTTACACATTTTGAGTGTGGCAGTTATTGCTAAAGAGTTCATGTTTTTACTGTTAAAATGTAGCAAGATGTATGTATCTAAAGGGGAGGGATGCAAAACCATTCCAAATTTCTCATGCGTTTGTGGCATTTTGCATGTGACTTCCAAAAATGAAGCCTGGGAGGCAGGTCTGACCAGGAGTCGGGATCTTGAATTTAACATGGAGCTGTTAACCAAAGCCTGTCACATTCTGCTGCAAGCGCCTGTGATGTTAGTCCTATGCATTAACCCGCAGGTTACACAGCTCTTTACATTGTCGGTTCACCTTGGACTCACCTTAAAACATGCTGCAACCCCCTCCTCCCCCAACCCCCAGAAGCCTTGCCTCGCTTCGCCTTTCTTAGTCCAGTGCATTTACTTTTTTTTTTATGTGTGCTCGATTGACTCCATCCCCCTGGGCTGCAAAAGCTTATCTTTCTTCCTCTCCAATCGGGGGATTTTGGACAGAAGGAACGTTTCCAGTTACCTCAATTTTGTGCAAAATGCAATCCATGCTAAAGCAAAACGGCATTTTGAAGAAAAAAAATTATGGATCATAAGAGAGGTTTTACTCATTAGATAGTTTTTAAGACTAATCGAAAAAGTACTCTTTCACAATAGTGTATCAAAAACATTTCTTTGCTTTTATAAGTGTGTCGGAAGATACCACGAGCACTTATATTGTTGACGGGGGCGGAAGTAGCTCAGGAGGTAGAGCGCTCGTCTTGGGATCAAGGGATCCCAGTTCGAATCCCGGCTTGTCCGTGTTACATGTCGAAGTGTCCCTGGGTAAGACACTGAACCCCTAATACCCCCAATAAGCAGGTTAGCGTCTTACATGGCTGCAATACAAGGCCACTATTGGGAAATGTGGAGCACATTGTAAAGCGCTTTGGGAAGTCATTGACTTGAAAAGCGCTATATAAATGCAGATCATTTCATTTCATTGACTACTTTGTCAAACATTGATTTGATAATAACACTAAAATGTGTTCAAACATAGACCAGGAATGCTAACTACGTTGATCGCAATATTCCGGTCGATCACGATCTACCGATCGATCCTGATCTACCGGTCGTTCACGATCTACAAGATCAATCATACAGGTAGTACTAGTAGATCTTACTCATTCAGTGCTTTGTATTTGTTTGAGCATGCTATACATAGATATATTTATATATTTAAGTTTTTACGGATGTTATGAGTGTTTGGTGTTCAAGCGTTCAAATGACATGTAATATATACAATTGTATTTACATTCTTGTATCGTAAAATGTACCAATACGCCTCAAAATTGAAAAATAAATCAACAAAAATGATTTAAAAACATTATTATTTAAGTGTTTGTCGGAATTTTGACTATTTAGCACAAATGTACGAATTTGCATAATTCGAGTACTGGGTCATTTTCAATTCATCGAAATGCAATACAGTACTGGTTTATTTACTGCAATTATTGGACATAAACGGTAGTAATGAACCAATAAAGACTGACTTGAATTTAGTTGACTCTTAAAAATGAGAATATTGTGTAACTTACTTGTTTTAAAAAAAACTATGTATTTCATCTATTTAAAGGGACAGTGTGCATTGTTCAGTGCCTCCTAGTGGTAAAAACACTTTAGTCATTAAAATTTATAGTGGTTTTATAAAATAGGCAAAAGCACATGAGCTGTCATATAAACATGTATTTTTTAATACTTGTATTTTAAAAACTTTGCATTTATTTTACTATATAAAACATGAATCTCACCTCGAGGGAGCTGACATAATTGTCAGCCATCTTCTTGCTGCTATGGATAGCCCCAAAGGCCAAAAGTCTTAGCAAAAATATGAAAAGAAAATCTATGTGGTTTGGTCACTTTGAATTTCTGTAGTGTGGATTCTTCTCCTTTGGAGCAAATCAAGTCAAGTCATGTTTATTTGTGACGCCCTTAATCACAATGAGTCTCAAATGGCTGCACAGATCACAGAATATCGCAAACTACAGACTGTTATTACACCATCCCCTGATCTAAAACCTACATGATGGCAAGAAAAACTCAAGAACCTCAACATGAGGTAAACGAAGAAATTAGCAATTGTTATTTTCTTTAACACACTCCTGAGTTCTCAAACCTTGTGTTGGCATTCTCACTTTTAGTAGCACCGTGCATGCTCTTATGCTTAAAAGGCAATGACTTAACGGGTCTGTAGCACTCGTTTTTGTTTGCACTACTTGATAAAGCGACATCTAGTAGTCAAAAAATACAGACTTTCCCTTTAAGCATGCATTTAGAAATATTGTCAACAGTCAATTGCACGAATTAGGATGGGTTTTTTTTTTTATCTTTAATTTTTCAGGTAGTTTCTGGTGTGATCAAAGAATATACAAATAATCCTCAATACAGTTTAAAATTAGCATTTTTAAGAATGGTTTGTAGTTCTCATTTGTCAGTTTGTAAGTGCTGTAGCTACATGCTGAAAAGGGGTAAGAATCCCTGATCTACCTTTCCTTCTACAACACACTTAAATGGCAACACTTTCAAGTTGACATTCTTCTTAACGAAATTCCGCAAAAATATTTGTCTGTCACTAAAATGCCTTTTCGGAATTTAAACTACTTTATTTATTCCGAGCAATGCTTTCTATTGTGCATGTTTTCTGCAATCTGTTCATGAAAAATGTGAACGGTGAAACTAAAAAACGCTCATGTTTGGTAACAGCAAAAACTGTAAGAATTCAGAGTTCCATCAGAGGCATCCACTTTCACACTTTCAGTGCAAGGAGTAATGGGAATTGTGTGGCAGGCTGCATTCAAGGCGAGCCACCCGGGCGCGGAACATCTATCATTAAAACAAAGTGCGAAGCTAAATCTCACACGCATCGACGCGGCATTCATCACGGCCAAGCCCAGAGGTTACACTGCGTCGGGGTCTGTGCTTTTTCGTGCTAGCACGGCTCGAAAAAGCTTTGTGTGACTTTGGGGTTAAGATAACCTGCGATGAATGGGATTCCTTCTTCCATAGTTGCAACGGTCGTAACAAAGTTGGCAATGTTTAGTTGGAAAGTTACATTGTTGATGTGCACTGACTATTTTTGACCAGGAAATACATCGCAACAGATTTAAATAAGTTTGCATGATCATCTTTACGCCATTGGATAGTTTAGATAACTTGCAAACACATTTAAATATTGTTAATAATTTCTGTGACTTAAATTCAGGGAAGACAGGTGAGACTTTATACAAGCCAATAATAGTCTGCATTTTATGATCATAGTATATGAGTTAAAAAACAATATCCATTTGTTTTTATCCATCTGTGTGGCTGCCATTTTAAGACATTCAACATTCAAGTGAAGATTTAGTTGGGGGCACTGCGATTGGTTCTGGAGTCATCTTCACTGGACACATACAGTACTTTAAAAATGGCCACTACAGATATACACAAAAAGCAGATTAGTTTTGCTTCTTAACTCATATTCTACCAATGATGTGCAGTCAATGGAGGCAGTTGAGGTTGTTCCTCACATGTCATCATGGAAATATAAAATAAAAAAATTGTCAAATGGTTATATTCATTCTGTGTTGAGTTGTTTCTCATGAAACTTCACCACTTTTAGATTTTCTATTTAAAACTTGCTGAATTTTCACATTAACCTAAGAATATACATAATATAATAATCTCATCTCATCTCATCAGCCGTACCGCTTATCCTCATTAGGGTCGCGGGGGGGGCTGGAGCCCATCCCAGCCATCTCCGGGCAGTGGGCAGGGGACACCCTGAACTGGTTGCCAGCCAATCGCAGGGCACACAGGGACAGACAACTCATTCGCTCATTCACACCTAGGGACAATTTGGACCGGCCAATTCACCTGAAATGCATGTTTTTGGAACGTGGGAGGAAACCGGAGTGCCCGGAGGAAACCCACGCTAGCACGGGGAGAACATACAAACTCCGCACAGGAAGTCTGGAGCTGGATTTGAACCCACGACAGGTTTCCATGACATGAACTGTGCCGCACAAGCGCTAACCACTGCGCCGCCGTGCTGCCTAATATAATAATATATAATATAATATAATTACTCTGCTGAACGACTGCAGATGCAGAGTGAGGCACGCAATTCTCTTGCCTTATGGCAGAGGGCGATAGTGAGACTAACAATTCTGATTTGTCGCAAATCTCAATCACAAACAATATAATTTGTGATAATATTATCAAGCTAACACAAGTCAAGCCATCCTTGCATGGCCTTTTTTTCATAACGTCGGATTAGCTTTCTTTTTAGGCTTTAATTCAAAATGACCAGTATGTTATTGTGAGGCACACAATTCTCTTGCCTCAGGGCAGAGGGTGATAGTGAGATCAAGGATTCAGATTTGGCGCACACCTCAACCCCAAACAATAGAATTAGGGCTAGTACTGACAAGCTAACAACAAGTCATTATTCTTCTCGTAGCATGGACTTTTTTCAAAACAAAGGGAATCATATCATTTGATGTTTTGGTACAAAGGGAGCATTGCATAGACTTTATTTAGACATTTAGGGAAGACAATTTAAAAATATAGATATATATATGCAACAATTCATATATTGCTTTCTTGATGATTATGTTTCATATATTTGTAAATCTGACTGTGCCTCACCAAACATGAACCTTCCCACACGTCAATGGTTCCATCAATGTCTAAATTAATTTAACTTACTTTTTAGATTGTTGGAATGCATGTGTGAACATATTCTAACTTTGTATTTGAGAGTACGTTTGATCGTCCTTTAACATTCAAGAATCTTAAATAGTCTGAGCCATCTGTCAAATAGTATTAGTTCTTTAAGTTAAACATGTCAGTAAGACTACAAACCAAAGCAAAAAATATTTATAATATTAACTTAACTTACCAATTGCAAACAAAACCTGAACACACATTTTCCACAACCGAGATAAAGAGCTAAATAAAAGCTTTTCATGTTTTCGTTCATCAACACGGCAAGTATCGTAATAAAGTCAATCTGAGGAGTTTACTGTTTGAGTCTTCAAGCTTTGCTTGACAAACTTTCGCTTGCATCGTATCTCAAGCACATGTTGGGTATGAAGTCTGTATATGGCTTTTTATCAGAAAGTTCCTCTCACCTGACAGGAAGTTGGGACCTGTTTTTCACTGTTGAACTGACCCCTGCAGGTCCGGATGAAAGTGTTGTTGACGATTTTCCTCGTTCAGTTAGTTTACGTGACAATTACAAAACTTTTACGGAAAATATATTTGTATTACGCCAGAATATGACTCTTGTGATATTGAAAATCACCATGGTTGCCGTTCTCAATATTAACTGACATCTTGTGGTTAATTTAGAAATGAAAAAATTGAAAAATCAGTGGATTCATATAGTACCCTGAACTTCAGCCAATCTTAATTTAAAAATTAGGTTGTGATTGATTTAAAGACACTCCTTTAACAGGATATTCTGTTATTAGAGGAAGCAGGTATAGTTTTTTGTGGCTGATGTCTGTTTTGATGAGTATTGGTTCCAAAGAAGGACATCTGACATCTTCTTGTGCATGCATTCTGATGTTAAAACAGCATAATATTATGATGAAAAGCAATGTTTATTTTGCCATAGGAAGCCATATCTGTCAGTCTTTAGCTCCAGTTGTTTATAGCTGGTGTTGGATGGGTTACTCAACAACAGTTTTTTGTTACAGTTACATTTTATTTAATTTTAAAAGTAATTCAAGTTACTCCCAAAATTGCTGGCACCAAAAAGTAGTGCATTACTCTGAAAGTAACTATCTAGAATATATGAGGTAGGGAGGATATCTACATAAGAACAAATTCAGTGTTGTCTTAGTCTGTGCTTGAGACTACCTTGCCATAACTGTATTTAGTTGTATATGAGGGTAAATATAAACACACTCAGCATCTAGATGATGTTGCTGGCAGATCAAGCGTTGAATGTGACGTGAGTGACCCAGTAGTAATCAAAAACCAAAATACACTTAAATTCTTGATTTGCATGAACTAGGAAGGTTAAATAATGCTGTAAAAGACTATGTAGTAACGACAGCAAAGTTTCAATACTTATTACAGAGGAAAATACAGTTCTCCCTTGAAAATCCACTATGTAGCATTGCATTTTCATAAAAGCCCCCAAGGGTGAAACTTACCTCAAGATGGCGTCCTTACCGACTGAGAGCATAGACTGTTACAAAATAACATAGATCTAAAATTAAAAACACGGAACACAGAATTTCAGTTGAATGAATTGTCTTTTTTGTCATTATACAAAAGTACGACGGTATTGGAGGGATTCTCCTTTCAATGTATAAAAGAAATGTAGAGAGCAGCTAGCTTGCTGCATGCTAGCATCGGCCAAGTCACCGTGATGATTAAAATATAATAATATAATTAAAATATACCGAATGTAGTGGTTTCCCATGAGCAGGCAGGATACAAAAAAATGTATTTGTATTTTCTTACAGTTACAGAAAAAACACATTGAAATTTAAGGTATATTTTGTAAAAATAAGGATTACTTTGCAGGATTAAAATTTTCTTTAAAAGAGTTTTTATCTTGTACACTTCAGAGGACAATATTAAAGTGCGTTAGCTTTAACTCTTTTCATTCTTTTCCTCATCTGCATTACCTTTGTCTATATTGACCATGACCGCGGCCCCATTCATTTCACACATACTCAGCGTTGCGCTCACTCCTAGGACCGCCCCCACCACCGCATCTGCCCAAGGTGCCCGACTACAAAACATGACTATATAAACCAAAACTTCACAAAACTCTCAGAAAAATGCCATGTAGGCAAAGTGCAAGTAACAAGACAACATCAACAAATAAGTATGAACAAATGGTATAATTCGTAATGTAATGATGATGCATTTTAATGCCTAGAAGTATGTGCCCTCTTTCACAGCATCCTTTCAAGCATCTATTCATTCACTTCATGCGCTCATTCTCATGTGTCCAACATTAACGTATATATATAATGAAACCATAATTGAGTTGTCTCTGACTGGAGAGACAAAGACGGATGACCAGAGGTTCGAGAGTTTGTTGAAAACTTAGAAAAAGAACACAAAGTGTGTTTAAAACAATATTGAATTCTTAATGTGCTCTGTGAACAAAAACAAAGCATATCTTATCTGCCATGTGTAAGACAAAGGTGTTTTTCAATGTTCCGTTCTTTAGTTATCTTAAACATCAATTTGTAATTTTAATTATACTTAGTTTATATTGTCTCTTATTAGAATATTTGGTAATTCAGTAATCCAAAAGCAATTGAGAGTAACCGAGTTACATTACTGCAATATTATGGTATTTGGATTACATTACTAATTACATTTTTAAAGAAAACCTTCCCCGCCCTGGCCAGAAGATGTAGTTCCAGGTCATCCGTTTCATAGGTAATTGATCTGGCCTTGGTGGGATACAAGCTTGGCAGAGATGGCTTTAAAGAGTTTTCAACCTACCCGTAGCAGAAGGCCAAATCTGCAGCCTCGCTATTGCCTGTTGCCTCTCCCGAGCGCCGCCGCAGTCACTTCCCAAACCTGAAAACAATCCACAAAGCACCGGCTGGTGTTCTTTGTGATCTTCTGACTTCTCTCAGAATCCGATTTAATTTATGAAATTATTTTCTATGTAACGAGCTGCTCAAGCTACTAGTTGTTGACGCGCTTTGCAGTTTGTTTTGGGTGGCGGACACATTGACCTGTGCGACCGCCCGGCTATTCCACCGACAATATACACCAGCCTATAACAGTCATGCACACGCAAAGCCCTCCCTAACTTTCTCCCGTGATTACAATATATCTGTGCTGTCCATCAGAACACAATGCACAATACGTTAATATCAAAGACAAAAAATTAAATACAATTTATTTCAGGATCCGCAAAGCAGTGAACCGGCGATAACCGAAGCGCAAAGTAGCAAGGGGTCCCTGTATTTTATCAACAACACTTTCGTGTACTCGTTACTGCGACGTGTTCATTAGTCCCAACACTTTGTGTAGCTTACTATCGCAAGGGGTCGTTAACGTTTTTTATTGCAAATGTTTTCATTCACATAACAGCAGTCGCAAGTTTCCATACCAAAACACTCAAGTTAATTAAAAGCATTGAAGCGCACATACCCTTTCAATTATTTCATTCGGAAGTGACGCTCAAACGGAATCTGTGCCAGCAGGAGCGCGAAACCACGGCCGTAAACGATCATCTGAGCTTTACGGTGTCATTTAACACCGAATCAACTTGAGAATGCGCCATGCCGCCACATCAATTGCAGCCCAGAAAAACAAACACTAGCAAGAGTGGGTCAAGACGAACCTGCGGGCACCACATCCGAGGTTTGTCAGGGGGGAGGTGGAGGGAGGGGGTTGGGGGTTTTCAATGCACAGCAGCCTATTTAGATGCAGATGTGAGAGTTTCTATATGGAGACAGCAGTCCTGGTCCCGTCATAGCGCATAGGCATGCAGAGAATAGCAAGAAGCTGCGGCGCCGTGGCCGACATTGACGTTACCTCTGTGATCATTCAAGCTAAATGAGCTAAATGAATTGCCAATTTGAAAGGCCTCAGCCACAGCACGTCACGTGATTGGGGGGCACGAACCTGCCGGGGTTGTGGTTGTCGACCCCCATCTCTCTCTCTATCTCTGTACCTCTCTCGATTGTTCTCGGGATTATTCTAACCTCTCTCTCTCTTCCTTTCTGTCCTTCTCTGTTTCTTTCTTCCCTTGTCTTCTTTTTCGGTATCTCTCTATTAATCTCTCTATATATATCTTTCTATCTATCTATGTATCTATTGATCTATCGATCTATCGATCTTTGTCTTCTATTTCACTCTGTAGTTCACTCTCTCTTTTTTCTTTCTCTTTCCCTCTCTCGTTCTCTCTTCTCTCTCTTTCTCTTTCCCTCTCTGTCTTACTACCTCTATTTCTGTATCTCTCTTTTTTCCTCTTTCTTTCTTCATCTTTCTGTCTCACTCTCTGGCTAACTCTCTCTCTTCCACTCTCGCTGTCTTGATCACTTTTTATCGGTCTTGATTTCTCACCTGTTCTCTACCTTTGTCTCTCTCTTCTTTCTTTCTGTACCTTCTCTATCTCTCTCTTTCTTGTCCCCACTCTTCTTTGCTACCTCTCTCTTTTTCTCTTTTGATACTTTTCTCTCTATATATTTCTCTCTCTGTGTCTTATTTATTTCTTCTGTACATCTTCCTTTCTTTCTTTATCGCTCCCTTTCTCTCTGCATATCCCTCTCTAATATAATCTTCATTGCTTACCCTCTATTACTTCCTCTCTCTATCTCTCCTTCTCTACATCTCTGTCTCCCTCTCTTGTGCCCCCTATTTGCCTCTTTTGTGCCCCTTTTTCCCCTCTCTGCACCCAACCCCCTCCCCCCAGTCTCTATCTCTCTTCTCCCTGCATTCCTTCTGCATCTCTTCACTGGAAGCCGGCTCTCACAAATCTACCCAGAAATTCAATAAAGCTATTACATGGGCATTGATCTTTTTTGCAGCCAAACATTTGCATGAGAAAACAAAAGAAGGGATTGAACTGTTCCCTTTTTGTAGAGCCAATAGACGTCCAGGTCTAGATTTATAGAGTTTGACAGCACTTTAACACTTTAACTCACCTCTGAATGTGTCCAATCAATGCCAGCCGTCCCGTGTTCACTTATCTGATGTCATTGTAAATCGCTCAGGAGGAGCCTACGATTTGCGGGGCAAAAGATGCTTGGAGGACGAGACTCCGGCTAGAAATATTTGACGCATGCTGCAACGTTAATGAAGGAACAGAAGAGATGATTTGACTTTTAGACTGTAATGTGGCGTTAAATGAGCAGCGGGTGCACGCTTGGCAAGGCAACGGGGAAACATTACATCTCCTTCCTTTATTTGCATTGTTAGGCAAGCATTTAATGACATCGCAGCCTGGTTTGATTGGTTTTCATTGAAGAATAAAATTTGGATTCAACCTTGATTCCGAGGTCTTATTGTTCATTAATGCTTTTTTGTCTTTCCGTACTTGTTTAAGACACACCACAGGAAGTCGGTCCTCAATTGAACCAGGCGGTAATGGATCCATGAACTGTAAACTGTGATGTGTTATTGGGAATAGTTTACTAAATTAGGGGCAAAAAACTGCCACACTTGCTCGTTTTAAGTATAATTTTCTTTAATCTCTCCACTACCGAAGCGGAGAAAATAAAGCAATATCCTTGAATCGACAAAATTATACACCAAGAAGAAAGGTAAATTGAAATTATAAAAATACGGAAAATACGTCAATAAGGACAGAGTTTATTATTGTGTTAAATCAGTGGTCTCCAACGTGCTGCCTGCGGACACCAGGGTGCCCCTAAGGACAGCTGAGATGCTTGCAAACTTGTTCTAAAATAGCTTATTAGTGCTGGGTCATGCTGATTTTCCGGTAAACTGATTTCTTCAGTTATTGACTGAGTCTATTCAATACCAATAATTTACCTGTTAATAACATAATAAGAACATAATTATAACTTGATAAGTTGTTATTTAAGATGCTGTGGAATACTTTGCCCTCTGAGATTCAAACTGCAACCTCAGTGGAACTGTTTAAATATAGACTTAGAACACACTTATATCCTATAACTTATGAATGATCCATGTTTCATGTGCACCGTGTATGTGTATTGCAACATCCATTGAAGCCTGGTCAGCCTGGAAGGGGGATTACCTCATGTGCAGTCCTTTCTAAACGTTTTTTTTTTTCATTTTCCTTATACTGAGGTTTTTTTTCCCTTTCTTCCATGTAGGTTTTAGATCAGGGAATGGTGTAATAATAGTCTGTAGTTTGTGAATTGGACTTCTTGTGATTGAGAGCTATACAAATAAACATGACTTGACTTGATTAGAAATGCTTATCAAACCGGGTGCCCTTTACGCTAATTCTGAACAAAAAGTAGTTCTTAGCTTAAAAAAAGTTGGAGACAACTGTATAAGATCACACTTTCGTAAAACAATTATTTTTCTTGCATTACAAATAATAATAATAATAATAATAATAGCAATAATAATAATAATAAGATTCATTACATACCAAATTTTATATTTGGTCTAAGATAAAAATCCCAAGATAATCTTCCCTACCAGATCTTTTTTTCTAACTTCAAAGATTATTATACAAGGAAAATACTTTAAACCCATTTTTTAAATTGTATTTTTTATATTATGTTTGTCTTGTTTTTTTTTCCCCCCGATACCTAAGGAATGGAGATGTTACACTTTCAGTTGAAATCATTAAATCATGACATAAGTCTAAAACAATGCATCTTTTATTCCAGTGCTATATTGCTATTTATCTTCTTACTCCATAAATCATTTTTGGGGGGCATGACTTATTCTATTGATTGACTTTTAATTGGGGAATACAAAACCGGATACAGTAAAACACAGATTAATTACATTTGGTTAAAATTTGGAATTAAAATTATATCAACTTCAGATTCAAGTATAGTACATTTCTAACAGGATTCATAATAACATGACTCTTTAAATGGCTTTGGAATAATCAATAACATAGAATTTAGACTGTTGTGGTTGCACTTATAACAAAATGCAAATTTGGTTAGAAAAGCGGGACTGACGGTTCGCCAAGCAGTGCCCAGACATATTTGATGAGAAAATCAGGAGAAAGTTTATTTTTGCAATCCCTCAAAACATTTTAAGGTATCATTCAACTCTACCAATCTCTTGAAGGCCCCAAAGTATCTACAGCCAAAAGGAAGTAATTCTCCTTTTATGCAATTGTGTTTCTACCAGTGCACTCATGGCATTGTCTCCCTCCACCCCCCCAGTGAAACGCCATGCCCGGAGACACCAAAATAGCATTTCTTCCTTTTCCCTGAACAGCTTTCTCCTTGCATATGTAAGGAGTAAGCAGTCATCATGAAGCTGCGGGAATAATAGGATAGTGATTGCGTATAATCTCGGGAAAAAAATAGCTTCTTGTGCTGTCAGGTTGGGCTTGGAAGATTTTGTGGCTAGTCCCCACTCAGCCCTCAAAACACCTTGACAGCTGGAATATCATGGAAAATAGTGGGCCAGATAAAAACAAAACAAACTGCACGTTGAGAAAATACAAAAGAGACTGCGGAACGGGGACAGAAAACAACGTCAGGTTTCAGAAAAAAACCACGGAGAAACCGAAAGGTGGCAGATATCTGCAGTACCCCACTTGCGGAGCTTAAGGAGCTTAGCCCCCCTCCCTGCACATCACACAAGAGTACTTAAGTAGAGGCAACGAAATCCGCTGTGGCAGGGCTGCAAGGCAAGCGAAAGGAAAGCGAAATAGAGATGTTGTGGGAAGAGCCTGCAGGATATGTGTTTTTATTCCAATTTTAGGTTTTTATTTTTCCTAAAAGAAGGAAGAAAATTGTTTTCAACTGATGTTCATGAGGAAGGTAGAATTTTGCCAATTTTTTTAGAGCTTAAAAACAATCAGTGTTAAATAAGTCACACACCCTGGAAACAATTGGGGCAAAAAAAAAACTCAATTTGTGTCAGTATCAGACCAATCTACTTTCTGGGTTAATTCAGCCCAAATTGTTGGGTTGTTTCACTCAGAAATTTCCAAAATTGTGCAGGGACAATATTATCCCGCCCTAGAAAATAAATTGTGTAAGTTCAAAATATTTAATTTACCAACAACTAGTCATTAACATTAGTCACAAATTTTAATCTCAAACATTTTTCTTTAAAATAAGCCGTCAGTGTGTAAAATGTTTCATGTATCAAAAGTGTCACTAGTATCATGATTGGGATCAATACTGGCGAGTGGTGACTACTCAAGAGTCTAGAACTCTTACTGATGTCAAAACTTTTGTCAAAATTTCCTAATTTGCAAGAATAATCTGATGTTGTTAATGGTAATATGCAGGTAACATCTGATTTATGACCTACAGTATAAGACTAACGTCCACCCAATAATGAGCACGTTCCAGTATATCTTTATTGTTGTTTCCAGTGGATGCTCATTTTTCTAGCAGATACTCATCTCTTTAATTCAATAGCTGGGCCTACAGCACGTAGCAGCCCAGCAACACATATGGGAATTTTGAAAGTCAGCCGTCACAGAAACATACCACTACACTCAGTAACTAGATAGCAGACAGCGAGATTGTAATGAATTCATGACAGGTCAGTTGGAACCAATCCTGGTCATAAGTCAGATGATACCTGTTCAACAGGGAAAATAAATATTTAGTAAACCCCTAATTGTGCAAATGCTCCAACTTAAAACTATTGGAGAGGCCTGTAATTGTCAACATGGGTAAACATCAACCATGAGAGACAGAATGTGGACAAAAAATGCAAATGATGAAATGAAATGATCTGCATTTATATAGCGCTTTTCAAGTCAATGACTTCCCAAAGCGCTTTACAATGTGCTCCACATTTCCCAATACGGCCTTGTATTGCAGCCATGTAAGACGCTAACCTGCTTATTGTGGGTATTAGGAGTTCAGTGTCTTACCCAAGGACACTTCGACATGTAACACGGACAAGCCGGGATTCGAAATGGGATCCCTTGATCCCAAGACGAGCGCTCTACCTCCTGAGCTACTGCCGCCCCTGATGGTGGAAAATAAGTATTTTGTCAATACTAAAAGTTCATCTCAATACTTTGTTAAGTACCCTTTGTTGGCAAAAATAAAAGCCAAACGTTTTCTGTAACTCTTCAAAAAGCTTTTCACACACTGTTGCTGGCATTTCGGCCCATTTCGCCCTGCAGATCTCCTCTTAAGAGTGATGTTTTGGGGCTTTAGTGGGCAAAACGGACTTTCAACTCCCTCCACAGATTTTTTGGGCGGTTGAGATCTGGAGACTGGCTTGGACACTCCAGGACCTTGAAATGCTTCAAGCCACTCCTTTGTTGCCCTGGCTGTTTGTTTGTGATTATTGTCATCCTGAAAGACCCAGCCACTTATCATCTTCAATGCCCTTGTTGATGAAAGGAGATTTTAATTTAAAATTTCTCGATCACAGGCCCCATTTATTCTTTCCTTTATGCAAATCAGTTGTCCTGCTCCCTTTGCAGTAGAATAGCCCCAAAGTATGATGTCTCCACCCCCGTGCTTCACAGTGGGTATGATGTTCAATATTCTTTCACCTTCAAACATGAGAACCTGTGTTTTGACCACAAAGCTCGATTTTTGTTTTATCTGACCATTACACATTGTCTCAGTCCTCTTCTAGATCATCAAAAAAGCTCTAGCGAACTGCAGACAGGCCTGGCTTCAGTAGGGAACACGTCTGGCAGTACAGGATTTGAGTCGTGTTACTGATAGTAGCCTTTAAAACTTTGGTCCCAGCGCTCTGTAAGTCATTCACTCAGGTACCCTGTGTGGTTCTGGTATTTTTGCTTCCCGTCCTTGTTATCATTTTGATGCCAGGGGGTGAGGGCTAGGCTCTTTGATACCAAAACCCTTTGGGGCAGATCTGCTTTTTGTAACCTAGGAGATTCAATAAAAAGAAAAGCCTCGAAAGGACATTTAGAACAGGTTGGATTCTTTTAGCTTGAGGGTTTTTGTGGAACAGTCCTCACCTGTTCTCCTTGCAAGTTCAAAATCTGTTGATGTCTTTTTTCCTTATTATGAGTCTCTACTAAACTCTAAACTGATTAAATAAATTTCTGCTAATAGGGTAATAAGGTATATTTAATAACTTCTTTTTTATGTATCTGTTAAACTGCACTGAAAAAAAAATCTCATCGGATAAATATAAGATCGTACGCACTGTTTTGCTGATTTTCAGTATTATTATTTTTTCATTAGAATTGAATTATTCCACTAGCAGATACATGAAAGTAAAAATAAGTGGCCCACAAAAAAAAAAAATATGTTAAAATAAATAAATAAATAAAATCACCATTTCACCAAAAGCTGGCAGTAGCCCTTTGGCCACCTTGTCCTTGGCATTATGTGAAAATTTCAGCCCACCTAATTTCTGACATGGTGACTGTAAATACAAAAAACGGAAGTTGACTGTGAATGCCGCCGCCTCCAGGACAATTGGAAATTAGAGTATTTTTATAGTAATATCCGAAACAACTGCGACTGCTCAATTTGCCAAGAGACTTTGGCTGTTTTCAACAAATATAATATCAAGACAAAACATGATAAAACAAAAAGCTAACTGGAAACGAACGCTGTGAAGCAACTGGAAGCTGTTTTAACGGTACAGCAGCGCTTTTTTATGAGATCCTTCGAGTGAAATGAAAATGCTAAAAAGGCGAGCTATGAGGTCGTGCCACTGGTCACTAAGCACTACAAACTTTTCACGTAGGGTCAATTTATTAGAGTCTGTTCAAAGAATGCCAGGCTGAATAGTCGTCCTTCACACATTTTCGGCTTACCAAATCTGGTCCGCTTTCTGAAAAGCTTGGACACCCCTCATTTAACTTTAAATAAAACAAACATATGAAACTCTTGCCAGGGATTTCATTTTTTAACATTTTCAGAAACTGGTGTGCTTTGAGTTTTTTTTAGTGATAAAAAGTGTGCCTCGGCTCAAAAAAGGTTGAGAAACACTACGGTAAATGCTTCTGTGAATTGCATCCTCCAAAAATAGTCTTTTTGAAACTGATGTCTTAGTTTGACTTTGAACTTCGATTTGTGTCCAGGAAGCGTAAGCCGAGCGGGGCCGGTCCCTGCCTTCCTCAGGAGCCCGGCCGTCCTCCCACCGTCCCCCCTTGACATGAAACCCTTCCTCCAATTCCCGCTGGAGTCGCCCCACCCTGCAACTCTGGGTCTCTTCCCCAACTTTAATACGGTAAGTGTTCTAAATGAAAATCAGACGAGTGACTTCTTGGGTTGGATCTTTCGATCTAGCAAGCCAAGCGGATTTACTTTTTTTTTTTTTAAATGCATTGTTGGGCGTTTGACTGAAAAACAGCAATTACTTACAGTTACTAGTTACTCATTTAAAATGTAACTCAGATAACACCCAGATTACTAGCACCAAAAAGTAGCCCGTTACTCCGAAACTAAGTATCTAGTTTATAAATTACAGTATATACTGGTATAGAAGCCAATAGCAACATGATAAAAGAAACAGAACATATTGTGTACACTATTCCGTGGAAGAAGTGAACCCTTCATATTTATTGGCTTGTGCAATCCTGAGAGTGTGGTGAGTTGGTTCAGGTGTAAAACTGCATTCACTCAACTGTTAAATAAACCAGTGAACACATTCAATGTCAAACATTAAAACCTTTTTCCCCGTTGTTTGTGAAAAAATGTGTTCCATTTAGAAAAGATCCCTTGTCATCCATGATTATGATTTGAAGGATAAGCTTCTAATGTAGGTTGAATGATAAAGCATGATGCTGAAAACATAGCTCAAAATGTTTAGTTGATATTCTTACTGACCCGGAAATCGGAATCCGGTCCTCGAGCCCAACTGAGTTTAACATCCCTGCGCTAAATAATACACAGTGTTCCTTTAAAAGCACATCTTGAACTAACAGGAATAAAATGGGGGTATAATGAGTAAACTTTCTTGTCCCAGTCCAAAGTCTCACTGCAGGATTTTGACTTTCGTGGATTGGATCTTTCCAACCAGCAACACAAGAGGATTTACATTTTCTTTTACAGGGTGACAGCAATTTACCCTTTCATTAAAAGGGGATAAGGCCATGGTGTCTGTCCTAGCACTAAAATGACTCCCAGCTAATCAATAGTATAAGAGGCCCGGGCCGAGTTCTCCGCAGTCAGCATTTCCTGTTTCTCATTTCCAGATTGAGTTTCATGTGAAGGTCACCGTGGACATGCAAGCGCACACACATCATCTCCGTCATCTGCATGCGCCCGGACAAAAGGACCTTTGTGTGACTTTATTATTCATCCTGCGCTAGTGAGGGCATGCAGTGTGACCGCTAGTGTCAGAAGACTTTCATAAGTACGGAATAACAATATGATATATGGAGTTTGTTGATATTTTAGAAAATATAGGATGATACCTCTACATACGAGCCTAATTCGTTCCAGGATTGTGCTCGTATCTTCAATAGCTCTTGAAACGAGCGCATTTTCCTCATATTAACTTATTGAAAACTATTTAATCAGTTCCCGGCTTCCAAAAGCATCCATAGCTACAAAACACACATTCATGATCACTATCGTAGCACTATTGTTTTTAGTAAATTACTCAAAATTCTTAAAATGAGCAAAAATATCTACCATACAGATCATTTTAGAATGTTTTTGTCCTCTTCTTCCCAAAAAGCAAGTTGAAAGAAATTACTTTTGAAGAAAAATAGAAATATAGTTAAATGGGCATATTTATTCACATTTATTTAAATAATATTTGTCTTACTATTTGTCTCACACTTAAAAAAAATTCAAAAAAATAAATAGTTGAAAAAAAATAGCTTTTTACTTCAGTATACTGACTTTTTGTTTTAGTTCTGATTGCTTTAAGAATTATCTTTGGAAAATAAAAGAGAAATAAACCTAAATTTCAGTTAAAGTACAGTAAACTATTAAGCTTGTTTTAAGTATTTTCTATCTTATTCCACTAATTACTTTATTATTTTAGTGAATTATCCCCCCCCAAAAAATTGCAAAAATATCTGTCATAATAGATCATTTTAGTATTTTTACTGCGCTTTTGTGAGAAAAAAAAACATTAAAAAGTTAAAGTTAAACAAACGATATATTTTTGGTATTTGTATTATTACCTTTTGATGAGAAGAGCAAGTTAAAATGATTTAAACTTAAAAGAAAAAAAAACTCGAAAACCTCAACATGAGGAAAATGAAGAAGCCTTGAGAAGGGACCGCACAAGAGGTCAAATGAACATAAGAAATACAGAACAAAATATTTTGCAGTGCAAACACTAATCTTAAAGCCCTGGTATCTTTTTCTCATGTTAAATTTGCATTTGCTTCAGCTATTGTATTCATTGGGTTTATTTAGCCTACACATTGTTTTCCGTTCTGTGACTGAGAATGAACTGAAATATGAATAATTTTCAACGGAATATGTAAAATGGACCAGAGTTTCCTTGAATTTGCTCATTTGTTCAAATAAATGTGTTGATTCACTCTCCTGCAGAAATACAAAAGGAGAATGACAAAAAAAGGGAAAAAAGCCCAAAATAAACTTAAAACTTAAAAAGACCAGCATTGAATTCCAACAGAATTTGTTTTTTTCATACCAGTCCTTTTTTCTTGGGTGTCTACAGCTGTGGAACATAAACAGTCTTTCATTTCGTGCGTCCGGATTTGAGGGAGCAGATGATAGCCTTAGTAAAACCACAAAGCACTTTTAGCGGTTTTCTAAGGGCGAAACCCTAACTAGCTGTATATTTTTGTACAACCAACAACTCACATCTCAAAAAGTGGTGATCTCCTACACTTATAATCTTGACTGATTTTTGTTACCGGTCTTATTTTCATTTTTATTTTTAATTTAGTGAAATTGGTTTATTAAAACCACATATTCAACACTACGAAAAATCAAAAATAAGAAAAAAAATACTTTATGTATGCACAACATACAGCACAGATGAAATTACTTTCTCTTCACCGCATGCAAACATGCAATAAATAAGGCACGATACAAATATCAAATATCAGAACGGTCAATAAAAGACAAAAAGATGGTTATAAGAATATAAAAATATACAAGGTTTCAAATAAAAATTATGCAAAGTATAGCCAGAATCTAAATAGAGCAGTTATGCATTGGCTTGGCAGAAGGGTGGTAAGGGTTGGGACAGGTAGAGAGTTCAGAGTCCTGACAGCTCGAAGGAAGAAGCTGTCCTTGAGCCTGCTGGTTCTGACTCTGAAACTCTGCTTTCTTTTCCCTGACCACAGCAGGTTGAAGAGGCTGTGAGATGGTATCAGGGAGATAATTTGTCTTATTTTCTATCTTATTGTTTTAGGAAAGAAGAAATAGGAAAGAAAAATAATGCTTAAAAGGATTTTCACTTAGGGAGACATTTTTATTTTTTATTTTAAATTGACTCTCAGGTTACCATGTACTGTATGTTTTATGTTTTTACTCCAGGTGTGACTTATAGTATCTGTGTTTTTTTCCTTTTTAATTATGCATTTTTTTGACTGGTGCGACTTATACTCCGGAGTGACTTACAGCCTTTTACCCTTCAGTCTGCAGAATTCCTCCTGTAAGTTCCCCCAAAACATATGTCTTTTTTGGGTTGTGCGGAGTCTGTTATTAGTCCCCGCAAGTTACAATGTGAATGAAAAAAAGTGTACCGCACCCAAAAAGTGAGGCCCCAAAAACAACAGATCCTGAGAAAGAGCCGATCCCACCAAAGACCCATCCCTATTCACCTCTTCCCCATTAATATTGCTTCTTTTAGCAACTTCTCGTCAGGTCACCTGTTATGGAGGAAGGATACTGCAATATGTAGAAATAAATGTATTGATAAATTGATACCTGCAAATTTATGCTATATAATTTACTCTACCAATAAATAAATCAAATAAGACCTAAAACTCAATCAGTCAATCGAAATGTGTTTGTATAGCACTTTTCAAGGATTTGCAACTCTAGGTGCTGTAGAAATTCAATTAAGAGTAAGTAAATAAAACCCATTCCTTTTTTCCCACCCCACAACTTTAATACGGCAAATGTCTTTATGTAATCCAATCAAATCCAATAAATGACATTAAAGAAATGTATTCATTTATTCATGCATTTTGTCATTCATTTTGTCATTTATCTATTTCAGTATTTATTTTGTCATGTATTTATTTCAGTATTTATTCTGTCATGTATTTTGTCATGTATTTTGTTACAACAAAATATCATAAACAGGTGTGAGGGTCAAACTAGCTGAGCTTTTCACTTATTGTTTTTTCAGTGATGAGAATTGCAGTTGATCAGTGCACTCGTCAAAACAATACACAACGAAATACATGACAAAATAAACAACAAAACACATGATGAAACGCATGAAAAACACACAACAAAACCTACACTAAAATACACTAAAAGATACACGACAAAATACATGAGCAAACAAAACAACAAAATAAAGGACAGAATACACGAAAAAATACACGTTACGATACACGACAAAAAACATGACAAAATACATGACCGAAAAAATACTGGACAAAATAAATAACAAAATACATAAATACAAGACAACACACGTGACCATCCACACGACCATATACATCATATAATACACAAATATACTCACGACAAAAAGCAGGCCCAAATACAAAACACATGACAAAATAAATAACAAAATACATGATAAAATACCTGCGATTGGCTGGCAACCAGTTCAGGGTTTCCCCTGCCCACTGCCCGATGATTGCTAGGATGGGCCCCAGCACCCCCGCAACCCTACTGAGGATAAGCGGTGCAGCTAATGAGATAAGAGATGAGATGATAAAATACATGACGAAATACACGACAAAATACATCTCAAAATAGACAAAAAAATGCATTAAAAGATACACGACAAAGTACATGATCAATTACATGAAAAATTAAACAACACACGACAAATAACAAAATACTTAAGAAAAAAGACATGACAAAATATATAAGAAAAAATACTAGACAAGTTAAATAACAAAATACACAACAAAATAAGTGACAAAATACACAAAACAAACGACCATATACATGACAAAATAAATGACAAAATACAGGGCAAAATGCACGGCAAGATACATAACAAACTAATTGAGAAAATACAAAACAAATACATGACAGTTAAATGACATTAAACAAGACAAAATGCATGGCAAAATGCAAGACAAAATACATTAGAAAATACGAGACAAAATATATAACAAAAAATACGAAAAAATAAATGACAAAATACGCATCAAAATACACTACAAAACACGTCAAAATGCAAGACAAAATACAAAACACAATACACAACCACATACTTGGCAAACTGAATACCAATATGCAAGATAAAATACACGACAAAATACATGCCAAAATACACAAAACATATGAAAAAATAAATAACAAAATATACAACAAAATACAAGATCACATACATGACAAACTAAATACCAAAATGAAAGACAAAATACGCAACCAAATACATGAAAAATACACTAAATATATGACAAACTAAATGACAAAATTCAAGACAAAATACATGACAAAATACATGACAAAATACATGACAAAATACATGAAAAAATACACAAAATATCTAAAAAAATAAATTACAAAATACACAACAAAATGCAAGACCACATACATGACAAACTAAATGACAAAATTCAAGACAAAATACACGACAATATATATGACAATGCATACTACAAAATAAAATAAATGATAAAATACACGACAAAATTAGATACATACGTACACATATAAAAACCAAATGACAAAATACAAGAAAAAATACTCGACAAAATCCATGAAACATACCGTATTTTCCGCACTATAAGGCGCACTTGTCACGAGGCGTGGTGGCGTGGAAGGTGACCGGACCAGAACGGAGGCAGGAGGCATGAAGGGAGAACTCAAATGCGTTGACGATCCATAAGTTTTATTTAATAAAATAAAAGTCGCCCAATACTCCGGGGCAAAACAGAACAATACAGAGTTCCTCCGGCACGAACTCAACAGGACAAGGCATAACAGACTAAAACAGGACAAGGCATAACAGACCGGGATTGTGAATAATGAGTAATGAACCAGCCCCCGCCAAACCCAAAATCCAGCCTTAAATAGCAGAACAGCAATCAGCTGATCTGCTTCAGCTTGAGTTCGGGGCGTGGCATACTGGTCGTCATGGCGACCGTGACAGAGCCCCCCTCTTAAGGGACAGCTCCCGAGGTCCCAAAAAAGAAAAAATTACTACCTCGCGCCCCGGAATGTTGACGATCGCGATTGGGGCAACCCTGCTCCCTCCTCCGAACACGCAGGAACGGGGAGAGGCAGGCGCCATCTGCGTCGGGCGGATCGGAATCGGCGCTCGGGAGGGGGGGGTCTGGTGGCCAACTGGACAGGGGATGACAGACAGGCAGAACCGACGAGAACAGGACAGATAAACAGGACAGGCCGATGCAGAAGAGTCGCACTCAGGACAGGCCGATGCAGAAGAGTCGCACTCAGGACAGGCCGATGCAGAAGAGTCGCACTCAGGTCAGGCCGATGCAGAAGAGTCGCACTCAGGTCAGGCCGATGCAGAAGAGTCGCACTCAGGTCAGGCCGATGCAGAAGAGTCGCACTCAGGTCAGGCCGATGCAGAAGAGTCGCACACAGGGGGGTCAGATTCAGAAGAGTCGCACTCAGGGGGGTCAGATTCAGAAGAGTCGCACTCAGGGGGGTCAGATTCAGAAGAGTCGCACTCAGGGGGGTCAGATTCAGAAGAGTCGCACTCAGGGGGGTCAGATTCAGAAGAGTCAGGCTCAGGGGTTCAGGTTCAGAAGTGGCGATTCAGACAGGACAGGCGGAATCAGAACAGGCAAGACATGAGAGGGTCAAAATCAAAACAGACAAGACATAAGAGAGTCAAAATCAGAACAGACAAGACATGAGAGAGTCAAAATCAGAACAGACAAGACATGAGAGAGTCAAAATCAGAACCGGCAAAACAGGAGGAGCGGAGTCGGGCTGGCAGGCAGCGGAGTCGGAGTCGGCCCGACGGGCAGCGGAGTCGGAGTCGGCCCGACGGGCAGCAGAGTCGGAGTCGGGCTGGCACGCAGGGGAGACGGAATAGCAGGCAATCGGCACGGGAGTCGGGCAGGCAGGCATGAGAGTCGAACAGGCAGGCGTCAATTCTTCCCGGGACCCCATTCGAGGCACAGCAAGGGCCACGACGGGCGGGGCCGTGGTTCGAACGGGCAGGGAAGGCCAACTCAGTAGGCGCCTGCCGAACTGCGCTCTCCAGCTCTCCCAAGTCGCGCTGGGATCGTTCGCTGAGTTCTATTTGTTGGCTGGTTCATTCTGTCACGAGGCGTGGTGGCGTGGAAGGTGACCGGACCAGAACGGAGGCAGGAGGCATGAAGGGAGAACTCAAATGCGTTGACGATCCATAAGTTTTATTTAATAAAATAAAAGTCGCCCAATACTCCGGGGCAAAACAGAACAATACAGAGTTCCTCCGGCACGAACTCAACAGGACAAGGCATAACAGACTAAAACAGGACAAGGCATAACAGACCGTGATTGTGAATAATGAGTAATGAACCAGCCCCCGCCAAACCCAAAATCCAGCCTTAAATAGCAGAACAGCAATCAGCTGATCTGCTTCAGCTTGAGTTCGGGGCGTGGCATACTGGTCGTCATGGCGACCGTGACAGCACTGGGTTATAGGGCGCACCCCGAAAAAATAGTTTTTGGTCCTATTTTTGACATACATAGGACGCACCGGATTATAAGGTGCTACAATGGGAACGTTGACAAAACAGTCAGTTAGTTCAGTCCAACTTATTACCCCCTTAACATTCCCAACGCTTGCAAAGAAGCAAATACGTGTCGAGAACACGTGCGGATGCGGTGTCCGTACGATGTCACTCAAATGCATCGTCCCATCATCCGGAAGGTTAAAGTCTTGGGATTCAAGAAATGCCAACCATTCCTTAGTATCTATTTTCTTTTTCGCTCGCAACTTTACTGTGCATATGACAATAAACACTTGGAATTTATTTAAATTTAAAAATAGACACTCCATTTCATCCATTATCTGCACCGCTTATCACAGAAACATCGAGTTCAGTCTGAAACAAGATACAGGGACAATATAAAACCCGGAGTAGCTCACCAAAGTCGTTGTGTTCATAATAATGTGCAGCCAATGTCCTCTTATATCCGTGAGGGTAGTAAATCCAGGAGAATAAAATATTTTCAAATACAGAATAGAAAAAAATGCTTTCTCTATGCCGTGAGCCACATGCTATACACATTCATCTTTTTCGGCCAATTGCAGGCTTTGTTTCGCCGTTCAAGCCAATGCCAGCCTGTAAATGATAAAAAGGATCCGCCCCTTGACCTCCGAATAACTTTAGCTAATAGTGATCGATTCAAATGATGATTGACACATTGGTTAGCCAATGAAACGCCGGTAAATAAATCCCATACACCGCGTACTACTTGGCGTTCGGGGGAAAATCTAGTCGGCGGCTGCAAGTTAGTTGGAAAACTTTGCAATTTTAAAATTGATCCATAAATAAGGCGCACTGTATTATAAGGCGCATGGTCAGCTTTTGAAAAAAATAAAGGCCTTTAGGTGCGCCTTATAGTGCGGAAAATACGGTACATGACAAAATACCTAATTTTATAATTGCATTTTTTTAATGTCATACATTTATGTGATACGTGATTTATTTATGTGTTCATTTATTTTTATGGCATTTACTTGTTGGTATTTTTCCATTCAAGTCATGTTACAGGACTACTATCGATACGCTGATACATTTCTAAAGTATTTTTTTCTTTTCTTCAGATGGACCCGGTGCAGAAAGCCGTGATGACGCATACTTTCGGACCCCCTATAGTGAGGACCAAGCGACCCATCATCTCCTGCAACGTCTGCCAAATACGATTCAACTCGGAGGTAAAGGGACAGTGTGTAATATTCGACCAATATATGTCACTGTATGTTGTAGTGCAACCGAAAACGAGTGCTACAGAACACGTGGTAAAAATACAAACTACCGAGACTCGACGTGACCGAACAACATAGTTTTTTGCTTATCATTCAAATCAAAAACCTTATTTTAAAATGGTTTAAATGCTTTTTCTACTGGGAGGCGCTATATTACACACGGTCCCGTAAAGGCAGGGGTGGGCCACATGCCGCCAGTCATGCTTTTTCATCCGGCTTGCATAACAAAAATGGCTGAAATATAATCAAATGTAATATAAAAGTAAACCAACTACTACTAATAAAACATTTTTGTTGGGTGTCAACTGTGTGTTTTTACAACAAATATTACTACAAAACACTGCAAGACTGCCACAAACTTACTACAAAACAGGGACCTAATTTATTGTGCATTTATTCTCACGAGAAAAAATACTATAGAAATACTATAAAATACTACCACAGTAATACTATGATGAAAAATACCACTACAGAAATATCACAACAGAAACACTACAAAAATACAACTACAGTAATATTACAAAAATACTAAAGAAATACTATAAAATGTTTAGAATAGAAATACTATAGAAATACTACAGACACACTACAAAATACTGCTGTGGAAGAACTTCAAAAATGCTTCAACAAAAATACTAACAAATACCGCTACAGTAATACAAAAATAGACCCACAGAAATATTAGGATATGAGTACTACAAAAAGTCTAAAGAAAAGAACAAAGAAAATACCACTATGGAAATACTTTAATAATACTTCTACAGAAATACTACAAAATACCACTATAGTAATACTATAATACAAAAATAGAACTGCATAAATCTTACGACATAAATAAATATTAAATCAGAAATAGTACAAAAATACAAGTACAGTAAAATTACAATTACAAAGATACTGAAGAAATATTACACAAATACTACCATGGAAAAATGACAAAACTACAACAGAAATGCGACTAAGGAAATACTTTAAAAATACATCTGCAGAAATACTACAAAATACTACTATAGTAATACCATAATACAAAAATACTAATAGAGAATATTACAATATCAATACTACAAAAATAATATGTATATACTATAAAAATTCCACCATTGAAATAATAAAAGGAAATACTACAGAAACAATACAAAACACAACTATAGAAATGCTAAAAATACTACTGCAGAATCACAACAAAATTATTAAAAAAAAAAACTATAGTAATAATAAAAAATACGACAGAAATACTACAAAATGTGACTGCAGAATTACTACAAAAATACTACTATTGATATAATACAAAATACTAGAGAAATACTACAAAAATCTGACAGCAGAAACACTACAAGATACTAAAAAATGCAACTTTCGTAAACTACAATACCTTATCGGCAAATTTAGTGCTTAAAACCTAGTATATTTTTGTTTTGTGAGTGTTTTCAAAACCACGAAACTATTAAAAGACAAATATGAATAATACCAATGTAGATATCTACATGTACTGTATATTCAATCACAAATGGAAAAAAATAATAGGTGTCCTGGAACAGTCCCCGGGCCATATTTTTTTACCCCTAAGCGGCCCACAATTTCAAATAGTTGCCCACGCTATCTTTAAGGTTTATATTTGTCACCTCTCTCGTGAAACTCCCGTGAAAGTTCATCGGTGTAAAAGGGGCGGCGCCAAATACACGTGATACTCTTCATTTAATGAGTGTGAAGCTTTCACAGATGATCAGCGACCAGCTGGTGACATTTGCTTTTGTGTTTAATGGATTATTTTATGAGCTCACTTGTCGGCGGTTCCGTTTTCGTTTGTTTTGTTTGTTTTTTTTACCGCCAAAACCATAAACGTCTCAGTCAGTCTTATTGCCTGCCAGGCGGTCAATAGTAAAAAAAAAATGCCGTACAAGTGGCGGCCATTTTATATGCGTCGAGGATTTATAACTACGATTTATATTACTTCATAAAATCTGGCTAAAACAGTGATTTCCATGTCAGCATCAAGTTGTCTAGTAAAATCTTCAAAAGTGTATATGATTAAGTCTTTTATTACAAACTGTATGTTTTACGCATTCTTACAAAGGGTGTCCCGATACAACTGTACCAACCTTTAAAGGGACAGTGTGTATTATTGAAGGTATCCTAGTGGTTAAGAAAAGAAAAACTTCAATACAAGAAACAAAAGTGATTTAGAAAGCAAGCAAAAATACATAAAACATGCATGTATTAAAAAACGCTTAGGTTGAGAAATTTGTATTTATATTACATGACGCGAGCCTGATACATTTGTCCACCATCTTGCTGCTACGGGTACCAAGAAAACCAAAAACCTTGTGAATGGCATGAAAAAGAATGGAAAGAAAAACTGTGTTTTGGTTCGGTCACTGAGTTTCCATAGTTTGTATTCCTAGCACTTGTTTCTGGATGCATGACAAAACACAGCGACATCTAGTGGTCAAATAATAAGCACTGTTGAAGTCATTTTACTATTTGAATGAAATTCAAAAGAATTCAGTCAAGTAACCCCTCGTTTTTCTCGGGGGGTGCGTTCCAAAAATTTCCCTTGATAGTAAAAACCCGCAAAAAAGAAACCTTTATTTACCGTATTTAGTTTCTGCAACCCTTAATGTTCAAACAGCCATACAATATTGGGAAAAAAAGCCTGTAATATGTCTGGAGCTGCAAAAAATGCAAAGCCTTATATAAGCCTTATAAAGTAGAATACTTATACAGTGTCTATACTACTTTAAATAATGTGTCCTGTGTGCCTTTTTACAGAAACCTTATATTTTTCTATTATTAAACATTTTTGAAAAAGTGCCAGGGAGCCACTAGGGATTATCAAAGAGCTGCATGCAGCTCGAGAGCAGGTTTAGCGGGTCGAGAAGTCCAACTTTGTTGGCGAGAGAAAGCATCTTTCTCTGCCTTTTGGTGCTATTGTGGGTCCAGAGCGTTTTGTTGACACTTGGAGATAATAAAAAGATTTGCCTATACATTCGTAAAGTAGGTTCCTTAAGATGTTTTACGTATGTGTACTACTCAGACTGCAATGTCGTTGATACAGAAGCAGACACAAGCAAAAAAGGGGCGGGAATTCATTTTAGCCAATCAGAATGCAGAACTCATTGCACGATAAATTCACAAAGTACCACGATAAGTAAACCGTGATACAGCATGGTATTATGTACAGTAATCCCTCAGTTATTGTTGTGGTAAATACACTTGCATTTGTAGAATAGATTTGCATACATGTAGAAATTTAGAAAGACTTGCTTACAGTTGTGGGAAAAGGTCGGGTAGACATCCTTGAAGATACGCTTGGCGACATTAAGTTTCCTTGAAGATAGCGTGCAAGGGACGGGACGCTCTGAACTTGATACGTGATACAGGACCGCCTTTTGGGGTGTAACCGAAGCTTAATCGTCACTACCAGCTTTAAAAACATTGTCATGTTCCCAGCTCTCTGAGATCTTCATTGACGCATCAATAAAGTTGTATCTCCCTCCACGAGGCTGGCTCCTGTCCATTTTCCTTATCCACATATGAGAAGACTTTTCTCTCGATTATCGAACCTCCAATTTCTCCAACATTATCGTGGTTGATGTGGGGCAAATTTACCTCCAGATGATCCATACCGACTGAGAGTATACAAATGTATCAAAATAAATACTATACATCTACAAATAAAAATACAGAACACATAATTGCAGTTAAATGAATGGTCTTTATTGTCATTATACAAAAGTACAACGAAATTGGAGGGCTTTTCCTTTCAGTGCAAGAAAGCGATGGCGAGCTACACATTACCAGATATCCTTTAATTGCTCTCCTATAATTAAAATACAACCGCCCCAAATGTAGCAGTTTCCCACAAGTTGTAGCTCCTGGTCATCCGTTTCATGGGTAATGGATATGGTATTGCTGAGATACAGGCTCTCCAGGGGTAGCTAGTGAGAGTTACTATGTAGCCGTTAGCAGTAGGCCGGACCTGAGGTACTGCTATTGGTTTATCTCGCGACGCCGCCTCGGTCTCTTCTCTGACCTGATAATAATCCACGAAGCACGCAAGGTGACAGGTGCTTGCTACACCTAAACAGGGCACAATGAAAATGTATTAGATAAGTATTACAGATCAATTATTATGGCCATGCAAAAGAACTAAGGAAGTGTTTCCCAGTGGTAAATTGTAATAGGAATAACTTCCTGCAAGTAAAAATGTATGCTACATATCACTGTCATGTTTACCCAAGACCTTAATGGGGAGATATTTGTCTCAAAAACAAATATATTTGTGATCTATTCAAGATCTAAAACTCAGATGTCTTGATAAATGCATATACAAGAATAAAAATTGCGCAGATGTAAATCACAAAATATATGTGTGGTCCTGCAAAATAAATGACTCACACCAGATTTTTCAATTTATTGGTACCAGAGAAGTTGGCCTTGAAAATTCTTAAATTTCTTTTCAATGTAATGAGATGCTAAAGCTACTAGCTGCTGCTGTTCTTCATTGACTTATGTGCTTGCCCCCACTGTTTGATTGACAGACTTCACCGCCCTATCACAGTCGCTTACAAAGACAGTCACGCCCACCTGACATCCACCCACACAACCTGTCCCCATGATAGCATTTGCTTTGCGCTGTCTGCTGCAGAACACAATGAACGATACGTTGATATGAAAGACAATAAAGACAAGACAATTCAAAATCCGCAACGCAGCAATAACCGAACCAGAAGTAGCGAGGGGTCCCGGACCTCTTGGGATCAAGAGGTCGCATGTTCGATTCCTGCCTCCTTAGTGTTATATGTTGAGGTGTCCTTGGGCTTGGCACTGAATCCCCTATACCCCCAATAAGCAGTTAGTTGCCTTGAATGGCTGACACTATGCGAGTGTGTGTGAATGGGTTAAGCGTGAAACACATTGTAAAGCTCTTTGGGAGGTCTTCATTGACTTGATAAGCGCTATATAAATACAGACTATTTACATTTTGCTCTAGGTTCAATTATTTCTATTCCAGATAATCAAACTTACTGTGCCCTTGCTCATCACAACTCAGAATTAGATCGCTATCGTCTGGCTACGAGAGAGTATTAGAATTCGTCTGACGAGAAGCGGTGTGAAGAAACCCAAGGAGTGAAGGGAACAGCAGCGTGTCTTTAAACTTACATTAAAGCTGATTAGGCAGTTTTTTGGTCCAATGGTGCAACGCCTGCTTGATGCAATGCGTCTAAAGGAAAAAGGGGGGGAAAGGTTTAAGGCTACAGTGTGTCTTATATAGCGATTTGAAGTGGTGTAAAAATACTTGATTTGTTTCAAGTCAAGTCAAGTCATGTTTACTTGTATAGCCCTTAATCACAGAGAGTCTCAAAAGGCGGCTCAGGATTACAATTACACCATCCCCTGATCTGAAACCAACATGCAGGCAAGGAAAAACTCAAAAACCCCAGCATGAGGAAAATCAAAAACCTTGAGAAGGGGCTACATAAGAAAGAGGTCATCTTTGAGGAAGATAATAATATATTGTGTATTACGTAGCTCTTCTTAGTGGTAAAAAACATTTATTAAGGAAAAGAATACAAAATTACATTACGTTGTTTTTAAAATACCTGCGGGTCATGAAATCTAAAAATTAAAGATCCATTAATATAACAATATATTGGGTAATATATTGGGTTCCAAGCAATACATTTTCTGATAAGGCTTTGTAGTCTTATTGTAGTTGCTTAGTGTTTTATAATGTTTCTGCTGTTAGATTTTTGTAGTATCTCCGTAGTATTATCAATATTACTGTAGGGTTTTTTTTGTAATATTTTGAAGATATATTTTAATATTTCCATTGTATTGTTTGTCATTTTTATTTTATTGTTTGTTATTGCAACATCCATTGCAGCTGTGTCTTCCTGGAAGGCGGATTACTTAATGCGGGTCCTTTATTCAGGTTTCTTTATCTTCCTCATGGTGAGGCTTTTGAGTTTTTCCTTGCCCTCATGTAGGTTTTAGATCAGGGAATGGTGTAAAATAGTCTGTAGTTTGCAATAATCTGTGGTCTGTGCAGCCCTTTGAGAAGTATTGTAATTAGGGGTTATACTGTACAAGTGAACATGACTAGACTTGACTAGTATTTTTAGAGTATTTCTGCAGCCCTAGCAGATTATAGATTAATTTGTAACTGATTGATTGATTTTCATATTATTTCTTCATCTTTATATTTTCAGATAGTTTTGGGTAGTGATTTTGGGTGGCACAGCGGTTGAGTGGTTAGCCCGTCCGCTGCACAGTTCTGAGTTCATGGGATCTAATCCTCCTGTGCGGGGTTTGCATGTTCTCCCCGTGCCTGCGTGGGTTTCCTCCGGGCATTTCTGTTTCTTCCCTCGTTCCCAAAAACATGCATGTCAGGTTAATTGGCCAGTCCAAATTGTTCCTAGGTGTGAATAAGCTAGTGCGACTGTCTGGCAACCAGTTCCCGATATCCCCTGCCCACTGCCCGAAGATTGCTCTCCCGCGGCCCTACTGAGGATAAGCGGTGCAGATAATGGATGGATGGATATTTGTGAACAATGGAATGTTTTTATCTGAACTTTTTTGTGGAGAACCTGATTCGACCCAACCTTAGCTCCAGCGGCCCCCAAGTCAATTGAGTTCAGGACCCCTGCTTTAAAGGGAGGGTAGGGGTCAAAGTTGTATCATGTTTTACCAATAAATCATTTCATTACATTGATTTCATGGAAAAAAATCTTAGTTACTATAGATTCTTCGAAATCACCAATGAAAGAGAGAAAGCTCCACAAAAGAATAGCTTTTCTGAACGCCGCCCTTTAATGATGTTTTAGTAGTTTGTTATTGCGCCCAGGCAAATGTGTCATCACATAAGAGGAACATCGATTACAGTGTTCCAATCTGCCTCACCGTCTGCTAAAGGCAACGGTATTTCTTGATGGAAACAGGCTTTTAATGTGAGAATCCAGGAAGACGATTTATGTGTTGGCTGTTTGACGTTTACAGCCACTGAGATCTTGTATACGTGTCTGGGCAAACGACTTTTAGTCATAAACCTTGGAAGAATTGCTGAGAATTTTCGTTCTTCTTCCGCATTGACTTGCATCACGGGTATGTCAGTTTTTAGAGTGACAGTGCATATTATTTAACCACTTGATGTCGCTGAATGATGTAGTGCAGGGGTCGCTGAACTTTTTAACGCTCAGAGCTCATTTTTGTTACTGATTAGCGTGAAGGGCAACCAAGTTGTTCTCCATCCATCCATCATCTGAACTGTTTATCCTCAATACGGTATTCAATTCATTGTTCTAAAAATAAGGCCTTAAATGGCATTAAAGTGTCTCATATCCGATTTTCGAAAGTCTTAAAAATGTGAACACACTAACAAGATTGTTGTTTTTTTTAACTAAAAAGATTTAGTAATATTTATCAATTGTCTTTTTTAATAATTCACCGATTTACTTTCGTGGCAACATCGCGTGACCGGAATAACAACTATCAAATCGGTGATGTGGTTTCAGTCGAGCCTTGTAGAGCAGACACATGTCTTATTGTAGGTCTACCCACAATATACATAGCAACTGAGGGGAGAGATGTTTACTTTGGACCATGGGAACATTTAAAACCGTGTACATATATTGGAAAGTGGACATCCGGCGACAGTTTTTTGCCATGGCTAAAAGCTGTGCCACGTAGTATGTACGAAGCACAATGTAATGTGTGCGAAAAATATTTATATTTTTTGTTTCGTTGGTTTTAATTGTGTTTTGTTGCCGACTCGGTCTTAAATTTTATTTTATAAGGAATTTAAAAAGTCTTTGAAAGTCTTGAATTGAACGTGCCTTAAGCTGTAGGAAGCCTGAACATTTTGTTCCTATATGTTCCTATAGTACGTTTTTACTATGTTATTACTTAGGATCGACCGATATGGGTTTTTCGGGCCCGATAGCGATTCGTATTAAGAGGAGGCAGATAACCGATATTTGGAGCCAATATTTGCTGTAAAACTTAAAAATTAGTGTAAAAAATGTTTAATAATGCAAACGCAAAATGAGTCATCTTTCATTTTCACATGACTAATAAGTGTGGTATTCCTCTGTTGTCTCCCAAAGCCACACAGTATTTGTTTATATGGGGAACTCCAATAAAGCTAGGGTCTCATTTACAATGGTGCTCTATTTACAGCGATCAGTGAACAACCACGTACAATAAACATGCACTACAACAAGACGACTATAGTACGCTATATGAAGCCTACTTTTAATGTCAAAACTTGAGATTGTATTAGGATGAAGAAAAGAACAGTGAGTCGCTAATTCGGTTTTCGATAGCCCTCGATAGCGGAGGCGCGGGCTTCGAAGATCTGCTTCCAAGATCTGCTTCCAAGATCGTCTCAGGAGGGAATCACGCTCCCCCTATGGTTAGAGACTCATTTATTGGAAAGCACAGGCATAGAACAACACATCGGATTGGCTTAAACAAGGTCACATGAATACAGGTAAAGAATCTGATTGGTTTAGACAGATAACACATGTTTAAATTAAGTGAATAATGTTGGTCGCTAGATGGCGTTCGAGTATAATGAATGAGCAATAAGCAAAGTGAAACTTTGTAACACAAAGCGTACAATGCGTCACTGAGAAGTCAAGGTAATGGCAAAGGGAGGCAAACTCTTCCCTGCACTTCCCAGCACCGAAGCAATGGACATCTTGATTAATAGTTAGCGGGCCCCAAGAGGATACAATTGTAATCTCTTCCCTGGACATCCCAGCACCAAAGCGAATGGCATCTTGATTAATTTTAAGTGGGCCCCAAGAGGATACAATTGTAATCTCTTCTGTGGACATCCCAGCACCAAAGCAACGGCCATCTTGATTAATTGTTAGCGGGCCCCAAGAGGATACAATCTTTGCAAGAATACAAACAGCACCTCGATATAATCGTTGGCGTCGTTAAGGTACTTTGGAGAATAAAAGCATACAAAGGCACGTACAAACAATAATCAAACTGTAATTTCCCTTACACCTAATTCA
This sequence comes from Urocampus carinirostris, assembly GCF_059441175.1. NCBI lineage: Eukaryota > Metazoa > Chordata > Actinopteri > Syngnathiformes > Syngnathidae > Urocampus > Urocampus carinirostris. Next base: position 25,216,902 of record NC_142354.1, on the reverse strand, counting down.
GTACAAATACTCGTGATCGTGAATATTATAGCGCTTAGCAACAATAGGTCACTTCCAGTGTTCGCATGAATAGGTCTTAAAAATGCATACCGTATTTTCCGCACTATAAGGCGCACCTAAAAGTCGTAATTTTTTTCAAAAAATGACCATGCGCCTTATAATACAGTGCGCCTTATATATGGATCAATATTAAGTCGCAAAGTCTTGCAACTAATGCAAGCAGCCGCCGACTAGATTTTGCCCCGAACGCGAAGTAGTCCGTGGTGTATGCAAGGATTTGTATACCGGCGTTTCATTGGCTAACCAATGTGTCAATCATCATTTGAATCGATCACTATTAGCTAAAGTTATTCGGAGGTAAAGGAGGCGGATCCTTTTTATCATTTACAGGCTCGCATAGGCTCGAGGGGCAAAACAAACCCTGCAATTGGCCGAAAAAGATGTGTCAATCATCAGTTGAATCGATCACTATTGGCTAAAGTTATTCGGAGGTAAAGGGGACGGATCCTTTTTATCATTTACAGGCTTGCAAAGGCTAAAGGGACAAAACAAAGCCTGCAATTGGCCGAAAAAGATGAATGTGAATAGCAAGTTCGGTTGTCTACGGCATAGAGGAAACATGTTTTACCATTCTGTATTTGTAAATATTTTACTCTCCTGAATTTACTACACTCACGGATATAAGAGGACCATGGTTGCACATTATTATTGAACACAACGACTTCGATGAGCTACTCCGGCTATACATTTTCCCAGTATCTTGTTTCAGAGTGATATTGATGTTTCTGTGATGGGTCTTTTTTTAAATTAAACTCAATTCCAAGTGTTTATTGTCATATGCACAGTAAAGTTGCGAGCGAAAAAGAAAATAGAAACTAAGGAATGGTTGGCATTTCTTGAATCCCAAGACTTTAACCTTCCAAATTATATTTGGAACGATGCATTTGAGTGAAATCGTACGGACACCGCATCCGCACGTGTCTACGACACGTATTTGCTTCTTTGCAAGCTTTCGGAATGTTAAGGGGGTAATAAGTTGGACTGAACTATCTGACTGTTTTGTCGACGTTCCCATTGTAGCGCCTTATAATCCGGTGCGCCTTATGTATGGAAAATATAGGACCAAAAACTATTTTGCGGAAAATACGGTAATTAAGAAAACGATGGCGTATTTGTTCTAATCACGCCTATCAATATTTTTTAATAAACACATTATATTATTATAGGAGAAAAGTGGGTTGATTTGTTTCAAGTCAAGTCATGTTTACTTGTATAGCCCTTAATCACAGAGATGGGAGAATCGAGTTGGGTTTGCAGTGGAAGGAAATATTGAATTTGCTGAAGATGTTGCGTCAGAAGAGATGGTAGGTTATAAAGAAGAGGGGCCTCAGAACAGAGCCCTGGGGTACTCCTGAGGTGACTGGATAGGGGTTCAGAGGAGAAGGACTTGAGTTGAATGAATTTAGTGCGGCAAGGGAGGTACCAGTAAAACCATTGGAGGGGGGTGTGAGACAGACCTTATTATTTAAATCATTTAAATATTTTTTTAAATGAATACAGGTTTTTTTCTTACCACTAGGAGGTACTAAATAACACACACTGTCGTGTTAAAAAATAAATTTAGTCAAGTATTTTTTTAAATGACATACGTGAAATATTTCAAATTGGAGAAAAAGGAGAAATACAAACCAAATACTGTTTGAGAAAACAATATTTGAGGTAGGGAGGTGTGTGTGATACACAAATATTGGAAATCTGAATCGAGGGGCCTTTTTTATTCTAAATTGTTGGTAAAAGACAGTTAGCGCAGTGACAGGTAGGGTAAATCGATTCATAGTTCTATTTTTTCGGCTGAAATTCCAAATTCCAAACGCCCTGTCCACCCCTATCAATACCAAACATCTTTTCACACACACATAAAAACGGATACCAATGAATGAATAAAAATATAGCGCAGAAATGTTCTCAAATCAATTTTAAGTTACACTGGAAAAAATACATCTTATTTATTAACAGTTAAAAAAAAGAAGCCGAGCCGAAATGAACCTTTCGGTGTAGGAAAATATTTTGATTAAAACTCCCACTAAAGCCCTTTTAAAGCTTGTCACTGTGACCACAAACCAAAAACATAAAATAGCATTCCAGCAACTCTCAGATATATCTCTCAAGCAGAGGCTGCCTGAAATAAAAATAAATAGTGACAATTGGGTGCTAAATTCTTGTCCTCTAAGTGCAGAAGTTTGGAAAGGACACAGGAGAAGAGTCATCTGAAACTTGTGTAACACTGCCCTGATCTTCAAGGGGGAAACTTAATTATATCCCTCACTTCGGTTCTCAAAAGGTCCGCGTCCCGAAAACAATTTGTTTACACCCGTATGACAGCATTTACACGCCGTGGATAAAATTAGGGTTCTAAATTTAAGCCTAAATAACATCTAGCAATAGGTGAGGTTTCAATCTTTGCCGGGGCACACCCGGGTTCAGTATTTTTTCAGAGATAGCAGACATAGGTGTTGTTTTCTTTTGCAAAATAAGAAATATGAAATACCGGATATAATTGGTAAAACAAGAGAGAATATTATAAGACCTTCATTTGCTAAAATGAAACACATCTTAACACCTCTCGCACAAATAAGGCGCACCGTGTTATAAGGCGTACAGTAAGCTTTTGAAAAAATGCAATGTTTTGAGGTGTGCCTTATAGTGCTGAAAATACGGTACAGACGCTGCCCGACCTACGAATGCGTTCTGGGCGATCGTTCGTAAATTGAATTTGTTTTGTAAGTTGCTTCAGTGCTATATTTTCTATGTTTAAGGGTTTTTAAGGCTTGTAAAAGTAACCTGTATTGTTATGTACTAAAAAATGAACATTTCATAAATTGAAATTCTCTATAAAGCTAACTCTCTATAAAGTTTAACTCAGTTTTGGGAGATGCGCTTAAAGAGGTCCTCCTCCGTGGTAAAAAGTGGCGAAAAAAGCGTTCCGACCATTTTCTCAACCGCATCAAGCTTTCTTATTCCACTTTTGTTTCAAATGAAACGGCTTGCCTCTGCCTTAAAATAACCGTATTGAATGGATGCACGAGATATTAAACAATAAAAACTTCAATGATCTTGCTAGCGATACAGTAGACGTTTTTATGATTACACACAAACCAGGAAGCAGAAGTCAGATTTCTTCTTCGGGGTGGATGCTGGGTGACCTCTGACAGTGCCTCGTGGCGGAATGAAGCACGACGATTTACTGTTCTCTACTTGGAAAAAGGTGCTCACAATACAAAATCTAACTTACAGCAATGTCCGGATATTTTTTTCGTATCTACCGTTTTGTTTACGTCGAATGGTCGTAAGTAGGGATCGTCTGTACAAGTTTTTGTATCTTAACTACGTAATTACATACCCTGTATTGCGTTAATCCCCAAGCCTGTTCATACCCCCGGTTGTTAAACAGAATTAAAAGTAGAAGCGACTAAATGATTGATGTGACCACTCTGGGATAAAAACGCCTCTCACGGATTCCCTCTCAAGTTACATGTCGTAACGCTAACATTGCCAATTCATCTCTGGCCACAGAGGACAAATTAGCCCACCGGCGGTAAGCATCGTGCTGCTGCAAAGCTGACGTCACGCCGTGCTGCATTAGCCGTCGCCACTGCAGAGCCACGGCGCTCTCCGTTCCCCAAATTTTGAGTTTGTCCCCTGCCCGTTCCCTTTCATCCTCTGTAGGGTTTACTGTATCGTTCTCTCCCCAGCTCGACACAATATTCCTCTGGCTGCAGCCTGTACCCCGATTTGCTCTTTTTTTCTGAGCCTTTGTCACTTTATAGATAAAACATCAAAGCGATTCCTGCTTGGAGTGAAAAAAGGATTTCTGGGACGTTCGCCCGCTTCCATTTTCTCCCCTTTAAAATCCCATCCAAGCCTCCTCAATCACGCTAATCCCTTTCCATATAGGGTTGCTGCTAGTTTTTTCAGCTTAGTTTTATCATAATTCAAGGATCTGACAGCTTTCTCGTCCTCGTGGCTAGCTGGCGTATCCTCGCGCCAATCCCTGCATCGGCCGACCTTCGTCGGGTGTGTTTACATGCACGGAATAATCAGGTTGAAATCAAAATTTGGGTTTTCAAACTAATTGGAGTAAGGTTTCAAATTAAAAACTACGTACAATGATTAGCGTTACTGCAAAATGGTAATGAATTACATAGATTTGTCACTTAATTTAAAAAGTAATTCCACTACCCTCCAGATTAAAGACACCCAAAAGTAGAGCATTTCTCTGTAAAATAACTAGTTACAAAATACTGTATATACTCTCATTAAAGCCCACCCCATAAAACTGCTTTTTTTTAGCCACATGATAAAATAGAAGAAAATGTGTACACCAACCTGTGGAAGCAGTAAAGCCTTCATATTTTTTGGCTAGGTAAAATCTTGGGAACTAGCAAATGAGCACTTAACCGAGACACCCCATATCCATTTTGCCTCTGGGCTTCAGACCACTCGAATATTTCCTTCTCCGTTTCTGGGTACTGTCTAAGACGTTATCTCTTTACTTCAAAATCATTTCACGCATTTTACCGTAAATTAAGTGCTCACGCTTGCCCCGTCTATTTCGTTGTTCCTGTATAAGCTACGGCCACATCCCAGGCACTGTGTACCATTAGCTATTGGTGACACACAACCAAATATTTGCATACATATTGCCCCTTGATTTCAGTATTTTATTTTATATTTCTAAACACAGCTTTGATGTGATTATATATATTGAAAGGGAGAATATCTCTATTGGGAGAAATTCAGAAATTCAATTATACTCTAACTGTATTTAGTTCTATTTTGTAGGCAAAAATAAAGAAAGCCAGCCTTTGTCAGTCATTGTTGGCTGATTGTGGGTTGTATGTTACATCACGAGCATAGGATGATGGAATCCATGATCTACTTTTGAAAACTAGTAGATTAACGCAGCAAGTAGAAATGATGGTAGAGGTACAATTGTATTAATGTGTTACAGTACTTGTTACCGAGAAAAGTGACTGCATTCCACGAATGCGTTCCTTTGTCATTAGTCCCAAAACTGTTTACATCCATGAGTCTGATTAACAACAAAATTTGTGTTTTTATACCAGTCGGTGTAATACATTTACATAACATAAGTGTACATGGCATTTTAAATAACTGAAAGACATTGCAAATATTGTTTGTTGATGCCCCTTGGAACATCCATTTGAACCTTGTCATCCTGGAAGGGGGATTACCTCAAGTGCAGCCCCTTCTCAAGGTTCCTTATATTCCTCATGTTGAGGTTTTGAGTTTTTCCTTGCCCTTTAAGATCAGGGGATGGTGTAATAATAGTCTAGTCTTTGCAGTCCTTCGAGACTCCTTGTGATTAAGGGATATACAAATAAACATGACTTCACTTGACCACTGGATGCCGCTGTATTGTGTAGTGCAACCGGAAATGAGTGCTATAAAGCATAAGGAAGAATACAAACTACGGAGACTCCAAGAGACTAAAACGCACCATTTTACTTCTCATGTTTTTTACCAGCCTTTTTTGGGTTTTGGGGGTTACGTACCAGCATATCGGAAGACAATTATATCAGCTACCTTTAGGTGAGGCTCATATTACAGTAGGTCAAATAAATGCAAGTTTCTTGACCTACTGGTATTTTAAAAAATGCTTGTTTATATGATTGATCATGTATCTTTACATTCAGTAGTTTTTGTTTGTTTTTTACCACTATGGAGCACTAAACAATACACACTGTCCCTTTAAACCAACAATGCCCTTCATGTCAATGTAATGATTGTTTTCTTCAGGAAAATTTATTGTTTATGAATTGTATTTATTTGATGTCTTCTTCCTGTGGATATAAAGGGACTCGAGCTCTTGACGCAGTTGTTTACGGGCTTGTGAAGCGTCATCCCCTGACTAATGGAGAGCTTTAGGAGGCAGCGGCAACCGGGTTGAGTTACACAAGCAGCGAGCTAAGCGTGCCAGTGTGTCATCAACAATCAGGATGAGCGTTAGGCGGCTAACTATCATCACAAGTTAATACTCGGGCTATTTTCAGCCGGGACTTGTGGGTTTCCTCTAATTATTTTCTCTGGCCATTCTGTGACCCCTCACCACTTTGTGCTTTGTACTTCGCAATCCTTGTGCATCGCAGTTTGAAAAAAATAATCAGCAATCCATTATCCCTGATTGCACATTGCTGCAAACAGGGACCAGCAGAAGGCAGTTTTGTCAGGGCTGCCTAAAATGAAATGCACGGTTAGTGGCAAGATCCATCATCCCTGAATCCCTAAGCAAAAAAGCAAATTGTGTGGTGCGTGGCGGATTGTTATTCTTTTCCTGTTCTGTTCAACCCAAAATAAACGGCACCCGTACTGCCACCATCCATTATCCCCAGTCAACTATTACTGTAAGCAATAATCGCAAATTAACCAACACTGACACCATGTAATGAAGTCCATCCATCCATTATCTGCACCGCTCATCCTCAGTATGTCACGGTCGCCATGACGACCAGTATGCCACGCCCCGAACTCAAGCTGAAGCAGATCAGCTGATTGGTGTTCTGCTTTTTAAGGCTGGATTTTGGGTTTGGCGGGTGCTGGTTCATTACTACCCATTCTTCACAGTCCCGGTCTGTTATGCCTTGTCCTGTTTAGTCTGTTATGCCTTGTCCTGTTTTAGTCTGTTATGCCATGTCCCGTTAAGTTCGTGCCGGAGGAACTCTGTATTGTTCTGTTTTGCCCCGGAGTATTGGGCGACTTTTATTTTATTAAATAAAACTTACGGATCGTCAACGCATTTGAGTTCTCCCTTCATGCCTCCTGCCTCTGTTCTGGTCCGGTCCCCTTCCACGCCACCACGTCTCGTGACAGAATGAACCAGCCAACAAATAGAACTCAGCGAACGATCCCAGCGCGACTTGGGGAGAGCTGGAGAGCGCAGTTCGGCAGGCGCCTACTGAGTTGGCCTTCCCTGCCCGTTCGAACCACGGCCCCGCCCGTCGTGGCCCTTGCTGTGCCTCGAATGGGGTCCCGGGAAGAATTGACGCCTGCCTGATCAACTCTCATGCCTGCCTGCCCGACTCCCGTGCCGATTGCCTGCTATTCCGTCTCCCCTGCGTGCCAGCCCGACTCCGACTCTGCTGCCCGTCGGGCCGACTCCGACTCCGCTGCCCGTCGGGCCGACTCCGACTCCGCTGCCCGTCGGGCCGACTCCGACTCCGCTGCCTGCCAGTCCGACTCCGCTCCTCCTGTTTTGTCTGTTCTGATTTTGACTCTCTCATGTCTTGTCTGTTTTGATTTTGACTCTCTTATGTCTTGTCTGTTCTGATTTTGACTCTCTCATGTCTTGTCTGTTTTGATTTTGACCCTCTCATGTCTTGTCTGTTTTGATTTTGACCCTCTCATGTCTTGCCTGTTCTGATTCCGCCTGTCCTGTCTGAATCGCCACTCTGAACCCGAACCCCCTGAGTCTGACTCTTCTGAACCCGAACCCCCTGAGTCTGACTCTTCTGAACCCGAACCCCCAGAGTCTGACTCTTCTGAACCCGAACCCCCAGAGTCTGACTCTTCTGAACCCGAACCCCCAGAGTGCGACTCTTCTGAACCCGAACCCCCAGAGTGCGACTCTTCTGCATCGGCCTGACCTGAGTGCGACTCTTCTGCATCGGCCTGACCTGAGTGCGACTCTTCTGCATCGGCCTGACCTGAGTGCGACTCTTCTGCATCGGCCTGACCTGAGTGCGACTCTTCTGCATCGGCCTGACCTGAGTGCGACTCTTCTGCATCGGCCTGACCTGAGTGCGACTCTTCTGCATCGGCCTGACCTGAGTGCGACTCTTCTGCATCGGCCTGACCTGAGTGCGACTCTTCTGCATCGGCCTGACCTGAGTGCGACTCTTCTGCATCGGCCTGACCTGAGTGCGACTCTTCTGCATCGGCCTGACCTGAGTGCGACTCTTCTGTAGAGGCCTGTCCTGTTTATCTGTCCTGATTTTGCCTGTCCTGTTTATCTGTCCTGTTCTCGTCGGTTCTGCCTGTCTGTCATCCCCTGTCCAGTTGGCCACCAGACCCCCCCTGCCGAGCGCCGATTCCGATCCGCCCGACGCAGATGGCGCCTGCCTCTCCCCGTTCCTGCGTGTTCGGAGGAGGGAGCAGGGTTGCCCCAATCGCGATCGTCAACATTCCGGGGCGCGAGGTAGTAATTTTTTCTTTTTTGGGACCTCGGGAGCTGTCCCTTAAGAGGGGGGCTCTGTCACGGTCGCCATGACGACCAGTATGCCACGCCCCGAACTCAAGCTGAAGCAGATCAGCTGATTGGTGTTCTGCTTTTTAAGGCTGGATTTTGGGTTTGGCGGGTGCTGGTTCATTACTACCCATTCTTCACAGTCCCGGTCTGTTATGCCTTGTCCTGTTTAGTCTGTTATGCCTTGTCCTGTTTTAGTCTGTTATGCCATGTCCCGTTAAGTTCGTGCCGGAGGAACTCTGTATTGTTCTGTTTTGCCCCGGAGTATTGGGCGACTTTTATTTTATTAAATAAAACTTACGGATCGTCAACGCATTTGAGTTCTCCCTTCATGCCTCCTGCCTCTGTTCTGGTCCGGTCCCCTTCCACGCCACCACGTCTCGTGACACAGTAGGGTCGCGGGGGTGCTAGAGCCCATCCCAGCAATGTTCGGGCCAATTAATCTGACATACATGTTTTGGGGAATTTGGGAGGAAACTGGAGTGCCCAGAAGAACATGCAAACTCCTCACAGGGAGGCTGCGATAGCTGGACTTGAGCCCTGAACCTCTGGATTGTGGGGCTGCGCGCTAACCACCCACCCGCTGTGCCGTGTAATGAAATCAACATTTAGAATTTGTTTTTTACTCAATAAAAATGCTCTACTATGTTGACACTCTTAAACTTTACATTTATATTAGATTATTTGTATTGGCAAGGCAAGCTCTTTGTGAGCTATTTAAAAGCTTTAGCTAAGCTAAATCCAAAGCTAGCTCGGCCCCGATATTGGTAGATGGTTCTGCTGTGAACGCTGCATACAAGGAAGTATGAATTGCCCTTCTAGAGTGCCCAAGATATTACCTTAAAACAGTTCAAGGTGCAGTTTCCCCTCTACATAAAAGATTAATCCCTTCTCGGATCAAGCTTCTATCTAGAATTCCTTCTGCCTAGAAAAAAATTTCCCCAAAATAAATAACTGGAAACCTATCAATGCGTCCCCAGCCTCCTTTTTGCATATGGGTGATATGAGAACTGTTTTAATATCTGTTGAAATGTAACAAGCTCCTTTGCACAATGACCATGTTAACCACAAGAGGTCACTTAAAGACCACTCTAAATGTTTCTCAAAAGCAGAGTAGTTACCATATGCAGTATCATTTAATTGTAACTTCGCATCTCCGATTGTATCCACTGTCTTTACCAATATATGAGTCGCACCGATTGATAAAATTTGGGGGGTTTTAGATGTGCCTCAAAGTTCAGAAAGTACGCTAATTATTAGATCAGTCAATCAATGAAACGGACATACAGCCTGTTATCTCTCTTACTTGATCAGCCACAGGCCTTATGCAAGGTGGCTAAATAGGAGTGAAGCTAATGGAAGTAAATTGTTTTTTTTTTCCAGAGTCAGGCAGAGGCTCACTACAAGGGCAACCGACACGCTCGCAGGCTTAAGGGCATTGAGACATCCAAGACAGGCCGTCCTCAAGATGGCGACAAGCAGCACCCTGCCCCCACCGCTTCACCCTCACTTTCTGGCCCCTCTCCGACCAACCCGGATAGTGATTCGAGTAAGCATGGTGAGCCTCACTTTTAGAGGTAGATCGGGCTTAAAATATCCAGCCGACCCGACCCGGGCCTGCGGGTATTAAAGCCCGACCTAGCCTGAGCCCGACCAATTAACTTTATTTGCAGGACCAAGCCGAAAGCAAGACAGAATCCCAAACCGACCCAAATGTAATGATTGACATTTTATGCCCAACCTGCGCCAACATTTTTGTTTTATAGTATTACTGTAGTAGTATTTTCTTAATATTTCAATAATATATTTTTCTTTTGAGAATAAAATCAAAATAATATATTAGGTCATTTTTTCATGCACTCAATTCTATATTTAGTTTTGTAGTAATTTTTTAGTATTAGCATGATTTTATTTTTGTTGCGTTTCTGTAGTAGTATTTTTTTATGACAGTGTTACTGTAGTGTTATTTTGTAGCATTTCTATAGATCTATTTTTTAAGTTTTTCTGTTATAGTATTTTTGTTGTATTTCTTTAGTATTTTTGCAAAATTACTGTAGTTGTGTTGTAAAATTTATATTTTAATTTCTGCAGTAATATTTTGTATTATAGTATTACTGTAGTAATTCGTTTGAAGTGTTTGTATAGTATTTTTTCTTTCAAAATAATAAGTTAGGTCCCTGTTTTAGGGACTAAATTTGATATTTAGTTTTGTAGTAATTTTGTGGTATTTTTGTAGTATTTCTGTAGGAGTATTTTGTAGTAGACACACAGAAGGACAATTGGGACAAAGTAAACACCCCAAAAACATATTTTTATCAATAGTCCTTTATTAACTATAACATGTATTGTCATTATACAGTATTTTGACCGTTTTGTTTGGCGTGCCGGATGAAAAAGCGAGAGAGGCCGTGGTTTGCCCACCCCTGGCTTAAAATCGTATCCCTACCCACTTGTGACGTACGATGATGACTCATGAACCACCGAATCTAGCATACTCACCAAAAATCGAATTCCTGTTTCAGACGACACCCAACTCTGTCCCAACCCTGAGTCACCTTCACCCCCGAGCTACCTTTCAACAGCCTCAGCGGGCGCACCGGAATCAGAGAGTCCTATCCCGGATTTTGCAGGCGTACCTTTCCCGTCTTCTCCTATGCCGGACGGCGAAGTCAGCAGCACGCCGCCTGCAGATTCGGTGGGGACGGTCCTCCCAGACGCACCGTCTCCAGTGCCAAGCCCCGGTTCTGGGGAGTCAGAGGAAGAGAAGGCCAAGAAGCTTCTCTACTGTGCATCATGCAAAGTGGCAGTTAATTCCCTCTCACAGCTGGAAGCCCATAATAAAGGTAAGAAAGGTTCGAACTGAATCACAAGTTTAAGTATTTCTGGGATGTGCACTAATACCACCCAGTTATGGAGGACCAAACCTGCCATATGTAGAAACAAATGAAATGATAAATAAATACAAATATATGCCAAATAAATAAGTAGAAATATAAATAACTCAAATAATACCTAAAGATGTGACATTAAAGCAATGTATTAATATTTTTATTATTATAACTATGCATTATGTCATTTATTTTATCATTTCTTTTTATTTTATAATTTAAGAATTTTGTCGTGTATTTTGTCACAGCAAAGTTGTATTCAAATGTGGTGGGGTCGAACTGATTGAGCTTTTCACCTATTGGTTGATCAACATCAGTGCCATTCTTCATCAAGTCAAGTCAAATCATGCTTATTTGTATTGCCCTTAATCACAAGAAGTCTCATAGGGCTGTATAGACTAAAAGCTATTATTGCACCATCATGAGATCGAACCCTGTGGAGTTTGCATGTTCTCCCCTTGCTTGCGCAGGTTTCTTCCGGGAACTCCGCTTTCCACCCACATTCCTAAAACATGTGTTTCAGGTGAATTGGCTGGTCCAAATTGTCCCTAGGTGTGAATGAACGAGTCAGTTGTGTGCCCTGCGACTGGGGCTGGCAACCAATTGAAGGTGTCCCCTGTCCACTGCCCGAAGACAGCTGGGATGGGCTCCAGCATGCCCGCGATCCTCCTGAGGATGAGTGGTGCAGATAATAGTTGGGTGGATGTATTTATATGACATATTTCTGTGGGTAAAGATATATACCGTATTCTAAATATGGCAAGATCCGTCCTCCATACCCATTAGTGAAAATTGAACTTTGTAAAATCATAAACACCTCAAACACTTTTGCATCACCTTAGGTACAAAACACAAAACAATTCTGGAGGCCCGTAGCGGACTGGGCCCAATTAAAGCTTACCCACGTTTGGGTCTGAAAGGCAGCCCCGAACAGGGCGGGGACCTCTCCTCCGACCCCAACACTCAGGAACGGACCTTCCACTGTGAGATCTGCAACGTCAGAGTGAACTCGGAGCTGCAGCTCAAACAGGTGAGACATTTTTCAGCAAAGTCAAATGTAAGCGCAAATGTAAATGATGCGTTTTTTTTAATTGGGCTCCTTCATCTCTTGACTGCAGCATATTTCGAGCCGAAGGCATCGGGACGGAGTTGCGGGGAAACCGAATCCTCTTCTTAGCCGTCACAAGAAGCGTGCAGAATTCTTGGTAGACATTTCACAATTTACTCTACCGTATTGAAAATTTTTTCGGGATGCATTTCATACACTATGTATGGATATGCTAAAAAAAAAAAAAAAACTTTTTTTGCCTGAATTGCAAAAAAATGCTCACTTAACGGGACAATGTGTAATATTTAGTGCCTCCTAGTGGTACCTTTGGTAAAAAACAACAACATTGATTTGAATAATAGGCCACCAATGTTATTGCTTTTTATTAAAAGAAAATTATAGGTGGAGAAATTTGTACAGTGGGACCTCGCTACTTCGCGCTTCGACGTCCGCGGATTCAGAGCTTCGCGGGCCTAAAAAATAATAATAATAATTTTTTTTTTTTTTTTTTTTTTTTTTAAAAGGTTTTTGTTTTTTTTTAAGCATTTTTGAAGGGGCGTCGCTACTTCGTGGTTCCATGTTCGCGGGTTCAGAGCTTCGCAGTTCTAAATTATAATAATAATAGAAAAAAAATAATTTTTAATTTTTTTTTGTAAGGTGCTACCTCGCGGATTTTCACTTATCGCGGGTGGTTTTGGTCCCCATTAACTGCGATAACCGAGGTCCCACTGTATTTCTTTTACATAGCTGAATCCATATCTAGTAGTCACTGGCATAGGGTTTCATTTGCTTTAGACAATACAGTGACGTCGCTATTGGTGTGTGGGTGTGTGTGAAGCAAATTGTAAAGCTCTTTGTGAGGTCTTTGGTGACTTCAAAAGCACTATTACTAAAATAATGATTGAATTGATCTTGAATTAGTTTTTCGGGTGGAGTGCTTCATTCTCAAAATGAGCAACATTTTGGCAGAATGTTATATTAGGGACAGTGTGTATTATTTAAGCACTAGATATCGCTATATGGTGTAGTCAAGTCACACTTATTTGTATATCCCTTAATCACAAAATGTCTCAAAGGACTGCATAGGTTACACCCTCCCCTGATCTTAAACCAACATGCTGGCAAGGAAAAACTCAAAACCTCTTCACGAGGAGTGCCACTGAAAACGAGTTTTGTAAATTCCAGACAGCAGAGTACATTCAATTAAAAGCTGCAAATTAAAAAACGAAACCTCAATTTTGTCTTTGAACATGCCGCTCGGCCATTCAAACCCCTGGCTTAAAGGCATTCCCAAATTCTAAAACATGCAAAATGTGAGGAAATACTTCATGGTTTTATTGCATAAAATCAAAATTAATTTCATCAGCATATTACAATTATTTTGAAGACAGCATTTATTGTTTTTGTCATCATGGGCTGTGACATCGTCAGAGGAACACCAGCAACCTAGCAAGCTACCATATGGTTTTACGTATTTATTAGAAGAGGTTATGAGTGTTTTGAGCAAAGTTTTGATGGTTTTTGTTTGGATTGACAAAGTGTTGTGTCTCAGGTGGATGCAGTGATAGTACAATGAAGGGCAAACAGCCAAAAAGGGGCCAAGTGGCAAAAAAAAATGGAGAGTTGCCTACGGGAGGCTAATCGGGACCGACCAACAAAAGGCTCGCCAATCCAAAAACACATAATGAATAGCCAATCTAATCGGGAACCCACAACTTAAAGCGGCAATGGCTAAGGTGATAAACGTGAAGCCGGCCAGAAATAAATTATGGGACAGTACACGGTGGACGGTCAACATGTGGCAGCTGGGAGCAAAGAAAACAGGAAAGCCCCTGGCAGCCCTGACACTAATGGGGAGCTTGCTGGACAAAATCATACAAACTCCAAGTCACACAGTTAAAAAAATATAACAAAACGCTGCAATCGACTACCTAAAAGGAGGCAAAGGCAAAGAAGGAACGCACACTGCTACAGCAGCAAGTAAACGTACCCCTCGCAGCTTTTGGAGTTCGAAGCACGCAACTCGGACCAAACACTAAGAAGAACTCGGCAGCACCGTAAGCAAAGATCCAATATCTCCAGGCATAAATAAGCACTATGCAATCGCTGTTCACTACAATCGCTTTCTGTTTCGGAGTTTGCCTCACATGTGTTAACGGGATTCACCATTTTGAAAGTTTTCTGTTAATTCAATGACGTCACACCTCAAGAGGAAACAAGCCAGATGAGTCAACTTGGGGATGCAAAATTGTTGGGAGGAACCATATATGTTTTGAGTCTAATGGAAAAAACAATGTTTGGGATCTTTAATGAGAGGCAGGTGATGATTGGCTGCGGTGTGAGGATTCAGCAGTCCTTTTGTCCTTTGGCGCCCTCTGGTGAAGAGTGTCAGGCTGAATTGCACTTGTTTTCTTATTTGTTTAGGCATTAAAAAAGTCTTAATTTGAAATGTTTTTCTAATTGTTTTACAAGAAAAAAAATATCAAATAATCTGCCATTTAGGAATTTATCTCTTTATTTATGTATGTGTTTATTCGTGTAGCAATATTTTTCATTGACTGTAATTCATTAATCATTAGATTACTATTATCCATTTTTTTAACAAATTACTTTAGATTGTGAGGTCATCAATATGTTGCACATGCCCCTCAAAAACCACAACAGTAGCACATGAAATCAAAAATAGCTCATACAGTATGTTGAGATTTTCTAAGAACTAGATTTCAGAGGTAAGATCGGGCTAAACAAATCCAGATCAACCAGATGCAGGGCCATGGGTATGAAAGCACGACACAGCCCAATTCACTTGATTTGACGGACCAAACCCAGAGAAAACTTGAAATTTTACATTTTATTTGTGAGGACTCTGGAGGAGGGGATGTGATTAATAATCAGAAATTAAAGCCTGTATTTTTTAAGGAAATTAAGTTAAACAAGAATGTATAAACATTCTCATCTTTTATGTTTGCACTTTAAGACCGAGAAAGGCAGAGACAAACAAACGGGTGGATAATGATAAGAGAGAATCCGGGCTGACCTGAGCGTAATGATTGATATTTTGGGCCTGATCCGGCCTGAAATTTGGGTCGGGCTTGAGTTTAAGATCTTACCTCTTCTACATTTTAGTTCAGTCATCTTTCATCAATTTGTGATTCACTACTTAAGTAACATCCTTTTTCCTTGTGTGCCCCAAAGGAACTTCCAAAAACTCTTGGGGCCGGACTTCTACCGAACCCCTTGGCCGTTGCGGCGGCCATGGCCAATCAGCTTGCGCTGCGACCACCGTGCCCGCCGGCCCACCATCACCCCCACCACCACTTGCTTCAGGGGACCCCACTCAGCCTGCTGAGGCCGGCCCCGGGGCCCATTCGCACAGCACACGGGCCTATTCTCTTTACCCCGTACTGATGGTGTGGTCACAGGGACCAGTCTGGAAGAAGCACACTGTGAAGCCTAGGGAAGACACGTTATGCTAACGGGGAGAACATAGAGTCTTTGATGGCTCAAAGACATTTTAAAGAGACAGCGTGCATTTTCATCTTCCCCACTTCCCCTTATGCCTATTAGTCACCCGGTCATGACCCTGCAAAGATGGTTAAGTGCACTCTTAAAACACTTGGGTGGAAAAAATAAATAACCAAAATGGGTCAAAATAGACCAATCCACTACTTGGATCAATTTAATTCAAGTTTGTTGAATAGAGTTTGTTTTGTACAGTTGACAGATCCCTTAATTGCCTGGCTCACCAATGAGGACGCAACTCTGGACAGCTTCTCCACTATTAACAGTTCCTGGCCTGTGTTTGGGTCTTCTGAAAGTTGGTTCTTTTGTACAAAATGGCCGATTATTGAGGTTATTTCAATGAAAAAGACAGGCAACATTGGCCAAAGCTACTTATTTTTCTTATGTGTTTGGGGTATTTAGGACTTTTTGATAGGGTTAAAATAAAAGGGCTCAATTGTTCAGTGGGTTGAAAAAATAATAATGCATAGACAAATCGTCACAGATTTTTATTTGTAGGTTTTTTATGTATTTATTCATTTTATTTATTTGAAAGGTTTATTTTTCTTTTCTTTTTTAAACAACCCTAACACGCCTGTATAAAATACATTTCTTTATGATATGGAAAAAAACTTGGGTCGCATTGTATTAACTAATTAACTCTTCCAAAAATGGTTGGTTGGTTTTGTAAAAGGTGACTAAATTTTAAGGGTTACTTTACACACAACGGCCAAAAAGTTGGAGTTGCTTTAAACAAAGGTAATCCATGTTACAGATGGACTTTTTGGTAGAATACTACCCTGGGATTTTTTTAATTTTGTTTTTCTTTGAACAATTGTTTTCCCGTTTGAAGAGGGGGGGAAAATAAAGTTTTAAATCCCCCAAAAATGTGAATAGCACAAAAAAATTATTGAATATAATTTAAAGTCCATTTAAAAAATAGTGCCCTTTTTCCCTTTCTTTCTTTTGCGAGACAAAACAATATGAGCCAATCTGGTTTGAGTAGGTTAAAAGAAAGAAAAAAAAAACATATTTTGGGGATGTTGTTTCATGTTAGTGACCATTTGTTTTTCTGGAAATAGATATTATATGTTTTCTTCTTTTTTAATCACAGGAAATACTGTGACTGCATAAAACAACTCAGTAAACTGAAAAATCCAAGTTGGTGATTGGTCCACTCTTGACCCAATTTAATTTTAATATAACCCAAATGTTTTGACTGTGTGGACTATAAATGGACTTCCACCTTGCAGCTGGCTTAACTTTATTCCAAGCCTACCTCTTTAACGAGTCCAAACTTCTCCACATCTGATGTGTTCACTTAATGCAAAAGAAAAATCAAACCCTCATGGGTTTCTCTATTGTGGTCTCCTCTGATGTTAGCTGTTAGCAATCACTGTGTCCTGTAATGGCTCCCCTACTCTATTTGTGGTTGATGAAATTTGTGTTGCTACTGGAAGTCTCCTGCAACATTTCTCTGTGATGTATGTCTAGATCTTCCCAGCTGGCTTCGGGGGTCTCTACTTACCTCTGTAGGACATAACAGAGTGTATTAGTGAAAGTATTGCCTGCCTGTATCCCTGAGAACTTTTAGTCAATTTGCAGGTTTCAAACTTAAAGCTAGAAAAATTGAAAATATCTTCTAAGAATCAACCAAATGTGAGACACAATCGTGTGGTGGAACCAGATAATTTCAACATTTTATGTTGTATTTCCCCCCCAAAAAACCTGAAAAGTAGGCGTTACTGCATGGTTTCCGTCGCCCAGCCTCACATTTTTCTGCTAATCGGTCCTGGTTTAGCCCTCTTTAGCAGCCGGCTTGCCTGCCGTGTCCATTTCGTTTTTTGGTGATCACATTACCCCTCGTTAACTCTTAGTGTGTTGTTTTTCCCAACTCGCACTGTTTTGGCTGCTCGCCATTTGCTGCACCCACGTGCGACACAACGCGTAAACAACCAAAACCTGGCTTAAAGCACTCGTAACCTATTCGACTAATACGCGCGTAAACCAATATGGTGACTGGCTTGCGAGGGAGCTGGTGTTACTCTGATGACGTCACAGCTCAGGGAATCAAAGACAGGCTGTCTTCAAAATGCATTATTTCGATAATAATTGGAATATACCGATGAAATATATATAGATATTATACAAAAGAGTGGCACAGCGGATGGGTTCCTGTGGCAGCCCCACGGTGCGGAGGTTCAGGGTTCAAGTCCCACAGCCTCTCCGTGTGGAGTTTTCATGTTATCCCCGCGCTTCTGTGGGTTTTCCCCGGACATTCCGGTTTCCTCCCACATCCCGAAAACATGCATGTCAGGTTAATTGACCGGTCCAAATTGTCCCTAGGTGTGAATGAACAAGTAAGTTGTCTGTCTCTGTGTGCCCTGCGACCTGCTGGCTACCAGTTCAGGCTGTCCCCTGCCCACTGCCCGAAGATAGCTGTGATGGGCTCCAGCCCCCCCGCGGAGCTGTTAGAATGCTAGAAGTGTTTAACTAGGCATACACACATGCAGATCTCCGACTTTAATCCCCATGACCCCAGCAAAGTATCTTTCTTGCAAGATAATTAAAACACACAAATTGATATAATGGGATCAATCCATTTATATACTGAATATTAATAGTTTCTTATTTTACTGACTACACTCAGCACATTTCTATAGATTTTTATGCACAAAGCTTAAGAGTTAGACTGTAACACAATGAAAAGTAGTGTAATGTTTACTGTTCCTTTAAAGCAGTGGTCCCCAAACTACCACCCTGCCCGCCTCCACATTTGGTCCAGCCCCTGGAAGAATACCAGAAAGCATTTTGACGCACATTTTCTTTTTTAAACCTAAAAATAACTCCAAATCTAAGTACACATTTTTGGTTGAAACGGGATTTGAACCCCAGGCAGTGAAAGTGCACTCCCAGCTGAGGATAAGCGGTGCAGATAATGGATGGATGGATTATGCAAAATGTTGTTCTCACATTTTGCATGCTTTATAATTTGAGTATCCCTTTAAGGAACTTGAGCTGTTTTCTAAAGATCAATGGGCAATTGTGTCTCACATTTTGATTCGAGTTTTTTATCGATAATTTTGAAGCTGGAAATATGGCAGTATGTCAAAAAGTTCTCGGGGGGAAGCAATACTTTTGCAAGGAAATTCTAGAAACAGATTTTACGTTACGTCTTAAAGAACTTAGTCAATGAAGCACCTTAACCATGTCAATAAGTTGGCAAAGTTGTAGTCGTGGTGAAGAAGTACTATGCAGCTATCCGTGTTTATATCCGTGGTCTGATTAGATGTTTAAAAAGAATAAGAATAAAAAAAACAGACTTCAAACAACATCAGGGAAGACTTGGCAGACTTAGGTTTAGGTCTACGTGTTTGTTGTTGGATAAAAGCCCCGATTTTAAAAAGTGTGATGGGGTCACCCTCTGCATGTAAGTGATTTCCTACCGCTCTCCTTTATCTTTCACGGCACAAAACGGAAAACTTGCATCATCTCAGAGAAAGACTTTCAACACTGTGAGCACGGCGGGACGGTGAGCGGAGTGGTGTCGTCGTAGCTGTTTGCAATACCGGCATATGTGGCTCACAAATTCACAAAAAAACGCGAAAACTCATGCATTATATGATAAGAAGTTCTAAAGATGTAGTCGAAAAATACACCAGCCTTACGTTATATAGAAATAAACAAGCACACACATACACACATACAAAAACATCAGTAGCAAAACATCCTTAATGATAGCTTTGCCGGTGCGCAGTAGAATAAATCAAAAGTTCTGCTTGCTCTGCTTTATGACCCGAGCCAACTTTGAAGTTTGCCGATGAAAACGTTCACAGCAGCATGATACACACTTGGGCAGGGGTCACCAACATTTTTGAAGCTGAGAGCTACTTTGTTCCTGATGAGTGGGAAGGGCTATCAGTTTCAAAATAACAGCTGTTATTGTGTTATCATTATTATGTTGGTACTGTGTTATTATTATGTTGTTACTATGATATTATTAGGTGTAAGGCAAAAATAGGCTCAGTTTACCCCAAAGGCAAAATGTCCCTGGGAAATTACATATACACTACCGTTCAAAAGTTTGGAATCATCTAGACAATTTAGTGTTTTCAATAAAACCGTCACACCTTTTTTTATTAAATGAATTGTCCAACTTCTGTGTTCTTTCGCCCCGACTAATCTCTTCCTTTTTATTGGTGCTCGTCAGATATGGCTTTTTATCTGGCACTCAGCTTTGAAGGCCGACATCTCAGAGTCACCTCTTCACTGTAGATGTTGTTTTGCGGTTACTATTAAACCAAGCTGCTAGTTTAGGACCTGAAAAGATTCTATTTCTCAGACTAGAGACTCTGATAAACTTGTCCTATTCCTTGGTTATGTCTCCTACTTTTCTTTCTATTTTGGTTAGCTCCTGTTTGTACTGTTCTCTGAAGGGAATAGTACATACCGCTGTAGAAGATCTTCAGTTTCTTGGCAATTTCTCAGATAGAATAGCCTTCATTTCTTAGAACAAGAATAGACCGTCACAAAATCTCGTTTTTATTAGCCATTCTGCACGTTTAATCACACCCACAGATACTAAACTAACTCATTGGAAAGTCAATTGTATAGCTTTTCTAACCAGCTAAACTGTTCTCAGCTGTGCTAATATAACACAAAAGTGTTCTAATAGTCAGCCTTCAAATGCAACTAGAAAACCTAATGTACTATTACAACACTGGAGTGTCGGCTCTATACACATATGTAGATTTTGCATTAAAAGCAGACATTTTCAGATGAAATAGTCATTAACAGGTTAACAATGTGTGGGTTGTGTTTCCAAACAGTTTCATGTTATCTTGATTAAAAAAAATGGTTTTTCTTAGAAAACAGGGACATTTCTAAGCGACCACCAACTTTTAAACGGTAGTGTATAATTAATAGGCTAATTCCAAAAGGGTGTATTGAAATTATTATCAATAATTGATCATGTATGTGAAGACTCTAATCATGTTAAAGTCTTGGTTTGCCAGTCAAAAACACATGGTACCATATAAGCATTTCTAGAACTCTTTGCCATTGTCTACATTTGAAAATTTCCTGGAAAATCACAATGACCCATCACTGGTGAGCTATTTTCAGATGCTGTCTGGGGGCTACCGATGTGTTCTTTGGGGACCATCCGGTGCCCCCGGGCTGCGCGTTGGTGACCCCTGTATTGGACGGAAACTTCAGCAGACGGAAACTAGCAATACTTCCTGCTCTATTTTTTATGTGAAATGCAAAAAAAGGCGCAATAAAATAGAAGAGTCGAAAGATATATCGGTTGTTTTTAGAAATGATGTGTAGAAACATTGCTGTAAATGTAGAGTTGTTACAAAACAATAAAGATGTGGGAAATGTGTGTGGGGAGGGGCTTCAGAATTGTTGAATTCTAATAGAGTTGTAGCAAAAATCATTAAATCGGATTTTGATTTTACTGCAAGTGGGAAGACTTTTTATTTTCATTTTCTTTTTTTTCTGCAGTTAATATTTGAATGGAATTGCCCCACTACACCAGGCAAGAATCTGCTAAGCCGTATTTATGTACTATAAGTGCACCTAAAAATATGCCAGAAATTCAAATGTGAGCCTTATGATCCAGTGTGCCTTGTAGGTCGGGAAAAAAAAGGTTTTATTTCAAAAATCGAAAGAAAATCGGAAATGCAAAAGCACTCTACATCGCCAAAAATGGTGTAAACATCTGTTCTGCTCTGAAGTGCTAAACCCAATTTTTTAAACTTATTTTCCAGACACTTTGTTGTGATTTTAATCAAATTATTGAGAGATGCAGTATTACCATATTTTCCAGACAAAAACACACACTTAAAAACCGAAAATTTGTCTGAAATTCAGGAATGCACCTTATGATCCAGTGCGCCTTATTGGCTGGAAAATATAGTAATTGTTTAGTGAAAATTGTTTCACCTTTTATGCTTCAATACGGGGATGTCTGGGATGACACAAAAAAGTGGGCAAAAAAACCCTATTAAATATATATATATAAATGAAACACATTAAACTTGAGCACATTTGACCCAAATACCTGAAGAAGAAATCTATTTTCATCCCCCTGCGTGTTAGTTTATATCCGGGCTATGAGACGATCGTGTCACTTTTTGCGAGTGGACCCTAACCCAGGTAAGCCAGAAAATAGGCAGGCGTTTGCTCAAAAAGAGAAATGGTGTTTAAAAACAGAAATTAGGTACAAAGTAACAAACCAGTGACAAGTCACACAAAAAAATGTCCAAACAAGATATTACCTGATATGATTGTGGATTACATGGATATGGACACTTGGAAGACAATGGCCACCTGACACAGTGTGCTGTCCGAGCAGTCAATATAAAGTCTTGGGATATTTAAGAACATGTGTGGGGGGATTCGGCACAGGTGTGTCCGGTTCCAAACCCAGTTGGCGCCCTCTAGGGGAAGGTGGTGTGCCAGATCCTGACAGATGGAGAGATGGACAGTTCCATTATTTATCTTTTTTATTACAGAATATTCCAGGCACATATCAGATACAGAACCAGGGCTGTAGAAATTCACAAAATAGATTATAAACACTGCATTCTATAGGCTTATGTGAAAACTTTACGAAAGCCAAAATTTAAAGTAAAATGGTAGAGGAAATTTTCACTGAGCAACAACCCTTCTTTAAAACCAGTTCTAACAAATCTGATATAATCGTTCTAGGCCCAAAATACATCACAACTGAAATAATGGAGAAGCTACATAAAAATAACAGAATATATGAATAGGTTAAATAATTATAACTAAACACATAAAGTTATATTTCATAAAGGCAGAGACACATTTCAATACTACAACAGACCCTATGTGATTTTTAAGTAAAAGGTAAGATAATAGCAAACTGAGGACGCTCAGTTGACATTTTCCCCTGATGTGGAAAAATGGCAGCCCCCTAAGATAGTGTATTTTGCTGCTTATCTCTCATTCCACAAAAACATGAATCATCAGAATTGTTCAGAACACTTAAACTGAGCTCAGGAGATCCATCCATTATCTGCACCGCTTATCCTCATTAAGGACGCGAGGGTGCTGGATCCCAGCTATCTTCGGGCAGCGGGCAGGGGACACCCTGAACTGGTTGCCAGACAGTCGCAGGGAACACAAAGACAAACAACTCAGTCGCTCATTCACACCTACGGACAATTTGAAATTCCCCAACATGCATGTGTTTGGAATGTGCGAGAGAAACCACACAGGCATGGGGAGAACATGCAAACTCCAAACGAGGAGGTTGCGGTAGCTAGACTTGAACCCTGAACATCTGCACAGTGGGGCTGCGCGCTAACCACACAGCAGCCGCGCCGCTTAGCTCAGAAGATCTCATCTCATCTCATTAGCTGCACCGCTTATGCTCAGTAGGGTCGCAGGGGTGCTGGAGCCCATCCCAGCAATCATCGGGCAGTGTGCAGGAGACACCCTGAACTGGTTGCCAGCCAATCGCAGGGCACACAGGGACAGACAACGCGCTCGCCCATTCACACCTAGGGACAATTTGGACCGGCCAATCCACCTGAAATGCATGTCTTTGGAATGTGGGAGGAAACCGGAGTGCCCGAAGGAAACCCACGCAAGCGCGGGGAGAACATACAAACCCCGTACAGGAAGTCCGGTAGCTGAATTTGAACCCACACAGGAGGTTCCCAAGACCTTAGAACTGTGCCGCACACGCGCTAACCACTGCCCCGCCGTACTGCCCAGCTCAGAAGATATAACAGTTCAATTATTTGGCTAAACTTCCCCATACCAATAAAATAAAATGACCTTTTTGCTCAGTATTTGAAGTGGGTGGCGCCGAAAGACAGCCGACAACCGTTCGTTATCAATTAACCAGTGTTATTGTACATTTTCCTCTCCCAGTTTACGAGACCAGGATCATCCCGAGCAAGAACTCTACATCCGTTACCTCATTTGAAGCTGAGAGGCCATGATTGCGCAACATTACTCGTTTCCTGAATTGACATGTCTGACTGTAGGGTGGGGGGGAATACCTCAATGACATCATGCAGCATGTAGCAACAAACAAAACTCACATAAAGTGTTAAGTGACAGGAAGTCAAACGGAGAAGAAGATCAGTGCTTGGAACAAGCTCCGCGTCGGCTCTCCGGGCAACCTGCAGAGGAAATTTTGGCTTTGAGGTAAGAAAATGCCTCAAAAACATCTGCTTTAATGGTGTTTCAGCTCTTGACTGTATGTTTTTTTAAAACGGATTATATGGCCTGTGTCATGTGTTGCCACTTAGCTAATAAATGATTGACAAAAGTATTTAGGTGCTGTCAAAACAATAAAAAAACATTCAAATTCAGTTTATCAATGAGTAGAGTCCATGTTAAATGTGATTCTGTGTTATTTTAGGACCCTTATATTTACTGTTATTATAAATACGTATTCATGTCCTTGAGAATAATCTCAGAAATAAAAATGGAAAAAATAATAACAATTTATTATACGCTGATAGCTTTTTAGCACAAATAGACATAAATTGGAATAACACCTCAAGTACTGGCTTTTTTAAAACAAGGGGACCAATTGAAATGAATTATAAAATAATGACTGGTCATATGTAGACAGGGACGGAGACGGAGACGGGGACAGATAGATAGATAGATAGATAGATAGATAGATAGATAGATAGATAGATAGATAGATAGATAGATAGATAGATAGATAGATAGATAGATAGATAGATAGATAGATAGATAGATATAGAAGAGTGCTAAATACGATTGTAGTAATGAAAGCATGTTATAGCTCCGTAGATATAAACTGAGCAGAGCAAACAAGATACCGATAAAACTACATAAAAACATGTATTTGGGTGATCTATTTCAATAGATGTCTAGCGCTATATTTTTTTTCTAAAGGGACACAGATAACCAATCGTACTCTCACTGCAATACAATCAGATTTTTTTTTCTTCAGCACACATAGTTTTGGACTATTGCATTAAGAATTTGATTTGTCGAGGCAAAAAAATACATGGACAAATATGTGTTTTTCAGGGTTAGCTCTGGATTGTTGTCTGTCTCCATGACATAGTGGACCTCAACGTTTGCATAATAGAATTGAAAAGCAAATGTTTGTCACACACTTGAGATTACTTATGTGTATCATACCAAAGCAACAAACTACACGATGATGGCATTTTAATCTGTTCTGACAATGAATTACAGTACATAGTGTAGAAATTCCCAAAAATGGTTAAATCAATTTGTCACGGTTGAATGCTATTTTTATGGTCTGGCTCTCCTGAAATTGTGTTCCTCTTTTGGAAGCGGAAGAAAGATTTGATTACTTAATAAATGACCCAAAACAAGAAGAGGAAGAAGGTCATACCTCAAACTTGAGACTTTCACATTGAAGATGAACCATTTTACCATAAAAATTGCATTTTGATCTCTGTCAAATAATAACATTAACAATAATAAAAAAAAGAATAGTCAAGTCCTGTTTATTTGTATAGCTCTTAATCACAAGGACCACGGATTATTGCAAATCAAAGACTATTATTACACCATTCCCTGATCTAAAACCTACATGAGGGCAAGGAAAAAGTCAAAAACCTCAACATGAGGAAAATGAAGAAACCTTGAGAAGGGGCCGCACATGAGGTAATCCCCCTTCTGGGATGACTAGGCTGCAGTGGATGTTGCAGTAACAAATAATACATATACATTGTCAACATGAAATATAGGTTATTCATAGGCTATAGAATAGAAGTGTGTTTTAAGCTTTGATTTTAACAGTTCACAACGACATTCTCTGCTGGGCGTGCGGTGCATTCAAAGACTAGAAATGCAGTCGTAATTTTCACTAATCGAATTTTAGTTAGTGCAGTAAAATAAGTTTTGTTTTGAGAATGTTTTTGTCATGCTACTGCGTGTATGTTAATCCTAATTTCATTACTAGTGACTGCTGAGCAAGTTGATTAAGATTAAAATATTTGGACAGTGTCAAACCAATGTCTTAATTGCGGCACAATGTGTAATTTTTCGGAAAAAGAAATTTCTCGATTGATTCTGCCAAGATCGGGATCTCATTTCATAGTGGGAATCTTGTGCATCCATTCATGCGTGTCACTCATTAGAAGACGAGGCATTTAGCGAACAAATGGAGTCATAGTTACTTCTTCTGTTCACCCACACTTTACTATGACATTCAGAGCACTGGGTGGAAAACACCCAGTGCTGTGAATGCCTCATCACCTGTCTTGTGCCCGTGCAATGCTTTGTTTTAATAATAGAGTCGGATTCCCGAGTCCGCACCAGTTCTAAGCTGCTGTAGAAAAAAAGTAGCGGATTGTAGTCCGTAATTTACGGTATTGCACCAGATATGTCTCTTTTAATACCAAAAATCTAATCCGTCAAATAATTCCCTAGGATGTTCCTGAACGCGACCAACCAAACGGACCCCTTCTCCTGCCACAGCCCTTCGGTGGAAGTTTACCGCTACTTCGCTGTGGTGTGGGGTTGCGCTGTCACCGTCACGGGTACGGCAGGGAACCTGATGACCATCCTGGCCTTTGCTTTGGACTCTCAACTGAGAACTCGCTTCAACGTGCTGATAGTCAACCTGGCGCTTGCCGATCTGCTCTACTGCACCGTCCTGCAGCCCATCTCGGTGGACTCCTACCTGCACCTGAGGTGGAGAAGCGGCCAGGTCCTTTGCGGCGCCTTCGGCTTGCTCCTTTTCTTGTCCAATTCTGTTTCCATCATCACCCTCTGCCTGGTGGCCATGAGTCGCTATCTTCTAGTGGCCAAGCGGGCCCTGTTCGACCGGGTGTTCTCCAACGGGGGGCTTGCGGCTCTTCTAGTAGCCTCGTGGGCAGTAGGCCTGGCCAGCTTCCTACCTCTCTGGTCTGTCTTTGTTTTCGTACCTCAGGTGTGCACGTGCAGCTTCCATAGGACCCTAGGCCGGCCCTACTCCACCATCCTTCTCTTTTTTTACTTCTTTGTGGGGCTGACCTGCGTTGGCACCTTCTATTTTCTCATTTACCGCCGCGTTCGAGTGGCGTCTAAGGCATTGCTCCGCTATCGGTTCAGTCGGCGGTCTTCTAAAAGGAAACCGGATGCCTCAGATGACAGTGGAGTGGGGAGCGGGATGGCAACCGTGAGCAGCGAAATGAGCATCCAGAGCAAAAGTAAGGAGGACCTCATAATAACACCAACGGATCAATCAGAAGAAAGGCAGCCAAAAATGGTGACCAATACTGTGATCAAACCCAAATCAAACCCGCCTGAACCCACTGCGGCGGCGACATCAGGGGACGATACAGAATTCAAACGAGTGACCCGCATGTGTTTTGCGGTTTTCCTGTGCTTCGTGTGTTGTTTTGTCCCGTTCCTGATCCTGAATATCGTGGACAAAGAGGGCCGGGCCCCACAGGTGCTGCACATGTTCTGCGCTAACCTCACCTGGCTCAACAGTTGCATCAACCCGGTGCTCTATGCCATCATGAACAGACAATTCCGAAAGGGGTACCAGTTGCTGCTTACCCGGGCCCTCTTACCTTTTATGTGCCTCTGCAGTAAGAGGAGCTGATTGTTTTTCTCTAAAACTTCACAAAGACCTGGAACAGACTGATTGCAACACCAGGTATCAGTGTCAAGGTCAGGGGCCTGCTCAAATATTTGGGGGCCAACATTTCAAGGGATAAAAATGACACTTTTTGCACTATATTTATGGAAATCCATTCCCGTCAGATCAAATTTTAAAAAAAAACAGCAAAAAACACTGATATATTGGGAAAATGTGTACTTTTTGACCACTAGATGTCACTGGATTGTGTAGTGAAACCAAAAATGAGTGCTACAAAGCACAAAGATTACAAACTAGAGACACAAAGTGACCAGACCGCACAATTTTACTTCATATTTCTTTGCCCAGCCTTTTGGAGGTTTTTGGTTACCAGTAGCAGCAGGATGGCGGACACTGATGTCAGCTCCCTAGAGGCTCATATTATGTAAAATGAATGATAATATCTCAAATTAGGATTATTTTAAAAATGCATGTTCGTACGATAGTTATTTTATCGTAAATTATATTACCAGCTATTTCCAGAATAACTAAAAATACAAACTACGAAGACTGGAAGTGAACAAACCGCAGCAATTTGCCTCTCGTCCTTTTGTCCAACTTTTCACCAGGTTTTCTTTTTTTGGGGGGGGAGTACGCATAGCAACAAGATGGTGGACAATGATGTATGCTCCTTTTAGGTGAGCCTTCTTTTAAGTTCTTGACCTACGACTATTTAAAAAATGCATGATCGTTCATGTCTCATCTCATCTCATTAGCCGTACCGCTTATCCTCATTAGGGTCGCGGGGGGGCTGGAGCCCATCCCAGCCATCTCCGGGCAGTGGGCAGGGGACACCCTGAACTGGTTGCCAGCCAATCGCAGGGCACACAGGGACAGAAGCTTATTATCTAAATCAACAGTCTTTTTTTTAACGAATATCGTTTTTTTTTTACCACCAGGAGGCACTAAATAATACACAATATCCCTCAAACAGTAATTTACCACCACAGTTGAGGCCAGCATGTGCTGGTCACACAGTCATGGTTCAGGAATGTTTGGCTTTTTTTTCTCTGGCACCTTCTCTAACCATTCATGGCAGCTATTATTATAGTTAGCTGTTCCATGTAAAGAGGGTTGATATGATCGCTCATGAATTTTTGCTTGTTTTTCAAATCAATACTTTTCATTGAACTACGTTTTTTCACCTCTAAGATACGCTATGTATTCATGCATTTGGTTTATTGCATTTAATGCATATTGGAGAAAAGATTGCTTAAAAGAATGTCAACTTGATTTTGAGTGATCTATTGCGACATCATGTGTCGTGCTTCGAGTGAGTCATAACAATCTTGCCGAATCAGTAGAACTTTCCCATGTGCTGCAATCAGATACATTTTCTACTCTAAATTGAAGAACTCGGAAATGCTCAAGACAAGTTGGATTTCAGTTTCGTCATTGCTGACGAGTCATTTGTGAAAAGAACTGCAATAAAGCTCCACTTTTCAAAGAAATACATTCTCAAAAAAAAACATAATTAAAAAAGGTGTCTTATCAACAAAAAGGGTTGAGTATTTGGCCAGTTGAATTAAATATTCTTAGCATGATTAGAAAAAAAAATCTTAAAATTATGTTATTTCAGTAGAAAAAAATAAAGCTTAAAAAAAAGGAAACATGTAAAACGAGCGCTTTTATTTTTTTTAAGTGTTGCGCTTGCCCTTTCTTGATTATTGTTGACACATTATATGTATATAGTGTGTATGGGCGGCACAGCGGCGCAGTGGTTAGCGCGTGTGCGGCACAGTTCTATGGTCATGAGATTGAACCTTCCTGTGTGGAGTTTGCATGTTCTCCCCGTGCTTGCGTGGGTTTCGTCCGGGCACTCCGGTTTTCTCCCACATCCCAAAAACATGCATGTCAAGTTAATTGGCCGGTCCAAGTTGTCTCTGTGTGACCTGCTGGCAACCAATTCAGGGTGTCCCCTGCCCACTGCCCGAAGATAGCTGTGGTGGGCTCCAGCACCCCCGCGACCCTACTGAGGATAAGCGGTGCAGATAATGAATGAATGAATGTTTTATATATATATATATATATATATATACTGTGGAGAAAATAAGTATTTGAAGACCCTGCTTAATGATATGCTCAAATCAAAATATGACTGTTGGTGCTGCGAAGTTTCTGTTTTCTCCCCGACACAATTCCTCAATTCCGCACCCAAACTGCTCAGATGCTCTTAATGTTCGACAGCACATATCTACAGTGAAGAAAAGAAGTATTTGAACACCCTGGTAGTTTGCTATTTCTCACACTTAGAAATCATGGAGGGGTCTGAAATTTTCATCGTTGGTGCATGAGAGATAACATAAAAAGAAAAATCCAGAAATCACAATGCATTGTTTTTTTAATGATTTATTTGTGTGATATAGCTGCAAATAAGTATTTGAACACCTACAGAAAATGACAATTAATATTTGGTACGGAAGCCGTTGTTTGCTATTACAGAGGTCAAACGTTTCCTGTAGTCTTTTACCAGGTTTGCACACACTGCAGGAGGGATCTTGGCCCACTCCTCCACACAGATCTTCTCTAGATCAGTCAGGTTTCTGGGCTGTCGGGGAGAAACACAAAGTTTGAGCTCCCTCCAAAGATTTTCGATTGGGTTCAGGTCTGGAGACTGGCTAGGCCATGCTAGAACCTTGATATACTTCTTTCGGAGCCACTCCTTGGTTTTCCTGGCTGTGTGCTTCGGGTCGTTGTCGTTTTGGAAAACCCAGCCACAACCCATCTTCAATGCTCTGACTGAGGGAAGGAGGTTGTTCCCCCAAATCTCACAATACACCGCTCCCAGTCATCCTCTCTTTAATGCAGTGCACTCGTCCTGTGCCATGTGCAGAAAAACATCCCCAAAGCATGATAATACCAGCCCGCACTTCACAGTAGGGATGGTTTTCTTCTGATTTTACTTTTCATTCTTCTTACTCCAAACGCACTTAGTGGAATTATGAACAAAAAGTTCTATTTTGGTCTCATTCTCCCATGCCTACGCTGTATCATCCAAATGGTCACATGCAAATTTAAGACGGGCCTTGACATGTGCTGGTTCAAGCAGGGAAACCTTTCGTGCCATGCATGATTTAAATCATGACGTCTTAGTGTATTACCTACATTAACCTTGGAAACGGTGGTCCTAGCTCTTTTCAGGTTATTGACCATTTCCTGTTGTGTGTGTGTGTGTATGTATATTGTTTACAACCAAAATGCTTAATATGATGTCCTTCAATTAATATAAAAATAGTAAAAGATATAGCTAAAAACTGTAAAGAGAAACACTTAAAAAATGCTAGGTTTTCTGCTAATGAGTTAAAATTTTCTTGATTGTGTTGAGATTGCCTTTTCAGAATAAGAAGAATCAGACTACGGAGAGTGGAAGTGAACAAACCGCACCATTTTGCCTCTGAATTTTTTGCCCAAACTTTTACAAGGTTTTTGTTTCTTCGGGGGTACCCCTAGGAACAAGATGGCGGACAATGGTGTCTACTCCCTTTAAGTGAGCCTGTTATTTGTAAAAGAGAAAATGGCTTGTCCCAATTGTAAGAGACACATTATATATTGTACTTAATTTTGTATATTTCTGTACATATTTGTTCCCATATCTGTTTTGTATTCCGTGTTTCATTCTCAATCAGACACCATTCATAAATGTAAAATTGATTTTTTGAATTTCTGACAAGATAAAACCCGCAGCCCAGACGACACTTAAATATATATGACTTTTACCAAACTGTGCTGACTTAATAGAGTTGAAGATAAACCGAAAACAAACAGATGCAAGACTTTTTACAGACTGGAAAGCACCAATGATTCATCTATAAAGATTTCAGGGTCAAAAAACTGGTTTGCATTCAACGACTCTTCCGTCCACATGGAGGCCCACAGGATGGGGTCCAGATCTTTATTCACCAGGAGAGGGTCCTCATTTTCTTCTGAAAGCAGCAAAAAAGAGAAATGTGTTCTTGCGATGAACTAATTACGAGATTGGAAGAGTTATGCAGGCCTATACACACAATTTTCTATGAGAAGTAATGAAACGACTCGGTAAAGTGCCTAGCAAAAAAATTGGCCCTCCAAAATATTTTTGCGCTATTGCCACGTTTCAGGATCGAACCTAAAGCTAAAAAACTGAGAATATTTTCTAAGAACCAACCACATGTGAGACACAATTGTGAAGCGTAATCAAACGATTTCAACAGTTCGTACTATATTTACAAAAAAAAACAGTGAAGTACTTGAGGCAAAAAATTGGCTTCCTGTTCTCTCAGCTCAGTCAACTGACTCCTGATATTCCCCGATGACTTCTGAATGGACTAATGTCCACCTAAATGACTAAAAATGGCATTAAATTGATGGCATTTACAAGCTTTGTACATGACAAGGAAAATAGCTAACCACGTTCGACCTTATTTTCTTCATCAGTTCAAACCATTGTTTTGAAACTTGTGGCCGACGGGCCACTTGCTACCCACAACATTAAGATTAAAGTTTAAAGGTACAGTGTGTATTATTGGACTACTAGATGTGGCTGTATTCTGTCGCAAAACCAAAAACGAGTGTTTAAAACTCTATGGTACAATACAAACTACAAACGGCCAGTTGGATGATTTCATCCGACCTGTCATAAATTTCTGAGTATGACAAAAATGAAGTGAGCCTCTAGGTAATTCCTTTCCAAAATTATGATTTTTAATATAAATGTAAACCAAATGCTTACCCCTGGCTGCAAGGATAAAGGATAAGCTAAAATTACATTAATTCAGCTGTTAAAATAAACCAGGTAATGCATTCGATGGAAAACATCAAAATCTATTTTTCCGATTGTTTGTAACTTACCCACTGTCAGTATACTCGAGCACTGCTGGACTTCAGCCTCCGACAAATCTGAAGTCCCGTCCAAGCTCATGGGATTCACCGCTTCCAGAGTGCCCCTTAAGGACAATTGGCAAAGTATCAAGACATAATAACGGTATATAAATAGTAATCATTACTATGATCCAAAGTATAGCGGTACTTTTTTAAACGAGCACCTTGAAACACGAGAATTTCGATGTACGAGATTATTTGCAACCAAAAGAATTCTAGCAATGCGAAAGGGAATCGAGGTCACGAGCAGTATCAGAAGCTACATCAGTTTGCATGAAATCTACTGCAGGGGGAAAAAAATCGTGCAGTAAACATTTTTTGGGTGTACGTTCATTTAAAGTTACAGTAACTTTAATTTTAAGTGTACAATACGTGCCTATGTATTATCAACGGCCTCTTTATCTCACACCTGTCAACCACTGTCACTTAAGAACCAAACAGACCCAAACCCAGGACTCAAGGAGTCGAAAGATGGTGGTGCAATCGAACTCTACTATTCGATAACAATAAGACTCACTCATGACAAGGAATAGCGAGAACAGGATGCCAGGGAGGGGAATCTTGGGAGAGTAACTTGAGAAGGTAGGTTTGGAGGGAAAAGTTTTATATATTACAGTATTTATAAAATAATATTTGGTGTTTACCAGAGAAGAACACCTGGAGAAGAATGCATTGGGATCAAGTTCCTGTCGTCTTGGGGAGGGAATATTTTGTGATGAGTACAGTGACGATTAGAGGGAAGACCTTAGGCTCAGGCCCAAACATGGCCTGAACCTGACCTGAAATTCAAGTTGGGTCTGGCATCAAATGTCAATCATTAACTAGGGCTAGGCTGGGCGTCCCTCTTGCTTTTTTTGTTTTTTTGTTCATTAAATTAGTGATGTGTGGTCCGGCTATAAAAGCTGCTTGTCAGGTAGTTAAAGGTCTGTCGTATGCTCAAGTAGCTGGTCGCTCTCTTCTTCCGATATCCGAACCTGCAGAGGGTGGCTAATCCCCTGAGGTCGACGCGTGCGGAAGATAATTTGCCGCACCGGGACGCTTTGTGTAGCGACAAAGTGCCCGGAGAAATACAAAATAAAGCTTACAAATTTCCTGGCGGGTCTGAGGCTTCGAAAGATGCTTTGGCTATCACTGCGCAGGCTATGGATTAGCATTGCCCGCCTTCCTGCGCTGCTAGCGTCGAATAGCCTGATGGTTTCAATAAGGGTTTCATATGATACCAGTCTACATGAGTTTATTAAGACATACAAACGTCACCAACACCGGAGGCAACCCAATGTAGCTAAACCCTATTATATTCACCATCACAACTAGTTGTAACAACCAGTTCAGGGTGTCCCCTGCCCATTGCCCGAAGATGGCTGGGATAGGCTGGCCTGACTGAGGGTAAGCGGCACAGAACATTGAATGGATTGACAAGTTGTACACAAAAGGCCTTATTTGGTGTACTATAGTACCCTTGTTATAATGTGTGTGTGTTTTATTTAGTTGTCAACTGATTGCTGTAACCAGAGGAACGAGACACCCGCCCTAATTTCCGAGAGAAAAGTCTGACACACTTCAAAACTACTGTGGTGACATATTATGCATTAAGGCTACTATAGTACAACAAATAAAGCCTACTTGTGTACAACTAGTTGTCTCATCTCATCTCATCAGCTGCACCGCTTATCCTCAGTAGGGTCGCGGGGGTGCTGGAGCCCATCCCAGCAATCATCGGGCAGTGGGCAGGGGACACCCTGAACTGGTTGCCAGCCAATCGCAGGACAACTAGTTGTGACCGTGGATATTATAGTGTTTAGGCACAGAGCTTGACAGCCTGACAACTGTAGCTGAGAGACGGGCACTGAAAAAGCTGCGGTCAATCATGGACAATTCAGCATCATCTCCAAACGGAAGAGCAGCTTCAGCGACAGACTGCTGTCACAGTCTTGTTCCACGGACAGACTGAAGATATCATTTCTTCCCCATGCCAAGAGGCTCTTTAACTACACCCGGGGGAGTAAAAGACCACATTAAACCCCACCCCCACATTTGCATATTACCCTATTTTTATTACAGTGTGTTTATGTAGCACTATTTAAATAGTCTATATCAACATGTTATATTGGGTGTTTATGTATTCAAGTCAGTCAAGTCAAATCATGTTTATTTGTACAGCCCTTAATCACAAGAGTCTCAAAGGGCTACACAGATCAAAGACTGTTGCAAACATTTATCACAGACTGTTATGACACATTCTGTTTCTTTTATTTTATTATTATTTTATTTTCAACACAAGGATACTGCTGGAAGTGTCAATTTCCCTATGGGGATGAATAAAGTATCTATCTAGTGACATTGGGTAGCGTCCAGTGTTCGTGGCATTTGTGTGTCTGAAAAAGTCATTGTATAGACGATGATCGCATTTTTGTTTTAATCATGCCAATCCATCCATCCATTATCTGCACCGTTTATCCTTAGTAGGGTCGCGGGGGTGCTGGAGCCAATCCAAGCCATCTTTGGGCAGTGGGCTGGGGGCACCCTGAACTGGTTGCCAGCCAGTCACAGGGCACACACTCACTCGCTCATTCTTACCTAGGGAAAATTTGAACCGGCTAATTAATCTGACATTTGGAGGTTTTGGAGGAAACCGGAGGAAACCCATGCAAGCACGGGGAGAACAGGCAAACTCCACATAGCAAGGTTCAGTGTCATGACCTCAGAACTGTGCCGCGGACGCACTAACCACTCAGCCGCCGTGCTGCATCACACCAATCAATGTTCCTTAATGAATACATTATACAGACTACAATTAGGACACACGTTCTGTCGGAAGCGCAGCGCTGAGAAGCAGAGTTCATACGTCAGCGGTGGCCGACGCATAATTGCGTGTGCGTGGCACTTGCACTCGGCAGCCAAAGTCACGCTTTCCTAAACCTACATCCTCTCCCTTGTCCTCACAAATAAAATATACAAATTCGGGTTTTTTCAGGCTCTGCCCCTCACATCAAGTCAATTTGTCACACTTTAATACCCACGGGCCGGGTTGGGCTGGATTTTTTTAGGCAAATTCTTACCTCTATTGATGATTTAGCAACATGGAGTGGAAAACCGGAGTGTTAATAGCAGAGGGTGGATAATGATAATGAGGAGCACTTAGACTGGGACGTATAGAAGCAATTCTGCCATTTCTTGAAGAAGGGGATGGACTGCAGGCGCAGAACCATGCCAACCACCGCCAATTACTCCGCATAAAAATCCTTCCTATTAAATGATGATAAACCTTCCACATAGACAACACGGCACCTATTCACTCACAGCAAGACAGACTTTGTAGAATACTGCGACAATATTGGCAATCTACGCTGACGTTGTTGTGCACTACTAGACAATCCGGATTAGAGCCGAAGTGGGCAAGACGAGATCAGTCTTTCCCCCCAAGTATATGAAATGTATGATCAAAGACAGGGAAAATGTATAAGTTGACAGGTATGTGATCTCCGTGACTCCTACTTGCAACCACTCATACAAACTCTTATTTCTGTAATATCATCTGATTTATGACTGTATTTTTTATGCTTAATTACTATTTGATTGAGTTTTAGTGATCAGAAAGATGTGTTTTAGAGCTATTTATGTTTCACTTTGATCCTTTCGGGAGGTCTGGAGCGGACCAATTATTTTTTCATGATTTCATATCGTGAAAGTTTGCTCCTCACACGAGCAGTTAGAGCTACAAAGAGATACCACTGTGTGTAGCTGTGTATGTATGTAGCTGTATGTGGGGAAATTCTTCCCCCTGTTGGTGCAACTAAGAACAATTTACAAAAACTAAAAAACCTTATTCGTCGACTTTATCTATCTATCTTTCTATCTATCATTCGAGAGGGGTGACCGACAGCAAGACAAACACATAAACAAAAAGAAAAAGGGGAAAAGTAGATTAGTGGATTAAATTACCCTTTCAAAGCAAACGCCAGATGGGTCTTGATGTACTTAAGGTAAGGGGAATTATCTAGAAGAATATTGGAAAGCATTAAAACAACATAAACTTGATTGGAAGAAAAAGTGACTTTAAATAACAGTTTATCTTACTTCCGCTCTGATCAGTGTAGTACTTTCCAAATGCTTCGTCTCTGGGAGTGTTGGGGTATAAATAAAGTAACGGATTCTGAGGGACGTCTTTTAAGATAAGGAAATGCCTGATGATTTCCTGCAGGGGAATCTTGGAGAGGTCTGTTTTGGTGAATGGTTCTATTGTTTTTATTTCCGGCTCACCTGTCGATAGCGGATGGACAAATGTTAATAAACCATAGCTATATGTTAAATCCTTGTTCACAAAAAAGAAACATGCTTACCCTCGATGTCATTTGTCACCCAGGAAAAAGTGATCCCTCCTATGACACTGACACTGAAACGAATCAAAAATGTTCCCGTCTGTTTTTTCTTGAGAAGGAAATGCTCTCTAGATTTGGTCACAAAGCCCATAATCAGCCTGCAATAGAGAAGAGGAAATTCTCTTTTTGGGTAATGAAATAATCAAATTTGAAACAAGACTGTGTTTTTGTACCTACCCATCCGCCCACATGTCTTTAAGATACGTTTTCACCATAACCAGGATGCTGTCAAACCACACCCAGAAAGTTTCAGGGCTGTTTTCCTATTGCCGAAGAAAGCAAGACAAGAATTTATGTAACCCTTTTTAAAAATCCAGTTATAAATAAATAAAATACAAAATAGACATAGAGAGTGCCGAAAGCCAGCCTTTTGTCATTGCTCACTACGGCCAGAACATGCACGCCAAAGTAGACGACAGACACAACGTGCAACTAATCGTTTGCATGTCATTGCTTGGAATTGAAGATTCATTGACTCCACCAGTGAAAAGTCAATAAATCCAATGAAGATCAGTTTTGGTAAGTGTTTTCTCTGTTCTCTTTGTAGTTTTAAAGGTTGCTTTGCTGCACTAAGAAAACATGACTCGTGGGAACAGGTCATAAAATCCATCCATCCATTATCTGCACCACTTATCCTCAGTAGGGTCGCTGGGGTGCTGGAGCCCATCCCAGCTATCTTTGGGCAATGGGCAGAGGACACCCTGAACTGGTTGCCAGCCAGTCACAGGGCACACAGAGACATACAACTCACTCGCTTATTTACACCTAGGGTAGAACATTTCAATCAAATTTGAGATCTCATTTTAGTATTGGATGTCTTTTGATGATATTTTAATATTTTTACAAGACTTGCCTAATTCTTGCGTAAATGTACGAGTTGTAACTCGCTCGGGCTACGAGTAGTCACCCCTTTAGTGTTTCTTGACACCTAACTGCAGATGGCTTGACATTGTCAAAGTTTATTCTAGAATAGAATAAAAAAATAATAATACAAATAATTTCCTTTTTGGTCTTTCTCAAAGGCCAGTATTTTTCCTTCCAGAAAAATTCCCTGATTTCTTGGGGGATTGGAAATCTTGCCGATTCGAGTGGCATTCCACCCGAGATCAAGAATCCTTCTTGATTTGACATGGGAATTTGAAGTGTACTTAGGTGTGACTTTAAATTCTGACAGGAAATATATTTAAGGTAATTCCAAAACCCTGTCAGCGTGCATAAATGTACATTTTGCGACTGATCTACTAAAATTAGAGTAGATGACTGGTCATCAAACCGACAGAAATAAAACACCTTTAGTAAACCAAGATTAAGCAAACTTGAAATGAAATGAAAATGAAATGATCTGCATTTATATAGCGCTTTTCAAGTCAATGACTTCCCAAAGCGCTTTACAATGTGCTCCACATTTCCCAATAGCGGCCTTGCAGCCATGTAAGGCGCTAACCTGCTTATTGGGGGTCTTAGGGGTTCAGTGTCTTACCCAAGGACACTTCGACATGTAACACAGACGAGTCGGGATTCGAACCGGGATCACTTGATCCCAAGACGAGCGCTCTACCTCCTGAGCTACTGCCGCCCCAAACTTGTGATTTCTCATCCAACACCTAAAACCGAATCAGTGTTATTTTACAGAAATTTGTGTTAAATGTTGTCTATCCATTGTTCATTCAATTTTTGCTTTTTGCTTAAAATAATATTGACTCTGGTGCTTCCCCTATTATGTTAACCCATTTTGTAACAATGACAATAAAGGTATATTCTATTCTTTTCTATTCTATTAACCATACCACTCATCAAACCCACAACAAGTCCAGTATCCTTTCTTCCCTTTGCCGAACAGCTGAGTGCTACATTCAAGCGAACAGTTAATGTAAAATCATATTGGCTGTCAATTAGCCACGCATGCAAACACAATACCAAGATTGCGGCCTAAAGTATTGCCTGATACAATATCATCCGATCCATTACCAGTGTTGTAGGACCGGTACTCAAAATGGAATGCTTGTATATTAGCATTAATATTGGAGATTTTTTGATTTAATCCCACTAAAATACGAAACAGTTTTTGGGGAATAACATCAGAACAATATCGGATTGGCATTAGCTCAGGAGGTAGAGCGCTCGTCTTGGGATCAAGGGGTCGCAGGTTCACCCCCAAAATAAGCAGGTAGGCGTCTTGCATGGCTGACTCCCTATTGGTGTGTGAGTGTGTGTGTGAATGGGTAAGTGTGAAGCACATTGTAAAGCGCTTTGGGAGGTCTTCATTGACTTGAAAAGCGCTATATAAATGCAGACCATTTACCATCAGGACAGCAGTATTTCGGTTAACCCATATCTAGATGAAATCGGCCCAGTACTTATGGTATCAGTACTGTAATCGCCATTGCGGCCAACAGCAGTCGTTTTATAATCTGGAAATACTAACTAGTATTAAAAAATTAGAAAAAAAATTACCGGTAATGTTATATTGCACAGAAATACTCCAGTATTTATTATATTTCTTTGTGCTTACAGGTGTGTGTTCTGTATCAACACGGTGTCACTGTTTGTATCAATAACTGAGCAAGAGTTGAGTACTTGTACTGAGATTTGACATGTTCATTTAAAGTATTTTTGTATTATGTTCAATATTTTGAAATCATTTTGTAATTATATTATTATCTAAAATGATCACAAAATATGCTCATTTAAAGAATGTTTCTTAGTTTAGGAAAACTTTTTTTATTATAAAAAAATAACTCCCCTTTTTCAAAACAACTTTGCTAATACTAAAGCCTCAAACTGTAATATTTGACCACTAGATGGCATTGTGTTGTCCGGTAGAAGCAAGGGCCAGTGATACAAGGCACAGCGTGGCAGCAGGACGCAGGACAAACATGGGCACCAAGACTTAAGTGGGGCTTCCACTGTTTAAAATAAAGACACATTTCCGGACCTATGATTTTTGATAAAAATTAACATTGGTATGATAGCTCATAGTATTTTTACCAATAATTCAAATCAATGTTTTCTTTTCCCTGAATGAAAGTTTTTAGTACCATTAGAAGGCACTAAATATTACACACTGTCCCTTTAAGTATGTTTTTTATGGGAGAAAAAACAAAACCATTTCAAATAGGAAAATGAAACTGTTTTTTTTTTTAAAAGAATAAGAGAATTAGAGTAAGAATTTATTTTTTGTATCACAGTCCAATGATTAAAACAGAGATAAGGTCTTACCTTTGAGAATTTGGACCAAGTCACCCTGCAGTTGTCATAGCTTTTTTGCTTTCCTGAATGCACCAAAAATAATACATCAAAATTAGGAGCAACAAATATTTTTTTCTCTTTACTGACAGTTTCTATTTGCTTGTATCTATCAACAAACCTATTAACGTTGTCATTCAAAAACAAGGAAAATATGAAGGCCATTGAAATGGCACAGGTTACCGTTTCAAGGGACACTGTGTAATATTTGAGTACTAGATGTTGCTGTATTGTGTAGTCCAACCGAAAACAAGAGCTACGAGGTACAAGGAAAAATACAAACTACAGTGCCTCGAAATGACCAAAGTGCGCCTTTTTACTTTTTTTTTTGTGCAGTATTTCACAAGGTTTTTGGTTTTGTTCCCGCAACAATCACATCAGCTTCCTCTAGGTAAACCTCAAGTTATTTGAAATAAATACAAATTTCTTGAGCCATGACACATCATGTCAGAATCGAGGCCAGCGAGGCACATTCAGCTCCCGAGAAGGTTTTCTTCGGTCCCTGACATAATTCATTTTAATTTCATACACAAGAATCGTTGCGTTCTTGTTTTCACTGTATGTCACCTTTCCTTGATTTTTGTTTTATTGCAGTTTAATAATTGATAGAAATTTTCTAATGATTTTTCTTGGAACTCATGTTACCCCACTTTAACTAAAATATAAAATATAGGGTATTGATGGTGCCTGAATAATAGCGACTCAGTTTATGTAATGTATCTAATGGGGATCTTTATTTCGAGGTAGCTTGTCTTTTGTGCCTGTTGAAAATTAAAGATAAACTGACAGAGCTATAAGAAAACACTGTTTTATTTTTTAGATCATAATATATTATATTTATTAGCTTTCCGGTAGGTTCAATTATGTTTAGTGGTTCTACTGTTTTCATATGAGGACCACCATTCCACCCTAAGGACAAGCTGCAAAAAAAAAATCAAGAAAGAAAATTCCACTTATCAAATTTATCGAATAAAAATGTGTATGCCAGTAGTTTAACGCAGGGATAGAATATATTCACCAATTTTTCTTTCCCCCAAAAATTTGACCAGAAAAACAAAAACGACTGAAAGTAACATGCGACCTCGCATATGAGCCTACATCGCATATAAGTGACCCCCTAAAACTGCTGCTGAATAGCCACATATTAGAAGAATTCTGTACCCAAAATATAAAAAAGTGCACTTATACAACAATGAATACTTAATTGTGTAAATAACAAATAGCAATTTTGAAATTTTTAACATTCAGTTAGTACAGCCCTCGGTCTGTCGTTCAATTTTCTATTTGGCCGTACTATCCGTTTGACTTTGACACCCCTGACCTACGGGTGTTTTTTAAACATTGCATGTTTATATGATCATGTTCATGTATTTATATTTATGAAATAAATCAATGTTTATTTACCACTAGAAGGCAATAAATAATACACATGTCCCTTTAAAGCTGATAAGTCTATTTTGTTTTAGAATTGGACACCAGCAATTGAGATTTCATAGGATACCATTTTGTTATCATGCACTGTTGTTCGTTGTTTTCACTATCAAATCATGTTGCTGTTCTCTGATATCCACACCCTTTAGAGCAGATCTGCTATTGTAACCCTAGGAGATTACATTTTTAAAAAGGGCTCAGGGGAGGGCTGTTAGAACAGGTTAGACTTGCTTATCTGACGGCTTCTCTCCTGGTCCTCCTTGAAAGTTCAAAATCCATTGATGTAATCTCTCTATTTTGAATGTCTATCAAACTTTAAACTTATCAAAATACTACCAAATTCTCACCACAGAACAGTTCACATTTTTGCATCATTACGCACCAAAAAGCTTGTGCGCGATCATCTTGAGCTGAGCGTCATCCAGACCCAGCGTGGTGGCAGACAGAAATTGCCAACTAAGCATCTCTCCAAACTGTGGCCAAATAGCTTCTGAAGGTTTAGTAAAGAACATCATATCCTGTGGGGACGTGTAAAACAAAATTCAGTTGTCTGTGCTTTTTAAATGCTGATGATCCGGCTTGTAATATCTCACTTTCGTTTCATGGCTGAGCATGTTAAACCAGAGCACTGATGCCCAAGCGCTCTGCTGCTGACTGGAGTTGGAGATGATCACCACTGGGAGCGAGGTGGCCTGGTGCAAAAAAAAACAAAATTGAAGACACCCTCAACCAGATGATTTAAGCTTCTCAATTTAATTAAAATGCCGTATTTTCTGGACTATAACGGCGCTCCCCCAAAAATTCAGAATCGGGCATAAATTTGAACATGTGTCTAAAATCCAATAGCATTACTATATGTGCAATTATTGATCAATCGATACATTTTATCATTAAACAAGAACGGCATAATAATGGTGG
Organism: Urocampus carinirostris; assembly: GCF_059441175.1. Taxonomy (NCBI): domain Eukaryota; kingdom Metazoa; phylum Chordata; class Actinopteri; order Syngnathiformes; family Syngnathidae; genus Urocampus; species Urocampus carinirostris. The sequence continues at coordinate 25,174,742 of NC_142354.1, read as the reverse complement.
CAACGGAGATTAAACCAGGTAGAAATGGAAAGAGCACTAAAATTGAATCACCAGCCTGCTAGAGACATGGATGGTTGTTGACAATTGCATGACAATGAGTGCAACAGGAATCGGACCCGGATCCTAGCCACTAGACCAAGGGTCGGCAACAAGCGGTTAAGGAGCTGCATGCGGCTCTTTAGTGCAAGCGAGTGGCTCACTGGCGCTTTTCCAAAGATGCTTACAAATTGAAAAATATGGGGGAGGGAAATGTAGTTTTCTTTTAATATGGTTTCTGTCAGAGGACAAACATGACACAAACACTTTTCATGTGTTCCAATGCTGTAAAAATACGTAAAATAAATATTAGATTTCAGCTAGGATTGTAACTAGGAGCTGGTACAAGCGCAGTTCTCCTTCACTTGTTTTCCTCTGCCGTGACCTCTGTGTGAGAGCCGACTGTGCAGCCCAAGCCCCATCCCTTTAAAGGGGCTGTGCCCTGTGTATGATCCACCATGGACCTCAAAGAAAAAAAGAGAAAAATAACAGCACAGAAAACAAACTTAAACTATATTAATGTGATTTTGCTTACCTTACCTTTTCAAAATGTTGCCATTTTATGTTTTTAAATGCATGCTGCATTTTATTGCACTTTTTGTTTCCCAGATAAGACGCCCATTGTGCACCTTGTTAATAAACAATATATGGGCAAAATTCGATTTCTTAATTGCATTGTTTTAATTTTATTAAAACAAGGGAACATAACATAATTCATTGATATAGTATCCAAGTTAAACTTGAAATAAAATCTTACAACAGAGTAGTAGCTGTGTATCATTCTCTACAGGATGTTGTGCATAGATAATAGGCTAAAATACATACACGCAGCATGTGTTTTGTTTATCATAAGGCTTTTAATGTTTTGCGTCTCCTGACAAGTTTGTTTTTTGCTGACCCCTGCGCACTGGACCACTAGGGATACAGGCGACACATGAAAAGGCATTACGTCCTACCTTATTATCGCACCTTTTTAAATATACCTTATTATCACACTTTTTAAAGTCATGGTACCAGATATGTTAAAAGTAGAAAGAATGTTGGTCCACTTTTTCAGGTTAAACTGAGAATCATAACTGACAAACGTTGTTGATACAAGCAATCATGCATTAATACCAAATTTCAACCAAATTACTTTACACAATGGTGTTCTCTTCGGTCAGTTCAGAACAACTGAATTACTTCCCACAATGCCCTTATCATTATTCGGTTCAGAATTTTGTGCACTTAATAATGACTTCACGAGTTTGGTGTACGACAGATAGGATTAATATTTGACAATATTGCCTGGTCCAATAATACCATCAACAATTTGGTAGCGTGACTCAAAAATGTTGAGATGATGAGATAAGACCTAATGTATGTCATCTGCAAGCCTCTCTGTCTAGTACATAAAATCCAGCGCACTCCACGCCGCGATCTGGTTTCAATTTTCTGTTGCATCCAATGCAATTCTATTGTATGCAATTGTGATCAGTAGAATACAGCACTTTTTGATGTATTGAGTAACCCTAGCCTTTACCGTAATATTAATTCCATTCGATTTATAGTGGGTACTTTACCTGCAACTCCAGAGAAAATCCTTTCAGCTCAAATAAGGTGTTGAAATAGAAGATGTGAAGCTCCTCTGTCACACTCAGAGAAATCTTTCATCAACAGAATGGATGATTAGAAAACGTCACATCAAAGTGTGTGCTTCCAGTGTTTACTCACATCGCTAGCTCCGTTACTGCTACTTTCTGACTTCCGCTTCCTCAAATTCTGCAGAGAATTGATGGTTATCTTTTTAAAACTCAATTTTAAGGCAAGTTAAGATTAACATCAAGAATCGTGTATGAAATAATGAACTTATTCATTGGTACTGGCAGGAAAATATGTCAATGCTCTATTTTCCATTTGACTAGGCTAGCAGTTAATGAGTTTTTCTAACATATATTGATACAGGTATTTAACTCCTCATTACTCACGATACCAAGAGCAAATACATTTTGATGAATAAAATGTCCTATAAATCAAAGACTTACATACTGTATCTGAATGCATCCAATTTACTTAAAGACACAGGGTACATTATTCAGTGCCACTTAGTGATAAAAATAAACTTAAAAAAAACAATATTGGCTTTAAAAATAAGCAAAACTTCATTAACTATCAGATAGACAAGTTTTTTTAAGAATTGACGGGGAATAGTGTTTTGAGGAAGAGAAAAGCAGAGAGACAAAATAAAACAATGACAGGTGGATAATAATAAAAAAAATAAAAGTTGAAGAGAGAGAAGCCCAGCCCGACCCAAAGGTAATGATTTACATTTAAGGCCGAAACTGGCCCGAAATTCAGGTAGGGTCTGGCTCGAACTTAGGCTTAAGATAGCACGTAATCAAAAATGTAACGTATTGGGTAGCGGTCCCTACTCACGAGGTGCCGAAACTCTGCAACCATGCTGCCGCTCTGACTCTCTGACATGATCAAGGCTTTGCACGTCGTGCCAAGGACATTGAAAAGACGATAGCTGCAAAAAAATAAAACAGGTTACACAATGAAACAACTCGAAACACTTAACCATGTAACAACACAGCATTAGGTATGGAGGACCATACGTAGAAATAAATGTATATGTAAATAAATAACTACAAACAGTATATACGCCATATAAAAAATGAGCACACGAATTAAACACGTATTAAGTAAATATATATGACATCAAGGCAATATATTCATACGTTTTGTCATTTATTTATTAAATTATTTATTTTGTCATGTATTTTGTCGTGTATTTTGTCGCATAATTATTTTGTCATAAAATGACACTAATGTAGGGGCGGGTCCAACTAACTAAGCTTTTCACCTAATGGTTGATCAGTGATGTAACCTCATTTGAATAACATTTTGTAGTGACCGCATGCCAAAATACATGACAAAAAACATGACAGAATGAAGGACAAAATGTTCGACAAACTACATGACACAATATACGACAAAATCAATAACAAAATACATGAGAAAAAAAGACAATAAAATACATAAAGAAATAAATGACACAATACAGGACAGAACAGACAGCATGGTAAATGGTCTGCATTTATATAGCGCTTTTCAAGTCAATAAAGACCTCCCTAAGCGCTTTACAATGTGCTTCACGCATACCCATTCACACACACACCCACACACCATTAGGGAGACAGCCATGCAAGGCGCCTTACCTGCTTATTGGGGGCATTAGGGATTCAGTGTCTTGCCCAAGGACACTTCGACATAACAAATTGCAGAACAAAATACACAGTAAAATACCCAATGAAATAATGACACAATACACGACAAAATAAACGACGAAATACACAACAAAATACATGACAAAGTACATGACAAAATACATGACAAAATACATGACAAATACTGAAATAAATGAAAAAAACAAATGACAAAATTGCATATATGTTATATATTTAGGTATTAAGTATTGTACTTATGTGCTTATTTATTTATATGGCATATACTTGTATGTATTTATTTATACATATAATTATACATATCACATGATTGGGCCTCCATAACTTGAGGCAGGGATTCGAAAAAAGCATTTACCCTTTTATTTGTGGTGGCTCTCTGAAATGAAACAAAAAAATACAATATTTTACACAAAACGCATTTAAAATCATTTGAATATTTGCAATGACAAACAATTTTACCTGTCCATCGATATGTTGACTTTCATGGAGCGATTCAGCTCAGGAAACTTGACCAGAAGTCTGCACAATTTTTTTAATTTTTAGAGTTGTTACGAAAAATCCTAGGGATGGTTAATATGCTGCAGATGATTGTGTATAATAAACTCATGCTTAAAGCAAAATAATTCAACAAAAAGGATAGACTTTCAAATAGGAATGTTAGATACTGTACAACTTTTATCAAACAGGTATCAATACAAAGATTGAACTAATGATACCAAGAGGAAAAACCTTTGGATGCATAAAAAGTTCCTATAAATCAGAGACTTGCATCTGAAAGGGTCAAATTTCCACAAAGGGACAGTGTGTATTATTTAGTGCCTCCTAATGGTAAAAATTTTACATGTGCTTCAAGCAAGCTGAGATTATTATCCGTCATCTTGCTGCTACAGGTCCCCAAGAACCTCAAAAAGGATAACAAACACATTGAGTATCCGTAGTTTGTATACATCTTTGTCGTTTTTAGCACTCATTTTAGGTTGCACTACACCAAACAGTGACATATAGTGGTCAAATAATACACAGAGTGCCTTTAAAATTATACAAAATAAAAGATAATTTCCTGATATTTTTTTCTTTTAAAATATTCACTTAATAAGGAAAGCATAAATACAAATAAACCTCGACCGCTGTCAGCTACAAGAATTGATCTATAACTGTAACAATTCAGTCCAATTTATCAGGGATGTTTCCCTCATTGTGTTTTTTAGCGTTTATTTATACAGTGGCCTGCGAAACTATTTGGCCCCCTTTAACTTTGTGACCTTTTGCCACATTTCAGACTTCAAACATCAAGATGTAAAACTGTAATTTCTTGTGAAGCATCAACAATGAGTGGGATATAATCATGAAGTAAAACACACTTTATTGGATATTTTAAACTTTTTTAACAAATAAAAAACAAAAAAGTGGGTGTGCAAAATTATTCAGCCCCATTGAGTTATAACTTTGTAGCGCCACCTTTTGCTTTGATTCCAGCTCCAAGTCGCTTGGGGTGTGTCTCTATCAGTTTTGCACATCGAGAAACTGATATTTTTGCCCATTCTTCCTTGCAAAACAGCTCGAGGTCAGTGAGGTTGGATGGAAAGCGTTTGTGAACAGCAGTTTTCAGTTCTTTCCACAAATTATCAATTGGATTGAGGTCTGTACTTTGCTTGGCCATTCTAACACCATGATATCTTTTTTTGGTGAACCATTCCATTGTAGCTTTTGCTTTATGTTTTGGATCATTGTCTTATTGGAAGACAAATCGCCAGACCAGTCTCAGGTCTTTTGCGGACTCCGTCAGGTTTTCTTCCAGAATGTTCCTGTATTTGGCTCCATCCATCTTCCCATCAATTTTAACCATCTTCCCTGTCCCTGCTGAAGAAAAGCAGACCCAAACCCTGATGCTGCCACCACCATGTTTGACAGTGGGGATGGTGTGTTAAGGGTGACGAGCTGCACTGCTTTTACGCCAAACATAACATCTTCCATTGTTGCCAAAAAGTTCGATTTTGGTCTCATCTGACCAGAGCACCTTCTTCCACATGTTTAGTGTTTCTCCCAGGTGGCTTGTGGCAAACTTTAAACGACACTTTTTATGGATATCTTTAAGAAATGGCTTCCTTCTTGCCACTCTTCCATAAAGGCCAGATTTCTGCAGTCTATGACTGATTGTTGTCCTATGGACAGATTCTCCAACCTCGGCTATAGACCTTTGCAGTTCATCCAGAGTGATCATGGCCCTCTTGGCAATAAATTACAGTTTTATATCTTTATGTTTGAAGTCTAAAATGTGGCAAAAGGTCACAAAGTTCAAGGGGGCCAAATAGTTTTGCAAGCCACTGTGTCTCTCAGCACGATCTTATTCCCCATTCTGGCCCCGTATATAAGGCGCATCGGATTATAAGGCACACCTTCATATTTCTGGCCAAATTGGAATTTTGAGGTGCGCTTAATAGTCCAGAAATATATATCGGTATCAGGCTAATACCAACATTGGTCTATATAATAGCGTTAGTAATAATAACAAAAAGGATAATGAGCCAAAATCCACTGCGTAATCACTTGACAACTGGGGATCTAGATAACACAATTTTATAATTATAATAATAATAATAATGCATTTTATTATAAAGCGCCTTTCAAGCCACCCAAGGACACTGTACAGACAATGAGAAAATCTCATCATCACATTATTTTTTCTCACAGTACCACTCTGTACAACGTTGTTTTGGCTAATCTATTTCCCAAAATGCTCCATTATAACATCTTCACACATCATCTGTACCGCGAGTGGTCTAGCGGTTAAGTTTCGGCGCTCTCACCGGCACGACTTGGGTTCGATTCCCATTATATACAATCGTTGCACTAATACAGTTTAATACAGTATTTTACCATAGGCTAATAAAACGAGCAGCAGTTATTCTTTAACGCGGTAGCTCTTACTATCAATTCAATGCGCATTCTAGTACAGTCCGCTTTATGTTTGAAAAAAAATATATGACAATGGGGATGTTTTTTGCTGGTGCGCCTGAAAATCGGATTTGCCTTATAGTGCGGAAAATACAGTAATTATAAATAAAACAAAATATTGGATCTGATAGTTCTTATACATGCTTTGGTCATTTTAAACAATTTATGTGAGAAAAGAGATGCGCTTACCTGGTTTTAACATAAAACTGAATGCCTGTGCGTAGAACAAGAGGACCTTTCCCCTCAGGCATGGATGGCTGAGTCTCAACAACGAAGGCACTTTTTGACAAAAACATTCACGGTAGCATTTTTAAAAGGTGTCTCAAAAAAAAGGTTGCAAAATCCATACCTGTTAAGCAAATCTCCCAGAAGTTTTTCAGTTCTCTTTTGCAGATGAGGTCTGTGGGCCTTCACCGGGTCCTCGTCATAGAGAATCTGCCCAGGCAGGTCCTCCAGTTTACCGAGGAAATCGCGCACTTGGAAGAGACATTCTGCAAGACAGGTGAACCTGCAAGATACAGCCGTACCTCAATTTACGAGCACCTCTCGTCACGGAAATTTAGATATATCAGATTTATTTGGAACGAAAATGTTGCCCGACATACGACGGAAAATCATGATTACGGGCATTCCCAGAGGCTACCACCACTAGAGACCGCTCGAGACTGCTTGCGATCATTACATTCGGGTTCGGGCCGGGCTTCTCTTTCACTGACTTCTTAAAAAACAATTATTATCCATCTGTCATTGTTCACTGTTTCTTTTTCTTTGTGTAGGATCCGCGCAACGGATTCCTCCCAAGTCCTCACAAACAAAATATGAAAGTTAGGGTTCGCTTCGGCTTGGTCCCTCAAATCAAGTTGATTTTTCAGGCTTGGGTTTGTTCGGTCTCTAATACCCGCGGCCCTGTTTGGGTCAGGCTGGATTTTTTTACCGCTCACTGCCAGCATAAGTATGTTTGTGTGTACGTTCATTTAAAGGTACGATAATTCATTTTAAGTGTACAGTAAGTGCTTATTTATCATCAAAAGTTTCTTGAGTCTCTCACTCTTCCTAAACTGGAACCAAGAGTGGCACAAATCAACATTTCATTACATAACCCTATATATATATATATATATATATATATATATATATATATATATTGTATGTATTGGCAGTAGAATTAAGATCTTAAGCCAGAGCCTGAGCCCAACCCAACCCAAAATATTACTATAATACTAATACTAATAATAATAATAATAATAATAATAATAATAATAATAATACAGGCCAGGCTGGGTCGGGCTGGATTTTTTAGGCACGATCTTGGCAGATACAGAAAATCAAATGTATATTTGTGGCCTAGACCCTCAGCTAAATTTGTTAACCCAATGTGTCTCGCGACAAAAAGTTTGCCCACCTCGTTTAGATTCATAGCAAGCGTCTTACCATTTTTCAAGCCGATCCAGACAAACGGTTTCCGGTGCTCCGATGCAGCTTTTTTGCTGCCTCCTCTTCCAATTCACCATCTCTGCGTTCACCAAAGCTTCGATCAGGCTCTCAGTTTGGTCCAGGATCTTGTTGAGGTCAATCAGCGCTTTCTGGACCCAAAACGCAAACATGAGAATGGAAATCACACCGCCAGGTGCTGATATTACCAATCCATCGTTTCGCACCTTTCTGTGTCCTTTCAGTTTGTTTATGATGAGCTGATATTTTGCTTCTCCTGGATTCGTAGTGTCCTCTGTTCCTCTTTGTTCCTCTTTTGTGCCGAGGACATACAAAACACGATAAAACCATAAGATGTCACTTCTTTAAAGAGCTTTTGATATCAAATTTACAGTGGTATCTCTTCATACAATCTTAATATGTTCCAGAATCGAGCGCGTAGCTTGAATTATCTGTAAAGTGAGCCAATTTTCCACATAGGAAATAATTTGAAAGTAATTAATCCGTTCCCGGGCTCGAAAAACCATTTAAGTTAACCTAAACGGCTATGAAACACATCTTTCTGATCACTAAAAACACATTCAAATCGTAATTAATCATAAAAATATGGTAAAAAAGATTAAGATGATGTTAATGAAATAAAATGCAAGTTCATTATGAGAATTTACCATGGAGTTTTGCGCATTGGGCAGCGAAAAGGGTGGGGATAGCAAGGAGAAGTGACAGAGATCACATACCTGTCAACTTAAAGGTTTTCCAGTATTTTATACATTTTTAATCGATCCAAGTTGAGTACGCCATGTAACAATTTTTGCTCGGAAATTGATTTTTTCCCCGTATTACCCATTTCGAGTCAGATCATCTGTCACTGGTAGACAACATAATCGTAGATTTCTACTTTGTTGCGGTTTTCTACATAGTCTGTCTCTCTTTGAGTAAACAGGTGCTTTGTTGTGTTTGTAAGGTTTATTATTGCTTAATAAGGGAAATTGAAAGTATTGCTATTGTGAGCAATTAGTTGAGATTGACAAGTATGATCAAGTCAAGGGACTGTTGATGATGTCTTAACTCTTACTGTACACTTAAAATTAAGTTACTGTCACTTTAAATGAACCTACACATAAAAACATTTTACAGAACAATTATCTCTCTCTCTCTCTCTCTCTCTCTCTCTCTCTCTCTCTCTCTCTCTCTCTCTTCTCTCTCTCTCTCTCTCTCTCTCTTCTCTCTCTCTCTCCTCTCTCTCTCTCTCTCTCTCTCTCTCTCTCTCTCTCTCTCTCTCTCTCTCTCTCTCTCTCTCTCTCTCTCTCTCTCTCTCTCTCTCTCTCTCTCTCTCTCTCCTCTCTCTCTCTCTCTCTCTCTCTCTCTCTCTCTCTCTCTCTCTCTGATGTAGTAGTTTGCATGCACAACTGGAAATCTCATGCTGGTGGTGAGCAATTTCGAACAGTCAGAGGTCGTTTGCGGTCTCTAGTGGTAGTCTCTGGGAAAGCTCGTGACCGTACGCAGAGCAAGATTTTTCTCCCAAATTAAACTTCTATATGGAAATTATTGTGTTTAGGAGGTGCTCATTGAAGGGGTACCACTGTAACAATTTTTTGCTTACCCTCTATCAAGTATGTGTCGTATATAAAACAAAACTCATCTTCTTGATCCTCCAGACACTTGATTGCCCGTTCCATACACTGGAATTCCACATGCATGACAAAATAAGGAATCCATTATCCACATTGTAAAACCATAAATCAACACCCGTCCGTACCTGCACTTTTGTTTTAAGGCTGAGCATTCCTTGGTCAAGGTTACGCTGAGTGCTTTTCTCAAAGTCTCCTTCTTTCTACTTGCAAAACTCCCATCTGATAAGACATGAAGGAGGAGGAGGAGGAGGACATGATTGATGTTTGGTCGACCATATAGACGCAGAGGACAAAAGACTGCGTTAACTGGAGTATAATGATCCATGATTTGGTTTGAAACAGTGGTGCCAAACATAAGGCTTGCAGGCCGAATCAGGCCCGCCAACGGTTTTAAGATGGCCTGCAATACTAAGAAAACTTGAAATACCAAAGCCAGGCCGAGCCCCGAGCTTTGAAAGGACTGAGCCCAAAGAATACACTAACTTTCATATTTAATTTGTAAGGACTTGGGAGGATGACTGGTGATTTTGTACCAATTTCGGTCAGACTCGGGTTTGAGATATTACTTCTAGTGTGCATGTCTCCCTTACTCACAAAATTTGCTGCTAAGCAATGCTTTTTATCATCAGTGATTGGAAATTATAAGTTAGCATCTGGAATAGAAAAAATACAAATTGAAAGAATAGCATATGGGTGTCTTTGCAGAAGTTTAATGGAGCTTTAGCTTTTTTTTCTAAAACTGATCGAAATCTTATAGCAAAGTTCCCAAACTCAAGTAAACATTTTCATTAAAAAGTAAAAAACAAGCAGAAAAATACTTTTAAATTGTTTGTGTGCTCTTTTCCGACTTTTCATTTTGATAGAATAAACTGTAAAGGAAATGAATCAAAATTCTTATTTTACTGCATTGCAAGTGTGCAGTTTGATGAACACTACGAGAGAATAAAGGGATTACAAAAGATCTATTTTGTGTAGTGCTTCTCTCTGTTCGATAATATTCCACGTGCCATGGAATGCGAGAAATTAATTCTCAAAAGTTGACAGTTTGACCTCATATCCCCTGGAGCTGAGACGTCACCGGATGACAAAAAAAACTCAAAACAATGGCGGGTCCCGTTGAAAAACAGACAGCGATTTTCATAATAAGCTAATGCATAGCGCTTATTTCTGTTTGGAGTAATTGGAACTTTGCTTACTGTGTTACAGGGGACTTCTGACTGTTTTGTGTGCGAGTTGCGTGCTTTGATCATCAAAATCTGCAGGGGCAAGTTTACCTGGTGTCGTGTACAGCCTGCGTTCTTTTTTTGCCTTTGCCTCCCTTTAGGTATGTGATTGCAACCTTTTCTTTTGTGTTTTTTGCCGCGCCCTCCGGTCCCTCTGCACCACCCGCCTACTCCATTCAACCAGCTTAAGTCACGTGACACCAAAAGGTAAATAAAATGTTATTTTCTTTTAATTGCATATGTATTTATAACGTTTAGTTATTAATGTTTATTAAGATCCTATACTCATATTTTACACATAAGGTAGTACATTATATATACTATTTAGAGAGACTTTGTTACAACACATTAGCTATGCATGACCATTGGTTTCTATCCCTGTATAGGGCAATTTCACTTTGCGATCCCCAACTGATTAAGGTGTATCCTGGAGGTATACTGTATTTGAACAGTTTAGAACAACCAATAAACTATACAAATATTTTTATCTTTCTTTGAATATAGGGAACGAGCAAAGTACAAGTATGAAGTGGCCATGTGTTGTTCCAGGGGCTGTTAGATAATCTAGATATCCCTCTACAGTCGTTCTTTGCAAGAGAAGGACGTCCTCAGGCAACACAATATTCGACGCTATAAACAACATTTTCAGGTCTGGGCTGAAGGTTTTAAAAACTAAAATCCAATTCATTTGGTTATATTTTCAGGTCTGGGCTGAATGTTTGAAAAACTAAGATCCAATTCATTTTGTTACAG